>NC_089820.1:5620677-6913177 GCF_029633855.1 Hoplias malabaricus | reverse complement strand
CCAAACCTTTGGTCAGTTTCAATGGAGCAAGGAGCGCAAATCTTGGGCTGTGGACAAGGTGAAACATGTATTGTTCTCTGATGAGTTCACCTTTACTGTTTTCCCCACATCCGGGAGAGTTACGATGTGGAGAAGCCCCAAAGAAGCGTCCCACCCAGACTGTTGCATGCCCAGAGTGAAGCATGGGGGTGGATCAGTGATGGTTTGGGCTGCCATATCACCAGATCGAAATATTATTGAGCCACTTTGGGGTGTTTTGGAGGAGCGAGTCGGGAAACGTTTTCCTCCACCAGCATCACGTAGAGACCTGGCCACTATCCTGCAAGAAGAATGGCTTCAACTCCCTCTGACCACTGTGCAGGACTTGTATGTCATTTCCAAGACGAATTCACGCTGTATTGGCCGCAAAAGGAGGCCCTACACCATAATAATAAATTATTGTAGTCTAAAACCAGGTATTTCATATATATATATATATGTAATTTATTTATTTCTAGTGTATGTATAGATGATATTCATTGTACCTTTTCACTTATGCTACTATAGCACAATGTCATTAGCCCTATATAATAAAAATACATTTGAATCTCTAGATATTGAATAGATATTGGATCTAGATTGAATATCTAGATCCATCTATTTTAGAGCTCCACCCACCTTAAAAATATCTCCTCGTGGCCCCAATATACTCCATCCATGTTATAGCTCCACCAACTCTCACCAACTCCAGCTCTGCCTGTCTAATGCTATACTTTATGACCTCTACATCATACCCCCCTAATGTCCCACTGTGGTATAGCTCCACCTTTCTATCAGCATTACCTGCATTATAGTGCTTACCAATTTATGAGCTCAGGTTACACCTATAGCTCTGGCCACTTTTAAACTCTCATCGATCTTATAAGTTCAGCCAGTGCACAGTTACAGGCTGTGGCCCAATTGAAAAGTCTATTACTACATAAAATGTAATGTTTATGTTTTCAAAGTATAAGTGCTCCACTCTTCTGGCCTGTAGTTTATCGTCATGCGTGAACACTAATCAGAACTGATCTCGCTTGTTTGCTAATCATTCCTGTTGTTTTGTGTGATCTGAAAGTACACGGTGATGCTGAAGGATTCTGACAGATGGCTCTGTCTTTAGAAGTCTTTACTGGTTCTCCTTCGAGCAGAGATGAAAGACCTGTCGTCCTGCTGTCAGATCACCGCAGGCGCCCGGCTGGGTGAAGTAAACCCAGAGAGAATGTGCCGCTCTTTCTCGAGCCACTGGTTTTAAGAGCTGTCTTTCAGTTTACACCCCTCCAAACCTCTGTGAAACTCTCCCTTCAACCTCCTGCTGCTTCCTCAGCTCCGGACTCGACCGCTCCGGCATTCCGAATGTGAGACGAGTCTCTCCTGATTGCTCCCTTTGATTACTTTACTGTCGGAATTACATCGGAGAGGGTAGAGGTGCTAATGAAAGATTTTCCATCTCAATTTAAATCAACAGCCTTTCAATTTGAGCCTCCCCTATTGCACCCCCTCAAATAATAAAAAAGAATACTTCCCCGAGGTTTACTCATACACCGTTCACTGTTCTAATATTAATGAATATGTGTCATAACTACACACACTTTCAATCCATTCATTTCCACTCCCTGGCCATTTTATTAGAAACTTTATAACCCCAAAATATATGATTCAATATTGATTTCTCCCCTAATCTGCCTGTGTAGATTATTATGCAGGGGTGGTAATTCCAGGGGGGTTCTGAGGGGTAAACACCCCTCCATGAGATAAAGAGGATGTTGTTCCTCTCTCTATATATTTTTTATAGTAATATACATTGAAAAATCTGTGCCAGTTATAGACATAAAAATTCATTTTTAGGTTTTGTAAGATTGCATTTACCCCTTCATCTGCCTCACAGTGGTTTGCTCTGCTGCCTCCACTACTATGAGAAAGGTTGCCAGCTCTGAGTGCTTTTTACTGTTTCCGTCTGTTTGTGTATATTTCATTATTAGTTTTTTTATTTTTAATCCTGAAATACAAAAATTAACAAAGACCCATTTCCCAATATTGAATGGTATAATGAAAGGTTCATGGACCTGTCTGTGGCTGTGCTCAAGCCGTTTTCACTGTTCACAGAGCTGCTGTCGGTTTTAACCAGGCATAAAGTCAGGAAAGAGTCATGGTTAATCCACTGTTTACAGTGGAATCAGTTCATACTGATATATTAATCACTTAGAAATGATTCAGATCCCATTGCACTCGCAAACTGAGAGTGAGTCGACCCCGAATCGTTGGCCAAGTGTTCATCCCGACTTCTAGATGTTTAAAGAAACTGGTTCTTGGAAGTCAACTCCTAATCAGTAAATGCGCTTAGAATAAATCTTACCTGCTCTCACTGTGCAGAGAGACTCTGGACAGCAAGACTAACCAGGAACCATACTCTGAAATATATGTCCCATGTATCACGGCTGTGAGGAAGAAGGAGTTTTACTTTTTAAGATAGAATGTACCTCACACTCCTAAAGGAAAACACTCTTTCTTCCTTGTAATCAAGCAAGGCAGATACTCTCTATTGGTGTCTTAATGTGTGTTTTTGTTTTGTGTGTGTGTGTGTCGTTCTCTATTTTCATAAAGCAAGATTAGAAACAGAAAACTAAAGGTATACAGACATTTGGCATCCTGCTTTTACAAAATATTACTCCACACACACCACCACCTTATAAACACTGAAATGAAATATTTTCCCTGCTGTTATGTTCACATCTACATTGAGTATTATGAGTGCACCTGAGTAATTAGAAACACTTAAATGGTCAGTGAGTATTGTTTAAATGGTCAGTGTTGCTTCACTGGGGTATAAATATGAGTTGACACACAGGGCATTTTCCCTTAGTCACCATCACTATGAGATCGCAGCAATAATGTGTGATAAAATGTTATTACGTTTCCGGATGAGGTACAACTGCAATACTGTACTTCTCTGATAAATCCCAACACCTCCTTTTTACCACCAGGATCTACACTAGCATTGATATGATGCAGTTGCCCTCCCCAGAGCCCTGGGAGCCAGAGCAGATACGAGAGTGGTGTGGTGTTAAGGATGCATAACAAAGCCCTGCAGGTGATGCATTATGGAAGCTCCAGCATTGATGTGAAGATGAGGGATCCACTGCTCTATGACCTGCAGTATGCCCTCTCCTCCAGAAGACTGCACTCAGCCAGAAGCAGCAGTGGAGAGCAAGCAGAGTGCATCTCACCATGCTGACCAGCAGTGAAGGTCACAATCTGCCTGTATTTTTCCTGCTTTCCACTGGACAGAGCTCCTCAGGCATGTTGAAGACCTAAACACTGTAGGAACCAAGAGATGGTTACTTCTTTCTGCCTTTCTAGAATGTCCGCAGGCTTTCAAAGAGTCTCATGCGCACACACAGGGTTCCCATTTCCAAACCAAGCCTCACCAAATGAACCAAAATATATACATAAAATATTGCTGGCAGTTAGAGCTCCAAGATATCCACAGTGACATAACTGTATTTGTATTTCTACCTCTTTTTTTTCTATTCAGTTTTTTTCTCTTGTAAAACAGTATTTTATTCCACATGATTACAATGTTCCTTCTAATGCATTAGCACATTTAAAATCCTCCATAAATAATAGTCAGGACACTGGCATTTTTTGTTAGAAGCAAGTTTTGAGTTATTTGGGCTGTAGGTTTGTTGTCAATATCGTGTGGAAATCTCCATCTTTTCTTCCTTGGCTGCTGAGATTAAAATCTCCAGAGACATGTCCCAGGCATGGGTGTGGAATTAGCATGGACGGAGGTGATGTGTCCCCACCCACATCCCATGATTAATGAATTGTCCCGACCAATAATTTGATCCCCTCCAAAAAATAAATAAATAAATAATAATAATAATAAGATCTCTCAATGTCTCATTAAGCTAGAGGTACAGAAACGGTTAAATCACGTTCTCTACTTGAGTCCTACCTCCCCGTAACACATATGATCAGTGTGATTGGCTGTGCCTTTCCCTGCTGTCATGTGGGTCTCTGTAGTTTGGTTGTTAGCAGCGCCAAAACTCGAAGGAAAACTTTGCAGTCATAAGCGAGTATTACTGTGCAAGACTCAGGTGCATCGTGGGTGACACATGGGTGTCAAAGGTGAGTGAGGATGGCAGCAAAAAAGAAGAAGGAGGACATGAGGAGGTATTTTTCAAAGAAATGTGTAAGTCACTTAAAGTCTAGTTTGCTAATGAAATAAGTCCATCATAATAACAGCTGGCTAACATCGTCTGTAGCTATGAGCAGAACAAAATGCTAACTATCAGTTCTCTTACATTGTCATTTTATCACGGAACAGAGAAAAAGAGAAAAAAATAAAAAACAGGCAAGTGGTAGATACATAGGTCCCCACCGATGTCAAGAGAAAATCTACGCCCCCGTACTTACAAATCATGATCTCTCCACCACTATACTTCACAGTCAAAGTGCTTTTAAGTAACTGTAAATCTTTTTTTCTAAACATTATGTGTTGAATTATTGCATATTCATTTTAAGTTTTATTTTTTTCCCTAGGGTTATGATTTGACTAAATGTTTGTATGTGTTTTTTTTTTTTTTGGAAAGTTTGGAAATGGTGACTTTTTCAGTTCTTATTATTAACTCATTCATTCATTCATTATCTGTAACTCTTATCCAGTTCAGGGTCACGGTGGGTCCAGAGCCTACCTGGAATCATTGGGCGCAAGGCAGGAATACACCCTGGAGGGGGCGCCAGTCCTTCTCAGGGCAACACAGACACACACACACACACACACACACACACACACACACACCTACGGACACTTTTGAGCCGCCAATCCACCTACCAACATGTGTTTTTGGACTGTGGGAGGAAACCGGAGCACCCAGAGGAAACCCACGCAGACACAGAGAGAACACACCAACTCCTCACAGACAGTCACCTTGAGCAGGAATCAAACCCACAACCTTCAAGTCCCTGGAGCTGTGTGACTGTGACACTACCTGCTGCACCACCATGCCGCCCCTATTATTAACTCTGTGTAACAAAAATTTTTAAGTTTTGTTTTCTCCTTTGGGTATAATTTTAATCTCATCCTGCCCCCAACACTATCAGCTCCAGGACTCCAGAAATACCTTGGCATGGCTACATGCATCTTCTGAGCCTTAAGTGTTGTGTTTAGAAATCAGAATAAAAAGTTATTTTGAGAAACTGCCCTCAAAGTGTATATATATATATATATATATATATACATATATATATATATATATATCCCCGCTGCTATCAATATCAAACTTCTTTTCAAACTATTTTATTATTGAGACCAGTAATGGCTTAATGACTTCCACTGAGTCAGTGTTCTAGGCTGCCCACACGTCGTCGTCAGAGGACAATGACCCGAGAATAAAGATCATTAGCAGGCCAACTGCTCCTCAACAGGCTCTAAAAGTGTTATTTACTCGGCCAATTACGGCACTGCGGCGTAATCTGTTTTGAGGCAGCTTTATTGTTCTCAGTTTGCCTCTCCCTGCAGTTCTCCAGTCTCTGAAATGGAAAAAAAAAAACTTTGCGTATCCATGGACACAAATGTCCAAGCCTTGGTGGCAGTTCACTGTCCATATGGCTCTCGCGTGGAAAATAAGCACTTATGACATTTACAAATATACCATATGTACACTGTATTTTGCATTTTTTACATTTGCATTTTGAATTTGCATTTCTTTGATGACTTTGAATCCGATGCATTGTTTGCTTTTCAAACTTAAAACTTCCTCAGTTAAAAGTAGAAGTATGAGTTGATAAAATATACAGATAAATATAAAGTTCTGTAAAGTTTTCTTCAGCCCTGCAATTACAACACATTATAACATAATAATATACACATTATAACAATTGTGTGTCAATTACACAATATGTCCAAATATTTAAGCTCACCAGCTCGTTCAACTTTTCGTACGATATCAAGGTAATGTGTATGAAAATATTTTGCATATTTGTTTCTACTTTTCTGAGAAGGCTTTAGCATAGATATATGAACAACACTGTGAAGATTTGATAGTAGCCACATTCACCGTGAGTAAGGCTCTTCGCAAGTTATCCCAAAGACATTATATATAGATCCTTCCGTCCTGAGAACACAGTTCCATTGCTCCAAAGCCCAACACTGCTGTGTTTTAACCCCCTTCATTATTCCTTAGTTGGGTTCTGCCACTAATTTTACAAGACGCAAAACCATCAGCCTCTGGACACTGAGGATGTACATAATGAAGGAGAGCTAATCTGCACAGTGTCACCTACACTGTATGAAAATGATGTGATAATTCTGCTGAAACCATAGCAGCGGGGTCAGAGAGTGACCCGATGCAAATGTCAGACTAATCTGGACACAAGCAGGGGGCAGAGAAGTTAAGGGTTAGTTTTCCACAGTGTCTCACAGATGCTGTTTTCAACTTCTCCTCTGAAGTTTCTACTTATGAGTTCTGAAGTCATAATTGTGACATTGTATGAATTCAAGCATCTTAAAGCCAGGATCAGCGACCTCCGTGTTACCGACTTGTTTCTTGCTATTAAACCCATCGTGTATGTTGTTTTTGTACTTAGGATATTTTAAGAACTTGATTCTATGTATTTCATTTGAACGTCATTGTGAGTACTGTGTGTATTTTAATTATTTGTGGACATTTTAATTGGAATATTATTAGAACGTCTGCTAGTGATTATTTTATTATAAAGATGTTATGTTAAAAAAATTGTATCTTTTATTGATCTAAATAAGTAACTTCTGGTAAGGACAGAGTTTTACACAATTTAAGACATAAATAAAGTTTACATGCTGAATTTTTTTTAAAAAAACAATGCATTAAAATAATAACCCCCCCCCCCCTTTTTTTTTTTTCAGTTAACAATCAACAAAATCCCTGTCACTTATAGTGAACCGTTTAATCAGGACATAAATGTCATGTCGTGTTGATTTATGATATGATTACCTGAGCAAAAATCAATTAAATTTACTTTAAAGGCAAACACACTTTCCCCTCTTCGGAGTGAAGGTGGGTGGTCTTGGCTTGGCTGGGTTTGGGTGGGGGAGTAAATCTTGGACTTAATTAAAAGAAACTCAATTTACGGCTCTTATCTCCTGTAATCATGTTAACCAACAAGGGGTCTGCAAGCTCATTAAGGTATGGATTTTAATTAGTGGGCCTGGTGAAGCTGGATAAATCACCACCGCTCCATGGGTCGCCGTTAAAGGTATAATCACGGCAGGCTGCTTTAAGAGCCTGATCGCATGGAGAATGACCCGCAGAGTCCGGACTCTCTGGTGCTGTAAAAGAAAAGAAGAGCTGAAAGAGTCATAAATTTCACACCAAGGAACGTGTTCATCATCAAAGATAGCAGTGTTTACCATAGCCTGGCTGTGTCACATTCTCAGCAGTTTACACTACATGTATACAGACTACAAATTATACACTACATACAATGAATCCCTACATTGATACACTATACACTACTTTAATAATCGAACCATTAAATCAGTTCAGTATATACATTTATACACTATACATTTATATATTCCATGCTACAACTTTTCACTATACGTTATACACTACATCACTTCATTATACTCTACATTTATTCGCTTTAAACTATGTTAATTCACCGTACACTTTATTTATACACTGCACACTAAATGTAAAGCATTTAAATTATGGTTATGTAACAAATACTATATTTATACACTATACCAGCCGAGTAAGTCCAGTTACTAAAGTGTCCTCCCAAGTCCAAACATGAGGGTGTATGCTTGGTCTCATAGTGGTGCTTCACATTGCTGCTTTTGATTAATGCCATGCTTTCAGAACATGTAAGACTCACTGGTTTAGAACCAGCTGCAGGAGGAATGGCCATAACTTGCTCAATTCATCTTTAAACGCTCACTTTTCTGTCTCAGCTTTCCTTTTTCTGGAGCAAGAAACACTGTCCTCACTCTCACATTCCTCTCACTGTACCTAGTGTGCTGGTCATGCAAGGTAAAGGATCAGTTTGTTTGGTTGAGTTAAGAGAAGCTTTTGCCATATTAACTTTTATACTATGCTCATTCACTATTTACTACAGCTATCAAATATACACTGGATTTTATTCTACAAAACTATATATATCCTAACATTTTTCACCTTTAACTATATTTATATATTACATAGTCTAAAATATGTAATATATATAGATGCAAAATATAAATTACATAGTGAACAAATGGTAAGGAAGTTTTCTGAAAGTTAAAGGACTGACCCAGAAAATACAGAGACACTGGTGTTACATTTGTTGCTGATGCAGGGTTTATTATTATTATTATTCATTCATTCATTATCTGCAGCCGCTTATCCAATTCAGGGTCGCGGTGGGGCCAGAGCCTACCTGGAATCACTGGGCGCAAGGCGGGAACACACCCCGGAGGGGGCGCCAGTCCCTCACAGGGCAACACAGACATTCACTCACACCTACGGACACTTTTGAGTCGCCAATCCACCTGCAACGTGTGTTTTTGGACTGTGGGAGGAAACCGGAGCACCCGGAGGAAACCCACGCGGACACGGGGAGAACACACCACACTCCTCACAGACAGTTACCTGGAGCGGGAATCGAACCCACAACCTCCAGGTCCCTGGAGCTGTGTGACTGTGACACTACCTGCTGCACCACCGTGCTGCCCTATTATTATTATTATTATTATTATTATTATTATTATTATTTATATTGAAAATTAAAAAGTGCCTGGAGATAAGTAACTAAACAACTTTGATTTTCCAACCTCTTCTCTGCACTGCACGTACTGTAAACAGTGGTTCTGGTCCTGATCACAGATATACTCATGGATATAAAGATATATGGATATGGATATACTTATATTTATGGAAATAATCTTCAGAGCCTCACTGCTCTGTCATTGGCTATATCTTGACCATCTCAGATTTATGGCTTATCTTCTTGGACGGCTCATATACAACTGTTATACAGCTGTCAGCAGAGAGCCTTATGGGTGTTATTTACTGCAGTAAAGATGCAGTTTTTCACCCTGTTTGTCAATTCAATAAAGTCCTTAATGCGATGCCACTGCGTCTGATTCAGCACCATCTTCTCAGAAATGTGCAAGCATTTAATGTGAAGAGTGAACAGTGAAGTGTTCATGTGTTGAGGGGGAGTTTATTGACTTAAAACCTTTTTAAAAAATAGCCTACTGTATATAAATCATAAATAATCTGTATATAAATATAACACCTAATTAGAGTTATTTTCAAACTATTTTGAATATCGTTGGATGAAATTTAATTAACTGAACACATATACATAAACTTTGGACAGCCAAAACATTAAAGCTGCCTCCTTGTTTCTACATTCATTGTCCACTTTATCAGCTCCACTGACCATATAGATGCACCCAGTAGTTCCACAATTACAGAGTGTACTTTATCTGTTGCTCTGCATACATGCCCATGTTGACTTTGTTCCTTTACAATTAGAGCCCCCACAGCTTTATTACAGAAACAGTATCATTTGGGTGTGGATCATTCTCAGTGCAGTGACATTGACGTAGTGGTGGAATGATATTATTCATTGCAATAATATTTAAGTTATAATTTGGTCAGAACGAGCAGTGCTGGTTGAGTGTTTAAACCCTTGAGTTGACCAATGATGAAGGACTAGAGGACGACCAAACACAAACAGTTGAGTCTCTGATTTGTATCTACAAGGTGGACCAACGAGGTAGAGTAAATCTAAAAGATTTAGAAACTCCTGTAGCGCCTCTGTGTCTAAGTACAAGCACAACATACACTATGTCAGTGTCACCCTACCACTCACTTGCTATAATAGTGGTGATAAAACTTGTCCTGTTGTGGTCATATGGACTACTTACCTTTGAAGAACAGGGCAGAAGGGAGCTAAAAAGTATGCAGAGCCACAGACAAATTACTGTGTGTAAACGTAGAACAACAAAGTTTCCTTATGTGGTCAGAAAGAGTATAGATTTGCTGTTGACATTGGTGGGGACCTATGAATCTACCTGCCCCCATTATTTCTGGTTTTTGTTTTTTACATTTGGCAATTTGTTGTGCATTTCATTTCCAAACCATGTTATTTATAGCTACAGACAGTTTTAGACATTTTAGTGGTTTTAATTCTATGTCACATTATTGTGCATATTCTTAAGGTGCAATTTAATTACATTTTTCTGCTTTGGTCACATGTTCAATCCACAAAAATTGATTAACATAACTCATTTAAGAGGATAACTCTGGATCAGAGGTGCCAACATTATGCACATGACAGTACATGAAAGAGTTTCCCATTTTCAGAAGGATTTGCTTGAGATTTTTATAAGCATTTGGCCTTGAAAATCTGCAGTGCATTAGTTTCTCAGCACTGAAGTTATCGACGACCAATATTTGGACGCAGCAATCTGAAGATGACGCAAAGCTGCAAACTTAACCTTTACCAAACAGGCCTCTGAACTTATCAGCAGCCATTTAACCTCAGGCTAAAAGAGCTTTTTATCCGGAGAATAATCCGCGAGGGGTGGCAGATGCCTGGATTTCATTGATTCGTTAACAACCAGTGCGGGTCAGTCGTTAGTTTTCGGAATATTAATTAGCAAAACACCTGTTTTTGGGTTTGATTTTACAGCGATATGGCCGCCTTGGCGAGGGATGCTAATTAGTGATGACAGACACGGTTGATCTCATTAAACTGACATTCCTCCTGTGCATCCAGATGACATAGAGAAAAGGAGGCATGGGAGAATGTGTGCAGTTTTTATTGGAGGGAAAAATCTGACACCAAACAAAGTGAAAAACTGCCTCCTGCTTGATGGAGAAGATGCAATTGTACATTTAGGTTCATTTTCTATGAATTTATCCTTGGAACTATTACATTAAATGAGCCTAAGCCATGCCCAGACTATTTATAACTGGAATTGTGAACTGTAGAGTAGAACTCCAGCAATTACTTCTCGGATGAATTAGAGTTAAAATATTCTTACTGCTAAATGTCCCTCTCTGTAACTGCTTCAACCTCTTCAAGTTTGTGATGGGTTCAGGGCCCACCTGGAACACACTGTCACGTCCTGTGTTTGTTTTCCTCAACATGTGCTCATTTAGCACATGGCTCTGGTTGTTGTTCTTGTCTCTGCCCTAGTCCAGCCTTAGCCCCGCCCTCTTGTTATTGTCCCCAGGTGTTCCTTGTCAGTGCTCTGTGTATATAGTCCCTTTGTTTCAGTGTTCCCTTGTCGGTTCTTATGTGTGTAGATGTGTTTCCATGTCAGTTGTCTTACACATTGCCACCAATCGGTTCACAGTTGTTATGTTCCTGTCCTAGTTATGTTCTACAAAGTTCTAGTTTGTATTCTTGACTCCATGCTTGTGTTTGTTTTCTGTTTGTTATTGGTTTGGTTTAATTAAATATTCCTTGCATGTACGTCTGCATCCTGCCTCAGTTGTGACACACACCATGGATGGGGTGCCAGTCCGTCACAGGACACGTTCCCTGACACGTTCCCTCACGCACTCACAGACATGTGGACACATTTTGTACAGCCACCTGTTAACATCTGTTTTTGGATATGAAAGGAAATCAGAGTACCCAGAGGAAACCCACACAGAAACTGGGAGAACACGGCACAATCCTCACAGACAGTAACCAGAGGTGGGATTTAAACCCACAACCCTAACCCTAACCCAGACACCACCTTCAGCGTCATATGCCGCCCTCCTCTGCATGAACAGTGTTTTATAAATAACACTGTCTATAATCCAGTTCATGCAACACTTTCATTGAGTGAAAACACATTGGCTGCATTCACACGCAATGATTTAGACAGTAATAGCTGAGAAACAATTCACTGCTTTGTTCTTGCTAACGTTGCTCCCTCTCTTTATTCAGTGTCTAGCTCACTCAACCATCACTTTGAGGGGTGTTTAAACTGAAACCAGCAAATCTGACTCATTCCAACTTTGAGAAACAGCTATCTCTTGTGACTGATTGACTGCTCACTCACTGTTCCTGTGGGGAGTGGGATTGGTTTAAGGCTGGTTGTGAAATTTGGGGAATGAAAAAAAAAATCTATGGCTCTAAAGTCTGACTCAGTTCCCTTCATTCTTAACCAAGAGTTGTTCAAACAAACTGGACAGTGCCCTGTTCAAGCAAGGACAGAGCAGGGACTGTTTGTACTTCCCGATGAGGTTGAGGACGTTTGGCGTGTGCATTAAACACCTTTGTACATTCAACCAGTCTGTTGCTGCTACAGCTCTATTCCACGGTGTTGTGTGATGGGGCAGCAGCATCAATAAGAGTGCTCTGAACAAACTGCAGAAACTGATTAGGAAGGCAGGTTCTGTTGTAGAAGCCAAGCTGGACTCTCTGAAGGTCGTAGAAGGACCCAGACTGTGAAAAAGCTGCTCGCTTTTACAGATGCTGCAGAACATACCCTGCTTTCAACAGTGGAAACACAGAGAAGCACATTCACTGATACAGCTGTCCTGTGCTAAAGAAAACCATCTGAGATCTTTCCTTCCTACTGCAATAAGACTCAACACTGATTCTCCTTACTGCAGAGACATTGATAATCCGCTGCAGAAAAACTGTACAGCTCCATGTTGACAGTGTAATCATATACACTGACATGTGGTTTGTTGTTACCGAACCTGCTACTGTGTTGTAACACTGTCAGTTTCATTCGTACTCTACACTGAACTCTGATGACTGGAGCTCTAGGTGATAATGAATCTACATTGTACGACCTCATGCCTTTTTTTCATGTAACAAATAAATAAACATTCACACACACATATATATGTGTGTGTGTGTGTGTCTCATAGTGTGTCTATGTTATCACATCACTAAAGTGATGTAAATATAACTGGATCACGATGAGTGCTGATTTCTGTTGGAGTATCCTGTGAACCATTGCTTTAAGTGGAACTTTAGGAATTCAAGTGCTTTTTCAAGCTCACTATGGTGTAATACTGCAGCCCTGAACTCTACATTATCTTGTACATTATCTAAATTTGTTGCACATTACATTCATTTCCCACATTTACACCAGTCCTCTTCCTATATACAGTGATCAGCCAAAAATCTGCCCATTCATTTTCTCATTTTCACTGTCCATACAGGAGCACACTGTAGTTCCACAATTATAGACTGTAATCCATCAGTTTCTCTGCATCCTTTTTTTTTAAAGCCTCTTTCATGCTGTTCTTCAAATGGACCACCACAGAGCAGGTATGATTTGAGTGATGAATCATAGTTTGTGACGCACTGGTGGATCAGACAAAGCAATGCTGCTAAAAACACCCAGTTAGCAGTGTTCTGTGGGCAGCATGCAATGACCACTCATGAAGGATTAGAGGATGACAGAGTCAAACTGTGTAGCAACAGAAGAGCTACTGTCTCTGACTACCTCAGAGGGAGGTGTGTCTAACAGAGTGGACAGAGGGCACTTTAAGACAATGAAGACTGAAACAAAATAAGGGCTGTATGCTTTGAAATTAAAGCAATTTGTCCAAAGGCAGCACTGTGGTAGTGTCACAGTCACATAGCTCCAGGGTCCTGGGGTTGTGGGTTCAAGTCCTGCTCTGGGTGACTGTCTGTGAAGAGTTCGGTGTGTTCTCCCCGTGTCCACATGGGTTTCCTCCCATGGCCCAAAAACACACTTTGGTGGGTGGATTGGAGACTCAAAAGTGTTAATAGGTGTGAGTGTGTGTTGCCCTGTGAAGGACACACCCACCTTGCGCCCAGTGATTCCTGAGTAGGCTCCGGACCCGGCGTGACCCTGAACTGGAAAAGCGGTTACAGACAGTGAAAGAATGAATGAATGAATTTGTCCAAAAATATATTTAATAATTAGACAATATACACAATAATATTTGGACATAGTTTATACCTGGCCTCAGTGGAGTTAATATATTCTGACATTAGTCATAGCAGGAGTCTGGTAACTAACCCCTTTGAGGCATTTTCATAGAGAGTTTGTTTATCCAAAACACACAATGAATATCACAGTAATCTTCTATAAACACAAATTACATTTACCAAATGAATTCAAAGTGTGATGTACTGAGCTAAATGACTAACAGTGGCTGCTGTTTGTTGAATATCCTGCTGAAATGTTCACATATAATTAGTCCAATTACTTCAATATGCAGTAGTAACAAGCACTGTGTGTTGCTATGCAGAAGATGAGAGGAAATTTTCTTTCTGCAAATCTGACATGAGTGTGTAGAATTGCTTGTATGTTGCTGTAGTTAACTGCATGATGCTCAGAACAGGAGCATCTTCACATTTCTTCACATGTAAACACTGTATCTCGTTCAGTCCTGCCCTGTAGAGCCACCACAGTGACAGCATTACATTCATTCATTTCATTCATTATCTGTAACCGCTTATCCAATTCAGGGTCGCGGTGGGTCCAGAGCCTACCTGGAATCATTGGGCGCAAGGAAGGAATACACCCCGGAGGGGGCGCCAGTCCTTCACAGGGCAACACAGACACACACACATTCACACCTACGGACACTTTTTGAGTCACCAATCCACCTACCAACATGTGTTTTTGGACTGTGGGAGGAAACCGGAGCACCCGGAGGAAACCCATGCGGACACGGGAAGAACACACCAACTCCTCACAGACAGTCACCCGGAGCGGGAATCGAACCCACAACCTCCAGGTCCCTGGAGCTGTGTGACTGCGACACTACCTGCTGCGCCACCGTGCCGCCCAACAACATTACACTGAACAATTAGGAAAACTTACCTTGGCTCTGTCCAAGGTCTGTTTGAGTTTTAAAAGTGTCCATTGCCCATCCATTTTGTTAGACACACCTACCTCACTGGTCCACCTTGTAGATGTAAAGTCAGTAAGAGTAGCTCATCTGTTGCTGCACAGTTTGTGTTGGTCATCCTCTAATCCTTCATCAATGGACACAGGATTCCGCCCACAGGACGTTGTTGGCTGGATATATCTTTGGTTGACACAGACACTAAATTCTGTCATTCATCCATTCATCTTCAGTTCATAACCAGTTCAATTCAATTTAATCCACAACCCCAAGATCCTGGAGCTGTGTGACTGTGGCACTACCTGCTGTGCTACGGTGCCACCCATACTTAATTATAATATATTTCATTATTGTTCCCTGATTAGCATTTTCCCAAAACACTATTAGTGTGTGTGTTCTTGCCAAGCCTAAGTACCATGCTGGACAGTTCCAAATGGAAAAATTCCTTTTTTGGCCCTGAGGACTTAACAGACATGAATTTGTCTGTCACCATTTTCTATAATCTCCCAAGGGTTTGGGATTTGCAGTGTTTAGGCTTATCCCTCGCCGGCCACAGGTCAGCAGTATGGTCAAAAATGAAAATGAGTTGTAGACGCCACTACGTAAGTCAACGCTACAAGTGCTGACACACTCTGCTGGTCTGCTTTTGTCATCCCAACACTTTCTCTCTTACCTTTCTTCCAGTTCTGGAGCCATAAAAAATAAAAATAAAAAAAAGAGAGAGAGACTGAATTGTAAAAAAGCGTGGACTGAAAACGTGTCACCTGTAAATCATTTAAATGAGTTCCCTGAGGCGGAAAGATCATAAAAGACCTACTTAAAGTGATTTAGCTCATTTAAAACTTGGGAATGTGCTAAAGGTGGCGGAATGCTACTTAGCCATCCCAACTTTTTATGCAGCTGTAGCATGGCTTTTCAATAGCAGCAATCATGTCTTTGTTAAAGAAGTCTCCTTCTAAGGTTTTCACATAGGAGCATTGTTCTGATTTCACTTTCCAGATCAGATAATTATACTGATTTATTTTCAAATCCACACCTAAGATCATTTATAATACAATAATTTATCAAATAAAAATTAATGAATGGTCGGTGTCTGACCACAGAACTGTTCTTTGCTCCAGTTTAATACTGATTACAATTTGAGATTAATAACTATTAGAAACTCCTTAAAAAATACAACTTAGAAACTCCTTTAAAAACATACAATACTTAAAACATGACTCAGACTCTCATCTCAAAGATGGCAAACTTGATTCACATTCATGTTTTAGATAGTTAAGACCTCAACTAAAATTCTAACCTTAAAACTAAACACCAAGGCTCTAGAACTAAACCAGAATCAGACCTCACATCTCAATGACATGGCAGGCTTTGACTCAGAACTCAAATCAGACTCCAGAATGTTACAACTTTACCTCAGAATTGAGAACTGACGCAGACTCATGCCACAGAAGCTCAAGACTTGACTGAGAGCTAACACTCTAGAAGTGATTCAGACTCTTTAATTCAGAATTGCACCTTAGAGACTTGAACACCTTGAGATCTGACTCTGATTCACACTTCATAGACTCTATGCCAGACTTAAAATTGCACCTCCAAGATTAAAGACTTGCCTCTGACTCACACCATAGATGTGAGATGTGACTCAGACTTACGCCTACAAGAACTTAAGGCTTTGCTCAGACTCACAACTCCATGACTCAAGATTTGAGATTTGACTAAGACTCACACCTTAGAAACATTACACTAAACTCTGTTATTGCACCCAACTTGGGGCTTGACTCAGACCCATGTTTAAGACCTAGAGACTTGAGTCAGACACACAATTCAGAGATTCTTACACTAGACTCTTACACTTACCTCAAAGACTTGAGACTTCACACAGACTACTTAGACTTCAGACACGCAACACTAATTGCACCTCAGAGTTTAAAGACTTAAATATAACTCACAACTAATGCTAACCATAAACTTTGACGGCTTTGAAAAGACCTGCCATCATTTTTATATACGAGAGGATGAGTTTTAAAGAACAGATCATGATTTTGAAAAGATCAGAAACTTGTAGGTTCACTGTTTGCATGAGCAACAACTTGATATGTAATAATATTAAAAATGGTTGATTGTACCCAAACGTCAAGATGAGAAAAAACAGACCTCTTGACCACCTTACACCAAAAAATCAAGATGATGTGAACGCGCTGAAATTCTAGCAAGACTTTGGAAATTTGTGATGGTGAAATTACTTGAATTGTAAGACTGGCATTAGAGATTTGAGACTTGACTCTGACTTGATTTTCTGAGATGTGATTCAGAACTTCTGTAAAGTGACTTGTGAACACTGCTGAGTGGGCTTTACCCAGTGTACAGTACAGTTGCGGATGTTGGTCTTTCAAGGAGGGGACGCTCAATTTCGGCCTACATCATAAAATGTGTCGGTTTATTTATACGTAAATTCTACCCTCCGTTCCTGTTCAAGGAAATGATCTGTGACCCTGTCGTACCAACAAGGCGTCTTTTCCAGGGACTTGACTAGTGTCCTCTCAATGGCCAGCAGAGCTAGGCTGCTTAAACGGCCTTGGCCCATGTGAAGTGTGTCTGTCTGTGAGTGCTTTGTGACGGTGGAGGGGCTCAGCAGCACCCGCTGGACAGAAACTGTGATAGAAGTCAGAAAGAGTGATAGAAGTCAGTCTCCAAACACAAGCAGCTACAAAAAACCCACCAGAAATAGAAGCTCGATTTGTCGCTAGTCGTTTTTAACAAAGCAAATGCCGCTAAGAGGATTAAGAAAGTCTCCGGTTCAACTCAGAACAGAATGAAAATGTAATGCTCCCAAAGATCTTTACACCAAAGGATCGCTGATTCGCTCATTTCGCTGTCAGTCAAAAAGGGATTCAGCCTCAGACAGATCATCCAATCATCAGCCGAGGCCAGTCCACTGCCCCATAGACCCCCAGAGATGCTGAGCGTCCGATGGGCGGGACAAAGCCCAGCATTTATCCAATGACTCGTCTTGTTTCGCTGCAATTTGCTGCTTCGCTATTGAACTCTGTGGACGCTCAGCGTCCTCACTGTTTAAAGCACTGTGAAGCTGAGGGAATGATTGAGAGGAAAGCCGCATCTTTACCAGTGATAAGAAGCTGATTCTGAACAAAAGTTGAGCGCGTTGTAGTGCATATTTATTCAATGACATGTACACACAACAGTATATATTTGATCACTTATTTTTTACATTTTAGGGGAAGCTGAGATTCCCTTGCAGTCTTAGAGCAATTGCCTCTCGTACAGAACTAATTTTGAGGGTGTAGACAGTGAAGTAGAACCCAGTGACAGAATGAGCTTAAAAAAAACAAAACTGAACACTCAGCATTCATTGTCATCCTTCATTCTGAATTTACGCATCTTAAGATGTGACATTTATTATCCAAGCACAGATTTGTTTTCCATTTGCGTTGTATGTCAGCAGAGAGATAGAAATGGCAAAACACTTTTGACATTCACTTGAACTCGGGTGACCGCCTTTAAAAACCAGATGATGTTCTAGAATACAACAACAGGAAGAGAAAAGGTCTGCGTCTCACTCTTTCGTTCCCAAGACGGTGTTTTCAATACAGCAGATGTCAGACTGATTGGAGGAAACACAAGACTTGAAGCATTAACATTCAAACTCGGCATCAACAAACAAACATGCTCATTTAAATGGAAATCATAAATGTGAAATCGCAGCACCATACAATGAGCAAGACACTTGAAACAGCTTACATTTGATTCAGAGTGCAAGCTTGTTGGAGAAAGCCACTTCATGTGAAGTATCTCCATTGCCTGTGTGTACATTAATATGAAGACACAACTGTATCTGCAAGGTCTTTCATTTCTGGACTCAGCATCTCTGACATTCTTTAGTTTCATTCTTTTATCAATGGCCACTTCAATAGAAGCTCTTATAGTTCCATCAGAATAGCAGAAATAAATGTAAGGCATAATTCATTTGTCCAGAAAATAGGTTTCCACAGCTCCACAGTTTTCACTGCTCCAGTTACTACTCTGCGTTGTGCTTGGAGATCTTACTCTGTGTCCTAAATGCAAGGAGTAATCGGGCGGGAAAATAAAAATATAACAAAATATCATCATCAATAAAACTGTCTACACTAGCAGCCAGTGCATGGCTCAACACTGTTTATGACAGATGCTTCAATTCCATTTCTGACACATCACACCACTCTGCCGCTCTGATAAACAGTGTATCTACAATTCTGCCCATTTTAGGTGAAGTCCTGAGCTGCCTTCTGATTGATCTATAGTTAATTTACATTCTAACTATGTGTTCTGAATTTGACACTTTATATTGTATACACACTGTTACACGTTTCAACTGTCTGCAGTTAGAATATTTGGCTTGTGCGTACCGTTGCTCAGCCTTAGAAGACCATTTCATAAAGCTGCAGGGTCCTGGGTTTGTAGGTTAAAACGCCTTCATGGGTCACTGTCTGAAGAGCTTGGTTTGTTCTCTCTATGCCTGCGTGGGTTTGATCCAGATGCTCTGATTGCCTCCCACAGTCCAAAAACACATGTTTGTAGGTGGACTGGCTGTGTAAAAGTGTCTATAGGTGTGTGTGTGTGTGTGTGTGTGCCAGTCCTTGTAATGGACTGGCACCCATCCAGGGTGCACCCACTGATTCAAGGCTGGTTGTGGACCCACCGCGACCCTCAAATGGATAACCAAATTTAGACAATTAATTCATTAATATACAAATATTTTCCATATACAATATAACATATAATATAAAGCATGGATTTAACTTCTATCAAACTTAAATTTGTCACATATATACAGACTTATTTGGAACAGGTCATTTTCGAATAATTACTGTCTAAAGAAAAAACATGTATTTCCACTGCTGACCATTTTTAGTTCAAAATTTGGACACAACAGCTGTCCTTCAAACTGCGTGAAAACGTCATGATAAAGGGAGTGATTTCACATATTTACTTACTTATTTTGGAGATACATGTTTTCTTTAGACAGTGACATTAAGTTGTGTGCTGCCAGTTTCCCCCAAAATACCCAAAACGTACTAAACTCCTTACAGACAGTGACCTGTGCTGAGTTTTGAACCCAAGACCCAACACCCTGGAGCTTCAGGGTGAAACTACGTGTTACTTCAACATGAAGCCCATCATTACTGGAAATATTCACGAAAATGAATCAACATCAACTTACATTTACTTATGTGTGTACTACATGTATGCATTCACCTACCAATAAAAGTCCTTGTTTCACACATTATTTATTATGTGTGTAATATGTGTCTTAAACTGTCACTGTGATGAGACCCTCAAGGGAACATGTTCAGTACATTTAGTTAGGTATCATAATTGTACTATATTCTATTTTAATTGTAGCTTAAATTTGTGTTGATTTCATACGCAACATTTAATCTCCAGGACTTGAAATGAAATGAGTGTTCCTGTTATTATTATTCAGTTTTCTAATGAATGTTTACAAAATAGTGAAGGAGAGAACATAATGTAAATTTAAGGAATACAACTGGACTTAAATTGCAAACAATTTGTGCACATATGGTCATATATTAGATAGCACGATGGGCAATATTTGGCATTCTGAGACCAATAGTTTCAATTCAGAGAATGTGATTAAGCACCTGCTCTTTAATGAAAAAAAAAAAACATTCTCAAATCATGTTCCAATCCAAAATAAAGTATAATAATGAAGAGGAGGTAAAAGACTGTTGATATGCAGGAGTGGGTGTAAAAACAAAAAGGACGTGTCCACACTTCCAAAGCACGCTCCCTCCATCTCCGGCCACTCTCTTGCTCCGTTAACTTTCATGATCATTGAGTCAATCATAGTGAGTGTCCCAGAGCCTGAGCCGTTTAATTTACAGGCTGAACAGCGACTGTGTCGTAACAGTAAACCTCCAGCTGCTCTGGAGCTCTGACACACACGCTCACACACTCTGAGCAGCCTTTATACACACCGCAGAGGGCTGTTTGTGTGTCGTAATATTGACACAACACTGATGTGGTTGAAACATGACATAAAACAGCAAGGACAGTCAGTGGTTCATGGCTTAAGAGGTTTATTAATGCAGGAGAGCCCACACTACTGTGGTGTAAATGGAGACAGAGCCTGATCAAAGGTACTTTATAGGACACCGGGAGTTTCTTTTTAGTAGACTGATCAGGCTCTACTCCACTGAGAAGGAGTCACAAGAAATGCTGGAACATGGCTGTCAGGATCTGATGGTATTTAGTCATTGCAACATGTGTGAGGTCAGATTTTGGTTTTGGGTGATTAGTTCTGGATGCCATGTCATCAACCATCAAAGTTATTGTATGACACGATCTTTCCAGAGAACACAGTTCCATTGCTCCACAGCCCAGTGGGAGGCGATAGATAGATAGATAGATAGGTAGATAGATAGATAGATAGATAGATAGATAGATAGATAGATAGATGGATAAATAGATAGATAGATAGATAGACAGACAGACAGACAGATAGATCGATAGACAGACAGATCCAATCTCACACTTGACAATTTTCTAGCTTTTAACATCAACTGAAGAATAGACTGTTCACTTGCTCTCTAATATATCCCACCCCCTTTCAGGTGCAGCTGTAATGAAATACTCATTTATACACTGCACTTGTCAGTGGTGTTATTATTGTGGCTAATTAGGGAATTTTAAGCAGTTTATGCAAGAAAGTGAAATGAAAAAAAGGGCTTGCTGAAAAAAAGAGGAAATGTTAGTAGTTCTACACACTTTGACTGCCATAAGACATTACTTCCATTTATTCTGACTCTTTATGATCAGCAAAATCTTTCTGGGTTTTGGACTTGAGTTTTTACAGTAAAAAGAAAACATTACAGGATTTTTTTTTCATTTACCTGAAATGTAACATCCATTCATTAGCACTTATCCAGTTCAGGGTCGCGGTGGGTCCAGGGCCTACCTGGAATCATTGGGCACAAGGTGGGAACACACCCTGGAGGGGGCGCCAGTCCTTCACAGGGTGACAAACACTCACATATTCAGTCGGCAGTCCACCTACCAACGTGTGTTTTTGGACTGTGGAGCACCTGGAGGAACAAGCGGACATGGGGAGAACACACCAAACTTCTCACAGACAGACACCCAGAGCGGGAATCGAACCCACAACTTCCAGGTCCCTGGAGCTGTATGACTGCAACACTACCTGCTGTTTAAAAAAAATTTTTTTTCAGAAAATATATTAGAGAGGGATTCATACTGAAACAGGAAAGTTTAGCCTTTATTAAGTGTCTGCCAGGTATTTCCAGAATGTTTTCACCTTGCTTTAACGCTATAGTCCTTAAGCTTTGGAGATTTGGGGATTTAGAGACCCCTCTGGTGAGAATGTGCAATTACACCAAGCATGCGGATGAGTTCATTTACAACATGATTGGTGATGCATTCTGAACTCAGAGTGGATGAATCTTACAAGTGTTTACAATCAGTGCAGTGGAGGTGTGGAGTATTCACGAGAGAGAAAGAGCTCAGTCAAACTGCTCTTTTTCATAACTGTGAGGTAGTAAATATTAATCAGTCACGTCCAGTACCACAAGTAAACATTATCGTGTACAGATTATTATAAGGTTATTTGGCATCTGTCCAACAGCTATATAAAATGTGCACTCAGTCACTTCATGTATCTGGACGCATAACTCTTGTTTACAAAACGACAGTGAGAACAGCCTTTTTAACTGAGAGAATAGTGACAAGGTGGCTATTTACTGTTTGATGGTTTTTTTATATAAACATTAGAGATAAAATCATGTTAGCTGTAGGTCTCTGTCCTATTTGTGTATTTCAAAGCTCTTATAGCATCCAAAACTGTTGGATCTTCTTTAAAGGTGGAGCATGTGATGCAAGTCCATAAAAGGCATGTGACATGGCCAGAAAAACTCCTGTGAAAACCAATCAGACCAACCAACCAATCAGTATCCAATCAGATTTTAGAATTAATATACTAGGCTTTGCAGGTCATACCAGCACAGTTCTACAATTAATTAGAATATTTTTTCACCACCTAACTTATTAGTACTACTATTTTCAATTAATAATAATAATAATAATAATAATAATAATAATAATAGGTACTGGAGCTTTAATGCCTGTATGCATAATTTGTTTAAGTGCCTAATTAAGACCCATAAGGTAGTGCATAATTAGCTATACGATATCTCTAAGCTGCGTAATTAAGACATTAATGCTTGCACCCCTCTCCTTAGACGATTAGAAAAGAAAACAGTTTTTTTTTTGTATTCCTTTATTCATCCTCGGAGGGCTGCTTGATGCAGCATCTCTGGGGTAAATTAAAACAGAGGAGGGATGAGGTACATTGATTTTATATATTTATTCATACAATTTGACTGTTTCTCGGCAGCATCTTTTTGTTTTTATTTATTTATTTACTTAATTTTTTTGCTGACTTTCAAAAGCCAGACTGGAACATCAAGTCCAAGTCCAAACTATCAAGTCCAAGTATCAAACTATTTCTACAGTTCTAAATTGCTAATTTCCATACACACACACACACACACACACACACACACACACACACACACACACACACACACACACATACACACACACATATATATATATATATTTTTTTTTTCATTTTAACAGTCATATGCTAAAGCCAGAAATTACATATAATTGCTCTCCAATTAAAGACAAGCAGACCTTTACACTGAAAATTTCATAAAGAATGAAACAATAAAAATGCTCCAGAATCACTTTGACTTCAATCTTTTTGCATTCACTTCCATTGAAAATTAAGAAGGATTTGTCCTTGTGTTGGAAAGTTACATGTTTCTAATTGAAGAGTGACAGTATTGAAACACATCTCCTAATAACTGACTTCAAGTGCTTCATTTAGTCTCAAGGTGACTGGTTTATTAATTCAAGCACCTAGGTGCAGAATGGTTCATATTAAAGCGTTCATTGAATTTTATCATGGTAGTGTGGAATGCCACCATTGCAGCAAGTGATTTCAAGGATTTTCTTACCCCCTTAATATTCTATGATTACTGATATTATTCAACAGTGGAAATGTTTAGGAACCACAGCAACTCAACCACAAAATAGCAGACCACAGTCATGAACACTCTGCTGACTCAAGAACAGTTCCAAACGCCCTCTGTCATTAACATCAACAGGAAAACTGTGCTGTGGAGGGACATATCACACTTGTGAGGGTGGGAGTAATATATATGATGCTTTTAGGTTGTTGATTGGTGTTTGGACTGGTCTTTGTTTGTAGCGAGAACTGTGTTTTGTCAGAGCCCTCACCCTCAGAGTGAAACACAGCAGCTTTGGTGAGTTTCCAGCCGAATCTCTTTACATGCCATGTCCAAATGCTGCGTGTTGCTTGTTCTTATACTCTGATGTTCTTTTCAGAAAGCTTTAATAAAAAGCATTAAAATTCTTGACACCGGTCATCACAAATACTTACATTATGTTTTTAAATGTCAATACTTCTTTACTCACTCTGAGTGAGTAATAAAGCAATTCACTCCTGCTCACTTTCAAGAATCTCAACAGCCTTGCTACTTCCTTTTTTGATCTCCTTTCTCTCTTCAAACCCACTATTTCTCTCAGGTCCTCTTCAGCAGCTCTACTGGCTGTCCTTTCATCAAACCTTTAGAACTGTGGAGACTGAGCCCTCTCCTGAACTGCCACCACCTTTGGAATCCCACTCTCATATTACTGTCCTCTTTGCGTATTGGAAAAAACACAAAATCAATTCAATATACTACATTATTAGCATTTTGTGATTCATTCAAATATTTTTATATAATTTTTATATAATATCTCATAATAATCATATGCCCCAAGCCAGTGAGATCCCATTCAATGATTCTTCTTCATGTTATGAAGCAGCTGTTATACTAACACCTAATATCCTAAATGTAATAGAAGCTTAGTTTGAACCTGTGCCCTATTAATTAGTAAATAATGCACTGTGCTTGTTGGGTTCACCCATAAACATAGTGTAGTATATTCAGTGCAGTGTCATAATTCTAAAAGTCATGAAGTTTTATATAAAACACTCCCTAGCATCTCTAGCAGACATGGAACACTTTCAACGCACTGCACTGCAGTGCTTTCATGATGTCTGCTTTTAGGGGACTGTACAGAGTGACAGTGGTGACACCTTCACAGACCTCATTCCTAAATAATTAGAGACACAGATTCCTATGCACCTAAACCCTATACTACAAAATCTCCAAAATGATCACCTTCAGGTGAATGGACCCACTCCACAGAGCATAAACTGGTTCATTCAAGGACAACAAGACGACTTAATTCCGCATCTTAAATGCACTTTAAAGGAAAAGGTGAAAACGATTTTATAAATATTAATTGCCTTTTTTTTTCTTGGTGGAAAATGATTGATTGCTGCACCAGACTTGTTTACTTTGCATATATCAGACTCAGGCCTAGTTTCTCAGCATTCTGACCTATAAAATAATTAAAGAAAATATTCCACATTAAAATTGGTTTGCGATTTTCCATAGTTTTAAAACTCACTTCATGCCATCGGGCTTTTGGACAGCTGTCTGAAGTTTAGAATTCAAAACAAGGCTGTCCAGGAGTGTTTGCCATCAGCCTACAAACATTTATAATATCATTTTCAGCTGAAAGCTTATGTGGCAGAAAAACGAATTACTCTCCCACTCACAGACCTCCTCCTCCTTCACTGAACAGTTGCCAGTGTTGGGTGAGGATTACTTTACAGGAAGTGGACAGCATCCTGATGGATGGACACTGACAGCTCCAACTGATGGATGGTCTGCAACGTGACAACGGTGATGGCTTTTCCTTTTTTTTTAAGATTTATTTATTGATTAAGGGCTAGCGCTCAGGTGACAGGAAACAATGTCTAGACTTGAAGCACTGTCATCAAGCATTAAAAAACCAAGGCCGGATTCTCAAAGGAAATACAAAGGAAAGAAAATATGACATATGTTCTTAGATAGAGTTCTCTGGAAGTTCTCCAAGGCACGTGTCGTCAAAGTAAATTAGCACGCATTTAACTACAAGGTAATATCCAAGATTTGTGTATTGTACCTGATAGGCACGTGAATTATTTGACACCTACCCAGAAGACAACAACAGCTTAAACCTGCTTTAACCATCACCCTAAACACAATCATAACCTTAAACCTAAAGTAACCTGAAGTCTAACTGTAATTATAAGAAGTAACCTAAGCCTAATTGCACAAGGTTAGAAATGGCATGATTAACTCCAGTACAACATTATCCCTCAATAGTTTATAGTGTGTTCTGATCTTAGATTACATAAGTGACAGTTTGCCTGGATGTTGCCAGAAGCGATCATAAAATACATAAACCTCAAAAGAAATCATAATGAAAAAATACAATGAAAACCCTTTTTAGGGTTGTGTATTGATCTTTGGAGTTCACAAATGACTTGGTAGCCCTTCAAAACAGTCACTAAAGCACTAAAATCTTTCCAGATTCAAATGCCATTAAAACAATTAAAGATCCCTCAATTGTTTCTCAGAACAATGGACAGATCACCAGAGCATATACCTCAACATGAATATGGCTGAGATTAACTTGTATCGTGAAAAGCTGAAAGTACAACCCATGTCTAAAACTGAACTTTGGAAGAGTGGCTGCAGATTGAAAACAAACTCCCACCCTGAAAAATTAAATCTTTTAATTCATTTTTGAGCCTGTAAAAATAGGTTGTGGCTTAAAACATAACAGTTTGTGAGGGGTTAAAATGGGTGTCTTTATGGAATGCTGTGTAATTAAGCAGCAATGTTAATTTAAATAAGCAGCCAAACACTGATTTCTCAATTGGAACTTGAGCCTGTATATTCCCCCTCATTTCTCCATTTGTTTCCACAAATTATGAGAAATAATTAATATTCATTTTCTTTGTCATCACTGGCAGTAACCGGGTCTTCTGCGGCTCAAAGGTTAGAAATGTAATTTGATTACAGAGCATTAAAACAGATGAACAGGGATATGCAATTTTAAGGTCTTACCAATGTCGCAAAAGGTCAAGCGTTAGCCTTTGGCTGTCGTGCTCAATGTTAAATTCATGATCCTTCCTCCAGTGACCTTCACCTATGGCCAGGACAGTGGGGGGACAGGGTTTGAGCCGATCTGCAGGGAGAAGGCTTTTTTCTATTAGTGGGAAAGAGCACACCACTCCATTAAAAATCCACAGCAGCACTCTTGTAAAATTCATCCAGCCGTCTTAGATCCTCTAATAAAACTCAGGCTGATTTATTAACCATCAAGACCTCGGCCCTGTTAAGATCGCTCTGCTGTGCCATCTCTGGTTTATATCAGGAATGAACCCAGACCAAGTTTGGAATGAGCAAAAAGTTCATCTGGAAGTACTGGTAAAGTGATAAATATGGCATGTGTGAAAATAAGGTTAGGATTTTTAAATGTGGTATTCCAAATGATAGCACTCATTCCTATTAATAAATATTTTGCTTTAAGAAATAGAAAACATAATTTATGCAGCAGGTAGTGTCGCAGTCACACAGCTCCAGGGACCTGGAGGTTGTGGGTTCGATTCCCGCTTCGGGTGACTGTCTGTGAGGAGTTAGTGTGTTCTCCGCGTGTCCGTGTGGGTTTCCTCCGCGTGCTCCGGTTTCCTCCCACAGTCCAAAAACACACGTTGCAGGTGGATTGGCGACTCAAAAGTGTCCGTAGGTGTGAGTGTGTGAGTGAATGTGTGTGTTTCTGTGTTGCCCTGTGAAGGACTGGCGCCCCCTCCAGGGTGTATTCCCGCCTTGCGCCCAATGATTCCAGGTAGGCTCTGGACCCTCTGCGACCCTAAATTGGATAAGCGGTTACAGATAATGAATGAATTAATTTATTTAAGATTTACAGTAATGTAGTAAACCTGCTAGTGGAAGAGGAGAGGGTATCTATATTGATACCTTGATCTAACTTATCAAATCAAATCAAATCAAATTTATTTATATAGCGCTTTTCACAACTGATGTTGTCACAAAGCAGCTTCACAGAATTCCAGTAAGACAAGATTTGACATGAAATGTAAAGACAAATGTAAAACCCTCAAGTGAGCAAGCCAGGGGCGACAGTGGCAAGGAAAAACTCCCCCAGCTGAGGAAGAAACCTTGGGAGGAACCAAGGCTCACAAGGGGTGACCCATCCTCCTCTGGTCAATCTACTGGTGATGATAGTTAGTAGTCCATGAGAACTTCAGTGTAGGGACAGCTTCAAGGCACTTGGTGGTTGCTGGAGCGTGGGCAGCTGGTCTGAAGAGTGGAGGAGGATCTCGACAGTCATCCATCAGTGTCCAGACAGACAGGTGGGCAGTCGTTTACTCGGAAAGATGTAAAGGGATGGAATTAGTTTTGAACTGTTTTGTGTTTGTAAAGTAGAAAATATGAAAATTTCCAGAGTGTGGCTAATGACTCCGGCAGATCTGACTATGACAGCATTAACTAAAAGGAGAGAACCAGGAGGACACACAGACACGGGAGCATCCTGAAACACTGGCATCCCTCCGCTCCACCGTCAACAAACCTGAGTGATCGCGAGAAGCGGCGGGACGACAGCACCAGCGTCTCAGTATACTATAATTCCCTGTGTCCATGGACCCCCCGGATCTGCCGCCTTTATCTATGGGGGAGCATTAGCTACCAAATGATAAACTAAACAAATGAGTTTTTAGCCTACATTTGAAGATTGCGACTGTGTCTGAGTCCCGAACATTTTTTGGAAGATCATTCCAGAGTTGGGGGGCTTTATAAGAAAAGGCTCTTCCCCCAGCTGAGGCCTTCTGAATTCTGGGAACATTTAAAAATCCAGTATTCTGTGATCTGAGTGAACGTGGAGGCTCATAATAGGAAATTGTATCTTGAAGATATTCAGGAGCAAGCCCATGTAGAGCTTTATATGTTAATAACAAAATTTTGTAGTCAATGCGGAATTTAACAGGCAGCCAATGAAGTGATGATAAAACTGGGCTGATATGTTTAAATTTTCTAGTTTTAGTGAGGACCCTAGCTGCAGCATTTTGAACTAGTTGAAGTTTTCTTAAATTGCTGCTGGTGCATCCTGACAGTAGTGCGTTACAGTAGTCAAGCCTTGAAGTAATAAAGGCATGTACTAATGTTTCTGCGTCCTGGAGGGATAAGGCATTTCTAATCTTAGCAATATTGCGAAGATGTAAAAAAGCTGTCCTAGTGATACTACCTATGTGTTGATCAAATGATAAATCCGGGTCAATTATGACACCAAGATTTTTTGCTGCTGAACCAGGTTTAACTGGAAAGTTAGCTAGATCTAAAATTAAATCTGATAATTTATTTCTTGTCACTTTTGGACCCAAAAGCAGGACCTCTGTTTTGTTGCTGTTTAGAAGGAGGAAGTTACGCAACATCCAGCCTTTCACGTCTTTTACACAGTCCTCTATTTTCTTTAATCTGTGTTTGTCATCGGGCTTGGCTGAAATATACAATTGTGTGTCGTCTGCGTAACAGTGAAAGTTAATGTCATGGTTTCTTATAACTGTGCCTAGCGGTAACATGTATAATGTAAATAATAATGGTCCTAAAATAGAGCCTTGTGGAATTCCAAATCTTACTTTAGAATAATTTGAATTTAGATTGTTTACTTTTACGAATTGATAACGTTCCGTTAAGTAAGATTTGAACCATAATAGGGCTGTCCCTGTGATTCCAACCATGTTTTCTAACCTTTCTATGAGAATATTGTGGTCTATTGTATCGAAGGCTGCGCTTAGGTCAAGAAGCACCAACAGGGATACGTGGCCTTGATCAGAGGCAAGAAGAAGATCATTTGTTATCTTGACTAGAGCTGTCTCTGTACTATGATGTTGCCTGAATCCAGATTGGAATTTTTCATATATATGATTCTTATGTAGATATGAACTAAGTTGTTGGGCCACAGCTCTTTCTAAGATCTTAGACAGAAATGGCAAATTAGAAATAGGCCTGTAATTAGACAGTGTACTAGCATCAAGATTTGGTTTCTTGATCATAGGTTTAATAACTGCTAGTTTAAAAGCTTTGGGTACATGGCCCAGACTAAGCGATGAGTTTACTATAGTTAAAAGAGGATCAATAATAGCTGGTAGTACTTCTTTGAGCAACTTTGTGGGAATTGCGTCAAGTGTGCAAGTTGTACAGTTTGCGGAGGTGATAATCTTCTCTAGTTCTAATTGTGGGAGTGGGTAAAAGGTTTCAAGTCTTTCTTTTACAGTTATATTATGTTTTATTTCATTCACATCAGGTGGCAGCCAGGATGGATTTGATCCTGTGGCTAGAGTTTGTTGTCTAATATTCTCAATTTTATTATTAAAAAAGTCCATAAAATCTTTACTGGTGAGAGTTGCTGGAATTAGTTGTTCAGAACCTGCTTGATTTTTTGTAATTCTAGAAAACACACTAAACAGTGCTCTCGGATTATTTTTATTATTGGAGATCAGCGAGGCCAGATATGCTGAGCGAGCTTTAGTGAGGGCATTTCTATACTCTATAAGGCTGTCCTTCCAGGCAGAATGAAACACTTCAAGCTTGGTTGATCGCCATTTCCGCTCTAGTTTTCGTAATGTTTGTTTTAAAGTACGGGTCTTATCGTTATACCATGGTGCGAGCTTTTTCTGTCTTATACTTTTATGTTTAAGTGGTGCTACCTTTTCTAAAGTAGATCGACAGGTATTTTCTAGGTAGTCAGTTAGTACATCTAGGTCCATTGGGTCTGATGGAGTTGGAACTGGGGTCGATAGTTCTGGTAGGTTTTCTATAAATTGTAGGGCGGTAGATGGTTTTATTATACGCCTTGTAGAATAGCGAGGGTTCTTACATATATTATGGATAAAACGTAGCTCATATGAAATTAAGTAATGATCGGAGATTGCTGAGGATTGCGGTAAGATATTAATTTTGTCAATGTTAAGACCTAGTGTCAGAACTAAGTCTAAAGTGTGGCTGCAGTAGTGTGTAGGCCCTGTTACATTTTGAGTAATACCAATAGAGTCTAAGATTGAGGTAAATGCCTTTTTTAGTGGGTCACTTTCCTTCTCGAAATGGATATTGAAATCTCCTACAATTATAACTTTATGATTGCACACCGCTAGGTTTGTAGCAAAATCGCTGAATTCTTTCAGAAATTCTAAGTAAGGCCCTGGTGGTCTGTAAATGTTGCATAATAAAAATGCGTCCTTTTTTGTGACCGGATTTGTAATAATAGTGGAGAGAACCTCAAAAGAAGAAAAGGTGTCACATTGTTTAAGACTAATTTCTAGGGTATTTTGGTAAATTACACATACTCCACCTCCTTTGCCTGATATTCTTGGGCTATGTGCATAATTATAGCCTAGGGGGGTGGCTTCATTTAGTGCTAAATATTCATTTGGTTTAACCCACGTTTCCGTGAGACAGAAAACATTGAATTTATGATCACTTATAATATCATTTACGATGAGTGCTTTTGAGTTTAGCGATCTTATGTTGAGTAACCCAAATTTTAGTTCTGAGGTGTTGCTGCTAGGTGTTGTGTATGATTTAATATTGATTAGGTTGCTGAAACAGGCTGATTTTGTTTTTCTACTTTTACATTTAGTTCGGGGGAAAGACACAGTCTCAATACAGTTGAACCTGGGTGACGCCTCAAGACAGTTCGCAGACGGTCGGTTTAGCCTGTCTGTCTGCGGCCTGGTCCCGGCTCTGGATTGTCAGCAGCTATCTACACTACTCTGCCGACTAACTAAAAGACTATGTGCTATACTGCAAGAAAGTAAGGCAGCACCCTCCCGCGTGGGGTGGATACCATCCCTACCTATAAGACCAGGCTTGCCCTCAAAACGTAACCAATTGTCTATAAAGCCCACTTGATTTTCGGAACACCACTTGGACATCCAGCAGTTTAACGCCCAAAGTCTGCTGTAAGCTTCGTCGCCACGCCGCATTGGTATGGGACCAGAGCAGATTACGGCATCGGACATCGTCTGGGCCAGTTTAATCACCTCTGTAATATTACCCTTAGTTACCTCAGACTGCCGCAGACGAATATCATTGGCCCCTACATGAATGACTACCCTCGAATATCTCCTATTAGCTAACAGTCTAAGGTTGCCACTAATATCCGGCGCTCTGGCTCCCGATAAACAGCTAACTGTTACTGCCGGCGCCCCTAAAGGAGTAGCTAATTTCACGTGCCGAACAATAGAGTCTCCTATAACCAGAGCACTCTTAACAGGCTCCTCAGCGGGTGCTTCGCTGAGCGGGGCAAACCTGTTTGACATGCGAATCGGAGGAGCGTGGTGTCCCGGTGGGCTAGCTTTGGCCTCAGCGTTAGCATCAGCCTTAGCTTTCCGGCTATGACGCCGAGACGTCACCCATTCACCCCGCTGTGAGGGCTCTAACGCCGGAGTCGTGGGGGTGCTAACTCTCCCTAAGGCACCCGGAGTTGCTAACACTGAATCTCGCTGTTTATCCCTCAACAATAATAAGCTCCGGATGCGCACTTCTAGCTGGTCCACTTTATCCACCAGAGAGCTAACTAACTGACACTTACTACAAATACAACCACTATATTTATCGCTAGAGGTGGAAAAGGGCGTTAAACTAAACATGCCACACTCTGAACAGGCAAAACAGCCAGTAGTAGCCATGGAATTGCAGGTACTTACCGCTTTTAGTGAATTTTAGTAACTTACACCAAGAACGTTACTCTAGGGTCCGGTGGCAGTTTTAGTGCCTCTGTAATGAATATTCCTGCGGAGACAATCCGAGCGATCAAAACAGCTTCCAAACGGGTACAGAAACAGCCAAACGGGCCAAACTTATGAAAAATATTCTCAACACCTGTAGACTGGTGTGTGTATATATATATATATATATATATAATTTATGTCACCTTATGTCTTGTCACCATATGGCAGCAACTGTTTTTCTTTTTACTTAAAAATTTTTTTATCAGTGAGTGTGTGAGTGAATGTGTGTGTGTGTGTGTCTGTGTTGCCCTGTGAAGGACTGGCGCCCTCTCCAGGGTGTGTTCACGCCTTGCGCCCAATGATTCCAGGTAGGCTCTGGACCCACCGAGACCCTGAACTGGATAAACGGTTACAGATAATGAATGAATTAATTAATTAATTTTTTATGATAATTTATAGTTATTTTACTTTCACTAAACAAGATCCCATCCACGAATGGTGCTGTATCACTAAATATACTCAAACTCTGTTATTCTCAATGAATGGCTATTGTTATCTGGATTTCGAATTTGGGATCAAGTTATAAAATCATGCTACTAGCCCCATTTTGTTAATCAAAATTAATTAGTTTATAGTGTCAAATGATTTTATCACACAGCCCTCAACACCATATATTTCAGAAGCAACACAACTACCCGAACACCGATTTCCAGCCGCCTACACTCAACCGGTCTCCAGAAAAAACAAAGAGATTACCCTGCTCGTACTGACTGTTTACACCTGGAGCAGGACGCCATTTAAACTCGGACTTTTAAATCATAACAGACATGTAAAATCTCATCAAATGTCTTAACAATTATTTACAGTCTCAGGAGAAATGCCGGAGAAATGCCAGTGAAAAGCTCCAAAACAAAACACTCCAAAAGATAATCCCTTGTTACCACTCCACAGTAATCATGCCTTTATTTCCTGCGTAACGGGAACGTACTGTTCTGGAGTTCCTGGAGCCCAGACAATGGGACGTTTTGACGTAAATTGAATTCGAAGTTGAGGGCGTTCCTTCTTAGATTCCATGTAGCTGTGGACCAATTAGCGGCTGCCGGCTGTGACCGGGGTCCTAGTACCCGGGTGAGGGGTGCACTGCTGAACGTGGCCCTTCACAGGGATTCGCTCACAGCTCTCAGCAGGAGGGTCAGAAATGATTGACACCTCTGTAAACCAATAGCAGGGACATGGACAAAGACAATGTGTAAATAAAACCTTTATGTTTTCTGACAGACTACTTTAAACCTTTGGGTACTACTGTCTACTTTCAGAAAATGCTGTATAACTCCATGATACTTGACTCTTTTTGCTTAAAAAAAAGTGACTCAGAAATGTAAATAAATGGGTTGTCTGTTATCCTCAGCACCCAGTAACACATTGTTCCCCCCTAAAATAATAGGCACTTTATGCTTTTTTTTTGGCCTTTTTTCTGTCTTAAAGTTTTTTAGTTGGAACTTAAATGATGGAAACAAAAGCCTGAAGGTGAATGAATGCCTCGGCCCATGTGTCTACATCAGTTTAAGCCTTGAATGATCATTCTACTTTTTGTAAAACTAAAGATATCTAGTGTTAAAGTGAAGTAGTACAAACTGCTCTAAACTGAGCCAAAGACTGCTTCTGTGGAATACTAGTTCCATTGTTGTAATATTATACCCAAATATAGGACAAAGATTCCAATGTTGTGATCCCAATTATGAATCCCAAAAAGTGATCTAAATTCTAATATTGTGAGGCAAATTTCCTATTATTATCTTGATTTCTAATGTAACAAAGGATAACAGGTATCTACAAACATTTAGACATAATGTATAAGGGCTGATGTCATGAAGAGTCTGTTTTTTTATTTTGTTTTTCAATAACTGAATAGACATTAATCCAGTTAAATATTTTATCACAGGTCATTCCTAGCAGGTTAAAAACACATGGGCTACTTACACCACACTAAGCCTGAGTGTCATCGGCCCAGCATTGTTTCAGTCAGATCTCCACCCAAATGGTCGGTTCCCATCTGGGCCTAGTGCCACACGGCACACTGTATGACATGTACGCTCACTCAAACATTTGAATTTAGGTCAGAGATTCATTTATGGTCAGTTAACTTATTCCAGTTCTGAGCAATTCATGATTTTCAACTGTTAATTGCACACAATAAAAATTCTATTTTTCTTAGCTTCAAAAGGGTAAACCTCTTTAATCTGTAACCCATTAATAAGAATTAATATTACTGTTTGCCAGGTGTTGCCAGCAAGAAAGCAACAGTATATTCATACAAAGTATATTTATTACATTTATTTAAGAATATGTGAGTATTAACAATATGATTATAGAAATAGCCCTGAAAACACAATAAATACTGGATGGCAAGGTATCTACAAACATTTGGACATATAGTGCATGAGGGCTGTTATCATGGAGAGCCATTTTTTCAATACCTGAATAACATTAGCCTAATTAAATATTTTACTTCCTAGCAATCTACTGCCTTATGTATAAGACTAATGGTAACTGCATGCAGGTTAGTGTTAATGTTGATGTTGACTATGTAACAAAGTGTTTGCTGAGTGTAATAAGGGAGTCAGCCCGAGCCACAGGTACCAATGCTCCATTTACTGTTTGGTTTATGGTTTAGTATAAGGTTCCGGGTTAGGTTTAGGGTTGTTCATTCTAGCATTACACAAGCACAAAATGCTGTCATTCCTATCTTTCTTAAGCTCAGTGTTAGATTACCATTTTATTAATGTGCTTATGATTAATTTTATGTTTACAGGTGACATTAGGGTTAGTGGAAATTTAAGGCAGATTTTTTCACATCGTGTTGCATGAAATTCATGTAAACATCCACAAATATTTTTTGTGCATGTTGTATTAATTCTGTGAATGGCCTTTTAGTAAAATATGTTAGAAATACCTACAAGAACAAGCAAAAGGGATGCTCATAAGCTTACTTTCTGTTTTGATCTACATTCCACACACAGCCCCAGCTTTCTAAAATCAAGATCTAGAAATCTATCAAAATGACAGTAATATCTGTAGACTCGAGTTGAGCCATACTGTACGAGTCGATGTGTGAGACTCCTGAGCCTCTGTCAGCGGGATACAGCCATGTATGATGCAAGCTAATCCTCAGGTTCAAAGCTTTGGTGCTGTTGCTACCACACTGAGAAGAAAGCCTTTCTTCCCTTGTCTTCTGCAGAGGTGTGGACAAACGAAACACCTGAGAACAGGAGAGCAATATCAAACGTTCTCGCCAGTACTCAGATGTGGACAAGCAACACATGAAAGAGCTTATTTGGGCTGCAGTCTATTTTAATTAACCTTGGGTAGAAAGAAACACTGAAAAACTGATGCAAAATGTCCAACACCTTTACCTTGCTGCCTTAGCGGCAGAGATGGGTAGTAACTACTAATGTTTTCTCAAATACATCTCCTTAAAATACAGATGGCTCTATACGTTCTTTGAGGATGTTTAAATAGTAATTTTCATTTCTGTTTTATTTTGAGAAAAGGCAAATATTTTCTGGGCAGTACATTTTAGACATTAACATTTAGTTCCATAGTGTTTAACTATGCATTATTTCATTATTCCATATTTTGCAATATTACATTGTTATTATGTCATTATGACATGCTAATTATTATGCTATATGACATTGGTGACTGTACTGTTTTGCAACTAATTTCACATCTCACTTTTAAAGTTATTCAATTGATTTTGGGCCTAGTGCATCAAAATGTGCAATTAGTTCCTTTATAGGGAGGTCTATAACACTCATAATAAATAAACAATTTCCCAACCATGTTCAAGAGCTTGTTGCATTTCATGTTACTAATTTATAGATAGATACTTCATTGATCCCAGAGGGTAATTAAAATTATTGGTGATGCAATGTGGGAAAGTGTTAAATAAAGGATGAACGGTTCCAAAATGAACAATAAAAGTTTTAATTAAACTTTAAAAATGTTTATTTAAGAACTGCACTATTACACAATGCTTCTGATTGCTTAATTCTAAATAAATATTGGCATTGGTACACTAAACCCCAATGTTTAAAGTAATTAACTGGATTGACTGATTCTAACTTACACTATATTGAAAAGTTTCACTCAATCAAACAATTCAATTAATTTAAAGAATTTCTTACTTTTAGGGCGGCAGCAGGTGGTGTCGCAGTCACACAGCTCCAGGAACCTGGAGGTTGTGGATTCAAGTTCCGCTCCGGGTGTCTGTGAGCAGTTGGTGTGTTCTCCCTGTGTCCGTGTGGGTTTCCTCCGGGTGCTCCGGTTTCCTTCCACAGTCCAAAAACATACATTGGTAAGTGGATTAGTGACTCAAAAGTGTCTGTAGGTGTGAGTGTGTTAGTGAATGTGTGTGTGTTACCCTGTGAAGGACTGGCGCCCCCTCCAGGATGTGTTCTTTTTGAGTTTGTGAAACTGTAAAATTTTGATATGTCAGAGTCCTTTTTGTGGTTTTAAGTAAAACATAGCTGGATATGAGAGATTTAACTGAACCTAAATGTTATGAGTTTATGCATCATGACGTCTGAAGTCACAGACATTTCACGCGAGATAGTCTGGTGTTTACTGTTTTTAGTGAATAGGGACAGGTTCATGTGCTTATTCCAGTGTAAGGGACGGTGGTGTAACAGGTAGAATCACTATCACACAGCTCCAGAGTCCTGGGGTCATGGGTTCGAGTCCCGCATCAGGGCACTGCCCTGAGGAGTTTGGTGTGCAAAATTAGTGCAAAAACACACATTGGTAGGTAGACTGGCTGTGTAGGAGTGTCCATAGGTGTGAGTGTGTGCCGTGATGGACTGGCACCTTGGCACAGGCAATGAATAAATGAATTTAAAGGTAGATAATACTTAATAGTATTGAGTACCAGAAAGGCATATTTCTTGAGCTGTATTACGCATTAAAAGAAGTAGTAGACATTTAAAGTAACTGACATTGAAGTTTTTGAACTTAAAATTGTTATGGCAACTGATCGCCTTAATTTATTAATTTTTTTACAGGTTTACAGTGTATCGGCAAGTACAAAAATACACATACTTGTACTCATTCTTGGTTGGAAAAAATGGTATTTATGCATCCCTAATAATAATAATGTAATATTTTGAGCGGCTACTTTTGTAATTGCACTCAAGCTGTTGGTTACATGTAACTGTATTTTTCCTTTTCAGCTGCTCTACACAATTCAGTTCTGCTGGAGCTTTTTTTTTCATACTCAACAGAAGACTCAGAAGATAAATAATGGGTGCTCACACTGCTGGGATATTATTCTGGAGCCACAGCGAGGCTTTATTTTATTAATCTCCCCAGCGAGAGCGGAGTTGATAATGGAGCCTCATTTAATCCAAAAGGAAGCAGGACAAAGCTGAAGCGCAGCTATGTAAATAATAGTCCCCGAGGTAGATTACTCCTATTTGTCAACGTCCTGCTCTCATCTCTCTCACATCTCAGCGGCACTCTGGCCAGGCGCTCGCTCCGAAAATGAGCCTCGCACCAGTGCTCAGGTTGTGACAGTGCCAGGACAGGTCATGTCAACATCTTCTCATCAATAGATGCCACATTCAATCAGCCACCAACAACACTTAGCTTTGAGATGCACTCTGATAAATTTGAATTCTTTTTACACAGAACATGAGCCCACACTAGAGACTACAGAACTTCTACAGAAGTTAAGTCCCCTATTGATTGATTGATTTTTACAAAGGTATGAATGGTCCAAATGTTTTTTTTCGTAAATAAGAAGAGCATATAGAGCATCTAGAGGATATATATATATATATATATATATATATATATATATATATATATAGTGCTCTGTGTATATCCTCTAGCCATAATGGCATACAGTTGGACCACATGTATAAAAGTGGTGGACGTCCCTTTGGTGGTCATCGCACCATGAAAAAGACCTTCACTTTGCGCTGATGAAAATCCTTGAGCATTCGCTGCTTCACTTGGCTGTAGTTGTATCTGTGATGATGAGTTTACACTTCATAAACCTAAGTCCTTGGGCATGATATTGCTTTATGATTCCTTCAGCTGTTTAAGACATCTGCAGATCTGTGACAAAGGACATTTGATGATAAAAGACAATATTTTTTTATGTCACTTTCTTCATAATAGTAACTTTAAGATAACCCCTGTCCATAAGGTTTGTATGTTAATAAAGCAAATTTGGCTTTATTAATGTGTAATTACTGGGTAATTTCTTGATTATTGTGCTGCTTGGCCATGTTGTTGTTAATAATATCGCATTCACACAGCTCCAGGGACCTGGAGGTTGTGGGTTCAAGTCCCACTCCGGGTGACTGTCTGTTAGGAGTTTGGTGTGTTCTCCCTGTGTTCACAAGGGTTTTCTCCGGGTGCTCCGGTTTCCTCGCACAGTCCAAAAACTTACATTGGTAGGTGGATTGGCGACCTACCAATCCACCTACCAAATGGTAGACTGTGGACCCACCACATCCCTGAACTGGAAAAGCGGTTTCAGACAATGAATGAATGCATGAATAATAATAATAATAGATACAGGGGTTAGACAATGAACCTGAAACACCTGTCATTTTAGTGTGGGAGGTTTCATGGCTAAATTGGAGCAGCCTGGTGGCCAGTCTTCATTAATTGCACATTGCACCAGTAAGACCATGTGCATCCAATGGTTCAAACATTGTGTCCTGAAGGCGGTGCCGTGTATCAGGACGACAATGCACCAATACACACAGCAAGACTGGTGAAAGATTGGTTTGATGAACATGAAAGTGAAGTTGAACATCTCCCATGGCCTGCACAGTCACCAGATCTAAATATTATTGAGCCACTGTGGGGTGTTTTGGAGGAGCGAGTCGGGAAACGTTTTCCTCCACCAGCATCACGTAGTGACCTGGCCACTATCCTGCAAGAAGAATGGCTTCAAATCCCTCTGACCACTGTGCAGGACTTGTATGTCATTCCCAAGATGAAATGACGCTGTATTTCGCCGCAAAAGGAGGCCCTACACCATACTAATAAATTATTGTGGTCTAAAACCAGGTGTTTCAGTTTCATTGTCCAACCCCTGTAGATAGATAGATAGATAGATAGATAGATAGATAGATAGATAGATAGATAGATAGATAGATAGATAGATAGATAGATAGATACATACATACATACATACATACATACATACATCCCAGACACCCACTTTATTAAAACCCTCAGCCTAATTTTCATCTTCATGACATTGCTTTTCAGTTGTATTATTCTATACTGTGCATCAAACAGTGCATATAATTTATTTTATTAAAAACAGCCACAAATATATTCATGTTTTAGGAACATATTACTTATACAGCATAGTTGAAAAAGCAAGAGCAAATTCCAAAACATTAGTACAATCAACTTTTAAGACTTTGAAAATATGGAAGCAGAATGAACCGAAGGAAAACAATGATCTTAGACCTTTGTGCACTACTGTATATCTGCATCACACTTCTATTGTGCTTGTTTTACAGGTGTCTTAGCTGCGCTCCCACACAGCCGTGGGAGGTTATTTGTGTGAGGGTATATTGATGGCGTTGATGGATGTATGTGTCCTGCTCTTCTGCTGGACAGCAGTGAGGGTGAAATATGTCAAGCAGTTTTGTGCCATGCATCACCATCACTCAGATAAGCAACACAACTAGGCACTGTTGCTGAGTCCTCCACGCTAAACTTTTTACAATCGGATTGTTTATCCTTCTCCCCTTCTTCACTGCAATTGTTGAAATTATTGATAATAGCCACTGTGGTGTCAGGACAGTAACAAACAGTCTGTGTTTACAGACACTTTAATCTTCCTGTCGACATGATTGGCTGCTCTGAAAATGTCTAAATGGCTCATCCATCATATTTCAATTGATATATAGTTTTGTGAACAATTGTGCAATTTCATATTGGCCTCATAAACATCGGTCTCTGTAGGAGGAAGTGCCCACTATTGAACGTTATCTCCATTTTTAATGGTCTGCCATTAGGTCTAGAAAAATGTCAGCACCATGGACAGCAACTGGCTGTTAATAAACCGCCTGAAGTGACTTTCCCTGGAGATTCGTGGCTTTATATAATCATGCACACGAAGCAGGTCCATGTTGAGGCCAAGAGATTATAACTAGACTTTGGTAAACACAGTAAAAGCTGCCTTTTCACAGTCAGAAATACTGTAAATGCTACATGATTTTCAGCATTTACTAAAGTAAAACAGACAAAATGGGTTTTCATAAAATATAGGCACTTGTGAAATTACAGGAAAGACTTCTATCCTGTAAAATATCAACATATATTTTGAGAACAATCTCTGCTGTATAGCTTTCCCATACCCTATAAGGCCAAATGTCTGGAGACTAATTTGATTTCAACTCCTTTAGCATGACACATGGTGTGAACACAAAGAGAACATTTTGTGTGTCAAACTGGTCTTTAATGTACAAACCCAGTCTGGAACCTGGATCAAACATTCACATTTGAATACCTCTGGCATAGAATAACGGACTGGGAGGCCCTGAAGCCAGCATAGCCTAAAGTCATCATGCTCAATGTCAGGTGCCTGTAGTAATATTTTCCCATAAGCAAATGACCAAACCAATGCATTGGCATTGTAATCAATAAAGGTGGTTTTGAAAGATGCCCTGTAGCACCTTAAAATTTACAGCCAAACTTAGCGCATTTCAATAAAAATGTACTTAAATTTGCTCTCTACAAGTGGCAGATCACTAGTATTGATGAATGTCTAGCTCCACTGTAAATACAGTGGTAAAATTTAAGTCAAATAACATGCATTTAAGAAATTTGGTATACAGGCACTAAGCTGTATTTTATTCCAAACAAACAAACAAACATATACAGGAGTGTACCATAAAGGTGATATACACAAAAAAAACTCTCTCAGTCCCTTTGAAAACCATATAAAATAATGCCCCATGTAACCATCTCAAATCTGAAACCAGCCTGTAACTCACACAAGCTCCTCAAATTCCTGAAACACTTCACTAGTTCACTTGTTTTCTCTGACAATCCTTCACCTTATCGGCTTATAGAACTGATAGATTAAAGTAACTTCCCTCCCAAACCTTGACATTAGCTGTAGAGCTGAAGTCAGAAACTCGTCAGGTTGCCAAGTCCCGGTTTGAGCAACAGACTCAGCTCTGGCTTTGATTCTGACAAATTTAATGTAGCTGCCACTCACAAAGTAGATTGGATCTTTTTTACATTAAAGAGAGAGCAGTGTTTTCAGAGACACCAGGAAGACAATGATAAATGTAAATGAGAAGAACACATCAGCTCTGAAATCAAGTGTGTTTACGGGACAACAAAGTACTTCTTTGGTTCTACTTAATTATTTCTCACTTGTATCTTCTTGATACAAGTCTCTAAACACAAAAGTGGACATATTCTTACCGTTTTCTACAAGCTAACACGGTTCTCTTGAGACTTAATGAAATGTCTATTACATGTATTGGTCAAACTACCACAAGGATCAAATAAGACTGCAATTTTCTCCCCTTGCCTAAACTAGTTTCAGTGACAGTTAGGAATGAAACTCTTTTTAAACCAAATACAAGGTGCCCAACACTGAGGCATGATGAGCAGAAATGCTGGATTATTTCACTTTTGTTTTTGTTTTGTTTTGTTCTCTCTCTTCTCTGTTCTGTTTTCACCATATTTAATTATCACTCTTATTTTTCTGTGCTCTTTTTTGTCTGTGTTACTTTCTTTTATATCCTTGCTCTCTGATATAAATGCAGGTGGTTAGAGAGACTCAGACGAAGAGGTGTGGCAACCCCAAAATATCTACACTCTATGTAAAATGCAGCACAATATCAAAAGACATTGGCACATCACAAAGTAACCATGCCATTATTTCACAGTTTGTAGGAGCTATAGATCCCCAAAAACATATATACTAATGCACCCATAAAGTGATTTTATTTATTTACATGTTTTTTGGGGTAATATGTCCCTTTACACTTCCAGCAAATGTTTGCGAGTAGGAGTGTTGAAAACATGTTGTTTTTCATTTAATTGTTTGCTGATTTAATTGACTTGCTGAATCAGTATAAATCATAGCCTATAGATTTTCAAGTCCACTCCTTGAATCCAGGTTTCATGGCTGGCTGGTAGGTCAGTATGGCTGCAGTTGGCCAGGTATAGTATCAATCTGGCCAGGTATAGTATCAATCAAAGGTATCAGCCATTGTAAAATCCCAGCCTGGAACCTGGATCATAGGTTTATATTTGAAGACCTTTGACATAGAACAATGGATTGAAATATGGCCAAAGTATATGAACCTAAAGTCAACATGCTCAATGCCAAGTGCCTGTATAATCATCAAGAACAAGCAAGTGACTAATCCGCAAGGATCAGTATGTGTCATGGACAGACAAGGGAGGTGGACGTAAACGGAATCTTTTATTAAACAGGAGCAAAAACAAAAGAAACACGAGCAAGGAGTTTCACAAACTAACTACACGAAAGAAACAGGAGGGGACTGGAATGGATACAGGACAGATGACGGGACTGGGTGCTGGGAGTGGAGAGGGGACTGGACATGAGACAGGACAGAGGGTTGAAACGGGGACTGGACTGGAGACAAGATGGAAGAAGAGACAGGTGACAAGACACTAGACTGAAACGGGGACTGGACTGAATTATTAACAGGGGGCTAGAATGGAGACAGGACAGATGACGGGACTGAGGTTGGGTACTGGGACTGGACGGGAGAAGAGGCAGGGGACAGGACAATGGACTGAAAAAGGACTGGACAGGACTGGGCAAGGGAACTGGGACCAGGATGTTTACAGGGACAGACACAAACACAGTGACAGGGACTGGGACAGAGACAGGGACTAGAACCGGGACAGACAGAGGTACAAAATTAAACATTGGGGAGTGAGCAGGACTGGCAAAATCTAGGGACACGCAGAGAAGCGGCCGGGGCCACAGTCACAGGAACAGAAGCGGCGGGGGACACCACCGGCACAGGAACAGAAGCAGCGGGAGGCCCCGCCAGCACTGGATCAGGAGCGACGTGGGACGCCGCCTTCACTGGATCAGGAGCGGCGTGGGACGCCGCCTTCACTGGATCAGGAGCGGCGTGGGACGCCGCCTTCACTGGATCAGGAGCGACGTGGATCACCGCCTTCACTGGATCAGGAGCGGCCTGGATTGCCGCCTTCACTGGATCAGGAGCGGCCTGGATTGCCGCCTTCACTGGATCAGGAGCGGCCTGGATTGCCGCCTTCACTGGATCAGGAGCGGCTGGGTTCACCGCCAACACAGGAACAGGAGCAGCTGGAGGTGCTGCTGACACTGGAGCAGCAGCAGTAAGCAGTCCTGCAACAATGTCCACAGAGGCAGGGGTTCCTGCAACTACATCCACGGAGGCAGGGACTTGGGCTGCTCGAAGGGCACATGCTCCACGGAAGCAGGGACAGGTGCTGGAGCTGTTGAGGGTTTGAGAGGTCCAATGGGTGCATTCATGAGGAAATCCATGAAATCCTTTGACCAAGGATCCTCATGAAATAGGCCTGAGTTTTGAGGCTAACAGCACCAACCCTCAGCGCCCCCCCAAATTCTTCAGCAGTACTCCGGCAAGGGAAAAACTCCAGCATGCTTCTTCCACCACTCCATTGTTTACGGGGTGTGGAGGACTCCTTAGCCTCCACACCATACCCCGCTGGAGTGCCAGGACCAGAACTGAATGGAGTGTGCCTAATCACCCGCCTAGCAAATGGATTCCTTGCTATGTCCATTTTTAACTGGTCGGTTCTTCTGTCGCGGTTGGGCAGGACAGACAAGGGAGGTGGACGTAAATGCAAGGAATCTTTTATTAAACCGGACCAAAAACAAAACAAACACGAGCAAGGAGTTTCACAAACTAACCACACGAACAAAACAGGAACAGACAGACAACCGAGAACAGGGGTAGACATGGGAAACGCATAAAAAGAGAAACACACATCTACACACACAAGAACCAACCAGGGAACACTGAAACAAAGGGACTATATACACAGAGCACTGACAAGGAACACCTGGGGACAATAACGAGAGGGCAGGACTACAAAGGAGACACTGACGAGAGGGCTAAGCTAAGGCAGGACTAGGGCAGAGACAAGAACAACAACCAGAGCCATGTGCTACATGAGCACATGGTGAGGAAAACAGACAGGATGTTACAAATTGACCTCATTAATATTTATGAAGATGAATGCAGTTATACTAACAGCAATCTACTGTAAATACTTGCCAGAACAGTAGCAGCTATTGCTGCAGAAAGGAGGGAAAACTCTCTTGGTTTTAAAGGCTAAGCACCACTTAATGGACCTCCATAAATATTTCACATTATTTTAATTACTGACATATATAAGTATGAATTAAAATGAAAATAGCAGCTTAATTTGCTTTAAAACTGACAATTTTATTAAATTGACGGAAAAACCTGAGCTCGCTCTTGAATGCAACCGTGTGACGTCACTGGTGGACAACAGCTGAACAACGCCGCGGTGAAACACCGTTATGACTGACTGTTATGACAGTATCTAGCTAAATAACCAACATTATTCATGACAATAGCCTAGCAATAATCTAAACTCAAATTTAGAGGTACCGTTATTTTTGTAAATGTGATCGAAGTCGAACTGGAATTCATCCGACACTATAAACCTCCGTAATGCAACTAGTGATACGTAGCCTAGTATAATTTGAGCCACCGAGTTTAGCAAGTCAAGCTAACGTTAACTAACACCAACTAAAAAAGGGCGAAGTAAGTGTCCTTACCCTGTTTACCTCCATGTTACAGAGGCTCTTGAACACCTTTCGTTGGTGTCCTTACATGCCCATATTGTTGGAAAAGCGCCAGTGAAATGAGCTACAGATAACGGAGTGAGCGGATGGTCCTTTCCAAAGTGCCCGTTTAAAGTGGACAAATTTAGTCCATTTTCTGGATATTTTGTGATCTTTGGGCCATTTGTTCACAGATGTCCCACTGTACATTGAATGATTGCAGCCAAAAACAACACACGTTTTCGTCATTTTGCATTAAATTAAGTGCAACTTCTAGAGTTGTTGTCCACCATCTACGTCACAGGCAAGACGCCTATTAGAGTTCCCGAACACCGCTGGGGGGGAACAACAGTCTTTTAAACCTTATTCCTTGAATTAGTAAGAAATAACATGTTTTCTGACTATCAATAAACACAACTAAGGAACTCAAATTCCATTGTATTTATTTGTTTGACACTTTCATAGAGCTGGTGCTTAGCCTTTAAGATGAAATATTGAATAAGCCAGTGTTCCTGCTGATTTGGCTCAAAGCACCTACATCTCATTAACATTTTTGGAGAATATTGTAGCTAGTAGTTAATTTACCTAATTACATAAGTGCACAGTCACAACTATACTAACCAATCAAAACAAGAGTAATAATGCTAGACATTTAAAGGGTTAAAGTGAGTTTATTTTGCAGCTGCGGAAAGAAAACAGTCTCCAGTGGCTGAAAAAAAAAACAATCTGACCACTGGGGTAGTGCAAGCAGAAACCAAAGAAATAAACCCCAGCATCAACTCTGCTTTTTCTTTTCACATACTCCCACCCCCACCATCCCTACCTCCTCTGTCCAGGTCAGCAGAATGGATGAACAAGTACAGCTTTGCAGATGCCTGGTGTAAATTAAATTGCAATTTCCATGATTATTTAAGTGATTATAAAAGAAAAAGTACACTTTATGTAACTACTATTAAATAACCAAGGTATAGTAGATGTGTTTTAATGTAACATGAATAATAGCTTGGACAAACTATAGAGGTATAAATGTCAGTACAGTGCATCATTTAGTGCACATTTGTATGTAAGCTTAAACTTTTTTTATTATTTATTTATTTTTGCAAAATCTAAAGAGGCAAGACACATTGTGCAAAACATTCTGACACTGGGGTAATGCAACTGAAGAGATACAGTCCTGCATCAACCCTGCTTTTGCTTTTCCCAGTAATTCTCACCTCATCCCCCAACCCCCACACCTTCTGTCCAGGTCAGCAAAATGTCTAAAAACACTGAATGATGTGAAGATTGTTTAATTACTATTGCATAACTATGTAATATATGTGTAACATTAATAAAAAGATGGATTTCAGTGAGCTATGTATTTGTTTAGCTTTTTTAAAAACAGTTGACAAATAAGGTGTAATGCTGTTTTAAGGTGGAATTTTTAAAATCATTTTCTAATCATAATTCTAATCATTTAATCTAATGGCTGTAAAACGGATACAGATAAATTAATCTCCCATTTTTCAGATGTATGACAAGCCATCTCTTAATGTGGTGTTCTGGTTTAAGATGGACATTTTAAGCTTGTTGTCTTTTCTGTTATAGAAGGAAAACAATGTCCATAAAAAAAAAAAAAAACAAAACAGAAATGAACCAAAGAAATAAACTGCCTGCATCACGCTGCTCTTTCCTTTCCCACTCCTCCTCCCCTCATGCCTCCATCCCTGCCCCTTCTGTCCAGGTCAGCAGAGTGGACGAGAGGCGGCTTGTAAGTCCTGACCCAGCAACAGCGGCAGGCCAGATTACCTGCAGCTCAGGGCCTGATGAATTCTCTTTTACGAAAGAGGGTGGGAAAAAGAAAAAGGGAATAGATGGCAGAGAAAAAGGAGGGGTAGATTGTGATGGATGGTGGGGTCCTGGAGTCATTCGTCACGTGCCTTGGCCAGCTGCAGTGCCCACGCTAACGGCCTCCACAGGACAGTAGGACGATCCTATTTTTCTTTCCAAAAAAGCACAGTGGTGTTGGTACCGAGGTTGGAAACTGAATCTCCCTCTGGGCTCTTGATAATTAAAAGTATTTATCACAATCGCCAATCAAAACGCTTGGAGCTTGGGGTGGTCTTTACTTCCCCAATGCACTCTACTTTACCTTCTATTAATATTTGGAAATTAATTCTCCCAAAGAGACAGCTAATAAAAGGGTATAAGCTCCAGCTTCTACCTGAGGGTCCTAAGGTCTCCCCACTGTCCTAATAATTAAATACTGAGTCCTCCAAGGACACAAGAAATGAGGACCACAGACAATGGCAACCCATTCATTCCAGGCAACCTTGAAGATATACAGAGATATCAGAGTGGGGGTCTGCTTCAATCTGATCATTATTTTTAAAAATGACCCTGCATTTTCCTTGGTTCTCCACTTAGTGCTGTTGAGAACCAAGGATCTCCACAAAAACATATTCTCACAAAAATTATATCTTGAATTTATGTAATTGTTTTTGATTGTGCCAAAATTTGCATAAAATTAAAGAACATTATTAATATTTTACTGTACTCCGTCATAAAACAACAAGGGCATGTCATCAGAGATTAAGGAAACAGGCTAAATTGAAGCACTGGCATCTCTAACAGCAGTACAGCCAGTATACACTTTTTGAGGAGTGTCCAGAGCAGAACTCTATTGGTGTTTTGGCTTGTGATCCCACCCACCCTGCAATCACAGTGGTTACCACAGCCCAGGTTGCCAGGTATCACACACAATAGTGGACACACACATACAAAAAGCATCCTGCAGCCATGGAAACAAGCAAGGGAAGAGAGATCATGATAAATTCTACCAGACCCAAAAAAAAAAAACATCAGAATCCCTCCAAAAATTTCCATGACTAGAGATGGAGTAAAATGAGACCGAATACTGGCGATGTATTTGAACGATGGCGACTACAAGAAAAGATCCTGAGTTGGCTAATTTCCAGATTTATTATTTAACAGTGAGTCCATGTTGCTCTAATACTATCTCTGGATGTAGATGGTTTAAAGATTAAATACATTCAAAATGTCTTTTTTATGCATATTGTCATATTATATATATATATATATATATTTATATGGAATACTGTTGATGGAATATAGTGAAAAATCATATCTATTTTCTGGATCCAAATGTAATTATTTTAACAAAATGTCACAGATGTCAAATATTATTTAAATAAACATTCATTAAGACCTTGCATTAGCTCTGAAACAAAAATTAATTACTGTGTGTGGGTGGAGGTAGGGGTGGGGACTGTAGAGCCAGCATACATCTAATGCCTCCATATCACTGTAAAAAATAAATAAATAAATAAATAAATAGATTAATTAATTAATTAAAACAGTTAACAAATGCAATGAAGTGATTTTAATTCAGTTTTGAGAAACTAAAAAAATAAAGAGATAAACAGTGCTTGTCAGCAAACCCATAATCACCCCCCTCACCCCATACAAACACACACACACACACACACACACACACACACACACACACACACACACACACACACCAAGCACTGGTTAGATTACATCTGACCCATGATGCTGCTTTAGGAACATCTGTAATTGTGTCCATGTTCCATTAAACTCCCCCAACACTGCCTTTGTCCTCGCTGAAGGCTTCAGTAAGGGCAGAAGTTGTATCTGTTTCCTAATTTCATTCGCTACACTTCGATGCTTCAGTACAATAGAGCCCCTGGACCTCCAACCTGCAGTAGCCAAGAGTGTACTTATGTGTGAGAGAGAGAGCATCAATTAATTGGTTGTAATTGAAAATAGAAATTGAAATGTCAGGACAGAGACAACTTTCGTCCATGAAACATGGTAAAACAGTGGATGAATGAATAATAATAATAATAATAATAAATGGAATTTTTAAAGCGCTTTTCAGTAACCCAAAGACGCTGAATGGACATATGGATGGATGAATAAACACACAAATGAATGAACAGGTGGAGGGCTGGAGGGACTGAAGTGAACTGAATTCTTATTAACAGAATTGGAAAAAACTGAAATTAAAATATTTAACTGAGATTAAGTGAATTGTTGAGTTGAGTTGAATTAAACCGAACTGAAAAGAAATGATCTGAAGTGAAATTAAATTAATGAATTAAACAGAGCTGAACTGAGCTAGGGCAGCACTGTGGCACAGCAGGTAATGCCCTGCACCCAGGATCATGGGGTTGTAGGTCCAAGCCTCGCTCTGGGTGACTGTCTGTGAGGAGTTTGGTGTGTTCTCCCTGTGTCTGTGTGGGTTTCCTCCGGGTGCTCCGGTTTCCTCCCACGGTGCAAAAACACACATTGATAGGTGGATTGGCGACTTAAAAGTGTCCATAGGTCAGTGTGTGTAAGTGAATAGGTGAGTGTGTGTGAGTGAATAGGTGAGTGTGTGTTGCCCTGTGAAGGACACCCATGTTCCTGCCTTGCGCCCAGTGATTCCAGGTAGGCTCCGGACTCACCACAACCCTGAACTGGATAAACAGTTACACGCAATGAATGAATGAACTGAGCTAAATTGAAAAGAGTTAAATTAAAGTAATTTTACCTGAACAGAATTGAACTTAATGGAACTGAACTGAATTGAGAAATGTGTATTCCCACAGTCAATCATATGCAGAAACACGAACAAACTGGTTTCGTTGTTTCTCCTGAAAATCATTTGGAATTGACTCAGAAAGCCTCTTTTCCTCCTGAGGAGATCATTATTATTATGTTCTCGTTAGCATGCTCAGGCCTGGCTAACAGGAATGGACGTCTCTAAAGGCCCAGTTTAATTCATGCCAGCCACACACCTCAGACTCAGTATTGAACCCACAGCATCAATACGCTTTCAGACGCCCGGTCCAATGATTCACTCAACGGACCAGTGTTCTGAATGCCGACTGAATTACAGAGCTACAGAACACGGCCTATAAGGGAGTCTCGATTTAAATATCCTCTCTGCTCTTGGACCAGAGCTTGACTTGTGTCCAGATAATTTTTTTTTTTTTGAGCTGTCAGTGATTAGTCCATGCCAAGAGCTCTCTGCCTCCTACATCTGTGGAAGTGGGCCCAAGACAAAATTCAGCCCACAACAAACACAGTATAAATGAAACGCTGGTTGTAAAACATAGTCTCCAGACAATTTGCATTTCCATCTAATTAAGCTGAAGTGAGCCTAGACGCTGTTGCTTTTCTCCAAAAGTGATATGTATTCAAATTATGTTCATTGTATAGCCAAACATTTTTTAAATCTCCAAACACCCCTTATAATTACTGAATTCAGACTTGAAAGTGTACCTACTCCTACGTTGTTGATTAATATTAAGGATGATTATCATTTTTATTAAATGACTAATAATTAATGATTGTTCAATTTCAATAACCATTTTATTAAGGATTTTTATTGATCATCCTGGGTCTTTGCATTTAAACCATCCATAGGAATTAACACATCCCTCAACCCCAATTTCTCCTGCCTGTCCTGGGGCTCAAACAGGAAGCCTTCTAACAGGAGGCAGCTTCTCTAACAATAAGGCCACCCCTGGACACACAAAGCATGAAACATGCAAACATGGGAATATCTGTGTCCATTAGAAGGGTATACATTTGGAGCAATTAAACTGTGTTCTCCAGAGTGAAACCTTTGGAATCGATGAGCCAGAAAATAAAGAATTCACCATAAATACCTACTCCACTTAATGCCATCCCATCCTCACAGAAATGTTCCACATCTACACTTAAGCTTTCCCAGAAGAGCAAAAGCAGTCACTGCTGCAAAGAGGGAACAAACACTCTGTGACTACCCTTCAATTCAGAGGAAATATAGAGTGAGCCCATGTTCACAAAGGTTTGCTCATGTAGCGTATACCTGTGCTACTCATTTCCTCAAGCTTTCCTCGGCTAATATTTTGTCCAGCATATTGCAAAGCGAATTACATTTCAGAGCAAGAAGCAGGAAGATTAATAAAAGTCCCCACACAGCAAGGGCACCCACAGTTTACAAGTGTGAGATTGGTGTGTCTCGCAAAAAAACCACTGGACAAGGCGTTGAATTAGGCAGTGAATATAAAGTAGTCATTCAGAAGCTAGGCTGATAACTCTTGCTTACCATTTAGCATCTGCACGGCCTTTGAAAAGACTTTACAGGCTTTCTTTCTCATTAGACACTTGCTGCCAATGCAGTTGCTTGTTTTTTTTTTCCATTTTTTGTCTGGACGTTTATGAGCTCTTTATTGGCTGGTGAGGTTTGTGAATTAGCACTAGCTAACAGCGACCAGCAGCTGGGCTCTGAGCTAATGGACTCTGCCACAGATTGTTGGGATAATGAACCCAGGGAGGAGCAGAGCCAAAGAGTTTGTAGAGTAAAAAACCAACTAAGTAAAAGCAACACACATTTAGAAACCATGTTAGCCATCAAGCAAAGTGAAGAGGAAATACTAGATCATGGGTAGGTCGTTTAGGAAAATTGCACTGGATGTGCAAATGTCTTGAGACCAATGGTAAAATATATGTTTTTTTGAAAGTTAATATAATTGAGATGCACTTCTCCACACTTGAATGAATGATAACTCCACTTTGGGGATTATACTGAGGGGGGAAAAATGCAGCGGTTTTCTATAACTGCTTCATTCTGTTAAGTGTTGTGATCCAGTGTCTACTTGGAAACAGTGCGCGCAAGGCAGGAACATACTGTGGATCAGGCACCAGTAAATCACAGGGCACCACTTGCACAGTCACTCATACACTGACAATTTATCACAGCTAAACCACCTACCAGTATGTGTTTTTGGGTTGTGGTAGAAAACCAGAACTCCAGAAGGAAACCCACCCAAACACAGTCAGAACACATCACTCCTTTGTGAACTATTTTTCAAGGAACCACGGGAGAACTGACCCAAGGCAAAGACCATGGAGCACCATGTGACCCTGGGTTCAATGTGAATTTGAACATTTGACAAAAAGACCATGTGACCTTGTAAACAATGTAGTTCCCCTTCATGAATGTACACATGAATGTGTGATGCCTATCCAGAATGAAAAATCAGATTAAAACGTTTAAACCCTTTTTCAAAAGGATTGGAAATGGCAGAGGTTTATGTGATTGTCTTAAACAGGGCTGGGCCCTCTTATCCGCAAAGGGCTGGTGCGGCTGCTGGTTTTTGTTCCAACCAACCAGTAGGTCACATGATCAGTTGTTTTTACTGAATCCAACTAATTAAAAGACTGATCTGGTCAGGTGTGTTCTAGCCTGAATGGACTCAAACCCGCCAGCCACACCGGCCTTTTGTGGATAAGATTGCCCATCCCTGGTCTAAAAGCTAAAGTTTAAACTGTTTACTCTGGGTAGCTTACACATAAGTCCAAAAGAAAACATTGTATCTCTGTTTTTTTCTGATTTTTGTTTTTATGCACAGTTTGCACACACCAGCTGTGCAAACTGTGTGAAAATTTCATGGACAAATTGAAATGCTCCAAAATGACTTTATAAATACAAAAATAAAGATATATAGCGCAAACAGAACAGAGAAGGCATTGTATATTAATGTAAGTGTCTATCTTGTTTATTATACTTTATTACCTTCTGGGTTTCTGTATAAGCTTTTGTCAGATGCCTATAAATTAATGCTAAATTCAGCTGGTTTACTGTAAGGACTGTAAGACTTCAGTTCACTTAAGCACACTTGCACTAGCCTGATTTTCCTTCACGTCCTGGAGAAAAAGTTGCCCCCTGCCAATTGTCACTGTATAATTCACACTGTGCTCTAAGCTCCAAAAGATTCAAAACAACAGGATGTTCTCCGGTGTGTGAATTTCCCAAATAGTTTTCAGAGCTGTTTCTGTAATACTTTTTCAGGTAGATCAGTTATAGTCTGCACAAAGCTGATGGGAGCTCATATTATTGTAAAGGAAAGATGATTAGTTACAAATTATACCACAGAAATGTTATACATATTTGGGGTGCTCTGTTTATTTGGCTGTTTATCTGGCTGTTTCCTGCTTCCTTGCCGTTCAGACGCTTTGCTGCTTAGCTCTGCTATCTTCTATTTCTTTCCTTTTATTTTTTCAAAACCGACTTGTTTTTCCTGTGATAGAGTATCTGAGCTTTTAAATATACACAAATCAGCAGCACTACGAAGCCAAAGCTGAATATTTTCTGCTTTTGATACTTTTTAAAGTAGTGTGATTGCTCTAGGAACCAGGACTGTTCCAACAACCAGGATATTTCATCAGGCTACAGTAGAAGAAACTTGTGAAATGCCTCTTCATTTTGTTCAACACATGTGCTGTCAGAATTGCTACGGACTTCTACAGAGAATGTCAGCTTTGGAAAGGGATTTTCGGAACCTGTTATCAGAGTTTAAGGACTGGCATGTCGGACCTGCACGAGGAGTAACAGTGAGTGGGAGTACGGGCAGCAGACAGTGGGCTGAGGACCTAACGGAGCAGCGGACAGTGGAGGGACACAGATCTAGACCAGAGGATCGAGTAAATGGCAACACTGCTGTGAGTACAACTAGAGACGGGCAATGGGTGCAGATTGAAGCTAGACCCAAGCGCCGTGCTTTGTATAGCTCTGTAGTCTCGTCCTCTACTCCTGGTACCACAGCTGGTCCAGGGATTTCAGCTGCTAAACCTAACACTGCTGCTGAGAGAGCACAGCACAGACCCAAACCAGAAAACCGGTCTTATTCACTGCAGCTGAAAAACAGGTTTGAACCACTGCATGCCCTTCGTGAGAATCACAAACGCAGTGAACACAGCACAGAAAGTGCCAGAAGTGTCAGTCAGTCTCAAAACTCTAACAAACCTACTGCAGACACCCTGATCTTTGGAGATGACACTGTTAATGGGGTAACAAACCCAAAACTCATAGTGAGATGCGAGCCAAACATCACCGTGCCTGAACTTACTGCAAAGTTTCCAGCTGTACTGGCTGAGTACACCAATGTGAAGAGGATTATTGTACACGTTGGAAAGAATGACACTATCAAGCAGGAGTCTGAAGTTTTAAAAAGAGACTTTAATGACCTCATTAACACACTCAGTAGGTTCAACATACAATTTTTCATCAGTGGACCTCTACCTGCAGGAGGCACCAATATGTTCTCAAGGTTACTGGGATTAAACACATGGCTACAGAACAGCTGCAGGTCAAATGGACTGAACTTCATTGACAATTTTAACTTGTTTTTTGGGAAGAGAGAACTTTTTAGGAGAGACGGACTGCACACAAACAAGAGGGGTGTTAAACTTCTGACAGACAATCTCATTTTCTCAGTGTGCAATCTATCTACTTCTCTTGGGGGTGGCGCATCAGCATCAACATCCAGGAACTCTCCTGTACAAGCTGATGACACCATGTCAGAGCCGGAACATCCTCTCTCCACTGAGGACGACCTGAGGGAGCAGCAGACACTGGACATGAGTGGCAATGACCAACTCTATCAGCTGCCAGAGACACCAAAACCCCAAGAGGAATCCTCCTTGTCCTCTATCTCCCCCCCCACATCACCCCACCTGAACCTCCCAGCAGCCATGGAGAAGCTGGTTTCGGCTGGGACAAGGCTGTCACTTTCCCTGTCAGCCAGCCCTCAGGTGCAAAGAAGAACCACCCCAGCTTCTACTCCACCATCATCTACTGCCACTTCTCCACTGCAGTCCCCCAGACTGTCCCCTAAGAATAATCACACTCCATCACCACCTAGAGCACCTCAACGGAAAAGACAAGCTCCTCAACCCCCGGAAAGGCAGCTTCGCTCACGGCCCCATCGCCAGCAGGAGCTTCACACAGCTTCGTCAGCTGATAAGGGCAAAGAAAAGTGATGTTTTTCGGGTCCTGGCTGCTGCAGTGATGATGTCAGCAGTACATGTTTTCAAAACAAGCTTGGACCTTTGATGCCTGTAATCTCTCCCATTCCAGTACTTATCAGAGAGAGAAAGAACAGAGAGTTCAGGTCAGATTCTGTGAATGTAGCCAATCTACAGCAAATAAAATGTGAAACAGAGATTCTGTGGCAAAGTGCACAAGTTACTAAGTTAGCTCTTCTAAATATCAGATCTCTCACAAACAAATCACACTTAATTAATGATTTTATTACAGCACATGGGCTTGATTTTATACTTTTAACTGAGACTTGGCTAAATGAATGTAGTGCTGCAACTGTTTTATTGGAGTCGGCTCCTCCAGATTTTCATTTTTTAAATGCATCTCGTGCCAGCAGAAAAGGTGGAGGTCTAGCTGCTTTGTTCCATGGTTCTTTTCAGTGCAAGCAGTTATCATTTGGAGACTTCACAACATTTGAGAATCTCTGTGTAGTTTTGAAAGGGACACCACAGATATTACTAGTAACTGTCTACAGGCCTCCGAAGTACAGCGCTAATTTTATTGATGAATTTACAGAGATGCTGTCCTTTATTTCTACAGACTTTGACCATTTTGTTATTGCTGGTGACTTTAACATACATATCGACAATCCCAAGGACTGTTTTGCCAAGGAACTACTTGCCATATTGGACTCTTTTGGTCTTTCACAGCATGTTACAGGGAGTACTCATTGTCATGGTCACACGCTGGATATTGTTATCTCAAAGAGTCTCAACATATCAGTGACTGTGAAGGACGTCGCACTGTCAGATCACTACTGTGTGTTCTTTGATATGTGGGCCTCACCAGTCATCAGAGATAGAAGAGTTTGTGTCAAGAAAAGGATTATAAAGGACTGTACAGCTACACTTTTCATGAGTAAATTGTGCACTACACCATGTGAACGATCCAACTCTGTTGATGATTTGCTGAATAGTTTTAATACAAAAATTGTCAGTGTAATTGCGCAGTGAGATTGCGCCAGTTAAAATGAAGGCCTTGTCTTGCAAACAGAAAGCACCATGGAGAAATGCTTCTGTTGTTCAAATCCAAAAGAGGGAGTGTCGCAAGGCAGAACGCAGATGGCGTAAAACAAGTCTTCATATTCACAAAGAAATCTACAAAGATAGGCTACGTCAATACAACGCGACAATATGCAAAACACGACAATCCTATTTCTCTAGCATCATCAACAATAACACTAACAACAGCAAAATCCTCTTCACCGTGGTCGACAGACTTACTAACTCACCCACACCAATGGCCCCTGAATTAGTATCAACTGAGAGATGTAATGAGTTTGCATTCTTTTTTAACACTAAAATCCAGAATATCAGACAAGCGATTAGTACATCTATATCCAACAATGAGTCTGTACCCTCTCCATCACCTCATAAAAACTCCTTAGTTAAAATGTCAGAGTTCAGTACTGTTGATAGTAATATTTTAACTGACACAGTTAATCATCTCAAATCATCCACTTGCAGTCTTGACATACTACCAACCAATTTTTTAAAGAGTGTGTTTCACACTATAGCACCAGACATACTCCACATTGTAAACACCTCACTCATGTCGGGGGTTTTTCCGAGCTCACTAAAAACTGCAGTTGTAAAGCCTCTTCTAAAAAAGAAAAATTTAGAATCTTCTCTGATAAGTAACTACAGGCCAATTTCTAATCTACCGTTCATGGGCAAAATCATTGAGAAAATAGTTTTCAGGCAAATCACTGGTTTCTTGTCCATGAACAGTAGCCTAGACAAATTCCAGTCCGGGTTCCGGTCTAATCACAGCACTGAGACTGCTCTAATCAAGGTAATTAATGACATCCGCTTAAATACAGAGGCTGGAAAGGTATCTCTTCTATTACTTCTTGACCTTAGTGCTGCCTTTGATACCATTGACCATAAGATTCTTATAGATAGACTCGCAAACTGGGTTGGACTCTCAGGAACAGTCCTGAAGTGGTTCATTTCTTACCTGGAAGGCAGGAACTACTTTGTAGAAATAGAAAATAATATTTCAGAGAACATGCCAGTAACCTGTGGTGTCCCCCAGGGCTCTATTCTTGGTCCACTTTTATTTAATTTATATATGCTTCCTCTTGGCCAGATTCTACAGAACTATGGGCTGTCCTATCACAGCTATGCAGATGATACTCAGATTTACATGGCCCTGTCCCCAAACGACTCTGGCCCAGTTGACTTATTAAGCAAGTGCCTTGAACACATCACAAACTGGATGGGACACAATTTTCTGCAGCTGAATAAAGATAAAACTGAGATTATACTATTTGGGAATAGCACTGAGAGACAAAGATTGGCTACGTATCTGGACTCGAGAGCCCTCAAATCTAAAGAACTGGCTCGCAACCTTGGTGTATCAATGGACTCAGATCTCAGTTTTAGTAGTCATATTAAAGCGGTTACTAGATCAGCATTTTACCATCTTAAGAACATCAGTAAGATTAGAGATTTTCTGACTAAACCAGACCTAGAGAAACTTATCCATGCTTTTATTTCTAGCAGGATTGATTACTGTAATGGTCTCTTAGCTGGACTTCCAAAAAAGACCATTAAACAGCTTCAGCTGATTCAAAATGCAGCTGCCAGAGTTCTCACTCGGAGCAAAAGAAGAGATCATATCACCCCCATCCTCAAATCCTTACACTGGATACCAGTCTGTTATAGAATAGACTTTAAGGTGTTATTACTGGTTTATAAATGTCTCAATGGGGTAGGACCAGCGTATTTATCAGATCTGCTACAGAGATATGAGCCGAGCAGAGATCTCAGATCTTTAGGAACTAGTCAGTTAGTCCTGCCTCGGGTCAAAACTAAACATGGAGAGGCAGCATTTAGCTACTATGCCACTTTTAAATGGAACCAGCTGTCTGAGAATATTAGAAGTGCCCCAACGTTAGACACATTTAAATCAAGACTTAAAACTCTCTTGTTTGAGCAGGCTTACAGCTCAGTTTAAAATATTCTGCACTTTTCTGTAACGGCATTTTATTTCTTTTATTTCTTTTCATTTATTGTCATTTTAAATTGTTTTAATCATTTTAATCATTTTACTCTTTTTATGTAATTGTCTTATTGGAATTTATGATTTTACTCTGGCTTTTAATGTAATTTCTTTTTCTGTAAAGCACTTTGAATTGCTTCTGTATGAAAGGTGCTCTATAAATAAACTTGCCTTGCCTTGCCTTGCCTTGCCTTGCCTTTATTTGTATATGTCCTAGGAGATCTTGCTGAAATGTGGAATGTGCAAAAGTAAAGGGCCTATGCAAACAGAAGTGGAGTGCTAAACTGTAGAAGACGAACAACACAACATGTCATTTGATAAAGGAGAGGTGTTGAAACTTTTGTTCTCAACAGCTGTACCCAAGCTAGTTCTGTAATTTGAGTTTTTTTTGTGAAGCACTTTAAAGTGGTCAGGTCGAAATAGAGGGTGAAAAAGCCCCAAAGACAAAAATCTATCTTTGGCGAGGTTATTGGGGACTGGAGTTGGGGAAGCGGTTGAGAGAGAAAGACACCCACACAGAGTGAGGGAGGGAGGGAGAGAGAGAGAGAGAGAGAGAGAGAGAGAGAAGGGACGGAGAAGAGACTCGGCACCAGGCCCAGAGATGCAGTCAGCGTCTTTTATCAGAGCGACTGCTCCATGAATCAGGCATTGTGCGGCCTCTTAGGTGATAAATACCAGAGCGAGGGGTCTAACATACAAGATAGAGCTCATTGTTGGAGGAGCTCGGCCTGTATTTCACAGCCGGGGCTTTACGGCTGATGGATGGGCTGAACCCTGGCCATATTTCTCCTGGACGCTCGTCCTACGCGTGTTGTTAAAGGCGAGAAGTGGAAGCTAGGCCAGGGATAAAGTAAATACGTAGGAGTGCTGTGATTGTGGTGCAAGACATCAAAGGAGACAATGCTAATTGAGACTCTTTGTGCAGGAATATTATCTAATCTTGTGGTTACCATGAGCAATATCAAAGACATGGTGTGATTTCATTAGCACTGTATAAGTTAACATTAATGACTCCCTAATGCAATTAACTACTCATTTATTATTATGATACATTTTCGTAACACATTTTGTTTGACCCTTTTAACTACCCATAGTTCCACTCCAGACCAAGCTGCTGGCTAGCTATATATGGTTCTGATTTAACCTAGCCTTGACAATAAGCTTAACTAAACGCAACTGTGAGCTCTAAAAGATTAGAAATGTCACTGTTTTGGGTTTGTTTAATGATACCGCTAACATGTAACCCTAAACCTAACCCTAAACACAAGGCTAAACTTAAATGTAACTGTAAACTCAACACCAAGCTCGAACAAAAATTTGTAATGGTAGTTTTGTGCTTTTTAGAATGCGCAGACATCTAATTGTAAAATTAATCCCAGGCTTAACCCTAAACCTAATGTTAACATTTAGATTAATTGGAAACTTAACTGTAAACTCCAAACAGTTAGAAACAGTGTTTTGTGCTAGTGCAATGCTAGTGCTAACAGAACAAAGTATCTGTGTCTAAAATGGTTCCCTATTCTGAATTCAGTTCATATTAACAGTGTTAACTTAACATTACTGAACACATGTTCCTTTATATTTTATCAAACAAAAGTAATATATACTTGATGAATAGGACATCGCTGGTAACCAGACATTTATGCACAAATATTTATATTTGTATGTAAAAATTCTGATCGATAAATTTGTCTCTATGGAGGTCACAGACTCCATATTTAATAAACATACTGAGCAACCCGCTCCCTGGTGTTGTGGCTTTGATCATCTGGATATTTCATTTTACATTTTACAGAAAAGCTGTGGTGAACACATCATAAGGACATTAACAGGTGTGTCCAGTGAGGATTATAGGGAGAGATGAGTTGAATTTATTTTGTAAAAGAGCAGAAAGCTAAAACAATGTGGGTTGCAGCCTCCAAATATTCCTAAGGTATTATAATAAATTATCTAAACCATTTTAGACATAGTTATGTTTAAGCATTTAATAAAACACTGTAAAGTAAAGCCCAGTTTGGCTTTAAGCCAGTGTTTTTCATGTTTAAACTGTAGTGATGTAAACAACTGAAGGGACAAACGCTCTTCGACAACGTCATCAAGCGTCTTCAAAGTGTACACTTCCAGGAAGGCCTTAGGGCTTAGGGCTAGAATTGGGACGGGGGAAAGTGGGTCTGTATCTTAAGCTCTTCTTTGGGTTTTGAGTTTTTAGTGAAACAGTGCTGCCTGTGGATATGTTCTAAGTGAACCTAAAATAGCTTTGAATCTTGATTAAACGAAACATGCATGGAGTGCTGTTTTTTTAGTAAAATAGCATACAATATGAACTCATTTTTGTAAATTTGGTTGAACTGATCTTATGCCAAACCTAACAGCAGCTAATGCTATTATGTTAATTTGTGCATCACCAAAGTACACTGAGTCTGAAGTATCATTTCCAAGCAAAGCACAACATTGATGCAGAACTAAGCAGTTATTGCAAGCAAACGATGGATAAAACAATGAGTTGCAAAGTGGGAAGCTCCAGTTTCCCAGGCTGCCCCATGCCAATATTACTCAGATATGATAAGGCCTGCCATATGTCTGCTTCATATTGATATGATAAGGCCTGCCCCCTGTTCATTTTACTCACATCAGATAAACCTCACAGGCTCCACTGTAATTGAATAACCCCAGTCTTGCCCAAAACGTAGACACTGTGCCAGAGATATCGCTTCGGGAGTATTATATATGTTTGCCCTATGTCTTTAGACTGCTAGTTATTTGCCTGCTTCTCTTCCCTGCCCTGTTTTCTGTGGGGATGGTGCTACCTCGCAGGCCTCCAATATGCGTCATCAATATCTTTCTCCCAGATTGAGGGCAACATATGGCGTGTTGGCTGAGAGTTAACATGGGTATTTTCTGCTCTTGCGGTTGTGACTCTATTGTGGCTCTATTGATTTAATGATTGATTTACTGGCGGGAAAAGGGAGGTCTGATTGACGGCTGGGATGAGTGAAGGTCTGAACCTACTCTGGATAGCCTTGTCCTTGATTTAGACAAATTAATATCTAGAGGGCAGTAACTCTCAGCGGCCGCTCTGACCCTGGGTCTCCTCTGCCGTCAGAGCCATGGAACACCCTGCCCTGCCCGGACTAATATTACACCAGTGATTGATGACAGTTAAAAACGAACCTGAGGAGGGAGGATCCTAACTGGCAGAGACAAGCAGGACCTTAGATCCAAGCTTAGGGATTTAGGACTGGCAATCCAGGCCTCGAGGTCCAGAGCTTGGATCCCAGGGTTAGGATCAAGACATAAAAGTTTAAAATATGATCAGGGGTGCACAGACATTTGTATATAATCCTAAAAAATGTGTATGTTGTGTAATTGTAATTATACATTCCATATAAATTCAGGGAGTTTAAAACAAGCGTAAATAACAAAAAGTTTGTAACATAAAATGAAAGATCAAACCAGTGACCTTTCAGCAAGCCCACCTCTCAATTCTTCATGTTGTCCCCAAATCTCAAAGTACTTTTCAGCAATTTATGGAACTGTCAGAGAAGTGTAAGTTATCACTGACACAATCCCATACCATTACAGACCTTTTGTACTTGGCATCTGGCAAATCCCAGATGCCTCCAAGCCTAAAGATGTTGCTGGCACTTCTGGACATTGTAAACCTAAGGCTTCCTTTTGGCAGAGTAGAGCATTTCTGGATGTAACTATGTACTGGATATAACTGTGTACCTAGGTAAAACAGTGCACTAAAATTTCATTATTATTCATTTGTACATTTAGAAGATTTTGCTTCAACATAATTCATTATTTATACATTAACTGAGTTTACATGGTGGTGCTGCTTCACTACATACATTCAAGGAGTGCTACAAAAGCAGCGGTTTTCTGTTAGCAATATGATTACACAAACACAAAACACAGCTTTTCAGCCTTTTTGTTTTTTTAAAGTTATGTTGCTTAAGTTAGGGTTAGGTTTAGGCTTAGGGTTAAGGTTAGGGTTAGATTTAATGTTAGAGTTAACACTGTTTTTTTCCCTGTATTCACATATAATTCGTAAATAATTGACAAAGCCTGGAAATGGTCTCTTTTTTTAGTAAAATATGCACATTTTTACCTTGATATTGGTATTTTAGAATGTGACAAGGGTTTGCTGTGTCATGGATAAGAGCTCATAGTTATTCAGCTTAGGCTTGCACCCTTGCTCTTTACACACTGAAATTTCTCCAGATTCTTTGAATCTTACATTATTCACCGCCAACGGTGAAATATACAAATCCCTTCCTCTCTGTGTGTTTTTAAAGATTTCAATCATGTTCCCATGCATTTGTTGGCCCATTTTCTTCTGCCTGTTTATTTTTTGCTCCTTACGGACCAGGTCCTTCCTCACTGTTATATCAAATAATGAATACAGACACTTGCTGACATCGACAGCTTAACATCACATCATTATTTTTATATCATTGTAAGCATGAGGTTTTTTTCTGATTTGGAGTTGTAAATTAAAACATCTCCTTGATTATTCTTCATTATGGAGATTGAATCATGGATTGTAATGTAATGTTACAGTTCTAGGCAAAGATTACTGCACCATAAAAACCATGTTCAATGGAGTAAAGTCTATGTGTTACTCATTGCCCCGTAGAGCTCATTGTTACTCATAAAACCTTAGATCCATGCAAAAGTGCAACCTTCATTCATCTCTCTCTGCCAGCTGCTCTGTGGCCATAGATTTTTCATCCTGCTGCTCAGGCAAGCCACAAAAACCACAGCCACTTTGTCCTGGCCGACAATTGCCCCCATCCTTGGGAAGGGACTTGGCAGGGGGATCGCGTTTCACGTTACCGGAGACCCTGCTCAGATAATCATCTGATTGAAGACGAGATTCTCAGGGAATATGAGAGAGTCCTCGTAATCGAATCACTTGCAAAAGTTTCATCTGCAATTTAAATGTGTGTGTGAAAAAGGTCTCGGAAGAAATCCTTCACAGTTTCAGTCTTAAATGGACAAATTAGAATGGAGCTGTCGAGGACGATGTGCAATTTTGCAGAGGAAAACTCTAATTTTATTCATAGCCTTTGGACTGAAAGACAACCACCTACTTTTTTTTCCCAGAGTCTAATGACATAATAACTTTGCACTTTCTTGGAAAGGTCACTTGATACAAGATGGGCTTCTGTCTACTATGTTTTAGGGCTGTGACACAAAGACTTAATAGGAGCACATATAAAATGTGAGGCAGGTCAAATGGCATTATGCGTCAAATAAGACACTCCAATTTTCGGAGCTAGCCAGGTTTCCCCACTTATATTATCCTCGGAAAGCTGCTCAGCCACTTACTGTCGCTTGTATCTGTGATCCAAGCAATGGGACTCTTGTGGTCTCCTGCTGTGCCAAGTGCCGTCCCTGAGAACTTAATGGGCCGCATTCTAATTGGGAATGAAATATGGCAGGGACCCTCTCTCTGGAGCTAAGCAACATACCAGATAATAATTGGTGGGGCTTGCGTGATTGTGTCAGCCTCCCATTCTCCTAGGAGCCCCTTTGAGACATTCCACAATAGACCAATACTTTGAAAAAAAATCTTGTAGTGGCAAACCTGTAGTATTCCTGGCCATTCCTAGACAAAGGGTATGCCCTTTAAAGGGAAGAGACTAGCTATGTCAGGAACTGACTAATTTGGTGATGAAAAAAATCAATAAAGAAGCAGGGAGATCATATAAGGGAGAACATATAGAAGTCCTCAGATGAAGAGAACAATGAGCTAAACTCTAAACTTGTAGAGGAAAACTTATAGCATTAGTCACAGTTTACAAAGAGTGGACCAATGCCAAAATGACTTTAGTCCTCAACCATCAATGTACAAGTCAAAGCTGTCAAAATTGGCTGACGCTACAGGAATTTTAGTTGTAATTTTAATGAAGATCATTTTCAAATTTGCATATAGATGTGGACAATGTAACCTGGTCAAATCTGTTAAATGTATATTGCAATAACATATCCAATAACATGTTGGAATGTAGTTTAAGACCAAAATGTCTTTTGAGACTTCATTAATGTAAAGGTTTTCAAATGCAGACCTTTGATCCAGGTTCTAAGCCAGCATTTTAAAATTGCCAGCTAGTATGACCGTATAGCTGCAACTGCTAATGCCAGTAGCTATACAGGCTGGCCATTTTAAAATCTTGGCCTGGGATCTGGATACAAGTTCCAGATTCTTATAAAACTGCTATATATGGGTGCCACTGTAATAATGTCCAATATCTGGCATAAGCCTACTCAGAAATGTTCATAAATGCATAAACAAGAGTCTATCATTTTATGCAATCAGGGTTTATAACATACAAAAGCATCTGAATTTAGCAAAATTGTACGCATGATAAGGCACTCTACACTCTCAGAAAAATTTCACTGCACATTTCATAACAGTACATAATCAGTACCTTTAGTTGGGGAACATAATTACACCATATTCTATAATAATCAAATCAAATCAAATCAAATCAAATTTATTTATATAGCGCTTTTCACAACTGATGTTGTCACAAAGCAGCTTCACAGAATTCCAGTAAGACAAGATTTGACATGAAATGTAAAGACAAATGTAAAACCCTCAAATGTAAAACCCTCAAGTGAGCAAGCCAGGGGCGACAGTGGCAAGGAAAAACTCCCCCAGCTGAGGAAGAAACCTTGGGAGGAACCAAGGCTCACAAGGGGTGACCCATCCTCCTCTGGTCAATCTACTGGTGATGATAGTTAGTAGTCCATGAGAACTTCAGTGTAGGGACAGCTTCAAGGCACTTGGTGGTTAATAATAACTGCAGGTTTTAAAGTTGTGTTGATTTCATACACCCCATTTAATCTCCAGGGCTTTTAGAATGTTATTTTATTTTACAGAGTTCTTTAATGAATGCCTACAAATATTCACCTCTATTTCTGGAGAAGAGAATGTAATGTATCTTAACTGGAGTCTAAAATCTCCGTTGTACCTTTAAAGGTACCTGAAGTGACAATAATGTGCCTGTACCTTTTTGAGAGTGTATAAGACACCAATTAATGTAATTGGACAAGAAATAGTCCATGAGTTCTCATATAGAGTAGAACAGAACTAGGACTTTTAACTACACATGCATCACTCTGCTGTATGGGACTGTTTTGTATAAATCAACAATTTATGGCGGCATGGTGGCGCAGCAGGTAGTGTCACAGTCACACAGCTCCAGGGACCTCTGGGTGCTCCGGTTTCCTCCCACAGTCCAAAAACACTTGGTTTGGTAATTCAAATGTGTGTGTCCATAGTTGTGAGTGAATATTTGTATTGGCGACTCAAACGTGTGTGTCCATAGGTGTGAGTGAATGTTTGTGTGTCGCCCTGTGAAGGGTTGGCACCCCCTTCAGGTTGTGTTCTTGCCTTGCGCCTAGTGATTCCGGCTAGGCTACGGACCCATTGTGGTTACAGACAATGAATAAATGAATAAATTTCATGACAGGGCGATTACATATCACAGATCTACAGCATTGGGAGCTACCTTGGGTTGCATGTGAGTTTAAGTTCATATATATATATAAACATATATAATGCAAAGTAATCTGTCTGTTGAAACCTAGACCTACACAAAGCAGCAAACTAATGCGCAGGAAAACATTTATTTGTTGCTTGGCAAAATCCAGTCCCAGTCCAGATGTATTCAATAAAATGATAATCTCTCTTTGATAAAAAGTCTCTTGTTGTGTTTTTAAATGTGTTCTATGTTGTGTTTTAGCAGCCATGTGCCCTTTTTACCCACCTGCCTTCCATAGCCATACCACAGACTGGATAGCTTAGACAGTCAGGTGACTGAGCTCACAGGTGCTTCATATTGTCTTTTAAATGAGTAATGAACCTAAAGATTGAGTGATAAGTAAGATTGAGCAAACCTTTAAAAAGTTCTTCAGACTCACACATCACCTAAAGAAACATGTTTTTTTATGAAACCAATTTTTTTTTTCCTATGGCATTGCTGAAAGAACGCTTTGTAGCATGTTTATTTTTAAGAGTGTAGGAGTGTTATATGCTGTCCAAGTTTCTCTTTATCAGTGTATGTTAGTGTTCTCTATGTGTTTAAAAAATATCAGCCACCTCAGAATGTGCTTCTGCCCTCTCTTCTCTGTCCATTCAGTGACTATGCAGCGTGACACTCTGCCTGCTGCCTCATGCTTACAACAGAATCACAGCCATGATAATATTCAGTATAACAATCTAAGTTTAAATGATTTCATTCCAGGCAGCAATAACAGTAGAGCTAACAAATGATGTTATTACTCTTGTTTTATGAATTATCATTCACTTAAATGTATAGGCCACTCATGACAAGATTTAATGGATGTCATAATGCATATATATAGGACGTGGTAATGGTGATATGTTGGGAAATGCTATGGACCAATTTAAGCAAATAAGTGAATAACAAAATGTTCAAGTAAAGGATTAATGCTGTATAAATGCAGTGATTTATTTATTGGCAGCCATCCACCCATGGAAAAAGCAGAGGCTTAGGTAGTGATTTAGTTTTGTCCAAATCCTTGTCCCACTTGTAAAATGCCAGAATATTCAGGACCTAAACAGATGACCAAATGACCAAACACCATTCCTTGTAATTATTAGCAGTAAAATCCCTGCTCAGGATGTGGTAACAGTGGAAGGAACAACCCACCCTGTCCCCATCAATATCAGCTTCTGTTCTAATCAGTTCCAGAGCCATCAGACATGATGGTTATTGACGGCTTGTAAGGTATCAGCAGCGTGAAGAGAAATGACAACGCACGATGGTGGCACATCGTCTGTCCGACCAGCTGCCATCGGGACTGGATCAGACCTCCAGTCAATTACTCAGCACACGGTACATTCACAAAGAATTTCGCATGGCACCCGAGACTGTCGCCTCTCAGTGGGAGAAGCAACCAAGCACAACGAGAAAAATTAAATTCACCAGAAAAAGAAAACTACGCAGTGGGAAGTCTGGATGGAACCAAAGTTTGGGCAGAGTATGGTAGTTGTCTTTTTCTTTGCCATGACTGTTTCTTGGATTTGACCATTTCATTTCAAATTGTTTTTATAATATGGTGAACATTTTTTTGAGAGATATTGGACATTCTGTATCTCCGAGAGAAGGTAGAAACCATCTTTATTTCTTGATTAGCTAACAGAGTAGCTTTGATTCCAGTTCCAGTTTTGGACCTCATTTAATGCTCTATTATTTATGAAGGTTTCAGCCATTAAAATGGTTTTGGACAGCATCAATATCTAGGAATTTTCATATTGAGATTCTGACACTTATTCCTTGTTATTGTTATAGTTTTAAATAAAAGTTTTTTCTAATTATGCTAATTATCAAATAATTACATGTGATAATATAGACTACAATGCACACTACCTTATTCCTAGATTAAAACATGTGTAATAAAGATTTATAAGCACATTTATAAGAAGTCAAAGCATTTTATTTAGAAAAATCACCTGGTCCTGTTGTCAGAATTTCAACAGGATCAACCAATACTCAACAAGAAACTGGACTTATTCAAGCACTTATGTCTTAGCATCATTTGACAGAGTCATATCCATTAAATTTGGGAATGGACAGTTGTTTCAAAGCTGGAAAAGTCTTTCCAGAGATGAGAAACATCTGTTAATCCGTTGTGTGGCGGTGGTGCGTCATCATTCAAGCTAATTCTCTTTGATCTGGCCTCGGCTGTGATGCACTAAGCCGGGCTCGCTGATATCCGCAGTGTATCATTCACAGACATGTTCCTCACACATATTAGAGCCTCAATTAAAAATGTCCGCAGAATAACCTCTGTGGGACTGCATTCTCGCGTACCTTATCCCGGAGAGTGACGAGTCCGAAAGGGATTACTTACTGTCATCATTTGAGTTTCTTTCCTTGTTTTTTTTCCTCTGGATTCTGATCTCTGATCACAAAGAAGAGACCATGAAAAATGAAATTGAGAAGTGCAGGAGAAGGGGATCAATAAGAATCGGGTATTGTTTCTAAAGCAGTGGAGACGGACACAGTGTCCCTTCGACTCCCGCCCAGTTTGTTCCATTTATAACCCTTCCACTCTGACTGTTCTTTAGGGGTTGTTTTGGAAAGGCGCGAGCATAGTGATCTATTATCAGGCCGCAGTCTTTTTATGAAGTAAAACCTGCTTCGGTAAGCAATAAGTCCAGTTTTGATATTGCCAGCATGCATATAATGTGCTTCACTCTCTCTCTCTCTCTCTCTCTCTCTCTTTCTCTCTCTCTCTCTGGAGTTACAAGTAGCAAGAGCTCGGCCTTCACACCCGCAGCGTGACGAACATATTGATCTGTTATTCCAAAGATGCAAATCACGCAAACACATGAAGCAGAAGCAGCCTCTAAAGTGCACAAATGATTTCAGAGCTGAGAAAATGAAAAGGTCAGAAGAAGGTGGCCCAAAGCAAACATATTTTTATTTTTTTCCCCTCATGATCTTACATTAACATTGGTGCAAAATTTAAACACAGCCCTGCCGACAGTTTTCAAAATACATCCTGCAGCGTGTTCCTTTTCCTATAAGAACCAGTGCTGTGTTTTGCTGGTTGACTGATTTAAAGCCTATTGTATTTCTTCAAATGTGTTGTGTGCACCCAGCATGTCCATACATATAAAGTGTGTGCACTATTTGAATATGTAATCTCCAACTCAACTTGCTACTCCATTGGATGTCCAACCATGCATGTAGACCATCATGGGCAGCATCTATATGCCTGAAAAGTTGGAATTCAATCTTGAAACTAGAGCCAAGTGAATCAAATACACCATAGGCCTTGATGTTACTTGGCTTAATTCTTATGTTGATCACCACCTACACACCTGTAGGTACTATGCAACAGTGGGAGACAACTACCATTCATTTTACTTCCAGTAAAGTAGGTACCACATAATATATATTTTTTTCAATGTCAGGAAAAAGTGGTAAACACACTTGACATTAATTCTCTCAGAAAATCTGAAGATTAAATATAAAATGTATTTTTAATGACAATGAAAAACACAAAATGCCTTCTCACAAAAAATGCCTAAAGCTTTCATCCACTAGATTGATTCTATATTTGTAAACATAAACTATGTTTAATATTTGATGCTTGCGAAGCACTCCAAAGAAGTTGGGATGGAGAAATGTTTGCCAGTGTGTTACATCATCTTTTGTTTTAATTACACTGTTTAATTGCAATTTGGGAACTGAGGAAAACAATTTGTTGCAGTTGTACAAGTGGGAATTTTGCTCTGTCTCCCTTGAAACAAAACGTTAGCTGCTAAACATTCCATGGCCAGTGTTGTCTGATTTTTCTCTGCATGAGGAGATGGATCTGGACTGCAGGCAGATCAGTTAGTCAAGCACAAATCACCCTGTGTATACTAAGCCATGCTGTCGTGGCATGTGGATGATGAGGCCTGGCATTTTCTTGCTGAAATATCCATGTACTTCCCAGGAAAGTTTGTCACCTTGATGGCAGCATACTGAATGTCTCTCTAATGCCAATATACACCACACCAAAAGTAAATACTGACCCAGCCTTAGTACCATGCTATATATTGGCTTTTGCACAAATCTGTAATAACAAACTAGATGGCCCCTTTCATCTTTGGCACAGTGAACATTCTTTGAGACACATTCATTTGAACACTGATTAACAAAGAGAAGACTGTAGTTTTACTGCATTTCACAAACAAATCCCAAGTTTTATGGAAAGGGGGATTGTAAGTGAAGAGTGGTGTCACACTGTACATAGGAAACCAGGCTGACACACTGTAGGACAGATTGTGAATGGCACTGAGAGATGAGATCCTGACAGGGATAACTGAAACGGATGCGGCTATCGATGTTTTCTTGGATTACCGCTAAGTGCTGACTATCAGCTTTGCCAGCTTGGCTCTGGGGCTTGGCTGGGTTGCCAGATCATTCAGTTTCCTTCTTTGCTTACCACAAGAAGTTTTGCTGGATCAAGTGGGGGGCTGCCGCAGGCCGTTCTCTGCTGGATCTTGCTTGGCCGTTGGAAAACATGGCATATGGAGCACCTGGCCACATGCTGCTGAGGCTAGCCCTCCCACACTGACCATCCTCCCTGTGTCGGTAATTTAATATAAGCTGCCTCCTGGCTGTTTACCAGATGGCATGGAGAAAAACTCCTGCTTACCTAGTGGTTTAAGAGGAATATTCATGATGGAGTTCTCCACAAGAAATGCCCTTCACTAAATCTTCCCTCAACATGAGGTAACAAGGCAAAGTGATCCTGTCTTCCCTCTTACCCTAGGCCACAAACTTATTAGTCGCTGCTTGTCAGTTCCTCCTCCAAATCCTTTTGCTTTTTTTTTCCTTCCTGAAATTGATGAATGCCTTCTCTGGATTGTTCCACCCTCAGCAATAAACACATAAAACGGTATTGAAGGTTGTACCATCTTCTCCTTTGTCATTTTTTTCTGGGTCTCTAATGAATAAGGCAACTGTCAGAAAACCAATGCCCTTCTGTTCATTAAAAATTCCGCCTTTGTGAACACCTCCACCGTGACTTATTTGATTTCCTTCTTAGCAAAGTTTCTCTCTTGAAAAAAAAGTTCTCTTGGAGTTAAAGCTCCTGGAACACACAGAAAAGGCAAACTGGGTCAAGCACAAGAAGAGAAACATTCAGGTTTCTACAAATCTACTCAGTAATTAACTCACAGGCCCAGCGTGTATCCAGGCTACCAGCTTTACTGCCATTGGTTAGAATTCCTACACTCTTAAAAACCAAGGTTCCTGGAGGGGTCTTGGCTTGGACATGTGGGTCTAGGTTAAAAACCTTTATTTGCGGATGAATGATCACACTCCTCATTTTGGTGCTCACTGACTCTAAAAATAGTTCTCTTTATATTTATTTTTACCACAATTTCTCTTCAATGTAGTCTTTGTTAATTGCATCTAGGACTTCCACATTCACACATCTTACCACAGGTCTGGCACTTTTTGCCGACATGTAAGGTCAGCTATCAGTTCTTGTTGAATGTCTACTAAAATAGGGTCACCGAACAGCTCCACGGAAAAACTCTAACTGCCCAGATCTGCTATATCAGCAAACAGATGGCTTCCTAAATATTTCATTTAATTTCATTATCTGTAACCACTTATCCAGTTCAGGGTCACGGTGGGTCAGGAGCCTACCCGGAATCATTGGATGCAAGGCAGGAATACACCCTGGAGGGGGCGCCAGTCCTTCACAGAGCAACACACACACACATACAATCACACTTTGAGTCGCCAATCAACCTACCAACGTGTGTTTTTGGACTGTGGGCGGAAACCGGAGCAACCGGAGGAAACCCACGCGGACACGGGGAGAACACACCAACTCCTCACAGGCAGTCACCTGGAGCAGGACTTGAACCCACAACCTCTAGGTCCGTGGAGCTGTGTGAAGGCGGCATTACCTGCTGAACCACCGTGCCGCCCCTTCCTAAATATTTGTTACATTTTCATTACACATTTATTTTACAATCACTAACTGAACTCCTTTACTAACTCCATTTATTCAAACTGTCATGTATCCAAAGATAATTACAGAAACAGTGCTGTAAACAATTGTGAGACAATGTTACACAGGAGACAGTTGTGGCATTTCTAACATTTTGGAAATTAGATTTAGAGTTAGGATTATGATTAGTGTTAGGTTTATAGTTAGGTTTAGGTTTATGGTTAATGATAAGTTCCCAGTGTGGTTTGTTTAGGCAAACCAAGCAAAACATAATCCTGCATTAATAATAATAATAATAATAATAATAATAATAATAATAATAATAATAATAATAGAAATTATTAATTTCAAATGAAAATTTACTCAAAAAACAACAGTCTAGCCCAGAGACCCTCTCTATTCTCTAAGCCCCTCCCATTATGTGAGTGTGTGTATATATATATGGTACATTTTATGTATACTGGGAATGGTCTAGATATGTATGAATTCAGCCATGGCCTAATAGTGTGAAAAACAAACTTGGGACTAAGAGGTCACTGGTTCAATCCCCCATACTGGCAAATAAGAAAATTGATGGTGTGGGAGTGAAGGAACAGAGCTTTCTCATCCATCAACATCCACAACTGAAAAGCCCTTGAGCAAATCTCTTGTCCCTTAACTACTTACTGGGCACTGAGGTTGCTGCCTGCTGCTCCAGGTGTTTGTTCACTGCTCCTAACCACTAGTGTGTGTGTGTGTGTTCACTGCCAATGGATGGGTTAAATGTGGAGGTCAAATTTCATTATATTGCTCAAGCACGTTTCACATACACGTTTCACATTTTATTCACCCTGAGAGTGTCTAGCATCATTCTAGAGATGATGGGTGAGGTGAGCCGTCATACCAATTCTGAGAGAGTGAGAGTAATTGTGACCTTGTGAACCCAAACCCAAGATGTCTGGGGCAAAGCTGGTAATCTCCTGATGGTAGGGACAAAACTTTTTCCAAAGCTTCTATAAACCTTATGTGAAAGGAGCAAAACAATTCTTTCTGCACTTACAGTTTCATCTGGATCAAATGAATCCAGGATAATTGCACATTTTCCTGCTGTAATATGTAACCTCGCGGTCAGCTGTAATCAAGCCCAGCAAGTGTCCAAATGGTCATTTCAGCTAAGCCTTTAACAGGAGATTTTTGAACCACTGAAACCATATGCTGTATCCAAGATAAATATCATTAGAATAGTTTTCCTTCTCGTAAGACTCATTATTTTAACCAGCAATTAGCATTTGCACTATATGTCCAAAAGTTTTTGGACATTCTTTATACTTAGTGAATTCAACTGGGATTACACAGCTTGAGAACTCCCCATAGGAAAGCATACAATTCTCTGAAGACATATATGAACTTTGCTGTGGATTATTTGTGTCTTCCCTGGACTGAAGGAGCTCTATCCAATACCTTTGGGATGAGCTGGAATGCCAGAAGTAATCATCCAACATCAGTGCCAGACCTGGTGGCTGAATGCCATTAGTTTCTCACAAAAAATTTCCAACACATTACGTCCCCAGAGGAGCTTGTGTCCAAACACTTTTAGCCATATATTGTACTAACTTCTTTTCTTGAGGACATTATCCATTCCATGGCCCCTGGAAGACAATCTTGCACAGCTTAAAGCATTTATTTCTTTAATATTCTTATTTTTTAAGGTGGCAAGGTGTCACCCACTTGATGGTGGTTATCTCTCTGAGAGCCAGCTTGATAGAGACACAATGGATTGTTTTCTCTCTTTCTTTGATGCTCACTTTTTAAACATATGAAGCGGTCACTCTGAGCTGCCATTTAGACCAGACAACCAATCAATCAGCGGCGCATGATAATGGACGCTTGAGTGATGTCGTCTTCACCACATTTCAGTGCATAGAAAACACTATGGTCCTTCAAGTGTGTGCTACAGCTAGAAAAGGAAAATCTAAGGCCTGTGGATTCCCTTTATTGATTTTATTAGGCAAAAATACCAAATTAACAAAAATGTTACTACAATTTAATTTCAGCTGTTAGTTCTGGAGCTCCAACATCTAGATTTCAAATGAGAACATGTTACTTGTTAAAGTAGATAAAGAAATCCCTCTCTCTCTCTCTCTCTCTCTCTCTCTCTCTCTCCCTACATCATACTAATAAATTTTTGTGGTCTAAAATGACAGGTGTTTCAGTTTCATTGTCCAACCCCTGTATATATGTTGGCCAGTACCACTATCCACTAAGCGATCTCTTCCAAGTTTGTTGAGCTCTGGTGATGTTGTTTAGCAATTTCTTTGAAAAGATATATGGGATGAATAAAATATATTTTTGTACTATTTTCAAAACTCTAAGTTTGTTTTTAGTTTTTTTTTTTTTATATTCACTTTAAAGGAACACTACATAAAATATTTAACTTATAGTTACAATTTACAATTTACAAAGACAGTTTACTGACCTGTAATGGGGTTAACAGAACCTCTGTCTTTGGTACTCTGGTCTCAACAGGGCAGACACTGCACTTTGGAAGAGGGTAGAAAACTACTCCTGCCCTCCCCTTACCCCAGGAGCAACAAGCCCAAATCATACTTAGTTTTATTTTAATATCTGAATTATTCACAGTGGTGGTGAATGGTACCAGACATCTGAACTCTCTAAGTGCTCTACACACACACACACACACACAAATGATTACATGAAATAGTCTGAGACTTTTTTTCTGATTCTGATATCAAAACAGAGTGAAATCAAAATAGCCACATCCACCTTTCCAATGCAGACAGCTGCTCCATTGAGACTCAATCTGTCGGCCTTTGAAGGTCATTTGTTTCTAGTCTGGCCTTCAGGGCCAACAAATCCCTTTTGTTGGATGATGCTATAAACGATTCTCTTACAGTGTGGACTGTCTAATATAAGTGATGACCCTTCGTTTGAGTCTTTCCATCTCAGTTCCAGACTGTTTACCCCCAAACTAGGTGTCCTGCATGGGTTACAAAAAAGAAATTAGTCACAGTACATTTAACAAAAATATTAAAGATGTGAGACCAATGTGTAACATAACAAAAATGTGTGCATGATGTGAATATAATTATGATTCACATTTTCATTCAGTCAATCAGGGTGAATTAACACTGGAACAAAAAAGATCTATTGGATCATTTAAACTTTTCCTGAGGAACTATCTGTCACAAATGATCACTTCCCAGAAAAAAGCAGTCAAGTGCAGGTTTAATAATCCAAATGCATAGTCAGAAACAATCCAGGTCAATACCAAATAAACAGTTCAAAGATCTAGAAAGAATACCCAAAAAACACGATTCCAAAGCTCATAAACCAAAAACCAATGCAGAATGTCAAAAACAGGAGAAATGGACACAAGATATAGATATTGCTAAAATTGTAGGACAGAACCAAGAACAAGACTTCGCAAAAAACCTACTGCGCCATGTGCATTATATACACACACTCACAATATGGCTGCCAACAAGAACCTGAGTAACACTAGCCTAGTATTCTGGAGAGAGTGCACTCTGCTGGCGTGGAGGGGAACTAACTGCTGCAGACCTGACATAACCACCCCTCTGATGGGTGGGTCCCGACGTCCTAGATCTCCCGCCCCGAGGCCAATCCCTGGGTCTGGGACCAGGACGAGCCAGATGATCTCTGTGAAAATCGGATATCAAGGACGGGTCTAGAATATCATCTGCAGGCACCCATGAGCATTCCTCCGGGCCGTACCCCTCCCAATCTTTTAAGTAGAATAGACATCTCCCGCGGTGTTGGGAGTCCAGTAATGAGCTGACAGCATGAGCGGGGGAGCCATCAACGTCCAGAGGTGGCGGAGATGTTGCTGTGACTGGCCCACCCTGAGAGGAGACAGACTTGGTTTAAGCAATGAAATATGAAAAGTGGGGGAAATTCTATAAGAGGCTGGTAGTTCTAATATACAGGGTGGGCCATTTATATGGATACACCTTGATAAAATGGTAATGGTGGGTGATATTAACTTCCTGTTTGTGGCACATTAGTATATGGGAGGGGGAAAACTTTTCAAGATGGTGACCATGGTGGCCATTTTGAAGTCGGCTATTTTGGATCCAACTTTTGTTTTTTTAATGGGAAGAGGGTCATGTGACACATCAAACTTATTGGGAATTTCACAAGAAAAACAATGGTTGGTTTTAACGTAACTTTATTCTTTCATGAGTTATTCACAAGTTTCTGACCACTTATAAGATGTGTTCAAAGTGCTGCCATTGTGTTGAATTGTCAATGCAACCCTCTTCTCCCACTCTTCAACCACTGATAGCAACTCTGCAGGAGAAATACTGGAAGCCTGTGCTAGCATTTCTTCTGTGGTGTTTCTATCAGTGTGTGAAAAGTGGGAGAAGAGACAATCCAACACAATGGGCAGCACTTTGAACACATTTTATAAGGGGTCAATAACTCATGAAAGAATAAAGTTACGTTTACAACCAAGCACATCATTGTTTTTCTTGTGAAATTCCCAATAAGTTTGATGTGTCACATGATCCTCTTCCCATTGAATAAACAAAAGTTGGATTCAAAATGTCCGACTTCAAAATGGCCACCATGGTCACCACCCATCTTGAAAAGTTTCCCCCCTCCCATATACTAATGTGCCACAAACAAGAAGTTAATATCACCAACCATTCCCATTTTATTAAGGTGTATCCATATAAATGGCCCACCCTGTATAAGAAACAGGAGTGATTTGTCTCAGCACCTTAAAAGGTCCAATGAACATGGGGCTTAGTTTTTCGCTAGGCAGTTTCAACTTCAGATCCCTGGTTGACAACCATACCATTTGGCCTGGTCTGAAGGGAGGCACTTCACGTCAATGGAGACAACTGTTGTACATTTAAGGATACATTAAAACTGTTTGTACATTTAGCAACTAATAGTGTATCCCTTTTTTTGAGAGTGATTTCGATGCAATGTCTAGCTGGCATTGTCTACCCTGTCTATGCCCATCTGGAATCACTTTTTCAATATAATGTATTATAAGTATTCATTTATATCCTTCCAAAATCATTGGGTACAATATAATAACCCACTGCTGACATCCAAAGGTAAGTAAAGGCTGCACAACCTGTGCTCCATACAGACACAACAATAATGGCTAATTTCCGAAAAGAAGAAGCAGCACCAAGAGAATAGACTATATACGGAACAAAACACTATGTCTGTCAAAACTGTGACAAAGACATGTGTGGGAGCCGTACATCAATGGGGGAATTACCTGTGCTGACAATTCCTGGTGGGCATCAGCACACATGATTCATTGCTAAACTGAAATGTTACTTTGTTAGATTAATCATATAAAAATAATCTTTAATCCTCAGAAATTCAGGGTAGTGGTGGGTCCGGTGCCTACCCAGAATCACTGGGCACAATGCAGGAACACAATCTGGATGGGGGTGCCCATCCTTTTGTTGCAGGGCAACAGACACTCTTCCATTTACTCACCCACTCTCCCCAATGGACACTTTTGAGTTGCCAAACCACCTACAAACGTGTGTTTTGGACCATGAGAGGAAACTGAGTGTGTGTGGCTTGTAATTTAATCTAACATTAAACAAAAACAACATCTAATCCTTTAAAGTTATTCAAATGACCTCCATTTCTTAAGTAGAGTAAGAAATGGAATGCATGGCAATTAGTGGTTTATGGTAATTAATCTGATCCATAATTTATAGATTGTTTTACAGACTCATATCTAAGTAAAAATTCAAACACAAATGAAATGTTGCAGAATTTGTTACAAAATGACTACAGTTGAAGAATCCATATATTTTTTGACTGGCAAACAGCAATGATCAAGCACCATGTTATCTGAATTACTCACGTCGGCCTTGAATGAAGTGGAGTGTCTCTGTAGGCCAAGTCTGACGAGCGTGTTCCAGACATCCATTAAAGTGTGATGGAGAGGAGAAACATTGGGACCACGCTTCATTGGTCGGCTTGAATCTACATCAATGCCATCTCATTGGTCAGTCCTTTGTCTCTTGTGATACAAACATCATTAAAGTTGCAGGGTTTCTTTATTTGCTTTTTGAGAGTGGAGCAAGGCATGGAATTATGGGGATTATAGAACTTAATCCCCCTAATAGTAGTAATAATAATAATAATAATAATTATAATCATCATCATCATCATCGTCATCAATTTATTTTATATAGGAAATTATCTCAAACTCTGATATTTTACAATCAAGAACCAACAGTATTTATAACTCACAAGCCAGCAGGGAGAGAAACTGTGCAGACCACAATATATAATTCCTGTGGCAGGTCATCGCCACTGTCACGCCTTCGTCCTGTCATGTCTGTTGTCCCCGCCATGTGCTTTATTTGCACATGGCTATGTTTTGTTTATGTTCTAGTCTCCGCCTTTGTCCCGCCTCCTCGTCTGTCATCTGTTAACCCGTCCTCCTTGTTATCTGTCCAGGTGTGTCTCGTTTGTGTGAGTATTTAAGCCCTCTTGTTTCACGTCCTGTTTGTCGTTCATTTCATTCACATTCTCTTTTCTCTTTTGTCATGTCAGTCATGTTATCTGTCTGTCTCCGTAGTTTCTCTCATCGTCGTTTCGCTCCCCAGTCTAGTCTGTCTAAGTGTTAGTCTAGTTTCATTTCGTGTTGTGTTGTAACTACTGTTTCCTGTCGTTGTTTTGTTATTTCTTTCATTATAATTAAAATACCGTGTTTTAGCAAATGCGTCCGCCTCCGTCAGTCCGCTCCGTGAATCCTGACAGAATGAACGACCCACTAAAGGACGCAGCTAGCACGGACTATTTTCTCAACGAGGCGTTCAGGAGAGTACAGGAGTTTCTAGCGGCAAAGGTGGGCGATCAACCTGCTGCCCTGCAATCTCATATGGGAGTTCCCCCCGAGTTTGAGGGGACTTCAAACGTTGAGGGTTTTCTGCTCCAATGCCGCTTATACTTTGACTATCTGACTGTTCCTGCGCCACACGAATTTATTAAGGTAATGTTCATGAGATCTCTTCTTAAAGGGATAGCACTGCAGTGGGCTGATCGCGTGCTGAGAGAGAGAGGCCTGCAGATTTCGGTGGAGACTTTCAGAGATCTATTGAGAGCCAGATTCTCCCGATCGGCTCTCGAGGTCAGCTCCGCAGGACCCTCTGTTCCCGAGGATTGCCCCCTCAGGTCCGGGGAAATTTTTGGGGGGGCGTTAAGGGTAGGGGCTGTTAGCCTCACCTCCGTACCTCTGAGGCCTGAGGCTAACAGGGGCGCACCTCGAGGTGATCTAATGGGTGCGCCTGTGAAACCCCCTAAACCCTTTACAGCTCCAGCGCGAGCCCGGCGAGCAGCACAAACCCCTGTCCTCGAGAGCGCGGCACGCGCCTCTCCTGTCCTCGAGAGCGCGGCGCGCGGCTCTCCTGTCTTCGTGAGCGCGACGCGCGCCTCTCCTGCCTCCTTGGACGTCGTCGCAGGTCCCCCTGCCTCCTTGGACGTCGTCGCAGGTCCCCCTGCCTCCGTTGACGACGTCGCTGCAGGTTCCCCTGCCCCCGTGGATGACGTCGCAGGTTCCCCTGCCCCCGTGGACGTTGCTGCGGGGCTTCCTGTGTCCGTGATGGCGGCACCCGCCGCTCCAGTGTCCGTGATGGCGGCGCCCGCCGCTCCAGTGTCCGTGATGGCGGCGCCCGCCGCTCCAGTGTCCGTGATGGCGGCACCCACCGCTCCTGTGTCCGTGACTGCGGCGGCGCCCGCCGCTCCTGTGTCCGTGACTGCGGCGGCGCCCGCCGCTCCTGTGTCCGTGACTGCGGCGGCGCCCGCCGCTCCTGTGTCCGTGACTGCGGCGGCGCCCGCCGCTCCTGTGTCCGTGACTGCGGCGGCGCCCGCCGCTCCTGTGTCCGTGACTGCGGCGGCGCCCGCCGCTCCTGTGTCCGTGACTGCGGCGGCGCCGGCCGCTCCTGTCCCCGTGACTGTGGCTACGGCCTCTCCTGTCCCCGTGACTGTGGCTACGGCCTCTCCTGTCCCCGTGACTGTGGCTACGGCCTCCCCTGTCCATGTCCGTAGGTCGGCCCGAAGGACTTCAGGGCCGATCCCCAGAACTGTGCCCAGGCTGGTTCCTCAGACTGCCACACAGACATTAGCCAGTCCTGGGCACCGCCCTGTTATTTTGGTTCCCTTGTCAGTCCCTGTCCTGGTTCCCGTCTCTGTCCTTGTCCCTGTACCCGTGTCTGCCTTTGTCTCTGTCCCTGTCCCGGTCACTGTGTTTGTGTCAGTCCCTGTAAATGTCCTTGTACCTGTTCCCCTACCAAGTCCAGTCCAGTCTCCTGTCAGCCCTGTCCAGTCTCTGTTTCAGTCTCATGTCCAGTCCCCTGTCAGTCCTGTCCAGTCCCTGTTTCAACCCTCTGTCTTGTCTCACGTCCAGTTCCCGTATCCGTCCAATGTCCAGTCACCTGTCTTGTCTCCGGTCCAGTTTCCCTTTCAATCCCCTGTCCAGTCTCCAGTCCCGTCTCCGTTCCAGTCTAGTGTCATGTCACCTGTCCTGTCTTCTGTCCAGTCACGTACCCCTGTCCAGTCTAACGTTCCTATCCTGTCCAGTGTCTTGTCACCAGTCTCTGCTCCCGTCCAGTCCCAGCACCAAGTCATGTCACCTGTCCCGTCTTCTGTCCAGTCCCTGTTTCCATCCAGTGTCATGTCCAATGTCAAAAACCCTGTCAAGTCCCATGTGTCCATTCCTGTCCTGTCCAGTCCGTTCTCGTCTCTTGCTGCCCCCCTTTGTCAGTCTCCTGTCATGTCCCATGTCCCGTCTCGTATATTCGGTCCTGTCGTGTCCCCAGCTCCTGTGTCTGTTCCCGTCCTGTCCTGAGTCCTGTCACCCGTTGGTTTGTTGTCCTGTCTTGTTTTCCGTGCCCTCTCCAGTGCCAGCTCCTGGGGGGTTTAGGAGTACGCGCCCGGGAGTTGTGCGTTCTTGGGGGGGGCATCTGTCACGCCTTCGTCCTGTCATGTCTGTTGTCCCCGCCATGTGCTTTATTTGCACATGGCTATGTTTTGTTTATGTTCTAGTCTCCGCCTTTGTCCCGCCTCCTCGTCTGTCATCTGTTAACCCGTCCTCCTTGTTATCTGTCCAGGTGTGTCTCGTTTGTGTGAGTATTTAAGCCCTCTTGTTTCACGTCCTGTTTGTCGTTCATTTCATTCACATTCTCTTTTCTCTTTTGTCATGTCAGTCATGTTATCTGTCTGTCTCCGTAGTTTCTCTCATCGTCGTTTCGCTCCCCAGTCTAGTCTGTCTAAGTGTTAGTCTAGTTTCATTTCGTGTTGTGTTGTAACTACTGTTTCCTGTCGTTGTTTTGTTATTTCTTTCATTATAATTAAAATACCGTGTTTTAGCAAATGCGTCCGCCTCCGTCAGTCCGCTCCGTGAATCCTGACAGCCACTATCAGAAATGCTCAGTCAACTCTGCTACAGAGGGGAAGAAAGTCCCAAACTTGTGGTAAATCAAACTTCTTAAAGAGTTTGCAAAAGTCCCCAGCTCATGGTAGATTAATACAGCTATGGAAGTAAGAAAATCTCCCAGACCAGGTCAACTCCATCAGCATGGTGAGAAAATCCTTGTCTCATTGCTAGTCAACTCCATTACCACACTGAAAGTCCCCAGGATGTGGCACAGTCACTTCCACTCCTGCCGTGTGTGTCTTTGTCTGCTTCTTAATCACCTCTTTCACCACTGTGAAAAAAAACTTTGTCCTGTGACTAGTCACTTTCGCTCCTGAAGTAAGAAAGTCCCAAGCTTGCAGCTAGTCAACCCCATGTCTGCAGTAAGGAAGACCATAGATAGTGGCTCAGTCAACTTCACTACCATGGTGTGAAAATAGTTGGCTCCTGGCCCGTTTGACTCCACTACTGCAGAATGAGAGTCCTTGCAGAACTTGCGGAAAGTCAGCTCTGCCACTGTGGTGAGAAAGTCCCTGGCTTGTGGCCAGTCAACAGCACTACAAGGGAGAAAGTCCTTGTCTTGTGGTTAATCAACGCTGATGTTTTAGTGAGAAAGTTCCCCCCGTCTTGCAATTAGTCAGGGTACGTGGTGAGAAGATCCTCAGCTCATGGTCAGTCAAACACCCGACCCTGATGAGGAGGTACCAGGCCAATGGTACACTCAACTCCTCTGCTGAGGTTAAAAAGTCACCACTTCACGGTCAATCAAACTATTATGGTGTGAAAGTCCACATTGTTGCCTTGGGAAACTGGGATGCCATAATGGAAAACCACAGCAATCCTACAGCATAAATGCTCAGTAAACAGTGAGAAAATGTTCTACATTTGCATGTTCTTGCCTGTTTCTGAGTGGTTCCCAACTTCCATGGAGGTTGGAGGCTGAATCATATAAATTGCCAACTCTGTTGAGCAAGAAAGATGGGCTGATAATCAAATGTAGGGGCTCACAATTGTCCTACTTTATCAGGGTTAAAATTCTGTTTTATTATTTTTTTGTGTGCCCAATGGATTGGTCCATGACCGGTAATTATTTTACAGCCTTTATGAGACCAAAGCAAAAAGCAGAGCCTGGAATTTTCTTCTTTGCATAACTGAGTTTGTAGTGAAATCCTATGTTCCTAAATGCCATCCTCTATGAAAGGTTAGCTGTGTTAACCATTCAAATTGCTTTCCCAAAATGCAATATTGCCTCCTCAGGCACACCTTATTGTGTTGAATATGCAGTAGAAATTGTTTTTTTTTTTTTTTCTTGCTGTTGTTTTCTGCTTTGTGCCTCTGTCTGTGATGAAGGGAGAGATGATTACCTTATGGTAAATGCTACTTTAGGACAGATCGTAGACCTGCTGGATATTACACGTCTCTATGCTGATGGATTATACAGAATGTAATAGCAAGAAACACTGCATAAAACACCTTTTCTACTGCAAAATGCAAGCAACGCTGCTCAGATATTGGGTTTGTACACTTGGTCCATAGGCCATACAATTTTAATATTAACTTAGGATAAAAATATGCATTATGTATAGGAATCTTAGAATATGTGCGTAATTAAATAAAAATAAGATATTAGATGCAACTTCTGAATGATGTGAATAGTTGAGGATATTTCACAGTGGATGTGAATGGAACCAGACATCTGAAAAGTTTAAAACATTTTATGAGATGGTTATTAATATATTGACTTCTAACTACCTCTAATTACCTGCCCACTACCTCACAGTAGAAAAGGCTTTTGTTCATCCTGATCAAGGTTGCGTTGGGTCTGGAACCTGTACAATGTCTCTGGTCACTAGTTAGGAACACACCCTGGATGGGATGCCAGGAAGAGACATGTCACTCAGTTAGACTTGGCACGTTGTATGGCCAAAGTTTTGGACTCCTGCTAATGGGACATTTATTGGTGTATACAGAATTTGTCCCTCTTTTGCAGCAGTAACATTCTATAATATTCTATGAAGATTTACCCTAGGTTTTGAAACACTGAATTTGAGAATTTGATAGCCATGAGAATATATGTGAGGTCTCATAGCTCTAGTAAATACTCTTCTCAAAGACACATTTCGAAACGCCGTTCCACTACTACATAGAAGGGCTTTCTACCTCTTTGGGGAAGTCCTTGCCCTGAGTGAGGAAAGTGTCCATTTTTATTATGTGTTAATTAAATTTTTTCCTATGAAGATAATAAAAAACTATTTTAAAGTAACCTTATAACTAATCAATAATTATAAAGCACAGGCACAAATATTCAGACACCATTATCTTCTTGTGGATCGAAGAGAAATAGATTGCACACCACGAGTCAGCTGTAACGGTCACTGAGGCTTAACCCCAAGCCCCACCCATACCGCCACGCGATTGGCTATCCACACCGCAGCCTACATTGGTCCCCGCCCTTTGCGCCTCCCTATTGGCTGGCTCCTGCTCGCGTTTGAAAGTAACGGAGGGCTGCGGGGAGCGCGGGTTGTAGTTAACGAGGAGGCTGAAGTTGAGAAGCGGAGAGATGCCTCTGAGAGCCGCGGCTTCTCTCCGCGGAGCGCACGACGAGACGAAGGGGAGAGAGAGCCGTTTGTCTTTGGACGCCGTTTCTTCTTCGCTCTCGAGAGAAAGAAGATAGAAAAGGGGAGGAATGCTAAAGAAAAGAGAAATGACAACTCCGAAGAAAGGACGCTCGTGTTTGGACCTCGTCTCCCTCCTCGTTCTCCTCAGCGTGAAATGCGCGAGCAGCCGAGGTAGGAACGGTTTGTTTTTGGTCAATTTGAACCTGTTTGTTTATCATTTTTTTCCAACGGATTTTACCTCATAATCGTGAAGGAAACTGAGTTTAAGAGAAGCCTAAGTCCAGTGCTACAGTTCACTGTCAAATAAACTAGAGGAAATAAGCTGTGAAATGGAGCTGAAGCAAGTTTTACATCTTGGGAATGGGTGACTAATTTTGGTATTGATGCTGCTCTGTGAAAGGAAGTCTTCGTTCCACCTTTATTGTTGCATTGGTTGTGTTTTGTCATTATAATATTCTAATTTTTCATTCCACCTTAAATGGTGCGGGAGTTATAACCAGGCGGCTGCTTGTGCTAAAACTCTATCCTTTTAGTAGTTACATTTTGAACTGGGACCTGCTGCACCATTTAAGGTGGAACGTAAAACTGGAAAACGAGGAAAACTTCAGCTTTGTCGTCCGTGCGCTAGTTCCCACGTTACGCTTTCTGTATTTATGCCTTTCTCCGTTTCTCTTGCTCTATACCTCACTGTATATATGCAACAGGCGCGTGCAGCTTCACTGCAGTGGAATCACCTTCATAGCAGTGCATTGTGTGAAAAATAAAACGTCCAGGCTTCTCCCTTTCTGAACTGCGCCTTTTCCAAGAGATACGCACAAAATCTCCAAAAGTATGTGGACATCCTTTACAATGAATGAGTGAAGCTACTTATAGATATACGCACCTTCAGGTTTGCACACACAGCACCACAGAAAAACGTGAAATGAAGTGGGATGCTTAGGAGCAGATGCACAAAAGCCCAAGTTCACCATTGTCATTGGCAATCTCAACCAGTTTTCTGGAGAATGAAGGACCCCCATCCAATACATTTGGGATGAATTGGAGTGCAGGAGCTAATCACCCAACTTTAGTACCTGTCCTCACAAATGCTCTCATGGCTGCCATGAAAACCTCAAGCTCCGACATCTATTGTAAAGCCTTCTCACAAAAGTACAGGCTCATTTCATCAACTTTAGGCCAAATGGTGTAAAAGCAAACACATAGGGTGCAGTGTTTCTTATGTCGGTTTTCTGCCTCAAACCTCAATCCAAGTAAATAACTTTTGGGCTTCTACCTTAAAAGGACAATGTCTGTTTCCACCCTCTGTCACAGAGTAAAACCAATGTCAGCACGCCTTCAGGAGAACACTAATACTGTGGTTATATGACTGACTCTTAGAAAATTTGGTGCCGTTATTGAGCTTCTTGGGGATATTAAAAGTTCTGGATATGTTGCTGGGACCAAACCTTGATTTTACACTTCTATATCATATAATTCCACATGTTTACATTGAGTAATAAGCTTGTGATCCATGTATTAGTTCAGAAATGTGAAAGAAGCAGAGAGCAGCTACATCAAAACAGTAGTTAGCTCCTTTTAATTAGATGTCACAGAGTTCAGCATTTCAAATACTGAATAAAATCTTCATGGCAGTTTTCCCTGTTTAATTACTAGTGCATTGAGCTGGTGTCATAATATTCTGGTTAACATATCTCAAAGTTATATATATATATATATATATATATATATATATATATATATATATATGATGCTTTTAAGTTTACAGCGACCCCCCCCCCACACACACACACATATATGTGTGTCATATACATGTGGACATAGTGTCATATTTTTGTGCCACTAAAGTTAGTGTTCTACACATAAAACCAGTTTTATGATGTTGGGTTAGGGTGTAAGTGTTAGTGTTAGGATGATGTCTAGTGTTAAAGGAACAGTAGGTAGCAGAGTGTAATTCACTTTTACAACACTGTCCTAAAACCATGAGGGAGTGGGTGATTTCCTACCCTTCCCTAAAATGGTACATGGTGCATTTGCTGCAGTGCTGAGCTCAGAGTAGCAAAAACAAAGGCTCGTTTCATCCTTTTACAGGACTTGGAGGCATCTCAATGAATTTGAAACTGTAATTTCAAGGTATAAATACTACTTAGTGCTGCTTTAATATTAGGGTTATTTCTACCATCCATTATTTAAAATTTGCCTTACTTCTTTTTGTAGTTTGTATTTCATGATGAATTTGTTGTAACATCTATGTTCTACATATACATACCTGGACAGAAAAAACATTTGTTTTTTATCCGCTGGGAAAAGATGGGAAGAGTTGGGAAATATGGACTCTTGAATTGTTTGTTTATCTAGTTTGCAGTCATATGACTACAAGAGCACACATCTTGACTGTTCACTGTATTACGTTATAGATGCCTTGTAATCTCATTGAGTTATTGGTGGGAGAGTAAGGGCCAGCATAGCCCTCCAAGGCAGAGAGGGGTCAGTTTTGCACTATTCTGTTCTTAAGTTATGGGTGGCTGTGGAATTATTGTGGCTCAAATTTGTCTATGTGCTCACAGCAGGGCCCACATTTAGAGGATTGCAACATGCTGAATCTCAAAAGGAATTTTTACAAAGAGTTCTCCTGGGCATTAGGAATAGTCCACAATTGTTACTGACATTAAGCTCCTTTATTTCGTGGTATCTGTTGATACAACACATCAGTCAGGTAGATTGCAGCCTTTGCAGCTGTTCCACTAGAGTGAGTGCCTTTCGTCTTTTTACTCAGTATGCGGCACATGCTTCCATTTGGAGTAAAATATCTGAAGCTCAGCTTAGTCTAGAATGCCGTTCTGTGTGCAGTGTACCCTCCAGACGCTGCCGGTTAAGTTTAAGAAACAGGGCTCACGCGAGGTTCAGTGACCATAACTGTCCACTCTTCACTGTCCTGCTTTTAGCGAGCCATGAACCAAGCAGGACCCAGGGGGAGACATTAAAAAGCTTTTTCACACCCCTAGACCCAGCACTTCACCTGCTATTGGCACGCAATGGATAGCCCTTAGATTCTTGTATTGTGTAATAGATTGTGCATTTGCTTGGACACTTTTGACACAGGACCGCTGGGTCTACCTGCTGTCTAACTCAGAGAATGTCCCTAGCTTTAGTGTCCACTACCAGAGGTGTTAAATGCCAATATTTGCGCCTGGACATGGCCATATAACAGATATATGGATACGTACAGTCTCTGACCTTGACCAATGTTGTCCTACCTAGATGCCTTATGCCATGTGACATAAGTCCATATGAGAGGCTAAATCAGACGAGTGATTAATGCTCTGTCCAGCACTATTCATTATCTTCTTCTTTTGTTTTTCCTTTATCCCTTATTATGTCATTAAGCCACTTGTGGTACAGGGATTTTTTACCAATGTTGAGAGTGTTTTAATAATAGTAAGTCTTTTATCTCTTGGGAAACCATTGCATATCACAGTCTTAAGTGGTTTAATGTTTTATGACATAGTAACATCATGCACTCAATAATGAATAGGTTTTAGACATTCTTTGTATGAGAAAAATCAGCTTTTTAAAGGTAGACCTATTATGTAGATGCACTGTTCTAAACAAAACCTTATTTAAATCAGTTATATAAATTCATTCATTCATCCATTCATCTTCTGTAGCTGCTTTATAAGTATTTTTTTGTGGAGATTAAAGCTGTGCATACACAAATGAAGGTTTAGGTGCACCATTGGATTGAAATATACACTGAATAATAATAATAATGTTATAAAAATCAAAACAAAATGTTATATAGTATTATTGTCAAAGCCAACAGGTTTATGTTTCATGTTTTTGTGGCTTTTTTATTGTTCATATTAATATTGAAATTGTATCATATTGACTGAAACGAAGAAATCTATCATACTCTAAATTTTGGCCATATCGTCAAGCCCTGGTGCCCCTTAAAGAAGCTACTGGCACTAAAGGATGTCTATAAATGTTGGGACATGTAGAGTACTCGTGTGTACTCGTGACATCCTCAAGGACATTTTCCGATCATGGTTGTGTGGAAAAGAATGGGCAAATTTCAGCATGGGAAAATGTGTAGCTACCAATTCCATCAAGTTTTAAAAGAGGTGATATTGAGAGGAAGGAGAGGAAAGAGCTGGCGAAGGTCGCAGCGGGTGCTTTGAAGAAGGAGGTTTGTGTTGTTTCCGTGGCCGTTAGAGAATCCATCATCCGCTGTGGTCCGTGCTCAAATTTACATTTAAATGAAACCAAACGACTAAACATTCGCAGATGAAATACTGTAACAGCGTCGGTAATAAAAGCTCCGCCTTCTTGTTTCTCGCAGGAGCAACCTACCTGGACTCACTGTCATTTAGCTGGCGTAATGGGAGCTAATATAAACCAGTTTTGGCTGTTGTTCCTGGTGTAACAATGACTTTCATTTATGCAGAGCGCCTGCGTTAGAACAGAGGAATAAATCTGTCCACCGACATGTGACCTACAAGTGGCTTTACAGGCCTTATCGCTGCCTCACTGCTGAATGATGATGATGGATACGGGTGTGTTACCCTGGACCATTAGTCATAACCAAGCTTGTGGAGGAACTAAGAATAGGACACTGTACAGTGTGCCCTCACATCTGACCTCCGTCCCTTCACCGTTTCTTTGGTAGACCCTTTTGTCTTCTTTGGATAAATGATGCGGAAAGTGTGCTACAAAAGCTGACCACAGATCATCATCTTATCGGCCTCAGGACATTGTTTTAGGAGAGATAAAGGCTCTGGTGTTTCCCAAATCCAGTTCCAAAAATCATGGTATGTAAAGTGCAGATACAGACAGAATGCAGTGCTGTGTAAATCCACTTTGTCTTGTTCAAACAGTGCAAGGCAAGACGCTTAGTGTTTAACCTTCTCACTTACATTTCTATAATACGTTTTAGATATTTGACGTTCTTTGGAACATTAGAAAGTCTCTGCATGATCAGACAGTGGTCAAATCCCTGCAGGTACATCCAACACAGGTGACAGCACAAGGCAGGAACACAACGGGCATCACACGCTCCCCCGGTCACTTGCACACCCACTCCTGTGGCCACAGCCAACCAGCCTACCAAAATGTGTTTTGGTATGTGGGGGACACTGGGGCACTCTGAGGAAACCCACTGCAACACAGGGAGAAGGCTCCGAAATAATCACAGACAAGTGACCTGAGGTGTGAATTGAACCCAGGAGCCCAAGAACCTAGTGCTATGGCAGCAACACTGTAACACCACAGTACTACCCAACACTTCATTTGAAAAAGCTGGAATGGGGTCGGGCAGAATGATGGCACAGCGGGTAGTGATGCTTTCACACAGCTCCAAGGTCCTGGGGTTGTGGGATTGAGCCCTGTTCCGGGGGACTGTCTGTGAGGAGTATGGTGTGTTCTCTCTGTGTCCACTTGAGTTTCCTCCAGGTGCTCCAGGTGTGTGCCCACCTTACGCCTGGTAATTCCTGGTAGGCTCTGGACACATGACGAACCTAAACTGGATAATGGTTTTAGAAAATGAATAAATAAATAAAATAATGAAACAGGGTTATTTTAGGTTGTGCACACTGTCTATCACAATCTATACCATGCCTGGGCACAATTGAGCCCCAAAGTACAGATCGTTGGACTATGTGTGTGTGCCGTACTGTGTTTGGGTAGGGAACATGAACGTGATGTCAGATGTCATGCTTACTGTAAACACATATAGCGGCAAAGGGATCACTTTGGTCTATTCAGACACATCAACAGGGGCTACTGCTGAGGTGCAGAGTTTGCTGGAAGTGTTTGTTGAGTTATTGGGTAAATTATGTGACTGTTTGTCACCGTAAACATCTTCTTATAAGTCTTGAGCTTGACCTTTGCGGTAAGCCACTACCCACTAAAAATTGGCCACAGAGCACAATCCTCAACTCCAGTGTGCTGTTCAAAAGTGACTTTATTCAAAGTGCGATCGCAGACCAGAGGGGAGTGGGGATAACTGTACTGTGCGGTTCAGTTGGACCAGGCCAAGAGTACACACTGGGAGTGCATATTTTGTACAATATTTTTAACAGATTGAATTGAATTGAATTGAATTGAATGCCTTTATTGTCATTGTACCAGTACAACGAAATTGAAATAAGTGCAATTCTTTTTTAAAGTGCAAAGATTAACACAGACACTGGACATTTAACACTAAATCTTTATATAACACTAAACAAATAGAACAAAAACAACATTAATAAATCAGTGCACTGCTCATCCTCATTCAGCAGATGATGTAATCGTGCTTGAGCCTTGTCCTTTACGAGTCAAGGCTCACCACTTTCAGCGAATAATCCATAACTTTATGTGTAATTATTGCATCAGGGATTTTTGTCAGGGCCAGGGAGCAAATTATGAGAAAGAAGACCCGGGACAGTTGCTCAGCTGAAGATTGTTTTAACGGAAAAATTGAACATTTCAGCTTCGAAACTGAATCAGTTTCTCCATAATAAATAGGTGTTTATATAAGGAAAAATAGTGGAGGTCAGAGGTTATCAGGGGTGTGTTATACTTTTCAAATTTAAGCATAATTTACAGTAAGGGTAAACAATAATTTGTCTTGTCTTCATAATTATATACTTATTCTTACTACCAAACACTTCTTGGACTCAGCTTTTGTTTGTATATCTCATGAAGCACAGCCGTAAGCGAGAAGCCGTTAGTGTCGTGTGCAGTTAAATAACTTTCTCCCACAGCAGTCGTTAAAGTGTGGGGTGGCATCTCTCGATTCCCAGCACTCCATCATGTGCAGTGGGAAGCGCCTACTCCCATTCATCTCCATCTGTGAGGCCGTTCACACTCGCTCTCGCTTAAACACACACAGATGCTCTAACATTTTCGAAAAAGCAGGGACGCCTTGATTCTGGGGATTTACAACAGACGCCTGTTGACACGAGCCTAATTTGCTAGGGGGGCTTCATAGCCCTCCAGCCAACGCTCGACATTTGGCTTGACCTTTGGCTCTTAGGTATATGTGAGCATAATTGAACAAGCTGTGGAGCAGTGGGTCCACTTAAATGTAACTGAGGACAATGGGACACTCGTGATCCAATGCCATGTGTCGGCTAAAGGGTTATTAAACCCCACCGCGTTGCGCAGTGGGACAGTGCGACTCTGTTCTCTGGAGTGATGGAGCTTAATCTAATATTTTTAGGATGAGTTAAAGTGGCAGAACTAATCATCCAACATCAGGCCTCACTAATGCCAACAAATCCTCACAGCTGTGTTTCAACGTGTTGTCCAAAATGTTCCAGGAGAATAGAAACCTATTCATGGTTTTAGACGAAATGATGGACTAACAGGTGTCTAAATACTGTGTGGAAAGTGTGATGAACTGCAGGAGTGTGATGAGGGTGTGAGCTTTTGTCTTCCCCCTCTAGCTCTGCCCTTTGGCTCCAGTATTCCTCTGCCCTTCCCAAGGCTATTGAAGATAATTACAACCCACTGGACGAGAAAAAAAAATCTAATTGAGTGTGGAAATCGATAAGAAAAATATGAGTGAGTGTGTGTGTGTGTGTGTGTGTGTGTGTGTGTGTGTGTGTGTATGCGTTTCACAGGGGACTAATTAAAGGTGGTACAGAATTACCCGCTGTAGGTGACAATGTCTTCTAAAGAGAAGCTCTTTGTGTAAGGTGCCGGAGCAGAGGCTGAATTACAGCCATTACCTTTATTCATCAGTCTACCCCGGTTTTTGGACACCTGCTTGTCCAACATTTGTCCAACTTTTGAAATGAAGGGTATTTGGGGATTTGCTGCAGTAAGTGTTTCTACTCATGTGGGATGGCTTTACAGCAGCAACACTGCTGTGAGGCTTTGGTAGCATTAGTGAGAGAGAATGCAATGTCATTGTTCTACAGCCCAGTGCTGGGAGACCTTTATACTGCTCTGGTCAACACCCGGCACTGGGCATATTGACCTTAGGCTCCTGTGCCACTGTAGACCCTGTGTGCACAATGCTTTGTGTGTGTCCAAAATAGGTGCACCTGAAAGTGGCTCAGTATACTGATTATAAGGGGAGTCTGCAAACTTTTGCCTATGTAGGGAATAAGGAGATAGAAGAAAGGGGATAAATCACATTCTTTCTTTACAGTGAAGAGAATGAGAGAGTTCGCATGACCCTCCCTTTCCACAGACTTTGATTTACAGCAATTCTGCTCGAAACCACTTCATTTAGGTAATACAGCTTTATAACATGCTTATTACAGCCTCATTACAGCCTTACAACCCAGGGGTTCTTCATCTCATGCTGAGCACTGGTGCTTTTGTCCTTGGTACAGTAGCATGATTTGTTATGATCAAATCTGCATCAAGGGCTTTGCTCTCTCTCTCTCTCTTTTACCACCATGATTAGAGATGGCACTAGATGGGACACTCTTTCACATATACCCACTCACACTTAATAACCACTCCACAGTGAGGTGCTGTTGGGTTTGCATCACTAACACTGCGTTCTTGTTTTACAGTTGATTTGACAAAAAGTGCATTCATTACATTAGTTTGTGTTTATTTCACATAATTGAAGCCTTCTGTGTTTAGTATCTACAGTTTAAATAAAGGCTTGTCTTACTGACTGCTTCACTTTCTAGCGTTTATCAGTTTTACATTTATTTATTTATTTATTATTTCCATGTTTACAGACAGAACCCAGCAGATGAGTTTTTTATGCGTCTGCTTTACAACTGCTCCTCTTTAGCCGGACCAGCGCAAGGCACCAGATTTACTCGCCCAAGTCCCGTGCGGTTATTTATGGTGGTGTAAAAACCTGGCGTCCTCCCATAACCTGCTTTATACACACGTCGTAAACAGAAACAGGAAAACGGCCCGAGGCATTCTCTGCTTGTTTACATTGATGGATTTGTTTATTGTCTTTTTTTCCTACATTTCACTATTTTTGAATTGAGCCAAAACAAACAGAAAAAAAAAGACTGCTCCTGACTCAGGCCTAAACAAAAGAACATCTTTCACAGTCATTAACCAGTCTACTTTCTGAATTAAACTCTAATAATAATTGCTTGATTGAAGACAAAGTAAATAAAAAAGAACTTGGAATTAGGGCTGGACGATATGACCAAAAGACTCATATCTCGATATGCCTAAAAATATCGATATTGGATACGATATGATATTACGAAAACCATAACAAATAGAATGTCAAAGTATTAGTGTTTATTTTTAACACAAAATAGAACATGCTGCTTTATCTAACCGTAATCCTCAAACTGTACGTCTAAGATATAGTGGTATCCCGATCAGGCTTTTTTGTTTTTTGGGCCACAATCCCGATACAAGCCTTTAAATATTGAGTACCTCCCAATACTGTCCTGATCTGATACTTAGATTTTCCTAGATAGTTCTGTTACACAGTGCACACTTCAAGTAAACTCGCATTAAGAAACAAACTGCCTGCATCCAAACTGCTGCTAATTTTTTTTTATAACCAAATAAACAAATGGTGTCTTCACAAACCGTTCATATGCATAATTTAATATTATTTTTAACCTTATTACCTAATGTGACTTTTGTGTATGAAGAATTACTTTGATTCAAAAGGTCAGTCGGTTTTATTGCCATCACAGGGAAGTGTTGAGGGAGAAATTACATGTAGTTTCTTTGAGACACGATGCTAACATAAGCACTGACCTGTTTCTCTCAGCATCACCACAGAACCAACAAACCCCTGTAGGCGGGACTGTGACTCCTTTGGCTGCAGCACTAAATGATTGACAGCTAAGTCTGGCTGCTGCTTGGCTAAAGTGATGACCAATGAGAAGAGCATTCTCTATTTAGGAGCCGTGGAGTATCTTTACAGTGCTCTGTTTTGGAATTAAAGCTTTTCCACTGGTTTCATTTTTTGTGCTTTGTTGACTTACTCACAGTTATCAGAGAGGTAGTATGTGTGCATGCAATAAATGTGCTGAGAGCTGCTCCAGCGGCTTACATGAGCAATAGCAGGACAGCATGTGTCTGTTCGTGTGTGAGCGTGTATGCTTGTGCATGCGTAGGTGGGTGCGGCGCGAGAGAACAGAGCTGAACGGGACATTTGTGCCATTTTAAATGCACTCAAATGGAGACCTTTGTGTCGTGGCTTGTGTCACGTTCATGCACCTACGTCAGAAGCTCGCGCTTAAGTCACACTATCCCAAAACGGCAAACGTCTTGCCAAATTAACAAAAACAATATCGATATTAAATCACCCACCCCTACTTCGAATACAGAATCTTTTTCTATTGTGAGTTTTAATGAGGATGCAAGTTAATAATAAACATAAAAAAAAAACTCTCATCAAGTATTATTTCCTAATAATTCAAATGCAATTAAACAGAAAGGAAGGAAGGAAGAACATGAGAGGGAAAAAGAATAGGAAATAAGACAGTGATTAGTGACAGAAAGATAAAAGGAGTAAAAAAGTAGATGAAACAAGACCGAATAAATAAGTGAGATTACACTCTTTTACACTGATCTTTTTATAGTGTAAATTCAAAGAACTAATTGCTAAGTAAAGAGTGCAGTGTTAGGCTGTAGGGAATTATACCTAAGTCACACAGTAGGTACATAACTTGTTTCAGATGGGTTTCTCTTAATGATTTCACAAATATGACCAGTTATTCATAGTAATGTCCCCAAAAGACCACAGAGAAACGATAAGTATTAAAAGAAGCAGAGAGTTAAATAGTAAATAAGGAAAAATAAAGAGTGAATGTTGAAAAAGGCTTTTTTTTTACGGGTAAAATTACCATTCTGTAGATAAAGGCTGTGCGCTGACTGCATAAGGCCTCCGTCACCCGATCAGTCTCTGTTTGTATACGACATATGGATGCTAAGCTGTGTTTACGAGCTTCTGCAAAGAGAGAGAGAGAGAGAGAGAGAGAGAGAGAGAGAGAGTCAAATCCATACAGATCACAGTCAGCTTGTTATTGCAGTATACACTCTTATTATTAGTGATGAATTTCTACTACTTTAAGGTGGGCATACATGTTTAACTTTGCACAAATGAGTCTGTATAATTTTCATAGAAATTACATTAGAACAGGAGTAGAATAAATTGCGTCACCGTGCCCAGTGCTGGTAGTTTGCTTGAGGGGTTTAAAGCCCCCCAGCACTGGGTTATGGACCAGTGGTTTTCATGAGTACTGGAGCTGCATCTAAAACTTTTTGAAGAGTTGTAGTGTCTGAGCTGATCAGTCAACATCAGCATCATAACTTATTAATGTATATATGGCTGCCATAAAATCCTCACAGCAACGTTTGTAACATTTAGTGCAAAGCCATCCCAGAAGAGTAAGAATGAAATAAACTCCTGATTGAAATCCATTCTGAAGAAGCAAGTGTCACTAAAATTATTTAGACGTATAGCGTAATTCTTTCTGAGTGAATCATGCCTCTACTGAGTATTGTACTTACTGTACTGCTCAGCTCCAGTGGGATTGTGTAGGGTTGGATAACAACAGTTCAAACGAGGCGTTAAGTGTGTGGGGGGGGTGTAAAACTTTTGATCACCATGGCGTTCATTGATTTTTGGATGGCTGTATTCAGCGTTCATGTTTGATTTCTTTTCTTTTCCAGAAGCCCCCCTAGTGGCGCATGTGACCTCCTCCATCTCACTACAACTCATTTGTTTTTACATACTGCACGTCTCCCATTCGCCTTGGGCCAAGAATTTCTTGGCTTTCTTGTTCTTTTCCTTCGCTTTCTCTTCTCTTCACTCTCATCTGGCCTCGAGGTATTCTCTCCCTTCCGTTTCTGTTGCGTCCAAGTTTCGATCCTCGCTGCCCTTTTGTTTTGAAGCGAGGGTTAAAGGTGGCGTACAGCTGCTTGGTCCCGCCTCTCACTGACATCACACCTTTTGTTGGTTTAACCCCCACCCACTCTTTGGGTTGAGTTAATTCTCCGGCTGTTTGAAGCTACATTTAGGAGTCGTAGCTCCGGAATAAGACAAAGAAGCAACAGAACTTAAGTCATTTAGTTAAAAGAATTAAACCCTATTCGCTAATATTTATTAATTAATTAATTTGTTCATTTTCTGTAACCAATTTATCCTGATCCAGGTTGTGGTTGGCTGGAATCCTTGCAGGAACACAAACTTAACAGGGCACCAGTCCATCATGGGGCTTCAGACACTCACCCAGTGATGTCAAAATATTTCACTTGGCTTTGATATCAACCCCTGAGACTTTGTAGTTTGTAATTTTGACCACTGCGATCTGTTTGTATGATATTCATACAGTAGTTTCACCAATAGAATGGGATATGGTGGAGCAGCTGCAGGTTATCCCAAGGTCACTCTACTCAAAGCCAAATGTGACATTTAGGTTTGGGCTGTGGAGCAGTGGAACTGTGTTCTGTGGAGTGATGAATCTCCATCCAGGATCTTTGAATGACAACCTGACCTTTTTTCTTTTCTTTTGTTTGCCATCAAATCCTCAAAACAATATTTTAACATCTAGTGTAAAGCCTTGCCAGAAGAGTAGAATCTGTTACTGCAGCAGAAAATAACAAACAATATGAATACCTTTCATTTCAAGAGGAATATATAGTATTGAACAGGAGTGAATCATTTCCATATATATTTATATTTATTAATGCATAATATATCAACAAACCAAAGCTTGTTCTGATTGCATGCGTCCTGTGTCCTTCAAGGTGCTCTTGGCAGGCGCTTTATGATCGTGGTGATTTAATGGCATGCAAACAGTGGAAGGCCACATATGAAGACAAGTAATCAGTCTCCTGTTTGCATTACACATGCTCAGGTTCGTCCTTTACTGCAGAATCCAGTCCTTTAAAAGAGCCACCTTATATCAAGGAATAAACAGAAGAATAAAAAACGCTAGCCAGTGGCCTGGAGGAGAGTCCTGCAGAGATTTCACACCCCTTCACTTGATTTGTCGCTGGACTTGTTTATTCAATAAATTCAAACTTTCCTTTGTTTTGTTGTTATATTCCCTTATTTCAAGAATGACATTTAGTCATAAAGTCAGTGCAGAGAATGTTCCTTTGCTTTTCTTTACATGTGCTCTACTCAAATGCAATAAAACAAATACAGAGTTAAAATAGTGCATTATAAAACTGAAACCAATATATTGTTTTTATATTCATTCTTGTAGATAAGCTCTACAAGTTCTGATTGAACAAGCAGTCAGTCATTTTCACTAGTAATCCTTCTTTGTACTAGAGATTTTATACTAGACCTGTGTAAAACATGTCCAGCCCCATGTGGTGGACGTGCTCTGTGGAGCATAAACCGCTTCATTCAGGGACTACAAAGCAATTTCATTCTTCGTTTCATGTGAGTTGCTCTTACATGAAATGTAAAACAATAAATAATCATGTAAAATTATGACAAGTAAAATAAAACATGCCAAATAATAAATAATCACTTTCATAAATATAATTACCCTTTTTTGTGTTAAAAATAACTCATCAGTTTGTTGGCGTGGAACTGGGGCTCATTGTTTCTCTGTATACTGGGTCTAAACCATGATGCTAATTGGCATGGCGTTTCATTAGCCAAACATGAGCCATGGCATCAATAATGCAGGCGTGGTTGTTTAAGGGTGTCATTTGTTTGTGTAAATATCTCAATGAGTATGGGCAGGCGAATATGAATTTTGAATAAAGCATAATTAACGGAAACACATTGATTGTGCATTCAGGGCTCAAATAATTAATGGGTGACTTTGAAATATTTATGCCGCCCGGAGTAAGCGCTTCATTGAAGGCAGTCAGGCAGAAATGTAAACTGCAGTCCAGCTATTAAATATTAAAAGGAGCCATTAATCTGAGGGCTTGTTTTGTAGCGATAAAGGAGTGGGAGATTGATACTGAGTCCAGTCAAAGCTGTAATGTTCGCTGCTGCTGATGTACAACCACAGTAGACTGTGATTAGAATAGCAAAGGTCAACAGAGACGCTTCTGGACACAGCCGAATGGGGCTTTTTGGGCCTCTCTTTTGTAGTTATTCACCTCTTTCCTGGCCAACAAAAGCTGTGATATCATGTGGCAAATGGCATCCGAGATTTCAGTACAGTACAGAGATTAAATATAACATTGAAAGGTCATTCTGATACAACAAAGAAACAGAAAACAACCAACAACAAATAAGAAAATAAATCCTTCAAGTAGTTCAAAAATTCTAAACAACTTAGTGAGCATAAGTGCAAAATGGGACTGAATAATTTGGGGAAAACATCTCATTGCTATTTTTCAGACCACCTTTAACACCTATGGACATTTTTGCACAGCCGGTCCACCAACGTGTTTTTCGGATTGTAGGAGGAAATTCACACAGAAACGGAGAACACACCGAACTCCTCACAGACAGTGACCCGAGGTGGGGTTAAAATCCACAAACTCTGAGACAGAGACACTAATGTAGCGCCACCAAAGTTGCAGTTTTTTGTTTTCTATTAATTAAGATCCAGGCCAAGAACACCAGGCTTTCAGTTGTGGTTGTTGTCATGCATACAGCACAGTGACCAAGTTATAGTTTAATTTAAAGGAGCAATCTGTAATACTGACACCAAGCGTTTAAAATCGGAACTATAAAACAGTTTCAAAACAGTGGAGAGAGCTGTCTGCCTCCTCACCCTCCTCACAGAGGTGAAGCTCGAGCAGGTTACCAGTTTGATGAAAACTGAACGAACAAGCAAGAGACGAGTTTTATTACTTGGATCGTAATAGATAAGAAGAATGTGCCATAATCAATACATTTACACAAATCAGTGTTCATCATTTCTCTAAAACATCTACCTACGTGAAAAAAGTGAACATGCGGCCACCATTTCCCTCTATTGAAGTATTTCCACTATACAAGGCTGGTGTTACTTTTTTCCCTTCCACCATAAATGTCATTTAGGAGGCAGAACTTATCCACAGTTTTTGTTCCACCTTACGTGTCCGTTTACGAGTCCTAATGGCGTTATTCGCCAGGTTCTTGAGTTCTCTGTTCCACCTTAAGAGCTGAAACTAGCGCTGTAGCTTTTGAAACTTTTTAAGCAACTGTTATTCCACTTTATCCATTTAAAACACAAACCAATTCCCAAATTACACTCTTTCAAATTGTGATTTTTACATAAAAACCTTTCATCTTTTATCCCTTGTGTCTGATCCCAGATTACACAGTTAAATGTGGTATCCAGCACTAGTTTACAGTAAGAAATTGTGTTTTAAAGAAGAAGAAGAAGAGAAAGAAACACCTTTATTGATCAAATTACTTCTCTGCATTTGACCCATCCATGGTAGTGAGCACACAAACAAACACTAGTGAGGAATTCTTCACAAACACAGAGTCCAGTGGCAGTGAACACACACAGACCCGGAACAGGGGGCTGCCAACCACCTCGGCGCCTGGGGAGCAGTTTGGGGGTAAGGTGCCTTGCTCAAGGGCACTTCAGCCGTGAATGAATTTTTCCTTGGTCCCCGACCCTCCAGCCTCAAGCACGCCTCTCTAACCTCAAGGCCACGACTGCCCCAACAGTAATTTTACCCACTACAGTAAAATTAGTAAAACTTTAGTCATGGAGCTGGAGAACTAATTCACCCAGATTAATAAAGAAGATACTCTGCAGAAAACTCATACTCATATGAATAAAACCAGAGTCACTACACTCTTCATTCACCATGTCTGTACATACAGAAAATACCTCTGACTTCATTACAGTAGAATTTTTTCCTTTTTAAAGTTAAAAATTTACATTTAAATTTAAATGAGGGCCAAATAAAGGTACTGATATATGTACTGCCCTGGATATTATGAATAAATATTGGTAAACCAGTTTTACCAGTTCTGAAAGTTGGACGTGGCAGATTTATGAGATGGTATGCAGCAATTTGACAGCATTAATTACCAACAAACTTAATCATAGATAACTTTTTTAATAAGTTCCAAGTAAATGCAAGGTTTAAGCAGAACGATAGGCTGTCAATCACCTGAGTGGTTCAAGATTATCGTTGTCATTAGGCAGAGCTTTTTTCTGTGTAAGAAAATTCATTCAGTTAATGTGCAGAGCTTGACGAACACTGGCGCAAAACTAATTGCATCCACTATGTGCTTAACACTATGCTAGTCTCAGATAATTTAAGAAGGTCTACTTTGCATAAGGACGTTATGTGTCTGTGTTGCTGTGGAGGTTGCTGTGTTGCACCTTTTAAAGTCTATGTACAAATTGTGGTACTCTTGAAATAAAAGTATTTGAACTCTGTGGAATTATCTATAATTCAGTATAGCATGTATCAGTGAATAGATTTCACAGTATAATGGTATGAATATAATTGTGTTCAATGAAAATTGAAAAGGAAGTGTCTTTTTCAATTGTGAATTGAATCAAATTGTGAGTTCAGTTTAGCTTTTCAGTGCAGTCTCAGAGTGTCAAGTAAATAATTTCAGCCAAAAATATTTTTCTTAAGTGTTTCTCTCAGTGTATATTTTTAAGATGCCTTGCATCCCAGTGGGAATAACTTTTCAAGTTCTACTTGCTTTTTGTAAAATATGGAATGAACCTTGAGGTTAAGATCACAGACAGTTGCCCTTAGATTCTGCTGTTGAATTGTCTGAACCTGGAATTCATGGGTCTCTCAGTGTTCACAAGCTGTTCAGGTCTTCAGGCAGAAAACGCAACACAACAGTGCCTGCTCCATCATGCTTCACAGTTGGGTTGGAGGTCAAGTTTTTGGTATGCTGTGTATAATATTAAGGCAAAAGAAAAAATAACTGCCTCTGTTCAAATGACTTTTTATGATTTTGGATATCATTATATGCTCTTTTGGGTGCCTGTTGTGTTCTTTTTGTGATAACTTGCTAAGGACTGGATCAAATGGCACATAAAAGCGATGGTCATATCTATTTTAATAAAAAAAAAAGTTTCTATAAAATTCTGAGGATTGCTCTCGGTATGTTATCATGCTCAAAACCTGTATATTGTGTTTAAAGCCCCGGCTAAAAAACTGTCAACGTCCAGTATGAAAGGCTTTCTTTCTCTCTGCTTATGAAAGAGAAAAGGCATCTGGAATCTTGTAGACGACGGAGAGAACTTCAAATTTTGAGATTTATACTTATTTTTGCTGTTTCTGAGTACTTAAGGTGGAATGTCTCCAAATTCGGGAGACGGCTAAAGGAACGTGCTACAAAGCTTGAGTAACCAATGAGTTTCTGTGGTAGTTAAAACAGTGAATAAAAAATTACAGACAAATTAAATCTCAGCCACATAATAACAACTGTTGTTTATTTTCCCCTAATACATACCGTTCCACTTTAAATAACATGGAGATTCTGAATGTTAACAAACCAGAGAACAGCATTTTACCACAATTGTAAACGTCCCCTTTAATGTGGGGGAAAGATTAAACAATAAAGGGTAGATTTTTACGGCAATTATAGACCCCAAAGATAGTTCTGTTAATGTGACTGTTGAGCTACGTTTTTTGAACTATGAAATAACAACAAATGAGTGCTTGTTGGCTTCTCATTGGTCCAACTTTCATTATTTTATCAAATTGTCAAATATAAAATAAACAAAATTGCAAAGTTTGCAATTTGGAAATTGCTCAGTTTAATTGGGATTTGCATTTTTTTTTACTTTACACCGCAAAATGGCTATAAAATCATATTACAATAATTAAACTGGTTGAGGAAGCAAATATCAAGAGATGTGATGTTGAAATGATGGCTTTTCTGCTTTCAGATGAGCTGAACAGAAACATTGCTGGAAAAGCAAGATATATAAATCTAACACTTTCCTTTATACAATTTTTCCCTATCTTAGATGTAAAGAACAAAAATCCAGATTAATACTGGCTGTCCTTTTGATGTCTGGAGTTGCAGAATAATTTGATAAATGACATTTCCCCACGGCGGCCACAGCCCTGGTATCAGACTTTGATAAATGTTACTTTCCTTGGGTTGTCTTCAGTCAAAGGCCTTTCTTAAAGGCCACCTTTGTCATCATCAGCACTCGCCTTTGATGAGACCAAACCTGCTACAGTTATTGCAGATGTAAAGCAAAGAAAAAAAAAACACAGAAGCAGAAATGTCACGGCAGGTTTTACAGGTGGTGGATTTGAAGTTTGAAATTAAAACTAGAGCAATATTGGACTGTTTTTGGTTTCTCTGAATTGTTTTCACCATTCATTTTTATAGCAGTTTGAAAGGTGCAATAGTTTTGTTTCCGTTTTAAAGTGATATGCATATGAGTGCCCATATTTTGTTGATTTTCTAATAGTTATAAATATACACACTTAAAAATGATGGTTCTGCAATAGTTCTTTAGTAAAGGAAATGGGTCTATAAGGAACCCTGGGCACTTGTAGAACTATTTGCATGACTAGAGGGTTTATTTCAAAATGAATGGAGGAGCATTGGAGCATTGAATGGAGGAAACTGGAGCACCCAGAGGAAACCCACGTGGGCATGGGCAGAACACACCAAACTCCTCACATACAGTCACCCGGAGCGTGTCTTGAACCAACTCTACCTGCGACACTACCTGTGTTTACTTATTTAGTACTTTGCAGTTAGTGTTCTCCTCCAAGAGTGCTGTACTCTAGTTATGCTAGACCTTTTACAATTGTGTAGACCCATGGGTACATATTCTGTTTGCTTTTGTAAGATAAGCCTCGGTGCTGCTGCCAGAAAGACAGATTTTATGGTTCAACAGTATCATTATACAGAAAAAATAAGACAGGAGGAGGTTATAAAAAGAGAGGCTATTTGTTCTGTGATATTTAACCAAATAACCCCACTCCACCCGAAAGCACACTACGTTACAGTACAAACTGCAGATCTGAACCTGCATTAGCATAAAGCTTGTCTGCTGGGACATCTCCAGCCAACATTGTTATTTGTACTACTCAGCCCTGAATTTGACTCTGACTTGGTTAAAACCCATTTCTCTTTTTTGCTCTGTATACAGGAGCTTAGAGTCTTAATTGGCCCTTTGCAAGGAATGGGCCCTTATGAGAAACGTATGCAAATGTGGATTGAAATGAGATTCAGATTTGGGCCGGAGAGGCGGAGAGGTTGGAAGTGATATTGTGGGAGAGAGTAAAGTGCTGTGATTACATTTATTTCCACTGACCTGCTCCCAGAGCACAGGAGGAGAACCTGCACCAGGCTCTATGCTGTTGCCCTGCACATTTCCTCATGAATTATTTTAGGAATGGTTCCTTTCTCTGGAACCGCTCAGCCAGAATCTTGCCCTGGAATTTTTTTGTATAGTGGCATACCCGTTAAAACAATGATAATTTGATTTTGGTATGTGTTGTACTATTTTATGCTTCAGTGCAGGATGTTTCATGATATGATTGCTCTTTTCAAGATGGTACATGAATGTATTCAGTAGCAATGTGTCTGAATCTCTATGAATTTTTCAAGAACTGAATGCTAAATTTAAATAGCTGCTGAAGTTCTTAACATGATACATTCCCATATTTAAGAAGCAGGGACTTTGTACTCTACCAGAGGGCAGTGAAGAGCCAGAATCTTCTGGCGGTGTGTCAATGACTACCTAAAGCCATGTCTCTCAAGTGCACAGTTTTGTAACATTGAAGGAGTGTGGAAGGGTCTGGTTTCCAGACTGGGATTAAGCCTAGTCCTGAACACCATTCTGAATTTCTGAGATTCATTGTTGAAAGGGAAATGTAGTCCAGGACATAGCTTGAATGGGGCATAATATAACTTTTTCCACAAGTTAACACAGAGCCCAGGAGTGAGGAGCAAGCAGCAGAAGCTCTGGTCTTTAGCCATTTTCACTTGGTTATTTTCCTTCTCTGTTCCCATTTTCTGCATGTATAATCAGTACATTTAACATTTTCTTTTTGCTCTCACATACAATTGAGACCAGTGCTGTGATTGGAGAAACTCAGACTATGAGGTGGAGCAATTCTGAAGCCTCTGCATTCTATTAAAAATTCAGCACAACATCTAAAATCTCATTTGATGTAAGGCAGATAACATAAAACTGACTGGGTTGTTGTATTTCACAGTGTGTGGGTTGGTAGGAGCTCCAGATGAACAAAATAATGTGTACAATCAGTTTTATTTAACCCAGAAATACTACTGCAGCATAAATGAAGTGAGCTTTACCACACAGAGAACACTGATCCTAATTAAGCTCATTTTTATACAGTATTTTTAGAGATCTAGATATGATTTTATAATGTTTACTGTCAGCTAACTGTTCACAAACGTATCTGAAGTAACATATAATTTGGCTAGACTAGTATCTTATCTTGACATGGCTAAATGATTTTTTTTTTTTTGTCTTTTATCTTGAAGATTTGTCTTCTTTATGCATATTTCACTACTGTTGATTTAGGTGCAGTATATTACACAATAATAGTAAGATGATAAGTAGTAGTTTTTTATAAATATATTAAAATAATGCCTTACAAATTTAAAGATCAAATGTGACAGAGGTGCCCATACCTTATTATTCATGCATTTCCTCTCAAATGATCTGAGACGGCAAATTCATAGCGTCTCCAAAGTGCATATTAAGTTTGCTCGCTGGCTCCCGTCATTGGAGCGGAATTTGCTGAATTATTAAAATTGTTTTCAGTTGTAGCTCCTTACAAAAAGAAAATTGTGAAGCAAGCTGCCTTGAGACGGGAACAGAATAAAGTGAATAATGACGGTGATTCTCATGAACGTTATGACAGCTCCCACTGCCCTCTAATCCCGGCTGGTTTTATCCCTCAGCAGGAGGTTCCTCCCTCATTTGGCCCACAAGGTTCTGCTGGTGTCAGGATTGAGTGAATTTAAAATTTATAGACATATCATCAGTAGTCTTTTAGATGATACATAAGTCTCTTGGGTTTTATGAAAAAACAGTTCCTGACGTAGATTATTGGCCTTGTTCTTGAAAGTCAAGCATCCATGACGTTTACACTTCTTTCTGTTCTAATGACATGCCAAATCCAAACCTGAGTGACTTACATTTATTAAGACATATTTGTTCAAGTTGAAGAAATGTGAGGCTCTTTTGCTTTTTACGTTTATGGTGTTGTTGTCACATTTTTTGCAAGCAGCCCATATCACTCACTAGGGCTGAAACATGAAGGTTTTGTATTTGGAAATCTCAGTTTTGAGTTCACAAAATCTGCATATGTAAATGTAATTCTTATATAGCTTATATTACTTATTGTGTTCATTATTTCTTTGTAATTATATTAAATTGTAGGTTTTTCCTACTTTTGTCTGGACAGTATATATTGTATTGTATTGTTTTGTTTGCACTCATGACCTGTGTTGCACCATTGTCCTTGAGGAGCGTACTGTCATTTTGTTTTACTCTGTATTTGACCAAAGCAGAAATGACCAAAAATTTGAACTGGAATTTTGGAAACTGGAAACAACCCAGCCTGGGGTAAAAGGAGAAGAAAGAGAACATCTGTTGGATGTTTTGGCAAAAAAAAAGGGCCTTAAATGAAAATATTCCCCATTCAAATTGTTATCGCAGTATTAGTCAGAAAAATTGCAGTTATTTGTTCAGCCCAACCATTCAGTCCCTCTGCCAATTTTTTTGGCTGCCCTTTCTCCAAATGGCAATGCATTTGAGGTTGCCATAGCAGCATCACGTTGTGAAGTGCGCGTTGGCTATGATGAGTAATATGTTGCACCACTCAGATCATGCTGCCTTGTTTTCACTTTGATTAGCCCTTTAAAGAGAGCACACAGCTCACAGCAGCTGTTGGAAAGACTGTACTTCAAAGCATGGCGTATGGGAATACACAAGCTTTACATAGGTGTTATTACAATCAGCATTGAGTCGGAGTGTCTGATGCAATTTTATAACCAACTTGTAATGTAGACACAACAATAGCTTTATACTTTATAATCAGTGACTCTTAATTAGTCAAAAACATAGTGCAAGTTCCACTGATTTTCTGTGAATCAGAACCAATGAATAGTTTGACCACAAGGTGACAGTTGTAACAAATGGTAAGACCATGCATTTACCATAGCACAACAGGTATTGGGTGGTGTTTTTTGCAGTATATTTTTATAATGGCCCTGGCTTGGAGAATGGAGGTTAACATATGCTTCCTCTGAGATGAGTGAACTTAGCCATTGCTTTTTTCAATGACACAGTGTCATTGTAGCTCAGCACGCTTGCAGGAGAACACTTTTATCCAGATCCAGAAGCTACTTTGATGTTAATGCCTGAATGGGAAACTGAACCCTGCTCTGCCATATGGAGAGCTGCAGTGTTATCCACCTACATATGGGCATCAGCTGCTTGATACAATCTGTTGAAACTCATTTTTTCAGTCAAACCATTGGGCAACTAGGCACTGTAGCATATTCGCTGGGTACTTTTCGACTACGTCGCTAGCTTAGACAGATGGTGTCCTGCATGGCAAAATGTGACAAGGCAGGCAAGATGGATCCTCCTCCATTATCAGCAGCTAGTTCCCTGGCACTGTTTCCCAGAGGAGGAGGGCCATTGTGGCATTTATTAATCATCGGTGGATAATTCCGAATAAAAGGCGCTCTGGCAGAGAAGAAGAGAGCGATGTTCTCAGAAACTGACTTGAAGTATTACTCAGCCAACTTCTCTCTCATGACTCAGAATTATTTCTAATGTGGAAGGTGGATCTTGCTGGCGTAGGCCTTTTTTTTTTTATTATTGAGCACCTATTAGTTCTCACAAACTGGAAATCAGCTTGCATGCAAGCTTTCCAGGCATTCGAGAGCTAGCAGGTGAGGTATAATCGTATTAATGACATAATGGTGCTATTTTACCTCCAAAAAATATGACAGTTGCCTTCGCCTTTGTGGCAGTGGCTGTCACTTCACCGCACCATAATCTGCCTCACACAGTAGAAACGGTGCGAAATCGGCAGCTAGAGGAGGCGTGTTAGAGCCAAAGCTAATTTAGTCTTGTTTTCACACACGATTCTGTGAGGTGGGAGGGTTGTGAACGGGTTGGCAGTCAAGCTGGGAGGAAAACTTTTAATAAAATAGCCGTTCCTCTGGGGGCATCTTAAGGAATCATGTTTTTGCTGGGGATAAGTCCATTCTGTGGCCCTTAGGATTAGAAGATAGGTAGACAAAGGCCAGTTCACACACATCTAAAGTTCTTCTGTTAATAGGGGCTTCTATTGTGGGTTTGACTGCCTTACCTGCAGTAACAACTTCAATCCCTCTAGGACAGCCTTTGGGTAGGTGTTGGAACATTGCTGTGAGGATTTGATCGTAGCTGCATAAGCATAATGGAGCTCATTGATGTTTGATGATTAGTTCTGCCACTTCAGCTCATCATCGTGGTATTGAATGGAGCCCCATTGCTCCAGAGACAAATGTCCTGAAATCATAGTGAACGTAGACTCATGTACAGCTGCAGTAGAGTGCTCTGTGTCTGTGTCAGTAGTGGGTGCACTTTAAAGTAGCTGAATTCACTCAGTATTAAAGATGTACAAAGGAACTATACAGTAACTCAACATACGTTCTATAAAACAGCTACAGGAAAACAGACAGATACTGTAGTGGCAAGCTACACTAACAGATGGTGGAGAATCCCAACATAGCACAGAGTGGGTTACATTAATTCTGGGCTCCATTAATGTTTACATAGAGTTATGTGCAAAAATGTACATTTATGTTGGCATTCCAAATATTCCAAAATCTCCAAAAGTGACATGGTGACATGGTTCTAAAGATTGGTGTTATAAAGTGGATATAAAAATGTCTACACATCCCTGTTAAAATACCAGACTGATGTAAAACATCAGACCAAGGTAAATCATTTCGGATTTTTCTTGCTACATTTAATGAGCATTTTAATAGAAAAAATAAACTGAACATTTTATATAATGTTTTTGCCTATAAACGCACACTCATTTTTTTATATATGGGGACATGGCTGTGTTCAGAATTAACCAATCATATTTAGACCCTTGTCTGTCTACACCTGCCATCAGTTAGTGACCCTGCGTAACCCTAGGAGGAGGGGACAAAAACATTTCCAAGGCATCAGATATACCACAGAATACAGGGGAGATGAACAGCAACAAGTGAGTAAAATATGGCACAACAAAATCAAGCTGCCAAGAGGCCTACACCAACATTAAAGGCACTACTGGAACTTCAGGCAAGCTCTGGGTATGTACTACATGTGACAGTAATCACTTGTATTCTTCATATGTCTGGGTTGTGGCGTAGGGTGGCAGGATGGAAGCAATTTCTCAGAAAGAAAAACATTCAGTCTCAGATACATTTTTCAAAACCTACATCCTACATACAACCAAATGTACACCGTACCCGCAGTGAAGCATGATGTTGGCAGCATTACACTTTGGGGATGCTAAAAATGATATTTTAAGAGGAACAGCAACAAAAACAACCCAAAGGATACCTCCATATCAACAAAAGAATTGCTTAACCTGAAGTAGATCAAAGTTTTGGAATGGCCTGTCCAGAGCCCAGACCTCAATGTACCGGAAGAGGGCTGTACACAGGAGATGTCCTCACAATCTGAAAGATTTGGAGCACTATTGGACAACTGGACATGCAGATAGACATCTAACTAAAAAGACTGAATACTATCATAAAATCAAATGATGCAAAGTGTTATGTTTAAGGGTGTGCATATTTATATCACCATCAACCCTGTACATTTATTCTTTAGTTGAATTGTGCATATTTGAGATCACATTAAACATTTCCTTTTTTCCCCTTTTTTTTACTTCAAAAAAGATCACAATTGTAATTAAAATATTTAGAAGATGTTTCCTCGCCATTTGCTAACTCTCCAGTCTGTTCATGCGCTGAAAGCCGGCCTAATGTGTTTACGAAGCTCCAGTGTCTGTAAATGAGTAAAATAACAAACTGCCTCAGTCCGGTATGCTAGTCTCTCTCTCTCAATCTCTCTCTGCTCATGGCATAGGCATCTGGAGTTTGTTTTAGACAACGAGAGAGAACTATTCATGCTCCATAGGTTTGTAATATTGTGACTTAATTTTGCTGTTGTGGATCACTTAAGGTGGAAATGTCTCCAAACTCTGGAGTCGGCTAACTGCATTACCGAAAGTGCAACAGAACTAAACTCAACTTACAAATGTGTTCCTGTGATAATTCAAACTATGAATAAAATTAAAGTTCAACTACATACAGTCGTTATTTTCTTCAAATATACCGTAGATTGTAGATGTTCCTTTTATTTCACAGTTAATGTTTATTACTCTCACTGCTTGGGAATAAAAGTGAGCTCATTATGTGGCCTGTGCAAGTTATGGTGCCTTATATTTCAGCAGCCAAATAGAAATTGTGTATAACAGTCAAATAAAGATGGCATATTTAAATATGTAGAACACCTAGAAAATCAACAAAACATGCAATGTCTGCAGCTATTTTAATGTCTTGCATATTTTTTTGTGGAAAGTCAAACGGACAGTTCGTTTGGGACAGATCAACATGATGACACCTCCCCAGAGCTGAATTACTTTGATAATGAATTTCCCTCTGCATATTTTTTCTCCTGTCTTTCTGGCAGGCTTAAATTTCATCTCAATTTCATCTCGTCTGAATCAATTTTTTTCTTCTTCGACTTCTGTAATAAAAAAATGGAACTAACAACAAAAAGAAAAAACACACACAAAAAAAACAGACAAACTATGAACATGTGCCCTTTTTTATATTTCAACAAGGCCCTGCCGTCTCATTCCTGAGTGCGTAAAACAAGCTCTGACAGATAGAATCACTCTCTAAATGATTTATGCAGTGAAAGAAAGCATCTCCTCCACATTAGCTGTCACTAGCACTTTCTCTGTGCATTCACCAGCTTTTGGCTTTTGTTCCCAAAGAGGCGTGCGGAGGGCTGATGCTTTTAGGTCACTGCTGAGAGAGAGAGAGAGAGAGAGAGAGAGAGAGAGAGAGAGAGAGAGAATGAAACCAAATTAAGCTGAATAAAGGCTGTTTTGATCTGTCTTTTTTGCCAGTAACAGTAGGCTGGCGGCAGGATAAAAAAGGCCCATTTTGCTCCGCACTGTTTCTGTCACTTTACTGAGATGTGAACTCGTGACATGAACTTTCATGTCTCTCAGGTTACCTTTCAAATCAAGAATAAGATGAGTTCTCCTATGATCTTCGAGGAGTAGTTCGGTCATTGTATATGTTCTTGATGATAAGGGTATTCTTCAGGAAAGCTGCCCCCTGCTTTTGTGATATTTAATCAAGAGCTTCTATTGATTACTGTCTGATATTTGTATCAGGTGTCACCAGCATAAAGTTCAGATCTTTCCACTGAAGACACAAGGGGAACTGTTGGAATGCAGTAACCCAGAAACATACTGTTTATGGGATTAGGATAAAATAAGATCTTAGTGTTCTCTGTTGACTAATAAGTAAATCAGTAAGTAAAATAGATTCAACCCCAATACTTGGTCAAAATGAACTTTACAAGGCAAGGGACACAGTCAAAGTTACAGTTGTATGAATAAATAGATATTATAATTAATGAGCCTCGATGTCTTGGTTTTGTTTGTTCGAAAACCCTGGAATGTGCCAGATCTTGTATTTTTCATCATTAGTTTATTTTTCAGGCCTGCTGTTGTTGGCATCTGGAGCTTCATTTGAATATTAAATGACCAGTCGATGCTGTCCGCATCCAAACATATCCAAATGTGTCCAAAAGTGCATTGTCATCGCAGAAGGCGGTTGTTGTTTTGTTGCCACAGAATTTGCCTGTTAACAAGGACATGCAAATCCATCATAATCCAAACAAAATGCTATTATATGGCTATCATGGACTTACCATCATATCTACCATATCATAGATCTGCCATCCTGCAGAATCCAGTTCCAATGACAATATTGGTTAGTATAGTTGAGAACACTGCTGCCCCCTGCATACTAGACTAGAGCTTGATCCTACGTTTGGAGTTCTACTGCTGTCTGTAACAAAATTAAAATAAGTAAGTCAGTTTGGCTAAATGTGCCTGTCAAATATAAAAACTGACAAATAAAAAATGCATTGCAAAATTTTGTGTAAATTGTGGGGACACACTACTATGTGACCAATGCTGAAATCCCATGTTTGTCATTTGAGTATGTGATACAGTCATAAAAATAATAAAATATAGAACTTGGAATTAGATCTGCTTGGATTAGCATTGCAGAAGAATATGATAATTATGTGTAGTGGGTTATAAGTTCAGGACAAGTCCCTATAAAGGTGTCCACTCAGTTGCCTTCTTCACAAATCTTTTATGTAGTTAATCCACCCATACAAGACCAAGCAGTTACTGCTGAGTAAAAAGCTAAAATAACATTTCAAAAAACAGATTGGAAATCATTATCAAAACAGGACAGAAGCTGGAAAAGTACCATCTCTGTGTTGTAAACAGGGTGTATTACAGCAATACTAGAAGCAAAATCCCAAGTCATCGTGGCACATTTTGTCGATGTTTTACGCTATTACCAATAAAACCATGGCCATATTGGCTGAGCGCTACTGCGGCTGACGGATTTTTCCCGTAATTTACTGATCCACACTGCAGCGTGGACTCTGGAGGCTTTCTCGAAGAGTCGCTTAATCCGTCTTTATCCTGAGTCAACATTATAGGCCGCTGGACACATTTACCTGGGACGTGGGCAGATTGGATTCAGACCCCTGCGAGCTATTTGCGTCTGACCTTTCAGAGCCGCAGAAAGGAATTTACACAATAATTCCGTCATATTTCAGCCTTATGGACTTTAGGGGTGTCACGCCTCATGAATATGTGTGTATTGTGAGGATTAATACATTTTGTGCTTCAGCTTTAGAAGCATTATCAAGTCCTTGCTTTTCCTTTGTGGATGGAAATGGCATGCGTTGTTTCACTTAGACAGAAACGCCTTACTATTCCTTGGCTTTGCCTCTGTTCGTGTCCATGAGCTTTTAGAAACGTACAATGAGTCAATTCTGGTATTTCAAAGTGCACCCATTGGGAACATAGGTGTTCAGCTGTACACATACAGATATTTTAATCTCCATAGAGGTTAAGGTCACAATGCTCAGTGGCAAGCATCGACTAGAGGGGTATAGGGACCCCATAGCATTGGCGAACTGTGAAGGAGCATGCTAGAGTGAGATCAGGATCATGGCCTGACCTCACTAGTTCAGAGGTCTTAGATCCAGACCTGGGTTTTAAAATGGCCAGCTGATATGACACAATGCACAAGACTGGCCTTTGTAAAATCCTGGCTTGGAAGGTCCGGATCTGACGACCTCTGCTCTAGCAGCTAGCGTCAAATCCTTGCAGCAATGTTCAAACTTCATCTGCCCAGGTATCAATGAGGGAATAACTCTTAATTAGTACATTTTATTTCGGAAGAATCTGTGTCCATGTGGTGTACTTACTTACACCAGTTAAATTTCAATGTGGACGGACAAGGGCACGTTTTTAAGTTACTCACGAGGGCGAAGAATGTTTCTCAATGTAAAGCGGTGATTATTGTGAGTGTTCTGTTTTGAAGCTGGCTTGATAAGTCCAGTGTTTCCTGCGGCGTAGAACGATTAAAGCAGCGAGCTGATAAAGCAAGAGGAATTAACCCTTGGGGCTCAATTAGCATTTTCCAGATTAGGATAATTTCTTCACCAGGGTGTCTCTCGCTGTCTCCATCTCCGATCCTCGTGTTACATCAAAGCACCATTCAGCCGGGAGACATCCCTCTCTCTTTGAATTCGGCACCAGAGGTGTGGGCCCAACGGATCGCCATCAGGCGAGATAAGAGAGAACGGCAAACTGAGCACAGTGCCGCACACAGAGGCAGTGACAAGCAAGACTTGGAAACTGTACAGTCAGCCATTATATAAACCACTGACGTTTCCCTGCTTCTGCAGGCCTTAATATATATTTAGTGATTTTTTTTCCCTTCAGAAATCTGCCTTTTGCAAGCCATGTCATTTCTTTAGATTGTAGGTAGTAGGTAGAGCCGCCATGTCCCTTTGAGATAGGCACTGCGTCAACAAACACTCGAAAGAAAAGGCGGCTAAAAAGCACCTTATCTCTAGCGTGCATGTGAAAACAGTGTTCTGTCAAGCCATTCTCCAGTCTTCCAAGCTTCCAGCAAAACACTGACACCCTTGTTCACCACTCCTGTTCAACTGTACTGTAAAAAGAACCCGGGACATCAAAAATTATTTTGCTCTTGTCCAAGGCCAACGTAAGCCAGTTTGGTGGAGAAAAGAACCTAAAAGGCAAGGAGAAGCAGTTTTTTAAAGCCTTTACTTTGCCCTCCTTCCCAAAGCGGATTTAAAGGCAGGCTTTTTCATATCACTAGATGTCAGTCTTCACGGTCGACACAAGTGGCACCAAAGACGAAAGAGTGTCAGAGCTGTTGGAAAGATGTCGGCAGGCAAAAAATGGTCCGTTTAGTCTCACCTGTTGGAAACACCATGGTGTTGCAGAGCCTTTTTTAAGTCAAAGGTTATTTGATGAATACTCAAAAGCCTGTCATGATGAAAGTAAAATAAAAGCAAAGAATTCATCATATTTGCATAAGACTACCACTACTTTTCTTAAATATTTGCCACTTCTGAGTTTCTGCAGGTGATGGAATCTACATTTACAGAGTTTGGCACACTCTTATCTGGGGTGGGGGATGAGGTTTGATCATGTTACAGAGGTGGGTGAATGATGCATTATAAGTCTTGCCCAAGGCCTGTTATTAGTAGTGGGGTAACAGATCACACAACTCACAGTTCAGTTCAGTTTTAAATCAAAGATCAGATCATTTTTCAAATATCCAAAATACGGAAACGTCAAACAATTTAGGACCCATAGACAAGATTATGTTTGATTTTTGGCCTCCCGCCCACAATAAAACAATTTTTATAATAAGACATTTTTAAAATGTCTGTGTCACTGTTTTTGTGTGGACAGAGATTTTCAGAAACACGGCCATCATACAGCAAGCCTGTCACTGGCTGAAAATTAAATACATCCTCACTCTATATAGTGAATTACATAAGTCGTTAAACTATAATGAGTTCAGATTCCCACATATGCATGCATGAAGTGACAAGCTAAGTGCACTCCTATTGGCCAGCATTATATTGAACATGCATAAACACCAATAACAGCCCTAAACAAACCCGAACAGGGTTGAAACCATGGAAATATAGCTACTTTTCTGAGCCCCAGTTGGACCCCAGGCCCCAAAAAGTCCATGGCTGACACTGCAGTATTTTGCTATTGCTTCATTTGTATTAGTGACTTCTATTTTGACACAGACTGTTCCTCATTAAAATGGCGGAGTCCATCGCTCTGAGGCTGACTTACTGCAAGATCTCTCCTTTTTTACCTTCACCCTGTGTCACACAGGTAAAACTCTGCTCTCCACTGACAACAGAGAGATGGAACACTGGTGGCAGTGTTCATAAACCGTAACAGTTTTGTCCACACCCTCCATTCACAGCTGCTCAGTCTATATGTATTTTAACTGCTGCTCTTGGTCGAGATTAAGGTAATTGCTACTAGCATTACAACAGTATTCCATGCTGTTGAGACTAAATTTGGTGATTGATCCATGATTCAAGCTGTGGAGAGCGATCTGTACTAGGTATTAGTGTGATGATTGCCTAGATACTGTGTTGAACCTGATTAGTTTACCCAGGCACTATTCAATCACTTCATTGTACATTGTCTTTTATTTTACCGCTGTTTAATAAGGCTTCTACGTCACATTCATTTAGGTTTGAGACAATTCTTCACCGTTACTGCACACTATGTCAATGAAAAGTTTTCAAAGTCGTGTCCAACCAAGAATGTGTTAGTGTGCAGCAGTTCCATAGGGATTAAAGGATTAAGGACTGAGTAGTCACATACTGCATACACAAGTTCGACATTGCTTACCACAATATAACACCCTTTAAAAAATCATACCGCTTGATTCTGATGTAGCAGAATGGCCAATAATTGGAAAAGGCTTAAGTTGCTTTCTTATTTCTTTTTGTTGTTCCACCTTAAATTGTGAGGCAGTAACATTCTGGCTCCTGAGAGGGCAGCAGGAGATAGTTTAAGAAGCTGGTTTCAGATTCATATTAAATGGTAGCGTTCTGTCAATGTGACTGTGATTAATCGCATTTCCAAGCCACATTTAAGGCTGTTAATGGATTATTTGGTACTTAATTCACATGAATAATTGACCATCAAAATATTTATCATTTTGTCTGCACCAATATCATCATTCTCAACCTTCCCACAAGGATAGTTGGCATTGAAATCCTATAGCCCCTGTCCACTTTCATAACATCTTCATTAAGGTACATCACGTAGTCCATGTAAGGTATGGTGGAAATGAATTTGCTTTATCTGCGACAGCGAATTCCCAGGCCTTTCTCTCTCACATTATCTCCCACCGCTCTAATGAATATAAACTTGCTCGGCTTGAGTTAGTCCAACGTCCAGATGGTTTTGAACCCAGCCAGTCTGCCAGAGACCACTGTTCTTTTGACGCACGTATTCCTGGGATTGGGCAGAGTGCTGCGCTCTGCAGTAATGTAAATCACCTCACTGCTGGCCTCATGCAAATTCTGTCTGAAAATCTTTAATATTCACGAGTCGTTCTCCTCATCTGCTCTGAGAAATGCTTAAGTGTTCTGGGAGTGTCGTGTCCAGTTCTTTTGACTTCACATCATAGCCAGGAACCTCAATGCTCAGCACCACTTTTCCAGTACTGAAATCACTTTTTTAGGAACATCGATGGCCATGTTACGTACAAATTGAATTGTTTACTTGTTTTTGTGAAAGAATCATATTATACTTCGTAGTGCTGGCTTCATATATCCAGCTTTTTGGAAATTTGTTTGTTGGGTAGGTATTTGGTTTTGAGATTCAGGTATTTGTAGGCTACTGATACAGGCAGCAATCCACACATTTTCAGGCTCTCCAACACAAAAAGCAGACCTCAGCTCTGTTCACGGATAACCCCCACTCCATCTGTATTTAGGTTTGTCAGCATTAAAGTGCTGTACAAATTAACCTACAACTGTTTTCTTACAAAAAACATATTTACAGCGATGCAACATTTCGTTTTGTACCATGAATTAGAACCTCCATGAAGCTCTGGTTAACCTGTTCATACTCTGTGTCCTTAGAGACACTCAGAGAAGCCAAACTCTGGGATCAGCCTAGAGAGCTTTTTTGAATGTCATCAATATTTGAATACTCACCCAATACTGCTTCAGAAGTTCCTGAGCCCTAAAAAATAGTACAGAACTTTAACTTGTACATTTTAAGGAACAGTGCCTTAATTTGTGTGCTTGCCAATAACATCAAACCTTTATATATATATATATATATATATATATATATATATATATATATATATATATATATATTCATTCATTCATTCATTCATTATCTGTAACCCTTATCCAGTTCAGGGTTGTGGTGGGTCCAGAGCCTACCAGGAATCATTGGGCACAAGAAGGGAATATACCCTGGAGGGAGATATATATATGTTGGTAGGTGGATTGGTGTCCATAGGTGTGAGTGTGTGAGTGAATGTGTGTGTGTCGCACTGTGAAGGATTGGTACCCCCTCCAGGGTGTTTTCCCGCCTTGCGCCCAATGATTCCAGGTAGGCTCTGGACCCTGAACTGGATAAGATGATGATGATGATGAAAATAGTGTTACCTTCTAAAACCAGAAGCCTAAAACTTACATTAAATGTACACATTTTATCCCGTATTTTACAGTTTGTGGCTTGGTAGGTGCAACAGGCACTAAATTAATGTGCTAATGAATTGGATATATATATATATTTTGTCCTTTTTTTTTACATTTTTGATGATGTAACCGTTTTAACCCTTAGATACTCTAATATCTGTCTTTGTAACAGTTGCTTCCAACTGCAGTCCTTGCCCTTGTTTGGTGTATTTACACAGAACATGCGTGTAAATATTCTGTCCTTCATTGCTGAACCTTTAAAACCTGGTATGTCTCTTATGACATTTCTTTTCCCCCTTAAATTTGTAACACTTACATTGCTTGAAACTATGCAAGGTTCTGACTCCACACCTGGGGGTTTGCTTGTTCTGCAATATCCAGAGGTGAGTCACACAGTTGAATCAGGTCCCTTTCAAAGCTTCCTGGAGCAGGAACTAAGTCTGCTGTATTATACACATCTTCATCAAATGTTTTGCTGGGTCACATATTTACAGTCATCTTCATATTCCATATTCCTTGGGCAAAATATTTATTGCATGTAAATGTATTTACCTTTTTTACCCACACACGCAGTTTTGAATGAGGGTTCTATGTGGTGATGTCCTGAGATCCTGACGGCTTGACGACGTTACAGGAAGTAGGGTTGATAAGGCAGGTGGTGCCACTTTGTCCAGAGCCCCAGGTCTAAGCTAGCGGAGATGCCATTTGTCTCCAGGTGCCAGAAACAAGCTGCCTACCAAGGTCAGACAGCTGTGTGACTGATGAAGGGCTTGAGTTAATATGGCGGCCATCATTCAGGGTCCTTCTGGCCACCAAAAATGGGGTCAGACACAGCCCCCAGTCTTACAGGCTGGATCTTATCATTCAGCAACAGAATAAAGAGAGCAGTGGGTCATGAGCTCTAACTTACTTGACCCTGTATAGACACACTAACTTAATAGCCCTGACATAGCCTTGAACTTGCAGGCTTGTATCCCAGTTTCACACACAAACGTTGTCCATTTCTTTCATTTTTCCCTAAGGCCATACCAGTGCTGCCTATGAGCACTTCATGTGCCCTTTTTGGTTGGGCACATCAGACCACAATTTGTAAAAGGTTATTACTCACTGATCAACTCTGACCCCATGACATTTCACACAAAAACAGTCACAAAAATAGCTTGGAAAATGGTGCAATTGGAAGCTTTCAATTCATTCTCTTGTAAGAGTCCCAATGATTTTGCAAGTCCTGTACTGGTAAAGATAACGGGTAAAGGTAAGACGGTGAGATAAAGTAAGATAAGAGGGCATATGTCAATTATTTTATCAAGATGTGACACCTTTCTCCTGTTGTTTACTCTTTAGTTTCCTTATAAGTGTGCAGTTCCTAGGGTTTAGGCAGCAATTTGAAAAGGGCCAATTAGGGGTATTCACATTTTTCATACCGTCATATGTCATATATACCATCATATTGTGATTTATTAGCTGCCTTGCTTAGTATTTAACAGATATTGTACTGTAATGGCTTATATGAATCTATATATATATATATATATATATATATATATATATATATACACTCCCAAATGTATCCCACATAGTATTGCTAATGCATATAAAATAATTGGCAGAAATTCTGCTCTTCTTCTGTAGAGGCTAGCAAAAATATAAGCTAATATTAATTTATGTTAGCATTTTAAATAACTAATCTTAAGAAGAAATCAAGAGACACATCAAAACATTTCAGCTTCCCTAAAAAGCTCTAGTTCTACCTTAATCTTGGCTGTCCATGCTTTGGTGGACATTCTGAAAAAAAAAATCATCCTACTGGAATCATGAAGTTAACTCCATTGTAACCGTGTCACTTTCTGTGAGAACAACTTCCTGACATCTATTATTCATCTCATCTAATGCACTTAGCATCGACATCCCGGCGTTCCTTAAATCTCCATACTCATGAAGCAGCTGGCTGTAAGCAGAATGGAGGAGTGTATGGGAGGTGGCGAGGGGGATTTCTGTGAGTTTTCCCAGAGCACACTCTCGGTGACTGATGTTTCATCCTGATGGATTGACAGATTAATTGAAACGAAGCTGCTCTCCATCTTCTGCGAGCTGGAGTGTTGCAAATGAGGGGTAACTGTCTGGAACCGGGAAAAGGAGCTCGACACCCACTCCAGCGGGGAACCAACAAACTGTGCAATGAGCCCTGATGGATATGCCTTCCCCAGCTCAGCGCCACTCCACCTCATCCATCTCCGACAGCTGCAATGGAATAATTATCTGCTTTCGCTCAGATGGGAGAAACGAGAACATCATACCTCATCTCGTCATGCCATGTCCAGCGTCCAAACAATGGGGGAAGTGTCAGGCATCATGTGTTTGGTGTCATCAAGTACAGACATTCTCTTTTTTCTTTTTTTTTGTTCAAAAGCATAATGTAGAAACACATCAGTGGCTCTGAATATGGCATCACCTGTCCCAGTCTTGACTTCACATTGGATCAGCCAGTCAGTGCATGTTAATAGTACAGTTGAAATACACTATGGTAAGTTCAGAAGCCCCTCCTGCTCATGGAAGTAAGGTACACATACTACTGATACCCACAACCTTTGGGATGAGTTTGTTTAAGTCTTAAAACTCTTATTTCTCCTCACTTGTTTTGTTTCTTTACTCCATTTTTCCTCATCTTTGTGCTCTAACATAACCACGGGTCCAGCGCTGTGATTGGAGAGACTCAGAGGAGGAGGCGGGACAAATCCCAAAAGCCTGCACTCTACAAAGCAGCGCAAAATCAGAACGACTTGTTTTATCCCATGTTTTAAGATTGTGCAGACCTCAATGAACTGACTGTGTTCTTTTTTCAGTTTGTAGTAGGAGCTCCAGATCCTCAAATTAATTTGTATAAGCACTGAAAACGTTTTTCATAATTTAATATAAAAATATTATAAACCCGTCACCCCACCCTTTATTCTGACAATCAGTGGAAAGAGAGCACTATGAAGCCAATTTCACATTTGAAGTCTAGAAAAACTCTAGGGAAACTCAGTATCAGTCCACAGGTGTATCAAGAGTATCAGGCCTGGAGTGGTCCTCTCACAAAGAGAGAAGATTTTCTGTGTCAGACGCGTTCACAAAGCAGGAAATGCACTACATGCATTAGGCATGAGGTTGCGTATGTGCAGCACATGCAGGAGAAACTCTGAAACACTAGCTGCTTTATTCACATGTGCAGACTTTCACTTTACCCAGAGTCTCTTCTTGGGGGCTAGTAAGATTAAGTCTGCATAAAGTCAGAGACGAATTCTGCGAGTATTAGCGGTCACACATACAGCTCCTTGGGATAAACATTTGTGCATTACAGTGCATGTGTGAAAGGGGTTTAAGACCACCACTGTCCTGGTATTGTTTGGTGGTGGATCATTCTCAGGACAGCAGTGACACTGACATGGTTCATGGTTAATAGTGTTCATGGTAATGCAGAAAGTGTGTTAGGCACCGCGGTTTGGATTTTAATATTTATTTTGTAAATTTTATTATCACAGATATTTATGACTGTGCACTATATCAAATTGCCCAGATGTGTTTCTTTATAATATCAGAAATCAAAGCCCCTCACCCAACCAATCTCCCTCCTCAATCCAGCAGCCTCTGCAGCTAAATGTGCTTCTCTTGAGGAGCATGCGTCCATCTTGGAGGTTATCATCGAGCTCTCTCGCGCTTGCTCTGATTTCTCCCTCCACTGCGTCCGGAGTCAATTTCACTGGACGTGCCCTCATAGGCAGAGGTTTCAGACGAGGCTTTTTTCCCCACAATTGTATGGAAGCTTCCAGAAGAGAGCCGGAGGAGCTGACAGGCCTCTGATCGCAGAGAAACCCATTACGGCCGTCCATCAGGCGGACGGGAAATCATTTACGTGATCAGAGAGATCAATCCCTGCAAAAAAATAGGGTTACCTTTTTGATGTCTGCATTTGAAGTCACTTCACAGCTGATGGATGTTTTTTTTTTTTTTTAGTCAGCCTTCTCTGGTCATCAGGTTTCCTGCAGCCTCTTGAGGTTCAGGAGGAACCGCCTGAACCCTGTCACCATCGCTCCATGGGGCAAATTGGACCGTCTTTGTGAAAGTTTGCATGTTACGCCCTATAATGAAGCCTTTAATCAGCAGGCTGCTTCTTTCTCCACCCCAAAAAACGCAGTGTCTGATGCCAACATTAACAGAGGCAGCTTTAAACAAGTCTGAATAGATGGGCATTGCTGTTCTCTGGTAGTTTTGTTTTTGGGGTTCTGTTTTTTTTTAGGACTGCTGTGCTGCTGACTAAAGCATGAATAAGCTTCATTGTATCAGTGTCAGAAAGTGGTTCTGTTCCCATTCATGTGTCAAGCAAATTTCAAAGATGTAATATGAAAATCTCAGGGGAACTGAGTCGACAAAAGCAAACTGAAATGCACACAATAAACCCGTTTCATAAGCAATCTGCAGAGTTGATTGCGACACCTTGCAACTCAGCAGGAGTATAGGCTTATCACATATATATATCACATATGTAGTGGTACTGTTATAGCCATTGTTTGTGTTTAGTTAAGGGAACATATTATGAAAAAATCTGTTTCATTGCTTTTATACATAAATTTGGGGACCTTCCACACTGTGAAAGAAGGCCATACATCTGTATTTTGTGATCTGCTTAAGTCCTGCTGAAGCTATATCCTCACAGATCTTTTTATGTATTTAAATCTGAGATTGACCTCCCTCCATTTTTTAAAATATCCTCATCCAGACGATTACAAAAACGGCTGCATTATCATGCCAGTCCAGTAGGGAGTTATAGTACCTTTCAAAGAGAGGCATCAAAACACCACATAAGAGAAACTGAGTTAATCTCAAATCGCTCCATATTCCCTATTCAGTGTACTACGCAAGTCATGAAATTACGGAATCTAGATCTTAATAGTACTTTGTTTGGTATCTGAAATGTTGAGTTTGGTAAAATTCTCCCTTAAAAATAGTAAAAGTTGACTAAAAAAAACCTCTTGGTGTGGGACATTGCATGCTGTAACTCTTTGTGGTTAATCATAGTAAGTTTTGCTCTGTGACTGATATGTAAGGGAAGCACATTTAAGGTGGAAAGAGCAGTTCATTAATCCTGCTAAATCCCCTGTAGTTACCGAGGTGTAGCCTCCATTTTTGCGATTGAATTTTAATTCAATTCCTGCTGGATTAGACTCGGGTTCTTTGGCGGTGAGCGCACACCCACATCGCCGGACTGAGTAATTGGAACATTTAGGATTCCAGTTTCATACAAGGCTTTTTTCAAGGCTTCAATCAACATACGTTGGCTGTATTTCTCAAGCCCGAGCTGTGTTTTTCTCCTTGAATAAAAGTCCCAGCCTTGGGTGAAGTGTGGCCTTCCTGGACGAGTGTCCCCTTAAGGTAGATTTTGCAGATTGTTTATTTGCTGTTTTTTTATTTTTTGTTTTTGTTGTTGCTTTTTTATTTATTTACGTCCCCACACACTTCCCATGCTGCTTTAAACAGGCGCACATGCTTCTCCTTTCTTTTTTTTTGTCTATTTTGTGTATGTTCTGCGTGGGTAGACACAGGCTTAAATTGTTTCGAAGTGAGGAAGGCATTTTTTTTCTCAAAATGTGGCAAATGCAGTGACTGACTCAAAACATCAAAGCAGTTTCTGATGAAAAAAAAAAGAAAAGATATTTCCTCCTGAGATTAATTATCTTGCCTAACACTTTGTGTGTGTGATTACTCAGACTCTTTACAGATATTACTTTCAGATATCTCTGCAAATAAGACTGTATTAATTCTACTGTCAGAAATGCTTTATCCAGGATTTGTTTTTCTTTTTTTAATGGAGAAGTGTTATGTGGAAGAGAAAAGACAGAGAAGAGGTGGGTACAGCACCTAAATCCATCCTCCAGGGAATGTGTTGATACTTGGAAAATATAGACAGGGTGAGATAATTCAAGTTTATTTATGCTTACCTTACCCTCACCTGTCTACACCCAGGTATCAACACATCATAAACAATGGTTATTCAGTGTAATTTACAGCTTAGAATTCACAAAGATAGATTTGAATATGAATAATGCCTAAAGTAAAATAAATAAAAAAAAGTTAAATAAATGTAAAAAATAAAACAAAATTCCTTCTCAAGCACGAAGTAAGTAAACAATAAAGCATCATAATAAGGTTGAATTACAGGAAATAAAATTATATAATTAGATATGAAAGAGCATACAAGAACACTACATAAGTAGTGAAGATGCAAGGGTGGGCTAAATTAAAATTACAAAATTCAGACTGTGTGAAGCTAGCTGAAACTTGATTAGAAGGGTAGATTTTTTATTGACAGTTTGTTCCACCAATATGTAAAAGAATAAGGATAATAGAGTAAATGTAACTAGTCAATCATGACATCTGGTACATCTCTGACATACCAGGGTCTCAAGCAAAGGTTTTCAAATTGTGGGGTACACCCCATTGCGGGGGAAGGGAGTGATTTAAAAAAAAAAAACACACACTAAACAAACAAACATAAATAAATACATTTGACTGTATATTATTGTTATAACAAATAGTCAAAATTAGTCTCTTGAAAAATTCAAGAGACAAATTTTATTAATGGAATTTTAGGCTGCTTATAGACTACTGGATAAGAAGAGAGAGTCATGCAGAGCAGGACCATGTGTGTTCATACATGCAGAAAAGAAGATCATTTTTATTGTCATGTGCTGCTTTAAAATAATTTTAATTGTGTGCCAGTTTCAAAAACACACAATAAAAATCCTCAAGGAATTGGATGATTTTTTATTACAAATCGGATTCCAAAAAAGCTGGGACACTAAACAAATTGTGAATAAAAACTGAATGCAATGATGTGGAAATGGCAAATGTCAATATTTTATTCGTAATAGAACATAGATGACAGATCAAAAGTTTAATCTGAGTAAATGTAACATTTTAAAGGAAAAATATGTTGATTCAAAATTTCACAGTGTCAACAAATCCCCAAAAAGTTGGGACAAGTAGCAATAAGTGGCTGGAAAAAAAGAAATTGAGCATATAACGAACAGCTGGAAGACCAATTAACACTAATTAGGTCAATTGACAACATGATTGGGTATAAAAAGAGCTTCTCAGTGTGTCAGTGTCTCTCTGAAGCCAAGATGGTAAGAGGATCACCAATTCCACCATTGTTGCGCAGAAAGATAGTGCAGCAATACCAGAATGGTGTTACCCAGCGTAAAATAGCAAAGACTTTTAAGTTATCATCATCAACCGTGCATAACATCATCAAAAGATTCAGAGAATCTGGAACAATCGCTGTGCGTAAGGGTCAAAGCCGTAAAACTCGTGATCTCCGGGCCCTTAAACGTCACTGCACCTCAAACAGGAATGCCACTGTCAAGGAAATAACAGAATGGGCTCAGGAATACTTCCAGAAAGCATTGTCAGTGAACATAATCCACTGTGCCATCCGCCGTTGCCAGCTGAAACTCTACAGTGCATAAGAGGAAGCCATTTCTAAGCAAGCTCCATAAGCTCAGACGTTTGCACTGGGCCAGGGGTCTTTTAAAATGGAGTGTGGCAAAATGGAAGACTGCTCTGTGGTCAGATGAGTCAAGATTTGAGGTTCTTTATGGAAGACTGGGACGCCGTGTCATCCGGACCAGAGAGGACAAGGATAACCCAAGTTGTTATCAACGCTCCGTTCAGAAGCCTGCGTCATTGATGGTATGGGGTTGCATGAGTGCTTGTGGCATGGGCAGCTTGCATGTCTGGAAAGGCACCATTAATGCAGAGAACTATGTTCAGGTTCTAGAACAACATATGCTCCCATCTAGACGTCATCTCTTTCAGGGAAGTCCCTGCATTTTTCAACAAGATAATGCCAGACCACATTCTGCAGCAATCACCACATCATGGCTACGTAGGAGAAGGATCCGGGTACTGAAATGGCCAGTCCAGATCTTTCACTTATAGAGAACATCATATAGAGGAAGGTGCGACAAAGAAGGCCCAAGACGATTGAACAGTTAGAGGCCTGTATTAGACATGAATGGGAGAGCATTCCTATTTCTAAACTTGAGAAACTGGTCTCCTCTGTCCCCAGACGTCTGTTGAATATTGTAAGAAGAAGGGGGGATGCCACACAGTGGTAAAAAATGGCCTTGTCCCAACTTTTTTGACGCCATGAAATTTTGAAACAACATATTTTTCCCTTAAATCGATACATTGTCTCAGTTTAAACTTTTGATCTGTGATTTGTGTTCTATTCTGAATAAAATATTAGATGTTGGCACCTCCACATCATTACATTCAGTTTATATTCACAATTTGTTTAGTGTCCCAACTTTTTTGGAATCCGGTTTGTACATAATCTGTGGTATTTTACGTTTACAATTATTTGTATTGTTTTATTATTATTATTTTATTTTTTATTTTTTTTTACTTGAGGTAGTTCTTAAAAACTGGCAAGAGTGTAATAGCTCTGGTCTAGAGAGTGAGTAGGATTGGTCATATTTTCCCAGAATTGCCAAATGAGGTGACATTGGCTCTCTTTATGTAACTGTGAGGGTGAGTCTCCGCCCGTGTGGAGCTTTAGTGGACGTTGGAATGATTTCTATTTGTGTTTTCATGTTTCTTTGTTGAAATAACTTCACAATAAGATCAGCCAATACAGAATCATACAATAAAATTACAATAAAAATTTTTTTCTGCAGTGTGTGATCATCCCAAAATTAAGCATCCAATATAACTTCTATGGAATTTTCAATTAGTTTTTTAAGAAGAGAGGCATATTAGGCAGTTTATGCAGCATATAAACAAGTGGCCCAGTTCTTGGACACAACAGAAGGGCAGAACATCTCCAGTCTGTGCTTAAAACTGGCACTAAAGATTACTTCGGCTTTCTATATCTCCAAATGACACCAATCTTTGGAAATTGAGGTTATGTGAGTTTTCATTGGTCTGTTTCTCTAAAGGCATCTCCAAAAGCATCATGGTCATTAAGCCTGAGAGTCCAGTCCATTCCCATGTACTCAAATGGCATTTGTGTGCCAGAGGGTGGTCTTCAGGGATCCCCCAAACCTGCTGCTGAGTACAAGAGACTGCTGCAATGAAATAACTGCGGCGTCCCTCCAGCTCTTTCTAATGACCCTAAACAAATGGGCTAATAAGAGGGCTGTGTTCTACCTCTGTCCTACCTCTGAAACTGATTACCCATAACTAATTATCACCCGTTAAATGAACAAGGAAATTAGGGAACGTTGAATATGGATCTCTGTTTATGCTCGTTTGGAAGCCACTTAAGTGGACAACAGGCATTAGACAGACAAATGGAAAAAGGACGTATTGAAAAAAGCAAGAGAGACCGTCAGAGGTCGGGAGGCGGAGAGGGAAGGATGGAGGGAATAGAACATTGGAGCCTGGAAAGTGAGAGAGGATCTAAAACCAGTGTTGTGTGACGTGTTCTGTGGCGGGGAATTGGCTTTTTACAGCTTTGGCATGTTCATCCCTCCGCTGTTTTGAAATTGAAATGGAAGACAGGATCTCAGTCACCAAAACCCAATCCCCACTTGGTCTCAGAATGGCATTCCTTCCAGCGGCTCCTCGCTCACCAGACCATGTGGTGGCAGCCATGTTGGATTTGACATGTCACAGCAGAAATAGAGCTGTTTGTTTTTTTTTAACCTGATAATAAGGAACTGTACTCATACATTCTGGTTCTTCAAGGGTAAACAACATGTAAATGTGTCTTAAACTAGAGAAATGGTCTTTATTCCAGTAAAGACATACACTTAAGGGAACCACCCTGGCAACTATATAGGCTACAAAGGGTTCTTTGAGCAATGCCAAAGAACAGAGGTCACAAATATGCGGACCGCAGTCTGGGTCTCGGTCACAAAAAAGGACGCATTTTTATTATGCAACATTTACAGACCACCAGGGCCTTACTTAGAATTTCTGAAAGAATTCAGCGATTTTGCTACAAACCTAGCGGTGTGCAATCATAAAGTTATAATTGTAGGAGATTTCAATATCCATTTTGAGAAGGAAAGTGACCCACTAAAAAAGGCATTTACCTCAATCTTAGACTCTATTGGTATTACTCAAAATGTAACAGGGCCTACACACTACTGCAGCCACACTTTAGACTTAGTTCTGACACTAGGTCTTAACATTGACAAAATTAATATCTTACCGCAATCCTCAGCAATCTCCGATCATTACTTAATTTCATATGAGCTACGTTTTATCCATAATATATGTAAGAACCCTCGCTATTCTACAAGGCGTATAATAAAACCATCTACCGCCCTACAATTTATAGAAAACCTACCAGAACTATCGACCCCAGTTCCAACTCCATCAGACCCAATGGACCTAGATGTACTAACTGACTACCTAGAAAATACCTGTCGATCTACTTTAGAAAAGGTAGCACCACTTAAACATAAAAGTATAAGACAGAAAAAGCTCGCACCATGGTATAACGATAAGACCCGTACTTTAAAACAAACATTACGAAAACTAGAGCGGAAATGGCGATCAACCAAGCTTGAAGTGTTTCATTCTGCCTGGAAGGACAGCCTTATAGAGTATAGAAATGCCCTCACTAAAGCTCGCTCAGCATATCTGGCCTCGCTGATCTCCAATAATAAAAATAATCCGAGAGCACTGTTTAGTGTGTTTTCTAGAATTACAAAAAATCAAGCAGGTTCTGAACAACTAATTCCAGCAACTCTCACCAGTAAAGATTTTATGGACTTTTTTAATAATAAAATTGAGAATATTAGACAACAAACTCTAGCCACAGGATCAAATCCATCCTGGCTGCCACCCGATGTGAATGAAATAAAACATAATATAACTGTAAAAGAAAGACTTGAAACCTTTTACCCACTCCCACAATTAGAACTAGAGAAGATTATCACCTCCGCAAACTGTACAACTTGCACACTTGACGCAATTCCCACAAAGTTGCTCAAAGAAGTACTACCAGCTATTATTGATCCTCTTTTAACTATAGTAAACTCATCGCTTAGTCTGGGCCATGTACCCAAAGCTTTTAAACTAGCAGTTATTAAACCTATGATCAAGAAACCAAATCTTGATGCTAGTACACTGTCTAATTACAGGCCTATTTCTAATTTGCCATTTCTGTCTAAGATCTTAGAAAGAGCTGTGGCCCAACAACTTAGTTCATATCTACATAAGAATCATATATATGAAAAATTCCAATCTGGATTCAGGCAACATCATAGTACAGAGACAGCTCTAGTCAAGATAACAAATGATCTTCTTCTTGCCTCTGATCAAGGCCACGTATCCCTGTTGGTGCTTCTTGACCTAAGCGCAGCCTTCGATACAATAGACCACAATATTCTCATAGAAAGGTTAGAAAACATGGTTGGAATCACAGGGACAGCCCTATTATGGTTCAAATCTTACTTAACGGAACGTTATCAATTCGTAAAAGTAAACAATCTAACTTCAAATTATTCTAAAGTAAGATTTGGAATTCCACAAGGCTCTATTTTAGGACCATTATTATTTACATTATACATGTTACCGCTAGGCACAGTTATAAGAAACCATGACATTAACTTTCACTGTTACGCAGACGACACACAATTGTATATTTCAGCCAAGCCCGATGACAAACACAGATTAAAGAAAATAGAGGACTGTGTAAAAGACGTGAAAGGCTGGATGTTGCGTAACTTCCTCCTTCTAAACAGCAACAAAACAGAGGTCCTGCTTTTGGGTCCAAAAGTGACAAGAAATAAATTATCAGATTTAATTTTAAATCTAGCTAACTTTCCAGTTAAACCTGGTTCAGCAGCAAAAAATCTTGGTGTCATAATTGACCCGGATTTATCATTTGATCAACACATAGGTAGTATCACTAGGACAGCTTTTTTACATCTTCGCAATATTGCTAAGATTAGAAATGCCTTATCCCTCCAGGACGCAGAAACATTAGTACATGCCTTTATTACTTCGAGGCTTGACTACTGTAACGCACTACTGTCAGGATGCACCAGCAGCAATTTAAGAAAACTTCAACTAGTTCAAAATGCTGCAGCTAGGGTCCTCACTAAAACTAGAAAATTTGAACATATCAGCCCAGTTTTATCATCACTTCATTGGCTGCCTGTTAAATTCCGCATTGACTACAAAATTTTGTTATTAACATATAAAGCTCTACATGGGCTTGCTCCTGAATATCTTCAAGATACAATTTCCTATTATGAGCCTCCACGTTCACTCAGATCACAGAATACTGGATTTTTAAATGTTCCCAGAATTCAGAAGGCCTCAGCTGGGGGAAGAGCCTTTTCTTATAAAGCCCCCCAACTCTGGAATGATCTTCCAAAAAATGTTCGGGACTCAGACACAGTCGCAATCTTCAAATGTAGGCTAAAAACTCATTTGTTTAGTTTATCATTTGGTAGCTAATGCTCCCCCATAGATAAAGGCGGCAGATCCGGGGGGTCCATGGACACAGGGAATTATAGTAAACTGAGACGCTGGTGCTGTCGTCCCGCCGCTTCTCGCGATCACTCAGGTTTGTTGACGGTGGAGCGGAGGGATGCCAGTGTTTCAGGATGCTCCCGTGTCTGTGTGTCCTCCTGGTTCTCTCCTTTTAGTTAAAGCTGTCATAGTCAGATCTGCCGGAGTCATTAGCCACACTCTGGAAATTTTTATATTTTCTACTTTACAAACACAAAACAGTTCAAAACTAATTCCATCCCTTTACATCTTTCCGAGTAAACGACTGCCCACCTGTCTGTCTGGACACTGATGGATGACTGTCGAGATCCTCCTCCACTCTTCAGACCAGCTGCCCACGCTCCAGCAACCACCAAGTGCCTTGAAGCTGTCCCTACACTGAAGTTCTCATGGACTACTAACTATCATCACCAGTAGATTGACCAGAGGAGGATGGGTCACCCCTTGTGAGCCTTGGTTCCTCCCAAGGTTTCTTCCTCAGCTGGGGGAGTTTTTCCTTGCCACTGTCGCCCCTGGCTTGCTCACTTGAGGGTTTTACATTTGTCTTTACATTTCATGTCAAATCTTGTCTTACTGGAATTCTGTGAAGCTGCTTTGTGACAACATCAGTTGTGAAAAGCGCTATATAAATAAATTTGATTTGATTTGATTTGATTTGGGTCTGGCCCTGGATGTTGTACAATGGGGACTCAAACAAATAAACTACTGAGAACGATTTAATTTTGGCAATGTTTATTAAGCGGCGGAACTTTTTTTGTCTTTTGCCGTACAGGCTTTGCAGTGCAATAAATTCAATCACCAAAGACGCTCCTCAGCCAATCAGATCTGTGCAGATTCAGTAGTGCGGCACACACACAGGCAAGGTGCAAAGCGATAACCAGCAGTAGGAGAATAATGCGAGTCAGAGAAAGGCTAATAGTTGGTTTTTTTTTTCATGTAGCCCTTGTTTGTACTTGCAATAAGAAAGAAAATCAATTTATTTGAAGTTTTATAAATAATTCATTCAGTTCAGCATTTAAAACAAAATATATTGTTGAAATATATTAAACAGTATTTGTAATTTGTTTTGTCTTTTGGTTGTTGGTGACATGACATGCTGATAGAACTATTAGGCTATTACAGTATACAGGATATGGCACTGAATCATAACACAAGATAGAAACTATGACCGTCCGAACCTTGGCCTGAGGAAATCTTCTCTAACTGGCCTTACTGAATTCTAATTGAATTCCCCTGCAATAGAAGAACCACTTTAAAGAGACGTTTGAGTGTGAAGAACCTGAAAAATTGATCTTAAAGTTCTTTATCCATTTAAACATATTAGAAAAATGGTTCTTTATGGAACCAAATTTGGTTATTCTGTGGCATCTCTCAAAAACATATTGCAGCACCTTTTTATTTAAAGAGTGTAGTATGTGGTCTTTAAGGTCAGTGTTCCGTTGTCTGGCAGAAATTTGCATCTTTAAAGAGAACATAGTTACACTGTTCAGAAAATGTGGGGCTTTATAATCCTGCAGCCAACACTTGGCTTTGGGAAACTTTTTCCACTGAAACTGCATTGTTTTATCTACCATTATCTGTTCTTTTAATGGAAATGCATTCACATTTAGACTGTTACCCTTTTGGCTTCAGCCTCTGTCCTTACATATACAAATATACAGACTTGGTGTTACAGCTACATTATGTACAAAATAATCTGTAAAAATACAACCTCTCCTCATATTTATGCCCATATTTGACACATGGGTCTGCCATAGAGCATGGTGACATTTACTGAGAACTGTGAAGCTGCCCCCGTATAAGATTAAGCGTGCAATATATTAGTGCCTTTACTCATCTAAAATAAATAAAAAAATTTTGACGTCATAATTTTGAACCTGTGCCAGCCAAGAATCATATAACTGCACTTAACGTGGGCATTTCTGCTCCTCTATGAAGTCTTCCTAGTAATGTGAGTGCTAATCTAATTTTGATGTATATACATTTGTCCTTACTGGGTTTCACACAGCTGTGATTTGCAAACAGATGTTTGAACAAAAGCTTTTTGAGGTTTATGTTTGTCATTTTAATTAAGAAAAATAGAAAAACTACTCATCGCAACCCTGAAATGGACAAGTGGAAAAGAAGACAATGATAATGATAAGAAACTACTTATTTTGGTGAAAACACAAACAAGACCTTAGTCAGTGTATTTTGCTGTTTATTTATTTATTTATTTATTTATTGAGTGATTGAGTGAGGGAGTTTCAGGTGTGCTCCATGTGACTTGATCTTTGTTAAAGCTAGCACTCAGGTTATGGGATACCAGGAAGAGGCCCCTTTGTAAACAGGCACCAATCACAAACACACTGTATATAATCATTTACATCTTCTTTTTAGTCTTTTTAAAAACATCTATTAAAACAAGCATCACATCAAGAGTTGGACTAATGTGTGTGAACACAGGTGTTAAACATTAAAACCATAAAGATGTCTTCAATAATGATGTCTTTGCTCACTTTTTTAATGTAATCTCCTGGCCTGGTGCAAGATGCAATTGTTGCAAGGTGTTTAATATATTTGTGCTTTTATAAGTGCAGTTTGTGACTATTTTTTTGTTTTGTTTTGCTGTGCCTTGGTGATTTGATTGACAGTTTGATTCTTGTAAAATATCTGAAAAAAAAAAATGTTTACTCAATCTGAGGCCTTCTGAGAGAAGCAGACTCTCCTTGGTCAGACCTCTTTGTCCTTCCTCCAGCATGTGTTCAGGCCAATGAGTGAACAAGGTGCATTTGTGTCACCAGGCAGACTGTGAGCATTGTGTAATTTTTATAATTAATTGGTACTGCCCTGCAGTTTCAGCTGCAATTACGTCACTTTGGACTCACAGCCCATAGTGCGTCAGCATCCATGTTAACTCTGAACCAGCCATAAATGCGGCTGAAATGTGTATCAGAAGATCACTCCTTGTATGTTCAACTGCTTTCATTGACATTATTTTCTTTCTCAACTTTTTATTGAGATATGTTTTTATTCCCAGTGCAATTATGTTGTTGAGCAAGAAGGAAAAGTGAATGTAATGTCAGTGTATTAAATTGTGGATATACGAATGATGGCTGCAAATCAATTTTCTCTTTGACAGATAATAATAATGACTGAACTGCAGTAACTCTGACAGTGACTGGATGAACCTGTTGGATCACTCTCAAAGTGGCTAAAAGCACCGAAATCTTACAGTGGATCATGTGAATTGGGTTTTCAAGCATTTTGAGTACGTACACATTTGATTTGGGATTATTATTAACATCTTGCATTCATTCACTTCAGCCTAGTGGGCTCTAGAGATGTAAATAAAAAGGGAAAAAGATTTGTAGTAAAATTCTGCCTAGTCCAACTTTAAATGCAATGATCATACATAGCATACATGGTGATATACTACATTAATTGATAACTAGCACATGCTTGGTGCCAGTGTGAATTTTATTCTGTCAAAATTTTCTTCCAGAAGCTTTATTTCAGAGCCAGAACTTGGCACTGTCTTCACCCTCTGTGCAATTTAAAACCCTCAGTGGGTGGATTATGTGACATGTAGAAATTTACAGATCTTGAATGGTAACACAGCTCTGAGATGGTGGGACTTAATATATATATATAAAAAACAAGCATTACTGAATTATATAGTGCTGCATTTATCATAACAAGCTTGGTATAGGCTTGTATTAAGGATACAATGAACGTCAACATTGGAATGTTTGTCAAATCTAATGAAAAATGCACACTGTATAAAAATGTATGTATGAATATTTAAAGCCTCTGCTGTGGGTTCTGGCCAGCTTGGTCTCAATGTGCATTTATGTATAATTGACTGAAATACCATTTTTATGATTCATGCAGTGTGTATGTAATACAGTTCATCCTATGTGGATATGCATTTCTGATGCCTACCCAGCATTAAATACCAGCCTTAAACCTGCTACTATCCCTAACCCTAACCATAAACCTAACCTATAACCCTAACCTGAAGAATTACCCTAGGGTAAAAGGTTTAAAGTGGCAGAATTTTCCTTTGCCCTCATTCTGTGTAATGTGCTTTCACATCAGTGCAGTGTTACATCTGCAAGGGTGTTTTCGATATTTCTTACCTTTGGAAATTAGTTACAAGTGGCAGCTAAAAAAGCAAAAAAACAAAAAAGAAAACAGCTCTGCAGTGATTTCAGATAAGTGCTGCTGGGCTTTAACGTAATTATATTTAGAGCATCATGCCTTCAAAATCGTTTCACAGTCCTGTATTACCACCCACTGTTAACTGTCTGTGATATGAAGCAGAATTCAGCGGCTTATTTAGTGACTTTTTATTTGAATCGTACAGTTCCCTCTTAAATGTTGCATGTTGCATGTAGAACGTAAGTGCTTCAACAATAAAGGTGTTTTCAGTCTTTTGGGGGCTGGAGTGCAGTCAGAGAAGAAAACATTTAGAAAAAAACACTATATACCATGTCATAAATATTTTGAAGTTTAAGTTGTTTATATTTCGAGACTAAAATCATAATATTTCGAAAATATAAAAATATTTCAAAATGAAAAGTCACTGTGGATTACGGGATGTCCATTCCATCTCTACACAAATGTATGCCCTTGGCCAGATCACATTCTTTGTTGCTCTAGTTAAAGGGGCAGGTCAAATGAAAGCAGCGAGCTGTAGTTGGAAGACTCCGAAATAAAGGGACATAATGCATTGAAACTACATTAAATTAAGATTATACCCTGGTCTTGACTGTGGTTTTATAAGGCATTTATAACTCATATTTGGAAGTGTACTTCTAGAAAAGTGTACTTCTTTCTTTGAAGTGGTATACAGCCCTCTCCTTTCGCCCTACCCCTATATTTCCTACAGAAAGTAAGACACTTCTAGGCAAAACAGAGGGGTAGGGCTAAGTGGTGAGATGAGATTCATCCTAATTTACCCTAGTGTCTTGGGGTGCTCAAATTTATCATATATGCGCTAGTTTTTGAAAATGTTTTGTACCAACATGATTCAAGCATAGAGGTAAGATTAAAACATACGGTAATTGGTAAAGTATTATATATGTGTATATTACATGTTGTTTTTGCCGGACCGCCTGCCGGACCAGCCTAGAAGAGGCATATGCGCTTACTGACTGACACCTAATGTTGAAACACACATGCGCGAGCAGGAACTGTTAGTTCAGCTGTATTTCACAGAGGGAAATTAAGGTGGCACCAGTTTGTGAATTAAATTTGGAACTTTTCGGCAGTGACCAGAGGTCCTCTTTTCCCTGGACAAGTACTCTTTTTGGGACCTAAAACATGCATGTTCAAGTATTCAATGGGTCAGAGAGTTGAGTTGAGAGCTGAACTGGCACACACTTGTGCTGCTTCAGCGCTGTAGGTTCACCATTCACCGCAGTGAGCAGCTCAGTGTTTTACTGGAGCCTCAAACAGAAATGTGTTGAACATTGTTGAGGTAATATTTATCACAGTCTCTTCTTTATGTTTGGAGAATGTTTCTGTGACCCAGCCTTTTATTTTCTACTGTATATTTAACAAACAGAAAGTCATCTCGTCTGTCCCTATAACGACATGAGTACAAGGACACATCTCACCGTTACTGACTTCCTGACGAGTAAATTACATCAAGTCATATCACATCAGTCGGACGCTTATAGAAATGTAAGGCAGTAATAAATAAATAGTTCCAGCGATGCCCTGTTCCTTTATCAAGTATCGATTACTTGTTTGATATAATGTTAAGGTGCTTGGTTTGATTGTTTATTACTTATTATTGTTGTAAACAAAGACATTAATATAAAGCACCAAAGCTTCTCCAGACCTTCTAATGACAAGGTGTGTATTTTGGGTTTTCCTGTTTCTGAAATGCCAGAAAAACCTCTTTGAAAATGGCGATATGGTTAACGGCGGTCCGGCTAAACTAGGCTTGCCTAGTTTCTCTTTGATCTTGTTTATATATCTTGTTATATATTTGATCTTGTTTATATATGTATCGTTCTGGGGTAACACTTTGCCATACTCCCACATTCTCTATTTGAACAAGATGAATATCTTTTTATGAATAAAACAAAGTGATTTGTTTGTGATGATCTGTATTTCATCTGAACCACACTTTATCCACAGCTGTCTCTTCTGTTCAGAAAGATGCATTAAATCAGCATTAAACCTGCCACAGTCATCTGAGCATGCCACTGTTTTTGACTCCTAATTACACTCATTAATCAATATCTAGGAGACAGGGAGAGAGTGAGTGAGAGAGAGAGAGAGAGAGAGTAAATGAAAGCTGATAATACAGGGATTCTTCTTTCTTCTTTTACACATTCATTTGTTTATTAGCATTTCATAATTAGTCACAGTCCATTGGTCTTTTTTGATAGATTCATTAAAAGGCTGGAGCGCTGGAAGCCCATTAAGAAGCTGTGGAACCAAAGAGCTGTGGAACATTCTCAATGATATCTAGAACTCACTCACAAAATCCACCGCCCTTTTACTCATTTAACCTCATTTAACAGTTCCACTGTTCATTGTTATCTTTATTACTGCCAGCTATATCCGCCTATTGGATAGCGTAGTGGATAACACAACTGCCCTCCTCTCAGTAGACTGACCTTCCATTCCCAGTTCCAAAGTGTCCATAGGGGTGTGTATGTGTGTGTGTGTGTGTGTGTGAGAAGGAGAGTGAGTGAGTGTGTGATGCTGTGTGACGAACTGGGGCCCTGTCCAGGGTATGTGCCTCTCTTGCACAGAAGATGAATGAATGAATGAAGTACCAATAATCCCCATAAAAATATGCTGAATATTTCTAATCCGATTTAGATACAAGCAAAAATAAATGTGTTTGACGATTAAGTGCAGGAGTTACTAGATACTTTATGGTCCCTATGTCACTCTCTCTGTTCCTTCTCTCCATCATTTTTTTTGCCTTTCTCTGTCGTTCTTTCTTACCTCCTTTTTTCTCTCTCTCTTCTCTCTCTCTCTCTCTCTCTCTCTCTCTCTCTCTCTCTCTCTCTCTAGTTTTGACAGTTCTATCCCACTTGTACTCACACTCCCTGCCTTATGCTCCTTCTCCCTCTCCAGCTCTTGACCTCCCTCTCTTCCACCAGCTCTCCTACATACACACACACTCTCTCACTCTCTCTCTCTCTCTCTCTCTCTCTCTCTCTCTCTCTCTCTCTCTCTCTCTCTCTCCCTCTCCTTACCTACCTCTCTGTCTCTTTCCTACCCTCCACCAAAAGTTACATATTTCTACCATGGTGAGCCCAGAGTAGTAATGGCATGGGTTTTGTGCTCCTTATTACAGATCAGATTTTTAAGTTGTACTTTTAAGGTAAAAATACTACTAAGTATCTCTGCCTTTTTGTCAATATTCTTTTCTTTCCTTGCATCTTCTTTCTATTTACATTTTTCTTTATATTCTTTATCTGCTTCTCCTACATTCTCTCTTTCCTTTATTCTCTCCCAATTCTCCATGTCTTTATCTTATTCTGTTTTTGCCCCTCCTTTCCTTTTTTCTCTCTTACTCCCCTTTCTGAGAGTTTACTCGTGTTGATTTATGCAAATAACCTCCCTCATGAGAATGAGAATGAGAGAGAGAGAGAGAGAGAAAGAGAGAGAGAGAGAGAGAGAGAGAGAGAGAGAGAGAGAGAGAGAGAGAGAGAGAGAGAGAGAGAATGTGGAGTTTAGTGGGACTGGGTGAGTCTGCTAACAAGGTTTCAGTTTCCTGAGGGTGAGGAATTGAATGCTCTGAATTATTGATACAGGCTTTAGGGTGACATGGTGAGGAACATAAGAGTGGGTTCTCTCAGTTCTCCACTGGTTCTCTGACAGGCCTCGGGCTTTAACTCCTCCTTGGATAATCTGACACACAGCGCTTGCTTTGACTGGTTCATTCATAAACTAAGAGGCTCTGTGTTCTGACATTTTTGTTCAGCTTTGAAATCGCCTTGATGTCTCTGTTGTTCTGTGCTTTCTCAGATTGAAACGGGTCAAGGACGGTTGTATGAGTAGTGAGCCAGCAAAAAAAAAAAGTACTCTTAAAAGAAATTGGAGTTTAGGATCAAAAACAAACATGCAAAGTGAAAAAAGAACAGAGAAATAGAGAAAAGAACATTCACAGTAAAGTTGACATTAGCCAAACACAAAATCCATTCTGACTTCTAAACTTACCGAGAGTTACAGAATTCTGGACCACAAGCTTCCGCAGGAAGAGTTACGTATTCAGTACAACATTTAAGTTGGCCAGGCCTTCTGTGCATGTAACCTGTACATTTTTACACAATACAATGGTTTATTGTACATCAGTTATTTTGTAACCAAACCCCCTCCATATGACTGAAGTCATTCCCCTTTTTTGGAGCAAATTCCTCCGCTACCTTCCACTGCACTTCACTGTGTCTAAATCACTCATGTAAAGAACGTAGGCCATATTATGGGTAACTGCATGATGTCATTACATAAACAAGTCAGAATATCACTATTATCACTATATAAATATTTTATATCATTTTAAAAACTATGATGATATTATTGCGAATGATACAATATGGCACAGCCCTGGTAGACAGGCATTTGTAACTGTGTCACCATTTACAGAGGATTGACATAACTGCCGCATCAATTAAAGTTGGACCAACGCCAGTCCACTGTAAATGGTGCAGTAGTTAGAGGCCTGTTCACCTTAAATGATATGAAGAGGAAAACAAACTGCATGAATAATCACTATATAGGCCCATTTCATTTTAGTTTTTAAAGATGCTATTCTTTTTCATTTATTGAGTCATTTTGTCCATTTTTAACGCCATGTCAATGGGTGAAATTTTGCAGCTGTTCGTTTTCTCTGAGAAAAATGCAGTCTCTGGAGTTTGATTCGAAAAACGTGTTCCAAAGTGTGTAATTTCACATTAAGCCATTCCAGATGAGTGTCTGAACAAAATAATTGAACCCATCGTGCATTAAATAATTCATTTACAGCACAGACATACAATTACGATATAATCAGCGGTGGTGACCATGGTGGGTTTTTTCATACCCTCCCCTCGCCCAGCATTTTTTTTTTCTCCTTTTTTAATGGAAGTGTCTTATTTCCACCTGCTTTCCGGGCAGCTGCCTATCTCATAAGTCAGAGGGGGGAGATTGCTGGCAGCCGGCTTCTTGCCGTTTGTGTTTTATTTATGTATTTTCATCACACTCCTATGAGAGCTCCCGGTGCAGTGCCCCACAGCTAAAAAACACCACCTCTCTCCGAGCCCGGAACAAGTAGATTTAGCTTGGCCTGCGGCCCTCGCCACTTGTAATCACCTTGTTTTTCATCAGCTGCGGTTGTGGAGGGGCCGTGGCAACTCTCCATCTTACCTTATATTTGTGCTGCCTTTTTTACATGTTGGCAAAGCATCGGTTTTAGTGGAAGCATGATGGAAAATTCTGTTCAGCTGACCAAAACATTTCTCCAAGAGTTCAATTCCCAACCTTTACACTGGTGAAATAAACTCACTATGGATGTTTATGGAAAATGAACATGTAAAAATAAACAGTAAAAAAAAACAAATTGAAACACTTTCTTGATAGAGAGGGAAACATCATCACCCAGGCTCTAGATCTGTCACTGTGGCATGGGGTTGCAGGGTACTGTCATAGCGGAATAGGTGATGATTAGACATGAATGGGATTAGACAGGAATGAAAACTTTGTATGATGTATATATATATTGGCCGAATATATGACCAGCTATTAGTATTATCACAGTATTGTTAAAATGTGCTGAAGAGTTTAAAACATTCTATTACACAAACACATAATTTCAGCAGGTTTTAACAACTGAGCTACACAAAAAATGATCAAATTGTCAAAAATAAACCCATATGAACAATAAACACTGCAAAGTCTTGTTTTTTCTGTTTGCCTTATGTAAAGATGTATAAATTCACCCTCAATTCAACAAGGTTTTATGTTTAACATGTAATCAGTAATCATAAGACATGTTTATTTCAAATAGGTCCTAGATATTAAAGGGAAATGCGTTTGAATGTAAAACGTTCATGGTGGAATGTAGGAGGCAGTTACCAAGCTTCATTCAAGGTCAGAACCTATTCAAAATTTACTTGGGGTTAAAAAAAGTCACTGAATATTTAAATAGAGCAAAGTTTTATATGGAGCATAGCGCGGAGGTGGACAGTGAGGTGAGATTGGGCACCACTCCGTAGCTCTTGACACTGTACGTTCCAAACTGTGGTAATCAACTGTGGTTTTAATTAAAATGTGAAACCGTCATAGTAACTGTCAGGAAATTTAGTGTGGTTTACCTGAAACCAGTAAGCAATGCATGTCTAGTGATGATACATGACCAGTGGTGGTTATTACACAATTGTTACATAGAGACCATTCATATATTGGACAAAAATGATCTTTAAAAAATGTACTTTAGCTGCTTTTCGTCTAAATGTTTTTGCAGTTTTTTAAAAACCAGGTCTCGCATTGAGAGCACAATGAAAACTGAACGCTGAGAAACACGTTTGAGTTCTTTGTAATCGTTCTCTGCTATTAAGTGGATGGGTTTTTTCAGATGATCGAATGTTTCAGACTTAATTAGGCCTTGGGCACACTTTTATTCAACTCGCCGCCAATTGTTGAGATAACGCTTTTCAAGAGGTGTGAGAGCCTGGGCTCGAGATGGTCTTCAAAAGCCGGCGAGAGCCATTCACACGGGTAATGGCGCCGCTCGCACAAAGAGACACTCTGCCTTTTTCTCTAATGAAAGTCATAAGTAAAATCCATGGCCGGAAATGAACGGCTCGAACATGATTTCAAAGTGTGGGAGATTACAGAGCGAGGCTATCGATTGTTTGCAATTGCGTGGCACTTAGAAAACGAGTGTTGATCATAGAGATAATGGGCCGAGTCTGATGGCTTTCGTGGCTTTGCTGTAAACCTTTCACAAGGCTGAACAGCTTTATTTATTTATTTATTTATTTTACAGAAAGACACATTAGCTATTGAATGCATACATCAACACACTGTGTAAAGAAGCTAAACTCTGTGTAGAATTTAAGCAAAAGGCAAATAGTTCTTGCTCATTTTGCTAAATTAAAAGACCATTTCATGAATTGCTCACTGTGTCTGCATATTGGATAGATTCCTAATAGCACTAGTGTCATCATTCATTCATTATCTGTAACCGCTTATTCAGTTCAGGGTCGCGGTGGGTCCAGAGCCTACCTGGAATCATTGGGCACAAGGCGGGAATACACCCTGGAGGGGGCGCCAGTCCTTCAAAGGGCAACACACACTCACACATTCAATCACACCTACGGACAGTTTTGAGTCACCAATCCACCTACCAGTGTGTGTTTTTGGACTGTGGGAGGAAACCGGCGCACCCGGAGGAAACCCACGCAGACACAGGGAGAACACACCACACTCCTCACAGACAGTCACCCGGAGGAAACCCACGCAGACACAGGGAGAACACACAACAGAATTTGACCTCATTAATGATTAAGCGGCTGCAAAACACCCTCTGAGGGTACAAACTCCCTATAATACAATTCGTTTCAGAAGAAATTTGGGGATCCAGAAGTATCATATTTGCAAACACATGTAATGCAGTGAGTCTTTTCCAGGCAATTATATACTGCCACCAACACATGCTAATCTTAAGCGAGTGCTGAGTCTAATGACTTGAGACTGTTATGAAAGAACAACTGAAGCTCATATAATAATGTAGCTGGGGTTTTAAACCTAATCCCGGACCAGAATAACTCAGTCAGCAGGGATTCAGCACTAAGAATCCTTTTAGTTTTGAGTCACTGTGTGAGCCGAGCGCTTTTTTGCGCATTACCATATTCCCACACGAGTGAAGAAATTCCCAACAAAATGTGACACCCCATATATGAAGTGGCCCACTGCATATTGTATGGATCGAAGTGGAATAAATTGCAGCCGGCTCACTGGAGCGACTCTAAGCTGGGTGATATAAGCTCTATATTTGTCATTTCCCGCAGTCGTCTGGGCTCGTCGCCGTGGCCTTGGCTCACTCTGGAGCCTTTACTGATCCGTGACATATTCTCCCTGATTGACCAGCTGCTCGGACATTGAAAGCAATGAATAACTAATGAAGCCGGGATCCTGATCCGCCCTGCCTCGGAAAGGAGGGAAGAACGCACCTTCCTTCTATTAGATGATGTTTGGTGATAGAGGAATACCAGTGCATGTCAATAACATCGCTCTGATCCTACAGGACTTACACTTCAGGAAGAAGTTAGGTGCATCACTTCTGGATTATGATGTTCATTTTGCACAATTATTACTTTGGGTACATTTTACTAATTAATTTAAGACAAATAAATAAATCAATAATGGAAAGTAAAAATACGTTAACTGAAACCAACCTTACCATAACAGCAAAGCACCATTAGAGGGTGTCAGTGAGTAATATTTATCTATGTGTTTTTTTAACTAACATTAACAACCGTTTATTTAATGATGCCTCTAGGAACATTACCATTGTTTTAAAACGGATTTATTTGATGATTATCAATAACACTGTAGGTAACAAATAGAGACGTACAGCCTATAGAAGGAGGTGGTGAGATATACGGCAGCATTGAGTGTCTTTTTTTTGGTGGGGGTGGGGTTATTTATCACCTCTAAAGGGCAGTGGTGAGCAGTGTTTGTTTATTTGAGGTTAGTATATAACACATTTAGCCATCATTACATAACAGTAGATATTTTCTACAGCAGTTACTTTCATTCATCTTCTTTAACTGCTTCATCCTGTTTAGGGTTACGGTGAGTCCAGGCCCCATCCGGGAATCATTGGCCAGAAGGCAGGAAAGCACCCTGAACAGGGTTGCAGTCGCGTACATGCAGGGCACCACACACTCTCCCAGTCTTTCACACACTCAACAATGGGCAATTTCACACACTTGATGGCTGTAATTTCTTGACTGTGCCTGGGCAACAGGAAGCAGATCATTTCAAAAGTAGGAAAGTAGAGGGCACCTCAGAGTAGCAAAAAACTGCAAAAAGACCTCTGAAATAGACAATGGGAAGCTAATTTATATGCACTATTTATATAATGTGGATTTATGTGCATAACCTCCTCCTTGCTGCAGAAAAGAAAACAATTTTAATTGCCTGGTGGCCATATGGAAGTAGACGAACAGAATAGCCTTGGCTCTGTCAGGCCATGGGTTCATCTGGATAAATGGAACATCTTCAATTTGTTTATTTAATTTTTTTCGTTGCTAATTCAAGCCCCCCATTCAAAAGGCTAGCCTAGCTAGCCTCCTTCTGTAGAAAATGAGGCTGTTTTGTTTTGTGGACTCCAGCCTTGAAGGGATGAGGGGGGGAAAGGAGGGAGATAGAGAGAGAGTGAGAGAATGAAAAATACATTAGGTATCTTGACATGTTTTAGCTTGGAGAGGTGTGGGATTGTGAGGAGGGCTCAGGGAATTGGACGGTGAGAACTCAATAGAGAAACATGGCACCCAATAAAGGGCTACAAACACAGCAATATCTGCAGTTCACTCGATAAATCTCCACCTAAATCAGCTCCCAGCTGGAGGAACTCTGCCCAATGCCTTGAGCTGGCTTTTCCAGCTTTTCTCAGTCTCATTAGAACAGAAATCGCTCATAAAAATGAACTCATCATTCTTGAGACTGGACAGGTCTCTGTGGAATTTGATGGTACTGTAATCTTACAAGTGCTGTTAATATTGCTGTGGTTACTCTGCTCAGCATTTTTGCTTGTCCATTGTGAAAATCTGATACCTAGTACGTGGAACTGGTACTTTACTTAGTTCTTGCTTGCTAGTGGTTCAGAGTAGGGACTAAATGTGACATGTAATCCTCAAAGGCTGGCCAGAGAGACTTGTCAGCCACCAAAATATGCAGACCTCCAGCACTAAATCTGTAAAATCTCCAAGCTACAGCAGAGATCACATCTGTTTTTACCTGACTCACTTTTACATTTAACTAGCTCGTACAGTTAGAGTACAGTAGAGTTTCAAATGCTCAATGGATCGTTGGCCGACAAAAAACAACAATAACAAAAGGTGAATACACAAGTGAACCGTGCTAAAGATTATTGCCACCATTATTTTGTGGTTTTCAAAGCCTGAGTTTCTCATTGGACAATGTGTTTTGTGATGTCACCAGGTACAATTTGAAGGGGAGTCATGCTAATAGAAACACAAGCCGTGTGGAGTCGAGTAAGCACCATGCAATGGAAAAGCATCATTAAATGAAGCCAGAAAATACTACTTCACAGCTCAATGTTGCGAGACTTTTATTCCTCTTTCCAACACTTGCCATTGAAAATTGTGACCTTTTGATACTTTTCCACTGCGTGGCACCTACTCGCCTCTGCCTGCCTGTACTCTGCTTTTTGTTTTTCAATTAGGTAAGTTTGGCACCTGGTTCCTGGAATATGATACCCTTTTAGTACCCCTTCACTTGTGGTTACAAACAAGCAGAGTAGGGATTAAATATAATGCATTAACCCTATGGAGTCTGCACTCCTGCCATTGGGATAAATCAGAACTTGCAACTCAGCAATTTTTGATCCTAGAAACATAATAAAAATACCCTAACAGGCCACTCTTATTGGAGGGTTATGACCGCAACACAACATGTGGAAATGCCCATTTTAATCATATAAAGAGAAGCAGATGGCTGTTTTTCGCACTGAGGTTCAAGATTGCACAGTCACACTTTTCAGGAGGAACAGCTTCATTTTGTGATGAGTAAGTGAAATATATTCGACTTGTTTTTCTGCAGCATGTTCGCTGATTAGCTTCTACCGCTAGGTAGTTCAGTAGTATAATCCAATAAAGGAATTTGTGAAGCTGACGTTTTGTAATTGTTTTGTAAATGTTTTGTAATTGCCAGAGTCACAGAGCTCAGCTGATAGAGAATAAAATGGCTTGTAGTAAAATTTGGATGCTCTCTGCTGCTTTCAAGCTGTCATCTGAAGCCCATGTTTATGGATTTGTACCTCCAAAACAGTCTGTGTCATTGCTAAATAACAAAAGTTTACACCATTTACAACCAAACAATTCAGTTGGAATCACTGATGGGGTGCGGTGGGGGCTAATGAGCCATTATCTTTGACAGTGGGGAGCACTTTTCTCACCTGTGTTTCACACCTATCCCAAGAATAGTCAATGTGTGAGACACAGGTAAAAACTGTCACATCACATTTGTAGCAATACTGAAAAAAAAACTAAATAAAATATCAGATAGCTGTAAACACCAGTGTGTAGCCAACACCCATGTCTACAAAGTTTCAAAAGAAAACTTCATAAGTGTGCGTTTTTTCACTACATATAAACATCTTTGGAAATAGTTTTTTTAAAAGTCCATGTTTAGAGTTAATTTAAGCAAAGCAAAACAAAACAAATAAAAAAAAACAGATGAATGGCATACATACTTCTCTCATATTATTGTTGCTGAATTTGTGCTGAACAAACTTTTTTAGGTAGGTGAATATTGTTAAAATATCAAGGCATGTCAGATCACCCCAGACGTGACTTAAAGGCCTCCAGAGGGTTAATATTGCAGAGCACTGATTGGCCAGAGAGACAACGAAATGCAGATATCCAAGCTTCAGTGTCGATCTCATTTGCTTTTGTCCAACTCACAACAGCTACTTAATGTTAACAACAAATACGGTTGTGGTCTTTTGAAGATGTTTGAATGCTCCAGGAGCTGGATGGTGCAACCGTTATAGTGGGCGGCGGAACTATACGCAAACAATGCTTAACATTGCCGCTGCTGTTGTTCTAACTTCTAAAGCCTGCAGTTCCTGTTAGTGTTTTTTTTTTTCTGCAACATCACAGGCTACATTTAGGGGGAGCTCTGCTAGCAGAAAAGCTAACAGGGACCATGTCCTAAATAGCAGGTATAGTCGAGTAGAGAAGGTACAGTGGACTGGAAAAGCTCCATTTGATTTATGTGCAACTGCTCCAGATTGTCCAATTTAATTCCATCTTTGGCATATGCCTGAGGAAGAGCGGTAAGTTTGATCACATTTTTGCAATTTACCACACACACACAGGCCATAAACTATGCACCGATGCATGCAGAAAGTGTCTAAAACTGGCAGCAAAGGCTTAGTACAGCAGGCCCTTAGTGTTTATCAGAGTGCTGACCGATTGACTGACAATGTGTATGTTTTGCTGAGAGACAGCTTTTGCCGAGAGACCGATTTTGCGCTAGCGTAGAGAGCAAAGCAAACTCATGAATCTTACATGAACATTTGTCTGCACAGTCTCTCTCTTTTTCTCCCTCTTTTCTGTCTCTGATGTGCGTCCAGACAAGCAGCAGGTCCAGTCACTGGCGACAGGGGACCGGCCAACTTAGAAGCACCAATTAAACAGCCCTGCTTTTTTATTTATTTCCTTGCTACCACGAAATCCAGCCTCAAGGTACCAGTGTCCAGAGAGTGATGTGAAAGACATGCAGTTTTATTTGATGAAAATCTCCGTAGCTCAGATGAAATTTGTTTTAGTGGTTGACTCTGAAATCTATGTCTTTATTCTGGTGAGGATCTGGAAGTAGAGCGCAGCACAGCTGCTGTCCTCATCTGAACTTGGTCAAATGAGGTTGAAACCAAAGTAGTGCATGCTGTTGTTACTCCCACGATCCACCATAAGGCTGAAACAATGCAATAATAAAGAGAACAATACAAAATTGAAACTCCAGGCCTCATCAGGGGCTGCTCCAGCTTCGGTTCCATGATTAAATACCCTTACTAAGCATGGGTAATCGTGCTGAAATTTACTTCCCTTGGGAAAAGCAGGGTGCTTAGTGGGCTCAGTGCCTCACTTGCACTTTACCTGGTCTTTGCTTAGGCTGTTGTATTCACATGAATGTTAAAAAAGTACATTTTTACTCATCTTCATCTATGTGAATTTATGTTTTCCTTCATTAGATGCTGTTGTATGACTACTGTCTTAAATGGCTGTAACTGTTAAGTATAGAACGTCCAAATTGGAATCAACAAGACTAGGCATGTAGCAAAAAGGACTGTGCAATAATCATCATTAAGTCATTCATTGTCTGTAATCACTTACACAGTTCAGGTCCATGGTGGGTCTGAAGCCTAACTAGACTCACTGGGCACAAGAGGTGAACACACCCTGGAAGGGGCGCCATGTCCTTCGCAGGGCGACACACACTCAAAGCTAGGGACACTTTTGAGTTGCCAATCCACCTATCAACGTGTGATTTTGACCTGTGGAGGAAACCCACGCGGACTTGTGAACAACACACCAAACTCATCACAGACAGTCAACAGGAGCAGGGCACAAACCTACAATCCCAGGATTTTGGATCTATGTGACAGTGACACATGGAGATATGAAATAACTTAAGTTTGGGAGAAGGACCACGCCCAGACTCCTCCTCTTTACCATCACGCACCCTATAAAAACCACTCCTCTCTCCTCACCTTCTCGTGATGAAATTCACACCCCACCCCCACCCCTACTCATCCTCTTTCACCAATGAATTTGCCAGGCAACGGGGGGTCTGGCTTCACTCTCCACTAGCAGAAGCCGCCCAGAACTCCAGCCCAGGTCCTTCTGAGTTCCTCTTTCTTGCCCTGCTTACATCATGCTTGGTCCTCACTTTGCAAATAACCTGTTGCCCATCAGAACCCAACTCTCATTTATTTCATTTCCAAATCCAACAGCTATCACCAGAATGTGTTTGAAAGGACTTTGAATGTGACTGGCAGAAATCAAACCCAACACCTAAGACTGATCTTTATGGATGTGGATATTTTTGGAGGTGGAAAGTAGTTAGAAACATTTAGGAATGTGTCCCAGACAGCCTAGATTAAGCCTAGACCTGGACTACACAGCAGTTTGAATTGTGGATTTTCATGAATGATGAATGACGCAGTTCAGGCCTGAACGTAATCCCTGTCTGGGAAACCAGAAACATGTGCACATGCAAGGTAGCACAGTGGTCGCTGCTAGGGATGCACTGATATGAGAATTCTGGGCTGAAGCTGATATCCAGGGTTATGTATATTGTAGTGCAGGGTGGTATGACCAAAATCCTATATCACTGTATTTTCAATATTGTATCGGTTTCACAGTATTTTACAGTTAATTTTTCCATGCATGACTCATTGATTGTGAGAAGAATTTCTGCAGTAGAGTGGTTAAGGGTACCCTACTCCACTGTCATGAAAATTGTACATTGTACAGAAAAACCCATTCCCACATTAGTATTACATGTAATACAGGTTTGCATGGCTCCACAGACATAATCAGAAGCTGGCACTAAATTAGCGAAGGAATCAAAAGGCATGACAGTTTCAGTAAATGACCGTTTTTTTAAGAAAACTTAAAATAAGAGGTATTTACATATAAAGTAGTCAAAAATATCTTCATTTAATTACAATATTTAAACAAATAAATAATAACAATAATCATAAATAGCAAATATGTGCAACTCCCAGCAAAAATACTATTGATACTTTAGCTCAACAGCATTTGCAGTAAGTGTTTGGTCCACGTCCGACGTTTCAAACCTACCAGACAACAGACATGGCTCCTTGTTTTTGGTGAAAGTTCTTCTGGGTCATCATCTTCTACTTCAATGTCTGGTACAACTTCTGGATCAGAACTTCCCCTGTGCATTTTTCACTGTGCCCAACAACTCCACTAATACTCGCGCTCCATTCCATGCATATTTAGAGGTGCTGCAATGAAAAATATCCCATGTGAAACAATTTACCACCGTGGTGCGTTCCGGACATGGTTAGGCTTTTTAACGTGTGGCCAGTATATGAACAATTCATATCGTAACAAAAATAAAAATACCACCCAGCACTAGTATATCATAGCTTTCCTATTAAAAACATGTATCTCCCAAAATAGTTACTTTACAGAAGGAAAAAATCCTACTTAACTTTAAATGGAAGAGACTGTACAAAGATTTTATTCCAAGTCACAATCTGAAGGACAGCTTATGTTTTCAAAAATATATGTAACATTTATATGTAACATTTGCACAAAATTTGAAGCAAACAGTAAATTAAAAGCTGTCTCCCTTATTCTTACCCACATTTAGTTAGATAACTGTAACAGCTTTCCATCCACATAGTTTTTGCAGATTATGAAAATGTGATTAAAAGTCCTGAATGTAAAAGCACCCAAATATCGCAAATCAACTTTCCTTCATTTCTCGACTCTCCATGATTTAGAACCACAGCTTCTTGTTTTAGTGCATGTGTTCATTACTGTACATATACACAGCAGTGCACGCAAGTCAGAGAGCAAAAAGCCACTTATTTAGTCTTCTCTCAAGAGCTTTAAGAACAAGTTCTGTACAATAGAATACAAATATAAACCCCAAAAAATAAATATTAAATCAGGCTTTTTGATGTAAAGTGTTTGTGATATAAACAGTTCTGCTCAAAGCAAAACCCTCTAATGTTTATCCATCTCTCTCATTTCGACGTTGCACCTGATCATGGAGCCTAGGTCATTTGAAGATTATTCACAAAATGTAGTGAATGGAAACACGTCTCTTTAAGCTCTTTGTTTTTCCATTGTGCATAACATTTGCAAAATTTTTGGATGGAAACCTTGCTTTTTTAATGACCAAGTTCAATAACATAATAGATCTACAAACAAACAAACAATAAATAAATAAAAGTAAGTTAATTAAAGCAAAGGATTAACCACAAAGAAATACCAGTGGATCTTTTAGCAGTGTAGCTATTCAACAATACAGCAATACAGAAATGTGTGCTTCAGCTGTGCCTTTGTGATTCTCCACACTGTCAGAAATGGAAGAATCTAAGCCAGACCCTTGTTTTTTTCCCCCAACATGTTCATCAGTCTATATTTCAGACCCAGAGTGTCGCCAGTCTTCTTCCAGCATGAATAAATGTGTCAGCAAATATTGGTTTGAAATATCTGCAAAAAAAAAAAAATGTCCATAGGTGTGAGTGTGTGGGTGATTGTACAAGTGTGATACCCTGTGATGGATTGGCGCCTGGTTCATCCCAATGATTTTGAGTAGGCTCCACATACACTTTGACTCTGAACAGGATGAAGCAGTTTCAGAAAATGAATGAACGAATGAAGGAATAAATGTATATAAGTCATGCTGGATACTTTTATTTCTACTCAAGTACATTGGACAATAAAAGAGTCTATATTTACTCTTGTTTTTTCCTTTTCTGTGTTAATTGAGAAGGTGTTTTTTGCTGAACAGCTTGATGACTAGGTCGCTCCATTGACTTTAGAGCTTTAGCCTTTTATTTTAGACCAAAACAAACCCAGAATAGTGATACACGATCTTTGTTTCTGTGCTGATAGGTGCTGAATGCTGTAAAAAGTTCTATTTCAGACCGAAGTAGATACTTTTGTCCTTGTGCTGCTCTTTTTTTTTTGCAATTTACTCTTTGTTATATAACCCATACATAGTATTTTTACTGTAGATTTGGGCTATTGCACACATCTCTGGATTTTTCAAATTTGCACCAACTTGTTACTCAAACGTATGCCTCATTTCCTTGCATTTGATAAAGTTAGCCACAAGACAAGCCGAGGGAAAATGGCAATGGGGCAAAAAATAGCTTCCATTTAAAGGGAATAGAGCAGCAGTGGTATATTTTGGTGTGTAACTAATTGCTTATACATTTGCTGTGTGTGTGTGTGTGTGTGTAGGAGGTATGGCTGTGGGAATTACTCGTGTAGCTTCCAGCCACAGTTACACAAACATCAGTCGTGGCCTCTTTTTTTTTCACCACACGGTCCGGTGTGGAGAGTGAGCCGAGTCTGTGGCGGGCACTCGACGGCAGAAGGTAATTACTCTGGGCAGCGGCCACTTCGTGATGGGTCCCGTGTAGCTGTTCAGGCTCATTACAGCCACAACATGCTGACACCACACAGCCCACACTGACAAAACCCACCAGCACAAGGCTGAGGAAAACTCTAAATGATCCCTTCTTTTTTTGGGTCCTCCTACAAGCCAAAAGCCTGGGAGGAAATGGCAGAAAGCACAAGTTTGTGTAAGTCAAGGTGGAAAGGGCTCCTATTGTTCTTCTGAAACATTGTGGACCATGGAGATAAAGGGCAAATCATTTGGTGGCCCTGTGTCCATTTCTGGATGGATATTTATGCTCAAAGTACAAGGTATACTCATGATAATGATGATGCTTTTACCTTACGGAGCTCCTAAGGTGATAATGTGTTTGTTTTTATTAAGGCATGGCCACAAAATAATATATTGTGGCCTCAGAATATTATATTCTTGCCACAATTAAGGTTGGGCAGTATAACAGTAATAATGCATGCTGCAGTATGTAAAAATGTAGACGACAACTCAAAATGAGCGTGGTATTTGAAAATTATGATTTGTGTGTTGCATCAAATTTCTGTTCTGTCTTTAAGTACACGACCAAAACGTTAATTTATGTGCATTTAAGAGAGCCACAAGGAGGGGGCGCTGTGGGAGCTCACTCCCTGGTTGTGCCACACTCAGGTGGAGGTGCCCATCTCTAGCAATGATATATTATTGTATGTATATAACATTTTATATATTATATATGTTATTATTTATGGCCGTATCTTATTAATTACAACCACCATGTCACATTAGGGGGGCCCTATTTACTACCCAACATTAGTAAATTTTTTGTAACATTTTACAATAAGGGTACATTGATTAATGGTACTTAAGGCAGTAATAAGCATTACTAAATGGTTAGATGATGTCACAATTAATCATTAAGTAATGATAAGTAACAAAAACTAGCATTAACTAGCATTATTATTGGGTTTTATAAAATCTTAACAATCTTATTGATAGTTCATGTTTCTATCATGGGGCAGCACGGTGGCGCAGCAGGTAGCGTCACAGCTCCAGGGGCCTGGAGGTTGTGGGTTCGAGTCCCGCTCAGGGTGACTGTCTGTGAGGAGTTGGTGTGTTCTCCCTGTGTCCGCGTGGGTTTCCTCCGAGTGCTCCGGTTTCCTCCCACAGTCCAAAAACACATGTTGGTAGATTGGCGACTCAAAAGTGTCCATAGGTGTGAGTGTGTCTGTGTTACCCTGTGAAGGACTGGCGCCCCCTCCAGGGTGTATTCCTGCCTTGTGCCCAATGATTCCAGGTAGGCTCTGGACCCTGAATTGGATAAGAGGTTACAGGTAATTAATGAATGAATGAATGTTTCTATCATGACTTAATATTTAATTGTCACTTTGCAAATTACACGTTTATTAATACTATTCACTGTCTTATTACTTAATACTGTAAGTTACCACTTTTTTTTATACATTTTTACATGTGTTTTCCATATAATGCAACTCAAATGAAATGAAGAATCAAAATTCTTTGTACAGCCAAAATAAAGCAATTTATTCTCCATGACAGTGGATCTCCCACATGGAGGCAGAGGTGTTATTTCCAGTACAGAATCTATCAGGCTTCCACATGTCAGTATAGTTCCTGTTAAATTTGTTTCACGGTGGCTCTACAGGTTTGCATCTCTGTCACACAGCTCCAGGGTTCTGCGTTTAAGTTCACACCCCACCTCGGGTAACTGTCTGAGGAGTTTGGGATGTTCTGCCTCGGTTTCAGATGAATCATTGAGTAAGTGACAACCTTCTATACTCTGATTTTCCAGGGTAAAGAGGTGTCACCTAATGTTTCAAACGTATTCCTAGAATCAGTGCATCTTAAAAAATCTCCCTGATCTAAAGTTTCTGAAGACATACCCTTGAGCATCATAAACCCAATGACACTTTAGTCCCCTTTTTATCAGACAGTCTTGTCCTTGGCTGAGTGTGTGCCTAGTGTTGGACACTTTTACTGCCACTTTTTTTTTTTTCATCCAGTTTTACCTCAGAGATTCCTCGAACTTAATTAGCAAGGTCGTTTAGCCTCCATTCACACTGAAGGTCAAGGTGCTTGCTGAAGCTCGGTCTTGCAAGCCATGGGTCCAGTCAACATAAAGAACTATTTTTATCCATCTAACTGACAGATCAAGTGGCACTGATCCACACACCTTTACCTTAGAGCCAGGAAAGAGAGCAAGAGCAGAATCGGAGCTCATACATCAATGTGCCAAGGCTAAGGATTGTCCGGCGTTCCTGTGGGATCAAACTCTGACCATGTCATGACCAGAGACCTGTCTGAAACCTTTTTTTTTTCTTTTTTGTCCTTATTGACCTCCAGATTTGAAGCTGGACTAACAGAAGCTTTCTAAGATTATGTGGACTGCGACAGCCCAAGACTCTTTAAGACCCTTGGGAAAAGCAGGCCCAGCCCACGTGCAGTGTATTTTTATTCCACACAAGGTGGCTTTACTATATAATGATTGGCCCTATGACTTGACCTGCTTAAATTATGTAACCAGAAGTTTTTGGACACCTGCTTGTCCAACAGGACTTGTGAATTAGGAAAGAGTTTGCACAACAGTTTCTAATCTGAAAAAAAGAATAAAACTAGACTATGGAGCATTGATATGTTGATTATTGATGATCAGATACTGATTTTGGAGGATTTACTCTTTGCCCATCTAGCTGACAGCTGCTCTAGCATGCTATTTCATTTCATGCATTTCTATGGAGGTTGTATAAGCTGTGTTTGCATGTGAACAATGGTGTTAGCCAAATTCACTAATTATAAAATGCATCTACAGACTTTTGGATATGGTATAACTCTCTTCCCTGTTGGACTGGCCACAACAGCACAGAATTCCCTTCTCTTTTAGAACTTTAGAACTCCCGAGGGACGTGCCTGTATGAAATGCAATGAAAGTTAGTCTTTAATTGAGCCAGTAACCTTGGACTAGACTTGTTTCTTGTTGCGCAATTTTGGTTTTGCAGAGTCTTTTATGTGTCTCCGGTTGATGTAAAAATCCTATAACAAGTATTTCAAAGTCTGTTTGTTGTCTGCTGAGTGAGGACGAAGCACTGGGTGTAAGCAGAAGAGAAGGAAAGTACACAGCACTGTGCAAAGGATTTTAAATATTTCATTTACAGTCCGGACAGTTATTCATTTTTCGAATGTTTCTGAGGAAGTCTAAGTTCATTCATGTGCGTAAAGACCCTGACGGACTTCTAGAATTGATATATAAAAATGGATTTCAGAAATATAGTGGAATAGCACAGATTTTGATAAAACAGATATATTTTTTTCAAAATGAAACTATTCCTGTACTGTGCAGAAACATTGCCTTTGCGCTGTACAAATCCACACATGCTTCTTTGTCTTGTGCGTGTACGTCCTACCGCAGTAAAGACAGAAGTTCACTAATCCAGAGTTAATTGGGGGATAAAGGGTGCCTTATGTGGTTTTCACTTATATGTATTCCTTCTCCACAGAACGCAATCTCAGGACTGTGCATTCTCATTCTACTTTGAAGTTTTAATTTGACCAGCTGCTCAGTGAATCTCACCAATAAAATAGTACACTGATTGTCAGGTACAACTGTCACATCACTGCTGCATAGTACAGCAAACAGAACATGAATAAAATATTGTGTTAAATTTCTGTTAAACTCTCAAGCATTGAAGAAAATCAATAGTTATTTATTTATTTTTACTGAACAGTCTATGTTTATGAAACTGCATGCTTTACAAATTTGAATTTGAATAATGTTAATTTTTTGATTTTCAAATTTTCATTCATTTTAAATTTGAAAATTAAACTATAGTGTATAAATACATGACATTTTGCTGCTCTTTGTGTATTTGTACTGTTGACACTGCATAGTTCCTTAAAGGAAAAACTTCAAAGACAATAAATAAATAAAAGAAAGAAAAACAAATGAAAAAAAAATGGTAAAAAAGGAATTAAAAAAAGGGATAAAATAAAATAATAAAAAGGTGCTACTGTATTATGGACTTAGGGTAAATGATTTTAAAGAGAATATATTATGTAAAAAACACTTGCAGTGCATGTGCAGATTCATTTTTAATTTGATTTGGAACTAATACCAACCCACAAACAGTGAAACAAAATATCCAAGTCAGTTTTTTGAGATCTGCCTAATTCAGAAATGATGGGATAAAAAGATCTGTTCTGATTATTGTGCTGTTACATCAGTGCACAGTTTTTAGAATTTTCTGGCCTCCATGTCTGAGTCTCTCATGTAACAGCGCTGTACCTGCCTATAAGTGAGAGTGGAGAATTACGAGTACTGATTTAATTTGGAGAAAACGAGAATGTGGAAGAAAGAGAACCGAGTGAAAATGACTAAAAAGCAAGAGCTTCTGCTCTTCGCTCCTTATTCCTGGGCACGTGAGCTGTGGCTTATTCTGATTTAAAGGAACAGGTGCTGAAATGGGGCTATTTAGCCAAGGGGAGAATGTTGCTGGGGTGTTGGATCCTTGTGATATTTTGGTCAAAGCATGTCACACACGTTTCATTAAGACCTGAAAGGGCCGTGTTCTCTTACGGTAAAGAGGTAAAATACACACACGTAGCCTTGAAATAACTCTTGTCACTTTTATGTGTATGAAACCACATTCAAGTATACAGATGCTAGTCTGGAACGCAGTTCATGAACGTCCTGTGACGGTACAAGCAGAATGTCTCTGAGTGAGTGCTTCTCACTGTCTTTGCTGAAGTATTTACATTTCTGTAACGTTCTTGTTTGAGAACGGAGCACACGCGTCCTCTCCCAGCCTCGCCATGCACTGAATGCTGCTTTTTAAACTCATCCCTCAGGAGCTATGTGATGCCTGGTCAAAAGATGTTAAGTAGGGTATGTGTGTAAAATCTCTGTCGCCTGAGAGGAGGCTAAGTGCTCTCGATTTGGGACGCTGACAGGTTCAGAGGCTGTGATGTTCGCACCAAGAACCTACACTTCATGAAGAAGGGACCCCCACGGTGGTCCTCGCGGGCGGCCGATCTGACTGGAGGCAGGGCTTCAAACTGACATATGGGTGGCCGAACCCTCTGAGAGCAGGTGGAACCTCTTAATTGGGACTCAGCGGCACACTGACTGGCGGATTAATAAGAAAGCGACGGACCTTAAAAGACCCTGTTGCTACAGCTGTGGTCCACTGTAACTAGAGCCTGGCGTAGGTCTAGTGGGGGAGCTGTCATACTGGGCATCTGGGGCTAGTGTGTGTGCAACAACCTAGGGAGAATAAAACCAAGTCGAACCTCATTATCAAACCTGGCCTTGGTGTCTCTTCGGGGTGAGCACTTGGTCATCACCCTGGACTTGTGGCGGGAGCTTTGATAGGGCCAGGGGTCTGATGCAATACCCCGACAATGCTTACCCAGTAAAACATCCTTGTGCCCGAGTCCTCCAATTTGCCACCTGCTCTGCCATCTGACGCAAGTCCAGATACATAGCCGAGGAACTGGATGTTTTAATTAATTCGCCTTTGTGATGGAACACATTCTCCTCATTATTTCCAAACCGCAATCTCGAGCTTCTAGCTTTAACATTGGAATTCGGCACCAAAATCTAATGTAGCTCTTTCTCTTCTCTCGCTTCCCATTTGCCTCTGCACCGTCGAGGTAAATAAAGTCACCCCACTTCCTTGTTTGTGTTTGTTCTTCCAATAACAGGGTTTAATGGGGCTGTTTGTCTCAGGACACGTCAATACAAGGCAGTGCCACATTCACACTATTCCACAAATGATTCCCGGGAACACGCTAACATCATGCTTTAAGAAAGGCTATTGTATGATTGATTCTTCATTCCCGTGTACATAATAACATCCCCAGTGGCTATGGTTCCACCAAGCCATGGTTTATTCCACTGCTTTATCTCACCAATAAACTTTACGCAGCAATGACCCTAAGCCATTCCAGCTTCTGTTTATGTATCTGACACATTGCTGGGTTTTCCTGGATTGTGAAGATGGACGGTCCTTGTCAAAGCACAAGCTACCCTTTTCTGAGGTGGGGGACGTGTTCGAAGAGAACCAATCAAGCGAGCAGGGCCTAAAAAATGGCAAACAGTAATAATGGCAGGGAATGTCTTTCAGTTTGTGTGCGAAGTCCAATAGTAATTATGTGTATTGATTCGCTTGTTATTTTTATAGGTTCTCTGCACTTGAGACTTATGCTCCTATGCAGGCTAAATGAAGCGAACGTTGTCTCCAAGTCACAATTTATTGGCCTTAGGAACATTGTTCCCTGGTGTAATTGCGCCGTTAATTGCAAAACAACATTCACACATGCTATAAAGCAGAAAGTTCCCTAGTGTTTTTTTCTGAAATGAAGGAAATTATTAGGGTTTTTATTCCTTATTTGTCATAGTAATAGCTAACTTGGGAAGGGTTTGCAATAGATGATAGAACATTGCTCTGAAGATTTGATGGCACTCTGCAACAGGCACTGTGTTTTTTATTATTATTTTTTAAAATTAGTTCTGGCACTTTGTAGTTCTACAGTTACAGACTGTGGTCCACCTGTTTCTCTGCATACTTTCTTACCCCCATTTTCACCCTGCGCTTCAATGGTCAGGAACCCAAAAGGACCACCACAGAGCAGATGGATCAGACACAGCAGTGCTGCTAGAATTTGTAAAGTCCTGTAACTGCTGTACTGAGAATAGTCCATCAACAGCATCCTGTGGGTAGTGTCATGTGTCCAATGATAAAGGACTAGAGGATGACCAACACAAACTGTACAGCGACAGATGAGCTACTGTGTTAGACTTTACATCTACAAGGTTGACCCACAAAGTAGGTGTGTCTGATAGAGTGGGAAGTTTCTAAACTTGAGCAGCCCTGATGTGACTGATCCACTTGTACCAGCACAACACACACAAACACACCACCTTGTCAGTGTCACTGCAGCTCTGAGAAAGGTCAAACACCCAGATCACACCTGCTCTATCCTTAGCATTGAAGAGCAGGGTGTAATAGGGATAAGAAAGTATACAGAGAAACAGCTGATCTAGTCTGTATTTGTAGTTCTACAAAATGGTCTTTTAGGGTCAGTGGAGCTGATAAAATGGACAGTGAGTGTAGAAACAAGATAGGTGTTCCTAATCCAGGGATCATTCCGTGTATATGAGATAATGTAATGACATCTACTCTCTTGGGAGGCAGAGCAATACAGAAATATAAAATCTTGGAATGAGATTAACCTGGGCTTAAGAAGCCTGGGCAAACATTTACTGAGAGAAAGAGGGCTTATTATATATATAGTCCATTCATGACCCTGCTTTTGTGGGGAGGGTTATATGCGAAAGCAGGGAGAGGGTAATTACATATTGCATTTAAAACAGAGTGTTGGGACACCTGAGCTTATTAGCACGACTTATCTGAATGATGGATCAGGAAGCTGCCAGTCATGAGATCGTGGACCCGCATAATGAATTTCCGGGGGTGGATGTGCAGGAGGGTGTGAGGGGGGGTGGATTTCATATGGCAGCCCCACGGACTGCATAAGTAAGCTTTATAGTCATTATCAGGCGAGAGTAGAGTCCATATTGATTTTCAACCGTGCCAAGAACCAGAGCATATTGGGACAAGTTGATGAAAGACCTCCTACCAGTGCTCGCCAAACACCATTTTCAGGAGAGCCATTCCATCAAAAATCAAAGTGCCGCTCACCCCGGATGCCTGGGGCTGCTGCACGCCATCAAATCGTCATTTGCTACACAGGCACGTTGCTGTAAACTGGACGAAACGAAGGTAACGTGATGAGTGTAATTACGGGAAAATTTCCGTTTCAGTCGTTTCTGTATTCCAGGCGCCTGCCGCCTCATCAATAATAGCTGAAGGGGTGGAGGGAGGGTGAAGGAGACGAGTGGGTTTTTCTGCACCCAGTCATAGCAGTGGGAGGCCCAGGACACTAGGCTTGCATCTCACGTCTCTCAGCTGCCTCACTGTGTGTGTCAGCCTGGACGAGAGAGATTGTGAGAGAGAGAGAGAGAGAGAGCCTGACGAGAGAGGGAGGGAGAGCGAGCCAGAGAGAGAGTAGGGATGCGGAGGGAGAGAGAATTTGAGTTTAGGGAGAAAATGAGAGTGAGAGAGAGAGAGAGCTAGAGATAGAGTGAGAGAGGAATCTTGGCCTGTCATTGTAATTGGCACCTGATGTGTAGGGCAATGGAGATGCATTGACATTCATTACGCTTAATAATGCGCTCGATTTCCCAGTTTCCCTCCACTCTCCTGCTGGCTGCACGTTGGGTGCAGACTGAGCGAGCTTGCAAGAGACAAAGGAAAGCAAGAGCATGTGAGAGGAAGAAAAAGAGAAGGAAACGGTGCTGGTGCTGGCGAGGCTTCAAAGAGGCTCACTGAGGCTTTTCCTTTCACTCTGCCGCGCGGAATTAAGCTGAAATGGTGTCCGTCGTCTAGTGGAATAAAACATGTCCAGACTTCTGTGTTGCTGGGAACCTGCTGACCTGCAGTTTCAGACTCCTCTTAGTTGAACACCTGCTTCAGATCTTTAGACCACTGAAATGGTCATTCCATAGACTCTTTAAACCCATTTAAGGTACTCTGGGTATTAACTGGTCTTCACTGCGACAAAAACGAACAGAAAGACTTTTGAATATCGATACTGTCATGGTGCAAATCCAGATATGTTTTTTTGAATTATGAGGTTTTATGGTCCTCAATTAGGGCACAGAGAGGATGGAGGGTGAACACATATCAGTTTTTAAAAGTGTATTAAAAAAATGAAAAAGGGGACACCATACAAAGCATGTCAATTGGGACAATATTCTACCATTTTTCATAACCTCTGTCCCATATACGGTGGAGTGGCATATCGCTGAAGCTAATTTCAATTTTTCTGAACTACAGATTGTGTGAAAAATGACTTAATTTTGATCTATTTTGACACTGACACTGAAAAAAATGGAGGTGAAATGAAAGCTTTCTGAGTTCTGGAAGTAAAGAATAAGGCAGTGCTGCAGAGCCAGAGTCATACAGTGTGGTCTGCTTTGAAACACAAAGGACAGTGTAAGCCCTTGAGTCAGAGGAGGAAGTAATGGTCGGCCTTGTCTCACGACTGTAGGCTTTGGTCTAGATTTAAACCACGGCGCTTGCTTCCAATCAGCCAATCTGAGTCTTGAGTTTAAGCCTAGAGCTTGATTCTACGGTTGCTCTTGTCAACTCCAATCAGGACTTGTTCAGCTGTGTGTGTGTGTATTTGTGTACAGTTGTGGAAATCTTTCTATACATTCCTGCAAATTCATAATTTTACCATATATTTATTGTGTAATTAAAAAATGTAAAAGAAATTAACGCACAGTGTGGCACCCAATATTTACAATGCTCAGTTCAGCAAATGAACAAGTATTGTTCATAGCCCTGGTTTGTATAATCTCTATTAGCACTGACCATTAGAATGGCATACTATGGACTGGAAGCAGTGGGACTATGATCTCTGGTGTGATGGAGCTCACATACATTACTCCTACACAAATATAAAGACAACTCGCTTTCTCGATTCTACCCTCATTCCCAGAAGTCAATCCACATAACTGAAATAGTAAAGCAATTATAGTAACATACAGGGTACTCAAAGCAGTCAATATTCCACTACAAATGTTTTAAATAGGAAACAAACAGAGTAAACACATTTAAAATAAATGGTACGCAATGACTGGCGCCCCCTTCAGCTTGTATTCCTGCCTTGCGGCCAATGATTCCGGGTAGGCTTTGGACCCGCCGGGACCCTGAACTGGATACACGGTTACAGATAATGAATGAATGAATGAATGGTACGCAATGAAACTGTCTTCTAGATTTGAGCATTAACCACCATTTCATTCGTCATTTATATGGACACATCAGAACAAATGTTACATGCCACTCTAAGAGGCCTTAAAGTTTGTCAGGGGTGTTCTAACATTAGGAAATATCCCCATATCACCATAATCAATAACAAGTAAAATAACATCCATTGAGAAATTGTTTCCTTCCAGGCTTCAAGTGCACAGCATTTAATTGCATGATAAAGTCCTCACTCTAACATTACAACATTCTGTGGTTTTCCCTGGCCCTGGAAAGCTGTTGGACAAATTCCCCATTGATTCCCTTTGCTTTAAGAAGAAATACAGAGCAAGGTGGTGTCCAGAAACTTTTGGAAACCTATTGTAAATAGAGTCGACTCGTTTATTCCAATGTTCTGCCTTTATATACAGTAGTGCATGCGATTTTCATTTGATTTATCTTGCTTTCGCTCATTAGTAGAAAAGAGATAAATTATACCACATTCATCACAATGAAGCGTCAGAAGGCGCACGGTGGAATAAAAACACCGACTGGAGGGAAAGAAAAAAAAAATACAACAGAAATACAGAAATGTAAAAAAGACCAAGTAAAAAAATGTAAAAAAAAGAGCAAGTCAGCTTTTTTCAGCAAAGTGGAGCAGCCAGGACCAAAGGGATGTGCTGGAGAGAGGGAGATGGAAGGAGGGACAGAGGGAGGGAGGAGAGAGACACAGAGAGAGAGAGAGAGAGAGAGTTAATGACATGTTGTTTTATTCATCCAGTGAGATGCTGACCAGTTTGTTTGTGTTTATTCTGTTTGCTGTGTAAGTTGTTAACTAGGAAAAAATGCCCTGTAATTAACTCCCTTCAGATGAGACGAGAGAGAGAGAGAGAGAGAGAGAGAGAGAGAGAGAGAGAGAGAGAGAGAGACGAGTACATGAAGCACCATGCAATAATCATCTAACATCAGTACCTGTCCTCATTTATGTTCTCACAGCAACATTTCAGCTTCTAGTGTAGAGCCTCCTTTGAAGCACAGAGACATTTACTGCAGCCAGTGAGTTACCTGTAGTCAGAAGAATGTTGGATGAGCAGACGTCCAAAAACCTATTGTAATAAAATGTATTGGTGTTTTGATTGAGAGTACTGCAAACTGGATGCTCATATCCTGCAGATGTTTGCAAACACAGGGCAAAGGCAAAGCTTTCAGCACATATCCAGGTGTTACCAGCTGTAAAACTGGGACACAAAATCAAATACTGAGATATGGAAATAAAATTGAAAATAAATATGAAAATTGCCTGCTTGCAATCAATCAACCAGTCAACACTGAAGGTAAACAGCGAGCTGAAGCTGGGGACAGACATCTCGGCATTTTCTCATTAAAGAAGATTTCATTGCACGAGCTTCTCACCGCTCATTTCATGCCCAGACCTGATTTCAGTTTCTCTGTTTATTAGAGAGCTGTGGATTTTGTGGATGATACCAATTTGTTGTACTATTACTGAACTGCTAACTGATAAAAACAACAGATAACATTTTATATTTGCATTTAATATTTTATTTAAAGTTCTCTATTTTGCACCTAAAGGCGGCGTTCATGACTTTAATAAAAAAACACTTTTTATAACATTCTGCGGATGTTTCCTCACCAGTTGCTGCTCTCCAGTCTGTTTGCATGTTCGTAACCAGCTAATGTGTTTACAAAGCACTATGCTTTTTCTCTCTCTGCTCATGGCAGTGCAAAGGCAAATGGAGTTTTTATTAGACAACGGAGATAACTCCAAACCTTGAAAAGCGCGAACCGAGACAATGATGATAATGCTCTATTCCTGCTCCATACGTGGGTAATATTGACTTATTTTAGCTGTTTCGGATCACTTAAGGTGGAAATGTTTCCAAATTCAGGAGATGGCTATTTGCATTAGCGGAAGTGCTACAAAACAACTAGCGTTACAAATGAGTTACTGTGGTGAATAAATACAATACAATATATAAAATAGATGTTGAAAAAATGAGGATTTGACTGCGTTCAGACATGAGGACATTAGTGTGGTGAGCTACTGATGTCATAAGTACTTGCCTTGATTTACGAGTTTAATTTGCTCGTATATCAAATTAAATGAAATAAACCACACCAGTTTTTAAATAAGAAAAATTTACTTTATAAATAACAAATAACATATAACAAATAATAATAATACATAATAAAAGAGATATAAAGAAATAAACTTGTTCTATTAAGTGTATTTACCTTGAAGATCATACGAAGATGCTGGTGGAGGTGGAGGAGATTGGCGGATGCTACAATGCTAACTTAATGCTACAACAAAACAGCGATGCAACAGAGGTGCTTGCATGGGAAGATAACCAAGTGAACTGAACACTTGCTGGGGCTACGTAATGGTTTAAGCTCGCTCGCTCGTAACACACATTTTGGCTCGCATCATAAAGCAAAAAAAGTGACCGAGCGACGGCTCATATCTCGGAAAATTTGTACGTTTATTCACTCGTAAGTCAAGGTTTCACTGTAGTTGCATCTTGGCTTGTCCCAGAAATATTGGATGGGGTTCCATCACGCCAAAGAACACATATACAGTGTTTATGCTCAAGTGAATCTAATCTGTTCCAGAGGGTCCTGTTCTAGCGACAGTGCTTCTCTGTAGAGATAATACAAATGGTAAATGCACTTTTGGACATCAATATTGGTGATCAGTGTGGAAATCAATCATTACACGAGGTGTTATTGTGATGGAATTACTCTAAAATATTAAGACCTGGTGTAAACAGACACATACACAAAAATACAGGACTACTGTTCATCTTTGGAATATTGCTTTTCTGAAATCACTGATGACGACACATGACAGGAGTCAAAACGAACAAAGGTCTGTGGAAATAAGATTGGGGCGACATGATTGGTGGTGTTGTGGAAACTTACATGTGTTTCCAGCTGGCATTCCCTTTAAGGAATTACAACACCTTCATTATTTTCTTAATTTATTTATATATAAAATTAGCACTAGTTTTCTCTACCATATCTTGCCAGCCAACAGCTCAGCACACTTGAAGGAGAACACCAATTTCCCAGTTCTGTTTCTACAGCAAACAGTCACTTAGATTGTATTGCTTCACATTGAATGATGGGATTAGAGGGAGGGTGGTCCTACCCGCCTGCCCTCGGAGGCTCTGGTCTCAAAATAGCAATAACAATTTACTGTTTCATATCCACCGGTTTTCTGCCTTTTTGCAACTTGAAGCTGCAGAAAATGTCCCATTTTCCTGCCTCCAGGTAAAATGTCTTCCTTCCCACTGAGTCGGCTAGCACTTTTTGTCCTTTTCACTGTAATGAGAGTTCTAGGCCGAGTCAGGTCTAAATTTACCCACATCAGTGTGCCCCCTTCACTCACTGTCAGTCAAAACATGTCTGCAGTGGCCTGGGCTCATCTGGGCTTCACGAGCATGGCGAAATCTTAGGGACGGCAGCTTTTACGCATTGTTTTGACAGTAGCTTTTTAGATGCTTTTGTCTTGAAACATCCAGGCCTGTCAGACTGGAGACGCTCTGGGTTTCTTGAGCAGAGAGCCGTGAGTACAGATGCGGGTGCAGTGATATGTGCTAACAAGGGGACTGGCGTCTAGGCTGGAGATGTGGAAATTAGAAAGAAGTTGCAAACTAAAATTCTCCCTTCCTCCCAAGATTCTGTGTGCAGTCCGGCCCTTCAGATTCTTGCTGCCTCTTGAAGTCTTATCTTCTAATCTCACTGGGAACCGGTCAAGGGCAGATGCTTCTAGTCACTATGGGAATGAGCTAGTATTGCTTGGTGGATATATTACTTATTTTATGCAATCTGTCACACTGAGTGAGTGTGTACTGTACATAAACCAGATAAATACTTTGGATTAATACAAGCCCCCAATGTGCACCCAAAACTGACACATAACTTGTTTCATCAACGCATTGAGGTGCTCTGCACCATGCCCAATGTTAAGTGTGTGCAAGAGTGGTATATTACCTTCCAGCACTTAGCAGTGGATCAGTTGAACTGCATTAATACTTTAGGGATGATATAGGATTCAAAGCAATCATTCAAAGCAGGTACTAGACCCCACCTATGTTCCAGTGATTGCCATCAGATTATCACAACAACGTTGCAGCATCTAGTATAAAGCCGTTTTTAAGAGTCTGAAGGCTGTTATTGCAGCAAAGAATGGACAATCTGTTATATAATCTAGATTTCAGAAATAGATATAGGAAGAGTGATTGTCTATTAACCTTTGCCATGTTCTAAGTAAATACAAAATTGCACATTTCCAGCAATTGTTGTTCATTTAATGGAGCTAATTTAAAGTGCTGTTGTAACATGGCTGCTTAGAAATGTAGGAGTATAACTACAGTTAAATCATTAAACATACCCAGCTTTTACACATTCTCAGCTTGTACTGATCACAAAACATTTAGGATAGGGGTGGCGTAATATCTCTAGCGTTTGAGCTTATGATTTCTTTGAATACAGTAGTTTTTATGAACAATAATGATATTACCAACCAGATCTAATGAATAATTGTGACGCAAAGACAGTTTACACCAGGTGACACAAAAACAAATTAAAAAGATTTAATAACAGTTGCTCCATACAATTAAGAAAAACTCATATTAATACTAGGGATGGGCTATATTCATATTTTTCATATTGCCATACCCTCTCATCATATTAATGCAGTATACAGTATTACCGTGGGGAGGGGCTAGGTGTGGGATGCACTCTTGGGGTGTGCTAAGCCTTATATCTGTGAGTACAAAGTCAAGTGAAGGGCTTTCTGAGTGTTTGCACTGTGCAGTTTAGCTTAGCCCAGCTTGAGAGTGCACACCAACACACATGTTGATGATAATAACCTGTTTCTGAGGTTTGAGAGCAAATTTCAGTGAAATAAGACAGTTCTACACTGTTTAGAAGCATAGTTGGTCAGAGAGAATGAATAAATACAACCTGCCTGTACATAAAGACAACACAGAATCCTGAGGAGCATCCACAGAAGGATCACTCTTGTCTTTGTTCACTGGTTTGAATGTCTTGGAAACACTCAATTCCAAGTTTGTTGTAGCCATTTCTAAGTTCAGCCAATGACTCTTTCCTGTGTCTGCTGTGGTCTCCACTTTGGGGGCCAAGTTTCTGCCTTTTTACAGAAAGATAGATATATTTTTTTCTGATACACAACCCCTCTTCCTGCACTAGAGAGGTTCTTGCAGCATTTTAAAAACACAGAAGCAGAAAGGAATCCGATTGTGTTTCATAATGAGGGGAAATGCAGTTATCCTCTGTTAGACATATTTGCATTTTTGTCATAGAATTTAATGGAAAATGTTTAGCACTTTTTGCCCTTCTTATTAAATATGTGATAGATATTCATACATAAACCACTTCAGTACTCATACTACTACACTTGTGAATTGCTTCAGAGTGTAAGAGACTACAAGCATCAGCCACATGTTTTTTGTCTCATTCTTTTCACCATGTTTACAGGGTAAAATAATCCGACAGTGCTGACCCTGTACTCTGAGAATGTAACAGATATTTGAGAAAGTTTTCTTGTGAAACTCTCTCTCTATTTTGGCTTAAAGTTAAATAAAGTATCTCTCATTGTCTGAAAATATCATGATGATTGGTGATTAACAAAACCGAGGCTGAATCTGACATGTCTCCCTACACCCTATGTAGTGCACAGTGTAGACCTTAAAACAAGTTTCTAAACTCATATAGAGCCTTGTGTGTTGGATTATAAAACAATTTATGTACTTTACATCTTCAGTCTAACTATTGATTTCACTAGGTGTAGTGGTCTTAGTTTTGTTTTCTTTGAAGTGCACTATATAGGAAGAATAGAGCTACTTAGGACATAGTCTGAGCCACTTCTGACTAACACATTTGGATGGAACAGGGCTCTGTTCACAAATGTAACTTGTATAAATGGGTCAGGCTTTCTGATTTCATTCATTCATTCATTCATTCATTCATTCATTCATTCATTCATTCATTCATTCATTCGTTCATTATCTGTAACCACTTATCCAGTTCAGGGTCGCGGTGGGTCCAGAGCCTACCTGGAATCATTGGGCGCAAGGCAGGAATACACCCTGGAGGGGACGCCAGTCTACCAACGTGTGTTTTGGAGGAAACCGGAGCACCCGGAGGAAACCCACGTGGACACGGGGAGAACACACCAGCTCCTCACGGACAGTCAACAGGAGCGGGAATTGAACCCACAACCTCCAGGCCCCTGGAGCTGTGTGACTGCGACACTACCTGTTTCGCCACCGTGCCGCCCGCTTTCTGATTTATATTTTTTTATTTTAAACATGTAAATAGGAACTAAACAATTTGAAGGGAACAATAAATCTAGGTAATGTTTATGAATAATGAGTAAATCCTCAAAATGGTAGCCACCGTAAATGAAGACTTAATAGCTTCATATTTTGAAAATAAACAGGATTGTATCTGTATCTCTGATGCTCAAGGTTCAGTATCTGTATCATACTGGTGCCATCTCTAGACCTTATAAATGGTTTTAACTAGTGGATATAGTTAGAGGTCAATAATAAATCAAGATCAAGATCTTTACTGAGATGACTGTATTTGTTTTACTCCCCTCTTTTTAAAGGGCAGAGCTTATAGTTTAGTATTTTAGACACTTGCTACCACACCCATTTCATGCTGTGGAAAACTGCCAAGACTGCACTTCCCTAGGGCCTTGTCCAGTGGCGCCTATTTCTGTGTTTAGGACAAGGGTTAAGGTTAGGGTTACAGTTAGATGCGGACCTTGCAAAAGGTTCTGACCTTTAAATAATTAATCGGAGACATTCTCCAGATCTCTCTCAGAAAGGACGTCTCAGAACTCCCAGGAATCTTGGAGTGCTTCCTGCTGTTTGTTTTGTTCATGCTGTATAATTAAGTCGCTCGGGTCTGAAATCAGCTTTCTTCACCGTTAATTGATTTTAGTCGATCGATAGCGTCTCGCTAGCTCAGACTCGCTTAGCCATCTGACCCTCCAGTGGATGTGAAGGTGGGGGAGAGGGAGGGTCAGGTTTTCACAAGGCCCTGTTAAAGCTGGGCGTGCAATAACATGCAGGTGCGTTGTCATAACTTGCTGTAAAACCTTGACCTGGGAAGACGACAGTGCTGATGCCGCAGTTCTGTTGCTCTGCAGGCTGTAAGTAAAGACTATGCTTGCACTCTCCTATCTATCATCCTCTCTCTCTCTCTCTCGCTTGCTTTCACACACACACACACACACACACACACACACACACTTGGTATCTATCGCTGTCTGTTTATAGTTTGCAGAGATTTTGTTTTTGTTCAAGATCTGTGTCACTGAAATGTCAAAAATTAATATATTCAATTAAAATAAAATAAAAAAATAGAATAAAAAGAAAAACACCTTAATATCCAGTCCTCTTGAGGAAACTGAAATGCTGCATTTAACCCCTCTGTGGCAGTGAACACATACACACACTAGAGGTAGTGATTACACACACAACTTGCCCTCGCCCACTTTGCTTCACGACTTCCCCATGTGGGAGTCCTTGACGCCATCTTAAAAAAAATATATATATTTTTATTTATGACCCTATTATGCCACTTCTATAAAGATAATATAAACAGCCTAATAATGCTATTACACCTTTAGAGCACAAGGAACATTTATACATTAATAATTTTCTAACATGGGGACTGGAATATAAATAATGTACCAAATAAATAAACCATAAATGATATAAACTCACTGTCTTTAAACAAATCTTTATATGGGTTCCAGAACAGAGAGACAAGAGAAAATCACAGAATAAGAGAGTGAGCAGCTAAAATACCCGTGATGGTCATTCTTATGTAAACAAAAACCTAAAAAATCAGTTCAATGGGATGCATGTTTATGTTATGCTCCTTCTTGCCCCCTACTCTCCTAATACTGTGAGTGGCCACCCTTATGACGTAGGTGCTACACACTTCAGAGTGGTCAGTGGAAGTGAGCAAGGGCAAGTGAAAGTCAGAATTGAAACACAGCTCTGGAGTGTCAGCCAGCCATAGCAACAAGGAAGCCACTGAGTGTTGGGGGCCTTGTCCAAGGGCACTTAGTCATGAATGTTGAGGGAGGAGAATGCGTTTTTTATTCCTACATTCCCTCATCCCCATTTTTTTCTGCCAGTAATCGAACTGATCTAAAATGGAATTAATCCCTCACAATTTGCTGGAAGTCTAAAGAGGTCTAACAAACCTTGTGATGAAACATGCTTTTTGAGAGAATTCAAATGTTATGGTCTCTCTCTTTTTTATGTAATGCCATCCAGCTTCTCTCTCTCTCTCTCTCTCTCTCTCTCTCTCTCTGTGTCTCTCTCTCTCTTTCTCTCTCTCTCTCTCTCTCTCTCTCTCTCTCTCTCTCTCTCTCTCTCTCTCTCTCTCTCTCTCTCTTTTTTCTCTCTCTCTCCCTCTCTCTCTCTCTCTCTCTCTCTGTCTCTCTCTCTCTCTCTCTCTCTCTGTCTCTCTCTCTCTCTCTCTCTGTCTCTCTCTCTCTCTTTCTCTCTCTCTCTTTCTCTCTCTCTCTCTTTCTCTCTCTCTCTCCCTCTCTCTATCTCTCTCTCTCTCTGTCTCTCTCTCTCTATTGTTTTGCCCACACCTCTCTTGTCAGCTTTCCCCTCCAACATTTTGTGCTGTGTCTCAGTCGGCGGTTGCCAGACGACTATCTCATGGCTGTTCACTGTGGTCAGCTCCCTCCTTTGCTTGAAAGAGCATATTTGATAGCATGGATGAATCTGGCTCCTCATGCAGGGATTGGGGTGGATGGTAACTGCGGCATAGGGGCCATCCAAACGTTGTCTAGAAGAGGTGTCCTCTGCACCCCCCTCACTCTCACAAGCGGCCCTTAATTAGCACGAATCTCTTCTCGCCTTGTAAGTGCTGCTGGCTGCCAATTATCAATGATCACCCTTTATTAGCTAGAGGGAAGGTCACAGAGTTCAAAGCTGTACAGCTCTCTCAAAGCTCTCGCTTCAGATTCTGCCTGGTGGTCGTGAAATTTCACACTCTGTGGAGATATTTGTCCACTTTTTGAATGCATTGTCAGCTGTGTTAGATTCTCCACGCCCAGTGATCTGTAACTATCTGCTTATCCATTGTTTGTTTCTGAAATGAAGGGTACTTTCTTCCCTCTTTGATACAATAACAATCTCTCGTCCTCTGGAAAAGATTTACATTAAATGTGTGGATATTGCTGTGGGGGCGTAGCTGTGAGCATTTGATTTTATTCTATCATAAGAGCATTAGGGAATTCAGCTACAGTTGTTAGACAATTAGTTCTGGATCAGAAACAGCACTCCAACTCTGGAATATTTAATTAAAACTCAGTAGAGCTTTGTTAGAGAACATTTCATTGCATTACACTGTACTATATTTTGATGATGAAGTAGCCTAGTAGTTAAATCAGTATTTTATATATTTAACTAGATGTCAAAGTACAATTACAATTCAATATTTTTCAGCAATTTTTATTGTCAGTTTGGGACAGAACTGGAAGAATTATATATAAAAAAAATTGGAAATAAAATGTTCTTTCTCATTTCATGTCAAATTTAAAAATAAAATGGAATGCTTTTGAAAATATATTATACATTCATATAAATGCATATTAAAAAAATGCCTAATGACTTTATCCATAAGCAGTAAGCTGATTGGCTCCTTTCACCAAAAGGCGGAACTTAATGTGTATGCAGTCAGCTGATTTCTGAAAAGCTGAGCATTTTCCACAAAGCATAAACTGATTGGCTCACTTTGCTGAAAGATATAACAAGCAAACAAATCGACTTATTTGGCTGAAGGGCGGTTCTGATTCACTACTTAGTTCTGATTGTCTGAGTAGCGTGTTTTATATAAGCAATGCATGCAATTGGTCTGTGAGTTTCCCTAGCTGATGAACCTGTACCTGAAAATCGAAAAAAGTTTAGCAGCTTATTAAAGTAAGTGCTTAAATAGTTCTCAGTAGTTTATCGATTATAGTTCTAGGTCCAGACAGGACATCATCTGGGTCCAGACCTGTACTGCGGTCAGATTAGTGACCTCTGCAAGTGTTTAGTATTGGGTAAGGTGACCTTAGGTTCAGGTGTGTGTGCTGTCAAATGTCTCATACATCTTTTATATAGAGATTATACAACCTTGCAAACCCTCTGAATCTGTACTGGTTTAATAGAGCAAACACAGCTGATGTGCATTCAGACGAAAATGAAATCTCTGAAGAACCTTCCAGTATTCCACCTGTGAGGTAAGGCAGCTTTTCTCCTTCATACCTGAGCCTTAGCAGAGATGAATTAGTTGGATGCTTTTTGTACCTCACTCATAAACATGCACAGAGACTAGAGTAGTGTCATGAGGACTGTTTTTAACATATGGAATCATTTTCACTTCTGCTACCTGTGGACAGCCTGCCATTTTCAAGAGACTGACCTGTTTGTATTTTGTAATTGATTCCCTGCACCAACATATCTGTTCTGTCAGTCATTCTTTCTTTTTTTGGCTTTAATTAAATCCATGACCATTTCTATTCTGCAGTCCTGATGCCAAGTCAGGATCAATAGCAGAGGAGTGTCCAAAAATTGTAGTTGCTCAATAAGTCTATGACTGCAAAGCTGCCAAGCCTTCTGTCCTCAGGTGGGAGAGTCCACTGCACCAAGGTTGTGTGTGTGTGTGTGTGTGTGTGTGTGTGAGAGAGAGAGAGAGAGAGAGAGAGAGAGAGATTCTTCTGATCATTAGTGACTTTTTCATAACCATCCGCTCTATGTCCTGTGTTCATTCTTTAGGCATTTGCAAGTTTTGTATAAAACCAGAAAATGTGTCTGAAACAAAGGGAAAAAAAATCACACCAAAAGGGGTGGTCTAGATCCTGATCGTGTGCACTGTGAAAAGACTTTTTAAATGGTTTGGACATTTAAAAAAAATCACAGGAATATGAAGCAATATAAAAGACCTTCACTCTAAATATATGTTAAATATGTGTTCTACTGTAAAGTGGTTACCATAATCACACCGTGCTCCTTCAGTGACAGCTGCATCATTAGTGGACAAGCAACATCATTCATTCATTCATTATCTGTAAGCGCTTATCCAATTCAGGGTCGCGGTGGGTCCAGAGCCTACCTGGAATCATTGGGCGCAAGGCGGGAATACACCCTGGAGGGGGCGCCAGTCCTTCACAGGGCAACACACACACTCACACATTCACTCACACACTCACACCTATGGACACTTTTGAGTCGCCAATCCACCTACCAACGTGTGTTTTTGGACTGTGGGAGGAAACCGGAGCACCCGGAGGAAACCCACGCGGACACTGGGAGAGCACACCACACTCCTCACAGACAGTCATCTGGAGCGGGAATCGAACCCACAACCTCCAGGCCCCACAAGCAGCACCATATGAAATAAAACTTTTTTTCAGTGGTGCTTCATGTTTTAACATTCAGAGTTGTTCACATGAAGGAAAACAAAACTCTGCTGTTTGACACAGGTTTTAACCCAGTGTTACTGTAGTAAACATAAATAAAGTCTAACATTTACAGAACTGTGATTCCATAGCATCACTTCTGCTTTGTCCCAAACAGCTTACTAATTATAAGAAGGGCACTCAGCAGTTTAGAAGGTTAAGTCCAGGCAGGTGTGGTTTAGGACACAACAGTATTCAGCCAGTGCAAAGAGTTCAACCATTTAAGGTGGAACGGAATCCATAAACATTCATTCATTCATTCATTCATTCATTGTCTGTAACCGCTTATCCAGTTCAGGGTCGGAGTTGGTCTGGAGTCTACCCGGAATCACTGGGCGCAAGGCAGGAACACTCTGGAAGGGGCGCCAGTCTTTCACAGGGTGACACATACACTCACACATTTACACCTATGGACATATTTAAATCGACCAATCCACCTCCCAGCATGTGTTTTTGGACCGTGGGAGGAAACTGGAGCACCTGGAGGAAACCCACACGGACACACCAAACTCCTCATAGACAGTCACCCAGAGCGGGACTTGGACCCACAACCTCCAGGTCCCTGGAGCTGTGTGACTGCAACACTACCTGCTGCGCACTGTGGCATTCATACTGAGTTGTACAAATATGTCCATCGTATTCATTACTTTTCATCACGTCATCTTCACTCACACATCTCTCTCTTCCACATTCAGTCAAACGTTTTGGCTTTAATTTGATGCGAGTATGCCATATCCTCACCTGAACAATCATTGGCTACTGAACAAGTGATTGACACATTGAAATATCCACATTGTCCCTAACCCGGTGCAGTATTGTTCAGTGCAGCATTTTTGTAAAATATATATATATATATATATATATATATATATATATATATATATATATATATATATATATATAAATAATAATAAAAAAAAAACATTTTTACAAAAAAATTCATTTTTTTCAACTCACCCACACAAGTTCCTCATCTCTCCGAGGCACACAATCCACTTATTGTTCCTTAAAAAATCAAAAGATTCTAATGTGAATCTCTGCAGGGTCAAAAAGGCTAAGCAGTTTTTGAGGAGGTATTTGTTTTTGCCGACGGGGCTGATGAATAATGCAGAAAGAAATTAACTAAAAGAACATGAAGGAGTAACACACTGCTCATGGTTGTGTGTCTGGGACTGGTCAAGGCTGTTAAAGTGTCGAGTTAGGTATGCAGTGGTCAGGAAAGCTGTGGCCTATTTTGCTCACAGGTATGAGTTCAGTCTTTCATTATGAAGCACTAAGCCTTGCTCTGCTGAACATCAGCTTTGCGATGCAGTGGTAAATGTTGTCGTAGTCAGTCTAATGAGAACACCAGGGAGAGCTCCCGTCTCTCCTGCTCTCCATCGTTCTCTCACTCTCAGTCTTAGAGAAGCAAGACCTTAACATGCTTCAAAAAGATGAATTCTTCCAGCTTAGAGGTTAGCACTCTGTGCCGCAAGCCCACATGCATTATGGATGACGATATTAAACATGTAACCCTAACAATTTCTTGTAGAAAACCACACATATGTTGAGTAAAATATTTACATACAAGTAAGGCTAAATTCTAGACCTGTTGCAGGTACAGAACTGTACATAACTTTATAACATTAATACATTAAAATTCAAAACAAGACCAGCAAGCCACAGAGTGTAGGATATGTACATGTGTAAAATAATAGAACTACACAGATATATTTTTTGTGTAGCAAAGGTCAAAAACATTGTAAATGTATCCGAAAAGGTACAACAGTGGTCTTTGCTACCCTTCCCAAAAAGTTACATAGTGCACTTTCCGCTGTGCTGAGCCCCAGGTTGCAGCTTTTTATGAGAAAATTTTGAAGCTGAAATTTTTAGATAAAATACTGACTAGTGTAGGGTCCAAGCCCAGTGTAGGTAACTGCTCTGAAACTTATTTTCTGCATAGTTTAATCACACTAGGCCAAACATATGTCGGCACTTGCTTAACAAACATTTTTTTCTGAAATCAAGGATATTAATACTAATGAATGACTCACCCCCCTCCCCCTCAGACTTGGGACTGGAAGGTCACCAGTTCAATCCCCACGAATGGCTGGAAAACTGGGGGTGGGTGGAATGAAGGAACAGTGCCGTCCTCCTTCCTTAATCCACAGCTGAGGTGCCCTTGAGCAATTTTGTTGCACATTGTACAATAACAAATGATTGAATCTTGGCTTTTCTTTTACTAGTTCAGCGATATCCCATTCTTGAGAGGTCATCTAAGAAGTCTTTTGGACTAGCTGCTGAGATATTTGCGAGGTCAGGTACTGATGTCTGATGATTAGTTCTACCACTCCTGCTTATTCCAAAGGTGATGGTCCAATAATGCTCCACACCTCAGAGCTGTGGTGGTTTATACCCCTCTGGCACATATGGCATTAGGCTTGGTGACCTTAGGCTCATGACCAGAGTGTTTTGTGTTAAGTTTCTTTTTTTATTATTTTATTAATTTTTTTTATGGTAATGATACAAGCTGTGTGTGCACTTTTGAATGCACAACTCCCTCATTATAAGGGGTGTCTACAAATGTTTAGCTGTGTTCTGTAGCTAAGCTCCTGGCGACTCAGCAGCTCCCAGTCATTTCAGTCTCACTGCGGCAGATGCCTGTCAGTGTGTGGAGCCTCGTCATGACTTTTTTACTTTGTTTGGGTCCGCTTTAGCAATTTTACCCTAGCAGAGTGATGTGTGCTTGTGTGTGTGTTTGTGTGTGTGTGTCCAGACTCTTAAAACTCAGTTTGCGTGTGTGTGTGCATGCTTTCCTGTCCAAACTTCTTGGTATGCAGCTCAGAGTCGAGTCAACACGGGGTCAGTTTTCTTCTTTTCTCTTTGTAACAGCACTGGCTGTGAGTGCAGCTGTCTGCAGTTTCACAGCTCTGAACCATGCACTGTTATTGTGGACTGAAAATGGTCTGGGAATCGTTGGACTGGGGTGGGGGGAGGAGGGGGTTGTCATTGGTGAGATCACATTAAAGGACAGATTAATGAAGCGGTGAGTCTTTTTTTCTGTTTTGTTTACTTGCTCTGTGCCTGGAGTTATTGTTGGCCCCACAGTGGGCCGGCAGCAAGGGTTATTACACTGTACTTCATCATGCGTCCATAACCGGCCATTTCCTGCCCTGTTTATAACTGTGAGGAGATTTCAGAGCTGGTGCCAGAGCTGCAGAGTTTGCATCAGTGAGATTGCTGCCTAAAAGCAACCACAGAGTAGTATCTTATTAGGAGAAAAAATAAGTTACTTTACTTTTAATGCAAGTTAAAGTAGATATATAATGAAAAAAATCACTTTCTGTGATTGTACACCATTAATGTTTCAGTGCATATACACAATAAATCTATTCAGTGCTTGTACACAATAAATAAGTAAATGAGTCAGTTCCGGGCGAGAGTATGCTGGCGTTATTTTGTTTGATTGCTGATTCTCTCTTTTATTAACCATTTTTTTGTATCTGCTTCGCGGTTAGCTGCCTGCAGTCATCAATTCTAATGAGGGCCCTGTTGACCAGGGGAGCTCGTCTTCTTTGCTGCAGTTTGGTGGCTGCCTGCCTGCTTCCGCCACTTCTGTTGGGAGGGACTGTTGACTGAGGGAGCGCCAGTGGCTAGCTGCTGATAACGTTGACAGAGGGAAACAGTCTCCAGCTAGTGGTCACTGATACTCCTGCTAATGTCAACTGAGGTAGCTTGTCTTTAGCTTTGTCTTTGTCTGTTATTGTTGAACGAGGGCGCTTGTCTACAGGTAGTGGCTGCAAATTCGACATTTACTGTCTACTGAGGGAAGCCCATCTCAAGCTAGCAGTCACTGGTACTCTTTTTATTTAGAGTGACTCTCAGTTTTGAGAGCCTGTTTTACCCCTGTCTACTGGTGCTGCTCAGAGACCTAGAAACCTACTTTCATCACTATTTTTTATGCTGATCTGTACTTTCAATATTGCTGTGTATTTGTTTGTCTTTTGCCGTTTTCATTCTTTGTACTATGTTTATTGTAAACAACCTTGTGTATGAGATGCCATATAAATTAAACATTATCATTATTGTTATTATTATTAATTTTGTGATTAGGAGCACCCACCAAACTACCAATTGTGAAATAATATAACATATTCTGTTTAATTTGTCATATGCCCAAGCTGGAATACATGGGATAAAATGAGTTGATCTTCTGAGACTTTTGAATTGTCCCACCTCCTCGTCTGAACCTCTCCAGCCATGATGATGGAGCAGTACGTTTTCTGATTAAATCTGGAGGAAATGACAATTGAGAATACATAGAAGAATGCATAAATTACTAAAAAAGCTTGTATTTCTGCTCCTCATTCCTGGAGCCTGTGCCTGGTTCACACGGAGGCTTGTTCTCAACTAGATCTGAAACCGGTAAATCACTTAGAAAAAGTAATGTTAAGATTTTGAGAGCATGGTCTGATATGTCCAAATGACATAAGAGTAGATATATAGATACATGTTTGGGCAATTACAATATTACATTTGATACTATGATTGAGATAAGCCTGTTGATTGGTTTTTCATTACTACAGCAGTTAATCTGCTGATCTTGTTTGTCTTATTGTTTTGAGCAGTAGTCCTCACATGGGGGTGGTTGATGTTGTTGGGGGTGTTCCGGTGGCTAATAATAACACAAATTACTGCATTGGTAAAGCTAGGCTTACATTCAGCAGAGCTTGTTATAGCCTGGCAATTTCCGTAGCTAAACCACCTGGCGTGTCGACTTGGGCTTAGTTGTCTCGCTTTCTTGCAGTGTGGGGTATTAAAGAAGATTTATCCGTGGCTGCCTAGACTCGGGCTTATAGGTCGTTTCCCCTGGATCTCTGGCTGGCCGCTGGTGCGACCCTATCACCCGGCTGGTAAATAAATCATTGGGGAGAGTGGGCAACCCTGCGAAGAGATTTAATTTACCTCCTGACCGGCAGGCCAGAAAAGGGCTGTTTTCTCACTGGGAGAATAAGGCCAGAGCAAGAATAGTTTAAGAAGGAAGTGTGGAAAAGGAATATGTAACAGAAACCTTGTAAGGTCAAGTTGCCTGGACTGTCTGAAAAAAAAAAAAGGAATGGCCATGGACGTGACAGTCCCTGGCTTTGGAAATCAAATCCTGGCTCCTTTTCTAAGGTCTTATTTCAAATAAATAAGTAAGGAGATGATGAAGTATGTCTGGAAAAATGACACCTGCAGAATTCCCAAAGGCTTCCATTTCACTGGCCATGTTTCAGCCTGTCCTAATGCCCGCTGTCTGGACGTCCCCCTCTCGGAAGAGCGCCTGGAATACGAATGAAGCAGCAGCCACATCAAACGGATCAGTATTCGCTTCATATCGTCCAAGCCATTAGTTATTATTAATGAACCAATCTCACTGGCTCGGCCGAGGAAGATGAGCACGTAGTCTCCACTCCATCAGGCTTGTCGCCATGGCAAAATAAGATTATATATTGCGCCTTTCTGCAAAGTAATGCATAAAACTTCCAAAATCACCTATTCTTTGGAATTCTGTTCTCAATTAATTCCCTCGATATTGTGTTGGTGCTCTGTGGTAGCTTTATGAATGAAACGCAACTTTTCTGAAGGCTCTTGAAGATTAGAGAGTCTATTCATGGAACATTACTCATTTATTTTGCATTAATTGGGTTATTTATTTTTTAAATAACGAAATTAAAAAAATATATATAAAAAACAGAAACACGTTTGAGGGTTTTGACTGTCACACACTTACCATCTCTTCTAGGAATATGCAAAGCAATTTAATCAAGGCCTCCGATATCCTTTCCCCTTAAGAAAAGAAGGCTATGTGTGATTGATTCAGTGGTTTTCCGTGATTTAATGTAAAACATTTCCATTGTTTATGCATGAGGCAGAAAATTGGGTTTGATTAAAGCACTTATTTTCTCAAAGAGTGAGTTCATTTCTAAGAGCAAATCAGCTTTTCTTTTGTTCGTCACTCAAGACGGATCCAGACTTTTCTCTTTTTCTTCTCTCACTGAAGCATGACACTGAAAGCCAAATCATTCTCAGAGCTGAGAGTTTCCAGCTCAAATAGCAAATACCTTTTTTTTTTTTTTTTTTACCTTATAACAAAAAGCACATACAGGATTGCAAACCGGTCATTGCTCTTACTTTGATGGACATTGACTTTTGGTACTTTTGGTTTGAAGCATTTGTATATAGATTGTAAAATAGATGTTCCATAGAAAACCATAGAATAGAATTTCATGCTCTGGATCATCTGCATATTGTTGCTGTATCTCCAAAACTATACAGAAGAAGGAAAACACATTCTTACCTTTCAATAAAATCAATGTAAAAAACAGTTTAGTCAAAGTAATTTTGGAGCATTTCTATGGGCCCATTTATCATGAAGTTTTCACACAAAGTGAAGGACAGCTGGTATGTTCAAATGATGCAGTCAACTAAAAAATAAACCCTACAAAACTGTAGATGTACGTGATTTTCTTTGGACAGTTTATATGAGCCTCATATCACCCTGCCCATTCTAAAATGTTGTCTACAGTGGTATGGGATTTGGAATGAGTTGCAGTCTCTAGTATTAGTACCTGATCTCCCTGCTGCTTTAATGGCTGCCTTTAAATTAGGGCTGGGCGGTATGGCAAAAAAATTTGTATCACTCTATTATTATTATTGTTAATACTATTATTATTATTAATTCATTTTTTTTTTTTTGTCTGTACCCGCTCATCCAGTTCAGGGTCACGGTGGGTCCGGAGCCTACCTGGAATCACTGGGAACAAGGAGGGACCACACCCTGGAGTGGGTCCCAATCCTTCACAGAGTGACACACACTCATACATTCACACCTATGGACACTTTTGAGTTGCGAACCCACCTGCCAATGTGTGTTTTTGGGAGGAAACCGGAGCACCCGGAGGAAAGCCACACGGACACAGGGAGAACACACCAAATTCACACACCAGGAGCAGGACTTGAACTCAACCTCCAGGTCTCTGAAGCTGTGTGACTGTGACTCTACCTGCTGCACAACTGTGCCAGCCTGAACTGTTCCTTTTGAGGCTGCTCCATGTCTTTGTACTGGTGGAGGCAGTCGGGCTTGGATAGCTGGATGATAGGTTGTTAGGTGAGATCTCAAATTCGATGTAGTTCCCCATTTCACATTGACCTTTCTGGCACAGAAAGATCGAGCATATTGCCTCATCTGTTGATGCTTTTACACTTCACTGACTCGACTCGATTTGACTTGACTCTATTCGGCTCAGCTCGCTTTTAGCTCTTCGCTTTTCCACTAGCACAGCTTTCCTGCAAAATGGAGCTGGTGACATCACCAAAACCCATCAGGACTAGGGACTAGGTACCATATTTTGCCAGTATTTTCAATCAGTGGAAAAGCTCCAAAAAAACACTGTTGTATGTTTAAAGGTACAAATACACTATTTGTACCATTAGGAACAGTAATGTACCCCTACGATACCATTGTTTCTGAGAGTATGTCATGTCTGTAGCTGCTGATTGAGATGCGAAAACTGCCCAGGAGTAGTTAAAGAGTTTGCCCACTTGTTAGCTTCCTTTTACTAACAGCAGGATTGCTAAGTGTTTGAGTTGTATTCATTCATTGATTCACTTTTGTCAGGGTTGCTGTTGGTCCAGTGCCTATGCAGAGTCACTAGGCACAAGAAAACACACCTAAAGGGGGCTCCAGTAGGGCTGAGCTAAATTAAGCAGCCCTAAATTTCATGCTGCTCGGTATTATGCTGTGTAAGAAATGCAGACCATAGAACAAATTTCAACCAGGTATACCACCTAGCACTATTCCAAATCCTCAGAAATGTCCCGACAACTAGTGTAAAGCTTTCCCAGAAGAGTAGAAGCTGTTCCTGCAGCAAAGGAGGACAAACTCCCAATTAATAGCCTTCATTTAAGAAGGGTTTCTCTTAAGTATTCAAGTGATGAGGAACTCTACCTTTTGTGCCAAAATTCTGAGATTCATCTTTTCTCCCTTAAGCCATAGAGCTCTGTAGTCGCCCTTATCTCCTGCATCTTGGAGGAAATCCACTTAAGGCCGCAGATAGATTTTTAACTGCTTTGATTCATGGCAGCACTCGCTCCACTGACTTCGTTCTAATGATCCAGCGCTGTACAGGTTCAGTCATTTTCTAAAGTGTATCATTTTCATATATCACTTCTTTTTTACGTTTGATTAATCACAGGCTTCTGTTAAGGCTGGCCCTAATGCGATTAGCCACCTTCTTCAAGCTCAAATGTAAAATCCTTGCTCAGGTCTTTCTCGTTTTCCGGCGTTAATTAACAGAAGCTCCACTTTGTGGGCGCTCCAGAAACAGCCACTCATGCTTTTTAATCACCTGGGTCTGAATGGCGGAGATAATCTCTGGAGCTCTTCAGCTAATAGCACTTTTAGCTTCAAAATGGATGCATATGGAACACTCGCACTGAGGACTCCTGGGCTTTCAGAGATGACCGGTGGGGATTGTGTTAACATGTCTCTCTCTTTTTTCATTCTGTTTTTCTCTATCCATCCATCAGTTTTACACTAGTGGCCCTAGGTGGAAATATCTCATTTTTTTCTGATCAATATTTTGACTGCAATTTAAACAAGAAGTCAATCATTTTCTCCAGTGATTCTTCTTCATGTTATGAAACAGCCATTATATCGACCTCCCCTTGTGAGGGACCCGCTCTTTGGAGAATCAGCTGGTTCATTCTGGCACTACAAAGGAGTCTAATACTTTATCTCAAGTGAGGCACAGTTAAAAAAACAGGAGATGATGGGTGCGATGCCGTAGCACATGAGGGTCCATGTCATCCACAGGCTTTTCATAAGTCTGTGGTCAACAGGTTAATAGTCCACCTCTTAAAGGTAAAGGTACAATATTTAAGGAGGAACTGACACTAAATTCTTGAGACCGCTAACAAAGAGTTGCATGAAAGTAAACAAAAGTGCTACAAAACTAAACAACTCAAGTAACTGATTAATTTCTGTAGTAATTTTAACAGTTAAAAAAAACAAACAAAAAAAAACAGACAGTTAAACTTCAACCTTGAACAAGTTACTACAGTTGGCTTCTTAAACATACCGTTCCACCTTGAAAATACAGAGCTTCTGAATGAACACAAATGGGCGAGGGAAGTTTGTTTTGCTTTGAGAACAGTAACCTTTAAAAATCTATTTTGCCTTTAAGACTAAAATTTGGAAACCGCATGCCTAAAGCAACACAAGGTAAGATTTGCTTTTTTGTGCTATAAGTTTATTTAAGTTTTACAGCATTGTTCAGAAATCACAGGGCATGGGGTAACGTGGCAGAGGGGTGGCGTGGTTTCCTATCCAATGATAGTACTGATAATAGGTAGCAATGACAGGGCTCTGTTCTCTTTATTACAGGTCGGTGTAATACTCGAAGAGTTGCAATGATTTTCAAGCTGTCATTTTTTAAGGTAAAATACTGTTGCTTTCATTTTGATGTACACTAGGTTCTGAATCTTTCAGAACTTAGGTTGTTCCCTTACAGATTTAGCCTCGCTTATTTCCAATACGTCTATCCATCACGTCACCCAATACGTCACCCAATTTGTATATCTGCCTACACTCTCCATCCTCTTTTGTCATCAGGGGCTTTTTAACTCCATTGTTCTGAACCAATTTCAACACATCCTGAATTATCAGGTGGAGTTGGGCTTCTACTAGCAAACCAGGAAAAGTCCCAACTCCTCAGTGGGCATCATTAGCGTACAAGCATGAACCCACTAAAAAAAGAAGCAGTGGCAATACTTTCACTCTATTGCAGACACAATGGACCCAGCTCTAACAGCCAGGCAGTTGAGGGGGGAGTTTGTGTTGACACAGCAATCCACTTTGTCACATATCCCCTGTCCTGCCCCTCTGAAGACAAATCAAAGGAGCTTGACTATGCCTTCTAAGGTAAATGGGAGAGAGGGCCAGAGTGGACTGGCCACCGCTTGTCTCTGCAGATAAATCTGAGCACTTTTGTTGCTGATAAAGGCAAACGACACCTGTAGGGACACCAGGGATGATGCCAGTGTCTGGAGCGCTGAGCAGGCAGAGAACGGATGGACAAGAGGAATAAAGGGCAGGGAGAACTCGGGAGAATGGACAATGCTACAGATTTCCATTTGTGATGAGGGATTTACACTGCAATGGAATATGGTGCAATGTTCCCCAGCTAAAGATACTGAAGATGTACCCTTGAGGGTACCACCCCTGTGATTGGGTTTATACTCTGAAAGATAGTGTTTCTGAGGATAGGTTCTAAATTAACACTAGGGTGGTACCTCTTAACTGTGCAGCTTCAGTATCTTTAGTTAGAAAACCATTGTCCAAAAATTAGTATGTTTTACTAAACCAGCACTTGCATGTTTGCTTGACCATAATTCATAGTTAGGTTAGGGTTAGATGTTAGCAATAGCAATAAACAAGGAACCTACTAAAAATGATATTTTATATACAAATAGTCATTAGTCAAAAAATGTTTTTTTGTTCAGTAAGCAAGCTTACCTCCTTTGATGGTGCAGTTTCACTCAATACACTCAGTCTCTTTATTGTACCCAAAGAAGAGATACAAAAACACCCAGGTTACTGTTAGCTATAGTATTACACAAGCACAAAAAATGCTAAAAAAAATTCTAACCTTTTGGAGTTTACATTTATGTTTTCTGTTAGGTATAGGGTTAGGACTAGGTGTTACTGAGGTGATACTGTTTAGTCTGCTCAAAAAATGTGTTGTTTCCAGTATTTGGATCTTAGTGTTAGGTTTAGGGTTAAATTTAGGTTTAGATTTAGGGTTTAGGGTTAGGTTAAGGATCAGGTTACTTAATTCAAAGGCTGGTTTTTCATGCTGGGTTGCCTACTGGTTTTCCAGAGATTCACCTATAATTTTTACACAATTTATAAATTCTGGGAATGGTCTTCATCATGAGATCATGCTGGATTCAGGGTTAATTTAGGGTTAGGGTCAGATTAAGCATTAGGGTAGACTGCATTGAGACAGTTCTGTTGAATATCGGAGAAAACCTTCTTACCTTATTCCGATCTGCTTTTCACTGCTTTCTCAACAAGCTCTTTGTTGACAGTGACGAACCTTTTTGTATATTGCACTTCATATTGGATGGCCTTTACCTAGTGATGTTTCTGTTAGGGTCTGTGACAATTTCTAATAAATTCATTCATTCATTCATTATCTGTAACCGCTTATCCAATTCAGGGTCGCGGTGGGTCCAGAGCCTACCTGGAATCATTGGGCGCAAGGCGGGAATACACCCTGGAGGGGGCACCAGTCCTTCACAGGGCAACACAGACACATTCACTCACACGCTCACATCTACGGACACTTTTGAGTCGCCAATCCACCTGCAACGTGTGTTTTTGGACTGTGGGAGGAAACCGGAGCACCCGGAGGAAACCCACGCGGACACGGGGAGAACACACCAACTCCTCACCCGGAGCGGGAATCAAACCCACAACCTCCAGGCCCCTGGAGCTGTGTGACTGCGACACTACCTGCTGCACCACCGTGCCGCCCTTTCTAATAAATTATGAAAAGTAAATACAGTTTTTGAAGCATTATTTTATTGGACAGTAGACAACAGGCATTGCTAATTTAGTTAATACAGCAAAAGCTCCTAAATGAGCGAATCACACCGATTGTTTATCGTGCATGTCCAGTTCGCAGATTCTGAAAAGCAAGTGTCAAAGATGAACAAACTGAGCAGTTTTGTTTTTTCTTTTGGCAGCTGCTTCTAAACCCATTTCTTATGTGGCATTAATCAAAAGTTGTTTGGTCTATTGCTGGGAGGACATTTTAGCAACTGGACCTCACAGATTTATAAATCAATACCCTGGCTTTCTTAGGTGTTAAGCAACACGTAGACTCCTGTTGAAATGTATGACATGGTGCTGAAAGATGGATAAAGCTCTGCTGATGTGTTGTTAAGAGGCAGTTAAGAGGCTGCTTTATGACTGTCAAAAAACAGGCTCTTGATAGGCTGTACACTGTTTGTTGACAGCTTCATAATAGTGATGTAACGAATCACAAAACTCACAGTTTGGATCAGATCATGGGTTTTGAGTTATGGATCGGATCATTTTGCGATTTCATCAAAACAGAAGTAATGAGACACATGTAAAAGTGTAGTTTCAGTCTTCAGTTTGAAATTATTGTAGGAAGCATCTAAGAAGAGCTGATAATGGCCTTAAACTTATGCAGTCAACTTGGAGAACCTCACCCAACATCACACACTTCACACATACACACACATGTAGTGACAAGCTGAGCTAACAGGGGTATTGTTCAGCTAAGTGCACTGTTGTTCTCTGACATTACAGAGAACATGAATCTAAACAGTCCAAAACAAAGCTTTCCCAAGTTCCAACTGGCCCCTAGGACCCTCAAAGGCCATGGCTGATGCTGCTGTAGGTTTTGTGAGTAATGTGTTTGTACTAGTGATATTTAGTTTTAATTTAGCTTTTCGGAGGAGCGATTTATACGTTTAATGTGGAATGGAATGAAAGAAGATAAAAAGTTAATAGAGGTGTCCATTGCTCTCAGGTTGACTTACTGCAAGTTTTCCTCCTTTTCACCCCCAGCCTCTGTCTATATGAAACTCCCTTACCTAACACAGATAGAACTCTGTGTCCAGAGTGAGCGCCATGCTCAATAGCACCCATGGATCTTGTGGCAGAAGGTTTACACTCCATATCATTTTTTTTCACGCTCTGTTTATGTGAAACACAGCTGCTTACTCTGTAGAAGTTGTCACAGCAGCTCTGTGTTGAGATTTAGGGAATTATTACTGTAAAAATGAATCACAGCACTAAAACTCTATTTCACACAGTTATGGTTCAACTTTTGAAATTGATCTGCGGTTCATGTGAATCCTGAACTGTGGAGGGTGATGCGTTATACCACTAATTTCTAAAGTGTCTAACAAAGGACTCTTCAAAACTGTTACCCAAACTTATACACAAGCGTATACTGTACCTTTCCCCACAAGAGAGTGAATGTACACACTTAAAAACAAGGGTTCTGCAAAGGTCCTTTATCAATGGAAATGGTTCTATGTAGAGCCCTTAACACTTGAAGATACTTTTGCATGGTTTAAGGGTTCTTTTCATCATGAAAGGGTTCTTCAGATTCGGGAGAATGTGCTATAGATGGTTCTGTGTAGCAATAGAGGAAGCGCTTTTGGTGCCACTTAGAACCCATTTCTGAAAGCTGCTATAACCTTGTAGAACCATCATTTTAAAGTGGAGAAGAGTACATTTTTAAGTATAGTACCTTTAAAACATATTTGACTTACACAACTGGATCTTTGAGAGCACCTTGACTCGGTTGGTCCTTTGGAATGTCACACTCCCTTAAAAAGGTATGGTTCTTCATAAATTATTTTATATTGAACCCTGAACACTCAAAGAACCCTTTGCATGATTAAAGGGTTCTTGCCCAGTGAAAGAGTTTTTTAGATCGACAGAGATGTGCCACAGATGGTCCTGTTTAGTATCTAGTTTAACAAGCTTGACATTATAACAGTAGAAGAACCCTTTCCCTGTGCAGTAAGAAGGCCTTCACCATGCAAAGAGCTCTTTAAGTATTCAAGTTTCTATATAGAACCAGTTTCTTTACTAAATAACTCTTGAAGAACTATGGTTTTTAAGAATGTACCTGTATCTACACAATACGACCTTTCTTGACCGTTCTCGCCTGCGAGGACTGCTGAGTCCTCTTGTTGCTGATAAAGGAAAACGGCACTTCTAGAGAAGCTTCTGACACCAAGGAAGTGTGTGTGGATTGCTGAGCATGCAGAGAAGGGACGGGAGAACTCAGGAGAATGGATGAAGCTGCTGATTTCCATTTGAGTGGAGAAGCCCTCTTCGCCGATAGCTGTACCTGCTTAAACGGCCTATCCACACCCATTCCACTGCCAGCAGCTTAAGGGGGCTTTGGAGGGGGAAAAAAAAAGCCCTACAAGAGGGGCTGCAGTGCAGAGCTCAATAGCCGAGTTGCCGGGCCCTCCCGGGCTCATCCGGACCCATCCGTCAATAACTGACAAAGCTTCTGTGTGTCAGTCAGAACTCCACAGCTCCCTCCGGCCCCTCCGGACCAAGGAGAAAGAGTCTGCCGCCACCCCCAACCCCTCAGTAACTGACACACCCGCTGATCTATGGGCTGTAATTATTCTGGAAGCTTCCTCGCGATAGGGTCGCAAGGGGCTAGACGTGCTGGACGTGTAATTGCCCTTCATAGAAAGGGATGCAAGCCTTGTGTTGTAGCCGAGCTAACCTTTCTCATTGATTGTGCAGTATCGCAAGGCTCTTTTTCAAAAGCCTTGTCAGGTATGTCGTTTTTTTTTCTCTCTTTTCTTTTTTTTTGTGGACAATAATGGTGCCATTCAGCCGTCGTCGTGCCTTGCAAGACAAACACTGTTTGAACATGCAATTTCACAGCAATCCGTCTTGGGAGATACGTGCTTTTTTAATGGTTGTTCAAAAGCCTCCCTCCCTTTTGCTGTCTCACTGAATGCATGACACAAGCCCTAATAAAATTACAGCAAATCCTGTGATTGAATTGGAACAGGACCAAGATGATCACACCGCATAATCTGGCAAGAGTAGAATAAAGCCCTGAAGTTATCCTAGATAACTTAATAGTATGATGTCTTAATGTCTTAAGCCAGACAGGCACTGTGCGATTGCTGAAATCTTGTGTGTGGTTGACAGCACTGCACGTTTGAATCGTCCACCGTGTGCTGAATCATCTGCTCACGCTGCACAAATGTAATTGGTTGGAATGACATGACAGGATGTAAGTGCTTACGCTGCGCCTAAGTCACATAACAAGGTTTCTGTTGATTGGGAAAACACTCGTTTTAGTACAGTATTCCATGCTGTCTATCAGAAATTCTGAGGAAGAATACAGCATTGTTGATCCTGACCCTGAAATTCTTCCCCTGATATCAGAGGGAGTGAATGAGGAGATGCCCCAAACTTTTGCTCTATGAACATGGAGGTATATATGCTACGATTGGAGAACATTTTGGGAGATAGTAACTTCAGGATTTCAGCTCTTGAAACACTAAGACTATAATTTCGTATATGTGTGAAATCCACTCATACATACACTCATGCTGTGTCCAAAATGGCTCCTTATTCACTATTCCCTGCATATCTAGCCCACTATAATAAGAAACTGAATTGAGAAGGGTAGTGGACGATTTTGCACACTGCATTTTTACCAGTGATTGCAGTGGATTATGGGTATCTGATGTCCTTTTGTGTACATGGCTTGTTCACTTCATTTTGCAGTGCATTCAGGATTGTTTGAGTGCACTGAAAATTGGCGGAACTGCAAAATAGTGTCAGAAATGGTCAAATGCATTTTGGGAAGCCCTAGTGTCTTTAAATATGTAAAAAAGCAAAGGGTCTCAGCCCAGTATGCTAGGCTTTCTGTCTTTGCTCATGGCGAAGAAACAGCATCTGGAGATTTTTAGACAATGAACAGACCCTCAAATGTTGCAAAATATGAACCGAGATGAGGATATTGCTCTATTCCTATCCCATAGGTGGGTAACATTGAGTTATTTTTACAGTAGATGGGACTGACTCTAATTTCAGGAGAGCACTAACTGCATGAAAGTAAACAGAGACCAAAAAGGCTACAAAACTGGAGTTACAAATGAGTTTTGGGGGGATTTCAAACAGTAAATAAAAATGTATAAACAATAGTCACCCCACCCCCCCTCTCAGTTTCAAATTAAAAGATGCAGAGCTTCTGAATGTAAACAAATGAGAGAACAAAGTTTCCCCACTATCACAGATGTTACCTTTAATACTTGAGAATATTTACAGTATATGCTCTGTCAGTGACCTATGAGGGCAAAATACAAAAGCAAATTCATTTGTGAATTAATTGTGATATTTATTTGTGTTCCAATTGCCCAGGACTAGTCTCTGCCCAAATGGGTGGTTAATGGGACATTAACCCTCTGTGCCCCGCCCTCCCAAGACTTTGATTTCCCCCCACATAACAAAAGCCAGTGATAATGAAATCAGGTTTAAAAAGTTGAACTACACATGATATGCCAGGCTTTATAATATTTTAATGTTTTGTAACTTCCTAGGACTTTTCTGTATGAATAAGATTCAAATTTAAAAGGTAGACTAGATATAAGCCCAAGCAAATATATCCATCCCCACACAAAATATTCCCAAACCTATAACAGAAGCCAGGGAAGATCTTCAATAGACACCCTTTATATTTAATGAATTACTTATTGACAGGGGTTTAATTGTGTACAGATTGTAGGACCTCAGTTGAAGGAGTTTAATATCACCCTGCCCAGTGCAGTGTGTCATCTAGAGGGGTTAGCAAGAGCTAAATTGCAGCCCCCAATATGACTAGGGTCTGTTAATGCAGCTTTGGCATCAACTTGGCACTCGATACATATTTTCAAAGCCGTTGTACTTTGTTCCAATACTTGTGGAGGTCACTGTAATTCTGGTAAGTAACTTTCCCTCTGAGATGTTAAAGTGTCTTTATATCTGCGCAGTCATTTCTTTAAGTTCTTGTATTACACTGTGACCTGTGAGCTGCACTCTATTAGAGTAAAGGGAATATCATCTAAGGTCCTCTATGTGCGTGCGTGCGTGCGTGTGTGTGTGTGTGTGTGTGTGTGCGTGTGTGTGTGTACACAAACTGTGTGAATGAATCCATCCTCACAGTTCACATAGATGTCTTTCTCTCTCTTCCTCGCTCAACCATTTTTGTTTCACTCTTTCTCTCTCTCGCTCTCAAACACACACACACACCCATTTCTTTCTTTCACTCTCCTCCACCCCCCCCCCCTTCTCATCCATTTATGTTACTTTCTGTCTCTCTCTCAACCACCCCCCTCCTCTCTCTCTCTCTCTCTCTGTGGGGATTATCTTGACGCTTATCCTGACACCTCCACCCACCATGATGTAACTAACACACACACACACACACACACACATTCCAGTTGGAGAATAAATGTATGTTTTTTAAAGAGCTCTCTCTCTCTTTCTCTCTCTCAAATCAAAATGCTTGATTTCCACATCCTCTATGATTTTCATATTTTCCACATTCTCTAAATTCTCCACATTGTCTGCATTCCTGCTGCTGTGGAACAAATCAAACGCTCTTAATGATGCTAGATTATGCTCTATGCAACCCAGCCAGGCCTCTGCAACATCAAAGCCACCAAACAGTGGTAAAGACCACCGTGACTATGTCCTATTAGAATAATAATAAGGATGTATTCATTTAAATTTGCCTTTGTAGACTGTAGGGACACAGTGCATAATGTAGACAGTAATGATTATTTAAAAAATAAATAAATAAAAACACATACAGCATCAAGGTGCAGGTAAACATAGAAAACTTATAATAAGTTTGTGTAAATGAAGGGTTTTTGGGGAGTTTCTTTGGGAGCGTGGTCCTCTGTGCTGTAATAACAGCTCCTACTCTTTTGGAAAGGTTTTACACTAGATCTTGGAACACTTCCCTGGGTTTTTGATGGCATCCAGCCACGTAACCATTACTGAGGGCAGGTACAACTGTTAGATGATTAATTCTGGCCCTCCAACTCACCCCAAAAGTATTGGCTGGAACTTTGTCTCTCCAGAGAACACAGATAACAGAACCCCTTTCTCCATCTGCCCTCAGTTGTGCACATGTTCACAAGCACATGCCTCCCTTCATAATTATCACCTGGACCCTAAGAAAGATGTGTGTTGTTCGCAAGGCGGCTACATTAAGAGGCTATGTAAAAGTTAACTAGCATAATGAGAAGCTAAGTGGCTCCGAGGCGGGCCCCTGGTTGGATTCATTAGAAGCCGTCTTTACGAGCATCGATCATGATCCCTCTGCTTTATGAAGCGTAGATTGTCACCTTGTTCCAATTATCTCTTACCTCTCTTCCCAAAGTGTGCAGGCTATTCCGATGAGGACGAGGCCCTGTAATTAATGCTCAGTGAAAGGGGAGGGGGAGGGGGAGCGAGGGGCCAATCAGAGGTCTCTCCGACACATTATCTTCATCACCAGCCTTTCTTTTATACCCCCGTTACTGCTCCTCTCTGAATTAGCTCCTGGCTAATGAACATGTTCGTAATTAGATGTAGTTCTGCCGGTGATTGATTTTAACTTTAGCAGCTGCTTCACTGTCACTTCACAGATTTTTAATGGGGCTAACGTCATCCAAAAACTGGACAGTGTGAACTGCACGGTGAATGTGGACGTGTGCTGCTGGTCAGACAGGGGGCAAACAGAGATGATTTTGTGAGTGAATATAGGGACGTGTCCTACACAGAGAGGTACAATTAGCGAGGGAAGCTCTTTGGAGCTTGGCTATGAGCAGCGGTTTGGTGGTTGAGCTGTGACCATTTATTAAAAAGTTTTGTGAGAAATATATTTGTGGAGCTGTGAACAGTTAGTGGACAGGACTATGATAAGTTTGTGGGTGGAGCTGTGAACAGTTATGGGGCAGGACTATGAGAGGTTTGTGGGTGGAGCTGTGAACAGTTAGGGGGCAGGATTATGAGAAGTTTGTGGGTGGAGCTGTGAACAGTTAGTGGGCAGGACTATGATAAGTTTGTGGGTGGAGCTGTGAACAGTTATGGGGCAGGACTATGAGAGGTTTGTGGGTGGAGCTGTGAACAGTTAGGGGGCAGGATTATGAGAAGTTTGTGGGTGGAGCTGTGAACAGTTATGGGGCAGGACTATGAAAAGTTTGTGGGTGGAGCTGTGAACAGTTATGGGGCAGGACTATGAGAAGTTTGTGGGTGGAGCTGTGAACAGTTATGGGGCAGGACTATGAAAAGTTTGTGGGTGGAGCTGTGAACAGTTAGGGGGCAGGACTATGAGAAGTGTGTAGGCGGAGCTGTGAACAGTTAGGGGGCTGGACTATGAGAAGTTTGTGGGTGGAGCTGTGAACAGTTAGGGGGCAGGACAATGATAAGTTTGTGGGTGGAGCTGTGAACAGTTAGGGGGCAGGATTATGAGAAGTTTGTGGGTGGAGCTGTGAACAGTTATGGGGCAGGACTATGAAAAGTTTGTGGGTGGAGCTGTGAACAGTTATGGGGCAGGACTATGAGAAGTTTGTGGGTGGAGCTGTGAACAGTTATGGGGCAGGACTATGAAAAGTTTGTGGGTGGAGCTGTGAACAGTTAGGGGGCAGGACTATGAGAAGTGTGTAGGCGGAGCTGTGAACAGTTAGGGGGCTGGACTATGAGAAGTTTGTGGGTGGAGCTGTGAACAGTTAGGGGGCAGGACAATGATAAGTTTGTGGGTGGAGCTGTGAACAGTTAGGGGGCTGGACTATGAGAAGTTTGTGGGTGGAGCTGTGAACAGTTAGGGGGCAGGACTATGATACGTTTGTGGGTGGAGCTGTGAACAGTTAGTGGGCAGGACTATGATAAGTTTGTGGGTGGAGCTGTGAACAGTTAGGGGGCTGGACTATGATAAGTTTGTGGGTGGAGCTGTGAACAGTTAGGGGGCAGGACTATGATACGTTTGTGGGTGGAGCTGTGAACAGTTAGTGGGCAGGACTATGATAAGTTTGTGGGTGGAGCTGTGAACAGTTAGGGGGCTGGACTATGATAAGTTTGTGGGTGGATCTGTGAACAGTTAGGGGGCAGGACTATGATAAGTTTGTGGGTGGAGCTGTGAACAGTTAGGGGGCAGGACTATGAGAAGTTTGTAGGCGGAGCTGTGAACAGTTAGGGGGCAGGACTATGAGAAGTTTGTGGGTGGAGCTGTGAACAGTTAGGGGGCAGGACTATGAGAAGTTTGTAGGCGGAGCTGTGAACAGTTAGGGGGCAGGACTATGAGAAGTTTGTGGGTGGAGCTGTGAACAGTTAGGGGGCAGGACTATGAGAAGTTTGTAGGCGGAGCTGTGAACAGTTAGGGGGCAGGACTATGAGAAGTTTGTGGGTGGAGCTGTGAACAGTTAGGGGGCAGGACTATGAGAAGTTTGTAGGCGGAGCTGTGAACAGTTAGGGGGCAGGACTATGATAAGTTTGTGGGTGGAGCTGTGAACAGTTATGGGACTGGACTATGAAAAGTTTGTGGGTGGAGCTGTGAACAGTTATGGGGCAGGACTATGAAAAGTTTGTGGGTGGAGCTGTGAACAGTTATGGGGCTGGACTATGAAAAGTTTGTGGGTGGAGCTGTGAACAGTTATGGGGCTGGACTATTAGAAGTTTGTGGGTGGAGCTGTGAACAGTTAGGGGGCAGGACTATGAGAAGTTTGTGGGTGGAGCTGTGAACAGTTAGGGGGCTGGACTATGAGAAGTTTGTGGGTGGAGCTGTGAACAGTTATGGGGCTGGACTATTAGAAGTTTGTGGGTGGAGCTGTGAACAGTTAGGGGGCAGGACTATGAGAAGTTTGTGGGTGGAGCTGTGAACAGTTAGGGGGCTGGACTATGAGAAGTTTGTAGGCGGAGCTGTGAACACCTTATTAATACTCTTTTGACAGAATGCCATCACAGCAATGTTCCAATACCTAAAACTTGTAAAACCTTCCCAGAAGAGCAGAGGCTGGTTTCTTTTGAGGAAGGCTTTAGAGTTCTTGTCTCTGGATGAATTTACATTATGGAAAACAGATGGTAATGATGTGGAGAGTTCAGCCAGGTGAAGGATGAAGCTGATTTTTATCTGGAGCTCGTTCACTATGACCTCTGCTCTGTCGTCTAAATGCAAACTTGCATTGATCTCCTCCAACCAGATACCCTCCTTATTCCGGCAGTGTGTGCTCACACAGCCGAAGCAAGGGCACGACAATTTATTGTCCTTCGTTCTATCGTGCGTCTGTTATAACTGAATAGTTACTCACTAACAACAATGTAACTACTGTGGATATGCACCGTGTTACAGATGGATTATAGCAGCACAGCTACGAGTTTCCAGTACTGTATAAGAAGACACTTTTGCACAGTTCACATCCTTCATCAGCATGTAAAAGAGGTGTTGTGTATCAAAAAGAACACAAGTGTGATACCTGTGGAGGATGTGACCAAGGGCACTAAAGGCTTTTGAATATTTTTGACACAAGGGCAGGGTGCATTCAATTAGTGCATCGGGCTCAGAGAGGTTCAGAAGAGGGGAAAATAGTTTTGGACGACAAGTCAACTCCACTCAATCCAGGAAGAAACAGTAAACAATAAATGAATTCTTTTTTTTTTCAGACTGTAGCTGCTTCAATAGAGGAATGGCACTGTGATATAGCAGCGACGAAGGAGTGGGAGCAGACTTTGTTTGATGATGTTTAATTCATGGCGAGGGGGAGTTGAGGTGAAGGAAAGTTTACAGCTCTGTCGCAGAAAGAAGAATCCAAAGCAATTTCAGTTTCTTCCCTCTGTGGTCTGTTTAGCAGGTGATGAGGATTTCTGTCTCCGGCGATGGAGAACCTTCACGGTTCTGTCTTTATTTATTTATATATTTATTTATGTATTTATTTCTTTATTTAAAGCTTTGTGTGTCGGGGAGTCAGACTGTTTATCCTCCGAGGGCTCTGCTCGGGAATGCTTTATACATGGATTTAGAAGGTGGTTTAGGTGCCTAACTTCCTAAATTTCCCACACACTTTAATCGTTAGGTGAATCCGATGGCAGCGTACCATGGAGTACTGCAGTGAAACTCTATACTTAAGCCCTGTATTCATAATGTATTCATTCTGGACGCTTAATACCTGGCGTAAGATATATATATATATATACTTATGAAAATAAATAACAGAAGAGTATATAACTTAATAACGTCAGGTTTTAAAACACAATATGACATTATCAGATAACATTGTAATTATTATGAGCAATGTGTGACATACAAGGGGACCCCCTAATTATGTAATGTGATGGGTGGTACTGTACCGCCAGCCGCCAGCAGGAGGACTGGTTGGTGCAGGGGAAGACATGGTGGAGTTGGGTCCTAAACCTCCAATTCCCACAATTCCTGTTTGTTTCTGTGCCAACCAGCCATAGCTGTGTACCACACCATGAAAACCCAGTCTGAAGCCTCACTCTTTGTCACACCTTTGTAGAGGGTTGCCTGGTAATGGGGTATTCAGCTAAGCAAAAAAAAAAAAGAAATTAAAGGAGGGAGAAGGGTTTTGATTTTGGGTGTTTTGAATTTGCCTTTTTTTTTTAGATTCAGAAAACTGTCTTTTGTTTGTACACACAAAGAGTGGTGTTCCTTTCCCGCCTTTTTTCTCACACAGGTCATCTGCCCATCCAGTACAGGTTGGGGGTTCAAATCTCATCTGGCACATACTTCACCACAGTTGCATAAACACAACATGAGTCACTAAATACTGGTTCTGTTCTGATCAAGTAATTAAAAACTATTTTTTAGTTATATTACATTATAAATTCATGCATTCATCCATTGTCTGTAACCGCTTATCCAGTTCATGGTCGCGGTGGGCCTACCTGGAATCACTGGGTGCAAGGTGGGAACACACCCTGGAGGGGGCGCCAGTCCTTCACAGGGCAACACACACACTCACACCTATGGACACTTTTGAGTCGCCAATTCACCTGCAACGTGTGTTTTTGGACTGTGGGAGGAAACCGGAGCACCCGGAGGAAACCCACGCGGACACGGGGAGAACACACCTCACAGACAGTCACCCGGAGCGGGACTCAAACCCACAACCTCGAGGAGGTGACCTACCTGCTGTGCCACAGTGCCGTCCCTACATTATAAATAATAATTTATACATGTTATTGTTACATATTTAAAAATCCAAATCCTCCAATCCTCCTTATAAAAGCCAACATTTGTATCGGGCGGTTCCTGAAATTTAACTTAAAGATTATGTTGTACTCTCATGTAGACAGTAGGACTGGTCTCTCAGAGGGTGGCGCTATAGCAGATTGGTCAGTTATTTCACTCCTAATATTAGTTTGCGCGGCTGGCGACAACAGCAAGAAGGCTTCTCACTCTGTGCATCTTTAGCTCTCCTCCCAAAAGTTGGGATGGCACTGCTGTTTCACTGTTAACACATATATAGCGCCTCCTGGACCCATGGTTTGGATTTTATTTGACGTCTTAGTAGCACATATGTGCATGATGTGCTCTGTCTGCTTATGTTATACTTACAGTATGCAGTAGGGATCTAAATTATTCATTTATATATTTCGTAATACTGAAATAAGACATAAGTGTGCAGCCCATTTAAAAGAACATAGGGACCCCCGATTACTAGTGAGTATTTCACACAACGTATATGAGGCATTGTATCTAGGGTCTGGTCTGAACAGCTATCTTAATGACTTTGTAAAGCCGTATTCTCTATTTCGGCAGACGTTCAAAGGTATTATGTGTGTCATATAATGCCTTATAAAGTATTTACGTAGACATTGTGAATACAGTGTTAATAGGAAGTGAAACCAGAAACTGCTAACCTACAAAAGTAGTTTCATCTCAGAGCTCCATGCTCCTTCTCCATCAGATTTGCTTAATGTAAAGTGAAGGGAAATGCTGCCAGAGAATGTCGCTGTCATTTATGTGCTGGGGAAAACACGCAAATCCTGCAGCAGCGAGGAAGACGAGGCGTGAGAGAAGAGTGTCTGCTTGCCGCCATGAGGAAAATGAATTCTGTCCGCAGGTCACGCTCCCACCTCCTTACTTTCAGTTCCCCGCCTCTGGCTTAAAGCAGATCGCCTAATCTTCCTCCGCCAGTGAAACAATTTTCAGATTGTCATTCACCTGCCTGCCACTCGCTCACTTGCGTGCAGTGTACACTGGGACACTCAGTGATTTCAGACTATATAACAGTGACCGCTTGCAACAAGATTTCATAGCTGAGACTAAAATGCTCTTTGCTTTAATAAATGGGACACCAGCAGTTGCTGAAAATGGGTTTAGTGTAGCTTCCTTTCAACAGTGACAGTGTGTTTCTTTTCCTCTGATTAAAAACTCGAACAGTAAAAAGTCTGTGTTTGATTGTTCAGTCCGAGTAGCAGCACATTGAAATGAGTAAATGTGGTCATTAAGATGGCTTTACTTTGGACTTAATTAAATATACACGGAACAATCACTGGAAAACAATCACACACGTGGTATAAACACTCCACTGATCATACAGGAACACTTTGTAGTTCTACAATTACACAGTGAAGTCTGACCTGTTTCTCTGCATACTTTGTTAGCCCACTGCCATCTTGTCCCTCAATGTCTAGGACCCGTATAGGACCACAACAGAGCAGGTATGATTTTGCTGGTGGGTCTTTCTCGGTGCTGCAGTGATGCTGACGTGGTGGCTGTGTTAGTGTGTGTTGTACTGATATAAGTGGATCAGACACAGCAGTGCTCCTAGAGATTTTAAAGCCTCTTGTGTCACTGCTGGACTGAGAACAGTCTCCGGACCAAACATATCCAGCCAACAGTGTCCTGTGGGCCATGTCCTGTGTCCTCTGGTGGAGGACAGCGACAGATAGAGTGGACAGTGAGAGGACACAATGTTTAAAAACACTAGGCGCACTGCTGCGTCTGATCCACTCATACCAGTGTAACAATCGCTAACCCACCACCACCACTTCAGTGTCACTGCAGTGCTAAGAATGATCCACCACCTGCTTTGTGGTCGTCTTTTGGGGGTCCTGAGCATTGAAGTGCAGGGTGATTGGGGATAACAATGTATGAGGAGGAACAGGTGGACTACAGTCTGTAATGGTAGAACTACAAAGTGATCCTGTATCAGTGGAGCTGATAAAATGAACAATGACAATGGCAGTGGGGGGTCCCTACAATGATGCAGCTAAGGTCCAAGCGTAGCACATTTATGGAAGTTTCAAAGGTGGATCAAGGGCACTGCATCTTAGAGTATTGGCACAGCCCTCGATGCAAGCCATCTGCCAAGGAGTGCTGAGTGCTACTTGATACTGAACTAAAAAAAAAGTCTTAAATGACTAATCACGATTTTTCAAGCTGAATCACATAAAGATCGAGCAGGATCCCCCTCCTCCTCCTGGCTTTATATCCAAGCAGGCTTTCAGCTCGGCTGGATGAATAATAATGATTTCCAAACGTGTTCAGGGCCAGTGAATCAAAGGGAGCGCTGCTTAACTCTCTCTGGGATTTCTCCACACACGCCGTGTTTGTCTAATCCACCACAGAGGAGGTGGTTGGGGGATGGCGTTCCTCAGGCAAGGTCCATTAAAGGATCTGTGGATTTACTCACACAGGTGGTTTGGCACCAGGCTTTCACTTGGTGTGTAGCTAGAGTTGTGTACAAAAGCACGGACAAATGAGGAGCAAATATTAATATAAATATAGAAATGTCTGCCAGTTTTGTTCAGTTTCACTCTATTTGCTTAGAAAACAATGATGTTCAGGCTTTTACACACAACCTGTTTTATTTTAAGTGCCCTATTTTGACCCCAGTATATTAAGCTGCTCCGGTTTCCTTCCACAGTCCAAAAACACACGTTGGTAGGTGGATTGGCGACTCAAAAGTGTCCGTAGGTGTGAGTGTGTGAGTGAATGTGTGAGTGTGTGAGTGAATGTGTGTGTGTGTGTTGCCCTGTGAAGAATTGACGCCCCCTCCAGGGTGTATTCCCGCCTTGCGCCCAATGATTCCAGGTAGGCTCTGGACCCACCGCGACCCTGAACTGGATAAGGGTTACAGATAATGAATGAATGAATGAATATTAAGCTCTGTATTCAAACCATCAGATTGTGTAGTGTAATGTGAATCTCATCAGGTTTTTCAGGACTCTATGGGCATGCCAAATCCAATTTTATCAAATCAGATATGAGTCACTTTCATATGTGGTCATTGATTGGATATGTAACTGATTCATGGGAATCTGAAATGAACGTGAATGGCCAGATCAGATTCCATGCATCTTTTTGCCTGTACACTTGTGCCTGTCGTCTCAGGGAGCAAGGGCAGCGCAGCAGAACAATAATGAAGTAGAGGTCCTGGCTGTGTCCCAAATAGTGCAATTATCCGCCATAATTCTACAAACAACACGCTCTATGAGTACAAAACCATTATTTTATGACCTACACCGTGCACTACATAGTGTTGAGGGAGATTTTTTGAGACAGATCTCTTAGTGAACCCATAAAAGCAAGCTGGCTGCCTTTTTTTAGCCTATTCATTCTGATCTTTTACAGTTGATGAATTGTTTGCTGTCCTCCTGAGCACAAGGCGATGCACACGAGCTGCTAACTTGTTTGGTTTTCCAGGTTTAATACAACAAATCGATGTAATTAAAAAAATAAACGTTTCAGCGTGCGTATGCATGCCATTTCAGGGTCAGATACAGGTCACTTTTGTTTATGAAGTTGAAGCTATTATTTAATCAATCTGTTATTTATCAGTCTGTGATTTACATAACCATGCAAGGAGTTGGGCTCGCGAGGATGTGCAGATGTTGTATCACCCAGAAGTTCATTGACTATTGAGGAGAACATTGTTTTTAGTGCTTTATTTTCAACTTTCATTCTACTACTCTGTATGTTGACAGAATCCGGCTTGCAAGAGTTTCATATTCTACAAATGTGTTCAAGCGCCTCAACATTAAACAAGTGTCTGTGGGAGGGAGGGGACAATATTATGGAACATTATCGGCTGGTTGGAGCTGTCATGTGATCAGAGGCTAAATACAGCATTTGGTAACTGAGCATCCATGGAGCTAATTAAGTGCCAAACCTTCACAATTAAATTGAAGATATTCAGTTTATATTTACTGGGTTCGATTCCCGCTCCGGGTGGCTGTCTGTGAGGAGTTGGTGTGTTCTCCCTGTGTCCGCGTGGGTTTCCTCCGGGTGCTCCCACAGTCCAAAAACACACGTTGGTAGGTGGATTGACGACTTCAAAGTGTCTGTAGGTGTGATTGTGTGTGTGTGTGTGTGTGTGTTGCCCTGTGAAGGACTGGCGCCCCCTTCAGGGTGTATTCCCGCCTTGCGCCCAATGATTCCAGGTAGGCTCTGGACCCACCGTGACCCTGAACTGGATAAGCGGTTACAGATAATGAATGAATGAATACATACTGAATAGCGAACATGATATCAATGCAAACGAACACTACATGGTTAACAAATAAAAAAATATGAATATCTAACACAGACTATATACATTACAAATACAAAATTCAATGATTGCATACACGTGACTTTTAATTAAATACAGATCTAATATTTTGCACCTAACCAACAAATTTCACAGTTCAAATAAAAGCATGTATCTATAAAATAGTAGCTTAAGAGAAGGAAAAGGCTTCTTAACATTCAATGGAAGTTAATGTAAAAAAAAATGGAGATGCACGTTTTCTTTATAAAGAAATTTAAATATAGTTTAAATAAATATATAAAAATATAGAATGATTTTCAAAATATAAAATTAAAAACAAAATTGCAATGAAATATGTCGTGATGTCCAAATATTCTTGTGTTATTATTTGAAAACAAGTACATCCTCTTTTTTAAAAAGCCATTGGTGAATCACATGATTTTGGCACAGTTCTTTCAGGCATAACATTGTGTGGAGAGTCGTAAACAAATGCAAACTAACTTGTAAAAATACCTCCTCCTCACAAGTAGGTAGCGCTGTGGGTACATTTTGCTGAATTTAGATTTCCTGCCAGAATCTAACTCTCCTTCATGTGCACGTATGTAACGGAGAAGTATTGGCACAACAGAATACGCTTGTGATTCTTGTATTTCTGTTTATAAACAAGTATTAACCTTGATATGTCTTTCACATCAAAAACCAGAACAGCAACTAGCTGTATTTCATTTAACAAATTGAATACATATTGTTTTAAAGGATGTTGCACACAATGGGATATTGTATCAAAGATATTTCAAAGATAAACATAATAAGAGCATTTTTAAAAACAGGATATAGCATTCAACTTGCCTCCCACGTCTGGAACAACCACAAAAGGGAATTAGTCCTGTGGCAGCATTCTCGTCATTTTTTTTGGCATTCTGTTAAATAATTAAACTGAAAACAATATATTCTCAGTTATCTCTGTACAGAACTGGGTCATAAACAAACCTAGTGTGATTGTGTGCTGTGTTACACACATTTCATTTTGGTGACAACCTGACCAGGAGGGAGCTTTGCCATGCACAAGCAATATGCTGGCTTAGGAATATTACATTTTGTTAGTGATGTCTTTTAAGCTTTTGTTTGTGTCATGATGGGAGTAACATGTCAGCAGTTGCCAAAATAGGACTGCCAAAATTGTACTCCCTCCCCTCCCCACAGAAACTCCCCCACCCCTGCAGAAGCTACAATAAAATACATTTGACACACCAAGACATGTCACCAAAATGATTTTGATGTGTTTCAGACTTTACAGAGGAAAGGGGAGTACAATTTGGCAGGTGTCAAAATGGTGTTCAAAAATTCTACTTTTCGAACAAACACCACCCTTCACGCCTCAGAGATGCTACAATAAAACACATTCATAAGTATCATCTACACACCAAGGCATTTGACATTTCATACCCCTCACCCCCCAGAAATTCCAATGTGGTTCTTACCAATCATATCATTTTTTTGGGCTTCAGCCATGATATTCGGGGAATATTCCAATGCTCGGATGTATATTGTCGTCATTAACCAAATCCACTTCCGACCCCCTGCTTTAATATTCCTCTCTCCAGGCTGCGCTGTGGCTCAAAGTGCAGGCTTTACTCGCTACCTACACGTGCTCACCTGGTAACTAGGTCAATAACTAAGGGCACAGAGTGTGCATACAGTTTGAGTGGAGGTGCTCCGATTTCAGGCACTAATCTGATTCATTGTAATTCATTCGATTCATTGTAAATGTGTTGTTTTAACCTGTTAGGCTGTTTTATATGACTTTCACAAAGACTTTTATGTTGATGAGCCTGAACACGGCTGGAGTGGGGAGATCACTGCGTTTAATGCTGGAGCCTGAATGTGGTGGAAATCTCACAAATATCCCCATCTCAGAATTAGAAACCGAATATATACCCAATGAACAAATATCTAAATACCCGAATACTTGTGGCCAGATATTCTTTCCAAAATCAGCGCTCAGCACCCACTTTAAAATGAAGGCTGCACTGCTGCTCCCAGCATGGCTCCTCTTGCCGAGTTGTTCGCTAACTTGTGCGCTACACGGTGCCACTAAGGGCACAGAGTGTACACAGATAAACCAGAGCTTCTTGGAGGTGTTCTAATTTGGGGTGTGAAGTTGACAAAATGAACTGTAGCTTTGCCATGCTTCGTTGTAAGTAGGTTGCTGTAGCGTTAGGCAGTTTTAGGCTTCGTCCAATACTTTTATGTTGGCATGGCTGAATACATGTGGAGTGGAGGGTTGCCTTTATCGCCACATTTATCAAAAAAAAACAAATATCTGAATCTCAAAATTTTAATCAGAATACCTACCCAACGAATGAATATCTGAATATTCGGGGCCAGCAGCACAGTTAAACCCAGGACATGTCTGTTCTGAAAACTGGTCGGCCAGCGCCACACAGGAATGAATGAATGAATGAATGAATGAATGAATGAATGAATCAGCTTACCCCAGCTAGCATACCATTCATGCTGATCTAAACAGATTCTTTTAACAAGGAGTTTGAGGGTTTCATCTGAAGACTAAGCCATTTGATCAGTCACAGCTTAAACATTGTCCCTAACAAATATTTACTCTCCTTAGCTGGCCTTTTTCTTTTGCAGTGCAATGCTTTTTACTGATCAGGTTGTCACTATATAGGAATGGGTCTTTAGCCCAGCTCCTCAAACACACACACACACACACACACACATACATATGCCCTTAGTAATCGCCTAGCTCTAGTGTCACAGTGCTAAAGATGACTACCTCTCGTTTGCTCTGTCGACCCTCACACCAGACATTAAAACTCTTGTCAGGAGTAAAGCACACCCCCAACTATCTCATTAGCTTCCGCAAATGTCTGTTCAGTAAAAACAGGCCATTTTAAAGGCTTTACTTATTTTATGTGTAAACACAGTTATGCTGTTATGATGTTAATTTTATTTATGAGAATCAGAAGCACACGGTTCATTCTCGGCTTATTATTAGAGTAATGTGCTCCGAATGCAGAGCTGAAATGATGGGTTTATTTTTATATATAAAAGATTATATTGTTTATGCAGGCGTAGGTTATTTTTGTAGAACACATTGGCTGGGTTTGAATTCTGTGAAAACGGTACACGACTTCATGACCAGGGGAAAATGATTCCCGGTGTGAGAGCAATTTTAGAGTCTTACTCGTCGTTTCAACAGTGGCACCAATAGTTTTGCACGCTACCATACACCGCCATTTAACAAACAAGTCTGAACCCTTCCGCAGGTTTGATGGCAATGGAGAACTGAATTTTTAAGTTTAGCATGAACATTGTTTATTTGTGAATCAAATATCAGTTTTGAACTATATCACTTGTAATTCACAGAAGAAAGGAGTTACTGTGAGCAGACTGTAATTTATGTTCAAGCTTATGTTCATCAGAATGTAGCCTGCTGCCCCATTAAAGGTGGGGAAAAAACAGTCCAGTTTAAGGTGGAAAAGAAAATTGTAAGAAGCTAAGTTTACTTTTCTAACAAAATATATTTATTTACCTTAAATAACCATTGTTTGTTGTTGTGTTTATTTATTGTCAACTTTGTATGGTTTCTGGTTACAGTTTATCAGGAGGCTAGTTGGTAACTAAATGTGTTCATAATTTTTTATTTGAGTTATTTTTAATCTAGTTTCATTGTGGATACCATTTTTGTGGCCCTCAGGCAAAGTTCCCAGTGGACGTGGAGAACCATATTCCAATATTATACAATTTAAATATGTAATTTAAAAAAATATAGAGCTCTGTTGCAGCTTGTAATGAAATGACTAAAGTGGAATATAAAGCTTACCAAAGCTCTTGGGATGAAACATTCTCTGCTTGAGTAGAATGCTCTAAAAAGCCTAGGGTTTGGGCTGAAAATGACTAGCAAAGTGCTGGAAAATGCTCTGGATTTAGATTTTTTTATAGTCGGCAGCACGGTTCTTGTCTCCTTTGAGACTGAGAGGAGGGGAAAAAAAGCAGATCTGGATGAAGGTCTTTGAATTATTTAGAGCAAACCTAGCGTTTTATGGTTTGAACATTTTCAAAATATGAGCCAACATTATCCGTTTCAGATCAGACTTTGTTGCCTTCTCGACACTCGGGGGACGGCAGATGTCGTTCTCATGATGTTTCTGGTCTCATGACAGTTCCCTGCTGAAGATAAAGCGGGCAACTCTCCTAAGAAGCAGGTAGAAGGAAGTTCTGAAGTCGAGATGGATTTCAAAGTCAACTCTGTTTACTACTTCTGAGATTTTCCTCGCGATGCCATCTTGCTCTTTGGTCAGGACGTATTACTCCTCGCTCTGAAAGCGGAAAGTTCACCAGTTTTGATGGCTCACTGAGGAGATGCCTGATGGAAATGCAGATTTTGGCATTTGTTGCTCTTTGGAGACACGGCAGGCATCTTCAGGTTTCTGCATGGCGGGTGATGTGAAATCTGCGCTTGAGTTTTGAAGAGTTATTTGAAGGAAAGGACTTTTATGTGCTGAAAGGAAGGATCTGCTCCTTAAAAAAGGTTCTTCAAGAGTTCCTTTGTAAAAGGCAGCGTGGGTATATACATTAATACTAAAAGGCATCTGTATAGTATGGAAACATCTACTTATAAATATAGGCAAACACTTGTCTATTTTGAGGCATTTTAAATCCAAAAGATTTGCAATCAAATATCTCCATTTTCTGCAACAACAGCTTCTACTCTTCTGGGAAGGTTTTGGAACATTGCTGTGAGGATTTGATGGCAGACATGGAACAATAATAAAGTTATGATCATGACAGCACTCAATTTGAAGGTTATTAGATGGAGCTCATTCTCTCCAGATGTCCCAGTTCCACATTTCCACCACTCAGCGCTGAGGGATTAACACCCCTTGAGCCCAAGTGAGCACAGTAATCAGTGCTTTTCTGATGCTGTTTGATCTATTGCTGTTTCTATGGAAATAACAGAAATGATGTGTTTTTAAACATATTTTTAAACATTTCACTGTAAACAGGTAAATATCAAAGGTATAAAGGGACATCCACCAAAGTCTCAGTCTTTGCAGCACAGAGAGGGCATGACTCATGAATCAATGCAAAATTGGAAATCCAGAATCTTAATCTATGTAGCTGAAGGCTGGAAACTGCTGGTGGATGTGGAGTGTGACTTTGGAAGCCATGGCTGACGTTGCAAGAGAAACCATGATGCCATTTGTGATTTATTTTGCTGGATGATCTCTGGACGACTTTGGAAAACCATTGTTGATAAACAGAGTCTGCCACTGGATCGAATAATCCAACCTAAAACGTTATTATTCATTCATTATCTTAAAGGGCTTATCCAGTTCAGGGTCACGGTGGGTCCAGAGCCTACCTGGAATCATTGGACGCAAGGCGGGGATACACCCTGGAAGGGGCGCTAGTCCTTCACAGGGCAACACAGGCACACTCACACCTACGGACACTTTTGAGTCGCCGGTCCACCTACCAGTCCTGGGAGGAAACCCACACAGATACGAGGAGAATACACCAAACTCCTCACAGACAGTCACCCGCAGCGGGAATCGAACCCGCAACCTTCAGGTTCCTTGGGCTGTGTGACTGCGACACTACCTGCTGCGCCACCGTGCCGCCCCTAAAATGTTATTATGCAGGGGGAAATCCATATATCACTTTCATGGAGAATGTCCGCTGAGTTCTCTGGACCTGTCTTACTGGACCTGTCTCCGGCATGGATTATTTGAATATCTGACAAGGCATAATTGATGCTGAGGTGCATATTGTGATTTAAGGGACATGTATGCTGCCACCAAGGTGGCATATTTTCCTGGGAAGTCCATGGTTATTTCAGCCAGACCGTGCTAGGCCTCATTCTGCACATGGTATAGCAACATGACTTCGTAGACAGAGTGCATGTGCGTGACCAACCTGCCTGCAGTCCAAATCTGTGTCCTAAGGTGCATCATGAAGGGGAGAATCTAACAATTATGACCACAGAGTGTCAAGCAGCTAAAATGTATTGTATTAAGTGAGAATGGGAAAAAATTCACTTGGAAACCCGTGACAATTATTTGAAACGTTAATGTTTCAAGAAAATTACCAAATTTCAGATTCTTGTTTTTATTGCATTTTATAAAACTTTATTTGGGATAGGTTTGTATGTGACGTGCTGACCTTTTTACATAACTACATACAGTAGAAGCCTTGTTGTAAGAACATATTCATTAAAATATGGCCTCCAGACTGCTGTAACCCACCCCGAGCCCTCCCTGGACCACTGGCCACTTGTGCGTCGCTCTGTTTGATGTTTGTCAATGGGGTGTGTTTGAGCTGGTGGGAACGAGAGCGTGGAGGAGCTGTCTGTATTCATTAAGGCCGGCCGAGGCAGAGGGCTTTAAACGGTCAGTCGGAGGTCAGAGGGATTGGATACACAGTGTGGCGGCCGGCCAGCGCAGCAGTAGGTGAGAACATGCTGTGCTTGGCTGAAAGTTTCGCTTTTTTTCTTCTTTTTTTTATCATTTCCCTCTCTCCCTCCATCTCCCACCAGCTGCAGAGTTCTGGGGATTTAGTCGAGGTTTTCCTGGCGAGGAGGCAGAAACTTTGAATTGAACATGGCATACACAGTTGTATGCAAACTTTGAACACCCCTGGTCAAGTGACATGTTCGTGTTGACTACTTGTACACGTTTGTGGATCTGGAGCTCTTATGAATACACATTTTGTTTTTTTGCCAAAGTCAGTGTAACAAATCATTCTGATTTTGTGTTGTGTATAACAGAGTGAGGACACCTTAGGATTGCCCCGCCTCTTCATCTGAGTTTCTCCAATCACAGCACCCGATCTGCATTTATGTGAGAATGCAAAGATAGGATCAACCAGAGCAAAGAAACACGAGAATAGAGAAGAACAAGACCTTCTCGATCCTCTCTCCAGGTCGTTCTGAAGATGGCTGTTTAGACAGGGGGAGTGCGCTGCTGTGGTGTATGATCCTTGTTGTATTTTGAGCAAAGCTTGTAACAGACATTTTATTAAGACCCTCAGAGAACTGTATTCACTTATGGAAAATGGGTATAATGGGTCGGTTCCAAAACCTAGTGATCTGTCTAACTAGAGAGCATTTTACGTCATAGTTCCCAGCACGTAGGCCACTTTTAGACACTTCACTATGCTGCCTAATAATGTATCTTAATCTGGCTGAATTGTAATGCAGCATCTAATCCTTCCTCAGCCAAGAAGACTGTCCCATGATGCAATGCCAGAACAACTTCCGTCTATTTGGCTCTTCTCCCAGAGCAAAAATAATTCAAATCGCAATAAAAACTGGAAGATTTGAATCCATCGCGGTGCTGAAGCACCAAGGCGACGCTAGCCGCAACAATGGTTGCGTGCGGTGGGCGGGGACAGGCTGTGATGCAATCGCTCTCTAACCGGAGCGTCTCAATAATCTGCCTCATGAAGACAAACGACCGCTAGAATGCTGTTTACTTAAAAAGCCGTCTATGGAGTCAGTGCCTTACTAGGCAGTTCACTAGGTTTTGGGACAGACCTAATATGTCTCCTTTAATAAGCAGTATGCAGCATGTCAAAACTGTAACCTTTATAACTTCTCAAAACGCAAGGCATCTTCAAGCTCTAGTTTGATTTTATTGTAATTTTAGCCATATACATTGTGTACAGTGCACAGTGAGTCTTGGGTGTTCAAGAAAACTAGTGTAGGACATATCCCCATGTGTTTGTGTCCTTCCTGCTTTATACTGTGAGAAGACAGTTCAATGTTATGGGTCTGAAAGGTTGTGGAGCTGTGTGAATGGTGGCAAAAAGAAAAGTTCAGCACCATTCACCATTAATGAATGTAATTGAGATCACATACAGAAAGTGAAGCAAGTCTTCTGAAAAGAGTGGGATCTTTAATAAAGGCAAAGGCTGCAGAAATTACTGATTATATAAACATATTTATATATATATATATATATTAGACAAATTGGCTAACTAAATTAGCAGTATCGTTTGGACTAAAGGAGAAATAAATCCATGTTCTCAGACTTGGGCCTCACTTGTCAGTTGTTCAGAGAAACAATTAAAGTAACGTCTTATTTCAGCACTAATTATTTTACAGTCTCAGCTTTTTATTTTTCAAATGAGACATGGTCATTGGCTTATTTATCAGTTTAATGCCACAACAAATGTAGGAGGTTGTGGGTAGTGTACGGGTCTATTGGATTTCATTTGGCAGAATTGGATTTGTTGGCGGTATAATGACTTTCAGGGCTTTTTTCTTTCCGCCGCTGACAGGCTTAGCTCTATCAGACACTCTACAGCCAGCGTTGATGGGCTGGAGCTTTTTCTTCCAGCGAGAATCCCCAAGATGGCGTGTCTTTCTCCTTGTTGTTCCGCCCTCTGGAGAACCAAGGAGATTGGAACGGCAAAGGGAACAGCATTTTTGCCAAAAACTCATTCTGCCCTCCTCAGAACGAGCTCCTCTGTACCCAGATGTGTCACTCCTCTTCCTCTTCTTGAGTTGTTTTGCTTTCTGTCTTATTGTGCTGTCCTTATTACACCATGATTTTCACTGTTTGATCAAAGGCACAATAACCGACCCTAGATTGTTCGCTCAGCTCAGAATGTGGGTGGTGGGAGTGCCATTTGATGAGATGCTGTTGGGTTCATCAGTCAAACACTGAGCATTCAGTTTTCAGTGCCTTTGCTTATGTTTTTTCAATTCATCAAGCCCTTGCCCAAAGGAGGCCTCTTCCTGTCTTCGGCGGATGAAAAAAAAAGGCGCCATTTGTTTTGGCGATACTCTTCTTTCTGTGGCCCGTTTAAAAAATCAATAGCACATGGTCCGAAGGGAAATTAACAAATTTACAATGAGAAAAATTGCAGAGAAAACAGTCTGGGTTTGAATGTTTTTCTCATGGCTGACAAACAAAAGAAAGAATTCTGATTACTGCCTGCTGTCGTTCATTAACTGCTGTGAAGAGCAATTTCATGTTTTTTTTTGTTTTTATTTTCTTGTTCTTTTTCAATCATGTGCTATTTGTGCTAATGTTGTTCTCAGAAACTTAACAAACTCACTTCTCTTTGTAGGACCTCCAGGGGATGCTGCTGCTGATTCACCCTCAGTGGGAGGGACTTTACCTCACTTCTTGCAGGAGCCAGAGGATGCCTACATCATCAAAAGTAACCCAATCAGACTGCGGTGTCGAGCTGCTCCCGCCCTCCAGATATTCTTTAAGTGTAACGGGGAATGGGTCCATCAGAACCAGCACATGTCCCAGGAGGTCCTGGACCCGAACACTGGTACGTACTGCTGTGTGTCCGATTCTGGGGCTAGAATGTCTGACCCAAAAATAATTTGACACAATAGTTCCATGTCCTGAAAAATATCAAAAAACAGTTTCTCATTGTAATCTATAGTTAATACGTGTGAGACTGGGTACAGGGTCATCTTGATGTTGACCTTGAATTTGAGTTCAGGACATGGATTTATTCCAGGAATTAACCAGAATTACATTACATTTTTTGGTTTGCTCCTTACCACAGGCTCCACAAATAACAACATTGTCCCATATTGTGGTGGTCTACCTGCAGTAGTTTTTTCTGTAGGTAATACTCAACGTGTTGAGTCATTGAAGTCTGTGTCAAGTTTTGAGTTTTGTCTACGTTGAGCCAGGAATCCGTGTAGTCTGTCATAACTTAGTCATGTTTCACTGTAATGCAAGTCCATCATTGTGTCACAAATCCTGAGTCAATGTAAAGTGGGTTTCAGTTGAGTCTTGTGTAGTATAAAGTGAGCAGATCCAAAGTCTTACGTCGTAAATCTTTGATTTAAGGACTGGAATGTGACGACTTGAGTCTGATCCTTGGTATTTTTCTCAAAATATTGGAAGTTGTCACATCCCCTGATTCCCTTTTAACCTGTCAGTGTTCCCTCTCTGGCTCTGACTTGTTCAGATGCTTAGATCTTGTATCTAGTCAGACGTGCTGTTCAGAGAGAATAAGAAAATGACGAACACCTTTCCAGACGCTTCTGACTACATGTCTTAGCGACTTGTGCACAAAAGCCGGTCATGTTCGATGCAATTTAGCTGCAATCAGCGGCGACGTCTTCAGAGTTCCTGCAGGGATTTCCAGAAGAAAACACAAACTAATCCAGCAGCCTCACTGAAATGCATTGTGATTAGTTCGCACAGAGGCGAGGAAGGGAAAGCTGCCTAGTGTTCACCAAGTCTCCGCTGCAGGAAGAGGCTCTTAATTGCTTGTGGAAGTTCATTATTGTGCGATTGCTGTGCTGTGAAATTGTTGAGCGACTGATAACAGGAAACAGAAAGGGACGGCTTTGATTATTTTCTGGCCTGAACGATTTTCAGGGGAAGGGGAGTAGGGGGGAAGAAAAGTTCTTGTTTTGATTTCATAAGCACAGTCTGCTTAAGTCGTGTCTTTTTGAAGTAGTAGGGAGTGTTTGGGATTGTCGTTTTGAGATTCCGGGCTTTTAATAATGTAGTATTAGGCATATGCACTTCTTTTTAAAGGTAATATTTCACCATCTAATGTAAAGGAAGTCATTTTCTGTGGGACTCTCGTATGAATTTCATGTTGTTTAATATTCATCTGATACTGACACCTATTGACATGAATGTATAACAGTTTCTGTACCAAACATGTCTGACTCGATGTGGGAGACCCGCTCCATGGAGCATAAACTGGTCCATCAGGGTCAACAAAGCAATCCTGTGAGCTGTGCCAATTACTGGTCTCTCACTGCGTACATTGTTACTGCTTACATTATTACTGTAATACAGCAGGGAGAATCTCCCTACACTGAAAATGAAACCCAGTGATGTAAAGCCAATAAGATAACGCTATATTGATCACAAAGGAAATTGCAGCATCAAATTACTATGTGCATTAAAGAAGCCGTACATGAATCAAAATAAATAGGGTGGGGCTCTAGAAGTGGGTCACAGAAATACTATTAGCCACGAGAAAATCAAAGCGAGAAGGGTCTATATACATATATAAATGAATTATATTAATGACATAAGCAAGAGCAGCCTCAGTATGTTCTGCACTAAGAAACAAATTAGGTGATAAAATACATAACACAAGTGAGGTATGTCTAAATACATAATGAGTTTGTACATTACAGACACAAGTATTTATAGCACTAATGGAGTTATGAGGTAATAAAACTGCTGATAGAAATATTATGTAGTGTTTTGTTATTATTATAATAGAAATGTTATTACAAAAAAACACAGATGTAGTTTGGCTTTCTAGCCATAACATTCACTGTTTTTCATCCTTTTAAATTTTAAATAAACAGCACATCCTCCCACCTTCAATATCATCAGAAGTGTTCTAAGAGCCTAAAGTAGTACAGACAGTTTTAAAACCATTGTAAGACAGAAGATGGTATGTTTACAACAGATGCGGCAGTGTTTACATGCTTTGTTTTGCCCAGACTGCCTCTTTAAAGCTTAATCACATTTACAACAATCTGGCCATATTGTGGATGTCAAAAAATAAAACACAAATATGACAAAAAAGGATGAACGCATCAAAGATAATCTTAAAATAGATTGCACCTGGTCAAACTAAATTCTGCTGTGATTACCTGATAACTGCTATATTGTCTTGCTGTGAAAACAGGGATTCTTATATAGGCGTCTATACAAAATACAATTAACAACTCAATACACAGACTGGGAGATGAGTGTTTACTTTTGCGCACTGTACTCTGACCGCATTATTCCATTATGTCGGTTGATGTGCAGCATTTTTCAATACATTTAATGCTATTTTATATAATGGAAATCCCTTTTTGAATTCAGTGCATCAACAGATGTTAGCTAATTAGTATCCTTGCATTTTTTCACTTCAGAATGGTTCGTAATTGGTATATTTCTGAAGCTGCATTTTTACCCCTTCACAAATGGGGAACAAAGGGATTATACAAGCAAGGAATTTGCATAATGCTAAACTAAGCATTTGACAGCTGCAGGAGATGCCTATCGACCTCATGAAGCACTAAATATGTTGGAACCTATGGAAGTTTTTATGCATTTCTTTTCTTTCTTTTTTGAACACTATGTACCCTTGGGGGTTTGGTTGGTGAGGGGGGGGTGGGGTTATTCTACTTGGCTGTGTTTAAAAAAAAAAAAGAAGAGTGGTAATTTCCTCTCCCAAGAAATATACTCAAAAAAAATATGCCAGTTGCCTAGGCAATGCTATGCACCAGCCAGGGCCTCCTGTGGATTAGCAATTAAAAAAGAACCCAAAGAAAAGCCGGCGGCCTCCACAGGCCAGGGAGAAAAGTGGCTTTAGATCAGCGCTAAACTCATAACCTCAGATAACGACACCCTTTATAGCGCCGCTGCGTTCCTGCCGTAATGGACGACAGAAAACGGGAGAATTGGATCAGAGCAAGGAGCTAATCGCAGACACACATCTACAAAGAATTGGACTTTATTGATTAGGACACGGGGCCCTCAGTGCCATAGCAGGCCGCTGATAGCATCTCTTATTTACCAGCGGGGCCAGATGAGACTTGGACACTGATAAAGCAGCCGTCCAATGCCCTTGACTCCGGTCAACGTTTGGGAAAAAGGCAGGCCAGAGAATACACCAATTACCCTGGTGACGGAGCTAAGAGGAGGTGAATGTTGGCCTCCACAGTAATCTTAACCCAAATTGACATGCTCAAGCCATTTTTGGGGCTGGAAAATTGGATCTGAAACTGTAACCTGTATTTCTACACTGTAGGTGATTGGCCATAAATCCCGAGGCCTGCCTGCTTTAGTTATTCTCGCTACATTTCTCAAACTCTCAGCTTAGACCACCTCACAGCATCCTTAACATTCGTCCTAATTGAAAATGATTAGAAAGGAAACTGAGTTTAAAGCGGTAAGGTTTTAATGCCTAATGGCTTTGGAGCAGCGGAACTGCGTTCTGTGGATTGATGGAGCACCATACCATACCTTCAGAGTCAGCTGGAGTGCCAGAACTAATCATTTGGCTAAATAGTGTGTGATTAGAAAAAAATTAAACTGAATTTTTATTAGAATAAACCACACTAAAACACAATTAAAGCTTTTAAAATTAAGTTCAAAATCCTCTAATTTGACAAACAGTCTTTTATCGACCCAGGAAATGAAGTTAATTAAGGCCAGGCGTCTTATCTGCGTTGGGCTCTAATCAGAGATTAATATTTTGCTGTAGATTCAGGCCCACACTCGCCAGCATGAGAGAATCCATTACTGATAAAAGCATCTATATCTATAGCCTGAATTAACTCCATCACAAGTGGGCTTTTGTTTGTGTATTTATTTCATTATTAATGTTTGCAGGGAGGTCAGGCTCCTCATCTACAATTCAGACTCCCCCAGCAAGGCTGTCCGCTGTTTCAGACATTTCAAAACAGGAATCAGATTCAAGTGTATAGTTTTTCTTTGTTGATTTGTGTGTGAAACCTCTTGGGTCTGCAAAGGCTGAAAAGTTAAAGTCAACATGAATCAGATATCAGAAAGCATTTTCCTTTTTTTTAAATATATTTTACCATGTCTGAGCTAAATAACACTATGGAGCTGGATGTAATGTGAGTGTGTTGTGAAATTAATCTTTAAGATTTGACTGGATGGTGAAATGCTGGCCTTTCCAAATAATGTTTCAAATGATTTTTCTGAACCGTTCATTTAAATGAATCAGACGTCTGATTAAACTGATTCAATTTGATTTTGTTTGGTTTTGGTAGCTGTTTTTGGTAAATGCACCCACAGTGTTCACTGAACGACTGTCATACCTGCTGTCAGGGAACGCGAAGGGCGGACTGACGGAGGCGGACGCACACGCTACAACACAGATATTTTATTAATGAAAGAATATAACAAAACAAAACAAACAGAAACGAACTTGAAGGCAAACACGAAGCGATGAACAGATGAGAAACAACATGATTAGAGATGGGAACGAAACACAACGAAACCACACGACTTGGAATAGGAACAACAAAAATAACACAACGTGTAATGGGAACCACACAAAACAACACGACTTGGAACATAGCAAAACAAACGACCGATAACAGGAAGTGACACAAGGGAACTTAAATACATGAACAAACGAGACACACCTGAAACAGATAATGAGGGTAAAGGACAAAGAGGCGGAACAAAGGCGGGACAAGGGCTAAGACATGGACGATAACAGACAGGGCCATGTGCTGAGAGAGCACATGGCAGGGAAAACAAACAGGACCGGGCCAGGATGTGACACTTGCCCAGTACAGTGTGCAGGATAATCTTTTTTCATGTTCTATAAGAACCTTGAAACAATCCCTCCCTCTTTAAAATTCGAGCCTCTAAACTCATAGTCATATTTTTAGGGAGAGGCCTCACTATTATTGGCAGGAACAACACAAATACACATTTCCTGCCCATATTTCTGATTTTGTGATGAAGAGCCAACTCTGGAGTCATTCACCTTTATACTGACCTCAAAATAATTAGGTGTTTTCACAGATTGTACAGGGTTATGGTTGGGATGGGAATATATGTGATATTGGTTAATATAAAATAAACATTTTCCATGCCCAAAGGCTTTTGCAAACAAAATCACTTGCTAAAGTGTTTGATTATACAATTTCATCGAAATTAACAATGAAGTAAAAATGTAGAATTTTAAAAGATATTTTGCAATGAATGGTATTTGATATGAATTTGGACATAAACCAACTTGTTAAATATGCTTACGTTTCTCAGCTTTCAGTCTCCAGTTGGCTGAGTGATCCCATGTAGGAATCAATCTTAGGCCTCCAAAGCTAGAGTCCAGGATTCTATGGGATATGCCAACGACAAGGAACAGAGATGTACCCATATGTGAAGGAGAGAAGTAAAAAAAATGTGAATAAGGCGACAAAACCAAAAAGAAGTTTATTTAAAAATGGTGCCAACCAAAACAATGTTTAACTACAGTGCAGACCTGAAGATTGCCATGGATTTGGGCAGGGGAAAATATGGGAGAGCAATGGCAGGAGGGTGGTATGACAAACCGAGTGTCAAGGGAAAGACTGACCAACTCAGCCAAGAGCAGAAATCAAAGCTTTTCCTAAAACCTAAATTCTGTATACGGAAATGTGAACAAGAGGATGGACTTGAAGGTTCCAGAGGAGTCCCAAGAGCGTGGTCTCAGTTTAGCAAATAGCACAGGAGGACAGAGAAGCAGGATTAAATGCTAAGGGCTTACCAATTCACCGTCTAGCTTTGTGTTAGCACTTCGGAAAAGAAACCCAAGACTGGGCACATGGCTGTGAAAGTGCTCCCCTCATGTAGTGTCAGATACAGGTTCTTATTGTCCTTAATTACTGTGGATATCTGTGCTGCCCTCCAGTGGCAAGAGGTTGAGTCTAGCCACAGGTCAGGCTGTTACTCAGGAAAGCAAAATATGTGATTCTTTTTCCCAGCTTCTCTACAATATTTAGTCAGTACCAGTTCCTTAACCATTACACCCACGCTGGGTATTTACAAAATCCTGCTAATGTTCTATTTCTAGTGCTCAACATACTTGGAGGAAAACAATAACTGCCCTGTTGGAGTTACCCCCAGAAATCGGTCATGTTGGCAGATACCTGAATGGATTAGCATCTTTACTCAGTATCCTGGGTGCACTGCTAAAAACACATTCAAGGCTATTGTTCAATATATGTATGATACTTGTATTTAAAATATATCCTCACCTCCACCAGGTGTGCGGCTTTTTTGTTTCATTTCAGGAAACATGAAAGCTGGAATTATTTAGACATCTGTGAAGAGGAGATATGCTGCTAATGCCGGCCAGGCTGGGAAATGTAAATGTGTTTACAGAGTAGTGAAGACTGTACATATAGACTCTAATTACCAATGGCAGAGGCCAGATACATCTATACACTATATATACAATAGTACACCACTGTTCTAATCAATGAATTCAGCTACTTATAGGCAACATAGACAAACCTGAAGACCTGCTGTTCCAAGAGAAATAAAAAGAAGGAGCCGACTGTACCTGGTGTGTGTTTGAAGTTTATGTTCACGACTTGAATTACTACAGAAATTCATTTTTTTACTTCAGCTGTTTAGTTTTGTTGCATTTTTGGTAATGCATATTCTTTCATGGAAAGTCAGATTCACCTTGTGTTAAGGAATACGTTTGAAACAGCAGAAAGAAATCAGCATTACCCTCTTATTGAGCATAAATCGAGCAACATCCACGTCTCTTTTAATGCTTTTCAACATCCTGAGTTTGTTCCACCATCCCAATGTCTCCAGATACCGTTTCTCAGCTGTAGCTCATTTTGGGTTTGTTTCCCATTTATCGAGCAAGTGTGTACACATACCGGACTTTTTCCAGAACGCACACAAACAAGAGCTCGCAAATGGTGCTTAAACATTATCTGAAATTTATTAGAAGGCTATTGGAAAAAAAAAACAATCATCGCCTTTGAAAGTGCCAATGTGTTGCCTACAGATAATCAGTTGTGATTACACAGTGTGTATAATCTCCATATCAAAGGCTCTGGATTTGCTGCGCATTGGACGTGCCTGATGCCAAGTACTGGATAAAAGGTTCGAAATTCCTCTAGCATTAGGCTGTGGGGCATTTGATCCGTATTCTCTGGAGTGATGGAGCCCCATCCACTACCTAGTGAAGCAGACCTCACTAATGTTCTCCTAATGTTGGCTGCCTTCCGATCCACAATCCCCCAGCAACGTTTCAGTATGTAGCATAAAGCCTGCTTAGTAGAGCAGAGACTCTTACTTCAGCAAGGAGTGACAAAGTACATACTGATATCTTTTATTTCTGAAGGAATGATGGGTGTGAGCAGGATTTCATAAAGGTTAGGGCTTTGTGCACAGTGTTACTGGAGAAGCTGTGTTCTCCATTTTCAACTCTTCCTATATTTTCTTGGAAAGTTTCTCCTGCTTGTATTCCGTTAACTGCAATGGGCTGTGTTTCTTTCTCAGCTCTTGTGGCAGCAGCCCCCGAGGACGGTCACCAGGCATAACCGCAGCAGAGGACTCATCTTCCAGAAAGCCATTTATCATACTTCTACTGGAGTGTAGGAAGTATGAAGGAATGTCTGTTTTGCCTCTTGCTGTGCCTTTGACATCGTCTCGAAATGATAAATGACAAGCTAAAATACGAGTACGATTCATAAACCTTTACACTGGTGCACACCCGTTTATTGCTCACTGAGGTGGACCGCCACCCTGACCGCTGTGCCTGAGGAGCAAAGGGGAGTGGGAATCTTATCAAATGCATTTATAAACCCTTATGGATACTAGATTTAGACAAACTAATTATTAAAATCCAGTATTTGACATTTGGTTTCACTTATCTTGACTTCCATTTTAAGTTTCTGCCAAAATTTTCATTTCATTGCATCACTATTTTTAGGATTACTGACTCGGATCAGTATTTCTTGTCTCTTGGATTCAAATTAATTGCGACTACACGGGCATGGAGCCGGTCCCAGTCCACTACTCTGGCTGAGGTGCTTAATGAATATGGATTTTGGGCTGGTAATCAAAAGGCATCTCTGTTAAGGGGGTTTGTTTCGTGCCTGGTCTCGAGCGCGCAATCGATTTTGAAGAAGGGGGAATCTGATCCTAAATCAGCACTCAGAGAGACTCGGTGAAGGCTGGCCCTCGAGGCTGTTTCTCAAAGCTGTCTCCGAATCAGTTCTGCTTTGTGTCATGTGGTGATGAAGGTTAACGAAGAACGTGGGAAACTTCATCCCACAACAGAAAGGGAAGGTCTATTTTAAGACGATTTGTGAATGTGGAACCTCTGGAGACGGAGGCGTCAAGACAAGGCTCCAGCAAAGCTCCGGCAAACCAGAAGTGACATGATCTTCCCATTGGTAGGTGTCAGAGATGCCTGCCACACCTCCGTCCTCCCAGAGCCCCCTGAATACCCGCACCCCCACTATCCTCCCACAGAGGGTCCCACATCAGTTCCACTCTCTAATGACAGCTAGTGCTGGAAATGATGCCAAAACGCTTGAGGAGCAAGAGAGTAGCGTGGAATTGGCAGCAGTGTCTCTTGGGTCGGTTGTTCTGGAGCGCTTGTTTGATGTTGAGGACAGTTTGAGAGAGCAGCTGTGAACTGGAAACACTTGGAACCACTAGATTTAGAGTCAAGAGGGAAAATATATCCAGCAACCTTACAGACTCTCAAGGCTAGGTAGATATTAATAGAAATCCAGTACAGTACAAGTGTGAGGATGAGCAAGATTTTATTAGTGGATATTGTAGTGTAGTAAAATGATGTATTTATCCTCCACTAGTCACTTATAATGTCACTGTGGTGGTTCCTTTTGCTGTCTCTGTGGTAGTACCCTCAAGGTTACATATTCTGTATCTTTAAGGCCTTTTTACACGGAGTATGTTTTTTTCGCACGTAAAACGGAATTTTCAACGCGATTTTCAACGTAGTGGAAATTTATTTTTTCCACAGTTATTGGGTAGGAATCATGATGAATTTGTCATTTTACTCCAAAACAACACCGGAGTTCAGCTTTGATTCTCCTCTAATTTAAAGGGATTGTTTTCTTTAACTTCTGCATTTTAGTTCTCAGTGTGTTGGTTATGTTTTAAGATTTTGTGTTCTGCTAAGAACAAGACGAGCTGTTTAGCTGCCATTTGTTTGGTCTGTAACTGTCACGGTTGCTAGGAGACGAGGAGGCGGACGTAAACGCAAGGAATTTATTAACAAATAAAAGTAAACAAAATGAACAATGAAAGTAAACACAAGCTGGAAACAGACTAGAACTAAACACATACAAACAGAAAACAACCATGAACTGGTGGTACTGTGTAAGACAGAAACACATCTACACACACAAGAACAGCCAATAGAGCACTGAAACAAAGGGACTATATATACACAGATCACAGACTAGGAACACATGGGAAAGATAACGAGAGGGCAGTACAACAGAGGAGGCACAATGACAAGGAGGGTCTAAGGTGGGGCTAGGGTGGAGACAAGGGTGGAGACAGGAGCAAAAGAAAACTACAAGGTAACGGGGCATAGCCAGGACAATGGTGCTTAATTAATTTGTAACACATCCGTCTACGCAGAAAATAGAACATAGAAATAGAAATTTTCAATTTTAAAATATGCAGCATCACAGTTCATCAGTTTCAGACTCGGTGTGAAGGACACCGTTAATATACGTGTTTGTTTTTATTTTAGGTAAAATTGGACTCAGTGTGGAAAGGCCTTTAGTAAGGGAACACAATTGTACATTATTCTATTATAATAGTAGATTTTAATGTTGATTTTATACGCCTCTTTAATCTCCATGATTTATATTATTCTCTTTTATTTTACACAGATCCGTTACTAAATCTAAATTTACTGTACCATTAGGGAACACAACTAGACTTTAAAACCACTGTTTTTACCTTTAGTGACCAATAATGTACCTCTATCTATTTTTATTTATTTATTTATTTATATATTTTGAAAATTCACAATTTAACACACTCCGCTGTGGTATTAATGAAACCTCTGTGAAATATTTGATCAAAATACCAAAAGGATCAAACACCACAGCAGCGGTCTCCCCCTGTCTTAATAGCCCTGTTCAGAACGATTTCAGAAAAGTGATTTTCTTTCACAATACCTCCCCTTTACACATGTCCTGTTTCTTGTGTTCATGCTAACAATCTGAGAATGAGTTGACGTTATGGAGCTATAGCAAGGTCTGATTTTTATGTGGTGGAGGAAAGGGGTCTAAACTAACAACTGCTGATTATTTGGCTAATCGAGATAATAATGGAATGATGAATCAGTGATATAAATCTCCATTGTAGCCCGATAGAGGACATTAATGGAGTCTTGTAAATGTTTCTTTCTGAAGCGCTCTGTGTATTTTTTGTGGGTAGATGGCGCAACCGACTCTCAGGGATTCTGTTGCAAAGTCATGGCAAAGTTAAGTCTTCTTTGCTGGAGGGGGTCACAGCTAGAGGCTGGATAAGTCCTCTTTGTGGTTTTCCAGCTTTTATACAGGCCTGAGACTTGCCGACTGTCTTTTAGTGAGCCTAACCTGCAGAGGGCCAGTAGAAGAGCTGGGAATCGGCTCCTAACAGGAACTGAACGTCTGTTTATTTGCTGTAGTTTTACAATCACTCTGTAACTTTCAGCCTCACTCTGAATTAGAAATCACACCGTATTTGGTTATAGGCGGCCTGTGTGGAGTTTGGTGTGTTCTCCCTGTGTCTGTGTGTGTTTCCTCCGGATGATCCTGTCTCCTCCCACAGTAAACGTGTTGACAGATGGACTAGCTGTAGATGTATAGAAAATGTCTACTCTGTGTTGCAGCCTTGGGCCCAATGTTTCCATTACAGAAAGCGGATGGAAGAATGACCTCCCTCGGTTGGTGGGAGCCATTTTATAGAAGCTAGTTATAGTGTTAATAACGTAATAGTGTTTTATGAATAGATTTAAACATTTAAGAATTTTTTCAAGAGCGAATCAAAGTCGATTATTTCCCACTCCAGGCTCTGCTTTCCTCTCATCGTTTAAAGGAAGGTCTGGTAACCAATAGAATTACCGCTCCATTTCTCCTGACTGTGGTTTGCTCCTGGTGTCCTCACACACAGGCTTTTAATGTCCAGCTGCAGTCAATAATGCAGACGTCTATGTGTTGATTAATGGAGCTTTGAGTGTATGGAATGCACTGTGTAAATGGGTGTATTATATGCTGCTAAGTACGTTGGGAGACAGTGGGAGTCTGGGGTAATTATTATTAAATAGCTGCTGGGTGGAGGTAAGATGTTGGGGGTTGGTACAAGGTGAAGGACTAAGTCATATTCATTTTCAGTTTCTTTTCTGAGAACTTATATAAGACTTACATAAGGTGTCCAGTACATAGTAAACAAATCTCAATTTTCTTATACAAGTATATACGTTCTAGATACCACCCAAGAAACCAGTGGCTGTGTCCAAATTGTGCACTCCACACTAATACTATACACAGATCAGCCATAACATTATGACCACCTCCTTGTTTCTACAATCAGTGTCCATTCCCTCAGCTCCACTAACCATACACTTATAATTACAGTCTATAGGCCATTTGTTGTCTGTATACCCCCTCCAGGCAAGCTCTGGACCCACCATGACCCTGAACTGGATAAGTCAATGAAGAATGATTATAAAACGTGGTAAAATCATTTAAGGGTGTATAAGTAGTTAATTTGGGCGGCACGGTGGTGCAGCAGGTAGTGTCGCAGTCGCACAGCTCCAGGGTCCCGGAGGGTGTGGGTTTAAGTCCCTCCTATGGTCCAAAAACACACGTTCGTAGGTGGATTGACGACTCAAACATGTCTGTAGGTGTGAGTGATTGTGTTAGTGTGTGTGTCGCCCTGTGAAGGACTGACGCCCCCTCCAGGGTGTGTTCCTGCCTCGTGCCCAGTGATTCCGGGTAGGCTCCGGACCCACCGCGACCCTGAACTTGATTACGGACTATGAATGAATGAAGTAATTATTATGGCCACTTTCATACTGTTTCACGTCTTACTTCAACGCTTCATTACCGAAGAAACAATGGACAATCAGGGGTGTACAGATGTGCAGATACCTTAATAGCTCCCTATTTCTTCTCTTCACACTTGCCCACATCTGCAGCACTTCCCAGGCATGTCCTTCTGGCTGGATCTCAGCTCCATAGCACACTGCTGTTCCATTGCAGCACTCAGCCCTGAGCTGGCAGACCACTTCCTGACAGGCGTCAGAGCACAGAGGCGTGATGCTGTGTTGACATGTGTTAGTCCCCCAGCCCACAGATATCACCTGCACCACAGCTGAGATGTGGGCTGACTGCAAAGGAGATGGAGGACGGAGGGGTGGAGGGATGGATGGAGGGAGGGAGGGAGGGTGGACAAGTCCAGGGCCGTCACCTTCATTTCATTTTACCTACTTGCAATTTTGCGCCTAAGCTCTGGGTTTGCAGTGGCATTATTAAAGGCAATCCCACCTCCACTGAGAGACACTTGTCCAAGGCAGGGGACAGTCAGAGGTGCTGATAGTGAGTGAACACTGCCGGTTGGGGAGCTGTGCTGTTAAATGTCAAATGCGCTGTTAATCTAATTCATTTTCCTTCAATTGTAACCCTGTCATTTCCTGCAAGTGGAGCCAGTCTCAGTATTTTACACTTACTTTAAAGGAGACATATTAGACCCTGTTTCCACAAGTTAACACAGTTCACTGGGGGTTTAATGAAACACCAATGACTTGCTTTGGTCAAAACTCCACAAGGATCAAACACCACAGCACCGTTCTCCCCTGTGTAATCAGCTTTGTTCTGAAGGACCAGTTTCAGCACCTTTTCTTTTAAATAAGAAAGAGCCACAGCTCAGTTCGGCGCCAGAGCCCCGGAGTGAGGAGTGAGAAGCAGAATCTCTGTATTTTAGTCATTTTCACTTGGTTCTTTTACTTCTCCATTCACATTTTCTTCATATTTAAGCAGACACTTATTTTCCTCATTTGTTTTGCACTGTTTAAGCTCGTTGTTGTGCTTCTACATAAACACAGGTCCAGAAGAGGAGATGAGGAGGCGGGACAATTCTGAAGTCTCTGAATACTAAGGAAAATGTCACACAAGATCAGATCAACTCCTTCTATCTCGTGTTATCAGACTAAAGGCTAATTTATGCTCAGTGTTAATACGGGTATTGGATATGCATTAAGCCTTCTGTCTGTATTCCACTTTCATTTCATGTATTGTCTCTGTTCAGTTAAAAACATGTGTCTCTGTTTTTGTTGATTTTTAGTTTGCGCTGCTGCCTCTTTTGTCGTTGTTGTAGTAAGTAATGTTACATTATCACCAGCTCCTACGAAATTGCCTTGTTTTGTTGTCAGAAACTGGACTCTGAACGGCCCTCTAGTGGGTGTCTTTCTTCACATCTAGACAATGTAACTTGGAACCCCAAATTAACAAGCACTAATATATATTTAATTTTTAAAATATATAGTATGTAATAAGTAGTGCTGATCTACAGAGATGTGGAAATAGTGGCACAGTCACATGAGATATTCTCCTCCACTTCCAAGTACCTCATGCACTAAAAGGAGAACACTAACTGCATTTATTTGAAGTATAAATCTGTTATGCTGGCTTCCAGATATTTGCATTGGTAGGATATTGTAAAAAATTGGAAAAATAGAAGGCCACCCTACATTCTGAGAGTGAGGCCAGTTGTGTTCTAAAAGACTCCTGGTTTTAATCAAGTGGGACATCCAACCATTCATTATTTGTAACCCTTATCCAGTTCAGGGTCGCGGTGGGTCCAGAGCCTACCTGGAATCATTGGGCGCAAGGCGGGAATACACCCTGGAGGGGGCGCCAGTCCTTCACAGGGCAACACAGACACATTCACACATTCACTCACACACTCACGGACCTACGGACACTTTTGAGTCGCCAATCCACCTACCAACGTGTTTGGACTGTGGAAGGAAACCGGAGCACCCGAAGGAAACCCGGGGGACACGGGGAGAACACACCACACTCCTCACAGACAGTCACCCGGAGGAAACCCACGCAGACACAGGGAGAACACACCACACTCCTCACAGACAGTCACCCGGAGGAAACCCACGCAGACACAGGGAGAACACACCACACTCCTCACAGACAGTCACCCGGAGGAAACCCACGCAGACACAGGGAGAACACACCACACTCCTCACAGACAGTCACCCGGAGGATACCCACGCAGACACAGGGAGAACACACCACACTCCTCACAGACAGTCACCCGGAAGAAACCCACGCAGACACAGGGAGAACACATCACACTCCTCACAGACAGTCACCCGGAGCGGGAATCGAAGCCACAACCTCCAGGTCCCTAGAGCTGTGTGTCGCAGTCACACCGTGCCGCCCTAACATCCAACCAGCAAACTCAGAATGAGAGTAACAACACATAGACACCTCTGGTACCACCTGAGTCATTCTTATACAGGGTCCATTCATAGTCGTAATTAAGACATAGAAAAACAAAATGCTGTCAGAAAAGTTGGTCACAAGCACTGCACCAATTAAACAGTAGGGCTTCTGAGAAAAATAGCTCTGTTTTACCCATGATGCTTCCTGCCCTGTGGCTGAATGAGCTAAATCTGTGGTTTGAGGTGGTCTTGCTGAGCATGGGGTCTGGCATACCGAGCGTTTATTCGTAAGTTTGCATGAGGAGCGTGCCATGTGGCTGGTAGGGAGCCCATCACAACACGATGCAGGATGACGCTAATGCACTATTACTGCATCCCCCTCAGCTAAATGTCATGTCCTGCTCCATTGTGAAAGCACATACACACACGCACACGCACACACACACACACTGGGAAAGAATGGGATGAGTCACTTAGCAAGGGTCATCCAGGGTCCACATAGAAATCAGTGTCAACTAAAACAACATAAGCTACACTGAGGGCGTACAGCACCTGCCAGCCCCTCTGGCAGTTATAGTTCTACTTTTACACAGTTAAAACATTGCCTTTTTATTGCAGTATGCTGTATATATATGTATAAATTTCATTTTTGTAGTTTACTGCATCATTTGAATACAGCATCTGTCCTTCCCTGTAAAAATCCCATGATGATTAACCAATACACATGCTCCAAATTTTCTTGGAATAAAATATTTTAACAATGACTTCCATTGAGAATCAAGAAGGTTTTTTTTCTTTCTCCTGGAAAGTTGCTATTTTTAGAGATAAATGGTTTTTAATTGGACAGTCATGATATGAGAGTTAAACTTACTGTGAAGACATCTGAACACTCTTTAAAGGGATGTGTACAGGTACAGTTCTTAAAAAGCTGTATTATTAGAAACTGTAATTCTGCAGAAAGAAAATGACAGCACTCCACCAGTGCACCACCTCAGACCTAGTTCACCACCCAACTTCAGCTTCAATCTACAGATACTGTAGGAATAGGTCCAATAGCTCACAACATCAGTCTATTGATTCACTGACTCCAGCTCTTATATAAACACCATCAGGGATCTTTTCATCGATGTGATACGCTCTGCTGAGCTTTAGTCCAAAGACCAAGGAAAAAATAAATATCTTATAACCATATATTTGTACATGGTCCACTGAGGTGGGAAGACCCCTGAAGGAAGACAGTGAGTGAGTCTTTATCCACATCCATTGCTGATCTTTAATGTTACCTTTGTTAAACGGGACGTCTACGATTATGGGCAACGGCAGTTCTCTCTGGTTGTTTACATTCAGAAGGTCGAATGGTGGTGGAATGGTTTTTTCACTCATTTACAGACAGTGGGGGTATAATAAACACATTAGAGCAGTTTCGAGCACTCAAACAGATTGGAGAGGAAATGGTGAGGGGACATCTTCTGAATTTTATAAAAAGTGTTTTTTTATTATTATTATTACAGTCATGAACATCACCTTTAATCATTGGAAGTGGCAAATTTCTCTCAGTTAGTTTCAAATAATTAAACATCTATTTCACTTTTAGCTCTCACACACCTGCCGTTATATAAGCAGTTCATTTACACCATGTATTTTTTTAATGTTTTCCTTCATCGGAACCTTTAACAAATACACAAATTGCGACTGTTTCAAGTGTTATATTTTGTTATTATAAAGTTTTTATTTCACATCACATTGTTTTTTGGCCTCATGTTCAGAATAATTAGTAAATAATACCTTCAAAATTATGCCTCACACATCCCCCCCCCCACCCCCCAAAAAAAAAAACCAAAAACAAAAGGAAACAATGAAGGAAAATAAAATGAACCAATTAACACATTTTAATGAACATTCTCTTTTGACATATTCTCACAAGCTGTGGACATTTGCCAATGGTCTCATGAATATTCATAACCACTGTTGCATGCCTGCATGCTCTTGCTAATTGTGAAATGTATTTTTGCAGCCAGTAACACGTGAACAAAAAGTGTGGGAAAGTCTAGAAAAGTTATAATGCACTGTTCAGCCACAGTAGTGAAACACTAGGTGAAGTGAATTTGAAAAAGGGCCAAATTGTGATGGATAGAGGACTGAGACAGAGCATCTGTGAATGGCAGGTCCTGTGTAATGTTCTGGTATTCAGTGGTTAGTTCCAAAGAAGGGCGACCAGTGAATGGGACATGAACACCTGAGGTTCACTTTTGCATGTGTGGAGAGTGAAAGCCTGTCCCTCTGGTCTGATTACAAACAGCTGAAAAGGTTGAGCCCCTTAAAGCTTGTTGTGTATGGGGCTGCATAGCTGCAGACCTGTTGAGTGGCCATTTTGACTCTGAGAAGTGGACTATAGAGTTGTGGAAGAAGCTGGTCTCTGATGAATCTGTTCCAGGGGACTTACCTGCTGAGACTCCAGGATGCTCTATGGGAAGAAGACAAACTATTAGATGTAGTTGATGCTCTGGGCAATATTCTACTGGGAAACCTTGTTTCATGTTCATGTTCATTGCTGCAGACCAAGTACACCTCTTCATGGCAACAGTTTTCCCTGTTGGCACTGGCCTCTTTCAGAAGGATAATGCACCATGACACACTGCAAAACGTTCCTCAAGAATGGTTTGTTGAACTGGAAAAAGACCTCAGGGCATTGACTTAGCCTCTAAATTCCCCCAGATCTCAATCCAATCCAACATATGGGATGTGCTGGAATACAGGATTCATCCAGAGGTCTTTTGGAGTCCATGCCTCCACAGGTCCGAGCTGTTTTTGCAGCACAACTGAGACCTACACTCTTACATATAAAGGTGCTGCAAAAGTTCTTTGAGTGATGCCAGAGAAAAAACACCTTTTGCTGATATGTTTACATAGATAAAGAACCTATAAAAGGTCCTTCATGCTCACACATCTCTTAAACAAACCTGGTTCTTTATGGAAACATAAGTGGTTCTTCTACCCTTTGTAGCACCTTTATTTTTAGAGGTTACACAATAGGAGGACACACCTTGTAACTAGTAAACTGCACACAGCAGTGATGGAGCTTCATTTAATACTTCTAGGAGGAGTGGCAGAATTTAACATTAAACATCCTTACCTGACCTCGCTTATACCATCAAATAATCACTGCAGTCTTCCAACATGTAGTGTTTTAAGTAAAATAGAGACTGTTACAGCAGCCAAGTGAGAACAAATGTTGCATGACCAGTTATAAAAAAGAAAACCCTTTGACAGAGTAGTGCATATTGTGTATTGCAGTAAAAAATGTCTAGATTATGGAGAATGTTCAAGGTTAGAGCTGAGGGACCTGCTGAGGGACAAAACTGGCAAAGATGATTAAAGAACACACTGTTCATCTTGGTCCTGCTTTAAACCTAACACAAAGACCCACAGCACTGTTTTCGGTTCAGTAGAACAAGCATTTCAGAACTAACCCTTGCCCGTGTAGCTGTCCGTGGTGCTGAAAACCCCAGCCGAAAATGATTTGATCACTGTTCAGAGCGTCAGCAGTGTTTACGCCGCTTAGACGAGAACAGATCTATAGTAATTGTTTATTTGTTTGGGATGCTTGCCAAAGGCCCAAACACAGTTTTGTTTGTGAAGCCTTCAGCATCAAAACCTCTCACAGTTTTAATATTGCAGATTAATAGAACCAAACACAAATCCGACAGCAATGAAATGCATTGGACTCCGGCCTATTACCCATTGCGTACCAGTTCTGAGACCAGATTCAGAAAAGTGTTTTTAAGAAAACTTTAAGTGGTGTGTTTTAACTTCACAACTCAAATAACGTCTGATAACTCATGCTGCATTCAAATCTCCACAGAAAAACAGGAAAAGTGCTGTGTGAGAAACTGTTCCCTATGTATTATTTACTATATAGTGTGTTATTTTAGTGTTCAGGCGTTTTATAAGGGAAAACATAGTGGATAATTTTCAGTGCAGTTTAACAATTCCACAATGCACCATAAAAGGTAGTGTATAACCCATGTGCACTAATTAAGACTAGATAGCGGATACCCATAATGCACTGTGCTAATTGAAATCCTCACTCACTACCCTTCTCAATTCAGTTCCTTTTAATTGTGCACTGTATAGTTAGTAATACAGGGAATAGTGAATAGGAAGCCAGTTTTGGACACAGCTTAAGGGTGTTTCTCAATGTGCGTTCTCGCGTTCTTGCTTGATGTCTTTTTCCACTGTGGAAAATACTCAAGAACACAGATGCCAATAATAGTTAAAGTATATCCAGATCACTAGCTCCAGTGCCAAGTGAAGACACAGCATTGCAGTGGAGCAGTGGAGCAACGGAGCTTTGTTCTGTGGAGCGACAGAGCAGCATACAGTCCATTTAGGATGATACAATCAGCTCCTCACAGCAATGTTTCAATATCAGGTATAAAGTTGTTATTGCAACAAGCTCCCAATTAATGCTCTTCATTTTGCTGGAGGCTCATGTGTCTATGTCTTGAGTCATAGTGATATAAGAGTTAGTGCTTCAGGTACTGGGATCAGTTTCTGTGCGAGAGCTGAAGGATGGTGAGGAAGGGGCACCATGGTGCACTAGAGCAGGCCCGAAACTGTGTTAAAAGCTGTCTTTCTGCTCAGGGTGGGTATTCGCTGAGTGAGCACACCATAGCAGCCACTGCCCACTGCTGAGAACTCTGCCTGAACTCTGCAGGCTGAGGGCAAGCTCGGATCTCTGGCAGCTGCCCTGTGGTGAAGATTCGACATCATGCAGCACTGCAGTGAGTTACAGGTCGACAGTGATATTTGAAAGTGGGAAACCAACCCTCATCTCTTACTTTCAGTCAGAGTTCAACATGATACAAATATATAGAGAAAGTGTGACTAAAGATAGAGATGTGAAACAATCATTACAGATGTCTTTGAAGACCTGAAAATGAGTCTTATTAAACACAACGTATGCGATTGTGGGGAAAGGCCGTTCTCTCCTTTATGTTCATTTAAGGTGGAAGATTATGTTTAAGGGGAATAAAAATAACTGTTCTTTGTGTGAGGCTGAAGTTTAAATTGTCTGTAAGTTTGAATTACCACAGAAACCCATTTGTATCTCGAGTTTAGTTTTGTAGCACTTTCAGTCTGTTCATTTCCATGCAGTTAGCGTTCACACAAATTTAGTTATTTCCACCTAAGTAATAATTACAGCAAAAATAAGTCAATATTTAAGACAAATGGAAGCTCCAGTAAAAGCTTAAAGGCAATATTTACCATTTTAATTTTTAATTAAACTCAGAGAATGTTTTCTCCTGATTAGTTCTTAGGTTTGACTACACACTGGAAAAAGCTCCATTGTTTGTACACAGCTCTAGCTCTGTAAATGGGCAAAAAAAGGGTCTGTTCCGAAATTGCTAAGGCTTCCTCTGTCTGTTTCGGTGGCTGAGCCATGGCTGAGAAATGACATCTGGAGGTGTGTGGACGATGGAGAGACTTCCACATGTTGAAAAGTGTTCAAAAATCTGAGAATGTGGCCCTGTTTTTGCTCCATATCTGCGTAATATTGACTTATTTTTGCTGTTATTGTTATATTACTTAAGGTGGAACTGACCCCAATTCCAGAGAACAATAACTGCATTAAGTTAACACAGATCATTCATTCATTCATTATCTGTAACCCTTATCCAGTTCAGGGTTGCGGTGGGTCCAGAGCCTACCTGGAATCATTGGGCACAAGGCGGGAATACACCCTGGAGGGGGCACCAGTCCTTCACAGGGCAACACAGACACACATTCACTCACACATTCGGACACTTTTGAGTCACCAATCCACCTACCAATGTGTGTTTTTGGACCGTGGGAGGAAACCGGAGGAAACCCACATAGACACAGGGAGAACACACCAACTCCTCACAGACAGTCACCCGGAGCGGGAATCGAACCCACAACCTCCAGGTCCCTGGAGCTGTGTGACTGCGACACCTACCTGCTGCGCCACCGTGCCGCCTAACACAGATCAACGGTGCTTCAAAACGTACAGAGAAATGAAACATTAGCTACGAGCAAGCTACAGTCGGCTCCTTACTCAAACATACCTTTCCACCTTACGCAGCGTCTGAATGAAAACAAACGAGTGGGAGTTTATTTTGTTGTGAGAAGAGGAGTAGTCCTCCAGAATCGTCGATGTTGCTTTTAATCCTATCCTTAGCAGTGAACACACTCTCAATGGAGATTAGGGGAATGAAACATTCACACACCGAGAGCGTCCAGGGTAATGTGCCTAACTCAAGCGTGTTTTTCACCACACCACATCCAATGTTCTTACTGCTCCTGGGAATTGTCTTCCAGTCCCACGTCTGCTTCTGTAGGCCAGAGCTACACATTCTGTGTAATTTTTTTTTATGTAGATTGTTTGTCCTGTGGTAGAAAATTGAATAACCTGTTCTTACATTTGACTGAGACAGTGATTGCTGGTGTTTTTACCCCTGTACATTATGTGGTTCACAGCTTGTGTTCCGCACAGTGTGATATTAGAAGGCGGATAATGTATATACATGCCTCAGCGTGTGAGCTATACCCTATATGCAGCACATTAAAACGCAGTGTGAGCACCAAGCCACTGCAGGGAAGAGAATATCACACCAGTAGCCCAGGCTCAGAGAAAGCTGTATCAGTTAGAGGTCCGTTTGCATGCTCATCAGTGAGAGGCCTTGCTGGAAGACACTGATCTAAAGAGCTTATTAAAAACATATAAGCCTGGGATTAATTCAGCTTAACGCTGTGTGTTAGTCAGCGAGAAGCATGGACTCTTGTCCCTCTCAGATGTCTCCCTCCATCTCGTGTCAGTTCCCGGGAAGTTCAAAGCGATGAGTAGCATGTGTTGTTTGGGGAGAAAATGAGAAGCCAGGCGAGCCCTGCTCTGATTAGCCGCCCTCATCCAGGGATTACACTCATATTCCGGCGCTCGTGTCGGATAATCCGCGGCACGCAGCAGGTTCATCAGGGGCAGCTCTTGGCTGTCGGACCATATAAAGCATCTTCTTGATTTAGCAGCGGCCAGGCAACTCTCAAAAGTGGTGTAGTGGGTAACAGCGCTATTCCCTGGCAGGCAGGAACATTTCTTGGGCAAGACTCCTCTTCCGTGTTATTAAAAGCAATAAAATAAAATAAACATGCGTGAAAAGTCAAGCAGGGTTTCTATTCAATTTACAAAACTCGGGTATTAAAGCCTTTGAGCCCAGATGAGCCCTGTCCCTGCAGCTGTTACTGTGCCACTAACCCACAGCAAAGACTATGTCATGTTTCAGTTTGAGCCACAGCTCTGTGCCATTGTGAAACATGTCTCGAACAATGGTTCAGTGCCGCTTCCTGTGGTTACATAGCGCTGTGGCTGGAGGCATTTTCTCTGTGGCACACGTGACATATTTGCTGTGGATTAGTTTACGGTGTGTACTCCTTAACAGCGAATCTCACAACAGTAATTGTGAAAGCTCAGTTTGAGTAATGCTCATGGCATGCATGTGGATTCCCTACTGAAACAACACAGTCATCTTTGTCACCCACTTCAACCAATTTATCTTCAATTTTAGACCTATTTTTAATAGCACCAGTGGGTGGGGTCTACATGCCAATCACTCCACAGCCTCAACTAATTGTAATATTTGTGTTGCATTGTGTAAAGCCTCCTAGTGGGTTAAAAAAATTATTTCTAAGGACCATTATGAACATAGGGCGGCACGGTGGCGCAGTCACACAGCTCCAGGGGCCTGGAGGTTGTGGGTTTGATTCCCGCTCCGGGTGACTGTCTGTGAGGAGTGTGGTGTGTTCTCCCTGTGTCCACGTGGGTTTCCTCCGGGTGCTCTGGTTTCCTCCCACAGTCCAAAAACACACGTTGGTAGGTGGATTGGCGACTTAAAAGTGTGTGTGTGTGTCTGTGTTGCCCTGTGAAGGACTGGCGCCCCCTCCAGGGTGTGTTCCCGCCTTGCGCCCAATGATTCCAGGTAGGCTCTGGACCCACCGTGACCCTGAACTGGATAAGCTGTTACAGATAATGAATGAATGAATGAATTATGAACATGACACTGGTATTATATCTGTTCTAGTTAACATCCCAGTTGGTCAGGCCGTATCGGTTTATGATGGACATACCCTTGACCTAAAACCCTAACTAAAGCATTTCTCAAAGGTGGTGCCCTTCCGCTAACCTGCAGTATCTCTCCAGTGTAGTCAACTCCAAAGAAGCCTTTTGTTGTTGGCAAGCTTTTGTAAACGTTGAGGTTCCCCCTGTATATCCATGATTTCCTTTCATAACTCCTGCTCATCCTAGAGGCTTACCCTCCCCACCTGCCTTGCCCTGCCTCCTCTGAGACTTTGTCAAGCAGAGAAAAGTGGCGAAGGCTAAGCCGAGTCTGAAGTCATTGCGGAAATCTGCAGCCTTTTTGTAATGCTTCCTGTCAAACTCGCTCCTCCTGTAAACAAACAAGAGCTGGCAGGTGACAGAGGAGCGGCGACACCCCCTCCACCAAACCCGTGTCATCTCTCAGAGCTTCGCACCTGTCCCGGAAATTTGCCTTTCAATAAGAGAGGGAGAAAAAAAAAAGGACCGTCTCCTATTAACATACAGCTCATATTTTCTTCTTTCTGCGGGGATGATGTGCAGTCATTAGTCATGATTTTGCTGCCTGCCTCTTTACCCTCACGCCCCGTGCCTTTCCGTCGATGGTCCGTCTCCGGGGCGCCGTGAATCATGGCTTTGTCTCGCCTCGCGTCTGGGAAGCGCTGGGTGCTGGAGCTTGAAATCAAGGGCAGTTCTTGAACATTGTAGGGGATGAAGAAGACTAAAAAATCAGGTCTCACCACAAGTATTTCAGTTTATTGTAATATTAAAAGTATTATACTGAATTAGTAAAGGGCAGAACTTGGTAGTATGGTTTGTGTGGGGTTGAGTTTGTGGCCTTAGGGTTGGGATTAGAGTTAAAACTTGACGTGGCTTGGGGTTAGATTGTTGAGCGTGGGTCAGTTTTGTCAGGTCAGGTTTCAGTTTTGAACTTCAGAAATGTGTTCTGTAATGGGCTCAGATCAGGTTTGGATTCAAAATGTGATGCTGTGGGTCGGGTCAGGATTGGTTTGGAGAGAATTTGAGAGCTTGAGTGCTTCAGTGTTGGACTCAGAATGTGACCTGATTGAAGGCTTGGTTAAAGCCCTACTGGTTACCTGTACACTTAGTTTACGCTGGACATTACCCTGAACTACTGCTGAAGCTCCTATGCTTGCAGCATCTTGCAGCTAAAGGAGGTTCACTTTGTTGATCAGTAAGAATGTGTTTGTGTTGAGGGCCATTACATCATGCTGCTTTCTTCTGCCTCTTTCCCCATAATGATTTCTTTCTTTTCCTCCAAGGAAAACAGTCTGAGAAGCTTCTTGATGAAGTGAGACGGTAGCTTTGCACCTCATGCCTCCCTCTCTCTTTCTCTATCTCTCTCTCTCTCTCTCTCCTAACTCCCCTGTGCCCCAGCTCTCAGCAGCTCTCTTATTAAGGACGAGATCTTCCATAAACATCCATTAGTGAGTCGTTTGTTTCCTCACACCATCTTCAAAGCATGAGTTCTATAAGAGAATAATTAACTACACTTCTCAGGATTGAGTGTTTGAGCAGAATTATGGAGTTTCCAGGGCAAACAAACAAGTGAAGACTATAAACACTTCAGACCTTTATATCTCATGCAGCTCAAAACTAGCTTTTCCCTTCTGCTGGGAGAGGTTGCTCAACTCCGCGGAACAAAACAAAATCGCTTTTGAACTTTCATACGCTGCTAGATTCTCGGGTCACTGATCGGGCTGATATTGACCGCTACGAGGTCAGAAGTTGGCCAGCCAGCACAGAATAAAGAAAGGAATAGGTTTATTGTGTGTTACTGCTTGTGAATATCTTGAGCATGTTGAGCTGGAGATACACACATATACCTTTGTAGGTGTCCTTTCTAATTAATGAGCACAGCTGTGAACGGAGATGTTCAGTTGTGCACATGTTTATGTACGTCGCCTCATTCACAAACAACAAAAGCATCATATTTGTGAGATGAATCCTTGTATTCAGACTGAAAATAAAAAAACAGTCATGTTAGTATCAGAAAAACTGTCACTGTGGTTTACCTTTTGCTGTCTCTTTGGCGGTGCCCTCAAAGTACATATTTTGAACCTTTAATTAGGGAACATAATTGTACCTTATTCCATTATAATTGTAGATTTTAAAGCTGTGTTGATTTAATCTTGATTACACAGTTCTGTAATGAAAGATTACGTTTCTGGAGAAGAGAATGTAATGTACCTTTAGGGAACAAAAATGGACTTTAAAACCTCTGTTGTACGTTTAAAGGTACATTTACACTGTTTGTATCTTTAGCAACCAATTATGTACCTCTACCGTACTTTTTATGTGAGTGTGTAGCTCACGTGTGCAAACAGCCAAGGAGATAAAAGTCAATAGGCTTTTACTGCTGCTGAGAGATTGGCTGAAAATGTCTTCCTACAGCCTATGTATTGCACACTATAGGTCATAAATGAATGGTTTCTGCAATCATGGACTGCTGCATTGTAAGTCAAATTATAAAACTGTTTATAATCTTCCAGTCGAACCCGTTTCCTGACTGTGTAGTAGTTTTAGTTTTATAATCTGTGAAGTTCACTATGTAGGCAGTATGGCTGTATTTGGGATGCAGCTTCAGCCTTTCTTCCACTGTTGTTTTGCTGTGATGCTAGTGTTGGCTCAAAGTATACACCCTGGAGGGGGCGCCAGTCCTTCACAGGGCAACACACACACACACACACACACACACACACACACACACACACACCCCTACCAACGTGTGTTTTTGGACTGTGGGAGGAAACCGGAGCACCCGGAGGAAACCCATGCGGACACAGGGAGAACACACCAACTCCTCACAGACAGTCACCCGGAGCGGGAATTAAACTCACAACCTCCAGGCCCCTGGAGCTGTGTGACTGCGACACTAACCTGCTGCACCACCATGCCGCCCTTTAAAAGCATTAGCACTGCAACAAAAAGGAAAAAAAAACACTAATTGATGTGCAGCATGTACAAGAAACAGCCATAAAACCTCAAAAAATGAACATCAGAATCAGAATCAGTATCTCTTTATTTCGCCAGGTATGTTAAACATACTAGGAATTTGTCTTGGTGACAGCAACACATGTATGACATGTAACACAGACTGTTAACAAACATAACTCTAAAAGAGGTACAATAAACAATAAATAAACTAAAGAATACAGTTAAGTACTAGAAAAAAAAAGAGCGTTAAGACATAAATTAGACAACATAAAATATAAAATCTATACTGTACAGATATGAGTATGAATATAAATGTTTCCAAATATTCTTAAAGTAGGTTATATTATATATTGTTGTAGGAGTCAGATCTGGCCGTTCACATTCATGTAGCATGCAAACGAATCAGATACATATTTGATCTAGTAACACATTGGATTAGATATGTTCACACAATGAGGGCGGCCCAGAGGCGCAGCAGGTAGAGTCGCAGTCACACAGCTCCACACAGTCACACAGTTCGAGTCCCGCTCCAGGTGACTCTCTGTGAGGAGTTTGGTGTGTTCTCCCTGTGTCCACATGGGTTTCCTGCGGGTGTTCCTGTTTCCACCCACGGTCCAAAAACACACGATGGCAGGTGGATTGGTGACACAAAAGTGTCCATAAGTGTGAGTGGGTGAGTGAATGTGTGTGTGTCGCCCTGTGAAGGATTAGCGCCCCGTCCAGGGTGTGTTCCTGCCTTGCACCCAGTGATTCCGGGTAGGCTCCAGGCCCACCACGACCCTGAACTGAATATGCAGTTACAGACAAAGAATGAATATTCACACAACCCTGGAAAAATCTGATTTTAGTCGCATTTGCAGCTTCTGCTACAGAAACATTCACAGAAGATTGCGTTTAGTGAGGCACGATGATTGGTTTTAATTGTGTGTCATGGCTTTGTACGACCCTTCCTCACTCATCTACTGGACCGCACAGGATTTTAAACAGGTCAAGAACTCCTGCTCAACAAGATCGATGCTCTTACAAGACAATTGACCTTGAACCGCTTTCTCCTTCATGTTGTAGGTCTTTGAGCCACAGACCCAAACTTGGCCAGAACATGAGACGTACAGTGCGTAAGCCGCCGTGTTTTGTTTACATCCGTGACATGTCTGGCATTTTTTTGTATTCCTAAGCAACAAGGGTAAATCCTTATGGTTTTAAGACGCATTTAATCTTTATCTTGGAAGGAACGGTGGTGGGGGTTTGGGGGTTTGGTCTGAGGAAGCATGTCAGATTAGCTAGGCCTCGTCTGGAGCTGCCCGAGTCAGGGCTGATAAAGGAAACTGGATCGGTGTTTTGTTATTGCCTTCAGCGCACCACATTTTCCCTTAAATCCACAGTTTGTGAGCCTGACGGCCTGGAGAAGCTCAGAGAAAAAAAAAATCACACAGATGAAAGACCCCTGAGTCAGATTAAATATGGAAGGCATTGACGTTGCAGAATCGTGTCACAAATCCGAACATGTATCTATTATATATGGGCTTATATATGGACTTTCTTCTTTCTCTCTGGAAGTTCATTCCAAGTGTCTTGTGATATACAAAGAGACTTCTGCAGAAAACTGGATCAATTGCATATACTTTTTTAAAAAATGTAAGGTTATCCAGAGTGCCTTGGGATTAAGGCTGGTCAGCTCGCAAACCTCAGAATACATTGTGATGAATATCATTTACTGTGGAAAGGTAGAGGTTATTTAGTGTATCGAATAACACAGCTTCTCTCCTTCGTGTACTCTAGAGCTTGAATCTTTATTGAAAGGAACATTATGTAAGATTTTTACCTTAAAATTCCAGCTTCAAATTCATTGTGACACTGCAATAGTGAGATACAGTGGAAATGGCTCTGAGGCGATGTGTCTTAAGTCGTTTTCTGTGTCTTCTGAATGTTTGAAACTGACACATTTGTAGTAAAATAAAACATTCATTCATTATCTGTAACCGCTTATCCAGTTCAGGGTCGCAGTGGGTCCAGAGCCTACCTCTAATCATTGGGCGCAAGGCGGGAATACACCCTGGAGGGGGCGCCAGTCCTTCACAGGGCAACACAGACACATTCACTCACACCTACGGACAATTTTGAGTCGCCAATCCACCTACCAACGTGTGGTTTTGGACTGTGGGAGGAAACCGGAGCACCCGGAGAAAACCCACACAGACACAGGGAGAACACACCAACTCCTCACAGACAGTCACCCACAGCGGGAATCGAACTCACAACTTCCATGCCCCTGGAGCTGTATGACTGCGACACCTACCTGCTGCACCACCGTGCCGCCCAAAATAAACCATTAATAAATAAAATCATTTTATATTATTAAAATATATTAAATATATTTCATTGTCCTATAATTATATTAATATTAATATTACATGTATTTTGTTGCATTAGTGTGTTCTTGAAATTAATAAAAGTATTTTGTCAGTGTCTTTTTCATATCGTCAAGAATATCATGAAATAGTGAAATATCATGATATTACTTTAGGACCATATCACCCAAACCTAAATCTGCATTTAACTCATCGATGGCATTGACAACCACTCACCTCAACAGCTGTGAGCAGCCTTCCCAGCACCCAGGCAAGGACACCTCAGCCATGGATGTTAGAGGATGAGATTAGAGTGAGTTTTTGTCACTCCTCCTGCCTCCAGTTTACCTGCCAGATGAGGAACTGACCTCCTGGTTCCAAGCCTGACTCTAAAACTATTACGCAACTACTGCCGCCATTGGGAGTGGGAAAACCGTATCACCACCAATGAGAGCCTGTATTCAAGACTTCGCTGGCTCTCAAGCATGTTTGCATGCTGTAAAAAAGTTCAGTGCTTGCACACAGGCCTAGCTTGGTAAAGGGGAATCTAATAAAGCATCTCGGTCTCAAATGGCTCATTCTTTCTCTTTGTGCGTCATTGGCTGAGCCACGGCAGAAGCAGCATCTGAAGGCATTTGGACGGTGTCGAATGCTTGTGTAGAGAGTTGAAAAGCATGTTTCTTCACTTGTATTACTTCACTTAAGGTGGAACTGACTCCAAATAAAGGAGAGCACTAACTTTCCCTGAAAGTAAACCCAGACTGAAAGTGCTACAAATCTAAATAGCACAAGATACAAATGAGCTGCTGTGGTAACTGAAATAGTGAATACAATCTTACAGACAAGTTAAACTTTAACCAGGAACCAGCTACAGTCCTTCCACCTTAAAAGCTTCTGAATAAATACAAACAGAGGGGAGTTTGTTTAGCTGTAGGAATAGCAGTGCCCAGAATCATTTACATTTACTTTTAAAAGGCTTATATCTGTTGTTGCGAAAGTCTTATATAAGTGTCTTTTAGCTTAATAAACAATGAGTTGCACTGATGATAATAATGGCCTTTTTATGTTGTATATAGCACTTATCAATCCTGTGCATTGTTTAGCAAGTAGAACACTGAAATGATTTTGATTCCAAATTGTGAAGGCGTTTCTGCAACCCAAACCTTGCACATACACACACACACACACACACAAACACACACACTCCTTTGCAGGTGTTGCTATAACGGCAACTCTCTGTCGCAGGCACCCTTGCTATTAGGCTAATGCAGCTGCAGCACACTATTTTCATCTTGTTAGCGATCTGTGGCCTAGACAAGGCAGGGGAATCTCCCGAGAGAGTGCCAACATGTTTTATCTGTAATGCACTCAGAAACGTTGTGGGGGTGGGGGGGATTTATGTAGGGCAGTGAGTGAAAAGGAAAGAAGAGTGGGGGGGGGGGAATGGAAACACACCCAGACCCAAGGCCATTAAATTTTTCACCAGTCGCTGGAGATAGAGAGGCTTTCTTTTCGAATGTTGATCAGAGGGTAGGATTTTTTTTCCCCTGCTCTCCCAGCTCAGAAGTTCATTTTATTCGCCTCCCTCGTAAGTTGTCGTGGAACTCTCTCTCTTTTGTTCTGCATTAAAGAGGCTGGCAGTCACAAATCAAAGGGTGGGCTCAGGGAAAAAAAAACAAAAAAAGAAACAGCAAATACAAAAAGTCACTGCAGTGTTTTGGTCCTAAGTCAGATTTGCCCAGTTACTCCAAATGTAGCCAATCACCCGAGATGCCTTTAGGGTCTGAGGTTTTTGCACTGCCGCTACAAGCCTAATGTAGGTAACACTTACCAACCTGGTCAGGTTTGGGCGTGGCCAGTACATGGATGGGAGGGAGATTGGGTGGTTGCAGAAAGTGGTGTTGGTGGGGTAAACAAACCACAAATTGCTCCATCCTTCAAATGAGACGGAAAACTGAGGTCCTGACTCTGAACTGCTGTCACTACTGGTGTGGATTGGCTGCTGTCACATCATCCCTGTGGATGCAGCACATTGGTGGTTGTTAAGGTCACCCAGAATCTGTTTTGAAAAGGGATATATTAACGTAAGTACCATTCATTCATTCATTCATTCATTCAAACTGAATGTCAGGGATATTTTCCCACATCTCCAAAAAGTTCACTCTTAGAAGTTGTTTACTTTTGGCTGAGTAATCCCAAACCCCAAATCCCAATCCCAATCCCAAACCCATTCTGTAATGTTGAGGTCTGGGCTCTTGTGCAAATCTATTGTTCTGTTCTCACCAGCAGCTTTTTTCTTTCTTTCTTTTCTTCCTTTGCATATATTGTATTGTTCTCCATGAGTATTCCTTGAAGGTCCAAATTCTTAAATTGGAAATGTCTCCAAACTCTGGAGATGGCTAACTGCATTACCAAAAGTGCTACAAAACTAAACAGCTCACGTTACAATTGACTTTCTGTGGTAATTGACAGTGGATAAAAACTTACAGACAAGTTAAACTTCAGGTACATCATTTTTTCCCCTCCACCTTAAAAGACGTGGAGCTTCTGAATGTAAACAACCAGAGGGAACTGCATTTCTCCACAATGTTCTCTTTAAGTGAGGTGTCACAATGCAATGTGTGATGCACTCTTGCTGTATTCAAATTGTATGTTATTTCAATTGCATGATGCAGGGAATGCCAATATTACACCTACATGCTGCCAACTGAATTGGGGGTATACGCTCAGGTCCGTTACAGCTCACTGTTAATCTTGTTGCTCAGTTCAAATCCAAGGAAGCAAACCAGACATGAGTTATGTCTTGGATAATGACCCGCTCTCTCTCTCTCTCTCTCTCTCTCTCTCTCTCTCTCTCTCTCTTTTCCAGGCCTGAAGGTGAGGGAGGTGATGATAAATGTGTCCCGGCAGCAGGTAGAGGATTTCCATGGTCCTGAGGATTACTGGTGCCTTTGTGTGGCCTGGAGTCACTTGGGCACCTCCAAGAGTCGCAAAGCCACGGTTCGCATTGCCTGTGAGTTCCCCTCTCCAAATATACTTCTGCTGGTGGGAAATGAAAACTGTGTGTGCTTGAGGCTAGTTTCCAGGCTCCATCTGGCTCCACAGATCAGCTCTGACATATCATCTGGAAATTTGTAGCACGTTCTTAACTCCTTTATATGTGTGACCCAAAAAACAAGCTCGGAAACCCTCCGATTTGGTTCGGAATTAAGCCGTAAGTAGGAGTTTCATTTCCTGGACTCGTGTTGGCTTTGTGCTCCACTGACAGTTGAGATTCTATAGTGAAATAAAAAAGCCTCTTAAGTCCCTCTTGTTCCGGAAATAAGCCACAGGGGGCAGATTCCTGGCACATATTAAACTTCGTCTTCCATTAATTTACAGTGCCAGTGCAGCGCAACATTTCATGTTTCCCTATGTATTCATCCTCAAGGAGATGAGCTTTTGGCCAGTCTGAGGCCTTAAATACAGAGTATCTACAGATCAGAGGTTTATAATTCTGTAGCTGCTGTATATGTTCAAATATGTCTAGTGCTTTCAGTTACATTAATGTGAACCCATCGCTTGATCAGATACACAGAGGTTTGTATACCCTTCATAGCCCGTCATGAGCCAAAGCCTTCACCAAGAGGTATAAAAACCGAGAGTTTTACCAGAGAGTAAGAACTCTCCCTGTGTCTTTCTCTCTCTCTGACTGCTCACTGTATGGCTTTCCAAGGTTGTTGACTGGAGCCCAAGGGCATTGGGTTTTTGTGGGATGTGGAAGTGGTGGGGGAGGGAGAGAGAGAGAGAGAGAGAGAGAGAGAGAGAGAGAGAGAGAGGGAGGAAATGTGGGTGAGAGAGATGGGCGTAGAGATAGCGCCAGCCGTGACTGCTGCCTCTTATCTTCCTGAACAGACCTCCGCAAGAACTTTGAGCAGGACCCCCAGGGGAAGGAAGTGCCAATCAAGGGGATGATCGTGCTGCACTGCCGGCCCCCAGAGGGCGTCCCGGCCGCCGAGGTAAGACCCCCTGCCAGCGCAACCCCAACACACATCTCACCTGGAGGACCTCCAGAGAGGACAGCATCCTGTTTTGTCGGTTAAAAGTTTGGAACCTTTCTTTTTTTTTCTTTTTTTTTTTCCAGTTTCCGAACTGGAACTGGAACACAGAGGGGTCACTTTTTGAAATGATTAACTCACATGTCACATGGTGGCTGCTGTGATTGGGTGAACTCGTCTACAGGCAGCTTGCAGTTTCCTTACTGGAAATATTTATATATTACATAATATTATGTGTGTGTGTGTGTGTGTGTGTGTGTGTCAGAGTGTTTATCACTGCTGAAGTGTCCAGTACTGCTCTGTTCTTAACAAAAATATCAGGCTTTGACCAAGAGCAGGACACAATATAGGTCATCTACAATCTCTCTCACACACACAAACTTTCAGCCGACAGAGTCTATCTCTCACTAACTGTGTGTGTGCATGCGTGTGTGTGTGTGTGTGTCCTGTGTCAGTGTGTTTATCACTGATAGAGCTCTTCAGTGTCCAGTGCTGCTCGGTCGTTGACAGAAATATCAAAAACAGGACACAATACAGGTCATCAACAATCACACCCACTCTCCGACACACACACACACACACACAGCTGTCAGAGTCCATCTCTCACTGAGTGTGTGTGCGTAAGGTTGAGGTCAGACCCTGGTTAGTCACCTGTGTGCTGTAAATGTTTGTGCTGAAGCAGAAGAGCTGTGTCATTCTTCCTCTTTCACTGACACAGCATACAGAGCAACATTCTCTTCATCACTTCATCATCATCGCTTCATCATCAGGGATCAGCAGACCTGAGAAACACGATGCGGCCTGACTGAACGCCCTCCCTCTGTTTTAAGTTCTTCTAAGTTTAAGTCATTTCCTTTTACTTTCTGTTGTCTTTTCACTATTAAATCCTTATTTTTTGATTTTTTTAATATGTCTTTCTCTTTTTTTTCCTTTCTTCTTTTTCAAACTTGGATTGCATCTCAGTGTTTGGAATTTGAACATTTGTGAACATAAGGGTATCTCTGTGTCTTAAACAGCGGCACGGCGGTGCAGCAGGTTAGTGTCGCAGTCACACAGCTCCAGGGGCCTAGAGGTTGTGGGTTCGATGGGTGACTGTCTGTGAGGAGTTGGTGTGTTCTCCCACAGTCCAAAAACACACGTTGGTAGGTGGATTGGCGACTCAAAAGTGTCTGTAGGTGTGAGTGATTGTGTGTCTTTGTTGCCCTGTGAAGGACTGGCACCCCCTCCAGGGTTTATTCCTGCCTTGCGCCCAATGATTCCAGGTAGGCTCTGGACCTACCAAGTGGTTACAGATAATGAATGAATTTATCTTAAACACACGTACAGACACACACACATTCAGAGAGATATATCATTAATGGATTTTGATTATAAACTGCCCTGACCTCTCTCTTTTCAGAAGCACTTTCCTTGTGGTTGTAGGAGGTCTTTCCGCAATGCTGTTCCTTCTTTGGAAAGTTTGGACAACTTTAGAAATAGAATCTTAATGACTACACTGTATATGAAGTGTGGTAATATTTATCTCAGGAGAATCTCAGCAGGAGAACAGAGGCCTCAGGATTCTCCTGAATTACAGATGAGTTTTAGTCCAATTCCATGTGCAATCAGCATTTACATTAACATTCGCATTTACATTCAAATATACACTTACTCTGCATTGAATCGGTTAAACGTTTTATTGCGAGAAGGCTGTGAGCAGGAACCAAACGAAAGTGATTAAAATTGTGGCCCCATTTGGCCCTGGGGGGATATCAGGGGCCACAAATATGAAAGAGAACTACTCTGTTCAGACCCAAAATTCTCCCACACATACTTCTCCAACACAGCCAAGTGCACAAAAGAAATTGGCCTGACCTTTAAAGAGATATAAGACTTGCTGCTCAGACCATTAAAGTGCTCCCAGGAGAGTAAGCTCAGCCATTCAGCAAAGCTGTACTCCAGAGCAGATTGTGGGACTCTCTGTGCAGCTCTCAATTCGATTTGATTTCATTCAGGGTGCCAACATTTTTGGAACCCCAGGGCCTGCAACAAGGTTCTTCAGTTCCGAGTTAGGCTGGTGTCAGCATATTTTGGTGATTTCCCAGCCCACTGATACACACTTATTAAGCATGCTATTAAACAGAGGAACGAAAACGCGCATTCATTGCTCTGTAAATGATGCACACCAAAAAGCATGGACAAGTAGTGGTTAGGGCGGCACGGTGGTGCAGCAGGTAGTGTCACACAGCTCCAGGGACCTGGAGGTTGTGTGTTCGATTCCCGTTCTGGGTGACTGTCTGTGAGGAGTTGGTGTGTTCTCCCCGTGTCTGCGTGAGTTTCCTCCGGGTGCTCCAGTTTCCTCCCACAGTCCAAAAACACGACTCAAAAGTGTCTGTAGGTGTGAATGTGTGTGTGTTGCCCTGTGAAGGACTGGCGTCCCCTCAAGGGTGTATTCCCGCCTTGCGCCCAATGATTCCAGGTAGGCTCTGGACCCACCGCGACCCTGAACTGGATAAGCGGTTACAGATATTGAATGAATGAACGAAAGTAGAGGTTATATGTTGCGTTCCATTTACCTACAAAGTCAGACGTTGATGCTGGGAAAGACATCAGGAATAACCAGAATAACTGGGAATGACCGTGTTCCGTTTAAACATTCAGAAAACCCCATGTCTTAGGTTTTCATTGTTAGCTTGTTCCAGTTTAGCATTGTTAGTGATACCAGTTCATGCATCCAAACACCATAGAAGCTCTAAAAAATTTGATAAACACTGTTTATATATAGAAAGCAAACTTGGATTCCAAATTTGGGGTTGGTGAGGCTGTGCCAACTTTTCGATGTTCCAGTAGAAATATTCCACATGGAGCTTGGAAATCTGATATTAGATTTCAAATTGAAAGCAGAAAAAATACTGGAGAATCTCTTTCCACTGATGATCAACAGCGGCAGCTACTCCTGGTCATTGGTAGATGCCATCCATAGACAGTGCTACCAGCCATTGGCTAATTGGGACTTGCCACTGACCATGAGTTGGGTGACTGGCAGCTTTATTTCATGCTCAGTGGCAAGTTCCACTGGCTAACTGTCACTGACATGAGTGGTCAGTAGAGGCTTCCAGTCAGAGACTTCCTGATGGAGTGGCAGCTTCAAGATTCTGAATCTTTCATGACAGAAAATTGCATCAAGTAGTGGACACCCCCCCCCTCCCTCACCTCCTGTTGGAGAGATATTTTTTTACCTCCTTTTAATACCCTGGGATGGACTATTGTGGAGAAAAGAAAGCAGACTGTATCCAAGGTTGTTCTGGCTGCTCCATCACCAAGGATAACACTTTAAGCTTGATGTAGTATTAAGCTACTCCTAGGTTGTAAGAATCTCCTTGGAGATGTAACCATGAATCATCTGGGAGAGAAGAGCCATGTTGCAGATGGAAGGCACTCTTTATTTTTGCAGAATCAAAATCTACTTTTGTGGATGCCTTCTGACTTGGTGCATGGAGCACGGAACCAATCAGTTTTGGGCTCGATTCAGATCTACAGTGAAATTGTGCCCTGATTCGTTTGTTCTTGCAGCCTCAGGCAGCAGATTCAGGGGCTAATTCAGAACCATGGCCTTAATCAGCCTCAGTTCAAGTGGAGGTCAACTGAAGTTAAATGGTCAGTTCTTTGAGGGGCTTCCTAACTGCCCTTTAATCCCATTTACACAAATGGAAACAATTGCTAATTTAGCCTCTTTGTATTAAGCATTGTGAATTATATAATATGAGAATAAAATCTAATAAACGTAAAATAAATAAATAAATAAATAAAGCTAAAAAAGGCCCACTTTTCAATAAAAACTGATTTTCAGTGAATAAGAATAAAGTGATTAATCTACAGTCATCAGATTAACCCTCAATCATCAGATGCATCAACATTCATCAGATTATTCTTCTTGATGAAAGATGGGAAAAAAATAAATAAATACAAATAATAAATAAATATATATATATAAAAAAAAAAAACAAGATGTAATTACACATTTCCACCAGAGATGTCTTCGAATGCTCAAATCCCTTACAATTACCTAGTGCAGCTTTAAATGTGAATGTAACAAAACATGCAGATGATGGCTAGGGGCCAATCTGTCCATTATTCTCTTCTGCATTCATGTGCTATTTCCACACACTGAGATAAAATATTTGCATGTGTCACTTTTATGGTTCTCATTTTACCTGTGATGAATAATTCAAATATATATATATATCATTTTAGGTTTCCACAGTGACCTTGACCTTCTTTTTCAGACACTGAAGAAATGGTTGGGTAACAGTTAACAAATAAATATATTCATAAATAAATACATAAAGAGGTAAATAAATAATTGAAAGTCCTGATAAAAACGAATGCTGAAAGCTTCTTTTCAGTCGTTCTATCCAGAGGCCTGAGGGTTAGCCTTCTCACCTCCAGCCGCCTCTTGACAGCCACTAGCAAGTGTTAATGTGTTTGGTGAGCCTGTGTGTGTGGAGTGTGTCTGGTAGACCGAGAGATCTGCCTTCGTGATTCCATTATGCCGCCTGTTGAAAGGATGAGATCACAGTAGCCTGACACTTGTCTGAAGGAGCCAAGGCCTCTTCAATCAAAACCTCCTAATACACCATCACTCACAAGGGGTCCTCACAGACCCCAGAATGGTCTTGGGCAATAGAGGAACTATGCAAGTTCAAATTTATGCAGAGCAGTATGAAAGGTCAGAAAGCTCTGGTAAAATGCACTGTTTTTGATTTGTAACAATCCTCTACAATTTTATATATATAACAAAATTATTGTAGAATGCTGGAAATCAATAAAAAAACAACACTAGTAATTAATAATGCAATTTTCTGTGATTAATCGTGATTAATCATATCCCTAAATCTGAAGTTTTTAATAGTGGATATTTCAATGTAAAATAAAAGAATCAATTTAAGATCAACACAACTGAACTATTATTCATTCATTGTCTGTAACCGCTTATTCACTTGGGGTTGTGGTTGGTCCAGAGGCGCAAGGCGGGAATACACCCTGGAGGGGGCGGCAGTCCTTCACAGGGTGACACACACTCACACACTAACACATACGGACACTTTTGAATTGCCAATCCACTAATCCACTAATATTAAATATTTATATTAGTAGTGTCTATGGTTAAAAAATAGTAATGAGAGAAATAAAGTTGGTAAAGATTGGTAGTACTTCGTGCGGCACGGTGGTGCAGCAGGTAGTGTCGCAGTCACACAGCTCCAGGGGCCTGGAGGTTGTGGGTTCGATTCCCGCTCCGGGTGACTGTCTGTGAGGAGTTGGTGTGTTCTCCCTGTGTCTGCGTGGGTTTCCTCCGGGTGCTCCGGTTTCCTCTCACAGTCCAAAAACACGCGTTGGTAGGTGGATTGGCGACTCAAATGTGTCCGTAGTAGTGAGTGTGTGAGTGAATGTGTGTGTGTCTGTGTTGCCCTGTCAAGGACTGGCGCCCCCTCCAGGGTGTATTCCTGCCTTGCGCCCAATGATTCCAGGTAGGCTCTGGACCCAGCGCAACCCTGAATTTGATAAGCAGTTACAGATAATGAATGAATGGTAGTACTTCCTTGTATTTTTGAGATGGAGATACAGTACATGTGTAGTGTGATATGCATGACACACTGGATACAGGGAACTGTTCTCTTTTTTAAACTGTTATAATTTCTCAGTGTAGTTATGATGATTTTTGGAATTAGAATCTCTTAAATGGCTGAGTAAAAGTTTCAGGGAGTGTTTTAGTATTGAAAACAGAAGCTTAAATAGAGAAAATTAAAGCTACAGCACAGGTCCTGGCTCAAACAAAGAGATTAAGATGAAGGTAGAAGAAGAAACAGGAGCTCTGTCTGCCTGTATATGTATGTGTGTGCCTGTATATATATATATATATATATATGTGTGTGTGTGTGTGCCTGTATATATATGTGTGTGTGCTCTGAAGTCAACGGTTGAAGTGAACAGTTGAAGCAACACTGTGAAGATTGCTAATACGTCAATAGGCTCTGTGAAATTAGTGAGTTATGGGAGGAAGTTGTGTCCAAATTTGGTAATGTTAACAACAGTGGGTGTATATATAATATAATATATGAAATCCCCTCCAAGACCAGGAGTTATTGACTGCTCTCTTGCAGCACCCTTACACCATCAAACAAGCGCAGTGCCAGCCAGGTCGGGTGTCTGTTGACTGACGTGGCACATCTGGACACTTGGCTTCCATCTCCAGGATTTTAAGCTGTTCAGGAGTGTTGTGTGAATGGCAATTTGCAGAGGCGATGGCAACGTGTCTCGAAGGAAAGATGTGACTTGTATTTTTCCCCCCACTCTTTAGTTTCACAAACAAAGCACTTGTGTTAGAGGTATCTCCTCTCACCTCAGGAATGTTGCAAAATTCAAACACATGTATTTTTAGAACCTGGAAGCATTCATTCATGCCTTCATCTGTTTCTGCATCGACTATTGCAATTCATTCTCCTTTCCTTCTAGGAATATCTCAGTCAAGATTATCACACCTGCAGCTGGCTCAGAATGCAGCTGCGAGGCTCCTGAGAGGCACCTAGAAGAGGGAGGGCATTGCCTCTCTACTCACATTGTTACAGTGTCTACCAGTCAGATACAGCGTGGAGATACAGAATATAAGATTTAATTTTTTCTCTACACAGCATGGCTCCAAGCTATGTCTCTGACCTTATCAGCCTCATTTCAGCCCCTCGAGCCCTGTGATGTGCTAATAAGATGCTTTTAGATGTTCCCCACATGGTCTTGAGGTTTAAAGGTGACCAGGATTTCTCTGTGGATGCTCCAAGGCTTTGGAATAGTCTTCTGTTTTACATCAAAACACCAGATTTTATATTACATTTAAAAACCTAGGCTTTTAAGTACATTTTCAAGACACTCTACCTCAATTACGATTACAATACAATTACGATTAATTAAATTCAAAAAAGTTCTGCTCGGATTGGCCTCTGTGTTTAGGTTCTCCTCCTTGTTGCTGCCATGTGGTAGATTGAATGGGGCAGAATGGTGAGACTTGTGAAGAGTAATGGTTGGGGTGTGTATGTGGGGTGGGGGGGGTGGTCATTGGCATTAAGAAAGCATAAGCTTAAGCCAGTGAAACTGGTGATCATAAGCCCTCTGCTTTCTACACGATGGTCTTTTTCACACGATGTCCTCTTCTGAGAAATAGATGTCTGCTGTTTAATAGCCGTCAACGTATTACAATTTGTTTTGAAAATGAAGGAAGGCGGACATAATTCTTTTACATCTCATCTTCAGCATGTTATATGCATATATTTCCTAAGTGAAACAATAAAGATCATAAGGTAAAGAGGATGGAACGAGTAATAAAAGAGAATGAAGGTTTGGGTGGGCAATATGTACTGCTGCTGTGGAAGTGGACAGCTGTGTGTGGGTGGAGTCTTTTTAATTTGTATGCCACTGTGTGTTTGAGTGTGTGTGTGTGTGTGTGTGTTTGAGTTTGAGTGTGTGTGTGTGTGTGTGTGTGTGTTTGAGTGTGTGTGTGTGTGTGCTTGTTCTGGTGCAGTATATCCAGTTCCCAAAGGAACTCTGAGGTACAGCACTTAATCGCAATAATGACTCTGATATGTTATTTAGCAATTTAACATCATCCTTCCTCCCACACACACACACACACACACAAACACACACACACACACACACACAAAGAAGCACTCTGTGTTAATTAGTTACAATCTCTCCCTCTCTCTCTCTCACTCTCTCTCTCACACACACACACACACACACACACATATTATTACCACCTCCCTGTTCCACATGAACTAGCACTAGCTGAAATCATTAGCATGCTTCAGGAGGTGTTTGCTGCCATCGTTCCTAATGAGAGATCAGATTTTCCCACGATTCCGAAGTCACTAGTTCAGCATGGATATTATCCTGATACTTGGCTAATTATCCAGAAAGCGTGCCATAGATTGGGAATTCAGCTGCCACCGTCTGAACCGTGCAAAAGTTGTAAATGAAGCATGTGGGGGACATTCTTTAAGAGGAGTTTTTTTATTGGACCTTTAGCCCTGACTGGAATAGAACGATTCAGGGGGGTTTCTCTATGAATGTTTTACATTTAGTGGTAAATCTATAAACTATGTCATTCCTAGTAGTTTTTTGTGAAGTGTTCACTTTAAAGAAACTGGCTTTTTACCATGGTGATAGGAAACAAGGACAATGTTTTTCTACTGCATGGTACCTATTCTACTCAAATCTACTCAGCTATACTAACCTCGTACCTGTTTTCCAGGTAAAAAAACAGCTCCTCCCCGAAATGTATTTGTTGGTGTCTCAAAACACAATCTCTAACGGGAATCGCAGGCTTTGAAAACCACAGCAACAGTTGAGGCAATGTTAAGCATAGTTTACTTATTGTGCATTTATGTGGTTTTGTTGTTTTGGGACTGAACACAGCTCCGCACATCAGTTCAGACAGATCAGTATAGTTTTTCATTCTTTGTTGCTCTGTCCAGCTCTCGCTGAAAAGGAGTATGTGAACCTCTTGAAAAGGCTCCGGTGTAAATTTACGAGCTGCTGTTGTGAGTCGTTTAAAACCAAATGGGATCTCTACTGTAGATTTTGCAAGCACTGAATTTGTGCAAACATGTCTCTTTGGGGCGGCACGGTGGCACAGCAGGAAGTGTCGCAGTCACACAGCTCCAGGGGCCTGGAGGTTGTGGGTTCGATTCCCACTCCGGGTGACTGTTTGTGAGGAGTTGGTGTGTTCTCCCCGTGTCCACGTGGGTTTTCTCTGGGTGCTCCGGTTTCCTCCCACAGTCCAAACACACACGTTGCAGGTGGATTGGCAACTCAAAAGTGTGTGTGTGTGTGTGTGTCGCCCTGTGAAGGACTGGCGCCCCCTCCAGGATGTGTTCCTGCCTTGCGCCCAATGATTCCAGGTAGGCTCTGGACCCACCGTGACCCTGAACTGGATAAGGGTTACAGATAATGAATGAATGAATGTCTCTTTGGCCAACCAGAGCTCTGCAAGATTTGCACAGGACCCACTGCGACCCAGAAGTCGACTGAGATTCTTCAGGTCAAGCGGTCAAGATTTTATTTGTTTGTTTGTTTTTAAACTAATGTGCATATTCGGTTATTCTAGCAGCGCTATATAGCGACATGCTAAAACAATCCTTGTGAAAACTTGCACTGGTTCAATTACGGAAAGTTGAAGCTGAGGCGAAGGTAGGCTATGGCGTAGGGTTCTCGTCGACGTTTCCTTTGAGGCAGAAGCATAAATAGGGCTTTAGGCTAACAGTAAATATGGACTGCTGGAGAAGAAATGTGGATCGCTATCCAAAGCTGTCCACAGCAAGTATGACCACTCATCAGGCTTTCATTTTGGACCAGTTTCTTATGCAGGAACTCAAATGACTGAAGAGAAAACAAAGTTTGCTTGTTCTTTTTAAATATTTCAGAACATAAATCACAAGTGTTTCTTTTGTTAATTTTCTTCGTTTACATCTAAAATTTATTCCTATTTAAAGATCAATACTGACGCCTAATAAGCCTGCAAAAGACGATTTTCAGATAAAATTTCATAGCAGTCTCTCCTGTGAATTCCATTAAAAATCTTCTGGCCTACCATTTTTCGTTTCATCTAAAATAATTAAAACATTAAAAATAATTCCCATCTTGAGTAATTTGGTTTGTTTATTTTTATTTTTTAATGGATTTTTATGTTTAAAGGAAAGAAGAAGTAGGAAAATCATGTTGAAGATTAGATGTCATAATAGACAGAGTGTCAGGAACGCGGGGGCGGACTGACGGAGGCGGACGCACACGCTAATAACACAAACTTTATTTACAACACAAGATAATAATAATAGATGGACTGATATAACTAGACGGAATACTTAAACAAAAATAACTAAACAGAATAAACTTAAACTGAGTAAAGACACAAACATGAGACGAGAGATACAAAGAGAGCTAGACTGAGTTGAAGGGAACGAGTAACAGATGAGACAGACAGAACAGAGAGCACAAAACGAAGGTGGAGAGCAAACTGAAGGTGGAACAGACGAGACAAACAGACTAGGAAGCAAACGACACCGGTGAAACAGCAGAGAGAGAGAGAGACAGACAGACACAGACAGGCAGACAGACTTGATGACAACAGTGGAATGTCCGACAAACAGGAAGTGACACATGGGAACTTAAATACATAACACAGACAAGGGACACCTGGAACAGATAACGAGGGGTCAGGATTACAAATAACACTGACGAGGAGGCGGAACTAGGGAGGAGACATGAACAATAACAAACAGAGCTATGTCCAAGAGCACATGGCGGGGAAAACAGACATGACAGGATAAGGGCGTGACACAGCGCTGTGAATTTATTTTACAGTGTCTGAATTGTTTATGGGCGGCACGGTGGTGCAGCAGGTAGGTGTCGCAGTCACACAGCTCCTGGGACCTGGAGGTTGTGGGTTCGATTCCCGCTCCGGGTGACTGTCTGTGAGGAGTTGGTGTGTTCTCCCCGTGTCCGCGTGGGTTTCCTCCAGGTGCTCCGGTTTCCTCCCACAGTCCAAAAACACACGTTGGTAGGTGGATTGGCGACTCCAAAGTGTCTGTAGGTGTGAGTGTGTGAGTGAATGTGTGTGTGTATCTGTGTTGCCCTGTGAAGGACTGGTGCCCCCTCCAGGGTGTATTCCCGCCTTGCGCTCAATGATTCCAGGTAGGCTCTGGACCCACTGCGACCCTGAATTGGATAAGCGCTTACAGATAATGAATGAATGACCTCTTTATTCATTTACACATAAAATTTCATTTTGTGAAATCTATCTATATATGAGCTTATTTTCAACATAAATACATGCATGTTTTCTTTCTCATCCAAATCCATGTGACGGTTGGTAATTCAAATAGACCGCATTTCAAATGTCTCTTCTACTGATGTTAAATGTTCAAAAATATATTCTAATGTCTCTGTTTCTACTTGACTTTCTTAATGTGGTGGGAATCACCACTGAAACACATGCAAATGGATTTAATGATTGCGCCGTCGAGGACAGCTCTGATGTAATGAACGCAGACGTATATTTACAGTAAATCTTCTTTACTCGTGTGCTGCTGACATCTACGAAACATGTCCTGTGTAAAGGTTATGCACCTGTTTTGCATTTTTTGTAGTTTTTCAATATTTAAAAAGCTCTATTTACTGATATTCACATCAACAAAGGTTGTCAAAGGCTACAGCTCTTAAGCATATGTTCAGATTAACTGAGTTAATTAACTTGTACTTTGTTTGGAAAGAAAATAAGAAACCTACACCCCATCCCTGTTAGCTCTGAAACTAATGTAGCACCCCTAGGACTGAGTGCAGGGTCTGGGGGTGTGTGCATCCCAGAGCTTTAGCAGATCTGTGTATTCAGGAAGATTGAGGTGTTAATGAAATCAGCCAAGCCTCCACTGACTGAGCTTTAATTGAAACAAATGTCCCAATTATACCATTCATTTCTCAAACCTTCAAACACACACTCACACACCTACCTCTGATCAACTGTTTCTGCCCCCACACACACGCTTTCCTGTTTTCATTAACACTAAGAAAAACTCACACTACATTTTCTCACTCCGTGGAAAGACAGAAAAGACACAAAGGGAAAGAAAGGGATTAAAAAGGGAGTTAATTGAGAGAAAAAGAGTAGAGGGGAAAAGGAATGAGAGAAGAGGGGAAACAGTGAGTAGCAATAAAGAGAAGAAAACGGCATATAGGGAAATTCAGAATGAGTAGAGAAAGAGAGTACAAGAGAAGTGAAAGTGTGTAGAGAGAAAGAAAGAGATAAAGAAAAGTAATTGGAAGGAGACAGACAAACAAGGGCAAGAGTATCAAAAGCGAGGGAGCAAAGGAAAAAGAGAGCAAAGCCAGAGAAAATGAGTAGCGGGAAAGAAATAGAAAAGGAGAGAGTGGAGCAAAAGGCGGGGTGCTTGTGTAGGGATGGAGAAAGAGAGCAAGCCTTCAGCATGAAGAAGAGAGAGAAACAATACAGGGGGAACACAGAGAGGGAGTAACTGGTCCCTGAGAGGTTTGTCTTGGCTCTGTGTTAATTGCCTCTTTCAGCGGCAGATTTCCCAGATGGAGCAGCAGTAAACACACAAAAGAGAGCCGTCACAGCGGCGACAGCACCTCAGCCTGGGACCCACTTCAGTCACCACCAGCCTGCGACCTCCTTTATAACTTCTCTCTCATTAATTAATCTGCAGACATGAGCCTGAGCCCCTCTGATCTAGTCCCAGGTCCTTCTTCTGTACTGTGAATTATGAACGAGAAGACAGCAGCAGAAGATCAGATACTTCATATTTTTGTAAATGATATAATGCTACGAAACAAATCGGGTAACGTATTGTCACCATTTTACAAGAAAGGATACTTCTGAGGCACATTCAAATAAGGCATAGCAAATAATGAGGATATTGAAGAATGGATTTTATGCAGTTAAATGGGACATATACCTCTTTTCTACAAGTAAACACAGTTCTGTGGTCTTCATACAATGTCTGTGATGTGCTTTGGTCAAAATGTCACAAAGATCAAACACCACAGGAGCATTCTTCCCCTGCTTAAACAGCCTAGTTTAGAACATCAGGTTTTAGCTCTGGTTTTTAGCCTTTTTTACTTGTTTTCTTTCTTCTCCATTCTCAATTTTGTCGTATTTAATTTGTACTCTTATTACTCTATGCTCGTAGTTTGTTTTGCTCCATTTAACCTCATCTCTGCTCTCACATTAAAATGGTTAACATGGGTCAGGCACTGTGATTGGACAGACTCAGACAAGACTTGATATAATAAGCAGCATAAAATCAGAACATCTTGTTTGACCACGTTTTATGATTTTAGCAGGTCACAAACTGACTGGTTGATTTTATTTCACAGTTTGTGTTTGTAGGTGGATATGCACTGAAAAAAGGTTTTGATTATTTATTTATTTTGTCCTGTATGAATGTCCCTGTACCCATTCCCTTTACCCACCAATGGTGCGTGTATATACTGTAATTTCTATTATTTTATTTATTTATTTTGACATGTTACTTTTAAAATTTAAATCCTGCGGACACGCACTCTCTGCTTAAATATGTGTTTACACATAAAGAGGGATTCCAAGTGTCATTATACTACACCTTAGCCACTCCTTGAAGTTCTGCGAATTATACAGAAAGAAAATTAAATGAACCATGCCTGTTTTCATCAAAACCAGAACTGATCAACCTAAATCCACAGTTCCCAATATGGGGTTGGTGCACCCTAGGGTGGGTGTTAAGCTGTTGCGGGGAGAGGATTGAGTTGCAGCAAGGCAATGAATGAGACATGTTTGAGCATTGCTAGCACTGTATTGGAGGGTGGGGATAGGAGGCAGGTAGAAAATATAATCTACAAAAGTGGTGACTTCTAAAATTTTGGAAACCACTGGCCTAAATCATGATCTACAGGTTTGAATGGTTTGCATTAACATAGCATTGTCATCTTCCTGTTTTCAAAGCAGTCTTGCAAACTCCTAGATCTACTTACAGCTCAGTTAATAGATGGTCATTTTCTTATAAAAGCTTTTTATATATCTTCTCACATTTGGTTTTATTTACTTACTTTATCTGTGTGCTCTTTAAGGGAATCCTAATTTTGCTAATAATGAATGGAAGCTGGTCGGGTTATTAGTAAGCATTTTGTGAGGGTTATCATGCTTGGCTCGTTAGCTGCGATTCATTGTTAAAGACATTAGCATTTCTACTCAGACTCGTAAGTCCGTTCTCTGGCTGAAATGCTGCAGTGGGTCTGAGCGGTGGGTTTGAATGGGCATCTAAAAGGGAGCTGTGGATGTGTAATGGGGAGATGATAGCAGGGCTCTGGAGCTCTGCAGCAGAATGAATGAAACTAAAAGGCATGTGATTAAAATGCTGGCCGTTAGCGGAGAAGCTAAACATAGGCTGGTGCCTGCCACAGCTGACAAACTCTCTCCTACAGCGAGTGGGGGGGGGGGGGGGGATCGCAGTTGTTTGTACAAAGCGTGACCTTGGATTGTGTATTTATTCTTTCATTAGTCCTGGGTAAACCAGAGTCACAGGGTAGAGATGCTTCCTCAGCTTCGGAAGGATTAGAGTAGTGTTGTAAATGCAAACATGCAGTTCTTTAATTTGTGAGATTGTTGTTTACAAGGGGATGTTTTTTTTTTCTTTTTTTTTGCTGAGCTTCTGAGCCAGATTTATTATTTACAAAGTAAGCTACACAGCTACACATCTCTGAACTTCCTGTTATTCAATGACAAATGCAGCACTGAGTTTCTTTTCGACTGATATAGGCAGCTTGGTATCACACTGATTTGGAAGGCCACAATTCCTATGACCACCATGGATATGCGCACATATTGTTTCAAAAGTATACTACCCGTACATACAGCATCAAAATATAAAGAGAGTGTGATGCTTTTTTTAGACAGTGATAGACAACACGTGGATGTGTACACATAAATACACTGGAGGCCGATTTGTATCAGTTAAATAAGACAGATATAAGACAGAATTTATTGCTGTTAACTGTCTCTTTCTCTCTCTCTCTCTCTCTCTCTCTCGCTCTCTCTCTCTCTCTCTCTCTCTCTCTCTCTTAGGTGGAGTGGTTAAAGAATGAAGAACTGGTCAGCTCACTGGGCGATGACAACATTGACACCCGAGCTGACCACAATCTGATCATTAATGAAGCCCGGCTGTCTGACTCTGCCAACTACACCTGCCTGGCCAGTAACATCGTCGCTAAGAGACGCAGCGCCACGGCAACCGTGGTTGTCTTTGGTGGGTTGCACATGAATATAAAAGACCTGTAATAACACCTTTAGAGAGAATAGCACAGATGCTAACACCATTGGCGCGAATGAGGACAGCCAATGTTATATCAGTAATGAAATCATAATGGAAATGTCTGCATAACTGCATGGCATTGTTGCTAACATACTGGCACAGTTTACCTCGATTATCTGTCAAATCATGAGCTATAGAGTAGGGATAACACTCTTGGCCTCCACATGACGGTATGATTCTATGTTCAGGCAAGGACACTGTTCACCTATATCTTTAATACCTTAGAAAATCAGAAAAGCGCCTATTCCAAATGGCATGAATGGAAACAACAGTTTCTTTGCGCTACGCTTCAGTCGAGATGTTGTTAGTGCTGAATCAAAGCCATTGGCTATTTAGCGTGATGCTAAGTGCTCTCCATTCGCTGTCATTCATCATTAGCCGTGTAATCGGAAAAGCTGGATATTCCCGGTGGATATTGCGACCTTGTAAAGATCCAGAGTAGCAGAGCTTGAGGAGGACCAATTGTTTATGATTTTCTCTGAGAAAGTGCTCTAATCTTAATCATGAATGGTATTACCCAGAGACTCAATTACTGCATAGCATTAAAAATCAATGTCTTTATGAGCGGGAGGTGTAAGCTCCTCCATCTTAATCCCATTTAAACAAGCGTCGCTTATTAATAATTCATCCGCACAGTCCTTCAACTGCTGTGCCAACTTCTGTTGGATGCTGGGCTCTTATCTGACTTATCAAAGCCAGGCCAGGAGATACAGACCTCTGAACTTCTGAAAGCTGTTGTGTTCTTCACAGAAACAAGCACCCAGCATCACATGACCTACAGCTTCCTCCTCTCTCCAGCTCTCAATCTTTTGCTTTCTTTTTTATCTCCTTTTATCTCTGGTTCTCTCTCTCTCACACATACATAAACTCTCTACTCTTCAGTTCAAAGGCCTTTATAAGGATCAGTAATAAATACAACCCTGTTTCCAGAAGCCCTGGGATATTTATTTATTTATTCATTTTGCCAAGTGCAATAAAAACAAGAATCTATTATATGTTAATACTCTTGAAATGTATTGAACTGACAAAAGAACAAAGAAGACATTTCCAATGGTTTAATTGATCTACTTGATTGTATTGTGTTATTATTAACATATAAATAATTTGCTGCCTCTCAAAAACTGGGGGACAGAGTTATGTTTAACACAGTGTTATATCACCTTTCCTTTCAATTATGTTGTTTAATCCAATTAATAAACAATGTAATTGTTTAATGATTGGATTAAACAATGTAATCAATCAATCAATCATTAAGGAATGGAGGATTCTAATTGTTAGTTTTGCAAGAGGAATTTTTTTAAAGACTCTAGCTGCTAAACAGTTCATGGTCTCCACTTCCATTTTGTTTAATTTTCTCTTCATGATGCACCATAAGACACAGGTCAACATTACAGGCAGGTCATTCAAACATACTGTTTGTCTACAAACCTATGCTCTTGTATGTTGTGCAGAATGAGGCCTGTCATTGTCCTTCTGAAATAACCATGGACTTCCCAGCAATGACTCTCTATACTCCCAATATATGTTTCCACACTAATGGTAGCTTTACAGGTATATTCAGGTCACACATGACTTGGTTACCCAGGCACCTCTATACCTTGAGGACTGTTGCCTTATATATCTGTCACTGAAAAGAGCTTGAATGGTTCTTTTCAGCTTTGTCACAGATAATTCTGTAGTAGTTAGCACAAAATTGATACATATTTTCTACTCATGTAATAGAGCTTCAGGGAGCTGTCTCCAGATTTCCTTAATCTTTTCACAATTGTATTTACGTTAGCTGGTGACAGACCTAAAATATTTATACTATTTTAACCGTTAACAATATTCTTAGAAGGTTTGGCATAAGGTAAGGAGCCTCCCGTTGGCTGCAAATTTAAGCTTTTGGTAGAAGCTTCTTTAATACTGTACTGAACTTCTTACTGTGGAATGTTTGAAAACTTGTACATTCTATACTTTCTGGACCTTTATTTTGCCCCTGTCCCAAATAGTAGGATTGTGTTACAGGCATCAAATTACAAATTTGTTAATTTTTTATTGTTATTATTATTATTATTATTATTATTATTGGGCGGCACGGTGGCGCAGCAGGTCGTGTCGCAGTCACACAGCTCCAGGGACCTGGAAGTTGTGGGTTCGATTCCTGCTCCGGGTGACTGTCTGTGAGGAGTTGGTGTGTTCTCCCCGTGTCCGCGTGGGTTTCCTCCGGGTGCTCCGGTTTCCTCCCACAGTCCAAAAACACACATTGGTAGGTGGATTGGTGACTCAAAAGTGTCCGTAGGTGTGAGTGAATCTGTGTCTGTGTTGCCCTGTGAAGGACTGGTGCCCCCTCCAGGGTGTATTCCCGCCTTGCGCCCAATGATTCCAGGTAGGCTCTGGACCCACCACGACCCTGAACTGGATAAGCGGTTACAGATAATGAATGAATGAATTATTATTATTATTAGTAGTAGTAGTAGTAGTAGTAGTGGTAGTAGTAGTAGACATAGCAATCTATTATTTTTTACAATCTACAATCGAGTTGATCAGTGAAAACACGTAAAATAATTGTATTTGTACATTTATAAGTTAAAAAAATGGTTAAAGTGGATTACATATAGAAAATAATAAACAAATATAGAATATAAAAAATAAAAAAAGCTGTCCAGAAATGGAATGCAGTATCTAACTGTCAATTGGCAATGGCTGCTGCCAATCAGCCACCTTGGTAGTTGGCAGCCACCACTAGCTACCACTGGTAACGTATCTTCTGCCACCAGCTGCGATAGAGGAAGCTCAATCTGTAACCAGCAGCTTGCACATGTTAGTGGAAACAGCTAGTAGCACTGTGTAGCTGGCAGCTACCACTAACACCACTGACTGTTATGTCCTGCTGCCAGAGAAGGAGGCAGTTGCCAGTCAGCCAACTTGGTAGTTGTAGCTGACATTGACATTGGCAGCTGAAGTGCCTTCAGTCAAGAGGGTGTTCAATGTCAATGTCAACTGGAACCTGGCAGCAGTTGGAGAAATAAATCTAGTCTACCACTAAAATATTTTCTGAATTTGTCACCACCAACGATTCCATGTGAGCAGAAATAGCTGGACTAAAAAAAATCAAATGTTTTGGTGTTATTAGCTATTATCAAGCTTCTACAACCTTTTCACATATTCTCTCTGTCTTATTAGTGAATGGAGGGTGGTCTCTGTGGACTGAGTGGTCTCCTTGCAGTGTGGATTGTGGGAGGGGTGTACAAAAGCGTTCTCGGACCTGTACTAATCCAGCCCCCCTCAATGGAGGCGCCTTCTGCGAAGGAATGTCCGTCCAGAAGAGCACCTGCAATGCCCTGTGTCCAGGTATATACTGCTTTAATTTTCTAAACACATTCTAAAACCTACACTCAATCACTTGATGTCTAGTTTAGGTGCCTGCAGCATTACAATACAATACATTAGGAATTTGTATTCATTTACCACAATAAGTCTGCACCAATTTAATAAAGACCTTAATGTTGTTTGAGTATGCTGAGAGACGTTTTGGGGATGTTTTTACAGAAGTGGTTTCTGTCATTACTCAATACTACTGATTAGATAGAAAGTAGAGAAGCAAATATGTCTTGGACTAAGTGGGAAGTTATTTCAATCAATCATTCCTTAAAACTCCAGCCATTAGCATGCTAAATGTATGCCAGAATGATCTCATACTTGCCCCAAACCACACTGCCTTGTTAATATAATAAGTAATATTAATATGTTTCATATATTTAATGCCATGCTCCAACTCAAGGACACACTACAGTTACAAAGTCCACTGTTCTCCACGGCTATAAACTCTGAACATTTTTTTTAAAAATGGACCTCACAAGGCTGATAGTTTATATTTGAAAACATTGCACTTGTTTTTCTTTTCTTTTTTTTACAATTTATATATTTTATTTTAAAAATAAGAGTTTTTTACATTTCTGGTATATCAACTCTTTTCAGGCTACAGATACAGGCTAATGTGTTAGGTGTCTTGCTCAAGGACTCTTATTGGTATAGTGTGGTGTTTCTGAATCCTATTTTGCTGCTATAACCACAGGATAAACAACATTTTTAAACAACAATCAGGAAAATATAAGGCTGTGATATTACACTGGTCACACACAGATTTCAGAATACCCCTTAGAGGCATGAGTAAAATGAAAGGCATAGTTCAGAGGGAAGGTTTATATAGCTGGTTAGCATGCTGTAATGAGCACTTTCTGTGCTTCCGTCTGGAGGATGAAAGTGATATTTTCTGCACCTGGTGGTGTCCTGCAACCCTCCTTTAAGAGTGTGTAAATGTGTTTATTAATGACAGGGGTCAGCAGGCAGGAATATCTACAGTATGTATCTATTTATCTATATATTTATATAACTATATATTTGATTATTTTTACATACACACATTGGTATGTCAGTACACACTCAATTTTCTCCCCAAATGCATTGTCTTCTCTGCCTATAAGTTATAGAGCGCCCCAATCACAGAGATTGCTACCAAAGCACACACTTGGAGAAGAGCACTAAATGTCCAGTTATGCCAGCTTACAGACTCCTGTGTTGGCTGTTATTGTGCTGGTGATGAGGGCAGTGGAGGTACCATTCTACCCACCCAGAGAAGGTGAGACTGTGCCCTCCCGGTCTCTTGGCCTCAGAGGGATAAGTCATCACTGGGTAACGAACTGGTGATTTCCCCAATAATAGAAACCACACTTAGATCTCAGCACCACTCTAGAGCTTCTTCTTCATTTTAATCATCACTTCACTCTCCACTGCCAGGCAATAACCTGCTGATTTAATTGCCTCAGCTCTCTCCGCGAGAAAGCAGCTTAAATCTCATATCTATATATGAATGGCTTCATCCGGGTGTCTGTTTGAATTATAAACCATTAGAAAGGAAAGCTCATTTTTAAACAAGGATTATTTTTTTGGCGGGAATCTGTTATTTTATTGACTGCTTTTTTTTGGAATTAAGCAGTTTAACCTTGGGCTCAGCGCTTTCTGAAGTTAAAAGATTACCGTGATTACCAGCTCCAGTCTTTTTTTTTTTTTTCACGCTAATGAAAGAGGCACTTTGCTTTTGTTTTGCAGACTTTAGATAAGAGTCGAGTGTTTTTTTGAGAGTTTATACTTTCTTTCTCCCGGTTCGTTCACTTTTCCGAAATGGCCTCAGACAACGACGGCGAACAATTTGATTGTTGACGCTGCTGGCACTCATTAGCTTCCCTCTACTGCGTCCAGAAAACATTTAGCAGCGCTTTCATCAAACATTTCAGCCTGTTCCTCCGACATGGCAGAAATATTAATTGCCTGAAACACGTGGCTCTCTATAAACATGTTTATTGTGTTTATTTTGGTTAAAATCATTACGGGAACGTTGTTTAAGGGACAAAACTGCTCATCTAGTTTTTCTTTTGAAATTGACATTCAGTGCCCTTTATATTCTCCAACATCTTTGCACCAGATATTGGAACATTGCTGAGAGGATTTGATGGTATATAGCCATGCAAGAATTAGTAAAGTCAGGCAAATCCCCAGGTGTGTTTAAATAAGCTTGCTTGTTTAGACAGCTTCAAACTAGTTTAACTTGTAATTTATAATGAATTTGTTCTCCTAAAATTATCGATCACTTTTTACCAGGATATCTCGCCATGATAACTTAAGCTTAGGTTGGATTTTCCATAACCTCTGAATCATATTTAACCACAGTACATCACCATGGCAACTTATGCTGAACACTAAACTGGGGTAATGTTGTCATAAACCAGGATTTTCAGCTTGGTCAGCTTCCATTAAGCTTAGTTCTGTCTAATACAGAATGTACAATACAGAAATGCGTTACGTCTGAGAAGTATGTTCATTTATACACTCAATAATTGGTTGGGGCTCCTTTAATTACTGCAGCAGTGCAGCATGACATGAAGGCAGTCAGCTTGTGGCACTGCTGAGATGTTATTGAACCCCAGGTTCATGCTTATGTTCATACTTGTTAGAAATTGGACTTTGCTGTACTGTACATCCTTTTTTGCTTGATCTTATGAAAAATCCTTATATTTAGATGCTGTGTTTCTGGAGCTATAAGCTCCACATATTGATCAAAAGTAAAATGGGAAGAAGGTTTGAAATGTGTAATACATATTGATTATACAATATTTGCGCGTTAACCTTACTAGGTTAATTTATTTTTTAGAATCACCTGTATATTGTTACTCTTGCCTTGGGCGCTAACACAACCACGATCTTTTGAATTTATGCCGGTAATAATCTACATGGGCCTCGTCTTCTGTGAGCTGGAGAACATAACATCCGTTATTTCCTCAAAGTCTGAAAGTTTGACTCACGCAACCACAATGCACACGCACAAGGATTAATCCCAGCTTGAGGATCAAAACCTGGCTTAACAGTAAAACTTAATTACAGCAGTTGTCACCTAGTCAGAAACTCTGCCTCTTTCTTTTACACGATGATTTAAATGTTACCAGGAATATTCATGGTCCAGCTGTGGATTAAGCAGCCATGCTTTGTGAGAGGTACATTTCTAATAAATTCAAATAGAATGTATAGAAAAGTGTCTATTCCAAGATCTAATTATATTTATAATGCAGCAATATTTAGGATTCATCAAATACATTAGTGGGACATATTGAGTGAGCAATATACGGCACGTGCTCTTAACACCTGAAACCTCTGCCGTGTTAGCCGCAACACATAAACATAATTTGCATTTAGATGAGGAGTGAAGGAGCCTCCAACAGCCATGAAGAGGTTTAAGAATTCACAATACAATAAGCACGAAATTGTTTCCTCCAGGGCCTTGGTAGAAGCAATGTTTCTTGGCAGTGAGGAGGCGGTGTAGCCCGTGTGGGCTAATCTTAGCATGATGCCCCCTGATGAAATGATATGGATGATGGATGAAGATTAAATCATTTAGAAATAAATGCCAGCGTCCAATTCCATATTGGGACAAGAGGCTGTGGAAATTTCCTTCTTTCCGGAAAGGAGAAGGCTTTGATCTTTGTTAGATCTTAGGTTGGAGCTATAAGAGTTTGGGAAAAAGTGACCAAAGGTTTTGGTTAACAGACCACCCCAGTATTTCTTTTAAAGTTGAGGGTATTGATGGGGAGTAAAACATGCTCTTTTTATGTTACAAGACCTTTGCACCAGATGTTAGAACACTGCTGTGAAGATTTGAGGGCATTCAGCCACACATGCATTAAGGGAGATGAATTTGGGTGCAGTAAGGGCTCCACAGTGCATGCGTGATGTAAATGCACCCCCAAGCCCCAAAATGCACTCTCAAGCCCTTTGCTGCTGTTGCCATGGCAGCAGATGCTCTGCAAGAATGAATCCCCACAGAAGAGGAGCAGCAGATTTTGTCCCCATTCATATTTTATTTTGTTAATATTAGTGACATGCAGATATTCATGTATAAAATCATAACACTTACTGTGCTGTTTTGGATTTTTAACATAAAAAAATGCAAACAATTTGTTGACAGTGTCTATAATATTTTATGGCAGTTTATTACTTTGATCAGGTTTTGTATTATGCAGAATTTACAGTACATTCTTTACTATAACAACATTTGGTTCAGTTATATAAGTGAACTCTCCAAGTACATAATCCAAAAATATGACATACATTGGAACTTAATAGTTTATTAACAGTTACAGTTTGCTAAATAGAACAAGCACTGGCTCTTCACCGCTGTGCTGTTATATTGGTCTCTTTATTTGCTATTTATACGTGATCATCACTAAGCCCATATCACATCAAACATGGCAAACACACACATAGCAGCTGAGTGCGGCGCACAGCACGCATGCATTGACCCCATCTGGGCTAAGTTTTCCCATTTGGGCTAAGCTTCCGTCCTGTTAGCCTTTGGATTACGTACAATTGTACAACACACAATACGTTAAAACTCCCTCATAAGCTTTTAAGAAGCATATAAACTAGGACTGTCCCGAATACCATTTTTAGGGCTTCGGAGCTTTGGTCACATAATTCGGCAAATATTCAGTGTGTGCGTGTGTTGTGGGTTTTTTTGTTGTTCAGAAAATCTGCGTCCGACGCCTGCTTTAAAATCCAGAGGCTGTGCTGCAGCTCCTGCTAACTCGCTCCCTAACTAAGCTAACAAAATCAGGAAGGTCAGATAGTGGTTGGTGTAAAATAATGGATCCTATTGCGTCGCAGTTAATACCACAGATGTCTATGGAGAAGACAATGGTTCCTGGGGCAAGGCTCAAACCTACAAATGTAAATTTTTAATCTGGATGACTGCCATCTACCAATTGTCAAAAATACTGTTCATTTTATTCAAACTGACTGTCTTCCACAGTGGATGGTGGCTGGGAGGAGTGGACAGAGTGGACTATGTGTAGTGCTCTGTGCGAGAGGCAGCGATGGAGGGAGTGTAATGCCCCAGCCCCCCGTCACCGGGGCAAGATGTGTGAGGGCGAGAGTCACTCCATGGAGAACTGCACCGGGGGCATGTGTACCCAGAGTAAGGCTGGTCTATTATAGAATTTTTTTTGTTGTTGATTAGCACAATTATAATCATCAGTTCCTCTCACCTTCATCTACAGAACTGTGCAGAAGTGTTCATTCATTTTCAACTCCAACTGCAAAACCTGGTACCTGATCTTAAAGCTTTCAGAGTATAAATACCAAAGCTAGACCCCTGAGATGTGGCACATGGTTTTCCTGGACTGATTTTGTGACTTACCAGAAGTTCTGAAGAAGCACAACAACGTCTAGAGTTGGGGAATTATTTTTCATTGAAAGCCCCATGAATACTGATAAGTACAAAGAAATTTAAATACATCCTGTTCTACCCTCTGGAAAGGATTTGATTCGGTAGAATTTCAATCTACAGAAAGATAACAACCCTGAGCACACTGCTAAATACATCAAGACATGGTTACATAAACGTTGACTGGGTTGAATCAGATTCTTTTTTTATTTTTCGGTTTGGCGCAGTACTGTTAAAATAGCCTTTCCCTCGTCATCATCCTCATCATCATTACCATCTTCATCATGAAGTACACTACATATCATGCCATCAGTGAGATAAGTAAAGCTTTCTCAGAATAGCGCAGTGTTAACATAGGGTACATATGGATAAGGGCTCTCACTGATCAGATCTGGGAAACTCTAGTCTTGAGCCTGATATCGAGTTCCCCCATTACTCTCCTGATGGGCTTGCAAGCAGAGGCTAAGCATGGCTGCTCTTCAGGGGCTGTTAGGAGATGTTCTCTCTCCTTGGCGGCAGACGGGAAGAACCAGAGCTTTAGCGTAGCCCCAGTTCCTCTGCACCATCTGTCAGCACGTCCCCATGGTAACGATGCTCTGCATCATTATCTCCAGCTGATGTTGGCATAGCCAGCAGTTGGACTCCACCACATGATCTGAATCACTTTAGTTAACTGATATGGGGCTCTAATTCTCTCTCTCTCTCTCTCTCTCTCTCTCTCTCTCTCTCTCTCTCTCTCTCTCTCTCTCTCTCTCTCTCTCTCTCTCTCTCTCTCTGCAGATGGGAAGATGCTGCATGATGTAAAGCCTCAGAGTGAGTCTTTTTCCTCATGTTTCATGTACAGTCATGAACAAAATTTGAACACCCCTGGTCAAAAAACAGCTAAAGCTAAAGAAAACATGAAATATAAATGGTATCACCATTTTAGGGATGCAGTACAAAATCTCCTGTTATGATGGAATGAGATTAGAAAATAACTGCGGCCCAGTTTAAGGTGGAGTGAAAAATTCAGATCAAGTTGTTTATGTCCCGTTTAGTATTACATGCCTTTTCCACAAGTTAACAGAGTTCTGGGGTCTTAATGAAACAGCTGTGACATGCTTTAGTCTAAATGACTCAAGGATCAAACAACACAGCAGCGTTCTCCCCCTGTCTGAACAGCCCTGTTTAGAATCATCAGTTTCAGCAACTGCTCCTTTAAATGAGCGAAGAGCAGAGGCTCAGATATTTGGTCATTTTCACTTCTTTTTCTTCTCCATTTTCTTTTTTTTTTTGTCAGTACTCATATTTCAAACATCATGTATGTTTTGCTCAGGCTCATCTGAAGGGACAGGGCAATTCTAAAATCTGCTCATTCGCTCCTATGTTTACTGGCACACCGCAAAAACTGACAGGGTGGTCTTGTTTTACGGTTTGTGGGTTGGTAGGCACAACAAAAACTCACACAGATGTCTCCTTTAATGTCTGCACATATACATTCTGAATGTGTGTTCTCTGTGGAGGACTCATGCATCATGTCAATTGACCAGGGGTGCACAAACTTGCTCATGATTGTATAGAAGCCCAGTTCCAGAATCTGCTGCTGAAATGTTCTCAAAATTGAAAAACAAAAAAAAAGATAAATATCCAGAGAAAGCTACTGATGTGGTTGCTGCTGTTCAGGGTTTAGATAAATAAGCCTTTCACAACTCACATAAACCAACATCTATAAAACTTATTCCAGCAAGCATCAGGCAATTTCATTAGGTATTCTAGCATGAAACTGAGTATATATATATATATATACATATAAACACAGCCCTTCAGCTACTTCTGTCCACAAAAACGTCACATCTTAGGGATGAAGTTCATCTGCCACTTAAGTCCTCTAGCCATGTCCTGTTAAAGGACACTTTAATCAGTTTATTTCTCCCTGAGTCTTCACCTGGTGTCACTCACCCAGAAGAATGCGCTCCTTTTTGACAATGAAGATAATTGAGTGTCTGTGCTAAACATCTGGAGCCACATCTGTCAAAGCTGACATTTGATTAATCTAGCGGAACGAGGGATGTACTCCCAGATGATAAAAACCTGAAACTTTCTCCCATCGCTGGAACTATTTTTCATTTCATCCTTCCATCCATCCATCACGATTTGTTTATCAGACACCTGCCCATCATCGTAAACAGTCATTTCCCCTTATCCTCATAATCCTCAGAAGCACGGTGCAAGACAGTGCTTTTAAAAGGTTTATGAATGGTTTAAAATATGGTATTCATCTTAAAAGTCATTAGTAAAATATATTCCAAGCATATGTAAAGCGTTTAAGATCAGGTTATAACCTGTTACCACATTCAAACTACATTTATAAAGGCTTTAGAATTGTATAAAATGACTTGAATGATGATTACAAATTATATTAAAAACATCCATGTCTTTACAATAAGACACACCTTATAAATGTTTTATGAATGGTTTAATTTAGTTTATTAATGCTTATAAATTGGTTCATAAACATTGGTGCCATTTAACAAAAAAATGCCTTTTTTTAATACTATTACTAGTTCACACTGGTCTCCTTCCTTGCCTTTTAGAACATGGGAATATGTCTCCATGCCACTCACAGTGGATTTTAGATTAGCCAGGATGAGTGATGGGATATGGCATGTGAGCACGTGCTATATTTAGATGAGCTAATGGGGTGCAATTACTGCACATTAGCTCACTTAAACAACCATAGCATGTCTTCATATCCTCCCCTGTGTTTCACATTAACCCTACAAATGACCCCTCGGCACATTTTAATATCACTGCTGCGGCATTAGGTGCCTTCCCTCTTCCTATCTAAGCAGTTTTAACGTGAGATACTACTGGTAGAAACTAAAGATTTATTTTGAACTTGTTTATCTTTTCTTAGGTTCTGGAATTGTAGGATATCATACATTTACAAATCAAGAGCATATACAAACACAAACATACCCATGAGCTCTGCTACTGTGGTAAGAAAGTCACCACCTCTAGACTAGGCAAGTCTAGTTTCGCCTGACCAACAGTGACTGCATAGTGTCTGTCATAAAGAGGTTTTCTAGCATTTCAACAGTGGGAAGATAGGGTCCAAAAAATAAATACTCTCCTAATTAGACGTTGTGAAGTTTTAGTGCTATATTTCATTATAATTTATTAATTAATTCATTGTCTGTAACCACTTATTGAGTTCAGTGTGATGGTGGGTCCAGAGCCTACCTGGAATCATTGGGCGCAAGGCAGGAACACACCCTGTAGGGGGTGCCAGTCCTTCACAGGGCGACACACACTCACACATTCACTCAAACACTCACACATTACGTGTGTTTTTGGACTGTGGGAGGAAACCCACTCGGACACGGGGAGAACAAACCAAACTCCTCATAGACAGTCACAGGAAGCAGGACTTGAACCCACAACCTCAAGGTCCCTGGAGCTGTGTGACTGCATAAATGTAGAGATGAAGTTAAAGTGTTTGTAAAATTGGTAAGAAAAATAAATTTTTAAGAAATTAACAGGATGTGGTCGTATTCGTAACAATAACAAAAACAATACACAAGCCTTTTTCAAACTTTGTCATGACCCACGTAAAGTATGTACTTTATTAGAGTTTGTTCGAGCTGCAAACCTAAGCTGGGGTTTTTAAGGTAGCACCAAGCTTACCAAACTACATTTTACGGTCGAAAGTAGTGGGTGTTTAATCAAGAATGCTGCATTTGACAAAGGCATTCATGCCACTGTATATCTATATGCTACTTCCATTTACAATAATATTTCAAGCAAAGACACGACAAAACACAGCTAGTCGCTCAATCAGTCAGTCAGTAAGCAATAAATGCCAGTTCTAGTCCAGCCCGCTAGGTGGTCCTGCAAAAATCTTCCAACTCAGGGCCTAGACAAATTTTGCCCTCACAAATGTCTCAAACTGGCGGCCTCATCATCTCTGCTACTAGAATGAGAAAGTCTTAGAGTCAGTCCTTAGTTAATTCAGCTAACGCAATGAGAAATTCCTTGGCTCAGGCCTCGTCAAATCTGCTACAATGATGAGAATGTTCCAGGCTCAAACTGAGTCATTTCCAGTATCACAGTAAGAAAGTTCCCTACATGATGTCTAGTCAACTCCACTACAATGATACCCTGACTCAGGGCCTAGTGAACTCTGCTGCCACACTGAAAAAAACACAGTTCAGACATGTTCAACTCTGCTACTATGATAATAAAGTCTGGTTCAAAGCCTTGGAAGCTCACTTACCACAATAAGAAATTCCTCTCCTCAGGTCTAATCATCTCTGACACTGTGATGTCAATATTTTCAAATTGTGGCCTTGTTAAATCTGCTACCATGAAGAGAAATTCCCACCTTAGGCTTGGTCAACTACACTACTGTGATGGATGGAAACTCCTGAGTCGGTGGGAAGGTTCGAAATGAAATTCAGACAATAATAAAAGATTTTTTTATGCCCACTTATCTCTTTTCTACCAAGGACGAACCACTTTGGAACTGTTTGCAAACCTACTTTGGAACTGTTTGGTATGCTTCCACCAACATACATTTGTTCCTGAAATAAAAAAGTTTGTTCCCAGCTGGAACAAATGGAGTAGGTTCTTCAGTGCGAACAGTGACCAGAAAGAGCACAGAGCCTCAAATATAGTGTTATCATGCATTGGAGCAGGATGTGGGCTTTTGCAGCATGTTAGATTGTCCTCAATGATGTGCAGGAAAATGTGCCGCTGTGTTTTCTGGGACCGTGTTCAGTGTGACTTGAGGCGTATTGGATTCTGTTCTCACTGTTCAGAAACCAACTGTCGGCTCAGAACTCAGCAACATTTACACACGTCTATCAGAGCCCACTGTAGCAGTGGATAAAATAAGAGTTTGTTCATTTTATCTGTGGGTCTAGCATTGCCCCCAGCTTTGTTCTCATAAAAATAAATAAATAAATAAATAAATCTTGTTGGAACACTGGCTGCTGTAGAGTGCCAAGAGTCCAACAACTTTGAACAGAACCAGGTCAAGAACCAAAGTTTTTTTTTAGTGAAAAAGGCCTGTGACCTCAACACATTAGGCCTTTTTTTTAAATCCAGCAAGGCAACTTCATAAATGCTTCCATGCCCTCTTGGCTAGAGCAAGATCCTTTTAGTCCTCTGGCAGTGTCCCGGTGTCAGAGAGGTCAGGAAGGCCACGGGATGCTCAGCCAGATGAACAGATGTAGCTTGGCATGAGGTGCTGGCTCGCTAGTGAGCGTCTGATTAAAGTTGCGAGAAGCCTGGAATTCCACAGCCCCCAAACACAGACGTGTGCCAAGCATGTGCCAAGCAGGTCTTCATACGCCGCTAAACACAGTGCATAGTGCACCTGTTCACTTTACACGGGTGTGAGACATTTTTGCAAGACTTACTGCAAGAATCAGAACTAGCAGCCATGTTTAACCTCCAGTATCTAAACCATGACCTCCATTTGGTGTCCCATTCCATTGCCAGTGGATCTTTAAGTTCTGCTTAAGTTTACTTTCTCTTATGAACCTGGATCCAGCCTACACAACTATTTAAACTCTTAACAGCAACTATAAACCCTCTGTAACTATAAACAGTAAGTATAAACCCGAGAAACAGTTAGAAGTCAAAAAAAAAAAAAATCAAACTGAAAATCGAACAGCACTGAAAATGTTGTAAATCAAAATAGGCCAAAACTATACCTTTGGACGTACAACTCTTTTACCATTGTCAGCCTAAATGATTTTATTCACAACTTGCAGACACATGGTTCTAACACCTCCACAGAAAACAAATAGATGTGTTCAAGATCTGCTTTGTTTACAGCTCTGTAATTCACCACTAAATAATCCACTCTCATTGATACAGCTGGTATAATACTTTTTGATCTGTCTATAAATTCCTTTTTGTAATAACTTCAACTTTTTTGATTGTTTACACTCAGTGTTAAAAAAAAGATTTCTACCAGTCTGGAACCTCAAGACATAATTGATTTTTTTTACTCTGTCTGACTGCCAGTGCAAATACCAACCTGACACTGACTGTCCATGTGTCTGTGATCTTGTTTTTTTAGGTATGGATGGGTCCAATGATGTGGCGTTATATTCAGGCCTGGCTGCGGGTGTCATCGCTGTGGCCGTGCTCATCATTTCTGTAACTCTGTACCGCAGGAGCCAGAGTGAGTACGGAGTGGATGTCATCGACTCGTCCGCCCTGGCTGGTGGCTTTCAGACCTTTAACTTCAAAACCACCAGGCAAGGTGAGACAGGACAATTAATGGATTTGCTGATAGATTTGTTTTATCGATTACACTTTGGTCACTGTTGAAAGTTTTTGCTTCTGAGGAGTTGCCCACGTATTTCTATCCCAAGAGACCACAGTTTGCAGTATTCTGCAAAAGTCAGAGTCTGCCCTTTGTTTAATTTCATTTTCAGTCAAGTATAAGTCATTCATTTTTCAGTGTCGAAAAAAGTTGTAACAGAGGCATTTTTTCCCCACTATTGTCAATCCTTTACCTTTATTACAGCTTTTATTATTTCCAAAGAGACTTTCGCTTTTTTAAGACACATTCCAGGTCCAAAGCACATATGAACTCTGGAAAACCATCCACGAATCTCCAGGCTCTGGGTGGAAAGTCTGTTGTTCTTACAACAGTAACTTGTTGACATGGTCAACAGCTTGTAATCTTCTGAGAATTGTTGGAAAATGTCTCTGAAAGTCTGTAAAAATCTGCTCTGTTGATCTTGCCCTCTTTGTGGGATCGTTTGCAGTCTATTCATTATCTTGCTAATATGTCACAAGTGTTTTAGTTGCATTACACAGTTGCCACTGGTTTGTGCTTGTTTTGTTCAACTCACAAAAACACTTCCATCTCCCACAAGACGAATGGCCACAATTTACTGAAAGGCCTGTCTCACCATCTTGACCACAGTGGCCTTTCTGACATCGCTGCCTCTATCAATCCTTCAGTGATGGTTTTGGCAGCTCAGAACAGGCCACACATTAACCACTCTGTCTCATCTGTGGGAAAAAGAAAAACAGTCTCAGATGTCCTGACAGATAAATGTGAGACACATCCAGAGGAAAACATAAATTTAATTCTTTTTTATGTACCAGGTCGTATTTCAACTAAGGTCTTGCTACTCTTGATGTGTTTGTATTGCTGATGTTGACACTACAGGGCTGAGGGAGAGTGAATCTAATGCCTGGACAGGTCTGTCCCATCTACTCTATTTATCATAAGATCTGGAACTAAGGGCCCCCTAATCTTTTCTCTTGTTTATTTTTTTCTTAATTTCTGCTAATTGTAATGCATTTTAAGTCCTCTACATAAAAACCTTCAGTCTTTAACCTTTCAAAGATGCAAACGTCTGTGTCCATTTGACATATTTAAAATGTGTTTAATTAAGTGCTATATTCAAATTCCCATGCGTTTTATTAAACATTTACATTAGACACGTGTATATGGCATAACATTTGAGCCATTTGAGCTAAAGTGAAGTAGAATTATTCACTTGGAACTTGAACATGGATTTCTGCCATCTACATACACAATTTTTAAAGATGAACAGATCAAGAACAGGGACACAGCCTCCCTTGCCTGGACTAGGGTTACCGGGGCTTCACCCTGGAGCCAGGCCTGGGGGAGGGGCTCCTTGGCGAGCGCCTGGTGGCCAGACTTTCACTCATGGGGTCCGGCCGGGCTCAGCCCGAAGGAGTTCACTCTCCCATGGGCGAGGTAGTAATCCGGGTGAGGTGCATTGTGGATCGGGTGGTGGCCGGGGTCGGAGGCCCTGGCGTTCTGATCCTCGGTTACCGAAACTGGCTTTTGGAGCATGGAACGTAACCTCTCTGGTGGAAAAAGAGCCTGAGCTGGTGCACGACTAGATATAGTTGTGTGTCACCTCGACACACAGTATGGGCTCTGGAACCAGTCTCCTTGAGAGAGGCTGTATGCTCTTTCACTCTGGAGTTGCCCAGGGTGAGAGGCGTAAGGCAGGAGTGGGCTTAGCGCCTGTACGTTGAGGTTTACCCCAGTGGACGAGAGGGTAATTTCCCTGCGCCTTCGGGTTGGGGAAAGGGCTCTGACGGTTGTTTGTGCTTATGCACCGAACAGCAGTTCAGAGTACCATGCCTTCTTGGCGACCCTAGAGGGGGTGCTGGAGAACACTCACTCTAGGGACTCTATTGTTCTGCTGGGGGACTTCAATGCTCACGTGGGTAATGACAGTCAGACCTGGAGGGGCGTGATTGGGAGGAATGGCCCCGCTGATCTGAACCCGTGTGGTGTTCAGTTATTGGATTTCTGTGCCCATCACAGTTTGTCCATTACGAACACCATGTTCAAGCATAAGGGTGTCCACAAGTACACCTGGCACCATGATACCCTAGGCCGCATTTTGATGATCGACTTTATAGTCGTATCATCGGGCCTGCGGCCATATGTTCTGGACACTCGGGTGAAGAGAGGTGCTGAGCTGGTGGTGAGTTGGATCAGATGGCGGGGGAGGATGCCGGACAGACCTGGCAGGCCTAAACGTGTGCTTAGGGTTTGCTGGGAACGTTTGGCAGAGGAACCTGTCAAAAAGATCTTCAACTCCCACATCTGGCAGAGCTTTGACTGCATCCTGGGGGAGGCCGGTGACATTGAGTCCGAATGGGCCATGTTCCGGACCTCCATTGTTGAGGCGGCTGAACGGAGCTGTGGCTGCAAGGTTGTCGGTGCCTGTCGGGGTGGCAATCCCTGGGTGAGGGAGACTGTCAAGCTGAGGCTGTCCTATCGAGCCTGGTTGGCTTGGGGGACTCCGGAGGCAGCTGACAGGTACCGAGGGGCCAAGTGGCTCGCGGCTTCGGCTGTCGCTGAGGCAAAAACTCGGATGTGGGAGGAGTTCGGTGAGAACATGAAAAACGACTTTTGGTTGGCTCCGAGAAGTTTCTGGGAAACTTCATCAGGTGACTCAGGAGGGGAAAGTGGTTTTCCACCAACACTGTATATAATGGGGGTGGGGAACTGTTGACCTCGACTGGGGACATCATTAGGCGGTGGAAGGAATACTTTGAGGATCTTCTCAATCCCACCAGAACACCTTCCACAGAGGAAGTAGAGTTTGGGGACCCCGGGGGGGGGCTCGTCTATCACTGGGGCCCCGGGGGCTGGATGAAGTTTGCCCCGGGTTCCTCAAGGCTCTGGATGTTGTGGGGCTGTCCTGGTTGTCATGTCTTTGCAACATCGCGTGGAACTTGGGGGCAGTGCCTCTGGACCGGCAGACTGGGGTGATGGTTCCCCTTTTTAAAAAGGGGGATCGGAGGGTATGTTCCAACTATAGGGGATCACACTCCTCAGTTTCCCTGGTAAGGTCTATGCGGGGGTACTGGAAAAGAGAGTCCGACTGTTAGTTGAACCTTGGATCCAGGAGGAACAATGCAGATTCTGCCCCGGTCGTGGAACACAGGACCAGCTATTTACCCTCGCTAGGATCCTAGAGGGTGCGTGGGAGTTTGCGCAACCAGTCTACATGTGTTTTGTGGATCTGGAGAAGGCATTCGACCATGTCCCTCGGGATATTCTGTGGGGGGTGCTCGGGGAGTATGGGTTACTGGGCTCTTTGCTCCGAGCCATCCAGTCCCTGTATAAACAGAGCAGGAGTCTGGTTCGTATGGCTGGCAGTAAGTCCGACTGGTTTCCAAGTGCTCTCTCAATGTTGGAAGTGAGATCCTTCCTCAAGTGGAGGAGTGTAAATACCTCGGGTCTTGTTCACGAGTGAGGGAAAAATGGAGTGGGAGATTGACAGGCGGATTGGTGCTGCGTCAGCAATAATGCGGGCTCTGTACCAGTCCATTGTGGTGAAGAGAGAGCTGAGCAGAAAAGCAAAGCTCTCGATTTACCGTTCAATCTACGTCCCAACCCTCACCTATGGTCACGAGCTTTGGGAACGAGAAATGAGTTTTCTCCGCAGGGTGTCTGGACTCTCCCTTAGAGACAGGGTTAGGAGCTCGGACATCCGGGAGAGACTCGGAGTGGAGCCGCTGCTCCTCCACGTCGAGAGGAACCAGTTGAGGTGGTTCGGGCATCTGGTCCGGATGCCTCCTGGACGCCTTCCTGGTGAGGTGTTCCGGGCATATCCAGAGACTACTGGAGAGACTACATGTCTCGACTGGCCTGAGAACGCCTCGGTATACCCCTGGAGGAGTTGGAGGCGGTGGCTGGGGAGAGGGAGGTCTGGGTTTCTTTGCTCCGACTGCTTCCCCCGCGATCCGGACCCGGATAAGCGGTGGATAATGGATGGATGGATACACAATTTATTAATGTAATATTTTTATTTGTCCAGACAATTCTAAAGGATTTTGACCCAAATGTTTTGCTATACATATGGGATTTTCTAACAAGTGCTTGTGCTCTTCAGAGTATCTATATGTTTGTTCAAATATTGTGTGATTTATTTTAACTTCAGGACTGCAGAATATGGGCCATTCCATGTAGACCAGCTGTTCCAATTTTTTCAAGGCCAGATTTCTTTTATTTTAAACTTTATTTCATGTAAAAGACCAAATAGTCTTAATAGATATAATAAATAATATTACTGGTGGGCAGATGCAGTACTGAAAAATATTGATAAATGATTTATTTGCAATATTTTGTTAGGAGAAAAAAAGTCATTAGCTCCAAAAATGGTTCCTTATTGTATAAAACAGCCATTTTAATGACATCTTGATGTGTCAGAGATGCTCTACTAAATCTACTTCAAGTAGGAGACCACCAAAGGTTCACAGTAGGGTTGGTATTATTTTGGGTGGTGGATAATTCTGGGCACTACTGTGACGTTGATGTGGTGGTATGTTAGTGTGTCTTGGGAAATAACATACTGTAACTGCTGGACTGAGTAAAGTCCACTAACCTAAAATGTCCAGCCAGGGCATCCTGTCTGCGGTGTCCACTGATAAAGGACTAGAAGGAGACCAACACACACTGTGAAAACCTCTGTGGTTTATTTGTATATGTTTTTATACCTGTGCTTTGGAGTTTTTTAGCAATTAGTATGTGCCTTACTGTGCAAACTGAAACCTCAGTGCCAGCTGGCTTTTGACCACCTGCCTCCTTATGAATCTTGGGGCAGCCAGTGACAGCTTCCTCTTTTTTCCACGTCCAGGTGTAGCCAGTGTTCCTAGGAACTATCATTTTGTATCCCTTTCCATGTTTGTGCAAGATGGTGATCTCTTCTCTTAGTTTTTTTTTTGTATATCCCTCTTGACTTAGCCATGTAACATACAATCAAACATCACAAACGACAAGACCCTAGCCAGTCCAGGCACTTAATTTATGTTTTCTCAGGCACACTTGACACATCTAACGAAATCCTAGATTATTTGCGTCATATGTGAGATAAGACCTGAGAGATGTCCTCAGGGGGGTCAAGAATTCTGAGAACGCAGTAGTCATTAAAGTGGAGTTTTGTGTTGAAATAGAGAAACTACTTTTAATATTAATTTTGTTGAGTTTTTTTTTCATATTTAGTTGGTTTATTGAAAACAACTGAATGTACATTTTGTTAATACATTTAATATTTGCAATATGGGTTTAATAATTTTGGTTGCAAATATATATTGTCAGTGGAGCTTATAAAATGGATGAAGAGTGTAGATACAACTGGTTCATTTTAAAGTTACAGCAGTTGTTAGTAGCTGTATTTGGCCACTGAATGAAAGGTGATCACTTCTTTCTATGGGGCAAGATATATGCTCTTATCTGTTGGAAAAATGTCATTACCAGCTTTTGGACCACTGTCATTTCCACACATTGGACCACTTCCCATCCTATTAGACCACTGTCATTCACTTATATTGAACTACTGTCATTTTTACCCTTTGGACCTCTGTCATTACCAACTTCAGAGACATTTTCATTACCACCTGCTGGAGTGCTGTCACTCCCATAGTGCATCTGTGTCATTACCATTTACTGAACAGCATTATTCTCACCTACTGGACCTTACTTGATGGCTGTCTTCCCACCTTTTGGATTAGTGTCAGTGCCTTCTTTTTGGGTTATTTCTGAATATTTGACTCGTTCCATCACTCTCTACCTTCCCACAGTCATTCAAACATATTAAAGCAGTCACTGCTGTCCATTGGATATTCCATCAGTCAGCTTTTAGTACCCGGCTTCACTTGGTGAACTGTTTGTATTAGTTCTAACTAATTATTCTCTTAGAAAGTGTGTGAGGTCTAACAATATAATACTTTGTGCTTTTGGGAGATTGTACAAGGTTGTAATATGTTTCTTAATGTGGGAAATATGCAGTTATCCAGCTGGTCATTACTCTTGAAAAACAAATAGTATTTCTGATGCAAGTGGTATGCTAACTGAAATAAGACAAAGGCAAGTACAAGGAAAAATTACACAAAAGAAGTGTTACAACAAATCTAGAAATAAGTTTAATAGCCTTCAAAATATGCAACCAACATCTTTAACTGAACTTTGGGGACATGTGGGAAATGTGCATGTTTCTTGGAAAATCTGAAAACCTGACGAATATCTTCTAAAAAGAATAACTATGTAGTTGTGTGGAAAAGATTTTTATATATATTTCTAGTTTTTATGGTTTCAATTAATGCCCTTCCTATGGTATATATATATATATATATATATATATCATACATTTATAATTGAATAAATCACTTTATAAACAGAAGAAAACGTTCAGTGATTGTTGTATTTGATATAGAGAGGATCAAACAATGTGATTTCAGGCTTTAGGGAAAAATAACATATATTTACACTTGAAAAGACCCATTTAGTAGATTCATTGTAATGTGGAACTCTGTAAAGTATGTGTTCAGTGTGCTGCTAATAAATACAAAAGCAAGTTTCACACTCAGTTAAAGGGAAATGTGGCTGTCTCTGCTTCAACTTGTGACAATTCTCAGTTCAGCACATAGTCAAGGACTAAGTTTGACCCACACTGAAAATGTGTCTGACACTTTTGGAGATTCTTGGAACATAATTTTACTTTAATTTCTTTCCTTTATCTAAAGAACAAAAGCCATTATTTCACAGGAAGCACTTCAATTTCCAATCGTATGCATTCTTGCACTTTTTTATAGGAAATCTGTCGCATACCTCAAGCTGAATAATTGCTCTAAAAGTCTCTGGAAGGCTTCATTTGCCGACCCAACCTTTCTCTCCATTACTCTCTCTCTCTCTCTCTCTCTCTCTCTCTCTGTCAGGTGAAGGGACGAAATCCCTAGATCTTTGTCATGTCTTTCCGTCTGTCTTCGAACTTTCCACCTCATACTAATTTTTAATCACAGCTCTAATTCCACTTCCGTCAAGGTTCTTCGGGTTCGTTTCATCACTTTCCCATCTCATTCCTGTTTTTTTTTTTCCTCTTTTTATTTTTTTATTTTTTGCCTTGTCCATGTTAAAAATTCTTCACCTGCCAGTAGAGATGAGAAATATCTTCAGAAAAAAAGAAAGAAAAGGAGAGAAAAAAGACATAATGGCAGAAATGAATATGAATGAGTAATACATTTTATTTCAAAGCACCTTTCAAAGCTCTCAAGGACTTTCTTACCAAGGTGCTAAATCACAAGATACAAATACCCTAGTAGAGCGGAACATAACAACTGTATTTCAAAAGTATCTTAATCATTAAAGATTTCATCGGATGAATGTGAACTTAAAATGAACCCTCTGTTGGTTCTGTTGGTTATTATATTTCCATGTGCATCTGATATCATTTTTTAGGGCAAATCTTCACATCTGGACCTCCAATTACGAATCTAGCCATGATGGGGCCTTGAAAATGTAAGCAGATATAAAGATATGACACTAGGTTGCCAAACACTTACCTGAGCACCTTAATTAACTACCATCAATAACAATGACTAGAACCTAGACTGACTGTCTAAAAGTGAAGATTTCTCATTATTTGATTCTCTCTCTCTCTCTCTCTCTCTCTCTCTCTCTCTCTCTCTCTCTCTCAGTGGGGTGGTAGGACGGAGGATGGTCCTCCTTTTACCCCATAATTAAGTGTGGATAGGCAGTCCTGACGTCTGTTAACTTAAGAGCTTAGGGGTATTATTGTTCTCCTCCAAGCGTGTTGAGCTGTGCTGTGATGTTGTTTTAGCAACAGTTTTTAAAAAAGTATTAAATGTTAATGCTCATAGTAAAATGTGTGATGTCTGTATCTTACTTTTCCACCTCTGTGTTTATCTACAGACCCCTAGCTGACATCTCAGACTTCACCTCTGTGTCCTAGTCACAATAGACAGTCCTCCATCTGAGCTTCTCTCCACTGTTCAGTGTAGATTCTGTACCACAGCATGAAGCATTACTGTAAAAGAGAATTTTAGAATTTCTTTTGATGTATTCACAGTCTCCACGTCCTGATTGGCTGGTACCTTTATGCTTCTGTTAGTCATAAGGACTGTTTCAAGGAATGAATCATCTGAACATCCCATGCCAGTAGTGGTTAGATGACAAACCTTCCTCTCAATGCCTCAAAACAGTCTCAGCTGAAATATGCCAGTTCAGTTGATACACAGATACAGTACTGTGCAAATATCAGAGACCAGTGCCTGAAACAAATGAAAAAATCCATTAAGTTATTAATTATTCAGAAACTTGCAACTACTAACAATGTTTCTTTCTGTATTTACTCTCTCTGTCCTTTGCTTTCATTTATTTATTTTTTATTATTGTTTAAAGATACTTACTTGGGTTTTTCAAATCTGCAGCCACACCTCTATGGTTCAGTTTTTCTAGTTAATTTGCACTTTCTGCTTCTCACATTTCAAGTAACCTCAAGTGATATCTGGGCTTTTGTGATGGTCAGCCCATTCTTCTGAAAACACCAGCAGCTTGTGTGCTTGATTTTTAGTTTTGTGTCTTATGTGTCACCAGGGAAAAATGGACACAAATGTGTGTGAATTTGTTCAGATCTGAAGGAAGAACTGAGCTTGATTTTCTCCTGTCCCTCAATGATGAAAGCTTTTAGTGCTGTTTATCTGAAGAGAAAACTTACACCAAATCTTGAACAGTTAGGGACCCATTTTCTCTCAGTGTTTTGAACTTCAGTCTCTAATGGCCATTATGACTGAAAATACACTGCTGAAGGATGGTCCAAGGATTTAGATATTCCTTGCTTCTCCATGTAGCATTCTTTTAAGTTACCCTCAGCATTTGGTGACCAGACAAAACATTGTAATAGCTATCATCTTCCAGCTTGCCTATGGTAATTAACAATCTTCCTAAAAATAAAGCCCTATTAACCTCCTGCCCTCTCCTTCTCACTGGGTAGCAGCTGGGTGGATGGGTATGATTATTATGACGTGGAAAAAGAGTGTGGGACGCTGGCATCCTGCCATGTCCCTGCTCCAGACTGGCTCCCCACTACAACCCCCTGCTGAAACTCACATCATGAACGTCCAGATTTAGTCAGTCTAAAAACCAGAAGGTCACAGAAACTGAGCTGAAAATGGAAGTTGCCTAGAGAAAGAAATAAGGAGGGTGGGCTATAGCTGTGAAGGCAGGGGGTGATGATAATGATATAGCACCATGTGAGATTTGAGTCATAAGTACAAGAGGGCAAACAATTGCTGAGAGGAAAGAATCAAGCAATTGGAAACAACATGTGAAAGTAAATGGCTTGCTAACGAGCCATGATCAGCAAGGCGGCTAGATGTATTTTGAGGGTTTCATTTAAAAAATAAATAAATAAACAGTATATATGCAATTGTTTCTGGAGTGTTTATGAATGACAGCTGCCTGGAAAACACAGCTTAGCAAATCAAATATAAATGACAATGCAAGTGGCAGTCATTGGGGTCCAAGCATATTTTGTAGTATCAATTTTCAATAGCTGTGTAGGCTCAGATAGAAATATCTGCCACATGTGTACACATTATCTTTTTAACTTCAGTTGGGATATCAAATAATTCTTAACAGCGTGACCAAAGGAGGACCATTATTCTTTAATTAGACATGCTCCGTGCTGAGTGTGTACACTGCTTTGGACATAAATTTTAGATGTAGGGTCTTAGTCCTCATTGACCTTTTGAGCTTTTTGGCATAAGGAACAGTTCTTGAACAATTTAATTTAATACCTAGTACAGGATTGTATTATACTTGTATTATACACAGATGTTGAACCTGAATTGCTAAATAATTCTCTTGTATTTCAGTCATAGAATGCATTAGAATTTTAAATGCAAAAATGTTAACTCCGGAACAATACAGCAAGTTTGATTTCTGTCCAATGATTACTGGTCAAATTTAAATCTTTAGCCATTATTAAATGTAGACAAAATGTAAGATTGAATTAGACCATCAAAGTGCTATTTAATGTATTTATTCTTGTATTTTTATTTATTAATATATTTAGTCATTGGACTCAGTATAAACTAACACAGTGTAGATTTAAATAATGAAAGCTCTACAGATGTTTTTCAGATCTTTTATTCAGTGTGTCAGCTTTTGGGGTGGGCTCATGGAGTTATTAAATGATAAATGACAGCACTGCAATTATTTATTAATTTCTGCTCTCCTCAATGGAGGATTTCCAGGAATAAGGTTGTGCTCTTTAAAGATTTCAAAACTGTTAAAATCTCTTAAAACTTTGGTAATTCTAGACCAAATAAAACCAAATAATTATTTGAGAAACTGTATTTATGATTTGGCTTTTAAATTGCATTGTAGTCTGTCATTCAATGCATTAATGGACAAATAAATAAATATTTGTTGTACCTATGTGGTATTTTATGTTGCAATAAACAAATGAAATATGGACTTCTTCCTTCTGTTTTCAGGCCAAGGTCAAGTGCTTTAGTGTTCTGCCAAGCTCATACCTTCCGTCTCGCTGTAGCTTTACTGCTGCCTAGAAATATTGTGATACATGCGTGCATGAATACTTCCAGAAAACATGTCACATTAGAAAAGACATGTTACATTAATGGGGAAGGGGAGGGAGGGGGATTCAGTGCTGAATTACAACAAAAACAGAGGCTCTTTTCTCTATATTACAGTTCAGTGGACCATCACAATGGCTTTGAAGCTGTACTTTTAAGGTTAAAATATTACGTAGTGTTCCTTTAAGTACTGTTTTACAGACGGAGACTTGCATGTTTGTTATAAGTTCCCTTAATTTGCATCCTTGTCAGCCAAATCGGAACAGGTCCCATTAGGTTTGCACGACTATTCCAAGCTCAGTACTCCAAGCTATATTCCATAACTATACCATGACCTGTCTCTGCATCTTTCCCAGGGAATCCTCTGCTTCTGAACTCCTCCATTCAGCCCGAGCTCTCTGCGGGTCCCATCTGCTTCCACGACTCTGTGGACAAAGAGCTCTTTGACCCACTGCCTGACATGAAGGTCAAAGTTCAGAGCTCCTTTATGGTTTCACTAGGTGTGGCGGACCGGGCTGAGTACCACGTCAAGTCGCAGCAGGAAGGCTACAGCGGACTCCAGGGACGCCAACCCAACATGCTGCCCCCCAACGGGCCACTGGGCCCTGGGAAAGCCCAGCTGAGGAGCAGCGGCGTGTTCGGACACCTGGGTGGACGCTTGGTCATGCCCAACACAGGTGAGGTCACTAACTCCTGTTGGTTGATTTGAGAGTTTTAGGACTCAAAAGTCATGAAAAGTAATGATGAATCTTCAGGTGCAGCTTAAGACCAGAAGTCTTTTTGAGGCAGGAAAATATGAAGAATGCCTCAGGGGGATATTTCAATGTAAAGAGTTTGTAATGTTCTCTGCCATAAAAAGTTTGGTTTCTAAAGTTTCATCTTTTATTTTGCACTGGCACTATGGTCGAGTTTGCCTAAATTTGACCCTTGGTTGTACAATATCATCAACTGTTTTAATGCCTGTAGTAAATCAATAATAATTTCAAAAACCTCTTGGATTCATTCAAGTGGTACTGGAGCATTTAATCATTGGATTCATTAGTTTGCTGTTTAGAACCACATTAAGTTCTGAATGTATTGTATTAAATGCTATTTAAAAGCTCTACTTGGAATAAGAAGGCTACAATCTGTAATATATTTCAATCATAGCAACATATATTGTGCTAGGAATGCATTCATTGTTTATTTATTTTTATTTTATTTTATTTTTGTGCATTATCATATTGTAAAGAGGGCAGCACGATGGCGCAACAGGTAGTGTTGCTGTCACGCAGCTCTAGGGGCCTGGAGGTTGTGGGTTCAAGTCTGTGAGGAGTTTGGTGTGTTCTCTCTGAGTCCGCGTGGGTTTCCTCCGGGTGCTCAATTTTTTTCCCACTGTCCAAAAACACATGTTGGTAGGTGGATTGGCGACTCAAAAACATCCATAGGTGTGAGTATGTGAGTGAATGCATAAAGGACTGGCGCCCACTCCAGGGTGTGTTCCTGCCTTGTGCCCAGTGATTCTGGGTAGGCTTCGGACCCACCGGTTACAGACAATGGATGAATAAACATTTTAATGTATTTACTGTCATAGTCCTGCTTGCTTATAAATTGTACACAGCAATTCTCAAGGGCACTCTTAAGGCTTCATAAGAATTACAACAGAATCTGTGCTGTCCATCTATATAGTGCGTAGGTTTGTGTACAAACTTTTTGCCACCCTTTGTTCAATGGCTTAGAAAATAAAATCCGGCCTGTGAAGAAGTTGCAGTACTGCAGTTGTGTCCAGTGCTGATGATTAAACAACTATTGCCCAACAGTTTTACTTCACTGCTACAGCCTACATTTTCTTTCCTGTTGTGTCATGAACACCAGCAAAGATGTTTAAAAATGTTTGTTTGTACAGCCCTGTTTATTTATCTCCCACCCTGGATATGTCTAGACCAGTGGCTCATGAGCATTCTGCTCCCATCACTGTTGAACAGCCAGCAGTGTGGCAGGTGCTGGTTTAATGAAGTCTAACCAGTGCTTAAAGTTTGGACGGGAATGACTAAGCATTAATCATCCAAACAATACAGACAGTTACTGTGGAAACCAGAGCTGTCAAACTCATTTTAGGTTACATCCCGCATTACCCTCCCTTCAGTGTCAAGGGGGTTCAGACCAGAAGCCTTAATATAGAAGGCATCATCAACAGTGTCTATTTTATTATCATTTATTAGAAGCATACACTATATTTGCAATATTTTGTGTGTTTATTGCTTAGAATTGGTGCATTAAGTTATCTTACAGTGATGGTTTTGCTGATGGAGGCCTGTGTGGTCTGCACAGAGATGCATTGACCAATATAATGGAATTGTTCAGTGTCAGTTGTTGGCTACGGTCAGTTGTTGGTACAGCTCTATTGTTCAGTCAGTTGTTGGAACAGCAATCGAATTCTCACTGCCATGCCCATGTACATATGCAGCGTATAGTTTTATCATGTTGTCCCCTGTGTCTTTTTTCTATAGGAGTCAGTTTGCTGGTGTCTCAGGGGGCTATTGCTGAGGACACATCCTGGGAGATGTACATGCTCATCAACCAAGGACAGTCCAGGTGAGACCAAACACAGCCTTTCAGTCTCTCTCTCTTTCTCTCTCTCTCTCTCTCGCTCTCTTTTTTTTCTCAGTATTTTTTCTCTGAGAGATGAGTCCACTGTGCTATTCTTCTTGTTTTAAATCCCACCCTCTCAGCAGCAGGACTCTCATGGCTGTAAGGTAGAGACCCCCTAAGCCTCACAAGTAGAATCACAAGTGTCCACATGTCGGGGCATTGGGGGCTCCTTCTGGAACTGGCTCTGTTTCCAGCTCCTGTTTCTTGGCTTAAACAGTTTTTTGAGGTGGAATATTTGGAAGTGTCCAAGGACTTTGGGCTCATAGAGAGAAGTGGTTGTTATTGAGTTGGAATCTTAAAATAAAAAGCAAATATAAATAAAAAGTCAATCAAAAAATGTGTAGTAAAGTAAAATAAAAAATTGCCCTCACATGTTTGCACTCTGCCCAAACATTAGTAAACACCCTATATAAATTAGTGCAACGACTTTAAAGTGTATCCATTTTGGAAATTTACAATTAAATTGAAATGTGTTTTAGTGCCAGACCTGGTCAACCAACATCTTCCTGCCTGACCTCATCAAAGGTCTTGGGGTGCCATCAATTCCCTACAGAGATGTTCCAGCAGCTAATGTATAGCCTTCATTGGTTAGGTTCTTTTATTTGGCTGCAAGAGGCAAAAATATGGTGATGGGTTTGTACTAAATAAAGATTGAATTGTGATTTAATTACTAATTAGGTTGTATTTATTAGTCCGTAGATCAACAGCTAGCACTCAGGATTGCTTGACTCCAGAGGGATTGGTTCATACAGCTAATGGCAAGCATCCACTTGTAATTATGACCTAAAGAGACCTTCACATGCAACATTTAGGTCGAGAACTCAATTTGCGTTAATTGCATGTGACGGCAGCGATGTCTGACCTGATCTTTATAAAAGCTGCCACTTGGTTAAGTTCCCATTCCCTCTTGGGGCTAGAGCTTTACATTTGCTTTTATGTATGCATTTATTCATTTGGCAGAAGCTTTTATCCAAAGCAACTAACAAGTGAGGCAAGTGTAATCGAAGCGTACATCTATTACAAGCACATGCAAATTTCAGGAATGGTGCAAGGCAGTTGGAGGAGGTTAGAACAGAATGCAGCGTGTGATGAGTGAATCACATTTCGGGGTTAAAGCGATGACACAAGTAAACAGTGTAGAAGAAGCAGATGATAACAATAGATACAATAGACTCTGGAGTCTAGCTGAAGACCACCAGCTTAAGCCATGGCCTAAGGGTTAGAGGAGCAGGCCTGGAACTGGAAGATTCATTTAGATTCCCTTGACTAGCAGAAAAAAAACCAGGGTAGTGGTAAAGAACAGTGATGTCTCCTCCCTCAAAATCCATGAAGGTTTTGTCCTTGATAAAGACATTTAACCCTTCACTGTTCCCTGTGTAATGGGATGTCAGCCTCCCATTCTGGGTGTGAGTGGTATTGTGTGAGTGTGGGTGTTAAAAGCAGATGCACGTTGTACAATACCAATAAAAGCATGTTTAGGTTTACATCCACCACACAAGGTTACATTTTAAATCTGTATTGTTGTTATTGTAGCTGCTGTTGACTTACTACCCAATTCAGTGTTAAAACAACAGATTCAGCCTGTAATCTTCTCAAGGTAGGAGGATATAAAACAGAGGCATGGCCAAGCCAGACCGAACTAAAAGAACAGAGTAGGAAATTGCTCCAAAATACACTGAAGCCTCTCTAAAATGGGCTTATTAATCAAACACTACAGATGTATGGGAAGGTCCTCAGTGCCGATTATGGCTCTGCCAGGGCTGGGCAACATCCCTGCGTCAAATCCACTCATCTCCGTCTGCTCCCCTCCACCGAACCTGAAGGGGGAACTGTCATGCTTGGCCGTCAGCACTCACTATACGGATAGAGCTTTAAAAGGAAAGAGAAAGTCAGACAATGGGAAGCAATTACGCCGGCCCTGCCACAAAATGGGGGAGTTCCGAGTCATTGTGCACACGGACGTAAATGGAGTTTTCCATCAGGACTGAGGCTTTAGGCTTGAGAGACCTTCCACCGCAACGATGTCTAGAGAGAAAGTACAGCCTCTGCCACCAAAGCCGTAGTGTGATTTAGGGAAAGCCTTTACAACTCGGGGTAGTATTCGTACATTATGTTGATAGTCCTTAACTTATGTAGGATTCCGAAGCTCTGATTTCGGACCAATTTCAGGGCTGGATGCTTATTTATCTTATTTAGCGCAAGAATGAAAAAATGGTGTCATAAAACTAGGTAATAATGTATCATGGAGTCACTCACAATGATAGATGTGCTGTCTCCATTTCTCTCTGAATTGGGATGACATGCTCAATGCAAAATGTTACCTAGAGCAGTGTTAAGCCTATCAGCATCTGAGAGAGGATCAGTGACAGTATGTTCTCAGGAGTGATGGAGCTCTATCTAGTAAATGTAGGTATTACATTACAGTGAATAGTGAGGTTGTGTGTGAATGAGTGAATGTGTTGGTTTAACCTACTTTTCTGGTTTTACCTACTTTCACCAGTTAATAAAGGCTTCATTATGTTAAGTCAAGTTTCATCAAATTTCATCAAATTTATTAGCATAGCCCTTTTTACAACTGATGGTGTCACGAAGCAGTTTCACTGAATTCCGGCAAGACAAAGATTTGACATGAAAAGTAAAAATGTAAAGTTTGATTTTTCAAATCCATTCAATAAAGGAGAATTTCTGAAAACAAATTTTGTTTTTACACTAGCTCCTAAAACATCCCTTTTTCTTTCACTGTATTTATGTTTATGTATTTATAGTAATTACAGTGGAACCTCGAGTTAGGAAGTGTTCCGAATACGTACAAATTGAGTTATGAGTAGAGGTGTGAGCAAAATTTCGGATCCAGTTACAAATGTTTTCCCGAGTTACGATCTTCGGGATCCGACCGATAGTTGGCGTGGTGTTCGTTCACAGATTCCTCTCGCATGCAGCCACCATGTTCTTCTCACGTGTGGCCGTGCAGTATCAATTCGTATCTCATTCGTTATAATGTTTTACAATTGTTTTTAGTGGTTTTTGCTAACTTTATTGTGCACCATGGCCTCCAAGAAGACCAGCTGTCAGCTGTGCATGAAGAAATGGAGAAGCTGATGTTAATTTGAAGTAATTTAGAAAGTACAATTGTAGCTTTGTTTAAAGTGTAAGAAAGTCCTGTTATCTACGCTTCGTTCCGTGCCAGTATCCCTCTCTCCCTCCCTCCTCAGCCGCTCTCCGTTAGCTACGCTCATCTGTCGCCAAGGTAAGATTACTGTACCGTATTTTATACATGTTTCTTAATCTATTTTGTATATGTTCTTTCATCTATTTATTTTGTTGTGTAATTTTAAGTTTTGTGTGAGTCTTTCATATTGAAAAATTTCATAATTTAGGACATTTTGAGGACTTGTCAGAGGGCGGGAACCGATGACTCCAATTTCCATTATTTTAAATGGGGAAAATTCGTTCCAGTTACGAGCAGTTCCAGTTAAGAACTCAGTTCTGGAACAAATTAAATTCGTAACTCGAGGTCCCACTGTATACACAATTTTAGAAGAGAAGATAAAAGGTACTAAATATTAACAATAGCCTTAGGTCCCTAAGATATTTAATATACATTGTCCCTGCAAATCTCTTAATAAAACAACCTTAATTATGTTGTCTTCTTTCATAATTTGTGAGTTTGTAGAAGCTCCAATTCCCAAAATGAATGCGAGCATGCACTGACAGTGTGGGTTTTTCATGATTGTCTATCACAACTCACCCTATAGCTATGTTTAGCTCATGTTCTTGAGCCTCTGTTCATGCTTTGAATGGGAGTGTTTGACAAACCCTGAGTGAATAGCCTTGTTTTTAGAAGAAATATTGATTGAACAGATCTAATAGCCATAAATTGTACATCGGAACCTTTTTGCTAAGACTACACTAATATAATCGAATATATCCATGTTAAAGGCATGTTCTTAAAGCCTATTTTATGCCTTATGTAATAAGCCCAGTGATGCCAAGTATTACTTACTAGAATAAGGTTCTTGTAGGATTGCTTTTAAAGAAGGGGGCTGGGGATTGGGATATGAATAGCTCTTCAGATACTCAATCCATCCTGCTTTCTGCTTTTAAAATGATTTTCCATTTTTCCTTCTCTCTCTCTCTCTCTCTCTCTCTCTCTCTCTCTCTCTCTCTCTTTCTCTCTGTCTCTCTCTCTTCTGTTGAATCTTGCTTCGCCTCTTGGGCCCTCGCAAAACAGCCATCCTCCAAGCTGTCACTCAACCCTCTCATTGGCCAGGAGAGACCAATGGAGAATTGAATTTCCCTCTCGCTTTACTCATATAGTTCTCAGTGAGCACTCTCTTCTTCCTCCGAAAACATAATAGAAATCCATTAAAAACTCCAAACACGATCGACCGCCGCATCTGCCCCCAGAGGTCTTCAGGTGTTTCTGTATTCCCTTGAAATGTATGTGGAGACTTTGGCATCAAAGCTTTTGTCCTAATGACTGTATCAGCATTTTCGTCTTTGCTCTCTTGTTTTTTGTCGTGAAGAAGATGGTCATTGCAAAGCTTTGGCAAATCCCTTGAGTCAGACCCTTAATTATATGTTCATTAGTTGTATATAATTATATACATATAATTACACCAGGCCATTAATTATATGCTTGAGTCAATAAATCAGAGACTTGACTCTGAGACTCTCAGTGATTCTCCTGAATTGAAGGGTATTCTTTAGGAGTCAGAAACAAACTGTACCATTCTGGGAAGGATTTATTTCAGAACATTGCTGTGAGGATTTGATGGCTTTAAGCAGTGCAGGTCTGTATACTGGTTCATTCAGTGTAAATATTCAGTGTAAAACTGGTAAATATTCATCCTATTGTCTGTGTTTTTAACATACCATAATACCGTGGTATGCAAAAAGAGGCGAATTTTAACACTGCATAATTTGGACTCAGCACAAAGAGCACAAAGTCCTAGCACCCCTGTTGCTAGCAACAATAAGCTAGCACATATGTACTAAGGACCTCGGGGAGTTTGGCTTTTTGCCCCACTGCAGTGATGTTGAAAAATGCAGACCTTTTGTCAGTTCCTGTACTTAACACCTCTTTTGCTTTTTTAATGTTCAGTGTTAATACACTTTTAAAGGTATTTTAAAGACATATATATATATATATGCTATAATGTGATACACATTTTTGGCCGTACTACCCAGCCCTGCCCTTACTTTCAGCTACAGTAACATTAGTCAGGTGAGGCACTGATTGTGGTTATTTAGTTTATCCCAAAGGTACTAGATGGAGCTCCATTACTGTAGAGAAAGGGTTCTTAACCTAAGAGTCATGACACCCTTGGGGTTCTTAATGTTGATACTTGACATTTCCTTTTCATGTTTTTCAACAGAGATTGTACCAACTACATTTCCATATCCAAAACTGATGAACACTGCAAATGTTTTTGGACATAAAGCGTATGTTGCTGGATTTAAATTTTAATTTCATCAGTTAAGTCGACTGAGCTTTTATCCTGAGCCATCATTTTATTCCTTTATTATTATTTTTTGCTTGTTTGTTTATTTGTTTCCTTTTGCAAAGTGTTGTGAGCAAAAGCCGGTCATGGCAAGTGACTTTCAGAGAGATTTTTACCAATCCCTTGAGTGGAGCCATTAATTATCCAAACGTTAAACATATGTATTAGGTGTGAAGGAGGTTGTTGGCGTATTACGACCCTCGTCTTCACTCCATCAGATCCCCATTAAAACGAGACCCCAGAAGACGCTAATGGATCCTGTTCATTTCTCGTTAAGTCTGGTGTCTCTTGCCGCGTCCCAGAATGCCGTGCTGCCTGTCTCATGGGGGATGAATCATCAGTCACTTTGAATAATGCGCCTCATTACAGCCCCACGGTGGAGCCAGCGCAAGACCCTCGACAATGATGTGGAGTGGAATTATAAAGAGGGGGAAAAAAAGAAAAGACTAGATGCTTTAGATACTTGGATTTCGGTTTCACAGGTGATATGCCACTCCAGACCCTGGTCATTGCAGCTCGAATATTACCACACTGTAATAATGCAGCTTTCATTTGCATATGTAAAATGAAGTAGAGCTTTGGGTTTGTTAATAGATAATACATACGATTCACAGAGTTTATAAGGGGCTCGATTAAGGAATAGGGGGATTTTAAAAGGTTAACTTAATAGTTGTAGGATTTAAATATATTAGAGATAGGGTTTGTAGTGTTTTAACAGAGATATGGTCAAATTTGCAGCTGACTATATCTTGATTTGTAGGGTTTTAAAGGAACTCTAGGTAAAATTTGGTATTTTGGCTCTTTCTGAACTACTATGCAGAGGGTAGTTCACTTTTACAACACATTCCTGAAATCTAGGTGGAATGGGGAGGGAGAGGGTGATTTCCTACCCTCTTCTAACAGTTACATAGTGCAGTGCTGAGTCCAGAGTAGCAATGACAGGAGCTGTATTATTTACATTACAGGTTAGTGGAGCTTATGTTCAAGTTTATGAAGCTGTAATTTTAATGTAAAAATATTACCTTGTGTTCCTTGAAATTGAATAGACCTAGGATTGGAAGAGTTTGAGTAAAGTTTGGCCTAGAGTTTTTATGGCTTGTATTGGGCAAGATGTAGGGTCTGTAGATTGTAATTCATCTTTTTAGGGTTTTTAGACTTATACAATATCTCAGAATTTTAATATGTAAATACAATGAAAAGTTAAACCTCAGATATCCATAACATTTGTACAATCACTAACACTGGTGGTGCTGTTTAATTTCAACTTTTCTAGTGAGAGAAACTGTGCTGCTTCAAACTTTTTGTAGCTAAGGATTAGGTTTTCCAGGAGGAGCTGTATGTGTGAATGCAAATGTAACAGTGTAACAGTTGTATCCTGCCAGCCTCCAAGTACAAAGTCCAGGTAATGTCAGAGTGAGCCCCTGTGTGAAGAGATGTGTAAACCACACCGAATATTTCCAGCCTTGAGAAAGTGCCAGACATGGAAAAACTTCGGTGAAATAAAAAAAATAATCATGCAATCTTCATTTTTGTTGATTTTTATATCTACTACAGCATTTTAAATACAGCTGCTGTCCTTTGCATTTTATAAAAATTTAATGATTAATGGAGCAATGGAAATGCTCCAAAATTTATTGGAATAAAACCTTTTATATTCCTTAAGTCATTCTCTTATTTGTCTTTACATATTGACAATATGTAGGGCTTGTAATAAGTGAGACCTAGGGTTCAGTAAAAGGTTGTGCATAAGATTTGTTTGGTCTTAATAGGTTAGACCTGTTTACAGTTGAGTAAGTTCAAATCCAGCACATTCGTTCATTCATTGTCTGTTACCGGTTATCCAGTTCAGGGTCGCAGTGGGTCTGGAGCCTACCCAGAATCACTGGGTACAAGGCAGGAACACACCCTGAAGGCGGTGCCAGTCCTTCACAGGGTGACACACACTCACACATTCACTTACATACTCACACCCATGGACACTTTTGAGTCGCCAACGTGTGTTTTTGGACCGTGAGAGGAAACCGGAGCACCCAGAGGAAACCCACGCGGACACAGGGAGAACACACCAAACTCCTCAGAGACAGGACTTAAATCCACAACCTCCAGGTCCCTAGAGCTGTGTGACTTCGACACTACCTGCTGCGCCACCGTGCCGCCAAATGCAGCACAGTTACAGATATTTTTAAACCAAAGCCACATTGCATATTTTCCAGCGAGTGATTGATGAACCTGAGTCAGTTCTGCTTGCTTTCAGCGCTGAGACGTTAATTGAGGAAGAATTTCTGACTCAAGCCCGTGTTTATGGTGGCTGAACTGTTGTGGGTGTTGAGCGACAGCTCCTTCCTGAGAGCCTCGCTCTTGAGAAACATTACGCAAGGTCTTTGGAACAGATTTCCCTGACGAGCTCTTCTCGGCTCCTCAAGTCATTAAAGTAAGGACCAGTTGGGACATCTGAAGTGCCATCGAAGCACAGCACCTCTCACTGATTCACCAGAGTGAGTCATGTCACACATTCAAAACAACTTAAACAATGAGGGTAAAGAAACCCAGCAAGTGCCAAGTGACTTGGATTACATCAACAAGCACAAAAGACCTGATTTCTGTAGAGGAGGGTGTAGAGATGAGGAGCATTATGGAATACATATGAAACTAGCACTCCTCTGTAAATGTTCCAGGATGAGAAGGTTTTTCATGAATGTTTATAATAAAAAACTAGCTTTATATTCAACTCCTAATCCCAAACAGCCTAATACCAGCCTCCAAAATAAAATTGCATTTTCTTCTTTAATGGAAGTTATTTTCTCCAGTGATTCTTCTTCACGTTTTGGAACAGATGTTCTACTGACACCTAGTGGCATTGATGCAATAGAGATTATGTACTATACCTTTTAACATGACTTCTCCATTGTGAGGAACCAACTCTACAGACCACAAAGCGTGCCATAGACAGAATAAAACAATAAGGAATCACTTTTGTAGACATTCTTTGTTCCTTTCGATGGTAAAATGGCCTTTCAGAAGAGTTTTGCATATGGTACAACAAGGGTTCTTCTGTTGTTACGATGTTAAGTTTGTTACAATAGAAGAGTCTTTTTTGGTGCTGTGTACAAACGTTTTAAGAAGAATCCTACATAGAACCATCTCTAGCACATTCCTCATCAATCTGAAGAACCCCTTCACAATGCCAAGAACCCTTTAATCATGCAAAAGATTCTTCAAGTGTTTAGCTTTATAGAACCATTTGTTTACTATAGAATCATCAATTTTAAGTGTGCATATTCTGCAGGTTTAAAGGGTTCCCAAGAGTCAACGTAGAAAAAATGGCTTAGGTTTATAATCTAAACCACTGGTTCTCAAAGGTTTTTTTCTGCAGTGCTTTGTAGATAAGAATATATTTAAGACCTCCCACCCCCCACTCCAACACACACTGCAGCTCTGAGACTCCGCAGATACTAAGCTAACAGTTATGGGGTGTGCTTAGGGGATACATTTCCTCAATCTGTAGTGCAGTTTCTGCAGTGCTGAGCCCAAAGTGGCAGGTATATTCTCCATATTACAGGTCAGTGGAGCATCACAATGAATTTGAAGCTGTAATTTTAGGTTTTACCCAGTGTTCTTTGAAATAGAATAGACTTAGAATTGGATTGAGTTTGGATAAAGTTTGACCTAGAGTTTGTATGGAATTTGTTGGGTCTTTAGATTGTAATTAAACTCACCTGGGGTATATAGGTTTGATGTGTATTTAACATGTAAATACAGCAAAAAGGAACACCTCAGATATCTGTAACATTGGTTTGGACATCACAAAATGACAAAATGTAAGAAGTAAACCAAAATCATGAGGGAACAACACAATCGCCTCGGGAAGAACTAAAAAAAAAAACTCACTAGGAAGAGCAAGGTCCCAGGCTGGAAAAATTCCAGCATTTTATATTTTTATTCTTGGCTGAGACTGCAGAGCAACGTAGACACAACAACGCACAAGTATAAATACTCTCAGTTGCATAGGCCACTTATGCTGGTGACTGTATGAACTCTGCCTTGAATTGAAGCAGTAGCATAAGCCATTATATGTAACAATCAGTTGTACCAACTTTAGCAGCAACAACTGCTTCCATAAACTGGATATCAAATTTTGCTTATTTTTTTTATGGAATTTCATTGATGTAGCCATATTGCATCAACTGTGAAAGCAAAATGCCACTGTTTAAGGTCCTGCAACATAATTTCAACTTGTGTTGTTGTTTTGTTTACAGAATGTTTACAGTATGTGTGCTAACTCTGCTCATTAGCAGACTTGATTTTATCGCAAGAAAAAAAAGAAAAACATGGAAGGTGATGATAACCTGCTGGAAGTGATCAGAAGCCTCATGAATATTCAGCAGCCGGTAAATGACTTGCTCTCAGATGCCCTTTGAGGACTGGCAGCTTTCTTGCAGAGCTAGAGGCCTCTAATGATTTTGGAGAGTGCTAACTTGGCAGCTGGGCTAATTGTTGACGGAGACTCATGTGTTAGGTGTGTACGAACAGTTGTGGTGCAGTGTGTTCATGTCAACTCATCCAGATGAGTCACCGTGTTATAAATTGGCCCAGGTTTGTTATGTGAGTGTTAACAGAAGCTTGTAAATGACACATTGGACTTTAACAGCTTCAATTAGTGTGGCATAGATTTGCATCAAGATATTTGCTACTGTTGAAATAACAGTATATCATGATATAAAGGGGTAAAAAGTTATAAAGCCATAAAAAATAATACAAGTGTAAGTAAATAAATATTGTGTTACCAAGGAGTCCACTACCATCCTGAAGATTCCCTTGTCCACTGCTTAACCTCAAACTCAGCTCACAATGACAACCACTGGCTCAGGATTTGCTGAGTGCTTTTCACTTCCTGGCACATTCACAATGTGGATTTGACTGCTTTCCTCCACAAAAACAGTGAAGTCAGATACTGATGTTGGGTGAGTGGTTCTGGCCCTTGACCTATTCCAGTACTGAATGGTGCTCCATCACTCTCCTGCTCCTCAGCCCAATGCTAGGAGGCTTTATACCCCTCGTACATATCTACTCCACTCGTTTGGTATTGAATTTTTTGTTTCCAAAGTTTGTCAAGAGCTTGTAAAAGTTCCACTTTTTCTGTATCTCCACAGTGCTCCTTCAGAAGAGAGGTGTGAGATCCTGCTAGGGCCTGAGGTCACATACGGACCCCCGGGGCTGAGCCTGTCCTCTCCCGTCGCCATGACGATAGCCCACTGCGCTGAGGTCAGCACCGAAAACTGGAACATTCAGCTCAAGAGACAGACCAAGGATAACAAGTGGGAGGTACAGAACTCATCTCTCCTCTCTTGACCTTCGCCGTATTTGAAATTCAGATGAGCGTGGATAGCAATGCTCTACAGATTTGTCGTGCTTTTCTCTCTCGTAGTTGCTCTTGACTAAATCTTTAGTTCAGGTTATTGTTTAAAATAATAATAATACCAATAATTATGATGATATATATTTTGTCTATTTAAGTCTACTGTAATAGAGTCCCACTTTGTAATATGAAGACAGGGTCTCTAACACTTTACGGTAAGTCATCGTTCAAAAGGTTACATGACACCTGCATAAACCTTGAATGACAACTGATCGTTCATGACAAACGTACATTAATATCCGTAAAGGTGTATTCCAGCAAGAGTTAGCTGTAATAAAGATTTATTTTGGCAAATTCAACTTACAAGGTGTTATTATTGATTCTTGTTGCAATATGCCTTTCATGTAGGTTTATGTCAGTCGCCATTAAAGGCTTACAGGTGTTACGCTGCCTTATGAGTGATGGCCTACAGTAATATGTGACCTACAGGAGCCAGCTGAAGGATAAACCCCAAGGGACAACTTTGAGTTAACTGCTCAATAATTAACAGTGGCAGGAATTTACAGGCTTGGATGAAACCCATTAACTCATGATTTTAAAGCCAAATTCTTGGCTGGCATCATTCACAGGACTTAGCTACAGTGCTGTCAGAAAGTATTCACCTCCGCCTGGTGCCCTACCTTGAAGTAAATTAGTCACACTAAATGATTTATAAGTGTTAACATGTTATCTTACCTTATCTTCATGCATGGAGCTTGAGTAGGATTAGGAGAACATGCGAAAACACACCCACACAAAAAAAAAACCCTTCAGAAAGGTATTGAAACTCTCATACCCTGTGGAATCCTACTTGGCCCTTGATTTAAGGCCAAGCATAAGCTGCCCATTTAAGGTCCACCCACAGCATTTCTATAGAGTTCAGGGCAGGACTATAACTAGACTACTCTGAAACCTTCCTTTTTTTACCACTTTATAGGGGCACTTGCTCTGGTACTTAGGGTCATTATTTTTCCTGTAAAACACAATTGCATTTGAGCTTCACAGCTTCAGATCAAAGACAAAAGTACTCCAGCAGCATTTTCTTGAAGAGGAAAGTATTCTTAGAGAATCCATAGAAATTGGTTCGTAAGCCTCTCTGGGCTGATTCATTCATTCATTCATTATCTGTAACTGCTTATCCAAGTCAGGGTCGCGGTGGGTCCAGAGCCTACCTGGAATCATTGGGCGCAAGGCGGGGAATATACCCTGGAGGGGGCACCAGTCCTTCACAGGGCAACACAGACAAACACACATTCACTCACACCTACGGACAATTTGGAGTCACCAATCCACCTACCAACGTGTGTTTTTGGACTGTGGGAGGAAACCGGAGCACCCGGAGGAAACCCACGCAGACACAGGGAGAACACACCACACTCCTCACAGACAGTCATCCGGAGCGGGAACCCACACGAACCCCCTGGAGCTGTGTGACTGCGACACTACCTGCTGCACCACCGTGCCGCCCTCTCTCTGGGCTGATGCATTTCATAAACTTTTGCAGGAAGATGTTATCTTGCTTCTTGTCTACAAAACATTACTCATTACTGGAAAGGTACTTTTTAAGAGGCATTAAGGTTCAACTGGCTGTAATCAAGCTTTTGAACTTGCCTAATCTAACTGATCCCAAATGAAAATGGTAAATTGGTTGACTGGTTAACAGTTATATTTCTCACATGGTCAGTTGGTGAGAAAGGAATTTTTTTTTTAATTATTATTAATTTATTTATTTTTCTTTTGATCTGTCAAACCTATTGACTAGTCTAAAACAATTACATGTGACCAATACTTTTTCACAGCATTGGATATAAATGCCAGGCTGTTTTCAAATGCTGCTGCATTGTGTCAGCTGAGGATGCCCTGTGGTGGCGAGAGGAAATGGAAGGCAGAGTGAGGAAAAAAAAAGAACAAACAATTACAGTCTGCAGGAAGCCGCAGGGCTGTTGGACAGAGGTGACCGTGAGGCCACAGGGACGGTCAAACATGGCCTGTATCGATCCACCTCCACTAAGGAAAGACAAGCTGAAATGACCAGCGACGTGAGGCAGTTGGGAAGAGAATCATACCAAGGCTATGGCTCCTGACCCGGTCACTCACTCAGCACTAAATCGAAGGCTTGTCTCTTGTGCTTAACAAGACCCTGCTCTCCTGTTTACAGAGTGACTTTCACACACTCGCCTTAGTGTGATATTAATTGCTTGTGATTATTCTTGGATCTCTCTCAGATCCCTGAAGATTACACAGTCGCATGCTTTTCTAGCACAGTGCTTTACCCTGAGAATTCTAGTTAGTAGATTTGATGCTTTGGAATACTGTTACAGTAATGTCATTAATTATTTCATTTCCACTTTATTCAATTGTTATTCAATGTCGGGATAATTCTGAGGACACAGGCTTTGAGTAAGAGTGTTCTTGAGTAAGAAAGGGGAAACACAAATGTAAATAGGTAGAAATAATGGATCACTGGACCATGCAAGGCTACTGTTGTCCCCGTTATTTAAACAGTACTAAGAAATAAGGAAAATAATCAGGTGTATGTGTATATTTCAAGGAAAGAAGACCCCTGGGTCTGAAAGAATGTTGAGCTGTCAAAAGGAAATAGATAAAAAAAAGAATAAAACAAACAAAGAAGCTGTGGTGTTTTTTAATTTTTGTTTTTTTTATTTAGTAAGCTCTTTGGATTTATGAAATGCTCTATATATTTAAAAAAATGCATTATTCATTCATTCATTCATTCATTCATTCTTTGTCTGTGGTCACCGTGGGTCCAGAGCCTACCTGGAATCATTGAGTGCAAGGCGGGAATACACCATGGAGGGGGCGCCAGTCTTTCACAGGGCAAATTATTATTATTATCATTAAATGGACTTTACATTACTGAACATGTTCAGCATCAAAAACCGCAGTCAACCTTTTTTTCCAATATTTTTTCCAACTTTTGAATATATGAAGTTTCCATTCAATCTAATTAATCATTTACATAATAAACAAACGTTCATATACGAAGCATTTCAAAGTGCTTTATTTATATTAAGTCTAAAATTAAGCCAAAAGCAAAAACATAAGGACAAAAAGAATAAGATATGATGAAAAAATTATAAACTGACAATTGAATAAAAATAAATTAACTGACAGTTATTTTATAAATAGTTTAAAAAGCACACTTTTTAACTAAGCACACAAATAAAAAAGCAATCAAATAAGCACACTTGTTTCTGAAATACTGGAAAGCTTTCATATAAAATTAGACTAAATGTACGAGGGTACATGTTTTAGATCATGCAAATGGAAGGTGGGCTGGATAAGGCTTGGACTGATCTTTCTTTTCCTTCAATTGTTTAGACTTGTAATCACTTCCAATAGCAACCGTGGCCAAGCAGGGCAGAGCCTGACTTTTTGTGTTCTAAGCACAGCAAGGGGTGTAACATTACTCGAGGACAAGTCAACGTCAGGATGAGAAAATTTGAGGATAAATCAATGAGCTCCTCGGGTAAAACAGAAAAGGCCAGTGGCGGTGTCAAGTCACCTCTGTAAACAGCTGCTACTTGACCTCACTCCGCATTAATGCTATCCTTTCTTCTTGGCTCTCTCCGCTCAAGTCTGTCCATCGTATACAATACCCTCTTTCGTTTTCATCAGATCACAAAAGGCCGGCCTCTCCCGAGGTCACTCTGTTTGAAATGTATGTCGCTTTGAAAAGCTCCAGTCTCACACAGAAGCGAGCTAGAGGGAAAAGAGTGCTGCATTATATCGATATGTCTGTGCAGCCATTGGAGACCTGACCTTGGAGATTGTAGGGCAGTTCTCAGTGAATTTAACGAGTTTAGTGAGATCTTCCTGCCAGTGGCAGCCTGACTACTCTTTTACACAAAAGAAGATGCCATGGTAGTGCAACTTTCTTTCTCTTCTCTGTCTTTCCGTATGCCCCCAGTACCTATGACTGGGACGGGGTTGAAATGCAAATTACTATCAATAACGGTAGTTTTTTTTAATATATAGATTGTGCAAAGACATAGTTTAAACAGATTAGCTTATCCATTTGTTGTTTTTATTATTATTATTATTATTATTTATTTTTTTATTACTGTTATTATTGTTGTTGTTGTTGTTATAATAATAATAATTATTGTTATTATTATTATTATTATTATTGTTTACTTTTATTTTTAAATGGCTACAAGTTGGGAAATTGGCCATTTTAAACATGATGTAAATTTTACATTCAAAACTGAATCTTTTATACCCACTCAGGTAAAAGTACATTGTTGTCACTAAATGTACACACAGTGTAAATGTACCTTTAAAGGTACAACAGTTGTTTTAAAGTTCAGTTTTGTTCCCAAAAGGTACATTACATTCTCTTCTCCAGAAGGAGAGGGTAATTTTTGTAAGCTTTCATTAGGGAACTGAGTAAAATAAAAGAACATAAAATAAGTCCTGATGATGAAATGAGGCATATGAAATCAACACAGTTTTAAAATCTACAGTTCTAACAGAATAAGGTACAATCATGTTCCCTGATCAAAGTAGCGAATATGTAAGATTGACGGTACCACCACAGTGTTTACAGAAAGGGGAAAAATTAAAAATTAAACAAAGTAAGTACAACAATCCACAACTAAAACAGAATTTTTTGGGGCTTGTGACTAAATTTACTCATCCCTGCTTTGAATATTTTCCTAGCATTTCTCATCCAGTCCCAAGGCATTAGAGAGGAGTACCATATTTTCAGGCTTCCTCCACCAACTGCATATTGGGCAGATGGTAAAAATATTTTGTCTTTTCAGGGTACATCCACAGCCATGTAAATATTAGTTTTCATGGAATGGTGACTGTTACAGTTGATAACTGTGGTCAGGAAGACAATACATAACTACACAGAATTCCTTAGGCCAGTCACCTACTAATTAGATTTACCTAATTCTACGTAACTGTAGGATTTATTTTGTATAAAACTTTAATTCACAGACTGCAGATTCATGCTGGATTCAAATCTAGTTAGATTTAAGCCAAAATAAATTCTGCCTATTAACAGATGTGTTACAGAAATAAATGTGGAGGTTTAGTGCATTCAGCTCCTCCTTTGGATCTGCTGATTGGTATTTCACTTATATTTGGTACATTCCCAGGCAGGGGTTTTTGTTTAAGGTTGAAACATGCAACCTTTGGCAATACTGTTACACTGCTGCCAGATTCAGATATAAAGTATGCCATTAAATATGTACATTCCTCCTCATTCATTCATTTTCATTCATTTTTGTTAAGGGTTGCAGTGGGTCCACAGCCACTTAAAATCATTGGGCGCAAGATACAGGGTACCAGTCCATCACAGACACACAGTCATTCACATTCTCACATCAGTTTTGAACAGACAGTCCACCTATCAGCATGTTATACACTAAAAAAAAAGTGACTCTTTGAATTTAATGTTTTCAGGAAATTAAATAAGTTGCATCCAGATATAAATTTGAGAAAGAGTTAAGTGAATGTGTAGGTGTTTTTTGACTGTGGGAGGAAACTGTACAACCCAGAGGAGACTCACGCAGACAATTGGAGAACACACCACACTCCTCACAGAGCATGACTCGAGGGTTTGAAGCTGTCTGTTGGTGACACTACCTACAGTGCAACCCACGTGTGTTTCATTTCCTTCATTTGAGAGTAGTATTCATACATCCTTTACAGCTATGCTCACTTTTACATTGTGAGGTTTCATGCAAAATAACTGATTGTTTTTTACAGACAACAGCATATAAACAAACAACATACATAAGGGCAAAACATGATCCTTTATATTATATATTTCACCCTCATGGGTAATTTAAAGTGCTTTATAACAAAAATATAATATATATAAACAGGGATAATGTGTATATATGAAGATTGAAATATGGCTGAGTACCTAAGAGTTGAATATAAATAAAGAAAAGTGGCCTTTAAGTGTACCCAGTGTTTAAAACTCAGATAGCACCTCTGGGTTTGAACCACTTGTACACACCCACTAACATGTCACTAGCATGCTGGTGTTTGGGCCATGCTTAGAATGGTGTTTTGTCCAAATATGGCCTGCTCAGTGCTGCTCCTGTGGGCGTCCTGATCATTGACATACAGGACAGAGGAGTGCAGATAAACTGTGCTGCTATAGATGTGCCACAGTCCGTAACTGTACTCCTACAAAGTGCAGCTACATAGTCAATGAAGCTGATATTATGCCCAATGCGTGTAGGGAAATGCTCAATGTTTCCATTATATTGTGTACCCTCTGTAAAACACAAACATCAGAAGATGAGCAATGATCACAGGAAGCCCTTCAAAACTCTGGCACAAGGACTGCAATTTCAAGTAATAAGGAGAGCACCACTTGTACAGAGGACACTTGTAAAAGGACAGCAGCACCACTCAGCGGCATGTCACAGACAGATGTCACTTTAGGATGAGCAGCACATACATCTCCAAGTGACATGCAGTGTTCTAGATGGAAGGAGTGTTTGTTGGTATATTTTCTCTGTAGTTCACTTTTATATAACTGACCCTGTAGTAGTCTTACATAACTGTACATGTACACAATAGGGCACATAATAGGTTTAGGGCACTTAACTCTCGATTATTCTCACTACCGAGGGTCGATATGCTGTTTGTTCTCACTGAAAATCTCACTGGTACTTGGGGATCAATGATGTTTTGAATGCTCAAGAAATGTAGAATGTTATTATTATTTTTAAAATGCAGTTGTCTTTTTTTTTTTTAAATAGATTGATTAATACAATTTACAGTTTGGGCCAAAACCAGGTGGCATTGTGGCATAACATTTAGTGTCATTGTCACACAGCTCCAGGGTCCTCACTGAAAATCTCATAGGCACTTGATCTTGAATGATGACTTGAATGTAAAAGACAGAATTATATAACTAGAGATGAATGTTGTGTGAAATTTGTTCATACGTTTGAGAGAGTGCGTTGTCATGTGATGCACTGGTGTCCTCTCCAGGGTGTTTACGCTTTGCGCACAGTGATTTCAAGTAGGATCCAGAACCAGTATGACCCTGAACAGTATGAAGCCGTTACAGCACATGAATGAATTAATTAATAGTTTTATCCAAAACCCCCATAAGAGTGAACACTGTCCATGAATCACTTCTTGGAAGTGAGCATATTTGCCAGCTTCAAACGCTTCACAAAGCTGTACGATTATGAATTTGAAATCAGAACCACCCTGTCAAAAGTTTGAGAAGTGAGACACAACTGTGTGAGTTAATCAGAATGAACACATCACAGAGATCATGGATAAAATAATTCTCTTTACTTCCAAGTTCACAAACAGAAATTCACTGACAATTCAGACTATACAAGTTAGTTACGGATTTCATTTTAGACTTTTAGTGATTCTGGCAGCAGTGCCATATTTTTTAATTTGGCACATATCAATGGTGAAATGCAGACTTGTAGACGTAGCCCTGAAATTGTACAAATTGTAAGCGAAATGTATATTTGCATATCTGAAACTGGAGCTAAAGGCACTTAAAGTAAAAAATTGCTTGCATAAATAAGTTTTTATATTTGGATTTCAATATTTTTGCTCAAGCTGATGAACAAAATAAATAAATAAAAACATGAAAACAATCATGAATATAATTAGTTCTGGCTCAAATATAACACCATATAAATCCCTCCACAGAACCATTAGATTCCTGTCTGTATTTCTGTAATCAGCAGTTCCGTTTTTATGGTGCAACTCATTCCTTTTAACACACTGCAAATATTTAGCAAAATTTAAAGCACAGTTTTTTTGTTTTTTTTTTTCATTTTAATTTTATAATTTGGGGCAGGATTTATCACATTGCTATTATATTTTTTTTTCCTTAGGCAAAAATATAGAAACCCATGTCCTTGGATTTGTGTACATTATATACTATATGAATAACATCACATCTATAATAGACACTAGTCACCCTCTCTCCTGTGCAGGAGGTGATGTCAGTGGAGGACGAGTCAACATCCTGTTACTGTCTGCTGGATGCTCATAGCTGCCACCTGTTGCTGGATGAGCCTGGTTCCTTTGCTCTGGTTGGGGAGCCACTGACCCAACTTGCCACCAAGAGGCTGAAGATCGCAGTATTTGGGAATTTGGAGATTTCGTCCCTGAGCTACAGCATTAGAGTATACTGCGTAGATGACACGCCTCATGCCTTTCAGGTCAGCATCACTCTATACACTTTATACATTTCTCTCCCCCACTTAAAAACATGATTTCTTTTTGTTTTCCAGTTTTCACAGCTTGCAAATAAATGAAATTGTTCTCTGTTTGCTTGCTGTTAAATTATTTTCACTTATAAAATCAATTAAATGGATGATGTTTGACCAGAATTGTGTATACATTTGCACACAAATATGTACAAAATTTTGAAATATGGTGTATTATTATATGTCCTTCACAAATAGTCTGGAATTGATTAACATCACATCTTATTTGGGTTTCCTCCCACGTCTCACGCTGGTCTTCACATGGATAATGATAATGGTCAGCATCATCATCACCAAGCCAATGCTCTTCACAATAGCAATGATCAAATGTTCTCCCTGCAAACTGTGATCTGACCAAAAATAAAGAAAAAGAAAAATATAAAGTTTGAGTAAGACCAGTGGAGGATTCATGATAACAGTGGGCAGCTGGTCAACACTTCAGTATTGGCCATTTCAATGCTTTTATAATGCCTGTATTAGCACATATTTCTTGTATTATTCTAAATTGTTGTCTGCCTGTGACTGCAAGGGGCTCAAACCTACAAAAAGAAAGATCCCTGGAAAAGTTTATTTCACTCTACTTACTGCTTTATGAGGTTAAGCAGACACCTTTTATTGCTGAATATTAGAGAGCTGGTATATACTTAAAAAAAAACAAATACCAAAATTGTAGTGTAAAACCTAATGTGTAGTGGGGCAGTAAGTTTTGAAAATACTTAATTTACTTTTATTACTCACAGATATTGATTCTATCATACAACCAATAAGGCCTCAAAAATAAATATCTAAAATGTATTCCAGAAAATTATGATGTAAGAGTGAAAAAAGGCTTTGTTTATTCATATTACTGTTTAATCAAGTTTAATAAGCAGTTAATTATTTAAAATATATATTGACTAATTAAATATTAGCCATTGGCTTGATTCCCGATACTTACATTTTAATAATAATAAAATAGTAATGAATAGTTACAGCGTATATATATATATTATATATATTAATAAGTGCATAATAAAGGCAATATAATGTCACCCTCTTCTGAAGTTACCAGGGTCATGTATCCAAAATTGTCTATAACCACTGTTGAAAGGTAAGGCCATGTTACCTTCACTGCAGTCCGTGTGATTTTGATTTTTCTGCTTTGGGTGTCCATGACTGACTAAAAAACACAACAGGAAATGTATTGCAGATTGTGCCACTTTTCCAACCACATTAACAAGGTTAGTAGATTGACCGCATTAATAAGATCTGTTAGGGTACTTGTAGAGTAGCCTAAATTCATACTCATGCTACTTTGTTAAAATAATTCATGTATAAGTACTCAGAATTAAAATACTGAAGTTTATGGCTAAAATCTAGAAAAAGCATAGTTGCCTTTTCCTTTGCTACATTCTTTGAAACTGTATGATGAAACTTTTATATAGATAGGTAGATAAATATATATAGATAGATAAAATGTGTTATACAGGCAGTATAATATATTGTTTTGCTTGCTTAATTCCTTTTGAAGTAAATCCAAAGCTTATACCTTGATTGTAGTTACTAGTTTGGTCTTCCTGCTGCTGTTCATCCTCAGAGGCTAAAGGGAAAAAGCTGCATTTGTTCATCCTGACTCAAAGACTAAGGATGAGTTTACATGTATAACAATAATATGATCATAATCAGAGTTTTATCCGTAGTCATCTGATTTTTCATATGATGAAGAGGGCATACTCAAAAAAAAAAAAAAAACAGATTATATGATGGTGTTTCAAGGGCGCTTTCTCTGTGCATGTCCACCCTTATCCTGCAACTATAAATTGGTGAAAAATGGTCCCATATTGTGCAGTTTAAAATAATCAAAAATCTTAAATATATACTTAAAAATGTGTTTTTAAGAGCTCTGCTTCAAGACCTTTTGACTGTGGAGAATTTATTCGCTGTTGTTAAGCAACAGGAAAGCGAAGTCTTGTTACTGGATGACTCATGGATGGAGCTAAAACACTGAAGTTTTTTCATCTGACTTTTAAAAGTTTAAATTATATTTTTCAGAATGTTTTATATTCTAATATTTATATTGATCAACTTTAACTTGTAAATTTTTATCTTTACATTAAAATGGGTGAGATCTCTGGATTATAAAAGCCACAACACCAGAGAGTGAGTGGTTTGATACATTTTTAATGAGGCCTTTATTACATACAGCATTGAATCACATGTTTATAGATACAGAACTATAAGTATTTCTACATAATGTTTTTTCTACATTAGTAACATTAAAAAAGTCACAGTTAAAATGTTTTCTAGAGTACAAAAATTGCTCAGCTATTATTTTAGTTCAGTGTAGTTTTCAGTTTAGTTTGTTATGAACAGGCTTCGTTCATAACAGGCTTTCCCTATTCCTACACTGTCCTGAAGTATGTATACGTTAATATCACTGTGGCTAACAGTGTTGCAAAAAATGCAAAAAAAATTATATTTTTATTAACCAAAATAATATATTATTGATAAAATACAAAAAAGGATTTGCTTTGTCATTAATGTGGAAAACATATATTTCTATATAAACATCTAAATGAGTGCTGTATGTAATTGAGATGTTGTATAAAACACTGAAAAATAAAAACACTCCACCTATGGTGGTGTAGCTTTATCCAGATATTTCACCTGTTTTTGTCTAAAGTTACAGTTAAAAAGAGACTATAAAAATTTAATTTTATTTATTTATTTATTTTTGAAAGCTTTCTTCTCCATAACAACGTGAAATGGCCAGAGATGACTGTCCCTTCTTGCCATGTGTTCAATTGCTTCAGAGTGTGGTTCTAAAGCCATCCTGCTTACTAACAGCTCTGAAAACAGTAAACATACAAGAGCACCTTGTAGTTACGTGCCTTGAGTTTCCTTGACGATGATGTTAAATTTATGTTTTGAAAAACTAAAAAGACGGACCGTGTCTTATTCTTTGCAAATTTATGTTTTGATTTAAAAAAATTTTAATTTTTACATCATGGATTTGGAGTATGAAATTAAAACCAAATAACCATCCATTTTTCATTTCTTTTATATCTGTTTTTAAAATGAAAAAGAATGAACAGAAGGTACACAGACCTTTGGCAGTAATTTAGTTCCATGCTCATGAACCCTGTATTAGTTAACTGCTTGTAAACTTCTTGAATGTGTTATTATCAAAATCTGATGTTCTACGTTTATCAGAATATCCTGAATATCCAGAATATTTCACCAGATCTGTTCATACTCACTGTAGAGCTCCACCCCTTCTCCAAACACCAGGGTCTGGTCATATGAAGCACAGAAGTAAATGCAAAGATCTGTCTTAGTCACACTCAATATCGTCAAGGTGATTAACCTCCCCGACATAGTGCCCTTCAGGTTAGTGTCAATGGGCTGAAGAATGGATAATTCACCGTTGTTTTTCAGACTTGTGACCATTAACTGTTTGGGCCGGGCTTCGTCACCCATCCTCAGCCAGTAGATTTTCTGATGATATGGCATCCCGCATGTTACATTGGCCGTCTCTCCAAGTTTGACCTGTGTCCTCTTTAAGGCGTCCAAAGATTTTAATATGGAAAAGATGTTCATAGCTGAAAGGGGATAAACAGCGGGCTGATACTGAGTATCTATGTTGAACAGTAAATTCTTGAATAAATTTATGTTCAAGGCTGCTATATGTGGCATGATAGCATCCCCCAAGCTGAAGAATTATTTTTAATATGACCACTTTGGCCTCTTGATAGTGCCACATTAAATGTGAAAGCCGAGTTAGTAATGTATTTTTTGCTCCATTTCAAATTATGCAACGTGCTACTGCTGTATCTTTTAGGCTGGAATGGAAAAAAGAAAAAAAAACTGCCCATCTTGGCTTTCCATTACACATACTCTGGCCTCTTATTTGAATTTTCCATCACACCTAAATGTGTGTAGACATTACTACATATACTGGATTTTTCTTTGTTTGTTACCCAGTACCTAAAATGAAGTCTGCTGTAATGAAAATGTTAAGGTGTTCATGTTTATTTAGCATTTAAAGACTTAGATCATATGTTAATGTACTGAAACCAAAAGTAAATATGACACCAATCAAACGGTCACTTTAGCCAGTTTAGCTAGTCTTCAACTGTAGTCCTAGTGCAAAAGCAAAAGGACAAAGATATTCATATATACAACATGAAACATACTTTAATCTAAGGCAATTTATAAGGCGCATTCCTATCACCCCAGTGGTTCCTTGTGAAGTGGACTACATGGGGAATTTGGCCATCTTAAGTGAGATTCTAAAAAACTGAATGAAAGCATTCAGTTCAAACAGTACTTCAAATTGCATAGGGTTTCATGAGCAATGGTTTATCATTGCAGAGGAATTTAAGAGTGATGTTTACCAGTAAGTAATTTTATTATTATTATTATTATTATTATTATTATTATTATTATTATTATTTAACTATTATTTATTTATGAACAGCTTCTTATTTACAATGGCAGCCTGTCCCAAGCAAAGCCTCTTGAAAATACACAGAAACATTAGAACAACAAAATGTTAACAAAGTGAAATCAAATTTAATTGTGGGGTTAAAACTTCTGGTGCATTATTTGAAAACAAAGCCTGATGCTAAATGTTATTGTAGTTTACTTTATTGTGTTTTAGCCATGATTTTTAAATGAGATAAAACAGAGCAATACAGTATGTACTGCATTCAAATGTAGTCTTCCTAACGGGTGTCGAAATATCTCCTCTGTTCACTGATTTAGTGGGCTTGTTTACTCTTGTATTTCTTATATAAGGACAAGGACTTATATGAAAGACACACATGTGCAAATTTAAGCAACATATTCCAGCTTAGTAAATTTAGTTATTATACAATAGCAGTGATGGCAACTGTTTGACTTTCAATCACACATCCCCCAGTGCAGGGCTGTGGGTTTGTTGTGGTCCGACAGTGGAACAATTGTTCCATTCAGAGTTACAATGTAGACTTTCTTTTCTAATGTTTTAAATATATGTTCGTATATTTATTTATTATTATTATTTACATGTTCCATGATTGTACTGTTATAAATAGATTTTGAATGAGTGGAACTCACCTGTGAAGAAAACCACTGGAGAAAACATCATCCTTTGAATTGAGGTTGTTTAATCTGAGGTTTAACAGATCTGTGTTCTGTAGACACTTAACGGATGTAAAACCACTTCCCAGAAGCCCCCTCCCCTACATTCACCTTCACAGAGGTACTGAAACCACCTTTAACTTTTGCTCAAATGTAAAGTACACATTTGATGGAAACAAAAATTATTTATGTGGCATTATGTAGCATTTGGAATTTGTCTAGTGTTGTCTCCTGCATTTTATTTACAGGTGCATTCTTATTAATATCTAATATGTTTTTTAAAAGGTAAAACACTTAAATGAATGTTAATAACTATAAATACTTGAAAAGTAATGACTTAAGCTTAAGTTTGAAAGTGGTGTTTTCTTATTGTGTGATAGAACTCCTAGTCACTGCATTTTGAGTCTTCCCTTGGCTGTGATTGGTTTGAAATAATTATCATAATATTTCTAGCAACATCATTAGAAATATAACCATCAGGTAAGAAGCTAGTGTCAGCTTCATATTCATTGCATTGTTACTTCAACCTAAAAAGTTTGCCTTTATGGAATTAACACACTCTGGGTTCCAGTTCTTTTTTTGTGTTCTTTCTTATTTGGTGCATTAGGTACCTTTTGGCACCTGAGGTGTGAATCAGTTTATAAAGCCATTGTCATTTGACTAATTTATTATCAATTTAGCAAACAGCTAAGTGCACGGTTCAAACTGTACACTAGGTTAGTGCATGTCTGTTCTGTGGCTATATTCTGCTTATTAGCATATTTTAATTAATTGGACTGTGACTGGTTTAAGAGCTGCTACACTTTACAGATGTACTTTATTTTTCAGTGAATATGAATTTATACTTGTAATAATTTTGACACAAAAATATAATGTATAATATAATATAACAATATATAATATTTAGTCTATACAAGTGTATAAATCACAAATAAGTTAACTATTTAAAAAAAATGTATAAGGTAATATGATAAAGGTGTTAAGTTGGAAACTAGAAACATGTTTGCACTGCGAAAGGTGTGAAAATTTGTGGTTTTCTGAGTTACTCTGATGTCAGCGGCAAAAGTCCTCAGCCACAGGCCTGGGGTCTTATTTTTGGTTCCAGAACAACAAGGAAAAAAACCTATACCAAGATCAGCTCTCAAGATGCTGCCCTAAAGTTTGTCACCTCTTTGCAGTGGTAACCTCCTCTATTTTTAAAGAAGGCTTTACATTAGATGTTGGAACATTGTTTTGAGGTTTTGATGGCTGCCACGAGTGCATTAGTGAGGTCAGGTACTGATGCTGGGTTGTTAGTTCTGACACCTCAACCCCTCCCAAGTGTACCACCCCTTCATTGTCACCACAGCACTGAGAATGGTCCAGCCAAAGTCTACCTACTGTGTGGTGGTCACTTGGAGGTTCTGACCATAAAAAACAAGGTGAACACTTGTTGTGTAATAGGTTAAAATCATAACGGTAAAAATGTATGCTGAGCAACAGATGGACTGTATGTAACTGCAGAACTACTACGTACACCTGTACCCTCAGTGGAGCTAAGAGGAAAGACAACGAGTGTAGAAACAAAGAGGTACTGTTAATGTTTTGACTGATCAGTGTATAATAAGTGAACATGAAATGAAAACATACATCATAACTTACCAAAAAAGGTCAAAAGTATTCACACTGGGTTTTGTGTAGAACTGTATACGTTTATTGCACAGCTGCCACAGATTCATACTCAGACATATGCATAAAAATTGGGAGATTATTGTGATGGTTTGTTCAAAGTCAATCCTTAAATAATATATTGTAAGTAGAAATCATGAGATTAAAACAATTCCACAGCAGAAAGTGGATTTTGAGTTCAGTGTTTACAAAAAAAGAGAGAAGATTTTCTAAATGAAAGGTTCATTATTGTTTATTAATATTGTACTGGATGTAAAGCTAAGTTCACACAGCGAGTAAATCTGATTTTTGTTTTGTTCTGCTGTTCACACTCTCTATGTAATGTGACTTATGTCTGACACCAATCTGAGCAGATTACTCCTAAACTGACCCGCACGCACAAAAAAAACAGTACTTCAGGCTCTGATCAGAAGGAAATGTCAGTCTGTTACATAGCGCTTAATTTTAGGAATGGGGCCGGCCTGGTTCACTGTGCAATGCTGTATGAGCTCTGTTAAAAAGCAGAATATTAATTAAAGACTTTAAAGCATATTAAAACATAAACTAATGCTTCTTTCACTCTAAGCGCAAATTTACCAGGTCTCTCACAAACATGAGACAAGCACTGACAAAATGAGTTTAATATTTCCATGATCCACATTTAAGCAGTTCCATACCCATATGAATGCTATATAACTGATGTAGAAAGAAGCTCTTCTCATGTTTGTTTCATAAAAACACTTAATAGATATTTCCACAGGTTTTATTTTTGTCACAAATAAGAGACAGGAACTGGGATTAAGAAGTTTCACAGGTTTTGGTTTCACAATAATTTTTTACAAAGTGAAAATGCTTTGATGAATCTGTTTTCATGTCCTAAACACCTCAACTAACAAACAATAATTCATAGTCTGGAGATCATTCTCTACCCAATGGAATAATGGAATAGTCACATAAATTCCAGTCAGTCAGTTCGCATTGTCACAAATCGGCTGGAACACACCCTGAAGGGGGCGCCGGTCCATCACAGTGCATCACACACAACTTAAAGTTGTGTTCAAGTTTTTATCATGGAATGTTTTTAAAAGCAAAACACCTTTGGGACAAAGTCACTATTAATACCATTAATTTCAGAGCAAATGTGGATAAGAAAATTAGTTCAAAAGACATCAGCAAACCCAGATAATAAAGACAGAAAAAACCCAGCAGATGTACTTCTCTTTATACACATTGTCTGCGGAAATATACACCAGTCTTAACCAGAAGTTATGTTTGTAAATTAGCCAAGTTTGTGGATATTATGCTTTGTCTTTCTTCTGTGCGTTTTAGTATGTTACAAGGGTGTAGGATTAGCATGGATGGAGGTGACGTGTTCCCACCAATATCCAGCGATTATTGAATTGCCCCCACCAATAATTTGATCCCCTCCAAAGATATACCCAAATCTGTCAACGTCTTATTAACCTAGAGGTTGTTAGCAACTCCAAAACTGGAAGGAAAATTTTCCAGTTATATGAGAGACTTACTGTGCAAGACTTGGGTGCAAAAGTGAGTGAAGATGGCAGCAAAAGTAAAAAAGGTGGACATAAGGAGCTATTTTTCAAAGAAATGTTTAAGTCACTTAAAGTCATGTTTGCTAAGTAATTGAGTCTATCATAATAACATTCATGAAAATGCTAGGCTTTGGCACACAGCACACAGCAGGCTAAAATCATCTGTAGCTAAGAATAACATGGTTTGGAAATTAACTGCACAACAAACTGCCAACTTCTTTGTCAGTCATTAGTTTGTAATTCATGAATTAAATTAAATTTTTTATTCTGAATAATTTTAAAGCACATAGAATAGCATATGTGGTATATTAGTCCCTTATCGTTTTGTCACAGAGCAAAGAGAAAACTACAAAAGAAAAGAAAACAGGCAAACCTACGACCTTGGTGTATTATATTGTAGTATACTTTATTGCAGTTGAAGGTGCACTAAAACAGAGAATAGAGAGTAGATTGTCCGAATCAGGTTAAGGTTCGTTTACAAGCTCATATATATTATGAGTCATTTCCAATTCCTACCTTGGCTAGCATTGTGCTGAGTGACTAGGGAGACGGGAGACCATCCTAAGAGAGGACAGTTATGCTCTCTTGCTGTCCCACTTATGGATGGCTTAGGCGTCACCAGGGATCATACTCACAATCTCCTGATGATCAGGCCAACACTTCTTGTCAGCCAGTTACTCCCAGGATGTTAGTGAGATGTTTTGCCCTATCATTGGGAGCTTATCCTTATCTGAAAGAGAACATAATTGTCCTCTTCTTGGTCTGTTGTGGGGGGTGGGGGGTGGGTGTAAGCAGGTTGGCAGCAGGAGCGTCAGAGAGCTAATAATGGTGGAGCTGTCAGTGGTGGAGCTAGGCTCTTTACGGTTGGGGGCCCTCAGTCAGCCTCAGAAATAAATTTACTTTTTTTTTTCTAAGTTTTATTCTCTCTGTTGTAATAGAAATAAATGACACCAGGCTGAATGTTTCATGACAACTTCTGTTGATCTGCACGTTGTGTTCTTCAATTTCTTCATCCACCCCATGCCTCCCCCTGCCTCAAAAGAGAAATGAGAGTAGTTTGACCCTCCTTGTATCACAGGATTTCAGTGTTAAGGGCTTTGGAGTTGTTGGCTGAAAACCTACAGGAATCTGGAATATATGTATGTACAGAGAGGCAGCTGATGGGCCAAATGCACAGGCATTCAAAGTAAGTTGGTCCTAGCTAACGGGTGGAAGTGGGACTGACGATAATTTGAAGAGAAAATTAGGTAAAGGGTGAAAAGGATGGAAAAAGACTAGTCTCAAAAGCAATTCTGGGAGTTCTGTGGTAGAAAAAAAAACTCACCTTATTTTTAATTGTGAGCTGATGATCTTCAGGACGCTGTGAACGATGTTTCTTTCTTTGTTTTTTCTTTCTGTCTCTCTCTCTTTGCCTTTCCCTCTTTTCTGTCTCACATCCTCATCACAATCAATCAGAACAGCTGTGCATGAGCGCTCTCACCACAAGCGCACACACACACACACGCACACACACCGTCTGAAATCAAAGCAGCCCTTAATCAATTTGAATTCAATTTTCTTCTCGGAGCTTCAAGCCAACTGCTTTGTTTGAAGCCTCTTTCCCTCCTTCTCTCCTTTTCTTTACAAGGCTTTTCTTTCAGTGAACAGCCCCAAATTCATCTGCTTTTTATCAGAAAGATCTGCTCTTCCTAAGACAAGTTCTATTAATGCAGAGATTTAAAAGCATTTAGTCAAAATTCAGTACTCTGTTAATAGTCAGTTTGCACTATGAAACAGCCTTACATCTACCCTGTTATTTAATATTCACTGTGAATTATGCAGTATTTAGTATATGCATCTTATGCAGTAACTATGCATTACCATTTATGACTTTTTGATATTATAATACATGTATCATTCATTCATTCATTATCTGTAACCACTTCCAGTTCAGGGTCGCGGTGGGTCCAGAGCCTACCTGGAATCATTGGGCACAAGGCAGGAATACACCCTGGAGGGGGCGCCAGACCTTCACAGGGCAACACAGATACACTCACACATTCACACCTACGGACACTTTTGAGTCGCCAATCCACCTACCAACTTGTGTTTTTGGACTGTGGGAGGAAACCGGAGCACCCGGAGGAAACCCACGCAGACACAGGGAGAACACACCACACTCCTCACAGACAGTCACCCGGAGGAAACCCACGCAGACACAGGGAGAACACACCAAACTCCTCACAGACAGTCACCTGGAGCGGGACTCAAGCCCACACCCTCCAGGCACCTGGAGCTGTGTGACTGCGACACTACATGCTGCACCACCCTTTATATTACATTTATTTATTCATTAATAACTCACATTTTCTGTACAGGTTGAAATGGAGCCTCCCCAGTATCGTAGGGCCCAAAGCAGGAACACACGCAGTCAACTCACACACTCATACTTGCAGGCAAATAGCACAGGCAGTCTACCTATTAGCATGTGTTTTGGACTGTGGGAGGATACCCATACAGAAATGTGGAGAACACTTCAAACTCCTCAAAGGCAGTGGTACTGAGGTGGTGTTTGTACCCACAACCCCAGGACCCTGGAGCTATGAGGCAGTGACATTCCCTGCAGCACCACCAGGTCACATTATTTGATTGGTTTAATTATTTAATTGTTAAGAGTTTTTTTTTTAAATAAAATATTCTTCATTGTTACTTATAATTCAATTCTAATAGCAAGGCAAGTACTGCATATGTGTTTATTCATGTGTATCATTCTCCCATATGTCAAGATCATTGATGCTTTTGCTCCTTCTTCATAAATAGACTATTGTCCCTGTCTCTGTAATGAGATTAATGTGGACACACTTTAAATTCTCTCTAAATTCTTGACTATGTTGAGCTGCCGGTGAGCAATGAGGACCATACTTCAGTAATTTACACTCTTTCCGCATCATACCTGTTTTGTTAACGGTGTAAGTGACCGAAGTTTGGACCCATCTACAAATCACACAAGGGAGCTAAAATTTTTGGACTGTGTTTATTAGGATGGAAAGACAGCAGCAGTGGTCATAAGAAAGCCAGGCTGCTCAAGCTCTCAGATGGTAAATCAGGATGCCCTGCTGCTGAAACTCTCAGAGCTGGATGTGCTGATGTTCTTTTGAAGTATTGGCCTTGGGTAGCCTTTTATCTCTCTGTGTGCAGGGAGTGGTGTCTGCGGAGACCAGCAGAGGAGGTCTGCTCCTGGAGGAACCCAAGACCCTGCTGTTTAAAGGGAACACCTACAGTCTACAGGTCTCCATCCAGGACCTGCCCCAGTTCATGTGGAGCATCAAACCCTTTACCACCTGCCAGGTAACACCTCACAGCTGCTATTTTTCTTGTTGTTATTGCTGTTTATGTTGTGTTTTTTTGTTTTTGTGCCAAAAGTTCTCTATAAGATCAAACTGAAACAGGTATTTTGCTGAATTTTCTCAAAATTATTTCATTAAAAATTTTAGTATAATGCATTGGTGACTCCCTCTATATTCCTTTACATGTCAAGGCTTTCCTGTTATTCACATAATTTTCAAAATAGTTGTAACAGTATATGCCCCTTTTTTAGGATTGTGCTGTGAAAGTATATTATACTCTGCAACTGTAGGGGGAGCCCAGGAGCAAAAATACCCAATCTTACCTAGTGTAGGAAAATTGTTCACGATTTTGAGACATGTTTACTATAAATAATAAATATTTGTATTTATTAACTTAATATTTATAACCCTGCAGTGTTCAATTCTGTTTTATTATATTACTTGGTTTAATAATAAACCCATGACTTAAACTAAGCATACCAGAGCAGGGAAAGGTCCCAGTGGCCTTCTCTGCATGATATTTTCCTCTTTTTCTCCTCTTCGTCTTTTATTCCATTCTGTACACTGCTCACTTCTCTCCAGAAACATTGAAAAAGGATAGGAAGCTGATCTCAGAACAGCAGGGCTTTTATTTCCAGCTGGAAGTGTATGTACAGATACTTTGTACCTCAGCATTCTGATTCAGGGCGAAGGAGAAAGACTATTTCAGGAGCGAGTCAGTCATCCTACTCCAGCACATAAAAGCCACAGGGACGTGACAAGGCAGGATTTACTGCCGCAAGTCAGACCTCACTTTCTCCACCAATCACATTCTCCCTGTTCAGCAACTCTGTGAAATCACACCGGATCCAGACATCACTGCAGAGCTCGGGAGGAGTGGAAGTTTGGCAAAAAATCAAGTTTACACAGTCTTCCTCACCTTTAGCTCAAATGTGGTCCATCAGCCATGACAGTTTTGCTTTTGTACTGGAGCTACAAGGCTAGTGTAGCTAGGAAAGAAGAGACAAATCTATGCATCAAACTCAGACTTTATAGAAGATAGCTGCTACTGTTTTTTTATTATATATAACATTGGAAAAGGATACTGACCACTTGAGTCACCTCTGAAAGCTTATGACTCTGGCTTCTGTTCACTGACCTGTGATTTTTAGATTAGTCTCGCACCTTGTCTCAAGCCTTGAGTTAGAATCACTCTGAAGATTTAGACTCTCCACTCTCAGAATCACTCCAGAGATTTGAGACCTGACTCATAAAAAAAACCTCTCTGAATGTTTCATAGAGTGCCAGAAACAAACAAACAAAAGAAGAGCATTTGATGCAAGGATGCGGACAATATAAAATACAATAAAATACACAAACATTCAATTCATAAACGTATTTATTCATGAACAAACATTCACAATAAAGTATTCTTCTGCCACACAGTGTAGTCCGTTAACGGTGAACACTGTTGCTAACCAACATGAGGGCGATGCATAACCACACCATTGATCAAAACATGTTAACATGTATTCAGGGTTTTTTAGATGAGTATAAATAATTACATTTCTGTCCTCTTTCTGAAAGAACTCTCACTCTGGAGGAGAAGCTGCAGAAAGTATAGCGCTAGCCTTGGGCTCTGTTTTTAGCATTTATCTCAAGGAATTGACCAAGTAGCATAAGCTTATTCAAGGACAGCATTGTCTCCTGATTTCATGCTGTTCTTGAATAAATGAATAAAACAGTGACAATGATCAATTCATAAATCATGGTTTAAAACCGTGGTGCATTAATCTGGAGTTCAGATGTTGTGAGGCGGTCATAGGTGTGCGTATATCATGTATTTTACAATGGCTTCAAACAGGGCTCTGATTTTAGGACCGGAACTATTTGTTTTATAATCAGCATTATACAACAGCGTTGTGCCTGTCAGTGAGCTATTCTAGATAACTGTCAGGTGTAAAGTATAACTACTACTGTTAACACGCAACACAAACTAGTGAATTCCTCATCATGTTATCAGTGTCTGTCAATTAAAAAACTGTTATGCAATCAAAAATAAAGTTGAAATGCTAATACTTCCTTATATTTTTGGGAGGGAGGGATACACGCAGTGTGATATGCATGACAGTCTGGCTATAGGAAACTTCTCTTTTTATTTTATTATAATATCTCAGTGTAGTTTGTTGAGTTTTGAATTACAGACTATTATTTAATTTTTCAATAAAAGTTTCAGGCAGCATTTTAACTTCAGACACAGAAACATTAACGAAAATGAATGCTGCAGTGCAACTTGTGACTCAAATAATAATCACCTCCATGTTCCAGCTTCAGCTAATTTTTAAAAGATAAATGGAGAGCTTAAGCTAAGAAACCAGAGAGAGAGTTACGACATTTATTACACATTTCAGCATTAGTAAAATTTAATCTACCTTCTGACCTCAGCAGTAGCATGTCTGTGTTTTCATTCCTAAATAAAATCTATAAGATATCACTGCGCTCTTGAAAAAGATTTAATTATGGGAGAAAGCTGGGCCAAGTTAATTTTAAGGTGCATTAACACCTTGATTTTGACAGCACTAGAGAAACACTTTCATTCATTTATTATCTGTAACCACTCCTCCAATTCAAGGTCATGGCAGCTCCAGAGCCTTCCCAGAATCACTGAGCGCAAGGCAGGAACACACCCTGGAGGGGGCGCCAGTCTTTCACAAGGCAACACACACACACACACCCATGGACACCTTTAAGTCGGCAATCCACCTACCAACTTTGGACTGTGGGGGGAAACGGGAGCACCCAACTTCCAGGTCCCTGGGGCTGTGTGACTGCGACACTAGCTAAGTATCAGTATTAGAATAAGAGTGAACTGTGTAAACGAGATTTTGATTCAGCATAAACACAGCACGAAGACCCAGGTCAGGTCACTTTGATTTGCAGCATCGGGTGAACGAGGGGTCAGTGGAGGTCAAGGACGTCATGCCTTTTCTCAGAACTGAATTAAACATCAAAGCTCTCACGCTCTCTCTGGAGTGTGTAGCTCTCAGCTTGGGAGAGCACTCCTCCTCCCATGGAATTAAGAGGGATTTGTGTTGCTTCTGACCTGAAGATTTCAGAGCTGAGCAGAGACGTTAATGGCACCCACCACTGAGCTCCATTTCACTGACTCAGCAGAACAAGAGCTGATAGCACTTTTTATCAGATCACTGATTCCTCTCATATTTAACTACTGACCTCTCTCTCCCCCCCTTCTCTCTCTCTCTCTCAATCCCTTCTATTTTTTTCCTCTTCTCTCCCCATTCATTTCTGTATTTATGCTGTTCTTTTCCTCTCTCGTTTTTGCATTCATTCTTCCTCCTATTCTTCTTTCTCTCTCTTCTCCTCTCGCCCTACCTCTCTCTGGGTCTCTCACACTGTCTCTGTTCTGTAGGAGTTTTCGTTCTGTCAGGTGTGGAACAGTAATCAGCAGCCTTTGCACTGTGCCTTTTCATTGGAGAGGTTCAGCACTGCCACCACGCAGCTCTCCTGCAAGATCAGTGTGCGCCAGGTCAAAGGTCACGAGCAGATCCTGCAGGTCTACACCTCCGTGGCAGAGGTCAGACGCTTCCCTCTCTTGACCAGACAGCCGTGAAACTGTAAACACATTCACCTTGAGAACACGAGTTCTGCAGGTGGCTTCATCCCTTTTAAATTCACGACTCCAAGTGTGTTTGGACTCCTCACACGATAAATGTATTCAGCTACTCTGAGGTGTACTCGTTGTGGATAAACATGTTCCATTACACACACACTGTGTATAATGTCTATAGAAAAGGATGGAATGAAATCGGAGGCTCTAGAGCAGCTGCACAGGAATCTAACGTAGCCATGCCCAGTGCCAGGCATTAGCTAGAGGAGTGTACATCGACCAAAAAACCTCGTTTTGCAACAGTGGAATTTTGTTCTCTGAGGAGTTGGAGCTCCATCTGCTGCCTTTGGGATGATTTAGAGCACCTGAGTGCACTAAGGCTGTTGTGAATCCACACAGCCGTGTAGAGGAAAGGCTGTTACACCAGCAAAGATGAGACAAACTACTTATTTATACCCTTTATTTCACAAGTGGTAAGCAGGTGCACACAACCTTTTAGCTATATACTACACATTTAAAAATGCTGGCTTTTCAAGGGTTTTTCAGTTAAATAAATAAACAAGTCTTTATATATTACACAGTGAAATCGTTCTTTATATTAGATAGAGAATGTGCTATAGATGGTTCTATTTAGCACCTTTTAGAAAAAGGTTATATATGGCACCAAAACGGTTCTTCTGTTGTAAGAAGCTTGACATTGTAACTATAGATGAACCATTTTATGTGCAATACAGAACACTTTAATACATATTTCATGTATTTCATTCACTATCTGTAACCACTTATCCAGTTCAGGGTCGCGGGGGTCCAGAGCCTACCTGGAATCATTGGGGGCAAGGGAGGAATACACCCTGGAGGGGGCGTCAGTCCTTCACAGGGCAACACAGGCACACACACCCAGAACCAGTATTTGTAGAGTGTAGTGTATGACAAAACAATAGTTCCTGCATTGAAATATGAATATACTTAAAATAAAAATCACCTTGATTCAGTACTAATCTGTAAACGCATATCAGCATATCATTACTGTCCAATGAATAGCATGTATCTCCAAAGTAGTAACTTTACAGGAGAAGGAAAAACCTTCTTAACTTCACACTTCACAATGATGGTTCTACATGGGTCCTTTAGTAAAGAAAATGGTTCTTGGCATCATGAAGGGGTTCTTCAGATTGATGAAGAATGTACTATAGATGGTTCTATACAGCACCTTTTAGAAAAGAGTTCTATTTGGCACCAAAAATGGTTCCTCTGTAGAAAGAAGCTTGACATCATAACAATAGAGGAACCCTTTTTGGTGTTGTATAGAACCCTTCTCTAAAAGGTGCCATATAGAACTATCTATAGCACATTGTCCATCAATTTGAAGAACCCTTTCATGATGCAATGAACCCTTTAATCATGCCAAAGTTTCTTCAAGTGTTCAGGGTTCTGTATAGAAACATTTTCTTTACTAAAGAACCCTTGTGGAACTATCATTTTTAAGAGTGCTGTCAGTAAAAAAAATGATTCCAAGTAATTTTGGAGCATTTCAAATGGTTCATTCATTCATTCATTGTCTGTAACCGTTTATCCATTTCAAGGTCCCAGTGGGTCCGGAGTCTACCCAGAATCACTGGGCTCAAGGCAGGAACCCTGCAGGGGGCGCCAGTCCTTCACAGGGTGACACACACACTCCCTTTTGAGTCGCCAGTCCACCTACCAATATGTGGGAGGAAACCCACGCGGACATAGGGAGAACACACCACACTCCTCACAGACAGTCACCCGGAGGAAACCCATGCAGACACAGGGAGCACACGCCACACTCCTCACAGTCACCCGGAGGAAACCCACGCAGACACAGGGAGAACACACCACACTCCTCACAGACAGTCACCCGGAGGAAACCCACGCAGACACAGGGAGAACACACCACACTCCTCACAGACATTCACCCGGAGGAAACCCATGCAGACACAGGGAGAACACACCACACTCCTCACAAGACAGTTACCTGGAGGAAACCCATGCAGACACAGGGAGAACATACCACACTCCTCACAGACAGTCACCCGGAGGAAGCCCACACAGACAGAGGGAGAACACACCACACTCCTCACAGACAGTCACCCGGAGGAAACCCACGCAGACACAGGGAGAACACACCACACTCCTCACAGACAGTCACCCAGAGGAAACCCACGCAGACACAGGGAGAACATACCACACTCCTCACAGACAGTCACCCGGAGGAAACCCACGCAGACACAGGGAGAACACACCACACTCCTCACAGACAGTCACCCAGAGGAAACCCACGCAGACACAGAGAGAACACACCACACTCCTCACAGACAGTCACCCGGAGCGGGAATCAGCCCACAACCTCCAGGTCCCTGGAGCTGTGTGACTGCGACACAACCTGCTGCACCACCCTGCCGCAGCTGTGTCTAAATGATGTAGTAAATTAAAAATGCACAAAAATTGAGATTTTGTCATGTTTTCTTTGGACAGTGATGATACACCTGATCTCTGTAGCCCTCAGCCACATTATTGCTGTATTTATTAATGATATTGCTGTTGTTTTTTTTCAGAGGGAGAAGGAGACACTCCCCTTTTTTATGCAGGCAGATTGCACGGTCACCTCACAGATGGGCGCCAAAGCCTTTAAAATTCCTCCGTCCATTCGGCAGCGGATCTGCGCCACCTTCGACACTGCCAATGCCAAAGGCAAGGACTGGCAGCTCCTCGCCCAGAAGCTCCACATCCAGAGGTAAGACCCCTGGAGGGAGGCAGGCAGCGGAAGGCTGATCATTTTTTAAATGTACCTTGATTACATTTATGCTTTTGTAAATGAATCTGTCATGAAGTAAATTTACCTCCACGGAGATGTGAGGCACGTTTTATATCAATTATTTGACTGCCAATAATGCCCCCTTGTGGAGACTGCTACCACTTCTCACCATCAGTGTTGAGCAATGGGTGTGTGAGTGAATAAATGTCTGAATGATGTGAATGAAGCACTCACTGAGTTAGTGAGGGAACCAGGGAAGAAGTCAGTGAACCCGTAGGTAAGTCAGTAAGTAAAGGTTTGATGAATGAGTCAGAAAGCAAGTGAAGCCACGCGTGAGTGAGTGAATAAATGATTGAATGGATCATTTATGTTAGTACAGATTGTGATTAGATTGTGTTAGTAAGTGAATCGGGAATTGAATGAGTGAGTGAATCAGTTGGTGAGTCAGTACGTAATGGAATTAGTGAATGAGTGAATCAGTGAGCAACACAGAAATCTCTCAGTACTAAGTGGGTGAATAAACCCTTGCGTGAACTACTGAGTGAATAAGTCATTATAAGTGTATCAATGGGCAACACGGTGGCGCAGCAGGTAGTGTTGCAGTCACACAGCTCCAGGGACCTGGAGGTTGTGGGTTTGATTCCTGCTCCAGGTGACTGTCTGTGAGGAGTTGGTGTCCGCGTGGGTTTCCTCCGGGTGACTGTCTGTGAGGAGTGTGGTGTGTTCTCCCCGTGTCTGCGTGGGTTTCCTCTGGGTGCTCCGGTTTCCTCCCACAGTCCAAAAACACACATTGCAGGTGAATTGGCGACTCAAAAGTGTTTGTAGGTGTGAGTGTGTGAGTGAATGTGTGTGTGTGTGTTGCCCTGTGAAGGACTGGCGCCCCGTCCAGGGTGCATTCCCGCCTTGCGCCCAATGATTCCAGGTAGGCTCTGGACCCACCGCGACCCTGAATTGGATAAGGGTTACAGATAATGAATGAATGAAGTGTATCAATGAATAAGTGAATTTCGAGCCAGATCTCTATACATCAGTAGCATTTAAAACCGCATTGTATTAAAGTGTGAGTGAGTGTATATATATGTGACTGTGAGAAGGAGTGAGTTACAGTTAGGATTCAAGAGGAGTTTGGAGGAAGAACAGAATCCTGCTTCAGTCTGTGGTTCTCAGTCCGCACAGAGGCAGAGATGTAATTCATAATGATATGATTGTACCCCGGGAAAATCTTTAAATAATCATATTTCTGCTGTGGCATGTACGCCATACATTATACATCATCCACACATTATTTAATTACCTCTGCATGCTAAGGATGTCATTTCTCAGAGGAAAGCATTTGATGTTTATGATGCAACTCGTCATTGGGCTTTAAGAAAAATTATTATTACGTGTTTTTTTTGGTGGGGGGTGATTCAAGACTTGAAGCAAATAAGAGATTATTATTTAAAGCGTGATTTGAAACACTGTTTGAATCTGTGTTTAAACACTGCCCTCATCTGGTCATAAATATTACTGCAGACTGCTTCAAAAATAGAAACCATACTTTGCCTTTCATGGACTAATCAGCTAATTAGAAGCAAATTAATATGTTTTTTCTGAACTCATTACTCAGACAAATTAGGATACACAGTGCTAATTCAGCGCCGGTTATTTAGATCCTCTAGATAGTTCCACCTGATGTTACTGTTCAGGTTAGGGTCTGGTTATTAATATTATTTTTAATATTGTGACCAGTAGAGCTTTTATGGGGCTACACATTCTGATCCCTAAAACTATTTTGTACTCTAATAAGTTTAGAGATGCTGTGCTTAACTGACTAATCTGATTGTAGTGAACGGAAATATAATAACCAGCTCTTAACTGTCACGCAGAAACCCAGTCGGTTAAATAATCAGCACTGAAGCACAGAACAGTGGAGCATCTCACAAGTTAATATCTGCTAGTGCCTGCAGTTTCACCCTATAACTGCATTAGTACTGTATTTACTGCCTTATAAAATGAAAATAATATGTTGACTGGGAAATATTCCACAAATGTGTGAAGGTGATATTCCTAGAAGTGGGATTCTAGCCTGGGGTCTGTTCACTGAAGTTCTATAATCGGCAACTAGTGCTCTCCAAACTTCAGGGTGAGAACGTATGTGTCTGGAAGACAGCTGGTGATAAACCTCCCCCTCCCTGCTTGGTAGCATCATGTGATGGAGGAGACCTAAGCTAGTTGCCTGTATTTTTTATTTATTAGTTTTTTCCAAACTTTGGTTTCTCTCATTCATTCACACTTTGCTCTGCCTCTGCAGGAACCTGTCATACTTCGCTAAGCAAAGCAGTCCATCCGGGGTCATTCTGAGCCTTTGGGAGGCCCGGCACCAGGCCAGCGGAGACCTGGACTCACTGGCCAGTGCTCTGGAGGAAATCAGCAAGATCCACTCCAAAGGCTCCGCCCAGAGTCCCAGTGAGACAGAACCGGACTTCAACCAGTGACCCTGTCTGTGGATGCAACTTAATCAGTGCGTCACTCCGCTGAGAACAAGAGCTTTTGACTCCTGGAGGTCCAGCTCAGAGAGAGTGAGAGAGATGTGGACACGAAATAATCAAGAGTACTGCTGTAATGTGCGAGGACGGTGGCGGAGGAAAACCACAAAAAGACGCTTGAAGTGGAGGAAGTTCTGCCTCGGCCTCGCCTCATTAATCTTTGTTAGGTATCACGTGGGGGCTGGGGTGCGTCCTTAAGCGTTTAAGTCTTTTCTTTCGGCTTCATCATTGGTCAACATTTTAAAGCTGTGTCTGTGTGAGTCCTGGCGTCTGGCAGCATGGACCTTTAAAACGCTTTGATGTGGTGACACTTAATTACGTTTGTGGCTCGTTTGCACTAGCAGGAAGGTCAGTTAAACGCTGCGTTTGAAAGAAAGCATTAACCGCCATCTCTGGGTTGAGTGTGGATCTTGTTTTTCTGCGCACTGTGTGTACCGCAGCCTCCTATTTACGTTTCTTCTTTTTTTTTCTCAGTTGAATTTCCTTTCCCGGATGCTCCTTCAGTAGGGGACCTGCCATTGTAAATGCCGTAACAGGGAAAGGCTGATGAATAAAATATGTTAAAGGGTGGTTATTTTTTTTGTTGTTGTTGTTGTTGTTTTTGTTGATGTCATTATCTTCAGATGCATACGCTGTAATGAAAGGAAAGCAGGGCAAAGCAAAGTAGAAGCACAAGCATGACAGTCTTATTGTTGCGTGAGGGCTTTGCACCAACTTTGGGCCCAAGGCCTGGCATGACAACAGCACAAATGTGTTCCTCTTAGATAACAATGGCAGTTGATTTTTTTTTTTTTCCTGAACAGGGGCTCATTGGCCTGGTGAGTCAGTTAAAGCGAGTTTCTTGACAGTACAGTAGAACCCAACACCTCCATGAAAATATGACAGATCCTTCCTTTCCAGGAACTGATACACCACCGCCGCGTGCCCGTGTCAAAAATATGTTAAGCCCCGAACCCTCTGCCAGTAAGTTAAAGGCATAAGGTAGCAGCAGTAAGAAAGTGTCAGTGTTAAAGCAAAGGAACAAGCAGCTGTTAAAAACGAATGGCTCAGCTAATACCCCGCCTTCTGTTCTCTCTCTGCGGTTCGCCTTTGAAGCATTCAAGAAAAAAGAAAAATCCCCTGGAGGAACCTGGGGAGAATAAAGAAAGCCCCTTATCTGCCGTGACCAAACTGGCTCGCCCAGGCCCTGGAAACAAGGGGCCGGCGAGATGTAATTAATGTCCGGCGCGAGAGAAACAGCCGGCCGTCGGAAGTCCGGAGGGATACGGCCTCAAGAATGTTATCCCCTTCTTTTCCAAATCATCTCCTTCATTAATCTGCTCCCTCCGCAGGGGCCCTCATTTTGGGTGGTTTTCAAAAACTCTGCCTCGGCTAAAGAGCGGTCATGCACTGCCGCCATGGACACGGTAGCAGCAGTGAAAGAGGAGGTGGTAATTGTTAATAACTTCAACGTTTAAACGCCCAAGAAGGGTGTCCTGAAATATGAACAGGCATCGAGTGCATGATTTCACTACAGTTTAAGGGCACACTTTAACCAAGAGCTGTTAACACATCTGCAACTGGGAGTCAGAGGCTAACGAGCCTGAAGAGATCGTTATTCTGTTTCTGTTAGTATTTTTGAATTAGCGTTTAAAATACATGCTCTCAAATAATAATTAATCATCTTTCTTAACCATAATTGGGTGTGCTCATGACTGCAGTTCGAAATATATCCAGTAGGTGGCACTGATAATGTTTAGCAGTGTGTATACAAGCTAACACACACATTATCTAATGTCAACCCCCATCAAGCTTTAGGACCCTGGTACACGTGAGGCTAGATTATACTTCTGCGTAAATCCATGTAGGTTTGGCACACACTTGGGTAAGCGTAGGATGGGCACAACCCCAGAACCTCAGCTAAGAATTGTAGAGGTATATCTGTGGAGAGAGTAAACACGGATTGACTGCCTGATAACCATGGTCCCAAGATCCAAAAAATACTGAAGCTGAAAAACCAGTGTGAGGATCGTTTTTCTTAAAAGGGGTGCCATGGTGTTTCTGCAGGTGTTTCTCAGTTTAGAACTAAATCTGTCTATGGTTATTCACATTGTCCCCTGCATCCTTTCATTTAGTAAAACAGAGCACGACACTGCCTTCATCAGTGACAGTTCCTATTAGGGTTAGTATTAGAATCACTTCATTAGCCACTGAGCTTGCACACAGAGGGTTCTCTGCATTTAGCCCAATCCGTGCTGTGAAACACACATTTACACACACACTAGTGAACACTAGGGGGCACACATGCCATGGCGCCAGGGAGCAGATGGGGGTTAGGCGCCTTGCTCAAGGGCACTTCAGTCAGTGACTTCACTCTGGGGATTGAACCAGCAACCTTCAGGTCACACACCCATTTCCCTAACCACGCTCAATCCATGATGCAGAGATGTGTATGTGGATCTACGCAGAAACAAAAAAAACAGCCTTCACCATGGAATAAAGCACATCATCTCAACTGTGTGAGGTTTTAATTTAATATTCCATTCTCAACGATTTTTGTCACAGTTTCATGGTCAAATGAATCATGCCTCCAATGTTCTCTCACAGATTTGAGCGTTTTTCTTTTTAAATAATTTCTGAGACATTTCTGATCTTTTATCTTCGGGGATATTTTGCTATTCATGTTTAATTAACTTATATTTTCCATATATTAATAATAAATGTTCTATCTGAAGGTCTTTGCTGAAGGTATTTCTTATAGTACAGGCCAAACTGGGGGCTGCTTAGAGTCACAGAAAAGGTCAAGTGCATATTAGCACTCATTAAGTACAAGGGGTCCTTAGTTAAAAGAACTGGGCTACTACTTTTGAGCATCAGCTTTTGAATATGAGACAGTAAAACAACAGCACATGTGGAGGGATAAGTATGTTTGAGTACCAAGTATTCAGCCCAGTGGTACAGCTAATAGGCTGCAACTACTTAAATCTTCCCTGTGGCCTGTCCAGGGTGTGTCCTTGCCTTACAGCCAGTGATTCCGGGTAGGCTCCAGACCAAATCTCTGGAAGTCGGCATTCCCAGAACTGTCTGAACTGGACACTTAGCTATGAACTGTGTTACAAGGTGGTTTACGAGCATATACCTAAAACACTGAAAAAAATGCAGGCTTCATTGGAAAGAGCAGAACTTGTAGAGTATGAAAAACTTTATAGTGCAATTTCAAAAGTGGCACCACTTCCAACTTATCATATGCATTCCTCTATTTCCTGTAACCTCAACATCCAGCCCAGCCAGAATCAGAGCACACCCTGGACAAGACACCAATCCATTAGAGAGGCATACACTCACCCATTCACACACACCTTTGAACAGCCAACTACCGACGTGTATTTGGATTGTGGATGGGAAGCCAGAGCCCCTGGAGGAAACCTACACAGACACAGGGAGAGCAAAGACTCAAAGACGGTGATCTGAGGCTGTGGCCACAACACTATCTGCTGTACCATTTGCTGTACTATCTGCTGTACTGCCGATCCCAGCCCATCACCCTACTCAATCATAACGACTGAATTAAAAGACTATTGGTTATTAACCATATAAAGAAAAAAAACAGAATAATATATATATAATATAAACACAGGGACAACAGTATATAAATAATCATTTTGAATATTGATTCAAGATGGCGACCATGTTCTGGACACAGCCTAAAAGATAGTCCCCCTCACACATTATTGCTGGGGTATTCAGATATGTAATTTTCCCTTTCATTTCTGAAATAAAAGGGTGTCCTGTGACTTTTGATCCTGTACAGTATAAAATGAATACACTCCTGTTCTGAATAAATATTTAAAGATCCACATACTATATATAATTTCAATTAACATTACAGTGATCCCTCGTTATTCGCGGGGGATGCGTTCCAAGACCACCCGCCAAAAACGAATGTCTGCGAAGTAGAGGTAAAATATTTTTTTATGTATTTAACGAGTATTTGGACTTTTAAAACTCTCCCTGTGCTGTTCACAACCCACCCTTTGCATTAAACTGTCATTCTATAATGTTTTTCAGCTGGAACTACATGTGATATCCTACCAGTTTCTTTTAAGCTGTGATTTAGCGTAAGTAAATTTCACTCGGATGTGGACATGAATAATACATGTACTGTACGTAAGAAATACTATTAAATGATATATTTTGTCACCTACAGGCCTAGTCTAATATATGGAAATAATAATGAAAAATACTTTTGGCTATTCATCTTTCACGGTTTTCCTAGATTTTCCCTCAATATCCGTGATATAGCGGCCATGAGCCCCCTTGAAAAAACCCGCGAAGTAGCGAATCCGCGAAAGATGAACCGCGAAGTAGCGAGGGATCACTGTATTTGTCTTTTATTTTTAAGAATAAATCATATTTCAAGAATAAATATTGCAAACGGAACTGTTTGAAAAATCAGTTCACCCTTTACCAATGAGATTCATTATTTTGTCATGTGGTTCTTCGGGGTGAATTGGATTTAGTTATTTACTTGTTAATATATTATATCTTCTGTAACAAGCTTCATCATGTTCAAGGCTGTGGTGCGTCCAGAGCCCCCCCTGAATTCACTGGGCCCAAGGGACCAGCCCATCCCAGAGCAGATTACATACAGCAACAGTTTGTCTTGCAATCAAACACTTAGTCGGGCAGCTATAGGTATTTAGGCCAAATGATGTAATAGACTTTAAGGAATGAATGTGCAATTTTTGTGCAATGAAATGTGTCTTACGCATTTAACCCTTCTGTGGCAATGAACACACACGCACACTCGTGCAGTTGTGGGTTCAGTGCCTTGCACCTTGACACACACTCACACATTCCCACTTATGGACACTGAGTCTTCAGTCCACCGACCAACCCATGTTTTTTGACCGTGGGAGGAAACCGGAGCACCCGGAGGAAACCCACACGGACACTGGGAGAACACACCAAACTCCTCACAGACAGTCACTCGAAGTGGGGCTCAAACCCACAACCCCAGGTCCCTGGAGCTGTGTGACTGTGACACTGCTGTAAAAAATGCAAGTAGAAAAACAAAATACAATGCAAACATACACCACACACATAACTATAACATTATGACAACCTCCTTGTTTCTGCACTCACTGTCCATTCTCTCAGTTCCACTGACCATACAGAAGCACTTTGTAGTTCTGCAATTACATTAAGAGATGCTGTCCATCTCTTGCTCTGCATACTTTGCTTCCTTCCACCCTGTTCTTAAATACTCAGGACCACCACAGAGCAGTTATGATGGGGTTGTGGATCATTCTCAGAGTGCAGCGACTCTGATGCAGGGTTTTTTTGCATTTGTGCTGTGTATAAACCAACTATACTGTGTTACATTTATGAAATCAATGAACGACTGCAGAGAAAATGAAATAACTTTTCTGCATGCAACAAAATAACGAAAAAAGACGTTGTGTTGACGGTTAAGTAAAATACTCAATGTCTATTTGAGTCCTTGTAGTAATGGAAAAAAACGCCGAACTTAAATTATCCACTGGCAGCAAACAACGCTGTCCTCTCTCTGCGTGCCGTCATTATTTTACTGGCGCCGTGCAGTCTGCGGTCAGAAAGTTCCAGAAACCGCACACTGGCGGGTGTCGCAATTTGGAAGTTGTGACGTGTATTAAGAGCGACAAAATATTTTAAATATTAAATATTAAAATATTTTAGATGTTACAAGATCGCCATAATCTTCATAGAATTACAGTTTGAAAATGAACGAACCAAACTAAAATACATTTTAATTAAATACTCATTAATTATTTTCAAAAGCTGAGCCGCATCAGAGGGATCAAAGAGCCGCGGGTTGCCGACCCCTGCTCTATACACACAACATAATTAACCCTGTAATGGTACAATTCTCCTGGACAGTGAATCATAGAGGGCTTCACAAAATATTTTGGCCTCGCTGTGTTAAGGACAGAGAAATAATTAACCCTTAAATGGGTCCATTTTTTAAAAAATACTTTGTTTTTTCAACTTCCCAAACCTCCCATTAAAAAACTGACATATTTTTAGCACCTTTAAAATCACAATAGTTGTCAGTCTGTCTTTATGTTTCACACATTGCTTTATTTCCCAAATAATAAATACAATTTTTTTTATGAGTTTTTTAAAAATATATATTATATAGTTTTTATCTTTTGCTTCATATGTCTCTGGAAAGGAAGGAAGATGCAGCATAAATATTGACAAATATATGCAGCACATAAAGCATAAAACATCACATCATTAATAAATTCCTAGTGAGTGTTTAAACATGTGGAATGAGTGGAATTCTCCTTTTATTAATGCATTCGTGGCTAAAGAAGCGGTTTCAAAACACATTCAACACCATTAGCTTCTCGGAAGACCTTACACTAGCTGGTCCTCACATACAGCCACATACACTCGAGGTCAGTTACCGACATTGGATGAGTAGGTCTTGGCACTCCAACTCATCCCAAAGGCATTGAATGAAGCTACATTCTTTCAGAGATGGCCCCCAACCTGGAGGACGATACAACAGCCTTCTAGCCATAATTTGCTATAGACCATGCTGACCATAGGCTTGTGTGTGCTGCTCTGGGGGTCCTGCTTTAAGCAACACTGGCTTAGCAATGCCAGGGAGCACCACCGACAAAAATATCAGTAATAAGCAATTATGTTAAACCCCAATACGTGGGATATGGGATAACTGATTTATGAAGACATTTCTGAGAACAGGCATGAAGTACAACCTCTAGTGGCGAAGAAGGTACAGCAGAGATGGTATTTTTTAAGTGCTAAGGAACAACAACCTCACACAAATACTCCTGGAATCCTTCTACCGTGGCTCTACTGAGAGCACTCTGACCTACTGTATGTGTGTGTGGTTTTACAGCTGCACAACAGCAGAGAGGAAAATGCTCCAGATGGTCATCATCACAGCCCAGAGGATTATTTACTGCCCTCTCTCTTCCTTCTCTGGAGGACTTGTACAGTTCTTGTTGCCTCAGGAAGGCACAGCATTACAGAGCATTGAGGGCCAGAACAAGCAGACTAAAGCCGTAATTGCACCTAAAAATATACAACTGCTGAATGTGGATGAGCAGTGCACTGAATTATAATTGTTTGGTATTAAATGTCCTGTGTTAATCTTTGCACTTTAAATAAATAATTGCACTTTTCAATTTCTTTGTACTGTACTGATAAAATCACAATAAATACATTAATTTATTTATTAATTCTAGATCTGCATAAGTGTTGATTATAAGATTATCCGATTTGAAATGTAGTGTAATATGAGGAAAGTGTCAAGCTGTCCGCTATAAACGTTTTTGCACTTTAAAGTGGTGATAATAATTTAGTCAAAACTTCTAGATTATAAATTGTAAATGTGCTCTAAATATATGCATAAATATATTTTGTATATCCTAAATATTAAGTCGGGCGGCCCGGTGGTGCAGCAGGTAGTGTCGCAGTCACACAGCTCCAGGGGCCTGGAGGTTGTGGGCTCAATTCCCGCTCCGGGTGACTGTCTGTGAGGAGTGTGGTGTGTTCTCCCCGTGTCCGTGTGGGTTTCCTCCGGGTGCTCCGGTTTCCTCCCACAGTCCAAAAACACAAAGTGGTAGGTGGATTGGCGACTCAAAAGTGTCCGTATGTGTGAGTGAATGTGTGTGCGTTGCCCTGTGAAGGACTGGCGCCCCCTCCAGGGTGTATTCCTGCCTTGCGTCCAATGATTCCAGGTAGGCTCTGGACCCACTGCGACCCTGAACTGGATAAGGGTTACAGATAATGAATGAATGAATGAATAAATATTAAGATTACTTTTGTGTACTTTTTCACCTTTATGGGTTATATATTTGAATGTATATGAATACATAAAGTACTAATTTATTTTAATAGCTTTATCATAAAATATTTATCAGTAACAAACTGTTCTATTTGTGTTGACCTTGTTAAATTCTACTGTGATGTACAAATTACCCTACAATTGAAAACTTGAAATTTTAACTTGAAATTTCATGGGATTATTCATTCATTCATTCATTCATTGTCTGTAACCAGTTATCCAGTTCAGGTTCGCGGTGGGTCCAGAACCTACCCGAAATCACTGGGCCTAAGGCGAGAATACACCCTGGAGGGTGCGTCAGTCCTTCACAGGGCAACACACACACTCACATTCACTCACACACTCACACCTACTGACACTTCTGAGTCGCCAATCCACCTACCAACGTGTGTTTTTGGACTGTGGGAGGAAACCGGAGCACCCGGAGGAAACCCACGCAGACACAGGGAGAACACACCACACTCCTCACAGACAGTCACCCGGAGCGGGAATCGAACCCACAACCTCCATTGTCCCTAGATCTGTGACTACAACACTACCTGCTGCACCACCGTATGGAGATTATTATACACATTAAAAAAGAAAAAAAAATTAACACATCTGATTGGAATGCAATTTTGTCTTCTATTATGTAACAATAAAATATTTACCAAATGTCAAGCAATCATGTACCTATAAAACAGCATGGCAAATGGATGGCACACTTCACATAATAACTGTAGCATTATAAATACAAACAACAGAATTTCACAAAGAAACAAATGGCCTACAAAGTCTCATTAAACAGTAAAGGTCTATTTTAAATATAGAAATAAATAGAGAAAAATAAATAAGGAAAAAAAAAATATGGATGAAATAACCAGATGGGAAGTACTGACTGCTTAATTCATTAAATAAAATGACCTTATAAATCAAGGTATCATACTGATGCTAACATTTGACCACATTGAACATAATAAACTCTTAAAATTATACATGTAATGGAAACGTTATTAATATAGTAGTATCAATATACATTCAAATATATTTGTTGCTATTTGGAGACACCAACTCATACAAAAGAGACAAAGTACACAGAAGTAGACTGATTTGAGCACATTTAGAATATACTATATTCAATACACAAATACGCAGTATATACAATGAATGTCTGAACGTTTCTGCAACACCTTACAGGATGCAATATTATGACTCTTTAAATCCTTGGTATAAGTCCTACATGTTTCATAGAATGACATTCACTTTACTCTGTTGTGTATTGGACCACACCCTGGCCCTGATTTTTTTCTTTGTGGCTTGTTTGTTTCTCAGTGACATTCACATACCACACCTTTAGATTTCACTGCCTTTTAGTTTTACTTTTAGCTGAAGTGACTCAACAATGATTCATCACTGTGCATGGATAAGAATGTGGCTGTTACACATAAGAAGATCCACATCAGCTTAGAGATTTCTCATATTGGGCAGATTTGCTCTTACCTGCTTTCTTTTGTATTCTAACTAATAATGCATTACAGAAATCTTAGAACACACTTTTGTGGATGCAGTTATGAAATGACCAAATGACCGCTTGCTGTGTAACATGTGACCACAAGGTAAACCCAGGATACATATCTGATTACATCATCATTACCTTCACCTTTTCCACTTAATCCATTTCAGGGTCGTGGTGTACAAGCTTTATACGTGTTCAATGATAAGAAATTTCATTTATGGATTGTATTTGCTGGGTTTCATTGACTGTCTCCTGAGATGTCACTGATGCTTTTATTTGATCAGTCAGTGTATGGAAATTTGAAGAAACATGTAACACATGTAAACTTGTTGAACCAGATATCAGTGAAATACAAGGCTCCTCAGTCAGTGCTATTTCCACAGATGCCACATTGTTTCTGCCCAGAGTGTATTGTGGTGGTTCTTGAGGGTAATAGTTCTGAGATTTCCTCGTTGGCTGATGTATTTGTTATTCTTTTTGCACATATTTACAACGTGAATCTGCTTTGCCACAAAATGTGGTCAACACATTTGACTTCACCCAGAAAGTCTTGATGGGTTTGGATGATGGGAAGTTGAAGCACAGTGTGTTGAGTCACACTTGGGTGTTCAACTTATTGTTACTGTTCTTGTGGAATGATGGTGTGTTTACACTGTATGAACATGCTGAAACACGTTACAGACATGACGTCATGATGCGTGCAATGCAGTATCCTTAGCTTTAATATCTACATGTTTAATACCTTTATCACAAAATATTTCACATGTATGATTTAAATGAGGTTTGCTCTTTTATTCTGAAACAATGAAATCTTTTCCAAAGCTCAAGCAAGCGTTTACATATAAAACATTACTGCAATGTAAAAGAAAAACAGCACTTTAAGATTTGCTCTGAGAAACTTTGATAAATCGAAAATATGGGGAAAATCTTCTGTCATGGAATTCAAAACTTGATACTGGAATATATAAATATACATATCATGAAAGAGATCAATATTCATAGCATGAGAACACACAATGATCTAAAAAAGGAAGAGTGATTAAAGCATCTACCTCAGTGAAAAGATTGTTAAAATATATGCTTGTTACCAAGCTCTGACATGTATGTGTTTGTTTGTTTGTTTGTTTGTATTTTTTTAACTTTCTGCCTTTAATAGGGAAAAAAGAACAAAAACATTAATGGCACTATCAAGGGTCACGTAATGTCTATATTTGTGTTTGTGTACTGTCCTCTTCAGTTGGGCAAGAGAGTTAACATGAGTTCTTATCAGCTACGACCACTCCCTCCTTCACTCCTATGGGCGTTATCAGAGGAGACGTGTGTGTGTGTGTGTGTGTGTGTGTGTGTGTGTGTGTGTGTGTGTGTGTGTTTGTGTGTATAACAGAGAGAGAGAGAGAGAGTTGATGACCATAAAAATCTTCAGAAAAGTGTTGGAATGTGCAGAAGTATGTAGACACTCTAACAAAGTTTAAATAAACTCTACAGAGAAGCAGGAGACTAATTGTACTATGTGTAATATAGTGTATCAAAAGGAGGTGTGTAAAACCCACAGTTTTTTTAACTGGAGGAGTTGAACTGCAGTGTGTAGACTGGGTTTTGGATGTTGGAACACTTAAGTCAGGTTTTGATGGCTGTAATGTGCAAATTTGGATGCCTGGTTAAATAATCCACAGTGAGTGGAGTTTATAAGTTCACAAAATTCTCCAGTGTTAAATCAAGTGTAATAATTAAACACTCTCGGTGTTAACACTAATAGTGTTGATTTAACGCTGGAGAATTTGCTGTGTAGGCTGATGTCATGATCATTTTTGGCTGTTCTCTTAAATGCTGACAATTCATTAAATAGATTATGTGACTTTTATTTGAAGTTTGTAAATGTTACACAAAAGAGCCTAAATATTAAGAACACTTGCTGAATCATGGGTTCTACATTAACTCTTACTATTAACTACATACATAGCACTGTGTAGATGTCAGGCACCTGAGAAAATGAAATTTTTAAAGCTATTTATCAGAGCAGTAAGAGTTCATTTACTCAAAACAACCAACCAAACCAACAACCAAAAACACCCCCTCCCAATATTAGAAAAAATACAAATAAAAGTATAAGTGTAAGTAGTGATATTCTGTTTGTGAATGTGTTGGTTTAACCCTTTCCACATCTCTTTTTTTTTATAGCAGTCCAATATTATTTGAGATCAACATCCAATACCTAGGTTTACAGGTTAATAAATAATTCATTACGTTAAATCAAGTGTGCTGCTGATTAACGAATTCATACGATGGGAAACAATGTCTGAAACCAAACTTTGTTCGGCACACTAGCTCACAACACACTTTTTAGAAATAAAAATACTCTTTACTTTTACTCTATTTGTGTTTTTGCATTATGGAAATTACATACAGTTTAATACAAGCACCACGCTTACGGAGAAGATACATTTAAAAAAAAAAAAAAATAATAATAATAATAGTGTGTCTAATATTAAGCACAGTACGTTGGCTCATCAGTGCATAATTTCATTGTGTAGAAAGCAGTATTCCATCATAGGCTGGTCATCTGGATCTTAATGTTCCAGTTTGTGAAAGTTACACTCACAAGAATTATACACAGCAGGAGAGGGAACAATATGTGTGTTGTTTTATACTTTAATTATTAGTCACTCACAATCATTATTTTCCTGAGAATGATTACACCTAGTACCGGTCTATACCACATTCCAAACAGACTTTTTCCATTGGAGGAAAAATGTAGAAATTGCCTTCATTTCTGTTCATCGTGTGTTTTCTGCTCTACTTTCAGTTTTAAATCTGCTGTCTTATTGCACCAGAGAGTTTGTGGAGTTGGTCACATGGAACACCTAGGAGTGAAATTCCCCTTGCACTTGGTAAAAACTTCACTAAAACAAGATCCCACCCTAAACTCAAACTTTGTGGGTTTAGGGTGACTGGCTCAAGATATCACTGAAACCAGACAACAGTCATTCTGATAGGTCTCAACACGTCCGGAAAATATAAAGAGCATGTGCAGAGTGTGTTCATGTCCAAATGTATTTAATGAAAGGGCCTAAACAGCAAAATATTAAGCTTTTAATAAGTACAATTTAACAAATATAAAAGACTTTTGCTGTTGAATTCTTTAATGTAGAAGCCTTGTGACCAGTTCTAGTTTGTTTTTCCTGAGAGAAGATAAGAACATAACTGTCCACTATTTACTAATCTACTGTGTCTGCTAATTCTTGTGCAGATTAATCAGATCCCCTAATGAAGAAAATTACATTGAAGGTTTACATCGGTTTCATGTATTTCATTACTGTATCTTCAAATGTTTGTTGTAATTCTTTGCATGATTTGAAAATTCCAATGCTTTTGCATTGCGCTCAAATTTCATAATGAATAGATGCACACATTTGGTCCAAACTTTTGACGATTCCACTTCCATTATAATGATCATTTTTGCTTGTCTGGTAAAATTAAGATTTTACAGATATTTTGCTCCATCAGTGATCAAAGAAGAAAAGTAAACAAATCCAGTTTATTGCACAAAAATGCACATTACCCCATAGACAATGAACGTGAGAATATTAATCCTTGACAGGAATACATTTTGAAATACAATTTATATAAATATAAAGCTAAATCTAACAAGTATTGGAACCCATGTCTCAGGAATGATGCAACAATCATTTTGAAATATGTGTAATAATTGTATGAGCTTGGAGAAGCTTTAGACGCCTGGCTCCATTCACCACACTGTGAAATATTTCACCGGATGTTTCTGGAGCAAAGAACTACGTCTACACTCTTTAGGCATCGGGGAGACGATGAGACGTTGCGTCATACGAGGTAGGGGCGGGGCAGGGGTTCGTAGTGATAGTGATTGGCCAGTGAGCAGGTAACGAAGTCAGAGAGAGAGTGAGTGAGAGAGAGAGCAGGTGAGAGAGAGAGAGAGAGAGAGAGAGAGTGTGAACCTAAGTCAGAAAGAGAGCAGGTAACGAAGTGAGTGAGAGAGAGAGAGAGATATTGTCGCAAATATTGTCATTAGCTCGTCGAAATGTAACATCTATCAGGAAAAATAGCCTGATTTACTTTCAACTCAGCTTCAAACACGGATCTTTTTATTCTCTGGATGATTCGGGTTTAGTTTTTTTGACCATGAAACGCGTGACGAGTCCGGTAAGTTAAACATTCCTGTCAGGACGTGAATTATCTTTTGTTTAATGTGATTTCTTAAAAGGTAACCCTCGATAAATGTTTATTAAAATCACCAGCATTTCCTCGCTTAAATCTACACCACAGTTTGTCCTGTTAGTCCTGAACGTCGATAGAATGTCTGTAATGATCGAACAGCGTGATTAAAACGCGCGGCAATTAACTCGATTATTTCCATGTTCTAAAGCAGCCGTTGGAAAATGTTACTATTCACATTCAACCAAAGGAACACAGTTGCTGTGTTAAAATGTTATAGTAATCAAAATATTGACAAAAATCGATATTTATTTTTCATTGGACATATAAATATATTATAGAAACGTTCTAAAATGTGAGTGAATTTTTAATGAAGTTGTATATAGATTTATACCAGAATAAAGCTATGAATGGACTGTATAATCAACATTACACACTTACTGATCCAGACAATCTTTCTGTGACTATATGTTTTACTCTGTTGCTAGAAATATTTTTAGAAATCTGGTTTCAGACCTTGCATTTTGTCTGTACTCTTATTTTCCTGTGTTTAGGTTTTGATATTGATCTGGACCCTGCAGTTCTTTTCAGCTGTTGAGCAAGTCAAGGGTCTTCCTTCGGCACTGGGAGGTAACAGAAACAGAACTGTACGAGATGTCACCTGCCGAGAAAACATGGAGTATTTACATGGTGTCATCTGTTGCCAGAACTGCCCAGCTGGTGAGAACCAAGAGAAAGAGTCAGTTATACCCTGTTCTGAACTTTGTGTACACTCTTTTTATATCTATTAGAAAATGCACAAGGTTTCAGTTGTGGGTAACCAATAATAATATTTATTGAAAATCACTGACCAATAAAACGGGGCACTCTAGAGCAGGTACCAGATTAACTCATATGTATCTAGTACAAGGAGAAGCGGCCCCATTTTGTGCAATATGCTAAACCCAATTTACAATAAAACATTTAATGTTGAACTGTATTGATTTTGGACACGGGAAGTATAAAATATGGGGTTAAATATAAACAAACTAACTCTAGAGCAGGTAGATATGCTCAATTCCAGGTGTCTGCTAGAGACACAAAGCCTTAAAGCATTGAGCTGTGGTATGGTTTTCTCGGGAGTGATGGCACTTCATCAGCACCTTAATGATGACAGTGTTTGTGACCTGTATAATCAGTAATCCTGTCCTCACCAATGACTGCCAAATATCTTTCAAACAGCATAAGAGCACTTACTGCTGCAAAGGGGGACAACCTACCTGTTAGTAACTCTGATTCACAGAGATATGTTGGATGAACAAAACATTTGGCCATACGGTGTAAATGTAATACACAGCAGACAAGCCTGTTTAACAGGAATGCTGTATGTATTTTCATCTGTAACCACATAGTGACTCACCTGAATGATGACGTAAATTTATAACCTTTAGAAAACAAAGAATGCTGTTTGATGGGATTGCAACGTGTGGTGTTTGTTAATCATTAAGCTGATATTGTTCATAACAATATTGATATCACTCAAGGATTCAACATTCAACATGCTAATGGGCCAGTAAAGGGTTTTTTTGTTTTTTTTCTTCCCAATTTTCCTATTTTTACCCACATTTGTATGGCTTTCTGTACCAAAACCAGCCATAATTAATTTTTACATGTCATTGCTTTTGTATTCTGTGTCTGAGTGGGGTGTCTTCCATGTGTTCCGGTTTCCTCCCACAGTTCAAACACATCCTGCGTGGGTTGTGTGAATTGCCTTTATTACTAAATGAGTCATTTCTGACTATTCTGTCACTGGCTGTTTTAGCATCAGCTGTTCTTAGCACGTTCCTGTGGTTGCTGTTCACTGATTGACTGAGCAAACTTTTGTTTTTCAGGTTCCCATGTTAAATCGCCTTGCAGCCGAGCATCTGAGAGAGGAGTATGTGAAAAGTGTGACTTTGGCTCATACACAGAGCATGACAATGGGCTTTCTGAGTGTTTACCTTGCACCAAGTGTCGCTCAGGTAACTTCTTTGGGAGTAATATTGGCTAAAACACTGGAGGTTCTGACACAGGAAATGACAAAATCTGTAGGGCGATTTTCTTGTAATAATACCACCTCAAAAGAAAAGTAATCGTATTCTAATTAGTATCAGAATACATAACTGTGGGTTGTGAGTTGTAATTAGTGAGGGATAATGTCCTCCTGAAGTTCACAGCAATAGCCTTTTCGTCAAAAAATACATCAACAGAAAACCAGAAAGTCTGACAACATTCAACTGCCAGTTTATCTGACATTACCATACAGCAATTGCTGAAAATGTAAATCTCATGATCAAATACGTTTAGTTGATTTTCATAGTGATAATTAGTGAATGTCCACAGGGGATCACACTTACTATGACGTGTGTCATGCAAATAGTGTGCAGGTTCTGTTTTGTATTTTTAATGTGTAGCTGCAATTGTGCTAGGTAGAGAACATTTCTCGGGTCTAATGGCCAACAAGTTACATTGTAACAATGTTAATAAACTGGCAACTCCATGTATATTTGTCATGAAAATAAGTCACACTTGGGCGGCACGGTGGCGCAGCAGGTAGTGTCGCAGTCACACAGCTCCAGGGACCTGGAGGTTGTGGGTTCGATTCCCGCTCCGGGTGACTGTCTGTGTGGAGTTGGTGTGTTCTCCCCGTGTCCGCGTGGGTTTCCTCCGGGTGCTCCGGTTTCCTCCCACACACGTTGCAGGTGGATTGGCGACTCGAAAGTGTCCGTAGGTGTGAGTGAATGTGTGTGTGTCTGTGTTGCCCTGTGAAGGACTGGCGTCCCCTCCAGGGTGTATTCCCGCCTTGTGCCCGATGATTCCAGGTAGGCTCTGGACCCCCCGCGACCCTAAATTGGATAAGCGGTTACAGATAATGGATGGATGGATAATTCACACTTTAATACAATGGAGTTAATCCCAAATCGTATCTGTATGATTTTAAAATCTTTTGAATACTCTTTATATCTGTAGATCAAGACCGCGTTCATGAATGCACTAGCACCAGAAACAGTCAGTGCCAGTGTAAAGAAGGACATTTCTGCCTCCCAGATCAACCCTGTGAAATCTGCAAAACATGCAGAAGGTAGGTTGCACTCTACAGAAACCAAAGTCAGAGGTGTCGTGTCTAGTGAAAATGGACATTTAAAAAAGTTGTTGATATTTTTTAAGAGATTAAATAATTAGAAAATGTCCATAATGAATGAATATGTGATTAAACAAACCTTCAAAACTAGATTAAGAAAGGCAGTGAATAAAAAACAAAGAGGAAAAAGGTGACTCATAACTACTGCAAAAAAGATCAAGGATGTCACTAAAACCACAAGCACCATGCTATCGTCACTCGTGGCTTCTGAGATTAGATAAGATTAAGAGTAGATAACCCACTCCAGTCTTGCTTCTGATCTGAACAGACCTATAGCTTTATCCATGCTCCTGCTGAAGGTTCAATTCAAAGCTACAGGTCTGAAAGTATTTGGAGCTGTAGAGAAATCCTAATAATAAAAAAATGGATGCAATGAAAATACGTGAATGCTGATAAGTGCAACATTTTTGATACTCATTCAGCACTTTTTTAGAAATTCATTCTACGTTACGACAATGATTCTAAGCTTATAACTTTTATTATTAGATTAAAACCTATTTACTAAAGAAGCTGAGATGATGTTCTCAGAATAATGAACCATCACTCTTCTCACATGGGACTACTTGAACTGTGAGAAGTAGAATGCTCTTACCTCCACAGCTCAGATTTGGGATCTAAAGGCATATTTCTTTTGAAAAAAGAAAAAAAATAGATCTGGAATATTTTAATAGTTTGGGTTTCATTTTCTCTATTTCTTAGTAATATACTTAACTCTAGTACTGAGGTCTGTATCTGTATGTCTGTAATAATCACAGTCGCCCAGTAATTTTTGGGGAGTTATTTATTTACTTTTTCCCCTAGGTTTGTTTTTTTTAATTTTTTTATAGGAATGTATTAATTCTCCTCTCTCCTTCAGATGCCGTGAGGATGAGGAGGTGGAGAAGAGCTGTACACACAGCTCTAACACCATCTGTAGAAAAAGAAGCTCCAGTCAGGCATACATAGGTACCACACACACCTTCTTAATACATTGGCACACACTTCCTTTTGTTGCTCAAATCATCTGAATTGAGTCCGTTGTGAATAGTTCTGACTCGTGTCTCTAGTCTGAGTCTTTCACATATTAATAAAAAAAAACAACAAAGTTTTTAAACTAAACACTTATTTTGTGAAAATGTGTGTACTCTCCTTTAACATGTACAGTGAATAAGGCTTGTTTAATATGGCAAATCACATTATATAACAAGAGGAAATGCTATAGGATTTCCTTTTTTTTTCCCTTTTCCATCAATTCAATTTCTTCTATTTTTGTGTGTGATACAGCTGTAATTGTCCTTGTGGTCACTGGCGTGGGGATTACACTGCTTGTGGTTATTCTGTACTGGAAACGTCCTGCATGGTGTAAAAAAACATTGGCATCTTGCTGCTCAGGAGGAGTATTTATAAACGTGAGTGTGTTTTAATTCTTACTTTTTCTTTTCCCCTCCCCCGGGCCTAATAACTTCTAGCATCAAGACGACCAGAGAACTGCAAAAACACATTGTAGTTATTGAACCTTCACTGAATGTGAATACAATTAGCGGTCAGTCAGTTGTTAGAAATGGAAAACTTATGTCTATAATAATAGTAGGAATCCCAGAATGGAGCTAGAAGAAATTCTTTTTTGATTCATGTTTCAATTGGCGATTGATTGATTGAAGAGCACCATAAAACAACGACGCTGACAGTAATATGATTGCGTAATAACTGTATCTGTTACTGCTGTGGTTTCCTGGGACAGGTTTTGAAGTGTTTGAGGGTGATTTTTTTTTTTTGCAGCTTGATTACTCATCCCCAGCACTCAGTTTCATAACGTTAAATTCAGATTTCATTTTTAACACTTGAAATGTAAAATCAGACAATCACATTTAAATTTTCAGCTTGCATTTATAGTCATTTTCTTCTGTTGTCAGTTTGCACAGCGTTTTACAAGCGTTAAACACCTGTTTTCAGATTCTCTTAAAAACGCTTAAAACAATACAATCTACTCGGAATTTGACCTTCATTTTAGACATTCTTTTGTGCTGAGGTTTGATATAAATCCAGTAGGTGGCAGTAGTTCCTCAGGCTCTTGCTTGCAGTGATACATGATAAAATTTTAATCAGTATACACTTTTTTTTACACTTGTAAAGCTTAAGTGAGCCACATATTTATCTGCAAAGTGTAAAATGTATTGAAATTCTGGTCTATTTTTTTTTTTTTATTTATTTGTCATGATTATTACGTATTTGGAGCTCCTTTGTTTAAAGGTCTCCATCATAAGTTGAATTATTCTCTCAGTAAAGGTGATGTATCTGACATTCACACTAGAGCTCTTCACTTCAATCAAAGGCCTTTCCATTGGTCGTCTTAGCACAGTGTCTAGAAATGTGGAACAGTTATAGTTCTCTCTCAGAGGTGTATACAAATGAAGAAGATGGGGGTGGTTGTTTTTATTTAGACAGTTGCTTTCTGCTAAACGTCTCATCCTAAACTCTGCCGTCTTGCAATGTATAAAGTGCTCAAAAAAGTTTTAAAAAGCACCATTTCTATGGGACATGTGCCCAACTAGTGAAACATGAAAGTATTAAATGTGCTTTTATTGTCACTGCACAAATACAAGTGAACTAGGGCCTGTGAATTAACACACACACACACACACACCACTTTATATTGAAATGAGTTATTCACTGCTATATTAATGTTTTAACTGTTAGATATAGCACAGTTTTAAGTATTTCAGACAATTTAATTCAAAATACCACGCTGTAAAGTTATAAAGCCTCTTATTACCAGTGAAGTTGTAATTGTCCAGTTATTTATTGTGCTTCCTGATTTCTTTGCCATTTTTTCTGAATATGAAACAGAGAACATAAACATATAATCAGTTTCTTCAGGCTATCCCTGCATGGAAGTAATTTTCTCTGCATATTATTTATTTAAGAAAAAGATACTATACCAATTTTATGAGACAATGAACCTTTCTGAAATACCGTACAGGAAGTGTAGACTATGATTATGGTTTTGATTCACTAGAGGAAATCATTTATTGCCCTGAGAACTTGGGTACTTTTCTTGAACTCTGATACCATTTTCTTAACCACAACAAAGGAGCAAAGTGCAGCCTGAACAGTCGTTCATTAAGAATATGTGCATATAATTATGCATCATTTCTTCTTGTGTTCTCATAAACCTAAAAAGGGGAAAACCATTCACAGGGTTATTAAAAGGTTAGGAACATGCCAATTCATAAGAGGAACAGTCCTTTACAATGGTGACAGTAATTGTTTTAGTATTGTTATTGACACCTTGTTTAAATATAGCCACTTTATTTACTGTCCACAATGGGCAGTGAATCTACAAAGTACCTTAGCTGCTGCTTAGCATAGCTAAGTACAACTAAAATACACTCCAACGCTGGAATTCCAATGTCAAAAAGGAGAAGTCATGGAATTATGAAAATCACAGGCTTGATAGACATACAAAATGTTCAAAATTTATATTCAGTATCTAATATGAGCACCACGTCTGGAAATGCATGCACTTACAAACCTTGGCATGCTATCAGGGAGGTTTAGTGGCTGTCTGAAGAATGTTCTGCCATGTTGAATGCACTTTGGCACTCAAATCCTCAAGATCCCCTGCTGGCAGCTCCCCTTGCAACTAAGGACCAATGTTGTCCCAGATGTTCTCAATCGAAGACATGTCAGGAGACACTGTAGGCCAAGGTAGCATGTTTAGGCCATGCAAGCTGCTCACAGTAGCACAGGCAACATGCTGCCTGGCATGTTCTGTTAGAAACAGGCTCCAGGACGCTGGAGAACTGGCTATACAAGTGGTTCCACAACCCAATTACTGTACCACTGAGCTGTTACCGTACCTGAAGTTAAGACTAGAGGGGTTCGGCTACTGTAAATTATGCCACGGCACATCAAAATCCAGGGAGTAAGACAGATGTGGTATTCCCTTGTAAAGGCCTCTGCGTGGCTTTGCCCAGGTGGTCTCCAGAACAATCTCAGACTTTTGTTGTCTCTGAGACAAATCCTCACTAAAGACTATTGACTTCCATTCCAGACTCCATTGCAATCTTACTGCGCACCATGATAGCATTTGTGAGCTGTGGCGTGAAGTCAAAGGAACACGCCTGTAACTGGACACTTGACTCGTAGCCTAATGTCGTGGAAATGGCTTCTGATGCTTTGTAGACACTCTAAGCTTGGGATGTGATTTCTAATTTCACTTGACATGCAGAATGGATCACACAGTGCCATTCTTCTAATCAGGCCATCTGTCCGTGCAGAGGATTGTCCTCCTTGGTGTTGCAATTTCAGTGTTGAGGAGTGTACTATAACAGCCAAAACACCATAAAAACCACCTTTGATACCATCAATGCAATAAAACCTGAGAATTGCTTAAGCTATACAACACGCCTTTCTAGCTGTTTTTCTTCTGCTCTTTAGGAAAGCAGCTGTGGCTCTGAGGAGTTGCAACAGAACGGTCTGAACTCTGCGCTGGAAGATGTGCAGGCCCCTTTTCTCAAGCAGAGCCCCAGTGAGCTGGTGGGTGTCAGGACAATGAAAAGTGATGAGGTGGTGGAGGAAGAGGACCGGGGGCTAGGAAGGAGCCTCCCCAACACCCCCACCTCCTCCCAGGGCAGCCTATGCTTGCCTGTCCAGCCCAGCCACAGCCTAGCACTGTCTGCTCCCCCACCACCGGTGAGAACCGCATCAAATATCTCACAGAGAGAGCGCTCAGTGGGGTTCACAAAGCAGGAATGCACCTTTTGCTACATGTCTTTACGATAACAGGTTAAAGTAGCATGAACCCTGTCCCAGACCGGATGTTTTAGAATTAAATTTGCTTTTATTTTTATATATCAGTATTAATATTGTACAGAAAATGCATAGTTACACCACAGGAAATCATTAAATACAATGGAAAGCTTTGCACATGAGCCTTATTCACCATGCCTAATGCCAAGTGTCACCTAGAAGGACTGTGTTCTCTCTGGTGATAAAGTTCCATCCAGTACCTTAGGGATGATTTGGAGATATGTGATCCACAATTAAATTCCTCCAGTTAACTAAGAAATCCTGCTTTGTGAACCACCCCCTGATGTCTTAATTTTGCATGTGAAAGGCAGAAAGGAGCCTTATATCAACACTTTAATGGGAGGTTTGATGCACACCACCAATGGTTACATCAGCACTGACATTTATTGTCAACATATTGTAAAGATATGTTCACTGTAAATGTTGGTTTAGGCCAGAGGTCATTAGTTTTGCTGGGGTTCAGCACAGTTTGGTGATAAGTCCTGCACAAACACACCTGGCAACTTCTGAGTTGGATCAGGTGTGTTTGTTCAGTGATGTCACCAATCTGTGCTGGACTCTGAGCCTGGAATTAATGACCCTGGTCCAGAGTGTCCTGCTGAGCTTTGTCTTAACACCAGCTTGCTTATGCGTGTCCAAGTGCTAAGCTATGACCTCATTTGTAGCAGCTCTACTTTTTGTTGCCTGACCTACTCTTTTTCAAATGCAGACACACTCCAAGAACATTGTATGTCGAAAAAGCCTTCTGAAATGTCTGAGCTATTTTAATGTGTACATATTTTGAAACTGACAGCTTGTGTAATATATATATATATATATATATATATATATATATATATATATATATATATATATATATATATATATATATATATATGTATATATGTGCGTGTGAACATAAAATGCTTTGAAGGGTAGCTGGATGAACCTAAGATCTCCATACCCAGTTCCAACTGTCAGTACAAACCCTTAAATACTGTGCTGTGGAACTGTGTTCTCTGGAGTGATTGAGCTCCATGTAATACCTTAGGCATATTTATTTAATAGTAGTACCTTGTCTCACTAATGCTCTCCCAGCATTGTTCCAAAAACTAAGCTTTTAAGCTTCTACTGCAGCAAAAGGAAACAAGCTCCCTGTTTGTTTATAGAGCAGAATATTGATTATTTTGATGGATCAGACACAGCAGTGCTGCTTCAGTTTGTAAACCCTCACTGTCATGGCTGAACTGAATAGTCCATCAAGCAAAAATTTCCAGCCAACAGCGTTCTTTGTCAACAGATGGTAGACTAGAGGACAACTGGCATAAAATGTGCAGCAACAAATGAGCTACTTTCCCTGACTTAGAGTGGACAGTGTCCAATATAATGACTGTAGTTCATGATAATGATGGTAACAGAGATAATTACCACGCCACACTATTAGAAATGCTTCCTCTATAGGAAATTAGTGGAAGTGTAAGAGAGGCGCTCCCAATAAAGCCTTGATAAATAGAATTACTGTTCGTGTTCAATGACAATGGAATAAATGGAACAAGAATGGAACCATCTATTGGCTGATTAAGGAACATACATAAAATAAAAGCTATGTACCTATTAATTTGTGTTTTCTCTCTTGTAATTAGGAAAATGAAAAAATAAGAAGACGACTAGTTCCTTTGAATGGTGAGTTTGTATTCTTTCTTGTTGTCTAAGTGATCTATACAAATTTTAATATTTGGACAAATATTGGGGAAATGTATCTCTAATTGTAGAACTAGCTTTAATTAAATTATCTTTATGCATTTCCTTTTAGATCATTGGTAGTGATCTATAATTTGATTTATTTTTACTGTACTGTAAATGTATTCTACCTATTAATTTATATTCTTTTTATTACCAAAGGAGAGGAATCACTGAAAAAATGCTTTGACCTCTTTGAAGAGATGGACGTTAACATTCACAACAGATTCTTCCGCAACATTGGACTAAATGACAATGCCATTAAAAATGCAGAGTCCCTGTCTCTGGAAGAGAAAGTTTACCAGCTGCTGAAAGTGTGGCTGGAGAAGGAAGGGATGACGGCAGACTTCAACACCCTCATAGAGGCATTGCTTCACCTCAACCAGAGGCTTACGGCAGAAAATATTGTCACCAGAGCCATAGCTAACAGATGGTACATGTACGAAGACATCTGAGAACTTCTGTTACTGCAGTATTTTATTCATCTGAAGTCTTTATTTCCCACAATTTCATAATAAAAGGAAAAAAGAAAAAAAAAATACAGTGCCGATCTGGAGCACCTGCATGAGCCGAAGCTTGTTAAGCTCCAAGCCGAGGGTCCACGATACGGGTACAAAGCCCTGTTGCGTTGGGCTGTGAAGACGTGGAATGTGTACACGGGAATGATGACCATCGAAAATCTTTCAGATAAATGACCAGTATTTGACCTTGTTGATATTAATGACTGAATGCTGTCTAAACATTAGAGCAATATTCCCACTGCTACAACAAAGCCTTTCTGTAAGAGAAGAAGCAGTTGCTGTTGGAAAGAAGAATACACTGACTATAATATAACCAAAGGCCCTGTCTAATCAGGGATGTTTGTAACGTAAAGTAATGTAGGATTTATATTAAAAATATTTATTTTTATACATAGGGAAAACAAATGCCTGTGTTTAAATGTCACTAAGTTTCAGACCCGTGTAAATGCAATGAATTAATGATTTACTCTAAATATTTATACTTGTGAAGAAAGATGGAATTATTTTCACTTTGCAAACACCAGTGTTACAGTATTGTTTACAGAACAATGGGGCATTTTTTTTTATTTATAAAAGGGTAAAGCAAAATGAAATAAAAGTTTCTCAAAAAAAGGATTTTTCTTAGAAGTCTGCTACCACTATTAAACCTCTATGAATTTTGAAATGAATTATAATTCAGAGCTTTGCAAAAAAAAAAATAGCATCCTGATGTAATTAAAAATACATTTATGCCACCTAACAGGGCTTCACTTTTGGGAAACTGTAGTGTTTAGTTTTTTCTCTATATTTTAGAACAGGCACTTGGTCCTGTAGCTAAAATAGGTCTTAATTAATTAGAACGATTTAAAATGTTATATATTTTCTTTAGTTACTCTAGTTACCATTTGAATTGTTGATGTTCTAGGGGCTTTATTTTGTGTGTATATATATATACAATAAGTATTTATTGCACAAGAACAGTGCAAATATACAAAAATAGACTAACGGTACTGGATGTTGACTTAATGTAAGTACAGATGAATGGGACCAAAGAAATTGTACTGTAACTACTACTGAGAAGTGATGTAGTGATTTAAGAACAGCAACACCTTTAAGAACAAATGCATGTGTTTAATGCAGTAACTGAGTGTGATGTCTAGACAGTAGATCTATGTATTGACAGGAAATATCAAAGTCCAATTGTGTTGCTTGAATGCGTGTATATCCATCAGCTCAGGCTTGGAACGAAGCTAATCCACAGTTTAGCAGTAAAGGGCCTGAATTACCCCAGATGGCTGGTGGCTTAGCGGTTGCAGTGTACTGAGTAAATGACCATGATGTAGAAAAGAGAGACCATGATGATCTTAGCTGTCCTTTGTATTCACTCAGAGACCGCAATTCCCAAACCTAGCAGTGATGCAGCTGCTCAGCGTGCTCTATATAGTGACTTGGTAGAAAATGGTAAAGATGGTGAGTGGGAGATGAGCTTATGAAGGATGCAGAGATGCTGCTGGACTTTCTTGACTATGGATTGATGTTTCAAGTGAAGGTCTTTGCTTAGTGAACACTAAGGAACTTATGTTCAACAACTATCCTTGGTTTTGCCCACGTTCAGATACAGATTGTTGACTTTACACCAGTGTGTCATTTGCCGCACTTCCTCTCTGTACACTGATGTCATCCTGCTGATGAGACCTACCACAGTAGTGTCATCAGCAAACATAATGATGTGGTTCTAAATGCGTTGCAGCACAGTTGTGTTGAAATGCTGTTTCTGACCCAGATTCAGTGAGGTCTCCCAGTCAGGAAATCCAGGATCCAACTGCAGAGGAAGGAGCTCAGGCCCAGCAGACTCAGCCTAACTTTTATATTTTTACACATGCATCTAGTATCTTAAGGTCCCACTTCAGTGAAAGTTTTAACCTCCTTAACATGTCCATGTGGGGTGGCATGGTGGTGCAGCAGGTAGAGGTGGAGTCACACAGCTCCAAGATCCTGGGGTTGTGGGATCCAGTCCCACTCTGGGTGACTGTTTGGTGTGTGTTCTCCCCATGTCCTCATGGGTTTCCTCCAGGTGCTCTGTCTTCCTCCCATGATCCAAAAAACACATGTTGGTAGGTTGAATTGTGATTCAAATGTGTCCCTAGGTGTGTGTGTGTGTGTTGCTCTGTGTAGGACTGGTGCCCCCTCCAGGGTGTGCTCCTGCCTTGCGCCTAGAGATTCCGGGTAGGCTTCGGACCCATGCCGACCCAACAGACAATGAATGAATAAATGAACATGTCTCTGTGTTATTATTTATACACTGGAAAATATGTCATGAGTGAAAAAATGCAGTCAGTGTCAAAGCTATACACACACTTCAAAACTGCGGTGTTCAAAGACCCCTAGTGGTGCTCAAGCACCTGCTCTTTTGCCCTGATGAGAAAAGTGCCCTTTCTGCTGGAGCCCAATTTTTTTCTTCATTCATCCATGTTTAAAAATAAAAATTACCCTCTCGTTCATCAATTGTATTTTGATATTTGACAAGCATTTATTGTGAGAATTCTGCCCCAATCAGGTCTGCGGCGCGAACAAGCTCCTGCCTTACCACTCCCTCCTCCTCCGGCTAGCACTCATGCTGTGCTGAGTGCCAGGCCACACCACTGCTACACACTTCTCCTCTGACCCACAGACAGACAGTGTTTGTGCAATTCCTGATGTTGTTTGGTGCAAAATTAACCAAACACTTAACATTATAGAGACACTGAAACATTACATACACAGCTCCAGGGACCTGGAGATTGTGAGTTCATGTCCCGCTCTGGGTGACTCTCTGTGAGGAGTTTGGTGTGTTCACCCCTTGTCCGCGTGGGTTTCCTCCGGGTGCTCCGATTTCCTCCCATGGTCCAAAAACACATGTTGGTAAGTGGTATGACGACTCAAAAGTGTCCATAGGTGTGAGTGAATGTGTGAGTGTGTGTGTCACCCTGTGAAGGACTGGCGCACCCTCCAGGGTGACCCTGAATTGGATAAGTGGTTACAGACAACGAATGAATGAATGAATAATTTTGGTGATGCATGCCCATTTCTTTATTTGGCTTAAGTACCTGCCCCAAAAATGTCTGTGCATGTGCCTGTGTAACTGTTCTGTCTCAGTCAGTTACACTAAGAAGAGTATTTCACATCGTTTTTATTTTTTATTAATCAATTATAATGATTCATTGTCATTGGTTGTTTTTGATTTGTCAACAGCATTTTACCTTTAACGTTATTTGTAGTCCTTTACCGGACCTAGTGGACTACATTTCCCAGTCACACCGTGGTCCGAAGCAAGTACATAGAAAAATGACAAATTTATTACTCTGAGAAAAACCGAAGGTACGTTTTTACATGGTTCGTTGAGGTTTGTGTTTTAGGAGCTATAAATAATTCTTAAAAGTGTTTAATAATATAGTTCATAGCTTTCGGTGACCTTTATTTTCTTTACGTTTACCTACGTATGTGTAAACAGGAAAAAGGACAGACTCACATTCACTCGTCTTTCAATCATGCAAATATGATTAAATCTACTAATTCAAATGTTTAAATAGAGATAATACGCACAATATGTAATTAAAACTACAAATACTTGACATATGTTCGTCAAATACAAGGTTAGGTTCTCTTTTCACAAACTTCTGTTTGGAGATTTCCGTTCCACCTTAAATGATACAACAGTTTCATGTTCAGGCTGCTGCACCATTTAAGGTGGAAGGGACTGTTCCATAACAAGTTACCGAATCTGAATTTGTGTGAGACTCGTATTTCGGAAAGTTTCGAAATTTATTCAGCACTATAAAAATGCTATATATATATATATATTGTGGCAGCCAATGGGAGGTGCCACTGGTGCAGAGACTCATGGGACTGTTTTTGTTTATTCTTAGATGTTCTAGTTATTAATGGTTTCAGTTAATCAGTGATGTTGTGCTGCTCTTACTGTTGTTTATGGGTTGTGGTGTCAGTTATGCATTGTTAATTTGGGTGGCCACCATGACCGAGATGAGTATGGCAATTAATGACCTTGGGCTATTTTCCTGTGTTGTTAAGCTTTGGGTTGTGTCAATAAAGGTGCAGTTTCTGTTGTACACCACCAGGTGGGCACAGGAAACCAGCAGAAAAGCTAAAGAAGTCCCTTTCTTCTTCTGGTGCTCGTCACATTGGTGTCAGAAGTGGGATGACAGCGCCTCCCAGAATGGAGAGAGAGATTGAGGAACTGCAACGTGCCATACAGCAGGATCTGCGCCTTCTGGAAGATGTGATACAGCGACAAAGAAGCCGAGCCAACGATCAGCGTTTGCAAGGCTTCCCAGATGGGGCCAGCGCACCGCGACGGCACCACCCCCCACAGGCACGGAGGAGGGGTGAAAGCCTGCAACGCACAGAAGATGGTGAGCTAGTAGCTAATGATATAGCTTCTCCTGCTAGCGAAACAGCTACGCTAGCGCCTATGTTTAGCTCACAGCAGGCAGGAGCTATGCCCAAGACGCTAGCCAAGCTACCCAAATACAATGGGATGACACCGCTGGAGCCCTATCTTTCACAAGTCCAACTAGCGGCACGGCACAGTGGTTGGAGCGACGAAGAGGCTGCCACACACCTGGCCCTGGCGTTGGAAGGGGGTGCACTGCAGGTGCTCCTTGATCTGGCCCCAGTGGAGCAGCAAAACCTGCGTGCCCTCACAATGGCATTGGAGAGGCGGTTTGGGAAGCAGCATTCCATCAACCAGAGCAGAGAACTACTAGCCAAACGTTGTCGCCAAGAAGGAGAGAACCTAGGCACCTTTGCCGCAGACGTGCAGCTGTATGCCAGGCGTGGCTATCCGGAGTTCCCCCCGGCTGGCCAGGAGGAGCTGAGCCTATATGCCTTTCTGCAAGGTCTGTCCCCGGAGCGGCTGCGCCAACATGTTCGCCTTGCCATGCCCCGGTCTCTTAGCAAAGCCCTCCACGAAGCCGAACGAGCTGAGTTAGTGCTCTCTTCACGACCTCACCAGCAGAGAGCTCTCGCCCACCACCCATATGCAAGAGCAGCTGACAGTGAGGGGTCGGAGGAAATAGCAGCTTCTGCCAGCTTCAACCCAGGACAGCCCGAAGACGTCCATGGCGAATAACAGACCGTTGCTATCGATGTGATGAGCCTGGACATGTGGCACGCGACTGCCCTGCACCAACTCCGAAGGCCAGGGCTACCCAGCCACAGGGAAACGACAGCGGAGTGGCCTAGTGAGGGGACCACCACTCCGTCTAACCACCCCCCTCCAAGGACGATGCACGCTGGTAGGCCGGCTAGGTCATGAGAAAGGGCTATACTTGCATTGTACTGTTGATGGCCAACCTTGCAGAGCCCTCGTTGATACAGGATCTACTATTTCCCTCATTCGACCTGGTGTCCTCCCTAGCACACTCGACTCACGTGCAGGTGGGTGGCTACCAACCGACACCCAGTTGAGGAAATTACTGCAAATCCTGGCAGGGGGCATGGAGCTGGCACACGAGTTCTGGCTCGCCAACATCCAGGACCAGTGCATCATCGGTTTGGACCTGCTGAGCCGCTGGGAGGCCTGTGTTGATGTGTCGAGGCCGGCCATCACCCTTGGCACAAAGACTTTTGCCCTCCAGCGTGGCCAAATAAGTAAAAAGAAGATCAAAAGCCGGCAAGCAAGTTGTCATGCAGCCACGCCCCAGCTAGTTCCGGATCCTGGTGCTACATCGACTACTGCCTGTGACCCAGCATCGCCGCCTCTCGTCCAAGCCCCAAAAACTGGGTCTGCTATCCTCCCATCTGCTGAGACAATCATGGCTGTCCATGACTTATGGCAACGCAGTGGGGCCGGCCTGACCCATGACCAGCTCCACAAGTTAAAGTGCCTCCTGGATGACAACATAGACATCTTTGCTGCCAGCGACAGAGACTGCAGGCGGACTGGGCTAGTCCAACACACCATTGACACTGGTTCTGCTCTGCCTATTCGCCTTCGCCCACACCGGCTACCCCTTGCAAAACGACAGGTGGCAGAGGATATGATCCGCGAGATGGCGGCTGCTGGTGTGATCGAACCTTCTGACAGTCCGTGGGCATTCCCAGTTGTCTTGGTAAGGAGGAAGGATGGCCGCTGGCGTTTCTGTGTAGACTACCGCCCTCTCAACGCTGTCACCAGGAAGGACTCCTATCCACTTCCACGGATAGATGATGCGCTTGACCACATTGCAGGTTCCAGCTGGTTTAGCTCCCTTGACCTGCGCAGTGGCTACTGGCAGGTAGAGCTTGCCCCTGAAGCTAGACCAAAAACTGCCTTCACCCTGGGACAAGGGCTGTGGCAGTTCAATGTGATGCCATTTGGACTCTGCAATGCTCCGGCAACATTTGAAAGACTGATGGAAAGAGTACTGGCACACATTCCCCGAACCTGCTGTGTTGTGTACCTGGATGACCTGCTGGTGCATGCCAACGACTTCGACACAGCACTGTCGAACCTGAGTGAGGTCTTCACTGCTATACGGCAAGCTGGGTTGCGGCTGAACCCAATAAAGTGTCAGCTGTTGGCGAGGGAGACCACCTTCTTGGGGCATGTGGTGAGTGCTCATGGGGTAGCCACTGACCCCGCCAAAGTGGCTGCGGTTCAGGACTGGCCGTACCCCAGGAATGTCAGGGAGCTTCGGAGTTTCCTAGGACTGGCATCTTACTACCGCCGGTTCATAAGAGGGTTCGCCACCATAGCCAGTCCTCTCCACTGCATGACCAACAAGGGCCAGCCCTTCAGTTGGGACAACACGTGCGCCACGGCCTTTGACCAACTCAAAGAGGCTCTCACAAAGGCCCCTGTTTTGGCTTATCCGGATCCCCAACGACTCTTCATTTTGGACACTGATGCCAGCAACGTAGGCGTTGGAGCTGTCCTGTCCCAACAGTCTGGAGGTAGGGAACGTGCTGTGGCCTATTTCAGTCGCACCTTGGACAGAGCTGAGAGAAACTACTGTGTCACTCGACGTGAGCTGTTGGCGGTAGTATTGGCTGTACGGCACTTCCGTCCCTACTTGCTGGGTAGCCATTTCCTCCTTCGCACCGATCATGTCTCTCTGACTTGGCTTTTAAACTTCAAGCATCCAGAGGGCCAAGTGGCTCGCTGGTTAGAAGTACTCCAGGCATATGATTTTGAGATCCAGCATCGAGCAGGTCGTCAGCATGGCAATGCTGATGCCCTCTCCAGACGTCCCTGCATAGCGGAAAAGTGTCGTCACTGCCAACGGCAAGAAGAGCGGGGCCAAATAGCAATGATGGTAGCAGCTGCTCAGGTTACCCCCAGTGGGGAAGGGTGGCTCCCTCTGACTCCGCAACAACTGGGAGAGCACCAGGAGGCAGACACAGTATTGGCTCAGGTGAGGGGCTGGCTGGAGAGTGCACAGCGCCCCGAGTGGAAGGGCGTGTCAGCACAAGGACCCGAGGTGAAAGCCTATTACTCCCAGTGGGGCAACCTGGAGATCCATGATGGCCTCCTGTACCGGAGATGGCATGCCCCAGGGCGGGGTAAAGACATACTACAGCTGCTAATGCCCCAATCGCTACGACCTCAGGTACTCGAGCTGGTCCATGGTTCAGTGGGGATGGGACACTATGGGAATGCTAAGACCCTTCACCGCCTGAGGGGAAGGTTCTATTGGCCTAGTTGCAGACAAGATGTAGAGTTACATGTGCACTGCTGCGACACTTGTGCAGCCCAGAAGGGACCAACTCAGCGGTCCCGTGCCCCACTGCAACGGTACATGGTGGGGGCCCCAATGGAGCGGGTAGGAGTGGATGTTCTGGGGCCCTTCCCCATCACTGAGTCAGGCAATCGGTACATACTTGTGGCCATGGACTATTTCACAAAGTGGCCTGAGGCATATGCGGTACCGGACCAGAGTGCAACTACGACTGCGGGAAAGCTGGTGGAGGAGATGTTCACTCGCTTTGGGGTCCCCGCCGAACTCCACAGTGACCAAGGGAGGAACTTTGAGTCACAGGTGTTTAAGGAGGTCTGCAGGCTGCTTGGGGTGGACAAGACTAGGACAACACCACTACACCCCCAAAGTGATGGTCTGGTTGAGCGATTCAACCGCACACTAGCTACTCAACTCGCCATCCTCACCAGTCAACACCAACGCGACTGGGACCAACATCTGCCCCTGGTCCTTTGGTCTTATCGAACTGCGGTCCAAGAGTCCAGCCAGTGCACACCTGCTGCCCTCATGTTCGGGCGGGAGCTCCGCACACCAGTGGACTTGGTGTTTGGGGCCCCACCTGAGCCGGAGATTGTTGGAGGGACTGAAATGGACTACCTTAGGAGGCTGAGGGAACGTCTACAGGTGGTCCATGACTATACTCGCCAAGCCCAGGAAGAAGCTGGAGTGCGGCAGAAGAGGGCCTATGACTCCAGGTGCAGGGGGAGGGCTTTTGTTCCAGGGGACAAGGTCTGGGTGTATTGCCCGGTCCGCAAGAAGGGTGTGTCCCCCAAGCTTTGTTGTCACTGGCAAGGGCCTGCTGACATTGTGACACGGCTGTCAGATGTGGTGTATCAGGTGCGCATGCCCGGCCGGGGGCGCATGGTGGTATTGCACCAGGACAGACTCTCACTATATCGGCCACTTGCCTCGCCGACCGTTGGAGATGGGGGTACTGGAGGTACCCCATGTACAAACAGGGACGATGCCCCCTCTGCTGGTATCAGGCAGCCTACTCGTCTAAGACGGGTTCCGGGACACTTGAGAGACATTGTGTTGGGCGATGGGGTTGTCGGGGGCGACTAACCCCTTCTGGTGGGGGCTATGTGGCAGCCAATGGGAGGTGCCACTGGTGCAGAGACTCATGGGACTGTTTTTGTTTATTCTTAGATGTTCTAGTTATTAATGGTTTCAGTTAATCAGTGATGTTGTGCTGCTCTTACTGTTGTTTATGGGTTGTGGTGTCAGTTATGCATTGTTAATTTGGGTGGCCACCATGACCGAGATGAGTATGGCAATTAATGACCTTGGGCTATTTTCCTGTGTTGTTAAGCTTTGGGTTGTGTCAATAAAGGTGCAGTTTCTGTGGTACACCACCAGGTGGGCACAGGAAACCAGCAGAAAAGCTAAAGAAGTCTCTTTCTTCTTCTGGTGCTCGTCACAATATATATATATATATACGCCTAATCCACATTAAAATCAATAAGGAAGCACCTGTTCTCAGTTAGACAAACGAAACTAATAGGCGAGTTTTCAGTAACGCAAAGAAAGGAGAAGTGAAATCAGCTTTAAAGGGGAATTCCACCCATTTTTCAAAAGTGATGTATAATTCGGTTTTTGTGATGTAAACAAAGTCCTGCAGAGAGGTTTACGTAAAATATTTAGTTGTAGAGAATCTTTACACCAGTATTTTGTTGTAGTGGTGTTGAGTGGAACCAGATGTCAACACATACGTCCAATCTATTTGTCTGTTTATCAATCTTTCTATCAACAAACATTGTCATCTGAGTTTTTATATAAGTTTTATATAAACTTTCTCTGGGGACTAAATGCTCTCAAGGCCATCAGATCAGCAGCCTTCCAACATCTAATGTAAAGCCTGTTTATTCTCTAGGTTTTAAAACAAATCCTGGAAGGACAGGTGTCTGAAGTGTTGTATTATAAATGCAGTATGTAAATTGGTATAAAACACTTTTTAACTCATTATGAAATTATCTTACATATACATTTTTGAAATTTCGTAATCATTTACATTGTTAATACAGGAATTTTGTCAAATTTGGTGGAAGTCCCCTCTAAATGACACCGGGTGGCTCTTGGGTATTTGTTGTCACCAAAAACGGAACTTTCCTGCCCATGCGAGAATAGACCCTACACAGTTCTGATTTATTGTTATTTTAATAGATGAAGTGCTCTGTATGTCTGTTATTTCGTGAGGTAAGTGCTGTATTTACATTCTGACACGTTAGGTGGCATTGTCAAATAGATAAAATAATTTGTCTTTCATATGTCATTAAAATAATTTAAAAGTATGTGTGCAGATGATGGAACATTGTACTGCATGTTTTATAAATTGTCAACCTCATTTTGCACCTTGTATTTCAGGAGCACAAATGAATCAAGTGTAAAAAAAAAAAAAAATATATATATATATAAAATAGATTTTTTTCAGTTTTACTAATATAAAATCTATTTTTTCTTTGGTGTGGTATATCTTTTAATATTTCTTTCATGCTTATTTATCTTTATTATTACTTTATTTCCATTTTTTCAATATCTTATTCTTCTTTATGAGATCTAGGTTTCTTATTCTCATTTTAGGTGCTATAAAATGTACAGAAGTGTATTGTCTGTTTAGAATGTGCATGTCTTAAAAAAACTGTGTCCATGATTATATTATTTACATTATTACTTATTATTTACATTATATTCATTATCACAAGAATTCAAGAACACCTCTTACCAATTATTAAATGATTTTGTCTTCCTCCCCCAGCTGGTTTCATGATGAGGTCCACAGTTGTTTTCTATGCAACCCACTTGCTGTGTGTGCTGCTGAGTGTAGTGTGTGTGGTGCTGGTGGTCCACTGGAACAGCAGATATCGTGGGGGGTTTGCCTGGGACCACCAAGACAAGCAGTTCAACTGGCACCCAGTTCTGATGGTACTGGGGCTGGTGGTGCTCTATGGAAATGGTGAGAACTGAATTACACAAAGGGACATGTTCCATTGATTCAGTGCATACGATTCATATTAAAAGCTTAAATATGAAGACAATACTTCAGTTAAATACTTCATATTTTAAAGGTGGCCTCTATCCTAGTGATGATACCCAGCTGTCAAAACCATAAACGCCACCACGGTTATTACAAATAAAAAGTCAAAAGAAAATGTTATCCTTAAAGCAAGACATATACAATGACAAAACAATAAACTCAGACAGTAATCACTGACGTTTTTAAATCTGCAGCCCATGCCCTTGTGGCGAAACACTTGAACCACCCAAAAACAGGTTTGACCAGTTCATCAGGAGGAAACCTGTCTCATATTATACTGTGATATTACATTATATTAGGTATTATATTATTATCTATGTTCTGAGCTAAACTTGGTGGGAGTCATCTATAGAGCATTAACTGGTTGATTAAAAGACTACATGTGTGGGTTTATGCACATTAGGCTTTATTAAATAACAAATAAATAAAAATTATTTTTTAGGTGACAGAAATGGCAATATAAGGCATGATATTTTTACTTTCACCCACTTGATAGACATATCACTCTGCACTGTTCTTCCAAAGTAATATAAATGACTACTATATCAGTATTTATTGTGTTTACTGCAGTTCCAACCAAGCCGTCAGCTCTTAAACAGTGAAACTCCACACAATAAGGAACAGTAAAACTAGGAAAACCACAGAGGAAACAAAACTTACTGTAAGCCTCTAAAAATGGCAATAAAACAAAAAGAACTATAAAAACAGACAGATTGCAGTAAAATAGAGTGAAAGGCTCGTTGAGTCTCTGGATATAACACTAAAAACTAGGAGCTTGTCTTTGTTTGATACCAATAAACTGTGCTGAAAGGACACTACCAGTCTGTTAAAGGAAAGCTCCAATATTTTCTAACCCAATCTCTGCTCACTGTGCCTGTTTCCTACGGACCATTAGCATGTAGTATCGTTTCATCTGTTTCCCTGTACATAAAAACGAACTGAAAACCTGTTCACCTAAAACTCCCTTACAATGAAAGATGGGCAGTTGCACTGCTCCACAAGTAAACTTTTAAATGATGTCAGGTCTTACCAAAGTGTAAGATGTTTTTACAACTTTAAAACACTGAAACACTACACAGTTACTCTTGCTTTCCATAAGGCAGGGTTTTCATTGAAAACTTAGGATCAAAAACTTTCATGAACTTGTATGAAACCAGTGAATCTTTGAAACTTCTGAGTTCTATAAAGCCTCCTGCAACTCACTTCAAACTTGTTTGAAACTTTGTAGTCAGTCAAGATGCTAATTATGTACCACATGATCACACATCAGTTACTATCGTTTGAATCAGTTCATTTCACTGATCAAACAAACCTGGACCAGGAAATAAAATGGTTCATTAGAATAGCTTTGCTTATATGCAAGTATTCACACAGTTAGATGCATTAACTAACCAGCTGGTATTAACACAACGGCTGACTTTAAATATGATAAATAAACACACTACAGATGATTGTTTTTATAGCTAGAGCAGAATACAGATGAATGAAGTAGCTGCTTGTGAAATAATTTAGATTTCATGCAGCTAGTTTCTGGTCTGACTGAAGAAATATAGTGTACTATTTCCATCCATCCATCCATTATCTGTAACCGCTTATCCAATTTAGGGTCGCGGGGGGTCCAGAGCCTACCTGGAATCATCGGGCGCAAGGCGGGAATACACTCTGGAGGGGGCGCCAGTCCTTCACAGGGCAACACAGACACACACAGATTCACTCACACGCACACACCTACGGACACTTTCGAGTCGCCAATCCACCTACCAACGTGTGTTTTTGGACTGTGGGCGGAAACCGGAGCACCCGGAGGAAACCCACTCGGACACGGGGAGAACACAGTGTACTATTTCTTTCACAGTATTTGTTTGGTATAAAAAGAAAATCTTTGATTGGATGACTTTATGTGTATGTTGTAGATTGTGGGATGGAGGATCATTTAAGAAAACCTTAAATGTAAAGGCTAGAGACAGATGCGAGAAATTATGATTTTATAATAAAAAGCAGAGACCAGGCCCGAGAAATACTCAGAGGCCCAGAAGGACTAAAGCCAGAGGCAAAAATAGAGAAAGATCTAAGCAAGAATTCTGTACACGTGAAAACAAAATAGGAAAAACACTCGGCTGAAGGAAAACGTGGCTGTTCTACACATCGTTACAGCCCTAAAACAAGGTTTAACAAAGCGCTCTCCCTCCTTCACCTACTGCTACAAGCACAGAGAGCCACTGTGAGCACATGCCCCAAGCGCTGCGCTGTTTTCACCTGTAGCCTGTTAAAGCACATAACTGATATTACATTGACCACTTCTCATTTTTTATTTCTAAACTTTTATTGCCCATAAAAGATATATGTTTGATAATGGGTGGTACTTGGTCTAAAAAGTTTGAGAACCACTGCCTTAAACTGTTTCTTTAATTCAAGAGAAGATATTAAACAAAACACAATCAGACAACACCTATTAAGTCTCTGTCAACCAATCAGCGTTCTCTCCCTCTCTTTCAGCTGCTGTGGTGTATCGTATCCCACTGACCTGGGGTCAGAATAAACAGCCATGGAAGCTGCTTCATGCTGGTCTCCTGCTGCTCTCGCTGCTCTTTGCCGTGTTGGGGCTTTGTGCAGTGTTTGACTACCACAATGCTAACAACATCCCAAACGTGTACTCCTTACACAGCTGGGTTGGAATCGTCACCACTGCCCTCTTCGCTGGACAGGTTTGTCTTTTTATTAGAGCTTAGAAATGTGTGCAAAAAGTATTGTAAACACTGTTTACTCAAAAATGATTGTGTGTTGTTGATGTTTTTTGGGACTGAACACAGCATTGCGCATCAGTTCAGACAGATCAGCAGTTTTTTCATTCCATATTGCACCATCCATCTCTTGCTAGATTTTATTTGGCTTGTTTGTGTTGGATGACTGCATTTTGTCATGTAGACAAGTCTCTCTTGGCTGTTTACCCTCTGCAATGTTTACACAACATGTTTAGTTTCTACTCTGCTCTCAGGGAACTAGAAGTGAGCAGGTACTAAAAGAGTATCCAGGTACCAAATTTGCATAATGAAAAAGCAAAAATAAATAAATAAATAAATAAAAAGTTAAGAAGATTTCCTTTCCTGTCAAGGTTTTGAGATACACACACACACACACACATACAAAGTTGTTGACCATTAAACAACTTCATTATATATTGCAGAACAACACAACATGCAGTAAAATCTAGAGTAGTGGATAATACATTTGATGTGTCTCTTTTTTAGTGGGCTGCAGGTTTTGGGGCATTCCTCCTTCCTTGTTCTCCAATGGCTTTGAGAGTCTTTGTCAAGCCCACCCATGTGTGGATGGGTTCCATTATCCTTGTCCTCAGCATAGTGTCCTGCATCTCGGGGATCAACGAGAAGCTGTTCTTTGCTCTGTATGTAAATACCGTTTGTGTATTTTTTTCAATTACATTCTAAGACATTACTTGCAGGGTGGTCAGTCAAGGTGGTCACAGAAAAAACATGATTCATGATTTTATTTTCAAGCAAAATTCTAATAAGGTTTTTAAAAATAAATGGTGGCAATAACTGTGCTGTTGCATAATTTCCAATTTTCAAATGTCACCAGGGCTGGGAGGCACAAGGGAGTCAGTTGGCTTCAGTTAATAGCAACTGATTAATTAATCATTCAAATAAAAGGTTTTTTTTAATGAAATTAAAAAAAAAAAACCTAATAATTACAATTCTCCATGGTGCTGTTTTACTGTTTTACATTGTTACAGCACTAGAAATGAATCATTTTGTCTATTGTTTTGTTGGTCACACAGCTAAAGCACATGACCAGTCACAGGACTTGCCGTGACCTTCTATAAGGAAGTAAACCTGTTGTTGTCATCAGATTATCTTTTGTATCAGAGAAAGGTATTTCCCCAGCTTCCTTTAAGCAATAACATATCTCAGAACCATGTGATATTACACACCGGTAATAGCTCGGTATTAATATAGAATTTATTTATTTTGCTGCTATTACAGTTTTACTCTTCTGTGGATACTTTACACTAGATACTGGAACACTTGATAGTATTAGTGAGGTCAGGTCCTGATGTTAGATTAGTTCTAGATCCATTCCAGCTCATCCCAAAGGTATTGGATGGAGCTCCATCACTCGTCCAAAGAATGCAGTCTTAATGCTCCACAGCTCAGTGATGGGAGGCTTATATGCGGCTGCTTAGAACAAACCACTTTATGCCATGCTTTTTTTATATAAAGATTATGCAAACAGTGTGTGCACATCATCTGTGCCCACAAGTATGTTTTTTTTCCCTAGAATTTTACTTTATAAATACACAGTATTAAGGTTTGTTTTGCTTTTGAGAATACACTAGTTTATAGAAATAGCGGACATCTACCATGCTTTCAAGGTCAAAAGACACTTGTGGGTCTTGTTGTGTTTATTATAGGCAGAGAGAGCTTAATGGATCACTTAAAGCTATTTAAAGGCCACAGACAGAGTGCAGTCTGTGGATGGCTTATCTAACAGGCTCAGAGCACACACTTTCACTATGTATTTTGTGCTTTAGTCTTAAACATGTGTTAACACGGTATATTAGAGGTTCTTTGTAATGACGGATTATAAGTGCTTATATTGCTTACAAAAGCATTCAGTTGTTACACAACTTAAAAATGTATGAAATGAAATGCACTGAAATATCATCATGCTCAGTGTCAACTTACAAGCCTCATTGGACCGTGGAACTGTGCCCTCTGAGTGGTGGAGTCCCAACCAAAAACTTTTGGATGAGTCAGAGTGGCAGAACTAATCACTCTGCGTTAGGAACCGACTCCATTAATGCATCATATTCTAACGTCTAGCCTAAAGTTTTCCCCAAAAAGTAAAAGTTACTGTGGCAAACGGGTGAAAACACTTTATAAATACCATTAATATCAGAAGCAACGCTGAGAGAGTCAGAGAGAAAGGAAAAGAGACTGAGCGAAAGGCACGACTTTTTCTGTGTAAGTTCCTTCCAACGCTAAAGTTGTCCTGCTATTGGTCCTTCCTTCAGAAAGAAGAACACCAATGGGACGGTGCCTTATGCCCAGCTGCCTCCAGAGGCGTTCCTCGGCAATTCTCTGGGCGTAGTCCTTGTCGCCTTCGGATTGGTCGTCTTAAAAATCCTGGCCAATGAGACGTGGAGACGTCCAGAGCACAGGAACGAGGCGGGAGAGTACAGGGTATGTTTTTGTGTGTATGTGTGTGTGCGCAGTTTAAAATCAAGTGTGTTTTTCATATTATTATTATTATAAGTATTATTATAAATCTAATTTATTTTGAGAATTAATTTCATTGGTCAATTTCATGAGGTTCAATTATCAATTTTAATGTTGCCCTACAGGCCCCACATACAAATGAAGTGAGGCAAGGCAAGGCAAGTTAAGTTTATTTATAGAGCACCTTTCATACAGAAGCAATTCAAAGTGCTTTACAGAAAAAGAAATTACATTAAAAGCCAGAGTAAAATCATAAATTCCAATAAGACAATTACATAAAAAGAGTAAAATGATTAAAATGATTGAAACAATTTAAAATGACAATAAATGAAAAGAAATAAAAGAAATAAAATGCCGTTACAGAAAAGTGCAGAATATTTTAAACTGAGCTGTAAGCCTGCTCAAACAAGAGAGTTTTAAGTCTTGATTTAAATGTGTCTAACGTTGGGGCACTTCTAATATTCTCAGACAGCTGGTTCCATTTAAAAGTGGCATAGTAGCTAAATGCTGCCTCTCCATGTTTAGTTTTGACCCGAGGCAGGACTAACTGACTAGTTCCTAAAGATCTGAGATCTCTGCTCGGCTCATATCTCTGTAGCAGATCTGATAAATACGCTGGTCCTACCCCATTGAGACATTTATAAACCAGTAATAACACCTTAAAGTCTATTCTATAACAGACTGGTATCCAGTGTAAGGATTTGAGGATGGGGGTGATATGATCTCTTCTTTTGCTCCGAGTGAGAACTCTGGCAGCTGCATTTTGAATCAGCTGAAGCTGTTTAATGGTCTTTTTTGGAAGTCCAGCTAAGAGACCATTACAGTAATCAATCCTGCTAGAAATAAAAGCATGGATAAGTTTCTCCAGGTCTGGTTTAGTCAGAAAATCTCTAATCTTACTGATGTTCTTAAGATGGTGAGGTCAGTAAGATTTGCCTAAAGCTCATAAATCTTTGTTCTTATTTCCAGCCACTGACCTCAGATGAAAGCTGATGTCCAGAGATTTACATTTCCCTTGTTCTCTGACTGGGCTGCAGTGGACGTTTACAGAAGCTCTATCCCATCAGTCTGTCTCTTTTCTTTTTATGTCATATAATAAACACCATATGTCCAAACTATGCATTCCATCGTGGGCTGAATATGCATCTAAGCTAGTTTTATGTCAAAGCAATAAAATGTCATAAAATATCATTAAATGTTAAAAATAAAAGCATAATTTTTTTGCATGAAACGTTTCTTTTGCATGAACCCTTTTGTTCCACCGCCCGGTTTAAACCGGTTTTTGTAAAAAAAAAAAAAAAAAAAAAAAAAAAAAAAATCTGTCGTTCAGATCAACGTTGGCAATATAAGTAGCCAATGGGAGTTGCGGAAATAATTCAAGCCAATCATAACTAGGAAGCGGTGCCTTGACTTATTTTGCATACTCGCTGTATTTAAACACACTCAGACTTTGCGTTTTTTTGGGTTTTATTTTCTAATTGCTTTTTTCAAGATGTCAGAACCAGCGAAAACCGCGCCAAAGAAAGGCTCAAAGAAGACGGTTACAAAGACTGCGGGGAAGGGGTGGGGTGGGGAGAAGCGCAAGAAAACACGTAAGGAGAGCTACGCCATTTTCGTTTATAAAGTGCTGAAGCAGGTGCATCCGGACACGGGAATCTCCTCCAAAGCCATGAGCATCATGAACTCGTTTGTGAATGATATTTTCGAGCGTATCCCCGGGGAGTCCTCCCGCCTGGCACATTACAACAAGCGCTCCACCAGCACTTCCAGAGAGATACAGACTGCCGTGCGTCTGCTCCTGCCCGGGGAGCTGGCCAAACACGCCGTGTCCGAGGGCACCAAGGCCGTCACCAAGTACACTAGCTCCAAGTGAGAGCTCCACCAATCCATTCCCTAGCAACACAAAGTTATAACTCACAAAAAGGCTCTTTTCAGAGCCGCACACAACTCAAAAGAGAACCTTCTTTGTTTTATTGATGCCATTTAGTTTTAAAATTAGATTAGATTCAACTTTATTGTCATTGTGCAGAGTACAAGTACAGGGCCAATGAAATGTTAGCATCTAACGAGAAGTGCAATATATAACATTATTTACATAAAGTGCAGTTGTGTATGACATATATACATAGTATAAACACGTTAAAGTGAAATACGAAATTTACAGGATTATGTATATATATATATATGTGTGTGTGTGTGTGTATAAAGATTATATAGGATTATATATATATAAGATTATATATAGAATGCACATATATTGAATATGTTATATATAAACATTAGAATCTACATATATTCTTATAAGTGAGATATATAACATCGTGATTATGGAAGTTGTAACAATATAAACATATTGAAATATAAAACATGTAGGTGATGCTTTATGTACTGAGGGATAAATTAAATACAACTTTACAGAAGGTGCAGTGAAATGATTGTGCAATGTTTATTTAAAGTGTCTGAATAGTGTTCATCAGGATAACAGCCTCAGGAAAAAAACTGTTATGAAGCCTGTTAGTGCGGGAACGGAGGCTCCTGTAACGTCTGCCAGATGGTAAAAGGCTGAAAAGTCCATGATTTGGGTGGGTGACATCCTCGATGATGTTTCTTGCCCTGCCCAGGCAGCATTTATGGTAGATAAATCGGTGCCTATGATGCGCTGTGCTGTTTTCACCACCCCCTGGAGCTTTGCAGTCTGCAACACAGCAACTGCCGTACCATACAGAGATGCAGTTGGTAAGTATGCTCTCGATGGTACAGCGGTAAAAGTTCACCAGTATCCTGGGAGACAAGTGAGCTTTCTTCAGACTCTGAAGAAAATAGAGGCGCTGCTGTGCCTTTTTGATGAGGACGGAGGAGTTCAAGGACCAGGTGAGATCACTGGAAATGTGGAGACCAAGGAACTTGAAACTGGACACCTGATCCACTGCAGTTCCGTTGATGTAAATGGGGGTGTAAGCTTGGTTCCTAGTCTGTCTGAAGTCCATGACGATCTCCTTTGTCTTGAGCGTGTTTAGTGCCAGGTTATTGTTGTGGCACCATAAAGACAGATGCTGTACTTCATCCCGGTAGACCGTTTCACTATTGTCTGTAATCAAGCCTATCACTGTGGTGTCATCTGCAAATTTGACTATGGTGTTTGAACCATAGGCAGGTACACAGTCATGGGTGAAGAGAGAGTACAGAATCGGGCTCAAAACACAGCCTTGTGGAATGCCAGTGTTCAAGATGATGGTAGATGAATGAAGGAAAATCAACATATGGTAATAAATGAATAATAACATTAAATATTTCTACTAACAAACTAGTTTTATGCAGACAATAAAATAAAGTCCCATTAATAATAAAAACAAATCCAAAAAGTGACCCCTAATTTCTTGAATGATTCAGTATTCATTCATTTCATGACACAGTAAAAGAACACTTTATTTTGTTTGTTTACCTGCCTTGTAATGCATTTAAAAAAAAAAAACAACAAAAAAAAAATGAAATTTTAAGCTGGGTTAAGCTGGAGTCTAGCAAACAGTGCTAAGGCTAAATGATGGTATTATTAGCATTGTTTGTATGCTGTTCTTATTGAAATTTTGTTATGAAACATTTCTGTAAGGTCTCTTTAAAGTATCACACACCAATCTGTAACAGCACCTTTCACTTTAATTGCGTTTACCTGAGTGTTTTACAGTTGCATCTGCAATGCTCACTAGGACTAGACTAGGACCCAGTCTTCTGTAAAGGTGCTTGTGACTGATACCATTTGTGAAAGGCCCCCTCTGAACAAACTAAATATATCATTTATGTAAGTACCTTATAATAAATGGATAATAATAAAGCTAAAAAACTATTTCAGTCTACTTTGACTATAAGCACAGTGCAGAAATGTCTCGAAAAGGATTTGCACAAATGATAATAGATTATTATAGAAAAAAAGCCCAGCCGGTGCACTTTCCACCACCTTTGCAGTGGTAGCATTACTAATGGAAACTTTAGATTTTTAAAAACAGAGATTGCCTCTGGTGGCATAAATTAATTCTGCTTTATAAGTGAACATCAGTGTTAGTAAACTAGCACTAATACTAGCTGTTAGCATGTTTAGCACTGTATGGACATCTTTTGCAGACATTTTGTGATTGAAACACACACACACAAATATAACACTAAAGAACAATGAAGACTGGCCTGTTTTCAAGTGTATTAACACTTAATCATAGGAAGAGAGTATGCAGAGTGAGGATTATTCACTATGTTAAATCAATGAGGATTATTAACTGTGTTTTGAAAAACCTTTGTACAAACAATAAAAAGCCAGTGGCAAATAAAACCTGCACTGTTTTTTCATAAACATTAGCTCTAGGATTCTAGTACACTAATGCCAGCTGAAGCCGAGTTAGCATATTTAGCTTTGTATTTGGAACGTAGTCTGGTCAAGCAGTAAAACAAACCTGATATCAGAACATTGGCGTGGAAAAGTGTCCCGGAATTCCACAAAAAATACCCAGAACAACAGTATTTCTTGTTCTGTTTTGTTAATGGCACGGTGCCAGAGAGGGACGGGCTGGTTTCAACTAGGTCCGCGTCCTCTTTATATACATTTTTGCTCTCTCGGGTGCTGTATTCATTTTGCTGTTGGATTGCGAAGCATCAGAGAAGCGAAGAAGACATGTCAGGCCGTGGAAAAGGTGGCAAGGGGCTGGGGAAAGGCGGCGCGAAGCGGCATCGTAAAGTTCTCCGGGACAACATCCAGGGTATCACCAAACCGGCGATCCGTCGTTTGGCTCGCCGTGGTGGTGTGAAGCGTATCTCGGGGCTAATCTACGAAGAAACACGCGGTGTGTTGAAGGTGTTTTTGGAGAACGTGATCCGCGACGCCGTCACCTACACCGAGCACGCGAAGCGAAAGACAGTTACCGCCATGGACGTGGTGTACGCGCTTAAGCGCCAAGGCCGCACGCTCTATGGCTTTGGTGGTTAAACCAGCACCGAGCTTCCACACGCACGAGCTCACAAAGCAAACTCAATCCAAAGGCTCTTTTAAGGGCCGCCCACATTCTCCCAAAAAAAAGCAAGAACTCCTTACACACAGATCTTCGGTTGCATTTAAAAAATTGAGCTTTAATCGGTATTAAATATAAGAATTATAGGAGATATTTTGTTGCTGATATGGGTTATAAAATTAAATTAAAGTTCTACCACCATGCACTTAATTCTAATAAAATTGTACACCTTTATTTTCTTTAAACATACGAAAGTGGTTTATCATCCTTTACTTCCTATAAATATTTAATCCTACTATAATTTACATCAAATTTTTATAGAATTTAAAAACAATGGATATATGTGTGTGTACATAAAAATATTTTCTCCATATTTTTTTTTCTAATGGACATATGAAATAAGTGATTTTTTTGTTTTGTTTCTTACAAAGTTAAATCAATTATTTATTCCATTAAAAATTAAAAGTGTAATTGTTGTAAAAAAAAAAAAAAACTTGTGGTGCAGTTTCCAACTGAGTGGATATTTATGACAGGGCGAGAAAGTTGAGTGTTCCACTAGGTTCTTCACTTCTAAACACATTTGTTTTAATTCATATTAATTATTATACCTATTATTAATCAGTGCCAATCTCACAAATTAGTGTAATTTATTAATCATAATGTTATTCTGGTCTTTCACTCAAAATGTCAATATTGTAGTTTTTATCATTTGTATTTAAAAGCAGATTCATTCAGAAACTATATTATTATTAATTATTATTATATTGATTTCCCTGACCTATAACACATTCTGGTTATGTTTGATTATTGATTATTGAATGGAGATTATGTGATTGTAAAAAGTTTCAAGACATAATAACACTGTCATAATATCAACCTTCTCTTCCATTAAAACTAAACATGAATGTGTCTCACATTATCCCTTAGTTGTAAATAACATTGGTGTCAGCACGGCATAGTTTAATACCATTTTGTGATATACATATAATTAAAATAGTCCAATCCTCCTGTTGTCATTTGACTAATTTATTATCTAAAGTAGTCTGTTAGGGCAAGTCATGATGCTGCACTTTAAAACATTTTCCTTCTGGGCTCCATATCTTTTCAAATATAATAACATGCTTAATTCTGTATTACACAGCACTGCATTTTGTCACCAATATGGATTAAACACATTCAATTAAAGCTCATTTAGTTTTTGGTATTTATTTCTAAAGTAAACGTAAACACCTCATGGAAGAATTCCTTCCATTTTATAGGTGTGTAATTCTGTTTTTGAGTTATAAACAAAGTCCCAGTTTCGTTTATTGAGAACTGCTTCATTATACAGATGTCTTTTTAGTGGTGCTTTGAACCAGATTTCTCCCTAACAACATGAATATAGCCATTTGATTTATTCTTCACAACCACCAGTGATGATGATAAATCTGAAAAATAAGTTTATCTTTTAAAAAAAAAAAAAAAAGTAGTTGATCATAAGCTAATTTTAAATATGACCAAAATCTTATTTCATTTCTAACCACAAAACAATGTCTTATTTATAACCAAAATCAAATATTAACTTTATGATATGTTTTATAATTGAGCATCTGGTTCCTGTCATTACCACTGTGGATAATTCTGACCCAGTTGTTTGTCAAAATTGTTTCCCGCTAAACCGCAGTGGCTTTGTTCACGGAGGTTTTAACATTTTGGAATTTCTCCAAAATAGTGGCTAAAAATAATGGATCATAAAAAGTTATAGCTGAGTAAAATACATTTGTAACAGTCATATCTGACTAATCAGCAGTAAACAAATCTGTTTGGACTTCTATGTTTTCATATGGCAGCAAATATAAAGTCAGAATAGCAGTGAAAGACTAGTGTTTGGAGAACCACTAAACAAACACAGTCAAATTTACCCAATTACCGAACAAGATTCTAAAAAAACAATTTATTTCCTACTGCAAAGTCACCTGAGGTATTAATCTTTGGGAATGGATTCTAACTTCAAAGAGGCCATTGTGTGCCTCCATTGTCTCATTTAAGTGACAAGGCCAAGTCAAGCTCAAGTGTTTATAAAGATCTTTATTATAAGCTGCAGTCTTGTTTAGGATAAATAATGAGCTCAAAGATAGTTTAATAGTTAAGCAGTCGCCACAAAATCCAGAAATAACGCTGGCACAAAAACACACAACATCCCATGCTAGCAGATGTACCTCAGAGACGATGCTAACATACATAGTTTATGAACTACACGATATGGACTCGATGTTTGTTTGTTGCATTCATAAAAAGGGAACTTGTTTCTCGTTTATGTTTTATTTTTGGACGAATTGTTTGAAAGAAATAAGTCACTGTTGTGTAAAGAGGCTCAAGAAAGAATCTTTTGAGATTAAGGGAGGTTGAAATGGCGACAGCGAGGAGCTGTGCTACCTCAGCTGTGGAAAACGCGCTAAAACTCCAAGTTTTTAATAAATGTCTCTCCAAAATCCACACAGACGTATACAATAGGGTCTTCTCTAGGTTCCCTGACCAAAGTGGGCCGTTTTGGTGACGAAATTGAACGTATAATCTTTAAAAGATTAGAGGAAGTGTGATATTTCCCACTCAGTTTCCATGCAGATTTGGTCGCGTTTTGGCCATTTTTGAGCAAACAGGCGGACGGATCGCGCGAACCTTTGAGTGGCCGGGAAAGCCAGGATGTCCGCTACCTATCCGTGCCTGAAGGTCAGCGATCCGTGTCCAGTTAAAGCGGAAATTCTTACGTTTCTGCGGCTAAGAAAACACATCTGAAGGCACCTCTCCGCTGCTGGGGAGCCGCCGTGCGAGTGGTTGAGTCTATAAGGTTCTCATCGTTCGTTTAAATCCCGCCCTCGACCGTTGGGACGTAAACACCACTGAGTCCTTTACACCACTCGAAGTTTAACGGGGAGTACAGTACCCAGCACCGGGAAACCAGCCGAGCCGAGCAGAACCGAACCGAACAATGACAGAGACAGCCCCAGCTCCAGCCGCGGCGCCGGCTAAAGCACCCAAGAAGAAATCCGCAGCCAAGCCCAAGAAGTCCGGACCGAGTATTTCGGATCTGATCGTGAAAGCTGTGGCTGCGTCCAGTGAGCGGAAGGGAGTTTCTTTGGCCGCTTTGAAGAAAGCTCTTGCTGGTGGCGGATACGACGTTGAAAAAAACAATGCTCGGGTTAAACTAGCTCTTAAAACGCTGGTGAAGAAAGGAGCTCTGGTGCAAACGAAAGGAACTGGAGCATCTGGGTCCTTTAAAGTGAGCAAGAAACCCGCTACCAAAAAAACAGTCAAGAAAGTCGTCGCCAAGCCCAAGAAACCTGCCGCCGCCAAGAAGTCTCCAGCCAAAGCGGCCAAGCCCAAGAAAGCTCCGGCTAAAGCCGCCAAGCCCAAGAAGGCAAAGACACCCAAGAAAGTGAAGAAGCCCGCGGCCAAGAAAGCTGCTAAGAGTCCGAAAAAGGTGAAGAAGCCGGCGGCTAAGAAAGTGGCCAAAAGCCCCAAGAAGGTCAAAACCGTTAAGCCCAAAACGACCAAGGCTAAAGCGGCCAAGGCCAAGAAGACCACGAAGAAGAAGTAAAACAGCTTTGTTTTGAACTCAAAGACTTTTCTTCAAGAGTTTTCACATCAATAAACTGAGCAGAGGACAATACCATGCTGAACGAGAGGGGTGTGTTTTGTATGTAACTGGTTTGCAAACTCCCCACCGGCTCACATTGACTTTGGTTGCGTCCAGACTATCACCAGCGACATTTTATGAAGTTAAACTTTGCTCTTTGTTCGAATTTTTAAAGACCACCTTAAAAAGAGTAGCGTTGTGTTAATTTATATTGATGAGTCATTAACTTTGTGTTTAAATTCTCCGTTCCACCTTTAACGACGCAGCAGTGGTATTGTGGATTAGCATATGATATATGTCCTGTGCAGCGTTTAAGGTGGAAAGAAAAAATTAATTTGATTTGTATTTTTTTTTCCTCCACCCGCGAACGTTGGTTTTAGACGATTCTGAGTTAACCTTGTTTAGTTAGAATAACTCGCAGCATTTAAGGTGTAACGGGTGGTTCGTATAAGAAGCAAAGTTCAGCTTCGTTTTCTGAGATTTCCAGGCAGCAGAAGTGGCTATTTTAAAACGTGGAATCGTTTTTAGACGTTATTTGTAAATCTAATTTTTGTTGAAATTCTGAGAACACAACACACTGTCTCTACCTCTGTAAACGACACACAAATCCGATTAGGCTTTGTGGAAACATTTTCAAATCCTCTGGAGCCGGTTAGATCTTAGACAGCAGTGGGAAACAGTCCTACACTAAACTCTTGTAAATATCATGTATGCTTGTTTTATTGTTTGTTTTCTTTTAAATCAGTCTTTATTTCAGTGGGAAGAGCAAGAGCGTCCTAACAGGTGTTTTTTTGTTTTTTTATGTATGTGTAAATACTGTTAACTGATACCTGATGATGGATAATAATTGTTGTAAATACTAAAAATAACTTGTTATTTATTTATTGTTCAATGACATGGGTATTTTTTTTCCCTTGTACCTACACCTGGTATGCAAACGTTTGTCTTTATCCACATTTTTTCCCGTTCAGTCAATGGCATTTTAATAGAAAAAAATACAAATAAAATGTAAAACCAGATTTCCAATTCATGATTTCATGTCTTATTTTTGGGAATGAATATATATATAATTTACCAGTGAACTAGTATAATCTATTATACTTACAAAATCTCAAGTTGAGTGCTGAGTAGGAATCAGTACAGCTGGACTTTAAATCTACAGGGAAATATACACTATATTCCTGTGTAAAATATCTGTTTTGATCATAGTTTAGCCACACTTTAATAACAATAACATACAGTTACATGACAACTAAAATGTTGCTAAAAGTACTTAAAAAAACATTGTACATTAAGTTTAAAAAAAAAAAAAAAACCTCGTACCAGTTCCATATATTTATTTTTAGGTGATTGTAACAGGTTGATGCAGATGAGAAAGTGTAAACCAGAAAGTGAATAAGCAGAGGAGGGAGGCACTACAGAGAGCTTTCAGTATCATCCACATGTTCAGGCAACAGTGGGTTGAAAATATTAAAAAAATATATTTTATTCTACAAAGTTTCAAAAAGCTCAACTTTGCAGAGAGCCAAGCATTATGCTGAATCCACTGGAATGAAGTGATCTGTAGCATACTTTGCTGTAGCCTGTAGCACGGTCTGATCATTGCTTAACTTGGCTCTCATTCATTTTCTATTGTTTTCTGTACTGAACATGTATAGAGTTTCCATAGTTACATAGCATTCACAATGTATTAGGTTTCATGTGATCTAGAGATAAAATATACAAGAGGATATGAGCAGGCTGTAGGTAAATACAATTCTGTCACAGATACAGAAGGCTAACTGTAATTTACAGTGGTGCAGCACACTTCCAAATCAGAAGCAGCATCTCAGGTCAAAGGGTCACTTAAAAGTCAAAATAATTGAATATATATATATATATATATTATAATTTTACCAAAGAAATTTAACAGAGAAAATGATTAAAAAAAGTCATACTGCTGCCAGAAAAATATACCTACCTAAATACCAAGATTCAGTTATTCATTCATTCATTCATTGTCTGTATCCGTTTATCCAGTTCAGAGCTGCGGTGGGTCCGGAACCTACCGGAAATCACTGGGCACAAGGCAGGAACACACCCTGGAGGGGGCGCCAGTCCTTCACAGAGCAACACAAACGCTCACACATTCTAAATGCCAACATGTTCACTCAAAATATTCAATGTCTTATAACAGTCTTATGAAGTCGTATTCATAACCATGTAATAAGGCTTTAGATTTAGGTTTAATTCACAATCACTGTGAAAAGCGTTGCTTTTGTATGATTTTTTCTAGACTGCAACATTTTACACCAAACCAGACTCACATTCAATGAGTTGTTTACAACTAAACAATTATATTTTATGTTATATTTATATTTTGAATTATAGTTTTTTTTCTTTAAAACTGGTACAATCTCAAAACCCAGGGTTTTAATATCTACAATAAATTAAATATTTTAAAAATAATAATATAAACTGGCAGAGTGAAATTTCTGTTTAAACCACACCAGATACTTGGTAAAATTCAACAGAGATATGATTAGTATCCACCATTTCTGAACTTATAGAGGATACTAATTATATCTTTGAAATGTACCCTGTATCTGCATGTTTCTTTAAACAAAGTATTCAATTTCAGCCTCATTGCTGCTTCAGTGACAATGACCATGTTTAACTTGTTTTTTTTTTTGGATGGCCATTGTTTTTTAATCTGTCATTTACTATGGCTAGACTGTGGTCAGCTGTGGTCACTCGGCCTGGACCTGGTCAAGATCTGGTCTTTGTTTTGACATCTTAGACAGTGAAGCTGTGCTCTTCCAGTTTATAGTGTCATATGTGTAGCATAAGGGGAAAAATAAACCGTATTGACCAAAATGCATTTATCAAAAATAAATAAATAAATAAATAATAATAATAATAATAATAATAATAATAATAATAATAATAATTGAGATGTAAACCAAGTCAGTGAGAGTGGTTTATTTTGTTGGGAAATAATCTGTTTACTCAGCATAAAGCCTCTAATGTTCTCATATCCTAATGTTATTTAAATCATTATGAATTATTATGAATGCAGCCATGACCCTGAAATGGATTAAGCAGAAAAGAAGATGATAACGATTATTATAAATACACCGCCATATGCCTGAGACATTATTGTTACATTATTCTTTGCTTTGAGGACATTCATGACGGAGGGGAACACTGAGAACTGTGTGCGGAAAAATCATTCCCAAATGAAGCTCTTTCCCCTGTGATTTTCAACTATTCTCCATCATCTTAAAAAATAATTCATATAAAACTCTTTAGACTGTTTAGATTAGAGTTCACTGGTGATTGTGGAGAGGGAACATAATAAGATATTTATATTGGAAACAGAGATTTTTAGCTCTTTTCACCAGCACTGTAAAGGAATTTCTCTTTCTTTTAAATTAACCATTTCAGTCTGCTCTGTTGGACGTTGTTTACATCCTAACGACTGAACCGTTAATAGATAGGTAGATAGATAGATAGATAGATAGATAGATAGGTATATAGATAGATAGATAGATAGATAGATAGATAGATAGATAGGTATATAGATAGATAGATAGATAGATAGATAGATAGATAGATAGATAGATAGATAGATAGATAGATAGATAGGTAGATAGATAGATAGGTAGATATATAGGTATATAGATAGATAGATAGATAGATAGGTAGATAGGTAGATAGATAGATAGATAGATAGATAGATAGATAGACAGATAGATAGGTAGATAGATAGGTAGATAGATAGATAGACAGATAGATAGACAGATAGATAGGTAGATAGATAGATAGATAGATATATAGATAGATAGATAGATAGATAGATAGATAGATAGGTAGATATATAGGTATATAGATAGATAGATAGATAGATAGATAGATAGATAGATAGATAGATAGATAGGTAGATAGGTATATAGATAGATAGATAGATAGATAGATAGATAGATAGGTAGATAGATAGATAGGTAGATATATAGGTATATAGATAGATAGATAGATAGATAGATAGATAGATAGATAGATAGATAGATAGATAGGTAGATAGATAGATAGATAGATAGATAGATAGATAGATAGATAGATAGGTATATAGATAGATAGATAGATAGATAGATAGATAGATAGATAGATAGATAGATAGGTATATAGATAGATAGATAGATAGATAGATAGATAGATAGATAGATAGGTAGATAGGTAGATAGATAGATAGATAGATAGACAGATAGATAGGTAGATAGATAGGTAGATAGATAGATAGACAGATAGATAGACAGATAGATAGGTAGATAGATAGATAGATAGATATATAGATAGATAGATAGATAGATAGATAGATAGATATTTCTGTGGGCAGCAGTTTGTGGGTTCAATCACACGGGGGAGCTCGCGACACAAAAACATATACAAAAACATTTCAAAACGACATAAACGTAGACACTTGAAATCTAACATATCTGGGTTTATCTATCGTCGTTATGTCCAAACCAAACCTATTAAAAAGCCGGAAAAGTTCATTTTCTTTCAGTAAATTAGTTCTGGGACGAACATCTGAAGTATGAGGCCAAGTCCGATAGGTGGCGCCAAACTTCAAGCAGTATCCCTCGTTCTGTTTCCAAAAACATGGGACAATTTTCTCACTAATGGCTCTAAACTATCTTTAAAATATGTACAGAACTCAAGGACTGACACTCGGGCGTGTATTCAATGGTCACGGAAGAGTTTCATTCCTTCTCCTTTAGGGTGGGCGTGACTGGGGCTCGAGTCTCATTTGTGAAAATCGAGAGAGAGAGAGAGAGAGAGAGAGAGAGAGAGAGAGTTCGGTCACCGAGAACAGAAGAGAAAGAGCATCTGTTTCTGAGGCAAGGAAAAACTAAATGTAAGTCTATTTTTCTGCAAAAATATTGAGGTACTGTACTTAGTTCACCTCTCTGAAGTAAATATCCTTACATTTTAGTCAATTATCTGAGGTAAACTTGTAACATTGCGTGGGGATTTATGCATTTCCGAGCATTTTCAGCTCATAATGTACTGTTTCCTTTCTCCTCAGGTACATTTGTGCGGAAATGACTCTGGTTTACTTCAGAATTATCCACATTTGCATCTGTCTTCTTGTAGTTTATAGTTGCTGGGGGGAATTGAATTGTTCTGCTTTAGTAATGCTCATAACTCATATCTAATGCTCATAACTCATATCTAATGCTCATAACTCATATCTAATGCTCATAACTCATATCTAATGCTCATAACTCTAGTTTAACTTTTGAGGTTTCGCTTCTTATATCAGACCAAAAGAAGAAAACACTCTAAAAAGTTCTATAATAAGCTTAAACATTTCATTTGTAGCTAAACAAAGATACTAAAGAGTTTTAAAACCTCGGTTTCTGTGTTGGTAGATGGTAAGTAGCTTGTAAGTGCATTTTGTTAACATGCGTTTACACATTCCAGTAATATTAATGCTATGGTCATCCATGTTCATTATAGACTGGAAAGGTTTTCATTGGTGTAGTTTAGCAGTTATCTTCCTCCACAATTTACAAATGGATTAACAGCATTTTAAACCAACCTCACATTCTGGAATGTGTGTTAACTCTTTTGTTTATTTTAGGTATATTCCTATTTTATTTTAATGCATGGACACATTTCGCAGCTCTGTACGCTGGCTGTAAAAGTAGTGGAATATGTCTGAATTGGAAAAAGTAGCACTGAATGATGAATAAACCTTCCAGGTTTTGTGAATGACCTCATTTTTGAAGACAAGGAAAAAGGGAGGGTAGAAGTAAGAGTGAGAGAAAGTGAGGAAAGTAGAAAGTCAGTAAAAATAAGGAACGTAATTGAGGGTTTTGTCATGCATGCACTTTCACTTTTGTAGATGTCATCCATTGTGTGGATTTGTGAGGCTTTTTATATGTGATTTGGAAAAAAAAAGACATTGTTTCTTTGACAATGGTCTTTCTCTTTATAGGTATTTCATCTCTTAAAAACGATAGTAAAATTGACCCACACCAGACAACCTGCTCTTTAGAGACAAATATACAGCTAAAGTCTATCAGAATTATGTACATATTGTAGTAGGATTTCTCACTTGGGTTCTTGGTAATTTAACTATTAACCTTTAACATTACTTGAACACTTACTATGGCATGTGTTTAAGAAATGTCTCAAACAAGAGGGTTAATACTCCTAACCCATTTTTCTTGGGCTTGTGTGCAAAATCAGTACTCACAATGATTCTGAAGGCAGCGCTGCCTTTGAGGCAGAACTAATGTAAGTGCCAGCCAACAGGAAGGGATGAACCTATTTGGTTAGCACACGTTGGAAATTTCAAATACAGCACCATAGACTAGTAAAGCTCTTCCTAGACCCTCGTGGTTTGCCTGCTAAGGCTATCAAAACTTACTTTGGAAGGAATAAATAGTTGGCTGGTAACCAATTGCATTTCTTCTGCCTTGAAGGCAACGCTGCCTCCAGAACAAATTTGAGCTTTTTGATTTTGCACACGAGCTTTAATGTTGGAGTGTTTCTATCATTAGTGCTAGTCTTTGCCTAAAACAACACACTTTAACATGATGGTTTTACAAGGTTTTTTTTTTATTAAATAAATTTGTTTTATATAGAACCCTGAACAATTGAAGAACCTTTTTCATGATTAAAGTGATTCTTTGCGTCATGAAAGGGTTCATCAGATTGATGAGGAATGTACTATAGATGGTTCTAAATAATTCAGCTCAGAAAAGACTGCCATATTTGGTGCCTTATAGAACCCTTTTCTAAAAGGTACAATATAGAACCATTTATAGCACATTCTCCATCAGTCTGATGAACCCTTTTATGATGCAAATAACCCTTTAATCATGAAAAAGACCTTCAAGTGTTCAGGGTTCTATATAGAACCATTTCAGGATCTCATTGTATTTAAGGTGGAACAGTATGTTTGAGGTTAAAAACAACTGTTGTTTGTACATGTACATTTTTATTTGAATTACCAGAGAAACTCATATGTAACTCGAGTTGCTTAGTTTTGTAGCACTTTCGTTCTGTGTTTACTTGCAGTCAGCACTCTCTTGAGTTAATTCCTTCTACAGAAAAAATAAGTCAATATTACCCACCTTTGGAGAAGGGATAGAGCGATCATATTTTATGTGATTTATGTGTTATTTTATGTCTATTCATTGTCTAAAAACCTCCAAAGTGCCATTTTACCACCGTAAGCAGAGAGAGAAAGCCTAGCTTACCAGACCAAGACACTGTTTTTACAGCCAATCTAGCATTAGCCTGTAATCCTTACTTCAGTCGTCAAAAAAATTCATTCATTCATTCTCTGTAACCCTTATCCAGTTCAGGGTCGCCGTGGGTCCAGAGCCTACCTGGAATCATTGGGCGCAAGGCGGGAATACACTCTGGAGGGGGCGACAGTCCTTCACAGGGCAACACAGACACACACACACATTCACTCAAACACTCACACCTACGGACACTTTTTTTGAGTCGCCAATCCACCTACCAACGTGTGTTTTTGGACTGTGGGAAGAAACCAGAGCAACCAGAGGAAACCCACGCGGACACGGGGAGAACACACCAACTCCTCACAGACAGTCACCCGGAGCGGGAATCAAACCCACAACCTCCAGGCCCCTGGAGCTGTGTGACTGCGACACTACCTGCTGCACCACCGTGCCACCCTCAAAAAAAAAAAAAAAAAAAAAAAAAAAAAAAATCCTAAAGATAAACAGGTAGCTTGTTGATTTCCTCATCTGCTGAGAAACAGCACATGAAACATTTCAAATCAAATAAATAGAATTTGATAGAGTTTGTTAAAGTTTGTAAAATCTTAATCCACCTTCAAGACATATTATCAAAAGGGTGTTTACTGTGCCCTGTGAAGGACTGGCGTCCCCTCCAGGGTGTATTCCCGCCTTGCGCCCGATGATTCCAGGTAGGCTCTGGACCCCCCGCGACCCTAAGTTGGATAAGCGGTTACAGATAATGGATGGATGGATGTTTACTGCTCTTTAAACTGGAAAACGGTGCTATACAGACTACTGCCAGATATATGTATGCATGTTTAGAAGCACATGCCGTGGTGAGTACATTTTACCTTCTGGCAAGAGCACCCTATAATTCTGTACATGGGGTTTAGGGACCAGCTGCTGCTGTCTGCAGTGGTCATAAAAAAAATCCAGTGGACCGCCACCTGTTTAATTAGTCGTCTTTAGAAGAGGTATACAGACGTTGGCTAATATATCATATATCATAATATAGTAAATTATTTACAAATGCATCAGGAATTACATTCCAAAAGTCCAAGACTTTAAACTCCTCCAGCTGCATTAAGTAAATAGCACTCGAGTCACCCTCTCTGATCCTTCGTCTTCATTTTTTAGCATGTACATTCTTCTAGACTTCTGTAAAAACTGCCACGCTGCATTCCGGCTGAGTAAAACACACTGTACATTCGGAGATGGAAACCGTGGGTACATTTTTCTGGGTCCTTGGGGTTCGGGGCTGTCGGGCACATTTGCATTTAAGCTACAAGAACCTTCTGGTTTTCATGGTTCTGAAAGTCTAGGGACATTTAACATAGAGCAGTTCCTTCATGGTAACCTAAAAAAAGGTTTTAACATACCGTGTGCATGTGTTTCTGGAAGTGTTTTAGCTTTTATCTTGGTGTGCAGATCTTGAGGGAATCCTTTGAAGACGCCTGTGATATCTTTCATTTCTCTTTGACACAGGCAAAGCTCACATGCCACATGGGGAACTGGGGTGAAAAGAGACACGGTTGACCTTCTTTTGAAGTTGTTCTCGCCTTCTACATCATTTGTACATTGAGGGTTCTTTTTCTGTTGAGTTTCTACATGAGGGCTGTAGTGTCTTTGGTGTATTTTCATTCTCTAGAGCCACTTGGTGAGAGTTGGAATTTACAGCATCAAAATATTTGGTGAGAATTTACATCACCACTGCAATAGCTAATATGATATGTTTTTGTGTGTAGTACAAACTGAGTTAAAAGCATTAAAGGAGAATGCGTGACTTAATGGTGCAACTTTCTAAACATTGATCATCTCAGGCATAGCAAGTTTGAGAGTCCAGTAGAGCACACTTGACCTCACCGTCTGTCTCGGTTGTGGTAGGAGTGCAAGGTTCCTATTAACCATCATAGCCTAATTGTTGGGCATAAGTGTACTCCTCCAAGAATGTCGATTCACATGTTTCTATGAAAGCTTGTGTCTGCCTTCAGCATTTGTCTTGTTCTGCCGGTTAATTTATGTCATTTAGGCCTAAAGGAAGACTGCTAGTATAATTGTTAAGGTTCTGAAGCATAATCTAACACTCCCCCTTTTTCTCTGTTTATTTGTAGGTTGTATCGTCGCCGGCTGTACCCCACTATGTCGACCCCCTGGTCCTTCCCGTCTCACATATTTTTATTATTGTGTGTGTGGCACGTGTGTCATGCTCAGTTTGAGTACCTGGGTTATCCTCAGGGCTATCCTCAGCCTGTGGAGGATCATTACACATTGCCAGAGATTCCTGCTGACGTTCCCAAGATCCAGCTGCGTCTGGCTGGGGAGAAACGCAAACACAACGAGGGCCGGCTGGAGGTCTTCTATGAAGGGGAGTGGGGAACTGTGTGTGATGATGATTTCAACATCCATGCCGCCCAGGTGGTGTGCCGGGAGCTGGGCTACATAGAGGCTGTCTCCTGGTTCCCATCGGCCAAATATGGGAAAGGAGATGGTAAGCTGACACAGTGACCTTACAGTTGCTTAGATTCTTTAAAGACCAACTGAATGAATTATGAAGTCACAAAGTTCTGTTTGATCAGATTCTGAATATTGTTTATAGATAATGATGAATTAGAGCTGAATAATGGTATTGATATTGGTTTTTCTATCTGCGCATATACTGAATAATAATGTAATGATGTAATGAGCCTCAGAGTTAAAACTCAGAGGATAAAAACACCAAAGGTTTTTCAATGTAACATTTGAAGTAGCTTTCATTTATAAATGGAACATATTCATATATTAATTTATAATTAATAATATATATAAGTATAATCAATGTAAAATGTTAGCATAGTCAAACGTAACTCAATTATTTCAGAAAGAGGCCAGAGTTTTTTCATAATCTTAGTTTGTCTGCATGTTGTTTTGGTCTTCAGGACTTCTGAAAGTCCTACCTAAACAATTTAAGGGGACCGTTTAATGGTTTATCATGCATTATTTAGTCCTTAATTCCATTCAAGGGTGGCACGGTGGAGCAGCAGGTAGTGTCACACAGCTCCAATGACTTGGAAGTTGTGGGTCCGAGTCCCGCTCCAGGTGACAGTCTGTGAGGAGTTGGTGTGTTCTCCCCGTGTCCGCGTGGGTTTCCTCCGGGTGCTCCGGTTTCCTCCCACGGTCCAAAAACACACATTGGTATTCAAAAGTGTCCATAGGTGTGATTGTGTGTGTGTCGCTGTGTGAAGGATTGGTGCCCCCTCCAGGGTGTGTTCCTGCCTTGTGCCAGTAATTCTGGGTAGGCTCTGGACACACCACGAGCCTAAACTTGATAAGTGGTTACAGACTATGAATGAATGAATGAATGAATAATTCCATGCAGTTTAAATTGTTAGTGTAGCATAATGGATATTATTGCTGCTTACACCACAGACATCTAGGGTTCATTTCCCACAAGTGACCATACCATGATACACCAATAAGAGTCGGTGGATAAGGTTTTCAATAATACTTTGGCATTCAATACATTCAATCTATAATGTTGCAATATAGTGTTGATAAGAGACATAATACATTATATAAAGCATAAAGATCTTACATGAATATCTCATTAAAAATAGTGGTTTGTAAAAAAAGAGTTTTTTTTTTACAGTACAACTAACTTTAATTAACTTTGGGACGTCTGGACGTCCTAATTGAAACACTTCCCTGAAAGTTGATTCACTCTTGTTTTTTTTAGGCCGTATCTGGTTTGATAATGTCCAGTGCACTGGGAAGGAGAAGACCCTGGCGCAGTGCGTTTCCAATGGCATTGGTGTCTCTGACTGTAAACACTCAGAAGACGTGGGGCTGGTGTGCAGTGACAAGAGGATCCCGGGATTCAGGTTCTTGAGCCCCCTCACCAACAACATTGATGTAAGTGCACTCAACCAGCCATTTTTATCCATGTTTAAAGTAGATCTGAACAATCTGTGGAATATATTTAATTGAAAATGTTTTAACCAGAATTGCTACTGTGATAATTTCCTTAATCCAGATTTTGGGGGGATTCTGTTTTGAGTTTTGTTTGCTTAAAATTTATAAAACATGTCTGCAGGTGACTCCCAAACTGTCTGTTATTAGCTTAAATTTCAAGGTTATTGAATATATAGATTATAATAAAAATAGATTTCCAGTAAACTGCAGATACAGACATGACTCTTTCAGCTCTAGTTTAAAGTCACTGTTGCTCTTATCCGGCAGCTTGCAATTACCCTACAGTTACTGTTAGGGAACATCTGGTGTCTGTCCTCAGGCCCTACAGCTCTGTCTTTGCGCTGCACCGTCATGCATGACTTCTTGTTTAGAAAGAAGCTTAATCATATTAAAATCTATTGGATTCTTAATTAAGATTGAACTGTTATTCTGCTACATGGCATGGAACTGCTCATGATCCAGAAAAAAAAACTAATTGGACACATAAGTTTTTCAAAGGAACCAGCTGAAAAGACATTATTGATGATGCAGTGCCCAGTGGTGAGCGAGAGTACTGAAGCAAAAGCTTCATAACTGCTCAAAAATAACTAGATTTATGGATCAACTTGTGAGTTTATCAGCATAAAACACCTTGACTTGCTAGGTCAGGCACTCAACCTTGACCCAAAACAGTGTCTAATTAACTTATTAAACACACAAATGGTGGCAAAAAACAAACAAACAAAGCAAACACGTGCAATCAATTATTCATAAAGATTCATGAACAGGACAAGGAAAACACAATATTAATGACAGCAATTAATATAAGGGAGTAGGCTCATGTTTGTATGTGACAGGGCTGGACTTGGACTTAGGAGCACACCTATGAATCCGTTACAAATGTTTCAGTTACTGAGAAATAACTGGATAAGATTTAATACTGGATGAATCTGAGTAATGAATAGCATTACTTAGATGGGCCAGTAAGCTGAAAATAACCATAAAACATTGGAGAATTATGAGGAACTCCTTGTGTCCTTGAATGTTGTGTCTTTTACAACATTTCCTGGGAAACACGACTTTAACATCAAGTCTGATAAATACATCTCTGCTAATGCATCCTGGAAAACACGTCTTTAACAGTGTGTACTGGGAAACCTGTTCTTAAAAATGCATTATGGAAAGTACATAACTGCATGTTCGGGTAAACATGCCTTAACATCCTTAACAGAGCGTCCTTGGCTGTACGCTTAGGCTGGGGGCACTTGTGTTGTGGAATAGAAAGGCATTGGCCTGTATACTATTTTTTATCTTCTCTAGGTGAAATGTAGCATCTGTGATTTCAATACTGATTTAAATACTGAATCTTCTTTAGTGAAAGACAATAACTTTATTTCACCCCTATTGTTCAGAAATACCAAGCCAGCACTAACCTATTATTTACAGACTGCACTCTATTTATTGTAGGGGACATGTAATACACATGGCTCCAAATGTATCTAGTGGTGGTCTCCAAACAGTCAGAGACCTCATCTATGAGCCAAGAAGATAAGGGTTAGTTAACTGGAAATGATCTGTCAGTTCTGTTGTTTCTCAAGGGCGGCTCAGCAGTGGAATGTATAAATTGCTTAAGCATGAGCTGGAGATGGTGAATATACTTCATATTATACACTGCCATAAGTGTATATAAATGTGTACATGTGTACAACCATGCTAACAGCATTCAGAACTCAGTGCTGCTCTCTTTGCTAAAAGGAGACTGTTATTTTCAAGCTGTACATAGCTGCATAAAAAAATGCATTAAAACTTCCAGAGCAGTGATGATGTCTCATCTCAGAAAACTGGCCAGAAGTATGGTACTGAGATCAGTTTACACCATGAGATACGTGATTGTGCCATCATCCCTTTCCTTTTCTTTAAGTTTATTTGCTTTGTTTGATATGTAATGAATGTGATCTAACAACGCTGAATATTTTTAGATTATTATTCATTTGACAGACTGCTTTTTTAAACTCAATTACAGGCTTTTATTGATCTGAATTGGACATTAAAGGTGTTTGTAACAAAATAGCTCACTTTTAAAACATTATGGTGTGTGCAACAACAGCTGATTCCTTGTGCCATGTTTATGCAGTGATAGGAAACACAGTATCACTGTAATTGCTCCTACAAATGATTAAAAAAGAAAAATATGGCAGCATCATCCAGATCTGTGGTTTAAAATGTATAGTAAAGAAAATGCAAAAATATTGACTACATTTATCTTTTTCTCAAGAAGAAGTAAAAGGTAAAAGGAAACCATGAGTTTAAGCATGTTGTCCTTCGGATGTCTAGACATCTGGTGTTGAGTTGGTTTTAGCCGTCTCCAGCTGGGCCACAGAGGGCGAGAAAATCTTGAGTCAGCTTTTCCGTCTGGTGATGGGCTGCAAGTGCCCCACGTAACGGCAGTTAAAAGGAAGCGTGGTTAGCCATAATGCAGGAGTAATGTTCTTGAGCTAATGCACAGCAGACACACGGCTGAGGGAAAAACGACTGGCGTCACAGCACATTTATATGTGGTTGGCCACTATGAATTAGTCTTTTAATAGAAAGAAATCCAATTCTGATATCACATATAATCATTTTAATTCAGATGTACACTACATGGATTTGTAGACACCTGTTCTTGCAATATGTATTCGGAAATGAAAGGGAGTTTGTTCCTCCTTATGCTGCAGTAACAGCCTCTACTTTTCTGGAAAGACTTGGAACATTTGATGTGGGGGTTTAAAGACATTACTAAAGTCAGGTAAGGATGTAGGATGATTTTTTCTGGATCCAACTCCATCACTTAAGAGAAAACAGTGACACTGCTCCATAGCCCAATGCTGGGTGGCTTTATACCCCTTTAGTCTACCCTTGGCATTTGTCGTGATGACCTTAGGCTCACTTGCATCATCTGTGCACAGTTGAACAACATGAACGTGTGTTTGATTCATTTGTTTGTTATTGTAAGTAATTTATTAACATTATTTTAAGGTTTTAATATTAGTTCTGCTCTACACAAAACAACTGATCTGGTTTCCGTTCAGTAATTCTGTGTCCTGATCAGAATCTACTTGTGGTCAGTTGTGTATCTGTCGATGCTGACTCGTGAAATTTGCTGCATATTTGTTCTGCCTTCTGCAACAGCCATGAACAAGCTGGACCCTCTACTCAGTGTTTGAAGATCAGGGCTTTGGCAATCCCTGAGCTTCCCTGTCGGTTAGCGGCTAAACATCTCTGCATCAATGGCATGCTTCATGATCTTGCTCTGCTGCAAATGTGCCTCAAGGCCTTGGCATCTGCTTTAATATCAGTCATATTTCTCCAACAGCTGTAGAGCATTTACCACATTTGGGCATGTCTGAGAGACATCTGAAGTCATTAGGCTCTTCTTTACAAATGTGGGCAGATAGAAAAATCTATCATGCAGCACTTATCTAATATAGTACCTGCTGGGCAAGAAAAGAACATTTATTTGAATAGGAATGTGAAAAACAACTTGCTTCTGGTGGACTTGCTTTAGTGCAAGTTCTTTTTTCAAGGAGATTTAACCTGGTGAATTTGTGAACCTCATAAGTTATGTGAACCTCAACATAGCATCTAAAAAATAACTGTAGACAGCCACCTGCCTAATGATTCTTCCATAAAAAAAAGAATCTGGTATTGAAAAGTAGTGTGTTTGATCATAGTGCTGGGTTGTCGAACAGCGGACCTACACACTCTAGCTTCAGAGAGAACTATTCATTACCTTTGGGTTGAGTTGGAGTACCAGAACAAAAACCTACCGTCCAACATCAGTTCCTTACTTCACTGATGTTTTCAGGGCTGAATGCAAACAAATCTTCTCATAAATGTTCCAGTTTCCAGTATAAAGTAGAAGAGTAGAAGCTGTTCTAACAGCAACAAACTCTCTGTTAAAGCAACACAAGGTAGTTGCAGAATCCCTTACAGAAGAAAAATACTTTTATTCACTTTTTCATAGGGCTGTATCAAAACACACACACACAAAAAATGCGAACCCAAATAGCTGAATATACAGGTAAAGCCCTAATTTTACAGCACTGTTCCAAAATCAAGGGGGGAGGTTCCCTACCTGCCTACAAATGTTTGTAGCAGTAGCATAGTGTAGTTTCTGCAGTGCTGAGCCTGGAGTAGCAAAGACACGGGCTGTAACACTCTTACAGGTGGTTCAAGAATCACAATCATATTGAAGCTGTGATTTTAAGTTAAAAATACTACCTTGTGTTGCTTTAATTTCTGAAGTAACTTTGGGTAGTTCCATTTCCAGAATGAGGCGTGCTAAACTAACACAAGCTCTAAAGCCATAATACATTTCATTCAAGGGTTTTTTAAAGTGTTGCCAGCATTAATAGCACTCATTTCCAGACTTTAAATCTTGACTTTTATCTAAGCTAGAGATCAAGGGGGAGGAGAATGGACATGCACCACTGTGTCTGACACCCTGCTGCCCTCTCACAGATGTGTTATGTAATGTTCAGATTGCAACCAAAAAAAATCATGTCTTTGTTGTCCTCAGGAAGTGCTGTACACTGTATAGAGTTAGTTAGTCTCCTTCCTGGCTTTAATTCACTGTTTTCCTGCAGTGTACCCTCAAGGATTTAAGTGTGTTAGTGTAAACACTGCATGCTCTATGGTTGTATTCATGTTCCAAATGTTAAATGCTAAAAAATCTGAGCACTTACTTAACATGAACGTTATATTTGCCTGTCAGTCAGAAACAATAATTAATTCCATATTCAGATTTGCCCTACGCTTTCTAGACTCTTAAGAATTGCCCAGACAAGATTAAGACTGATCTTATTTAGTCTTTTAACAGGTATTCTTACTTTTGCTACAGCGGTTTTTAGATAGATCATTGAAACCATTTACTTGTGCATGCTGCTTACTATTTCTACATTGAAATCTGATCAGTCACTAATACGTAATAACACATCAACATCACAGTGATTACTCTCAGTTTAGTCATTGCTAATTGCACCCTAAGCTAAGACTCACCAACTCACACACAATGGCACAAAATATGGGTGGTTGATGAGCATGTGATTCCTTGGAGCTGTCAATCTCCCCCAACACTATTAAATGACTTAACATGCTTGGAGGAGAACAGTAAATGCTCAGATCTACTTTTGTCTGTGCTTCCTGGTATCGTGCTAGTAATAGTGGGAGATGGAGGCCAATTGTGCTTGGATTTGTAGCTTGAATTCTTTTTTGAGAATATGAAAATTCATGGGTTTTAAACAAAAGCAAAAGTAAAGAAGTCGGTCACATACAGCTGTGCAAGTCTGTTATTTAACCAGTTAATTAAAGGCAAACTACTGTTCTCACAGCAAAACAAACTCCCCCAAATGTTTGTGTTTGTTCAGGGGCTCCACATTTTTTAACATGAAACGGCATGTTTAAGTAAGAAGCTGACAGTAGCGTGTTTGTTGCTGAAATAAAACATGTTGGTAAGCTTGTATTCTCTATTTAAAATGACCGCAAAAACAAATTTGTAACTGGAGCTGTTTAGTTTTATAGTACCATGCAAAGTTAGCTGTCTCCTAAATTTACAGTCAGTTCTGCCTTAAGTAATGTAACTAGGTGCAACTTTTAAGGTGGAATAATATGTTTAAGTAAGAGGTAGACTGTAGCTTGTTGTGGTTGAAGTTTGACTCGACTAAGGTTTTATTATCGGACAGAGTTTATTTCCCGTTTACTGAGCCAGGGTTGTGTACAAACACTGGGATTTTCTCCAACCCACAGACAGACCATAGAATTAACAAATGTTAAGGAAATATTCTCAAAATTTCTGGGTGGGTCCAGAGCCTACCTTGAATCATTGGGCGCAAGGCGAGAATACACCCTGGAAGGGGCGACAGTCCTTCACAGGGCAACACAGACACACATTCACTCACACCTACGGACACTTTTGAGTCACCAATCCACCTACCAACGTGTGTTTTTGGACTGTGGGAGGAAACCGGAGCACCCAGAGGAAACCCACGCGGACACGGGGAGAACACACCAACTCCTCACAGACAGTCACCCGGAGCGGGAATCGAACCCACAAGCTCCAAGCCCCTGGAGCTGTGTGACTGCAACACTACCTGCTGCACCACCGTGTAGCCCCATGTTATAAAATTGTGGTGATGAAATCTGAATCTGTGCTTGCACTCATGCTCCTAATTTAAAGTTCCAGCTGCACTTGTATAGAAACAGGAGTGAATGTGTGTATTTTGCTTCTGCTAAGACTTCATATTTATGCAGATGGAGGAGAAAAATTTCACACCTCACTGAAACTATTAGCCTCATTATGGGGAATGTTTCTTTAAAGCTCAGAGGTTCAGTAGGAGTCTCGACTGAGGATAAATGCCATTGTTCTCTTCCCAGCTTCTTAGCAAGTGCTACACTGGTGACTCATATGTTCCCAAACTCCCCCTCTGCCTAAGCCTTGAAGCCAGAGACACTCATCAGGATCAGTTGTTAACCCCTCAGTCCTCCTGAATGTGATTGTAAGCTGCGTTACTTTAGAATGCTTGATAAAAAATTGGGCCCTGGAGCAAAGCTAGGATCATGCAGCTGCATGCGGTTCTTGAACAGACTGACTTTTCTCCGCCATGGAATTGTGTACAGCAGGGTTTATTTAAAAATTACGTGTAAAATTTAAGGTGTAATGGTAGAACATTTTTGTAGATATGTTACCAATTCTTACTAACAATCACTGTAATGAGAACTTTTAGTTTATTAAGGGGACACATTATGGTATTGAAACAATACAGGTATCAGCAACAAAAGCTAAAAAGAATTATCATCATCATATGTTGTGTCTTTAAAGGATGTGGGGCTGTCAAGAAGGCCATACTGAGAAAAGGAAATAGACAAAAAAGAATAACATTTGCACTGTAGCACCAAAACTGGACCTTCAGTGTGTAGAGTAATGTTTAAAGGACTGATAAATGTACAGTTTTGGCTTCTTATTTGTTCTATTTTTCATCTGTTTGTTTTTCGTGGTATGAAATAGTCCTTACTACACAATAAACATTAGCCTGATTTGAGCCTAAGTTTAATCTGTGTCTAGAAAAAAAGGCCTGTAACTCATCAAGTTGAAATGGTTTGCAGTTGGGCATTTAAGTGACCTGATCAATGACCAGAAAATGAGATCCAGCTCAAATAACCACTGGCCTCTCATTTGGTTTGTATGGAAAAGAAGTGTTTTTGTAACGAGAGCTTAAACCACAGGATCCACTTTTTTATGAAGTGCAAACTGTTCAGCTGTTCAAACTTGATTTTTTTCCTTTGTCATACATTCTTGCTTTCAGCTTTTTTTTTGATGAGGTTAAAGGTGAAAACTACAGCCTCTAGCACTGAGCTCATCACTGGAAACACAAACTGGGGTTATAGTTAAACTGTTATAGTGGGCGTTATTCATTTTGACATCTGTTCTTTAGGAATTACGTCATGTTCTCACTGCCTTTCCTCATGCTTTTTGTCTTTCTCTCTATGAAAACAACATGCCTTTAGGACAAGAGTGGGCAATAGTTGTTGGTGGCTATCATAATATATTACATCACATATATATTACATCTGCTTTTTCCAGTATATCAAGGATATTGCCAGAAATTGAGGAGAACTAACAGGATGCTCCAGTACAAAGAGAGAACATATTTATTTTTTCCCAGTATTTTGTTATTGACAGTTCTATCCAGTAGCAAGGTCCTATTTAGTCACATGGTGCTATCAGACTTGAAGGGCAAAAGCTAGCACATGTTTTCTCTGAACCACCTGGGGCCAGCCAACTTGTTTTTGAAATACTGCTATCACAACATCATGAAATCTCAGCACACTTGGAGGAGAATATTATCATTTTTTCACCAAGAGACACCCACGTTAGCTTTTATGTTAGGGAGTTGGTAAGGTCAAAGAAGGCTGTGATATTGCATGGGATTTCCCAACTTGTAAAAGCTTGGAAAGACGGAATGATTTGATTCACATTGAATATCATGAAAATGTCTTTCAAAATGCTAGGTATAATTATATTTCGGGCATATTATCCACCCTTGCTTTAGGACCATTCAGCACTGAAAGTACTCCTTGCCTGAATTAAACCTAGTCCTGCATGAAACCACAATTTTGAGAGTTCTGCAGATTGTACTGTCTGTGGTGAGACATTTGGCCTGTTCTCTGTTATTCTGTTTCTAGCCTAGGCTTTCTCTTGCATTACCCATTTCACCCTGAAACATGACTCTGCTTTCTTTCTATTCAACTGGATTACTGCAGGTTTTGTCCAGTAGATGTCTAACATTCCATGGCATGCTCTGTACTCGAATAGGACTTTCTTCCTCCTTGTTTTGCAATTTAAACCACAAGGCCATTTTGGTTTTGACAGACTTTTTTATGATGCATTATTTACTGTTGTTTATTAACAGAAAGCGATAACAATCAATTAGCATTGTTGCTTAAGCCCAAAACAGTAAGAGCCCTGGGAATATTCCGTACCATGTGAGCCATTAGCACGTGCAGTATGCCACCGCCCATATAAACATCTTTGTTTATTTGAAAAGGAAGGAAGGAGATCCCTTGGGCTTTGCTAGGGAGGAAAGGCCGAGAGCAGTTCAGCAGCATGTTAGACTCTAAATTAAATGGTGTGGTAGGAGTGAAAGCTAGCAGAAGCCAGGCACATTTGGTTAATGTTCCCTGCTGATTATTGTAGTTTAACTGAAGGCCAAATTATGCTGTTTCCTTAAAGGAGACATTCACGATTGTAATAAAAAAAAAAACTCTAATAAAACTAAAACAATTCCAAGTGTTTACTCAACATTAGTTAGTTCTCCAGTATGTTTGTGTGCTAGAAACAGGTTTAGTGTGTTTAGTACGAAGCCCCATTGTCAGAAAACAAGTAAAAACATCAAAGTGGCTCAGTCAGACATGCTAGACTTCCTCTCTCTCTCTCCTCACGGCAGAAAAGATGCCAAAGACCCCTCCAAATGTTAAAATTCATAAAAAGAGATAAGGATATTGCTTTATTCCTTCTCACTATATGAGTAATTTGGACTTATTTTTTCTGTTTCACATTACTTAGGTAGGAACCTCTTCTTTAAGATTGGGAGGGCATTAACTGCACGATTAATTGAGTTACAGATGAGTTTCTGTGTAAATTCAAACTTATGAATAAAAACTTACAGACAAGTTAAACTTTGGCCATGTTTTTTCACCTAAAAAGATGTGGAGCTTCTGAATGTAAACAAACCAGAGAGAACTTTAGTTCTCCACAATTGTAAATGTTGTATTTTTTTCATCATTAGACTTTTGTTTTTGTTTTTAGATTCATTTATTAGTCTTAAACTAATACTGTGATTGAGATCTGTGAGACTATGTGTTCATTTTGTTATTTGATCTCAGACCTGTTTTTGTTGATTCTCTTAAGATTCTCTGTTGTTTGACTGAAGGCCAGTTTTTGTTCTTAGACTCGACAACAAATTATCTTGCATCTCAAAGGCACTATCTGGGAACCAGTATTTTACAGAAAGACATGCAAAAACGTGTAAATGTTAACAAAAATAAGTTGCTAAATTGTACAATCAGTCTGCAGCCTTACCGTCCTCAATACATTTTCTAGGATCTGCGCATTAGTAGTCAGCTGTTACTTTTGTGTTCTGGAACCATCATGATGAGCTGTTCTACTGTCACAGTCAACCACCAAAACAGGGCTGTGATTGGTTAGACTGTTTTTAAAGCAGAAAGTTGAAATGGTTGCTGTTTAGTATTTCGGTTCTAAATTCCAGATTGAGAATTTTCTAGATTTGGAAATTGAAGGTTCAGAAGCTGAAGCTGTCAACAGTAAAGCAATTTCATTTCATGCTAATACAGGTATTCCCTTGCTTTTTGCTTGATTGCGCCTCTTTTAGGCAATGTGAATCAGCCTTTTTCCACATGAAAATAATTAAGTCCTAATATCGGTCCACCCTCTCCAATTCGTCCAATTAAAACTAAACAAATTAAATGAAAAATGCTGTCCCTGTCCAACTTGCACCTAATCCCCCTGCCCCCCACCCCCTTGGCAATTTAAAGTAGTCCCATACAATCCAGCCATCCATTGCCCCACATTCACAAGTAGATCATAATAAACTTTTCTCTAGAAAGGTTCATCTGAAGCCAAAAACGTGTGGCCACAACTCTGCTAAAGTAAGGAGGTCACAGCTTATATTATTTCTGATTATTATTGTTGTTGAATGTATTGAGAGTGTAAAGTGTGAGAAGTTTGTTTTGTTATTAGAACCTCTTCTGTGTTGTAAAAAGAGACTTGTATGAAGGGAGGTCACCTACATGTTAACACCATGGGGTTAAAGGTTATGTCTTTCATTGCCTTCAGATTCCTTACCACTGTGGTAAAAACACAGTTCACTTGCCTGAGCTCATGCATTTGCTCCCTGTTTTTAAACATTCCCTCACTGTCACTCAAGACTCTATTGGTTCCATATGTTGGGTGTTCAGCAAAGGCAAGATTTACTGACAAGGGGCTCAGAAGATGAGGACAGTGGAGATCATGTTCCAATCCGTAACACACTACAAGGACACACTCTTGAGTACTTTGCTCCAGCTGTTTTCCCCCAAAACGACTGCAGAGCCTTTGCTAGAGCTGTGCAGGAACTGTGATTTTATTGCTACATGTTGTGATTGTGATATATCTTTGCCAGTTTTTCCCACAAGAGGGAGGATGGTGAGTCAGGATTGGGGTGGGGGGTGTTTAATGGGATTTGTCATGGTATTCTTAGGATACAGTCCAGTAAAACAAATTTAAACATGATGTTTTCTTTAAAGTTTAGTGTTCAGTTTCTATTTATGTGTTGAAACCCATCTGGAAATGTGATCATGTTTCTGATTTTAAACAATCAACAATATTCATTCATTCATTCATTCATTCATTCTCCGTAACCGCTTATGATATTAAAAATCCTATTACATATCACACCTTATTTGGGCCTCCTCAGGCGAGTAAGCAGAAAAACAGCAGAGCATGGTGTCAAAATTACTTTAGGCATCGGTAGCATAAAAAAAAAACTGTGGCTATTTAATTTAAGGTCAATTTTTGTTGGTTGATTTGCTATTTCACTAGTCCTCTGAGAAAAAAAAACAATATTTTGAAGAAATAGCAGTAGATTATATCTTGATCCTATAAGTATGGCACCTAAAAAGCGCAATCATATGGTACATCAGACCAGCCATGAACAGACTAGAAGACATATAGAAAAAAATAAATAAAAAACAAAAGTTTGATCATTTGTATGCAAGTACTTTCACTTGGTCCCCAGCTTTCAGGCAGTATTAATTTGTTTCTTTAAAACGGCTAATTTCATCGTCAGTGTTTCTTGTATGAGCTGTTTTTTTCTGTCTTAATCAGATGAGCATTCTGTTGCATTTGGAATGTAAGCATCACAAGTGAGCTCTGATTGGTCAGCCTCATTTTCTGTGTAGTACATAGCAGGAAATTGAGCTGATTACAACTGAATATTATACAGCACAGTCATTTGTCTTTTTTTTTGGATAGCATTAATATGCATGCATTTTTAGATGTGAATCACCTCATGGAATTGACTTGTCACTCACTCACACTCTCACTCACATTTAATAAAATGTTATTCATATATATTTTTTGTGACACAGTCTTTGAAACTCTTTTCTAACTATTAAAACTGAATGTAATTTGTCTTGTAGAAACTGAAGATAGCTCAATATTAATTACAATTGCAAAGTACTTATGTACTGACTCTACTCAAATTTACTGGTATTATTCAATGGACTTTCGACTTTCGGATTTTTCGACTTGAGAACATTTGTTCTCTTTCCATTTCTCTCTCTCTCTCTCTTTCACTCTCGCTCTCTCTTTCTCTCTCTCTCTCTCTCTCTCTCTCTCTTTTTTTCTCTTTGTCTGAGTGTTGCTTGAGCACATGCATTTTGTCACAGGCTGTTTCTTTTTTTCATTCCTCTGCACTTTTTTTCTCTCCAGCTGAGGAGAGTGCTTCACCGCTTGTGCCTCTTTCTCCTTCCCTAGCTTCATGTGCTGTAGGAGGGTTTCTTTTCTCTCTCTGTTTTTTTTTTTTTTTGACTTAGTCTGTTCACAAGGGCAGACATGTCTTCTTCACAAATTGATATCCCAGCTGGAGAAACATATCCCAACCGTCCCTCCAAATAGAAAGACACACGCACACACACACACACACACACACACACACACACACACTAGTTGCTGAGTAAACAAGCCACACGTGTTTCTGAAACTATTTTGTTTTCCAGTAATAAAATGCTACTAAACAGCTAGCCTATTCCCTCTCTCACTTCTGAAACATGCAAATGTTGTCTTAACATGTTTGTGACTAATAATACAAATGAGCACCTCTCGCTTATTGAAAGAAGCCAGTAAAATTATGTACATTGTGCAGATTCAAGACTTCCATAATTGCCCTTCTCTCAATCCCCATCACTCAGTTCAATCGTAGATGTAACAGTATTTGGAGTTAGCATTCTCTAAGCATGTAAGGCTAGATCTGTGGAGGAAATGTGGGTAATAATGTTTTATTTAACTATTTAAAATAATGTAACTAAATTTAAATAGTTATTCAATGTTTAGCAATTAAAATATCAACTATGATAAGCATTCTTTTAATGCTTAGTTTTAATGTGGAAAGTTACCATTCAGTGTTTTCAGGTGTTTTTGTTTGTTTGTTAGTTTTTCTTTGTTTGCTTTGAAAAACCTGAACTTTGTAACTGAATTTGCTAATGTTGTGTCTAATTTCATCTCTGTGTTTAATACCTATTTTTCCATGTCCCGTTGCTTGTTGCCATTGTGCAGCTTAGTGGTGAATTCTGCATTCTCTGAAGTGCTAGAACAAAATCCAGTACCTTTAGGGTAAGGTGGAATGCTGGAACTAATCTTCTGACCTCAGAACCTGACCTCACTAATGCCATTGTATCTTCACAGCAATGTTCCAACGTCAAGCAAAAAGTCTTCCCAGAAGAATTGAAGCTGTTTCTGCAGCAAAATAACAAACAAACTACCTATGATCAGAAACTTTTGGGCTTATAGTATATATAACCAACATGCGAAAGAATAAATCTGGAAGCTAATGTCCTTGTATACTCCTTTATGTGGCTGCTTAGGTAAGAAAAACAAGTTTTGCTTGGTTTTGTGCCATTACCCTGAAACCAGTCTATATTTTGTTTATTCCTGTCGTCAACCACAAGAGTTCAAATTTAGATTTTGGAAAGGCATGCTTTAGCATCAAATATGGTCAACAGCGAGACATAAATACAGTTTAGTCTGGACGCTGAAATGACCACTTCATCTAACCTGGTGTCCGTTTCAGATCACTGTGAGGCATTTTACTTCAGGCTACAGAATTTGCTCTTTTTAAGTGGAATTTCCTTCAGAAGTTTCTGCATAATTCTGTGGTTGAGTTGTAAACAAAGTCATTCAGAGTGCTGCAGTTACAGCATCCATCCTTCTAGGAAGGCTTTGCACTATATTTTCGAACACTACTGTGAGAATTTGATTGTATTCAGCCCTAGTAGCAGCACAACAATACTTACGCACTAATTGTCAATGATTATTTTGGACTTTAATTCATCCCAAAGGTAATGAATGAATTATAATCCATCTTGCCAACTTTTGGCTTTGCTGATTTTGTATATTTAGCTCTGGATCACAAACTACATCACTCTGCCACCTTTGAGAGCATAGTTGCTTATCTCTACAGCAAAAGGTATGGTCACAGTGTGTAAGATATTGCAGTATATTTTTTGCCAAGCTTTCATTTTATATTCAATTACAATTTTGTTTTAAAAAATAAAATACAATGGAAAAAAACATATATACACTGTAAAAAACCCATAGTATTTACATTAAAAAACTACAGAGAAACAGAGTAGTGCAGAAAGCAACAAGGTAACAGACAGTATTTGGGCTTAGTGTGTGATGAGATTCAGCGGGTGCCACAATCCACAAGATAATGGTGAACTTTTCTGAATAAAACACATCTTGTCACAGACCAACACCAAACATGAACATAAACACACTTCTTCTTTGTCTTTCGGCTGCTCCTGTCCTGGGTCAGCACAGCGGACCAACCGCGCTCCGCACACTGATCTGGCAGTTTTTACGCTGGATGCCCTTCCTGACGCAACCCTCCCTATTTTATCCCTATTTTATTTTGAACCAGCACTGCACCACGATGCAGTCCAGTGACTAGTTACACACACATACTCACATCTATGGACAATCTTCTGAGTCACCAATACTTCTACCAATGTATGATTTTGGACCGTGGGAGGAAACCGGAGCACCCGGAGGAAACCCACGCAGACACGGGGAGAACACACCAAACTTCTCACAGACAGTCACCCGGAGTGGGATTTAAGCCACAACCTCCAGGTCTCTGGAGCTGTGTGACTGCGACACTACCTGCTGCGCCACCGAACAAAAACACACAAATACGCAAAATAATCCCCCATCCCAAAAAATCAAAATGTCCTAAACAAAAAGAAAGCCCACAATAAACCCTGAAAATCTCACAAAACGTGGATCCACTAGGCATGCCTGGAACTTCCTTCAAATTCCTACTCCTCTCAATCCTTGGCCGTAATCGTTTGCACATTTAACAGTGACAGAAAATAAAGGCAAAAACTACAGTGTTGACTGTTTTGTGAATATTATGGAAAATTTCCATTATAAACACCATATTTAACATAATAATGTATTTTTTCCAGTAAAGAAATTTAAAAATGATGTTTTGTCTATTTTACTGTTACAGAAATTGTAGTCAAACATTTTACAGTGCGCCCAGCAGCAACGCAACATGACAAAGTGGCCAGAGTTCCTACATTTTCAGTGAAAGCAAATTCCGGCGTCACAAGGCAGCTAGAAGGCTCGGGGCCCGAAGTGGGCGGAGTCAGCAACGCGACCAGGTTGAAGATAACCAATAGGAATTCAGCATTCAGCAGGGTGGTATCACCACCACTGTGTTTTAGCGTCAGTGAAACCGTGGCAACCAAAGTTCAGGTTGACCAAAGTTCCAGAGGATGCTCAATCAGCCATTTGGTCAACGATAAGAGAAATCGCTGCTGGTGTGAAAACAGGTTAAGAATTTACAGTTTTCAACTCTTATGAAGAGTTTTACACATTATTATAAAAGCTGTGTTCACAATTGAAAATTATTGAGCAGTGTGAGTCTCTGTAAGTAGCTGAACTCACTCAGTATATGTCTAAAATCTTTTAGACAAACAAATCAAGTTACACGAAATATTCCTCCTTTGGGGAGCCATAGCAGATTGCATGACTTGTTCATTGTGTGCAATAACTAGACTCAGATGTTAAGGAGCTCTGTGGCGAATCACAGGTGTTCAGGAAGTGGACAAATCCGCTGAGATCTCTGTAGCACAATCATTGTACGGTTACTAAAGGCAACCATAGCACCTCTGAAAATTACTTTGCTGACCTTTAGAGGGTTGAGATAAGTTATTTATGTGTTTGTTTGTTTGTTTGTTTGTTTAAGCTCAAGCTGTTTTTTCTTTAGCAAAGGACACACACAACAATCTCTCAAATTAAAAAGTCAAATGTAAATCAAGGTGATTGATATCAGGGTTTTTCACCCTTCTGATCTTCTGGGAAGACTTCTATTTTGGAACATGTCTGATAGGATCTGATGGCATCCATGAGAGCATTTCTGAGGTCAAGTACTGGTGTTGAATGGTTGGTTCTGGCACTGCAACTCATTCGAAACCTATTAGATGGTGCCCTATTACTCCAGAGAACACAGTTCCACTGCTCCACCGTGCTGTGAGGCTTTATACCTGTCTAACCAATTCTTTTCATTGAGCTTGCTGATTTAATATACAAGGCATGTGAGCACATGGGTGCAACTTCAAGCTGAATTCATCATTATGAGCCACATCTAAAAATATATTCTGACATCTAGTGTAAGTTCTGTTGAATGGCAGACCCATGCATTACTGGGCAGAGACCAGAACCCTCTGAACTCAGCAGATTCCCTTCCATTACAACATTCCCACATAAAGACTCAGGCTTCCATTCCATATCCTGGAGTCTCTTTTAAAAATACCATTGATCCTCTGACCCTCCTGCTGTGGTCTGAGAGAGAAGGGAAAGAAGACCTGTCTCTTAAGCTTCAGGAAAGCCTTGGTTTTTGTTCTGTGGTTCTGCAGACAGTTGTGTAGGTGGAGGCGTGTGGAGGGCAGAGAGGGAGGGCAGGTCAAGCTCTGGAAGGCTTCAGTTGCTTTTTGCTGAGCACAGCATAGAATGCTGTCTCTCAGGCTTAGAAAACCCAAGGCAAAAGAATGCAAGTCCTCTCTGTGTGGCTTCTAAAATTGTAATCCTGCTACAGGAAATTCTGAACACTTTTTTAATGGACTTGCACCATTCCTACTACTGTTCCAATAACAAACCCAGGTCAGAGTTATATTCAAAGCCCTTGGTTGGAAGCGAAAAATTAATTTGGAATCCAAAATGATAAATATGTCCCACAGATGCCCCACCAAACAAAAAACCCTCAGGGCACATCACAGGAAACAGAACTAACAATCCAGTATCACTATCTAATCTGAGTGCAGGCAGATACTCACTGCAATGTTCCAACATCTAGTATAAAACCTTCCCATTTTACTGGAAAGACTGAATGGTGTTATATTGCATATTAAGATTGATTCTACCTCTACTTCTCCACATTCCTCCTGCCTTTGCTAAAAGCATAAATTTCCCCCTGGATCTCTGTGATATATAATCAATCTCAATACTCATGACATCTCAGAATAAATAAGACCGTCTCCACAAGATTCTTGTTTTTTAAGAATGTGTGGAATCATAAAAGTGGAGTTTGACATGAGTGGTCTTTAAGACCCTTACTGAGGCTCCAGAGTTGACTTATGTAACTTCAATGTGATGTAAAACACAGACGTTAAATTTATTTTTTTCCCAGAGACGCTTCTGATTGTAGGGGAATAATAGAAACTCATTAGATTTACCTCATCAAATACAACATACCTCTGACTATATGAAATGAGAAATTGTATTATTATTTTGAGTATTATTATTGTTATTATTATTTAATGATGTTTTTTTGTTTTTTTGGGGGGGGGGGGGGTCCCTGTTCAAATGGAATGTTTTGTTGATTGTCTAAGTGAATGTCTACATCTACACATTTTAATGCACACTTAATGTTTATCTGCATTTAATAGATTGTGGCTAAATGTGGTCTGAGTAAGATCATGCTCTCATTTTTTATTTAAAGTTGTTTTTCTAAGGTTAACCAAAAAGTCATTTTAACCACCAGAAATTTCAAAATTGTGGATTCATACATTAATTTATGTATCTTTTGTAACAGCTTCATCTTCATTTCCGCATACAACAGAATATAATATAGGTCCAGGATACTGAGGATGCATACATTCCCATTTACTAACACTGATGTTCAGTTTCTGAAGTATTTTTACCAGTATTTTTACCAGTATTAAGCACACAACAAGTCATTTTTCCTATTCTACTCAATGTAGTAAACAGTAATTATTTTATCTCTCGCATGACATGAAGAATCAAGAATTCTAGTTCTTCATTATTTAAGTAGTTTTTACTCCATAGAAAAGACACCCACACATGAGACCAGCCATATCTTATACATCCAGGCCGCTAGGTGTCACTGTAATAGGTGTTTCATAATGTGAGGAAGAAACATTGAAGTGATTACCAAAGTATGATAAATGTTGTTGTAAAATGTAATCGTACTTTACCTCTTATTATTTGGCAGAATTTAAACATCCAGGTGGAAGACGTCCGTATTCGTCCCATCCTGGCGACCTACAGGAAGAGGGTCCCTGTTACGGAGGGTTACGTTGAGGTGAAAGATGGAGGGAAGTGGAAGCAGATTTGCAATGAAGAGTGGAGTGCAATGAACAGCAGAGTTATCTGCGGCATGTTTGGCTTCCCTGGAGAGAAGAGATACAACGCTCGTGTCTACAAGTCAGTGTGCAAATAATATTTACTCTAGTCTTTACTCTGCTGCTCAGATTGTACTTTATCTTTAGTAGTATATTAACTAACAGTAGTCAGTTATTAGTTTAAACATTTATGCTGACAAAAGGAAAAAAAAAAGGAAAAAAAGGGCCTCCAGAGTGTTGCAGAGTTTTCCCAGGAGGGTGAAAGATGATAAATTACCTGTTAATTTAATAACCCTTCATTTAGAAGAAATCTACATATATTTGGACATGTGGTGTTAGGGCTGAATGATATGGCGGACATTTATATGACATTATATTTCTTTATATAACAATAGAAAGCCACAGAAAGACTGTAAAGAACAAACAAGGAACATGGCATGGCTGTCAAACACAAACACTCCTGCTACCTTCTAAGAAAACTTGGTTCACAAAGCACCTCTGGCGAGTTTATGCTTGTCTCCAGTTTTGGGCTCCACAGAGGGTGAAACATCCCTTCACTTAAGGGCAAGTCCACCCTGTTCCTAGGTTGGAGTTTCAAAGTTCCTTGGTGTTCACGGGGCTGGATCTGTGGTATGGCAAGCAGGCCAGTTGTCACCCATGGTGTGGGGCATCTCAAACAGCCAGTGCAAAGTCAGTTGTGCCTCCAGTTGCTGAGGCATCACAAGGAATGAGTGAGAAGTCCATGATTTTAATGTATTTTTTTATTATTATTTTATGTATTTGTATTATATGTTCCTGAAGCCTTCCCATATCTCTGCACATAAACTAGATTAGAAGACAAATCCACATAGAAGGTAAACATGTTTACTCTCCTCTGGCTCCAAGGAAAATGAATGTAGCAGAACAGCCTCTTCCATAATGGAAAAAGAAAAGAACCAGATGGGCCTTGGCCCTTGAAATGACTGGCTATCCTTCTCTTTACACATCCATTGTACTGACCTACACTGACCATTAGAGCTCGAGAGAAAAATATCTTTTTATGCTTTGTGTTTTTTCTGTCCCCAAGAAATGACAAGCATCTTTAAAGGTCAACCATGTGGAAAACATTTTTGCAAACCCTACCCAATGTATTCATGATGGTCACATAAGGCCTTTATAGTTTTATATGGCAATATATAATATTTAAAAGGCTTTACATAGTATGATGTCATAAAACCAAACTTTTTTAAAGATGGCCTATGATTTAATTTTATTACAATTTTATTCTAATTACTAGTCATTGCCTGTTCCACCCATTAGCTAGGACTCCTCACACAAACTGCCAATCTCACAATCTTACGGTTAAGTGGTGGACGATGACCTTGCTATAGTGTCTTTTATTTTTGTCTGTTATTATTAGTTCGTGTTATAATGCATTATGGAGCCTGACCTTATAAAGTTGTATCCTGTCATGCATGTAATTATAACATGTGATATATATTCCAGTAACACTTTCATATCATGGGTCGTGTATTAAGAATGATTTGTAAGTGCATTTTTAAGTTATATAACATACATAATGCCTGGCATAGGGGCTCTTTTGTATTCACACTTACATGTACAACACTTCACTTCTTTAAAATGAATGTGTGTTTGACTGCAAAAAGTCAGGTTATATATCAGGTTCATAAATACGTAGACCAGCACAGGATTCATAAAGGATTCCCTGCATGCCTGGTTCATTGAAAGCCTCTCAGAAATGCATTGTTTAAGTCTTTGCGGTGTGACTGTTGTGTTCTATGTTTGTGGACTTATAAATCTCTAACCCTTTCCACTATTACCATGTGGAAACCTGTTTGATAAACGTCCTGTCGGCTATGAATCACAAACACGAGATACTGCTGTCTTGGTGCAGAGTTTTCCGAAGTCTACGTGCCTCTCTGCACACGCTGACGTTTATGAAACGTGTCTGTTTTTCTCAGCACTTGCCCACTGCTGGAATGGCCCAAATCCAGCTCTCCTTTCATAACTCTTTGGGATTTGGCTTCTGCTAAATTATTTCTGGACACTTGAGGTCTTCCTCCAGAACAGATGCTCAAAACCAGATTTTCAGACAGTTGCTCATCCCAGTGTTTCCTCTGAAATCAGGGATGTTAATAGGGACCCCCATTTTCTTCAGGAGAATAGTTCTGTGAGCATTTGATGGCAGCCAACAGAGCTTCAGGGAGGGCATGTACTGATGTTGGATGACTAGTTCTGGATCACACATAAGCCCATAGGTATTAGATGGAGCTCCATCATTCCACTGTGCAGTGCTTGAGACAGCTGTATACTGTGGATGGGCATTTCAATCTAATATGATAGTTGATGTTTTCACAGCATTAATCAGCTTATAATTAATAATAAATATTATTGATAATAGTACTATGTACAATAATATGCTACAATAACATTTCATATGAAACAGTATTACTTTGGTTGCCTGAGATTTTGCCTGAGTGTTTTGAGTGTTTTGTTCAGTGAAAATAACCCAGCCACCAAACCTCATCTGTTTTTTGAATCAGTACAGAGAGGGTTGAGGAGAGGTTTTGTGTGTGTGTGTGTGTGCGTGTGTGTGTGTGTGTGTATGTGTGTGTGTGTGTGTGTGTGTTCCTGTCCCTTTAAGTCTTTGTTTGTTTTTGACATAATCTGCTCTGGACAGACTAGCTTTAGACATTCTTTCACTCAGTGGTTAAATAGAAAACAAATGTGCATGGCATCCCCACTTCAGTAACACCTTGGGGACTTGGGGGGGAGATGGGGACTGTTTTTTTTCATTTTTGACTTATTTTGATCAAAGTATGTGAAGGCATTTCAGTGGAAACTGACACATGTTGATTAGAGCTGTGGCAGGCTGTAGAGTTTTCCAAAACACTGTTTGGAAACCATTGTGTTTCAGATATTTATTGTATGCATTTATCTGGAAACATCATATAAAATGCTTTATTTTGCTTTTTTGTATACATGCGTAATTATCTCTCTGTCTGTTCTTGCAGAATGTTTGCCCGCAGGAGAAAGCCGTCCTACTGGGATTACTTGGTGAACTGCACTGGAAATGAGGCCCATTTGTCAAACTGTGTGCTGGGTCATTCTCTCATGGCCAAGGCCAACAGTTCTTGTGATCAGGGCATCCCAGTGGTGGTCAGTTGTGTCCCCGGCCGGGCCTTCGCTCCCACCCCCATGGCTGGTTACAGGAAGGCCTTCAGACAGGAGGTAGGGCAACAAATACCAGGTTTTGCATCTTTTCCAGGAAAATCCATGACATGATACACACACACACACACACACACAAACACACACACAGTAGGGCTGTCCCAGAATATGGATATCCTTGGTTGACTAACAAACTTCATTTTTACTCATTTTGACTTGTTCCTCCCAACATAACAAGGCTTGTTAAAAGATGATGCACGAATGAAGAAAGATAAATGTATCCCTTATAATGATTTCATTTAGATACATTTAGGTGCAGGTAAATTGTGCAGTTACTCACAGAAATGCTCCAGTATCTAGTTCAAATGGCTCAAATGCTGAAACATGAAAATGTGAAATGTGCTTTTTTAGTCATGCCTGTGAACAAACACACATATACAAGTGAACTAGGGCCACAGAACATACACACACATTGTCCCTGATAATATTCAGCATGATCCATTATATAATACATTTTCTATAACTTATTTTTAAAATGTAGGTTTTTATGATGTCAGTGTCATTACTCATTCATTCATTCATTATCTGTAACCGCTTTTCCAGTTCAAGGTCGCAGTGGGTCCAAAGCCTATCATTGGGCACAAGGCAGGAATACATCTGCCCTGGAGGGGGCGCCAGTCCTTCACAGGGCAACACACACACTCACACATTCACTCACATTTATGGGCACTTTTGAGTCGCCAGTCCACCTACCAACATGTGTCTTTGGACTGTGGGAGGAAACCCACACAGACACGGGGAGAACACACCAAACTCCTCACAGACAGTCACCCGGAGTGGGCCTCGAACTCACAACCTTCCCTGGAGCTGTGTGACTACGACACTATCTGCTGCACCACAGTGCAGCCAGTGTCGTTACTGCCTTTTTAAAAATGAATACCTTATAAAAAGTCATGTATGTATTTCAGTGTGTTACCAAACGTAAGGTGAATACTGTACTTCCTAAGAGCTGAAACACTTGCCAATGTCTCACATGGCACAAAACATACCCTACAGGACTGTGCAGTGCACAGACATTTATTTTAAGACAGACAGTGAAATCAATCTTTGAAAATGCTGTCTACAAACCTGTAATTTCAGCCAGAGGCAAGCTGAACTCTGTGATTACGTGGACATTAATATGAGGGAGAGATGAAGAAAGTAGTTGATGGTTCTCTAGCCCTCAGTATGACAGGATTTTTCCCCAGATCTCAGCTGCCAAACCACATGTTCCAGCAGTCAGAATGGCGGCATGCTGGACTGTCAGTCACGTTCAGGAGGTCAGCAGGGTTATAGGTAGGCACTCTCTAGCACCCTAGATCAGTATTGTGGATTTTTAAAAGTAGATTCTAGCAGAGAGCAGATTAATTCCTTATGAATCACTTAAGCTAGCTTTTGTGAGTCTTCTTTTTTAACCCAGCATTTTCCGCATTGGATAAACCTCCCACTTACTAAAGCTGGGCTCTTTGTTGGCTGACCCATACTGAGATTTAATTGTTCTGGGGCTTTTTTGAGAGTTCCAAATCTTTTCAGACTCATATTGTTGAGTGGTCTTCTCACGGTACAAGGATGGACACAAAGAGCCATCATTATTTAAGTTCTCTGAAAGAATGGGAAAGATGGGACTGTTTTGTTGATCTTTCAGGTCTTGCATAGTTGTTAGATGCTCTGATTCCACTCTATCTTGAGGTGTACTGTGGTTGTTTTTGGGTTTTTTCAGCAGCCTCTGGTTCGTCTGCGTGGTGGAGGAGTGGTGGGTGAAGGCAGAGTGGAGGTGCTTAGAAAAGGAGAGTGGGGAACTATCTGTGATGATCACTGGAACTTGGTGTCGGCCACAGTGGTGTGCAGAGAGCTCGGTTTTGGGACCGCCAAAGAAGCACTGTCCGGTGGTCAGCTGGGTCAAGGTCAGTCACGGTTTATATATACATATATCTCACTGGACGTATCTGCACTCATTGTCCATTTTATCAGCTCCACTGACCATACAGGAGCATTTTGTAGTTCTATAATTACAGGCTGTCGTCCACTTGTTTCTCAGCATATTTTCATATTACCAAATTACCCTGCATCCACTTATTCCAGCACACACACACTACCACCACGTCAGTGTCACAGTAGTGTTGAGAATGATCCACCACCCAAATCATACATAAGAAAGTATGCAGAAAAACAGACAGACTACAGACCAAAAGGTTGTTACATAATACTAGAAATATCTCATTATCTCACTGGCTGTAGGTATCTGTCATAACAACACTTCATCTGGACAAAAACATGCAACGTATAAATACAGAGAACTTAAATTACAAAAATAAGAGTTTGCTGGAAGAAAGCATACACTGGTCCCATAGAGTTTGAATCGCTGAGCTTGTGGCTCATTTGGTTCATCATCTGTTTTCCAAATGTGTAGAAGAGACTGCAGCATTGTACCCCTCACTCCTGTGGCCATAATTACACATTTTCAACACTCACTAGATGGAAAACTGAAGTGTACTGAAGCTTGAGGTCAGAGTAATAAGGAAAGAATTCATGTATTTTCTCTCAGCTGAGTGATGGGAGGCATTCGAATTTGTCATAAACTCTTTAGAAAGAATAAATCAATCAGAAGCAGGCTAGCACAACTTCAAACACAACCACAGCTATAATATGAATATTTGATGAATAATTTACAGTTTCCCACTGTAAAAATTCAGTGCATCGTTCAGCCAGAAGATTAAAACCACTGACAGGTGATATGAATAACTTTTATTGGTTCATAGAAATGGCACCTGTCAGGCAAATTAACAGTCAGTCCTTAAATGGGCATGTGCATGGATCTGAGCATCTTTTACAAGGGCCAACATATAATGGACAAAGTCAAAACTGTAAAGTATTTTTCTTATTGAGAATTATACATTTCAGACACATCTCCTATCTCTGAATATTATAATGTTTTTTTTCATCCCATGTGCTGTTTCTGATCTGCACTATAAGCCGACGCCTTTTCCCTCAAGTTGAAATGTAAAACATCTGTAGGAATGCCTGTGGGATTGCAACAGAAAACCCCAACATAAGAGACTAGGGCTATGGACGGCTTGATTCTCTGGAGGAAATTCAGTAGTGTTATTCACAGGGCTCCGTTGGTATGTTTCTCAGATTTCAGATGCAAAATTGTTGCACAAGACACATACAAAGTATTGCATCATTAAAAAACAAAAAAACAAACAAAAAAAACAATATATCTAGACCTTGTATGTTATTTATCATGTTGGTTAATATTCTGTAGTGAAGCACTGCACACAGCTCATCATGTGAAAAATATGAAGTTGGCTTCTTTTGTGAATTTGTGTTTCCACATTAAATAACAGCAGGTATATTCTGGACAAGGTAAGGTATATAAGGAGATGTGACAGAGAAATGGGTAAAGAGAAAGAGCCAAAAAAAAAAAAAAAAAAACACATGGGAAAGTACATCATAGGACAAACCACGGACAGAATGTGACACATCCTGAAATATCAAATCATAGATACATTAATTTTAGAGTAAGAGATCAGTCTGAACACTGTTTTAATTTTTCCCATTGTCATAGGTGAGCTTTACATTTTCAAGAGAAATCAAACCTAAAATTCCTAAAAATAGCTTGCATGAATCTTGATATAAAAACATGTAAAATCTATAAAGCCTTTAAGGTGAAATGGGTTTACTTGCTCTTTAGTATTTGATTGTTCTTGTAAATTAATGTTTTCTATAATGTAATGTAATATGAGGATGATGATGTTATATTCAAAATCTAATTGGCAGTTAACTTCCTGTTACCTTTTTGCAGCTGAGTTTTTTAACACTGATATTATTGCTGACATAATGAGTGATTAAACATAAAATTATAAAATGCTTATGTGTTGATACATATCCAATGTTACATCTTTTTATTAAAAGACTTGCCATCATTTGTGGAACTGCTGTGGAAATGCTCATACATGTTTTCATATATTTCTTGCCATACAGGGATAATTTTTTCAATTCCAATCTTGTGATCAGAATTTTAAATGAGGATGCATGTGTTTTTACTGTAACAGGTTTAAAACTATGGAAGGTGAACTAACAAACCAAAGGCTTGGACATTCGTTATCAGTGCTGGAACTTTCAACAATGGCATTTTCAATTCTTGCTGTCAGTCGATTTTATAAACGAGGGTTAGGGATTGTGAATAATCAGTGTGATCATATAGAATTGTCCAGACTTTCTCCTATACGTGTGAGTTGTCAATTTAGGAAGTAGGGTCTGTTCTCTTAGTGCCACACTCCTCTTCAGTGCTCTGCTGAGTGGAACGCAAACCAGGTGGAAAGTTCAAGAGGAATCTTATCATTTTCTGCGCAGATTTACTTTCATATTCTGCTTGGAAAAGAACACTGCAATAATCCACTCCAAAAATAATCCCCTGCATTTCGCTTGTTTACTTTTGGGCTGAGGAAAAGTAATTAGTGAAAACACAGACTGGAGCTTCCAGTTTCTGTCTCTTCATAATACAGCACTGGACACAATCATCAAAGAAACTGACCATGGTTTCAGTTCATATTTAAAAACAGTTCTAGCGTATGTAGGTACACATGTGACTACATGAGAAAGTATGAAAGTAAAGAGACAGCAGAGAAGTAGAAGTAGTTTTTGGGCTGATCATTTTTTATAAAAACTCAGATTGTTCAGGGGAAGGTCATTCCATTGCAGTCATTTTTCTAAAGTAACTCTCTACTCATCTGTTTATTACATCATGTTAATTATTAAGGTTGTTAACACTTAGAAGTCAAGAGTTATCACTGAATTTGTGCTTGACAATTTAAATCACTGTTTGTGATTGTGTGTGTGTGTGTGTGTGTGTGTGTGTGTGTGTGTGTGTGTGTGTGTGTGTGTGTGTGTTGTTAGGAATGGGACCAGTCCATATGAATGAGGTACAGTGTTCTGGCTTTGAGAAATCCATCACTGAGTGCCAGTTTAATATGGACAAAGACTCAGAAGGGTGCAGTCACGAGGAGGACGCAGGGGTCAGGTGTAACGTTCCTGCAATGGGCTTCCAGCAGAGGGTGAGGATTTACAATAAATCTTACCTCACAATTTCTACACAAAAATTTAGCTATTCCTTATGTTTAGTCTTTTCTATTAAAATTCAAAGAACTCATAGTGCTTTTGTGTTTTGTTCCAGCCAACAACAAAGAAGGCCACATATTTTCTACAGCACACAGAGCGCTTGAAATCCATTAGAAATAGGAATTTCTAAGAGTTTCACAAATAATTAGACGCGAGTGTTGTTTTGCGGTGTTATTTTTCTCAACACCGCCTCCTACTCTTTAAGATGGCTTAGAAATCCAGGATATATACGTTAAATTGGATGCGTTGTCCTGTAACAGTCAATCAAATCTTCACAGATAGAGATACAATCTCAGAATCAATCTAAGATTACAGTTAACCCAGCTCAAATTGCTCTAAAATGACTAATGTACAGTTTTCCCACTGCAGCTGCGTCTGAGTGGAGGCCGGAACCCCTTTGAGGGCCGTGTGGAGGTCATGGTGGAGAAAAACGGTTCTCTGGTGTGGGGAACGGTGTGTGGCGAAAACTGGGGAACCATGGAGGCAATGGTGGTGTGCAGACAGCTCGGCCTTGGCTTTGCCAGCAACGCTTTTCAGGTACAATTCCCCTCTACCGTTTTATTGTTTGATTACCAGGACAAATGTCATTGAGGCTTACACTAAATGAGCAAACGCTGGACCATAATCACCCAAATCATCTGAAATTATGGATCTCAATTAGAGTTTTGTAGAACTACAGTGTGCTCCTGTAGAGTCAGTGGAACAGGACAGTGAGTGTAGAAGCAAAGAGGTGGTCATACTGTTATAGTTGATTGCAGTGTGTATACATTAATAATTACGTCTATAAAAAAAAGAACTCTACTTTGATATGGGCCCTGAACTTTTAAATGCCCTTTATACCAAAAATATTTGACAGCAGTAGAGTGGCGCAGTCACACAGCTCCAGGGACCTGGAGGTTATGGGTTCAAGTCCCGCTCCGGGTGACTGTCTGTGTGAGGAAACATTTGCCACTAAGAAATGACTGCATTTTTAAGGGCTTAACTCCTGCTGCTCAGATTGTGTTGTTTTTCTTGCCCTCTTGCCGGCTTTCAAAGAACAAAAGCTAGGGATTGTTATTGCATTTTTCTTCTGGGTGTCCTATGATTCTCTCTATCAGACTTGGAGACGACATACTAGCGTTTTTCAGGTTTCCTCACATCTCACACATATCTTGAAATCTTCAAGACCACATTCTTTAAACAGACACCTTGGGAAACATTTCATTTTGTCGTTAGAATACTCAGAAATCTCAAAGAAATTGACCACAATTTTTCAAAGCACAGCTGAGGCCTAGGCTTAGGTAAAGGCATTTGATTTAGATGAATGATGATCTCTAATAGGGGTACTTTTGTGGTTTTAGAGAATTACAGGCATTTGAATTAAGCTGGTGCTTTCCCCACATTTATGGCCGTCTGTGTTTGCTGTTGCTGGGCAATGCAGTGTTCCCTTCTGCTTTTGCAAGAAATCCAGTCATGTAAACAAGGAGCTCCATCTGGGAAATATTTAAGAGGAAATGTATCCTGATCCTAATAGATCTTAAATCGTGCAGCTGATGAAAGAGAGAGGTGTCTGCCAGAAGGACTGAAGGTTTTCCAGTTGACAGCTGTTCAGTTTCAGAGACAATTTATGAGCGAAAGAAAGGATTTAAAATTTACTTTTGAAGCTACACTGAAGAGCAACCACACAAACTCACCATGCTTAATGCCACAAGTCAGCCAGAAGAGTATAAAAACTCACAGCATTGGGCTGTGGAACAGTGGAGCTGCATTCTATGGAGTGATGGATCTCCAACAGGTATTAAAGGGTGTCAATTAAACCCCCAACGTCAGTATCTGAACTCTTAGCTGTAGTAATACACTCTTAGCTGCCATCAGATGCACACAGCAATGTCCTTCCCAGTACAGTAGAAGCTGTTAATGCTGTAAAAGTGGGAAATGGTAGCACACGGTGGTGCAGCAGGTGGTGCAGAGGTTGTGGGTTCAACACTCACTCCAGGTGACTGTCTGTGAGGAGTTTTGTGTGTTCTCCCTGTGTCTGCGTGGGTTTCCTCCGGGTGCTCCGGTTTCCTCCCATGGTCCAAAAACACACCCTGGTAGGTGGATTGGCGACTCAAATGTGTCCATAGGTGTGAGTGTTTGACACGCTGTGAAGGACTGGCGCCCCCTCCAGGGTGTGTTCCTGCCTCGCGCCCAATGATTCTGGGTAAGCTCCGGACACACCACGACCTTGAATTGGATAACAATAAATGAATGAATGAATGAGAATGTGTCTACAAACTTTTGGCCATCTGTGTTTTATACACCCCAGATGGAAAGACTGTTTTGCCAGATATAAGCAACAGTCCGCAGAAATGGCAGGAATGGCTCAGAAATCTCACTTTTACGAGTGAGATTAAAGTGTCCCCATCTTGTAATGGACCCCATCCAGGGTGTGTTCCTGCCTTATGTCCAGTGATTCCCTGCAGGAATAGCGGTTACAGACGATGAATTAATGAATGAAGTACTTCATAGATATGAAGGATGAGTATGTGAGTGGAAAAATAACAGTAAGTGTGGGAAAGTGGCTCCCTCTTGTGGTCATATTTTTTCCAAATGTTTTATGTTCCAAATGTACTTTCTCTGCTTTAAACATGTCATATCCAATGTCAAGCGCTTACAAGAGAGCTTAAAGCCCCAGTGCATTTCATTTATTACATGTGTGTTTTTTTTACTGAGAATAGTATAAATTAAATAAATTTCCAATCTTTCTTCTGCACCTTCACTTCAGAGTGGCCACCCCATGTGGGCAACATGTTTGATGGGAAATTGAACAGGAGCAATTTGACTCTTCATCACATATGAGTTCCACTGCACAGAAGTGTAAATATGAATTAGTAATATCTGCTAACATTTGTTGGTAAGAATGATTTATTGCTCCTTTAATGGCCCTTTGGAGTGAGAGATAAGACTGGCACAAATGTGGACAATAGTTACAGGCCGCCAAGGAATTCCTATATGAATATCAACTATAATGTTTTAAATATTATATAAAATACAAAAATATTTTAAATATACAAATATGTAAACACTGAGATGTGTGGTAGAGTAGCTTAGTGAGTAGAGATTTCATGAAGGAGTCATTCTTTTAAACTGATTGTTTGCATAGAGACTATCAGGTGAATTTAACTTTTCTATGGGTTTTGTGTACAATTTAGTGGTAGAATTTTCAGTTAAATTACTCTTATATGTTATAACCTCCACCCTCAATTATCAATGCCTGTGCTCACACACACACACACACACACACACACGCGCACACGCACACGCACACACACACACACACACACAAGGGAACGTAACTCAAACTGAATTCGACATCCAAATTCATTTAAACAAACAGTTTGAAAAAAAAAATATGATCCCTACTAACATGATAGGTTTGAAAACATGATTGAAAACATGACATAAACGTGTCTAGCCCCTCAGATAGAGTGCTGACAACACCAAGACATTATATTTTTGGGTGTCAAGCTGTGGACAAAAGTCCTGCAGTTTGCAAGCTGTTTAAAAACAAGCACTTCAAACACACAACTACACCTCACCATGTACAGCTCCATATGCTCCCTACTCCCCTGAACTTCTGAACCTTGCTGTAATGAGAGTCAGAGTTTAGAATGAATTGTTGGTGATTTTTGTTGCAGTAAACGTGAGGTTTATCTCGTGAGCTGTTGTTCATATTCATACTGAGATGTTATGCACCCTGTTACGGTTTAAAGAGACATGACTTTGAGTTTTTGACTTTGACATGCATTTTACTTCTGGCTTGCAGTCTGTTTTTCTACCTTGTAAAATAATAACATTAAAATAATATTTAACGGATGAATGAATATGATTTTTCAAAGCTGACAGCCTCAGTGAGAGACAGACCCTAAAGTACTTGTGTATACATTTTGTAGGTTAGCTAAGGTGAGTATTTTGAGTTTGCCTGAAATATTTAGTGTACAACAGTGGTTGAATTAATTTCTCTCTCTCTCTCTCTCTCTCTGTGTTTGTGTGTGTGTGTGTGTGTGTGTGTGTGTGTGTGTAGGAGACATGGTACTGGCCTGGTTTTGTGAGTGCTGATGCTGTAGTGATGAGTGGAGTGCGATGTGCTGGAACTGAAATGTCTCTGTCTCACTGTCTCCATCACGGAGATCACGTCACCTGTCCCAGAGGAGGAGCTCGATACGCTGCCGGGGTCTCCTGCTCTGAGAGTGAGAGCACATACTATAACACTTTAAACTATATACCTGTATTTCTTATTATGTCTCTTCTGCATCCATAGCAAATAGCATTAATCAAGAATACTTCCGCCATTTGCTTTAGTAACAGCTTTTACTTTTCTGGGAAAGCTGAGATAGATGTCACAAGATGGCTGTGAATATATGATTTCACCACAAAATCATTAGTAAGGCCAGATACTGATATAAGAGCATTAGCACTAGATCACAAATCAACTCAAAGGTATCGGGTGGAGCTCTCTGCCTGTATCAGCAAAAGAAAAGAAAGACCATCACTGTCCTGTTCTGTATTTTGTATTTTTTTTTATGTGATTTTTCCTGCTTTCTCAGCTGCCCCAGACCTGGTACTGAACCCTCAGGTGGTAGAGCAGACGACATACCTGGAGGACCGTCCCATGATCTTGCTGCAGTGCGCCTACGAAGAGAACTGCCTGGCGTCCACCTCCAGCTCCACTCCGGCCAGTTCCTACCGCCGCCTGCTGCGCTTCTCTTCTCAGATCCACAACAATGGCCAATCTGACTTCAGGCCCAGGGCCTCCAGAGACTCCTGGATCTGGCACGACTGCCACAGGTGAGCTCAGGGGGGTTAGATGGTGGGCAATACTAGGGAGGAAATGGCATTGCAGTATTTTATTGATGTATTAGTAGAGTGCTCATTTGCATATTGAAATTCTCTGCGATGTCAGTTGTGTAAAGATCAGTGTTGCAATGACTGTGGAAAAGTGGCAGTCAACATTTCTGCGTAAGTCATACTGTGAATTGTGATCAAAGTAATTCTAAGGCGTTCCAGTCATTCCAACCTACTCTTCTAACACACATTGTAGTCTGTTAACATCGTTCAAGGTTTAACTATAAATTAATTAATATGGTGTGGCCTTTCCATGAAACAAAATATGTTCAAGTGTATTCAGGGTTTTTTAGGCTCTTACTTTAAAGGAGAAGTTGCAGTAAGGGCTCGTCTGGGGCTGTGGTTTTAGCCTTAAGAGTAAGAAGCTGGCTGAGTAGCATTAACTTCTCCAGATAATCTGTACCACTGTATTTCGGTCCTGATATTGTGCTGTTTGGAGCACTGATGTCATTAGACCTGTTTAAGGGGGCCTCTCAGGTGTAGCCCACTCCCATCTGCGTTACTGGAAACCCAACCTCAGCCTCCTCATAAATTTCTAGCTACGTGAATGTTTCTGAGAGATTTAAAAAAAAACGACTGAGTTTAAACTGTTTGATTTACAACAGAAACTCATATGTGACTCCAGTTGTTTAGTTTTGTAGCAATTTCAGTCTGTTTTCTTTCATGCAGTTAGCGCTCTTACAAACTTAGTGTCTGTTCCATGTACAACAAAAATATGTCAATATTACCCACCTATGGAGCAGGACTAGAGCAATGTCCTTATCTCGGTTCTTGCTTTTCAACATTTGGAGATCTGTTTATTGTCTAACAACATCCAGATCCTGTTTCTTTGCCATGAGGAGAGAGCGAGACAGAGAGAGAGAGAGAGAGAGAGAGAGAGAGAGCATACTGGATGGAGACACTGTTTTTTAACCCATTTAAAGACACTGGCGGTTCATAAAGACGTTAGACCAGTTCTGAGCATGCACACTGAGTTGGAGAGGAGCAAACAGTGAGGAAACATTTTTTAAATGTTTTTAAATAAAATTGTGAATATCAACTTTAATAGGGAAGGCAGGTGTTATGAGGTGGCCATAGTTGTGCGTTGATTGTGTATTTTACAATGGCTTTGAACGTGGCTCAGTCAGGTAAAAGTATTTGTTTTATAAGAAAAAAATGTATATATTGATTAATATTAAAAGGTTCCATGCAACAGACTTTTGTCAGGAGCTTTTAGAGGCTTCAGACGTCTGCTTCAGTGTACCACTCCTACCAGCTCAGACTCTGTAAGTTTCTCCAGAATGATACCACTCTCAGTGACCTTGTTTACATCTGAACCATAGAATTACATAGAACCATATAATTCCTCTTTAGGGAATGCATTGTTGGAAGAGGCTACAGTTGGTTAGTGGCTGTAGGTATTTGTGTGTTCTATATGACCTCTGATGTTTTTGTAGGATGTCCAGGTCGTTATGATCTTTTATTCCCTTTTTTAGGAGCCTGTAAAGCACAATTATAGACTTAACTGTAACCACAGGCTGTTTGGAAAAACAGAAGGTGATATTTTGTCTCTGAACTGGAATTTAACCCTTAGTGGTCACTGATTACGCTGGCGTTATCAAACTTAGTGACTAGTTAAAGATGGTTAAAGACCAAGCATTTTAGATTTTGTTATATGTGGATAAACAGTGTAGAAAGTGAGATATAATTTTTAATGTTATTAAAAAAGTAATGCTAATGTGCAAAATGGGATGGGACAGGAGCTGTATTTATTTTATTATTTTTTTACAAGCTGAATACAGTAAGGAAGTGGGGGTAGAGGCGAACCCTGGCATCGTAAACATTGTTTAGTGTGGAATATACATGAATGCAAAATCAGATGTTTACAAAAATTACCAAAATACACTCCTAAAGCTACATATGATTTTTAAGGTTTTGGAATCATAGCCTAGTAACACATATGTATTTTGGCAAAATACAAATACAAATACAAATGGAAAGTGGCTTGTCAAAGTAAAAGCCTTACATTTAATGAGTTCTAATCATCTAGTCCGATGCTGAGTTGGGACGTCTGCCCAAGGACAGATATGATTTGTGTAGTGTGAATTGCTTTCCTGAGCAGAGAATCGAGCCCTGAGCTTCTGCACAGAAGGCACTGTTTATGCCAACCACACCAACTCTAATCTTCACATTATTGTTCTTAAAAACGTTTCCTTTGTTTATTCAGACACTACCACAGCATGGAAATCTTCACTCATTACGACCTGATGAGCTTAAACGGCACCAAAGTAGCAGAAGGTCACAAAGCCAGTTTCTGCTTGGAGGACTCTGAGTGTGACGAAGGTTTGTGTGTGTGTTTTGTATTTAAAAAGATTTTAAAGGATGTTCTTTAGTTGTTGCCAGTCTGTTTTGAAATAAATCCCTGAATTCACAACTACTCTCAGTTTTTCTTCAGCATCTACAGCCCTTTAAGCCTCTGACATATCAAAAGCTGATTTATTTTGTGTTGTCCCTCATCAAGGGATTGAGAAGAGATATGAGTGTGCCAACTTTGGAGAGCAGGGAATCACTCTGGGCTGCTGGGACACATACAGACACGATATTGACTGCCAGTGGGTGGACATCACTGACGTAAAGCCTGGAGACTATATATTCCAGGTGATTTTTTGCCATGTTCTCCATTGAATGTGCTGTCACAGATCTACAATGTTTACTTGTGTATTCCTTGTGTACTAGATTAAACCCAAAGCCAATTACTTCATAGAGTGACTACAGTGTGAACGTATTTCTGTGTCATTTACAGATTGTGATAAATCCCAACTATGAAGTGGCAGAGTCTGATTACACTAACAACGTTGTGAAATGTAGGTGTCGATATGACGGCCATCGTATTTGGATGTACAACTGCCATATAGGTGAGGCTACATATCATTATAATATTCATAGTTGCATAGTTTTATTACCTCCTATAATTTAATAGAAAATATTGATAATTACAGTGGTGTAGTTTTAGGATTTATGTTCCAGGTGAGAATCTTACTCGTTTAAAACATAATAAAATGTAATGTGATTAATACTGTAGATTAAAATCAATATCTTTAGAGTTCCAGTTTCCTCCTGCAATCCAAACACACGTTATTAGGTGAATTGATTGTGCAAAAATGTAACTATGTGTGTGTTTGTGTGTGTTGCCTTGTTGCCTACTGTTATCTGTCTATTAATTCTCTCCTTAGGCGGCTCAATGAGTGCTGAAACTGAGGAGACGTTCCCTGGCCTTCTGAATAACCAGGTGACACACAGGTAAGAGCCGGGGGGGTTTACAGGAGAAACCCCAACAACCACTACAACTCCACAGAGCTCTCAGCATCAACATGGCAGTGGGACACATTCACTTACACAAAAAACGGCCCTCTCAGGAAGCCTCAAAACCCATCCCAACACAAAGACATTCCCCAACTCAAGCCCAACACACGGGAACAGAATGACCAGAAATAATGGGACCACAACCGGAAGTATGTGATCCTCCATCAACAGAATCTGAAATATATGAATATGTGGTTTAAAAAGAAGCAGTGAATTTGGACTTTGACTGATGAACCTTCCACTCTCTCCATTTCTGAGTGAGATGACCCATTCAAGCCTATCAGACATCCTTCTGCTGCCAGTATTTGGATTTTTAAGGGAGTTCTGATGCACTTTGTAAGCCCAAAGGAACTGAGTGTTCATTTTACAAGGACTCCTGCAAAGGAGCAATATCTGAAATCTATATTTGGAAAGAATTTTCCACCTGAGCTTGTATTGTGAATGCTTTAGTACTATGTTAATAAGACTTCCACTAAGTATTATATTAGTATTGTATGGGTTAAAGGCAAATAAAATATTCCTGGGGCTGGTTGCACAAACTTTCCAAACTTCTTGGTGGGTTACAAGTTTCTAAACTTAAACAGAATATTTAACATATACATAAATATACATATATATAATATATATATATATATAAATACAATTAAGTATAAGCTTATTAACTGCAAGATAATTCAGTGTTGATAATGGCAGCGCTAATTCACATAGAGCATTCAACATTTTCAGATAACTGAAAGGATATATCAGTCGTTTTTTTGAGTTAAATTTAGACTTTTTTTTGCTCCATACCTGGCAACATGAATTCTTTTTCTAGCATGAACATTTTTATTAACTGTATTTGAGGAATAAGAGCACCTGGTCAGCCTTATACCAAGGTTTGAGGCTGGTTCATAGTTAATGCGGACACAGATGTGCAATGGAGTACATGGCCAAAATAACTTAATCACAGCCTGAACTGCTAGGTCGAGTACCATGGGAAGAAATTAAACGATGTGCACAGTTTGCCTGGTGAAGGCGCGCACCATTCACTTATTAGCCACAGAATGTGTTACAAGACGTAGGAAAAGGGGGCTGGACCAAGGGGATTCAGCTTCTCTCAGATCGTGTCACATCGAGCAAACTGGATGGTTTTTTGCAGATATTTGACAAGCGCTGTCAATCACATCACTAAAGTACAGCATGTTGTAATCTGCACTTATGAAGGCACAAATATATTAGACACCTTGTGATGACTAGCACAAGGCCAGACATTTTTTAGATATATTTTTTTCTTTTACAATGTGAGCAAATACAGCATTATTGAAGACATCTTTAGTTTATATTTAGCGCATGCGCACATTTGTCCAACTCTTGATGTATGGATGACTTTAATTGGTTTTTACTATATTATGAACAGTGTAGACTACATGTGCCTGTTTACACAGGGGATATCTTCTGTTTCTTGATTTAACTGTGCTGGCAAGAGCAGATTCCAGCAGCACTACAGCACCACCATCATCTCGGGTGTAGTAGTACGTGGTCGCCTCGTGGTGCGAGGGCTATAAACAAGCAATGCGGACAGTCCGGCACTACAGCCTTCGCACCATGCCACATCCGCTTCCACACTAACTATAAACCAGCCGTTAAATTCCTTTCAAAATTGAATTAGTATGAACCTGTTGGTGCAACTGGCCCCTGTAGCTTTAGAGAAAGCAAAGACGTTTAGATCAATCAATTTACAGTCATCAAACAACAAAAACATCATTGAATTTAGGATTTTATACCCATCACTGGAACCACTGTGAAATCCGGAGTCCTCTAACTGACCTGGAATTAACTGTACCTGAGTAACCTGAGTAACCTGAATAAATATGTGGAGAAAGAGAGCGACTGCAGATGATCCTAGATACAATAAATGGATGTGTGGAGTACAGCATGAGAGCAGTACGGCTCAGAATGTTAGACGTGTACAGTGAGGTAGTTTATGGTCTGTTATTATGTATTGTGGCACAGTTTTTGTCTTTTTGTTAATTATTAGTGAAGGGTCATATGAATATCATTAATGAAGCCCAGTTCACAAGGTTCTGGAGTTGTGCCCATAGGAGCTGTATGTGTGAACGCAAACACCTACAACATTCATCCCACACTCTACACAGACTTTATCCTGCCTGGCCCCTAGTAAAGACAGAGTCAGCACATGTGAAAGGACTACTCCGGGACACCTCCGGACCTGACGTAAAAGGTCACTCTGTGGTTTTGTCATGATGAAAATGGGGTCATTCATAAGGCCTTTGCTGTTAACATACCTCTGGACACCAGTAGGGGACTGTGAACCCATCTCCTCCACCATCTGAGGAAATGTCTGTTTTGGTTTTTCTTTGATTTGTCACTTATCTGTGCATTGGAAAAGCCTTTTTCTTTCATCTTTCTGAGGAGGGCTGATTCTGATCATGTTAGTGTGTCTGTAATACCTAGTTACAAGGAGAATGAGGCTAAAACCGTGCTGATGTTTGATGAAGAATAAAGCAGTCGTTAGCATACATAATTTATGTCCAATTGCATAGGAATCATTCCACAGAAATGAACCCTTACCCAGTGACAGAGTTTCAGCTGAATGAACTGGACGCTGCCAATGAAATGTTCCTCTTTCATGCTGTCTTGTAGTCTATGTTTGTTTAATATAACTTCTGCATTTAGTTTTACTACTACTGTTAATCTGCCTATTACCAGCTAATATACACCTTCTGTTCCTCAGCATTTAAGGTCATATCGTGGATCTGAGTTTGTTAGAACAATCCTAGCATCAGTTAGTAACTTATTTTAAGTCAGGGACTTGAACAACAACTGTGTCTAATTATTTTTCTTTCTTTTGGTACAGAATGTCTTTTTTAAGACATTCTAATTTCTGTTCCAGTGGTGCTATCGAAGATATATCCTCTGTTTTTAGAGGGTACATGTCAAGATGTGACTGATTTACACTATGCTTACTTGAATGGAGCGTAAATATCCATACGGTGCCTTTTTATTTTATGTTTTTAAGCAATAAATAAATGTAAGCATGTAAGTATGCTTGGTTGTTTCATTGATTGTTGATTTCTTTCAATTGGTACTGGATTTCTAGTCTTACGATGTGCTTAAATAAGCCTAAACAAACCAGTGACTAAGAAATAACTAGGTGATTAGTATTCCATTAACAAGGGCAAACAGTGTGAAATACACCTATTTTCACCTTGATTGGATCTGACTCAAGTCTAAATAAATAAAACTAATTGGGTGTTTATACAAGCACTGACAAAAGCTGTTTTGGATGCTTGTATAATGTTATGCAATGCTGCAGTCCTGCAAATTAGCAATTGATTAAGTGTGTTTGCTCATGCTTATGCATATGTTGCAAAGTCCCTTTGTTTATGTGGCCTAGTTGTTCCACGTTGTAGACCACTTGAAAGATCATTTGAAAAGAACCACAAGAGGGAGCTCTTGTCCTAAAATGACTAGACCTCATAAGACACAAGGTAAGGTTTGAACTGAGGTAATAGTGTATTACAAACACGTCTGTTCTGGTAACAATTTACAACATGGGTCCATTAATTAACCTAATAATTATGACTAAACAATTAAAGTCACAATCGTTAATTGATGATAGAAATAAGAAGTGATGTGGATTATAACATGCAAAAACGGATTTTAGGCTTATAACATCCAGAAAGAATTCTAGTTCTTATTTTTATCATTACTTAACGATTAATTGTGACATTACCTTACATTTTATTAAGGTTTATTAATGCCTTAGGTATTGTGATTTAATATACCTTTATTGTTCACCCTGTGAAGGACTAGTGGCCCGTCCAGGGAGTGTTCCCGCCTTGTGCCCAGTGATTCCGGGTAGGCTCCAGACCCACAGCGACCCTGAACTGGATAAGCAGTTACAGATAATGAATGAATGAATGTACCCTTAGTGTAAAGTGTTACCTCTGTTCTTAAGTAGAAATGTATTAATAAAAAGCATCTTATGTTGAATAATATTTTGCTAAATATCTTTATTTATTATGATTACACGTAGGAAACTACTGAAAATGGCACAGAAGACAGCTCCAAAAGTCAAATTTCAGCATGACCAGTGCCAGCTGTCAGCTAGAGAGGTGTAAATCCTTTCAGCTTTGGGCTGTGGAAGGGTGGATCTGTGTCCTGATGAAGCTCCAGTTGGGATGACTTTGGGATGAGCTGAAGTGCCAGATCTACTCATCCAGCTTTTGTGGTTCTGTCATGTTTGTAAAAGAACAAAGGGAACACAAAGCGGTCAGAAGTAATAATAAGCCGTCCACACGGATTTAACCATTTGAAAACCACACAGAGTTTAAGAAAGTCCCTGTGTTTGTGTTTCTAAAGCTGGCCGCCATCCAGATACTTCAGACCAGCAGGTTTACATTCCACACCGGTCAGTGTATACGTCGGACAGGAGCGTTATACGTAAAGATGGATGTGCGCATGCACTTCACTCCTTTAGACGCTCGTTTGCTTATTCAGGCGTCCAGTGCACTCCAGGTGATTTATGACCAGTGACCTGGTACAGATTTCAACTTTGTTTTACAAACACAAACGCCCTGAAGCTCTGGGCTGAAACAGTCCAGGCAGCTTTAAAAACAAGAGGCTTCTATTTGTGGTACATTCCTATTTGTAGCATGTTATAAGTGAGGGGTATTAATAGGGAGGCAGTCTGTAACCGGTTCTGCTCCCTCTGGGACAGATATACCCTAGAGGCTAAAACGTTGCTGCAGGAATTTGATGGCATCATAATATTAAAATCTACAATTGTAATAAAATAAGTTACAGTTATGTTCCCTAATTAAAGGTACAGAATACGTAACATTGAGGGTACCACCACAGTGACAGTGTTTATAGAGAGTAAAGATCCATGGCGCCACAGCCCAGTGGGGTTGACTTTATACCTTTCTATCTAGTATTTGCCAGTGAGCATGGTGTAGTTAGGTTTATGTGCAGCTGCTCCAGAGCCATCAGTTTTTATCAATTTTATTTTCATTTTCTACAGAGATTAAAATGAGTGGAATTCACCAATTATAGAGTGTCTATACATGTTCTGATGCTTTCCTCTGATCCATTTTCCCAGCAGCTCCTTCGGGTTCCTAGCTGTTATCAGCAGCTGAAACAGCCCAGGCATCTCTGAAAAAAAAAAAAAAGAAAAAGAAAAAACTCTTTTATTTGTAGCACATTTTACATTTAAAAGCAAGTTGGCTGAACATTAGATGTTAGGAATGATAAGTGGTGACTGAGAAATTCTGGGAAAGAAAACCATGGTCTTCCTGCCAACTCGTTTTTCAGGGATGTTTCAGATGCTCAAGCTCCGTATTTGAATGAAAATGTTGTGAAGATTTTATGTGACAATTAAATGTGTGCCACTATATGTCCAAAAATATATGGAAACACGTATGGACACAAATTGTATCTCTTGCTGCATGCGAGCGATAAGTTACCATGTGCAATGCCAAGTGCTGGCTGGAAGCGTATGAAACTTCCCAGCATTAGACAGTGGAGTGGGAGAAGTGCATTCTCTGCGGTGATGGAGCTCCATCCCATACCTTTGGGGTTAGTTGGAGTGCCAGAACTAATCATCCAACGTCAGCACCTGACCTCAGCAATGTTCTAGTGGCTGAATGCCATGAAATATTTGCAGAAATGTTCCTTAAATCCAACCCACTCTGTTGTGAAATATGTACATCTGACTCAAAGGTTACACTGCTATAGCTCTAGAAACTAGAAATATAGATAGATAAAAAATAGAATGCTGCACAGAGTGCTTTAATCACAGATATATAACTAGTATTCTATAAATAATAATAATAATAATTGATATTTGTAAACTGAACAATCACTGGATTGTGTCTACACCCATTGTCCATTTTATCAGCTCCACGTACCATACAGTAGACTGTAGTCCACCTGTTACTCTGCATACTTTCTTATTCCCATTTCACCCTGCTCTTCAATCAATGTGCAGGATCCCACAGGACCCGCACGGAGCAGTGTCACGCCCTTGTCCTGTCATGTCATGTCTGTTTTCCCCGCCATGTGCTCTCTCTGCACATGGCTCTGTCTGTTGTTGTCCTTGTCTCCGCCCATGTCCCGCCTTTGTTCCGCCTCCTCATCTGTGTCTTATTTGTTACCCTGCCCCCTCGTTATCTGTCTCAGGTGCGTCTCGTCTGTGTTTTGTATTTAAGCCCCATTCTCTCAGTTCCTCTTGTTGGGCATTTCACCTTTACTCTATGGTCTGTCTGTCTTGCTTATTTCTTATACGCTCCAAGTCAGTCTTTGTATCTCTTTTGTCTCTTTGTCTGTTTGTGTGTTTACTCTGTTTATGTCTATGTTCTAGTTTAGTCTGTTTAGCTTTCTTTGTCTGTTTAGTTCTAGCTGTTCAAGTGTCTGTTTAGCTCTGTCTAAGATTAATCTGTTCCTCTCCTTGTATGTTTAGCTCCCTCTACCTAGGTTTCTATGTCCAGTTCCCTTTCTCTGTCCAAGTCATTGTTTCCAAGTTTCCCTGTCTCAGTCTTTCTTTGTTCAAGTTTTCTCTCTAGTTATCTTAGTCTGTCTTTGTATGGTTATCTTGTCTTGTAAATAAAAGTTACTGTGTTTTAAGTTACTGTGACAAGCAGGTATACTTTGGGTGGTGGATCATTCTCACTCAAATGGTGGTGGTGTTAATGTATGTTTTGCTTGTATAATTGGATCAGACACGGCAGTGCTGTTGAAGGTATTAAACTCCCCATTTACTGTTAGACACATATTATTTGTTGGTCCACCTTGCAGATGTAAAGTCAGTGACAGTAATTCATCTAGTAGTGTTAGTCCTGCAGTGACAGAGTTTTAAAAACTCAAGCAGCACTGCTGTGTCTGATCCACTCTTCTCAGCTTAACACACACTAACACACCACCACCATGTCAGTGTCACTGCAGCGTTTAGAAAGATCCATCACCCATATCACACCTGCTTTTTGTTGGTCCTGCAGAGGTCCTGAGCATTGAAGAGCAGGGTGAAATGGGGATGGGAAAGTATGCAGAGAAACAGGTGGACTACAGTCTGGATTTGTAGAACTATAATGTGCTCCTGTATGGTCAGTGGAGCTGATAAACGAAGTAGCTGTTCCTAATCCAGTGTTCGTTCTGTATATAATGCTTTTCAAGGAACCAAGGTTCCTCACAGTGAATGAGAAGATGCCACAGGAATGTAGGGTTTACAGAAAAACAAGGAATAAACAAGTCCAGGGAAAACAGGAGCAGCTCACAGTGGTGGAAACAAACAAGCAGCATCTGGATATTTAGACTGAATGTTTCGATCCACACAGGAATGACTATTAAAAAAAATAAAAAGGGAGAAGTAGTCAAAGAGATAAACCACAGCATCCTCTCATCTAGACTCATCTCATCTCAGTCTATTAATACATACCTGACAGTGTGTCAGAATTTATATATATTATACTTTTCTCCATTTTGGCGTCTATTATTAGTATTTTCCCTTGCCTTTAACAGCAACTCTTATACTGTCAAGTCTCATTTTGAGTTCTAAATTTTATAGATGAAAAAACACAAACTCAATTTTTGGGGCAAGCTGGAAATGGTTGTAAAATGAAAGAAGAATCTGTGCTTTGTTCATTCCCTGGAAGCTTCATTTAACTGACCAAAGCACAAAGAAAAGATTTTTTTTATGGACTAGTTTGTCTGTATTGAATAAATACACCAATCAGTCATTAATCATCAATCAGCCGTTGTGAGTCTGATAAAAAATAAATATGAAAGTTCATTCATTCATTCATTGTCTGTAACCGCTTATCCAATTCAGGGTCGCAGTGGGTCCAAAACCTTTTGAGACTTTTGAGTCAACAATCCACCTACCATGTGTGTTTGGACCGTGGGAGGAAACCGGAGCTGTGTGATTGTGACACTACCTGCTGCACCACCATGTCGTCCAAATATGAAAGTTGCTAGAGATTTTACAAGCGGCAGTTTGTGCTGGATTTGAATAAACTCTGCATTTCCTGGTGATTGACATGGCTCTGGCCAATCAGCGCTCTGTAGGGTTTACACATCACCATTTCGTACCTACTCAGCAGGATTGGAACTCAGAGTGAGGAGGGACCGAAAACTTCCAGTCCCGGGGACCAGGTACCAGATTTGGCCAGTGGAAAAGCAAAAGATCCGTGCCGAGACAAGTAGAGTCGGATAGGTTCCATGCAGTGGAAAAGTGCCTTAAAGGCTTTAAAAATTCTAGCAACCCTGCTGTGTCTGAGCCACTCGTACCAGGGCAACACACCACCACGTCAGTGTCACGGCAGCGATGAGCATGATTTGCCCAAATTATACCTACTGAGGTAGAAAACAACAGTCAGTTTTCTGGAGGATTCTTGAGCTCATGTGGCTATCACAGTAGCATTCAGTGCTCCATTCAATAGTGGTTTCCAACCTTGCGCCAAATGAACTGAGATTTCTTTGGAGCATCTCAATCTTTTCACAACATTATGTACACTAGATTAAGACCTAAGACCTAAATTCTTGGCAATCTTGCGTGGAGAATTTTTTAAACTGTTTGACAGCACTTTCATGGGGTCTGGCACGAAATAGTGAGCTATGACCCATCTTTAATTGCAAACCTGAGCCTTTGGTGGATTTTAATTTTATATACAGTCATGATAAATTCACCTGTTGGTAATTTAGCTTGTGGAATGTTTCAAAATGGTGCAACTAGAGAAATCTATAGATGCTGAGTAACCTCTGGCACTATTACAACCCTGAACAGGATGTTCAAGTGTTAACAGAAAATGAATGAATGAATGAATGAATGAAGGAATATTATATAAACTTTTAATTTTGCCCTGATCGCAACTATTTTGTTTTGTTGCAGGCATTAAATTCTAAATGCGATTATATTTGCACAGAATCAGGTTTGTCAGTGACAATGTTAATAGTCATTTACTTGTACTTTTATTCAGTTTAATAATTTTTCAAGAGAATGAACAAACCACAGATTTTTGTTACATTTAACAAAATGTCTCAGCTTTTCCAGACCTTCCCTGCATTTTTTAAATCAGCTCCTCCTTAGCTAGTAACCTCGAGATAATTTGGGTTTGAGATCACTTGTTACGGGGGGAAATTATTCTATAAAAACATAAGGGAATTTAGCAAGAAATTCCAGACTTTTGAACAGGGGTATATTTCTGACATTATTAAATTCAAATAGCCCCATTATTTGGTAAAGGTCAAGACCCATATGTTTAAAAACCAGTCATTTCTTTTTATTTATTTGGACTTCCAGACTCTACAGTGCTAACAGTTAGACACAGCACTCTGTAGATTAAAATCAAATTCTTGACAGTTCAACGGGGGTTGGATGTTTATGCTTTAAAAGCATTAAGAGGTCATAACTGCTCACAGCTGGAATCTTCCCCTGACCAACACTGACTGCCACAGCAAGGGTTGTTTATAACATAAGTCTGCCGCCAGCATGTTCTGCTCAAATTCATAAAACCTCTGCAGAAGTAGAATAAACAGAGGCCAGACTAGGACTGTGATTCGATTGCGCGGGTGATTCGAGTACAACCAACCACAGTAAGTCCAGCAGGAGTAGCAGGGATTAGAGGATGGTTTGTAAATGTCTGAAAAAAAAGAGACCAAAGTCAAATGGGAACATGACAGTGCCTACTATTGAGTTCTGAGTATTTTTATATGTACGTATGTATGTATTTGTTTAAGTGAAAATGAGAACAAATTAAGAATTTTTTTTTAAACCCTTTGTTTATTTTTTTTGTCTTGTAAGCATATCATCTGAAAACCTAAGACTGTGTTGACATCTATACATTAAACATATAGGTACTTTGATGACATCCCCTTCTAAATCAATATTTATTTATATGAAGTCTGTCCCCTCTTTGCAGCTATAACAGCTTTCAATCTGCTGGAAAACTTTGTACACAATTTTGGAGTGTGTCAGGGAATATTTGCCCATTCATTCAGAAGAGCATTTGTGCGATCAGACACTGATGTTGGATGAGAATACCTGGGCAACAATCTCTGTTCAATGCAAAGGTGTTTGATTGGGTTGAGGTCAGGGTTTTGTGTGGGTCAGTCAAGTTCCTCCACACCAAACTCATTCAACCATTCCTTTATGGACCTTGCTTTTCAGCTCTGGGGCAGTCACGCTGGAACAGAGAAGTGTGTTCCCAAAACACTTCCCACAAAGTTGGAAGTACATTATTGTCCAAAATGTTTTGGTATCCTGATCCAAGTGGACTTCTAATCTATGTCCAATCACTGTGTGATTTACACCACTCTGACACTTCTGATGCTTGTGCTTGGTGATATAAGGCATGCATGAAGCTGACCAGCCATGTAAACCCATACCATGCAGCTCCTGTCTCACAGTTGTTGTGCTGATGTTAAAGCTAGAACTCTACAGTTATTGAACCAGCAGAGCGTTGGTGACCTCAGTACTCTGCGACACTGTTCTATGACTTAATGTTGTTTGCCACTTTGTGGCTGAATTGCTGTGGTTCCTAAATGTTTCAACTTTTCAATAGTAGCACTCACATTTGATTGTGGAATATGTAGAAGGGAAGAAATTTCACAAACTGACTTGTTGTACAATGGTGGTATCCCATTACAGTACCATGCTAGAAATAAGTGAACTCTTTAGAATTACCCATTTTTTTCCCAAATGTTTTAAAAGGCAGATTGCAAGGCTATGTGCTTAATTTTATGCACCTGTGACAATGGGACTGAATGAAACACCTGAATTTAATGAGAATGATATATGTTCCAATACATTTTGTCTGCATACAGGCAAAAATATAATGATATGGTCAGTGATTCTCATGGCTTAACCACAGTTAAGCATATTTTAGTTCATGGGTTAAACTTTACCAACCTGTGACAAAAAATGCAGCTCATTGAACAAATGGATAAATGAACGAATGATGCATACATTTAAATAGTGCTTTTCTAAACACCTAAAATGCATTACATTTTTGCAAGTTGTGTGAACCACAACAAATGTGCAGCATTCATCTTGATGATGTGATGGCATTTGGGGAGGCCAGAGAAGATCACAGTGATAGATTTAGCAGAACATGTGTCAAACACCCGTATTTCTACCAGGACATTTCATGTCCTCAAAGAGGTTTTACAGTTCCCTCATTACTATAGTAATACACTTGGGCATTGGAATCCACACAGACCACGGGGACAGTGCTTCCCTCTTGGCCCCACCAACAGTACTTCCAGCAGCCACCCAATCTTTCCTAGGAGGCCTCCCATGCAGGTGTCCAAACATACATATATTCAGTGGATTTGAATGTTTGAGTTTTCAGGTGCTATAGCTACTGACTCTTACCAAAAATTACTTTCTGCATTCTCATTTTTTATTTAGGTAAATTAGCTTTTCTTATTTGGTGAATTGTACTCATATTTGTAGTCAGTGGTTGTGGGTAACTTATTATACAGTACAAAGACCAAACTGAGACTAATACAGGTGGTCAAATGGAGATTTACAGTAGGATTAGCTTGATAATCATCAAAATAATGCTAGCATAAATCCAGATATAATGCTCTAATCTTGATTCATAATTGGTGGTCTTAGGGTATGTAATGTATGACTCTTGGAATGCCCAATGTGTTTATCTCCAGAAAATCGTATTATAGAGTCTTGTGTGAGATCACACTCTGTAGAGAATTTGGCAGAGATTTTAGCAGCAACATCTTGTGCTTTATTCTAAAGTTTAGGACTGTGTAAATTGGACATTTAAGGGGGTTCAAACTGTGCCTGCCAACATTCACATGCCTTCTGTAGCTTTAAATCAGCCGGAAAATCAGAGGACTAAAACCAAATCTCATCCCAGATGTGTTGTTGAACCAGAGAGATATTACATTCCACTGTCTGGGGATGGGCAGTGGTCAGTGAAAAGGCTGCTGACAGGTCCCTCTTTAATATGGTAAATTATTGCCATTCTTTTTTATTGCAACTCCTTGTTCAAGCTGATTTCTGCCAAAGGGTGGATGTAACAATTTTCAGGCAAGAGATTTTTCACATTTCTTCCATCTCCTTTTTCTTTCCCAGACATAATAACCTTCTCTTTACTTGTAGGTGCTATGTGTAAAATACTGGTTTTCTGCTATATATTATTTGCTATATTATACTTTAAGGAGTGCCTATTAAGTTGCAAACAGATTGTATAATCTCAAAAGATATATATATATATATATATATATATATATATATATATATATATATATATATATATATTTATATATATATATATATATATATATATATATATATACACAGTCTATATATATAGGATGAGACTTTCTGGAGCAGTTGCACAGGAGACTGAGATCACCGTGCCCAATGCTAAGGCTAGGGGAATGTAAAGCCACCCCAATACTGTGCTGTGGACCAGTGGAACTTGTTGTGTTTTCCAGAGTAACAAGGCTCCATTGGGATGAGCTGAAGTGCCAGAACTAATCATCCAACATCATTACCTGGCTTCACTATGTTCTCGTGGCTGAATGCAATAAAATGAATAAATAAATGGATAATATCTAATGGGAAAGTAAATAATTTTCTTTACAATGAACCATGAAATAATCAAACCCCCCATCCTTGCTTTAAACCCTTCAGGGTAGAACAGATGTCTGAACCTGGCAAAAAAAAAAGTGTTCCAATGTAATGGAACATGGAAAGCAAAAAAAAAAGATATCCAATATACATCTACTTAGTGCATCTTGTCCTGAAAAGCCAAACCCAAGATGCAGCTGAAGTGGAGAACAGAGCTCCACAGAAAATTAAAGACAGGAGTGGAGAAATATGCAGGGATCTTGGATTTAAAACTTTCCATTTATCTCATGCAAATCCATGAATTTGTAAATAGGGCATTTTTATTATGATCTGAATTTGGCAACAATATGTTCATCACTGTGTTGTTTTTCAGAACAGGAAGAAAATAAATACAGTTTACATATAGACTACCTATATCATTTCCTGATATCAAAACATAGAGGAAACTGTCAGAAGGGCAAACGCAATGATTTATTACTGTGTAATAGTTATGTAAATACAAAGTAATAGATGGGTAATGGGATTTGAAAATATAGCTACATGACAGTAATGAGCCATTCTAAGGTTAGAGAGTGGTAGAGAAAGAGAAAAAGCAAGAAAAAACAGAAAGCATGTGAGGAGCCAAGGCTTTCTTTGGATGTATGAACCGACTACAATTTGCATTGCTCTGTCCCCCAGGAATTTTTGACAATTTGAAGTAAAAGTAAAACAAAACCTCTGGACGTGCTCTTCTGCCTCAAGCGAACTTTGTTTCTTGTCTGTGTTGGAACCAGAGGACCACGATTCAGACCACAATTCATTGTCTTTGCATCTTTCCATTACGTAGGACACTGGGGCTGATTATACTTAAGGAAACCGAAACCTCAGTTGGGCTTTCTCAGAGTTCTCCGAAGCTTTTCCAGTGACACTGAGAAATGTGGTGATGGGTGCTGAACGTCCTGGATTTTGTGATCTTATCTCAAATTAAGGGTGTCCAAAATTCCCAGGACTAGTGATGTATGGTGCAAATCGTTGCAGGAATTCTGCATCCAGGGCCTGGGAAAAGGCATAAACCATTTAGAACCACAATCCATCATTCTTTAAATGTAATATCTTAGCACTAACTTGGCTCTGATGGATTGGGAACACCCAGTACTAAAAGAATAACAAGGCATCCCGCTATCTACGGCAAAAACCAGAATCAACAGTAGCCCACTTTAAGAAATATGACCCAACTTAATGTTTCAGGAACACATAAGTCAGTGAGATTTTCCTGCCAAAACCTGAAGTAGTGCAAAAATGTATTAAGGGTCCTCTGTAATTAAAGTTGTGGGTCGGCCAAATAACAAATTTACAATTTTCCCCTGACCCCAGAAGTACTCGATCAGCCAAGACACACTTCTGGAGTTTTGCAATGGAATTACAAGACTAATGGACAATGAATTGATTTAAAACAAAAATAAAAAAATAATTTAAAAAATGGCTTTTTGCAACGCAACATTTTTATAGTTGAATATAAAGTGCAACCTCTCAGTATATTTTTATAAATATGTATTATATGATGGGTTAGTAGCTATAACAACACGGGTTCTCCTGTTGCATACATAGGTAAGCTTTTCTTTTTGCCATCTTCATTTGAAGAGACTCCCAGGGAACAGAGAAAGGTGACCAGGCATTGTCTTTATGCATGGACTCACACTCTTGTGGAGAATATGATGAAGTGTTAAATAGAATTCCTTTTATCCACATCTCTGGCACTTATGGGTTTCACAGCATCAAAATCTTTTTAATGATCATTCAGCACACTCCTACTTTAGGTTCCTTATTCGTTTACTTGTGGAACCTGTCACAGTCTGTTCACATCCTACACTGACATTTTCAGTCACCTGAGAATCCTTTCCAAGCCAGAACATTTGCTTTAAACCACAGATACAGATTTACTCCATCAATAATGAGTACTCCTAAAGGATGGAGGAACTACCAAGAGCAGCACAGCTTTTCAAATGAAGTCTGCTGGATTAACTTTGTCCTACACACTCCTGCAGCCTCTCCAAAATACATCTTTCATGTGGCCACCTTGTATGGACCAGCACCGCCAAAACCTGGGCCTTTTCCAGATGCCGTTCAGGCAAGAAGGTTCAATCAAGGACGTAGTCAAGAGCAACATGTGGAGCACTAGGCTGCACTGTAGAGCTGCAAACACATGGGACCACCTTAGATGGTAAGAACAGAGTGGAGTGGGGCTCTCAGATGCATCCGTTTGTATGTTAACCACCACAACAGAGCTCCTGCACTGCAGACCTGCAGACCTTCTTGAAGCAATAACAGCTCCATCCGGTTGCAGCAGCATATTTTCCATTTTTACAAACTGCAAAAGTTCCTCATCTGCCGCTTTATTAGGTACTCTTTACTCTATATTTGTGTTTATTAGGAGATATATTTAAAGCTGTGACACACATTTCTGGAAATTCCAACTGGCATTTCCGATGAGGTGCAGAATTAATAATGGACAAATGCACAACACTGCATTTTCAGTGTGGTCCAGTATATTAGAACCCGTCTTAGAGGCTGCCACTCGTGTTGACACAGTTTGTGTTTGGCATTCTCTAGCCTTTTGTCAATTTCTGAATGAAAAGCTACTTATGTCTGGACATTTTTGACAGTTAGGTTGCACTCAAACTGGCAGTAACACAAATATGTGAAAATATCCCAGCAGCACTGCTGTTTCTGATACAGTTATACCACACACACACACACACACACACACACACACACAAACACACACACACACACACACACACACACACACACACACACATGTCAGTTATAATGCTGTGTTGAGAATGGTCCAGTGCCCAAAAGACATCTGAACAACAGAGGCCCTTTCACCACATAATGACCAATGACATATGAGCTAGGCCTAAAAAAACTGCAGCAGCAGATGATTTACAGGCTGTAATTGTACACCGATGTGCACGCGTGAAATTGTCCTGTGAGTGAAAGAAAAAGGGGTGTTTCTATTAAAGTGGCCAGTGAGGGAAAGGAAAAGGGGTGTTTCTAATATAGTGGCGAGTGCCTGAAAGAAAAAGAGGTTTTTCTAATAAAGTGGCCAGTGAGTGAAACAGGTGTTTCTAATAAAGTGGCCAGTGAGTCAAAGGAAAATAGGTGTTTCTAATAAAGTGGCCAGTGAGTCAAAGGAAAAGAGGTGTTTCTAATAAAGTGGCCAGTGAGTGAAAGAAAAGGGGTGTTTCTAATAAAGTGGCCAGTGAGTGGAGGAAAAGGGGTGTTTCAAATATAGTGGCGAGTGACTGAAAGAAAAAGGGGTGTCTCTAATAAATTAACCAGTGATTGAAAGAAAAAGGGTGTTTTTAAAAAAGTGGCCAGTGAGTCAAAGGAAAAGAGGTGTTTCTAATAAAGTGGCCAGTGAGTGAAGGAAAAGAGGTGTTTCTAATATAATGGCAAGTGACTGAAAGAAAAAGGGGTGTTTCTAATAAAGTGGCCAGTGAGTGTCTGTTGAAGTGGGTGTTATTAATAAAGTGGCCAGTGGGTGAAGGTAGAAAGGGGGTGTTTCTAATAAAGTGGCCAATGACTGTACACTGGAGGCATAATTTTCCAGTGGCAGATTGCATTATGTGCATTCCAGCAAGGCGTTAGCACTGCTGTTGTCTAGGCAGTGACACAGTCTGTCTTTTCGCTGTGTAGTTTACACTAGTATAGCATGGAATGGCATGACGTAGTTTAGCGTAGCCAAATGCTTCAGTCAAAACAGTCTGCACGAGTGTACATGAAGCACAGAACCAAGCTGGCACTGTTTATTCTTGGGAAGTTTTAACAGGAGCCTGTTGGCCCTTGATTGAAATATGGAGTTTCGTTGTCAAACAGTTCGAGGATGACTGATTTCCCACAGAAACACTCAGGAAAACACCTTGCCCAATCACTTGGCAACGCAGATGGATGATCTGACAGAACTGAGCCCTTATAAGTGATGGATAAATTGCTGCTGTTACTGCCAAAACTCATTACAGTGGGAAATGTTGCCAGCTGGGGTTTACGAAGTGTCCCCACAGAATGGTGGGGTTTACAAAATTGTGACAGACAAATTGGGGGTGAAACAGCAGCGGAGGCTTATTTCAATCAACCTGAGACAACAGAGCAGGAAATATGATGTGGTTTTGGAAAGGGGCCTTTGTTAAAAGCCAGTGTAAAAGATCTGTCATGGCTTTTGCTTACAATGGAAAACCAAACATCAAGCGTCCATATATTTCTACATTGTCTAAAATGAACAGTATGTGTCAAAAATATTGCAGGCCACTTGCTGTTTCTTTTGAAAGAAGGGTATTTAATAGGTGTTTTGTTCCAGGTTCGTTGCAGTAACTGCCTCTAGATTTCTGGAATGACTTTACACTGGCTGTTGGAACATTGCTATGAAGATTTTGTAGCATTTTAAACAGTTCAACTGCTTACAGCTCTATCCTGTGAGTTACTCTCCTCTGCCTGACACCTGGCATTGAGCATGGAGACCTTAAGCTCATTCTACTGGTCCCTGCTACGCTGGAGATATTACAGACAAATGCATGTGTCACAGAGCAGTGTCTAAATACGTTTGGTCACAAATAGCCAGCATTTCTGGCATGAATGATTAGTGTTGGTCAGTAGATACTCTGAGGTTATGAGGTCTCGATTGTGCTACCAAGTGTCAATAATCAGTCATTCAAGGTCTTTATTGCGGTGGACTTGGCAACCTGGTCCAAACAACAGCACCAAAGTTATGAATTACTGCTTGGACAGCTTAGTACATGCAATAACAGGCTGTGCTAACAGGATAAAGACAGCTAAACTCATCGGAACCATTTACAGTTGATTTATGATCAAGTACTGAGAGATGTAATGGAGTACAGGGAGAAATTAGCACTCAGGCATGTACACAACAGCTAGCCTACAAAGTCTTATGTAGAAAACAATGGCTAAGCTACTACACAAAGCAAAAATATCAGAGACCACCCTTCATTTATTTATTTATGTTCCAGTCAAAAGGAGCATTTATTTTCCAAATCTAGAGTTCAGTGACTGGTGGGTGTGGGGAGGGGGGTTATATAATGCATGTCCCTTGTAGTAATTAAACTGTAAAATGAATTTATTTTTAGGGTGGCACGGTGGCGCAGCAGGTCACAGTCACAGAGCTCCAGGGACCTGGAGGTTGAGGTTTCAAGTCTCACTCTGGGTGACTGTCTGTGAAGATTTTGGTGTGTTCTCCCTGTGTCCGCGTGGGTTTCCTCTGGATGCTCCGGTATCCTCCCATGGTCCAAAAACACATGCAGGTAGGTGGATTGGTGACTGAAAAAGTGTGAATGTGTGTGTGTGTGTGTCACCCTGTGAAGGACTGGCGCCCCCTCCAGGGTGTATTCCCTCCTGCCGCCCAATGATTCTGGGTAGGCTCTGGACCCACCGTGACCCTGAACTGAATAAGTGCTTAGTGCCAAGGAATTAATAAATTAATGTATTTATTTATTTATTTTCAAATACAAAGTTGTAGATATTTTTAGATTTATTAGATTACAATATATTACAAAGTTTAAAATAAATTCTGCTTAGGTCTGGAAGCAAAGGATGTGTACATGTGTGTCAGAGTTGAATGCTCAAAATTATTCTCAACTACACTCTTAACGTGGTTCTTCAAGGGTTCTTTAGTTAACGTGGTGTGTTCTATATAGCCCTATTTCCATTGAGAAATAGTTATTTTCCTGTGGAAATGGTTTTGCAGATTGATAAAAAAGGGGGGTAACATGGTACTAAGTAGCACATTTTTGAAAAAGGTTTGGGATAGCTCCCAAAAGGGTTCTCCTATTGTTACAAACGTCAGCTTGTTACAACAGTAGAACCCTTTTTTAGTGCTATATAGAACCATAAACACTGCATTCTCCATGGATCTGAAGAACAATTTCACCACACAGCTGGATCTATCTGGTTGAAGTAGAACTATTGCTTTTATTAAAGAACCCTGGGAGCACTCTGGGGAGTACAGAAAAGTTTGAGAAATACTAGATTAAATGACTCTGGAACCCATAATAAGAAACTAGAACACAAAACAAGACTTGGTAAATCAACAAAACTGTCCCAGTTAAAATCGGGCTTCACCCTTGATTCAGGTCTGACATATTCTGTAGTGTGGGTCTGAAAGGATGTGCAGCTGTTGAGAAGTGTGCACTGAGAACACAAACAGTAGAAGGAGCTGTTGGATCATAGGCAGGGTGGGTGAACAATGAACCAGCCACCCCTGAATCCAGTCCTCAATGTCATAGAGTGAGTTTGGGATTACTTTCCATCAACTTCTAAGACTGAACTTTGAAACTATTGGCTGTTACATCAAGGGGTCGCCACAGTGGGTCACCCACCCTGCTGATGATCTGCACAGTAGACTTGGCATCAATTATTAAGCCTGATACATCCCATATTCATTCAGGATTGGAACCAACACCATGAGCAAACCAGTACAATCCTAGTGGCTGGAGCAGACGTGGGGAGAATGCACTGAACTCCACAAAGACACAGAGTGTAATTGATGAGGCTTAATGCCAGGCCACTATGACCATAAAGCTGTGCGGCTGAGATACCACCCACCCCACACATATTATTTGGAGATGTAGTATGGATATACAGAAAAACGGTATGTAGTTGAAGATGCGCTCTTAAAAATGTAAGTGCTACCATAGGTTCTTTGCGCAATACCACAGAAGAACCTCTTTTGGTTTCATTGAAAAAAAGCTATAATAATCATAAAGGTAATTATTAACCAACAGACTCCTGCAAACATTTTGGCACCAAGTTCAAGAGAACTGGACAAAAGTCCACGGTCTAGTTCACAAAAGTATGTTTTGCAAATTTGCACCCATAATAATAATAATAATAAACTGGGAAAAGTGAAATTTTGACTAATCAATTTTTGATTTGTCAGGACCCAAGGAATCGGGAAGATATCATCTCTACGCCTCACGGTGTAGGAGATATGGACCTAAATGCGTTTTGATTTGCTATAGCGCCACCATTAGGCCAATCAGTGTAATTTTTGTTGTTCTCCGAGATGCACACAAACTACTCTACCCTCCAAGTGGGGAGGCTGTACGACCTACGGTCTCTTACTCACAATGACTTTTACAAGAGAAAAAGATAATAAGAAAACCCATAACAAATAAAATAGGGTTCAGCGCACTGAGTGCTTGAACCCTAATAATAATAATAATAATAATAATAATAATAATAATAATAATCCATTTTGCTAATATGTTTTGAAACCTTAAGAACCTTAAGAATGACAGATTTTTTTAACTTTTAAAAGGTTCTTCACATTCATACATCTCTTAAAAAAATACTTGGCATCACTTAAAGATCCTTTTGTTGCTCCTTTGTTTTTAAGAATGTGTCTTTATGTAATATTCTCTTAAACATTAGTGTAATGGAAATTTTTATATGTCTCTGTTGAAAGACCCGGTCTGGTTTTGTCTGTATATTCATTTCTAATCGTCAACAGAACTCACAAACTAAGTGTATGTCAGGTCAGTTCGAGGTCAGTGCTTTATCAGAACAAAACATTCTGTCCCTCATCTTGTATATCAAACTGGAATGTCTCTAAGGAAACTAAGCTTGCAGAAACTTAGAGTGATTATCTTATGCTTATGACGTATAAACTACCTATAAACTCTCTGTGAAAACATCTTCTTTGTCCACATTCACATAGTACTCTGTGCTATTGTGTGTTGACCACCTTAAGGTTAAATAAATTACTTTCTGATTACAAATGTTCTGTTAGATTTCAATTCTTTATACTTTTACTTATTTTCTTCACCACAATTATTACATTTAATATGAATTACTGAAGATATTATTATTATTTTAATTAACAATCACTATTTTGATTTGAAATTTACAGACTTTAACACATTGTTGCGCATAAAAAATTACTGTTGCAGGGATTTATTCCTTTCCATTGAGACACTATAAAACCCTCCATATTTTATCTACAAAGGAATGGCCAGGGCCTGTAAATGGCCGCCCAGGAGAAAGTGTCCAGCCACATCAAGCAGAAATAAATCAGGGCTGATCCAGGTCTGAGAAGATAGATAGTGGTTCCATTAGAGACCAATCATTGCACCAATAAAGTATACATTTTCTGTAATAAAAGCTCATCAGTGGACCATAAACCAGCATGGGAGCTGAGTGAACCACCAGACCAAACAACACTCATTAGAACTGGGATTAATCCTGGTTCTTTCAGCACAGCTGAGTGATGAACAAGGCCAGGGGGAATGTGTTCTAGAGAAAAATGTTCTTGAGAAGAATACAGTAATGTGAGAACATAACAGCACATTAGATGTATGTCACAATTTCTCACTTAGTACTAATACTAACTAATTTTTGAGCATGCATTGTAATTAAGATAAGTACATTAAGAATCCAGTATTTGAGTATGGCAATAATGGACACTATTTTCCTACTATCCAACGTTAAAGGTTTGAGCAAAGGTTTGAGGACCTCTGGTAAATTTACACTTTAATCAAGGCTTAATAATTTATTTAAAAATAACATAGTAGTAGTAATAATAATAATAATAATAATAATAATATATTTTTGGTGAAAGGTATATTTTACATTACAATATACTAATGAAAATTTAGAAGACATGTTTTTAATTACAATGGGCTTTGTCAATTTACATATAATTGCATATAGAGCTAAAATAAACAGCATATGCATGTTCAGTATGTTTGTGTATGAAGTTGTAATAAAATAATAGGAACGCATATAGGACTTTTAATTTTTCATTGTTTGATATTACATAGCTAGTGATAGCCAGCTAGTTATGAAGTTAAACCTGGAACTTCAATTTCAAGGTTAATAAATAAAGCAGCACTCTTCTACAGGTTCCAAAGCATCATTATAAAAACTAGACCTATTGAAAGTCTTTAATTTATTTGTATCATAGAATACCTTGAAGCAGCCTGGTATTAACTGCGTTGTCACAGTGCCATGGTTCATCTGAATTCTGAAGTATTTACCTACCCAGCTGTTTGCTAACTTCAGCTTAGTTTGCTGTCCTTTTACAATGACATATTTATTTGAGTGATCCATTCTCTAAACTGTAATAATGATTAAAGATTTACTACATTTACGCTATTGCATTACCATATTTTTTCCTGAACTTGTGCCCTGTACAGTGTGGGTTTCTGCTTTGTGCCTAATGCCCTGACTTCCAGACCCAGGATCAGGATGAAGTGGTTACAGAAGTTGAATGAATGAACAAACAACCAAACGGTTGATACCTAGGGATTCCCAGTGCTTGTAGAATGTAGTTTGTGTATTGCATGAGGTTTGTAATAGGAGAACATTAATAAGTGAAACATGTAAATCATACAAAATAACAGTTTATTATGGTTTTAATTTTTTTGTTTGTTTGTTTTGTTCTTTATTATGAAATATTATATACAAAATTGCATCACAAATGGTTTATTGATATTTTTAGAAAGAAATATCTTAAAATGTAATATGTAGGGCTTTTCTGAGGTTGTTTATGAGTCGGTTGTTTATTGTTTAATGTCTAATACATAATCAGTTCTAGTGCACAGTAATATTTACTGGTGTGGAAAGTGTAACCAATGTTTATTTATGCGATTCTCTCTGATATCTAGTGCCCAGTAGTGTCTCAGCGCTTGTGTTTGGACTACCACCTTTTGCTATACTGATATATTTTTGTAAAACACAGTTTATTGAAGATGTTTACTCATTAATATCCTATCTTAAATCTTCAATAAAGTAATATTTCTGACATTCTTAATGGTGTAATATCTCCTCCTGTACTGTATAGGAGATTTTTTCAGGTTGTTTATGTTTTCAATCGGATAAAGAATCTGATTTTGGATTGGGATCAAAGGTGCCCCACCACAGAAAGATCAGCCAGTCAAGAGCACAGAGTGAGTTATGGAGGAGGATAAGAGTGTTGTTTTTGTTCCTTTTCAGCAGAAAGTTCTGGATGTCAGCACTGCGGTGACATGCCAAAAAAAAAAAAAAAAAAAAAAAGAAACAAGCCAAAAGTGGGAATGTTCGCCGCATGGAGTGGGACACTCTTCAACCGCAGTCCTTTCAGGAGACAGAGGACAGAAAGAGCGCCTGTCAACTGTGGAACGGTGTTCTACAGAAGTCTGAGTCAACACGTCAGGGCCGAATCTGTCTCTGCATGAGTCCACAGAGGCTGGAATGGACTCTGGAAAAGATCATGACAAACCGTGTAATTGCAAGACAGTTGGCAAGGCTTTTAATGGAATACAGAGTGATACTAATCTGCAGTGTTGTATGTGAGTATGCAGTATATAAGCAAACGTTTTTAGACACCTGCCGTGTGTTTCAGTACAGAGTTTGACCCTTATTTGGTTCTTTCATCCCAGCTTATCTCAAATGTATGCTCAGGGGCTTTATAGCCCTCCAGTGACACCAGGCATTGGACCTGATAGCTTTATGCTCATTGGATGCTGCTACAGAGTGCATGAATGGTGCAAGGACTATGACTAATCCCCATTAAGAAAACTCACAGTATGTGTATGTAGAATCTGATGCAAGGGCAGATCAAAATTTCACCTCTTTTCAGTGTTTACAATGAGAAGGACACAAAAACAACAGACATAAATATCAACACATAATAATACACAAAAATGGCACTCTGCTCTGCCCTGAAACAGTCGTTGTCTGGCAGAACCATGTGTTGACAAGTAGGGGGCGTAGCTTCAGTCGTGTCAATGTTGAGCAAGATTCAGACGAAACTAATTGCAACTGTCAGTTTGCATCCAACACTGTGTTCCAATTCCACACATCTGAGGACAGCTCATAACTGGTTTATTACTCAGTTTATTACCCACAATTCTTCTCCCTTCCGCTTTTATGAAAAACAATAGCTTTCGTTTCATAATGAGTTAGCCACAAAAACACTGATCTCCACCCTCTAGCCTTCCAGTATGAATTAATATGGTCACCACCACAGCCTCATTTTGCCCTCTTCTAATATTCTGGGAAGGCTTTACACTGATGAGGTAACATTGCTGTGCAGATTTGATGGTATTCCACCATAAGAACATTGGTGAGTTGGAGGTTAGTTCTGCCACTCCAGCTCATCCGATACGTATTTGATATAGGTGCTATTATATATAGCATGTTTGCTAATTCTTAGCATTGTAGCTTTTATATGAAGGTTTTTCACACTGTGTCAGAGCCTTGGCATCCAGTACAGGTGTATATTAATGCAGATGAATTGTTAATTAAGAAGTGTCCACACATGTTTAGAGATATGGCGAATTAGATAAATTGCTTCATTACATTAAATAAACATTCAAGGTCAAAGAATGCACTTTTACTCTTCAGCTCTTAGAGTCTGGAAATGAAACAATCAAAAGGCACATAGTGCTAACTGTTTTTCTGACCCCTGTCCAAGTCTTATAATCTACCACAGCCTTTCGCACAACATTCATAACAGTCTGTTTCAAAATGTGTGAGCTAGACTCTGATTTTCCTTTAATTAGAATGTAAACAACTGGCCTTAATACAGCTGTTACATAGACAAGAAAAAAGTATTCAGCCTTATGAGCCAGTGAATGAAGTATGTTTCCAAATTGTAACATGGTTAAAAAAAAACATATTATTTCTTGTACTGGGTCACCAGAGCTGCTGAACCAACTGTTGATTCAGTCTTTCTAAATCGGAAAAGTACCCAGGAATTCTGAGTGATTCTTCTACAGAAGAGTGGAGATAAACCAGTTACATGATTTATAAAATAGTTTTTAAAAAATGGTACAAAACACAAGTGAATGCTTTGTGTTTTTTTTTTTGGTGAATAAATCAAATTTAATTCATGTTTAATATCAAGTCAAAGCCTCAGTCAACTCATACCTGAGACAGTCCGGTAAATGTGTGAGAGAGAAAGCACATGAACGGTAGCTTTCCTGACAGGTCGCAATGGGGAGCAGATGTGGGGAATTTGGGGCACATGCACACACACACACTTACACACACACGCACACACACACACACACACACACACAGTTCTTGTGAACTGTGGCTGGCTTAAGGCCAGTAGGAGGCTGGGGTAAGCAGGGTGTTCAACTGGCCCAAAACGTAAAAAGCACACAAAGGGAAAGCTTTGCCAACACCAGGATTTTTTATTATTATTATTTCTAAGGAATTCTCATTGAAGCCAGCAAGGCGTAGAGATTACTAAAGAAGGAGAGCTTTCTTCAGATTTCCATGTGTTACCTCTGCATAAGAAAAGTATAATTAATTCAAAGCATTGTTTTATGGACTTGTGTACATTATGGGAAGAATGCATAATGATAGTACAATCTAATCTATATAAACAGATCAAACATAAAATTAGGATCAACAGTAGCTCTTCTGTTGCTGCAGTTTGTGATGGTTGTCTTCTAGTACGTCTTTACACAGGATGCTGTTTGCTGGCTATTTTTGGCTGGTGGACAATTCTCAGTCAAACAGTGACACAGAGGGGTTTAAAAACTCCAGCAGCACTACTCTGTTTTCTGTGTGTAGAGCTACAAATAGACAGTGAGTGTAGAAACAAGGATGTGGTCATAATGTTATGGTTGATCGGTGTATATTATGACTCCATCCTTACATCTACTTACACCACTTTTCCATTGCATGGTACTTACTCAACTTGGCTTGGCTCTACTCTGCCTCTTTGAAAGTACTTGGAAATTGGTACTTTATTTGTCACTGCTTGCTTGTGGTTCCAAGTGAGCCGAGTAGGGACTAAGCCGTGAAGCGTGACTGGCCAGAAAGACTTCAATGTGGCGATATGCATCCAAATTAAACTAACCGCTACAGTAGTGATCACATGAGCTGGACAGTGCAACAAGGAACAAAAAATCTACAAAAAATGTACAAACCCAAGCGCGCCTAAACTGTGTCCTGTTTCGAAAAACCAAAAAACACACTAACACACCTTGAGTAAATATTTACTGTTACCATCACCTTTGTTGTAGTTTCCAAAGCTTGCAGTTCCCCATTAAAGTCTGTGTTTTGTGATGTCGGTGGCTACATTTCAAGGGAGAGCTGTGCTAATGGAAAAGCTACCAGGGCCCAGGTATCAAGAAGTATGTGGAACCGAGTTAAGCCTAGAAGGTACCATGCAGTGGAAAAGTGCCATTAGACTTGAACACATTTGCAGCAAGGCACTAGAATAATCTGCCTGAAAACACCCATTGTTCTCACCCATTTCTCCTTATGCACCATTGCAGGAGTTGTCTATTCCATCTCCTGGGGATAAAATGCAATCCATTGAACAGAGACAAAGTGAAGAATTGCTGGCAATTTCAATGAGCACATTCAGACCATCAGTAGAATTAAGGATTTGTCATTTCCAGAGTCGAGGCACGAGGCATTTCACTGCTAATGGATACTTCATTAATGACATTTCTGTCTGTTTTATTAGTTGTTGCTCTGGCAGCGATTCTGGAGACAGATCTATATATGAGGAGCATTCAACAACTTCTCTGTACTGATATAATGTACTAATCCTGCAGATAATTTTGACACTTTCTGACATAATGTAAAGATAAGATCAACATAAGCATTATAATTGTCGCTACACAAAAAAAAAAAAAACATTATGAGTAACACAAGTATGTTAAAGAACTTCAGCACTGTGTTGTGGATTTCAAGACATTAACCGGTAATAACACCTAGTGTTACAAAACCATGATATAAAATACACAACAGTACATAGCACAGCAGTCAATAAACACTTTAAATATTTGAGGATAAACATAAAATTAATCCAGAAAGCTTATTTCCAATGTACAAATTATTTAAATCATTCTCTAACTCAAGGTACTGAAGAATAAAGTGTACCACCCTAATGACAGGTGAGTACTCTGTTCTTAGAAAAAGTACAGTTTCTAACTTTGTAATTGCTCTAATATACCAGAACACAATACTTAAAATATCAGCCTTCATGGTGCTACAAGGGGTTCTTTGAGTTGAATGATACCATAGTGTGACCACTTCTGCTTCCATAAAGAAATATTTTGCTACATTTAAATGTGTAAAGAACTTTTACATCAAGTTAAGTATTATTATTATTTGTATTTATTTATTTGTTTGTTTATTCATTTATTATTTTTTTTAACATTTAAAGAGTTCTTCAGACACACACATCCCTTAAACAAACATGAAAAAAAAGTGATTCTTCTATGACATTACTTAAATAACTCTTTGTAGCACCTTTACTTTTAAGAGCACTTTTGTCTTATATATCAGTAGGGAGAGCAAGAAAAGAAAAAAAAGAAATAAAAGGGAGGAGAGATAGATAGATAGATAGATAGAGAGAGAGAGAGAGAGAGAGAGAGAGAGAGAGAGAGAGAGAGATACACTTCAGGTCAAACTTGGGAAGCTTGTTCCCATACCGAAACCTTCACGCTCATATAGTCGTAAAAAGACAAGCGTTAAATTGCCTATCCTGCCACCAGCCCTGTCTACTTAGATATGTCATAACTCTGCTAGTGGGAAAAGTACCTTCAACACGGAGACCACTCAGCATTTTTGGCCTTGGCCTTTGTTCAGAACCCAACAAGACTGGTTCTCTTTAAAACCCGAGGTTTACAGCTGTGAGACTAATAAACGTGGACGTGCAACTGGAGCACATGTACATTTTTCTTCTTCTCTCTGAAAATCTGCCACATATTCAGCTCAGTTTCGGATTTTTTTAGATGAGATCCCTGTTCTGCTTCACTCTTTCAGTGTCCTGATGATAGATTCCAGCATATTTTTGCGAGGGTTTTGGGGTTTGTCCGAGAAACTATTGCTCCAAAACCCATAGTAACACTGAGGAAATTTCCAGAGTTCTAAGATGTTACAAGGGAGTTTAACGTGCTAGAAAGAGAGAAAAAAAGTCTTGTCATCATGCTAAATTAGCTAGGACAAACTGAACCAGGTTAGCATGCTTGCGGATTACCAAAAGTTAGCATGATTAGCAAGGCTAAACTAATCCAACATGTTAGTATATAAATTACATAATTAGAGCCAAGGTAGCATGATAACAGAAAGAAATACTCCAGTTTGTGTAGTTAGTATAGGTTAACCCACTACAGTAAGCCTGCACTGAGGCCTAACTCAAGGGAACACATAAAAATAAGCACTAGCATGTTTGCTAGATGAGATCATGCACATCATGTGCCACCAGGGTTGTTTTAAAATAGTCTCTCGTGGTATGTATGCCACTGAACCTATTTTGCACTGAGGTAAGCGTTTGGTTGAAGCCGACCGTTTTGCTACAGAAGCCTGGGAAGCATTAAAAAGACGCACCATGTGCTGCTCAATGTTTATTAGCTGTTTAATATCCTGTTTAGAGTGTCCTTCACCATACTGTCCCATTCCACTTCCTCTTGTGGCATTGCAGAATACAAGTCCCTCCATATTGCACCTCACAACCCCCACTTTCTCCACGCTTAAAAGCTGGAGTTAACGGCTTGCTGTTATTGTTACTAGAGCTGAGGCGATGAACATGTGGTCAAGGGAAAGCCACAATCAAGAAACTTCTTCATTGCACACTCCAACACCAGACAGTCTTGTGGTGCTATCCAGACTTTTATTATGCAAATGTTTGGATGTACTTTGGTTGTGGTGAGTGCAGTAGCTTAAGGTGCATCAGCTTTGCAGTCAGTATAAGGTTATCACTCTGAAACTGGGCTGGATTAATCTGAACTTAGAAGGGAACCATATTTATAGTTGCCGTGTGTCATCATATAGCTTGAAAAAAAAAAAAACTAAAAAAACAATCAAGCTTACGTGTTAAGAGTTATGGGACAGAGGAAACCTATTGATGCTGGTGAAACAAATGATATACTGATGTTTATATTTCTTTGATTAGATTCTGTATAAATTGACCTAACAAGTAACATAGCTAACATGTAACTAGGTGACTATTTTCCACTGCGTGGTACCTAATGTAGTCAACTCTGCTTGCCTCTACTTACTTGGTAGCTGCTTGGTTTTCAACTATAAAGCTCCCCCTTCCCAACCCCAAACTGTAAGCAACCTAAAAAACAGGGGAAGTGCAGACTTTGTAAACCATCACAAAGGTGGTGGTAACGTTAAGCATCATTTACTCATTGTTTATTTGTATGGTGTTGTAGATTTTTTGAGACTGAACACATCTCTGCGCCTGCAACTGTGTCAGTGACCAAACTCCATCCAATATCTTTGGGATGAGTGTGTGTACCAGAACTCATCCTCCAATCTTCCCATGTCCCATCATCTAGTGTGAAACCTTTCCAGAATATAGTGTTTTACATAGAGAAGCTATTTTCTTATGTTTTTAGCATAAGCCCTGAAAGTTAAGCAGATTATAAGTCATACAAATGAAGACCATTTCCCATTCTGTATGAGGTGCTAGCAGTGGGGTTTTGGGTTGTAATTTAGGCACATTTTGCCTCTGGGTTTGGTGACATCAGAGAAGTAACCGCCGTCTGCCCAACCCCGTGTATACTACATGACTCTACACCACCCTTCCCCACTGATGTCTGCATCTTTTCTCTGAACATGGGCATAATTTTGTGGTTCATGAGGCAGAGGGCTGAGGGTGAAGAAAAGAAATGGTTTGCTCAAACCCAATGGGCTGGAATAAAGAGTATGTTTATCCCTCCAAAAACCGCCTGAGATTAAACAGTCCAAAATTCAAAACATCTCTCCCCACCCCCACCTCCTTTTTACCCCTCTGGATTTCATTACTCCAGGCACTGGCCTGTTCTTATTTTGCCTCATATTTTTAACGCTGCTTATGGTCAAGGCACAGAGAAATGCTCACTTCTCCAAGAACATCCAACCTCAACCTCTTGAAGGTATCGGGACCAGATTGTTCCCAGAATGCTTCCCCTGTGTGATCCCTTCTCCAAACACTGAGGAGGAAAAAGCCCACCACTGTTCTCCACACTTCTCCAGCTGGTAGGGCCCAGAACATGATGACAGATTTCATTTGTCAGGTTGGACATGATTCTTCTACATCTGCTGTTTCTGCTGACTTAGAAGCAGTGGATAGAGTAGTCCATATTTACTTAATGATTAGCAAAGCCTGCATAACACCAGCATAGTTGTTTTTAATTTGGTATGAAGACACTTTATAAAGCAAGAATATGTGATTTGAAGACATCGGGTGTTTAGAATGTATTACAAACTTTATAAGGCACTATAATAGACTGATCTATTCATTGGAGTCCATGTTATACACTCATGAAGTCATACACTCTTTTTTATGATGCACTATATATGTGAGAGTAGCTGCTTAAAGGAACACTAGGTATGATTTGGTATTTTTGCTCCTGGGCTCCCCCTACAGTTGCAGAGTGGAGCGGCAGGATGGTGTACTACCCTCTTCCAAACACTTCATAGTTCAGTTTCAGATTAGCAACAACAGAGGATGAATCCTATTTCATCCCTTTGGCCCTATAACTTAGCTATACCTTGCCATGTTGCCTACAGTGGTAGGGGTGTCTGCATTCTATTTTGGGAAAGAGGGGTGGAGCATGAAGTGTTAGGGCTATATTGTCCTTGAAACAGATTTATTTATTTTTTTGGGCTCATTTCAAATGGCGTGTTATGAATCACTGGAAAGATGGCTGCGCGATCTACCAAAAAAGACAGAACTGAAAGATCTGAACAAAAAGCTGTGGAATAAGAACCTGAATTCAGCTTCATATCACAGAGGAGTTGGAGATAACATATGATTGTCGAACACATTTGATGTTCCACATTTAACCATAATTTAAGTCCAGCAGATATCTCTGATATCACTGCAGACTGGCAGATCAGCGTATAGAGCAGTGCTAGTAACCTGGGAATGAAGCATTGTTCTTTTGGCATATTAGGCTCTTGAACTGTCATCCTATTTTGTAGGGGTCTTTAACCATACCTTGTAACTCTGATTCAAGGGGCAAAATAACACTCAAATACAACAGGCGGGTGTAAAAATAAGAAATAGGCTTCATCCAGAGGCTCTATTCTCCCTATTACTGGTCAGTGAAGCATTAAAATGATTTTTTAAAGCTGTTATTTTAAGGTAAAATACTACCTAGTATTGCTTTAAAGAGCCAGGCATTTTAAGGCAATGTGTATGTCACCTACGACCTTATAAATACAGATATTAAAGTTAATCCAAAATAAGTTAAACCAAAATATCAAGTTAATATCCACTTCTATTCATTTGAAGTTGTTTCTACATGTAATAGGCTTGGGCTTTAGGGAAATATTTGACTGTGCCAAATCACAGTGGGACAAAGCAAAATTATGAATGACTCGAACTATGTCCTTAATGTTGCATCTGCACTGGAGCTCTGATTTACAGCTTCAGGAAGCAGATCCCTGAAGAGAGGTAACATGTGTCTTTGAGTCATGTTTGGATAATCTTCCTCTCCGATTACATCCCTGCTCAAGTTTCCCCATAAATGGAAGGATGTGGATTATAACAGGGAACCCACAGGTTTTATAACAAACACCAAACGGCACAGAAAACAGAGGACCGTGGTGAAAGCAAATGGGCTTTCTGCAGAGAGGGGAGGAAAAAACAGGCTGAGAGACATGAAGTGAAAGAAAGCGTAAGAAAGGCCTCAAAGCAGTTCCCATGCTGAGACAAGCCGTATAATTTGCGTTTTGAGAGAATCCAATGGGAGAGCAGTGTAGTGCTACAGCGTCAATCACTGCGTACACATTGGTTTTGGAGCCTCTCCTACCCTAGTCACCCCCATGCCATCAGAAGACACAAGGCGTTACGAAATAAATCCATCAGGCCTTTGACGGACTCCGACTAATCAGAGAATCAAAGCATGTTTCAAATCAAGCGTGGCGGCTCCAGACCGACCGAAAGCATTCTGGAACCAATCAAAATGCGCCCTAGCATTTGTTGTTGGCGTTCTCAAAAACCTTGGAGGGAAAGCAGTTCCAGATTGTGTCGGAAAGACAATGCAAATGAAGGCAGCGGCAGCCGGACCCTTCCTGATCGTTCTGGAGGGGCTGTAACCCCTCTTTCCCAAACTTGCCATTGGATATTTTGACTTATAAACCTAATACCAAGTATTGGGCTACTGTGATACAAAGACACCAAACACTGAGCTGTAGGGCAGAGGAACTGTTTCACTGCAGTAATGGAGTGTCATATTTAGTCTCCCAAAATGAATCATCCCACATCAGTACCTCTCCTTACTAATTTTCTTGTCGTTACCATTAATTCCTCCATCAAATTCTATTGTTAAGCCTTCCAAGAAGAGTGTTCCTTCAGCCAAGGCAGAGAAACTACATATTAATAATACCTTTGAATGTAGAAGAAACTTAGCAGGGTTCCAAAAACACTTGGTCACTAAATGATCACAGGATTAGGAACCCCTACCTTGTATTTACACTCACTGTCCATATAGGGGCACTTTGTAGATCTACAATTGCAGACTGTAGTCCACCTGTTGCTCTGCATAATTTCTCATCCCCATTTCACCCTGGTCTGCAGGATCAGATTCAATGAGATTTATATGCTCTTTTGGTTGGTGGCTGATGAAAATTTCCAGTGAAAGCCATACGCGCAACAAGCAAAACTGTGAGAACTGGGGCGCGGAGCTGTGTTCATTCCAAAAAAAAAAAAACAACACAAAAACATGATGAGTAAACATCAACTAATTTTACCGCTGCCGTTGTTGTGGTTTTCAAAGCTAACGATTCCTGTTAGAGACGGGGTATTGCGACATCACTGGCTCCATTTTGCGGGGGAGCTGTGCCTGTGCAAAAGCGACAAGCTTTAAGTGTGCCGAGCCATGTCGAGTCATGCCTTTTAGAGCAAGACCCATGTGGTGGAAAGCACCATTACTGTCCACGCAGTTAGCAACCCTTACCTCGTTGGTCAACCTTGTAGATGTAAAGGCAGAGAAATCCATCTGCTGTGGCACAGTTTGTGTTTGTCATTCTTTAGATATTCATCAGTGGGCACAGGATACCTCCCACAGGATGCTGTTGGCTAGATATATTTGGTGTGTGAAATATTCTCAGTCCCACATCAATGTCACTGCAGCTCTGAGAATGATCCACCTACCATATCATACCTGCGTCATGGTGTCCCTGTGGGGGTGAAATTGGGATGAGAAAGTATGCAGAGGAACAGGTGGACTACAGTCTGTAATTGGAGAACTACATAGTGCTCCTGTGTGGTCAGTGGAGCTGATCAAATGGACAGTGAGTGCAAAAACAATGTAGGTGTTCCAAATCCAGTGATCGTTCAGTTTAATAGAGCTTCTCTTCATCTGGCTCATAGTACTGCAGAGGTTTGAATGGGCCTCTCCAATAGCATGATTAGGCTCTTCTATGCTAACAGTTATTCTTTCATTAAATGGAAATTTCTGGATTTACAGGAAAAGTGATACGGAACAATGCATGGAAAATTGTCTCCGCTCGTCGTAATAAGCTTAGGGAGATGTGTATTTTTCCTCTTGCTGCAGTAATGAATCATTTTGTCCTGACAGAATGAAGGAGTGTAGCTCCAGACAGGTTTATCATTTAATGGGACACTGTGTGTGTGTGTGTGTGTGTTCTTGCTGTAGATTTATGGCTTGTTTTTCTAATGTGTGCCTTCCATCCTCCAGCTCCACCTCCACCCTCCACCTCCAGAGCTCTAAACTACCTGTTCAGACAAAAGCCAACCATGGGATGCTTTACGAGGTTACATTACTTCTTGATACGGTGTGTCACTGGTAATTCCATTTTCCGAGCTGTGCTGTTTGTATTGAAGTATAACCACTTTCAGCTTTGTGGCAGCCAGCAATGGGCAAAATCAAATGGTTTTAAGGACTTTAAAGCTGTAAAAACTGGAGCAGAACACCATCTAATTGTTTTCCAGATCCAATCTCCAAGATGTTTCACAGTGAATACTTTATCTTATCTGCAAGTACTTTGCCTTTGTCCAGTTACGTGATTCAAAGCATCTGATTGGCTGAATCTGCAAAGCATAAACCTAGTCCAGTCCAATTTTCCAAAGAGATAACACAATGTTCACAAATGTTCAACATGTATTATTTTGGGGGGAATCAGTTTTAAGCCAAAGCTGTAGTATGGAACACCCCCCACACACTCATACACACAAGATTGGACAGTGGAACAGTGGAACCGGCTTCTCTCCAGTGCTAGAGCTAAATCTAAAACTCCTGGGATGACTTGGATTGCCAGAACTGATCCTTCAAAATCAACCTGACTTCATTTATGGCCTTTTACCTGCCATCAAATCTTCAAGGCAATGGAAAAAGCCTTCTAAAAAGAGTACAACCATGATTTCTGAGGAGCAGGTGTCTAAAAACTTTTGGACTTTTCCATTTTCTGCAAGAAGATTCATACGAATTCAGGAACAGTGTCTTTCACTACCTCTGTGAGGTGGAGTTGAATTTGAAATGCAGGCTTTGCTTGGAAGCCCACCCCCACTTAACAAAGCAGGTCTGAATATAGAGAGCTGAAGCCAGGTCAGTTTTAGCTCCTTCGTCAGCCAGACTCAGACAATGAGGCCATTTTTTCCAGGGGGCCAGACAGGCGAGGGGCCTAAATAAAATAAATAGGATCGAAACCTAAGACCACCACCACCACTCACCAAAAAGACAAAAAGACATAGGAGAGAGTGAATGACAGTGAATTGAAAAGACAAATTGTGGCATTGTCTTTGGTCTAGAAAAGGTAATCATGCTAAGAACTGGACCCTAGTGTCAAAGGTCAATCCCGGTGTCTGACCTCCAGGTTAGGCAGGGGTGGACCGGGTCCTCATTTGTAATGGGCTTTCATTGACCTCTCTCTGGTTGTCTTTGTCATTCTAGTTAGAATTAACAGACAAATAGCTTTAGTAATCTAGCAAAAGTTTCTGGACACCCCCTTATAACCACTGAATTCAGTTCCTTCAACGTGCAGCCATTGAGGACACAGATGTTCAATTGTGAACATAGTTTGTAGAATCTCCACTGAAAAGCAAATGAGGGGGACCCTTGAGCAGCTTCTAAAGTGAATTCACCATGCTCAATGCCAAGCACAGGCTAGAGAAGTGTAAAACCTTCCAGCACTGTTTTGTGGAGCCGTGGAACTGTGTTCTCGGGAGCGCTGGAGCACAATCCAATACCTTATATATAAGTAGGTATTCCAGAACTAATCACCCTTTTTCAGCACCTAGTGGCTACAATCAAATATTTGCAGCAAAGTAGACACTGTCACTGCAGCAAAGAGGGAAAAACTACCTTTTCATAGCCTTGTCAGATAGACAGGTGTCCAAAAACCTTTGAATAAGTGGTGTATGTTTTGCACACTGTGGAAGCACTCGACCTGCGCTCGCTCATACATGAGGGATATAATTGCTTTTCCAGTGCCTGGTACCTCTCTCCCACAGTGCGAGTGCACACACAGACACACACACACACACACACATACACACTTGTGATGAATAGTTTTCCGCTCAAATCACACTGTGCCTCAGGGATGTTTTTACAACTGGCAAAAACCTCATCCTTGTTTTATCACTAACTGACATTGTCTTTAAAACCTAACATTTGCATTTTCCATATGTTGTTGGACATAATGATTGAACTTAGCTTTTTTTAATGGCAATAATATTTATATGTTTGAGTGCAACAAGAGAAAAAGTAACAAAAATTCATTTTAAGAAGTGCACACATATTTTTTTCTTTACATTGGTTTTATTGGTAAATATGGGATAACCCTCTTGGTACATATACTTCCTGAATGTCCAATGAACATAAAAGAATGTTATTTTGTGAGTTATAATCAGTTACTATGCCCCACCCACTGGAAATCAAAAGGCGATTTTTTGATTCCTCTGTTGACACTTTGTAAGGCATCTGGGGTTTTTGATGGTCAAGGTCTTCCTGCAACTAGAACAAGCTTACTCAGTCTCAGCACTGAAGCGGTGGACTTAACTTGTAACATTTAATGAGTAGAAAATCATAATGTAAGAGCCTGCTGGCTCTTACATTGCAATTGCCTCACTCAGCTCTAAATTACACTCTGCCCATCCAACTCAGTGTCAAACTAAAGTCACTAATGCACAAAAAGGCAGCAACACAAAAATGCTTACAAAATCAAACAAAAAATTGCTGCCACATATTATTAATGGGGGCATATGCAAACCCTTTTCTGTACGTGAACACAATATAATTTCTGGTGGTCTCAATGTATGTGACATGCTTTGGTCAACATACCACATGGACCAAACATCACAGCAGCATTCTCCCCTGTCTACACAACTATGTTCAGAATGACCGGTTTCAGCGCCTATTCCTTTAAATGAAAATGAGCTACACACACTTTTGCAGATTTTCTCATTTCTCCAGAGCTGTGTGACAGTGATGCTACCTGTTGCGCTAACCACCCTTCAAACTGAAATAAACACATGAACCTGTTCATATTAAAGTTCACTAAAAGCAGTGAACCCCAGACCATCCACCATCTTGGCTGAAAACTGCTGTGCATTTAAGCTCAGTTCAATCTATCATATACAAACAGGGCTTTGCTCAATCAATATTTCACAGTTTCACAAACTCAAAAAAGAATAATTTTTGAAGATAATTGAATTGTCATATTGATTGCAACTTTTCCATGTATTTTAAGTTAAAATCATTCAGTCTTGTTAATTACTTTGAACTTTAGGGTTTACAGTTCAGACACAGCCAGTCCACAAAAAAAAGGAAAAACGGTCTGTTTTATTTCACAGTTTATGGCTTGGTGGGTGCTTCAGATCCTCAAATGCATGGTGTGCAAGCACTGAACTGGTGAATGTTTTTAATGTCTCCTTTTAAAGCTCTCAATTCATATTCTGCAGGCCTTATTAATTGGAGATCTAATGTGGCAGTATCTGCATATACCACAAAGAACTAAATCTCGTTGGAGAGTTTTCCATTTTAATCTTTGACCCTTCAGTTTCCACCCACAGCTTAACAATAAAATACACAATACACCAAGTGTGATGCTTTAAATAAGCATGAATAATAAAGTAAAGAAAAAGTTAGAAATATATTGTTGTCTGAAGCGTATCTTATTGGATACGCTGGAGGGAGGAGATGGACAGAATAACAGCAGTTTTAACGTCCAACACACCATGCCTTCCTCATTAAACGGCGATGGAGAGCAGGACAAAACCGCAGAGCTGTTGCTTTGTGGAGGGAAGAAAAGAGGGAGAAGTTGGAAAAGTCTTGCTTTCTTTGCGCATGGTTAAGAGAGCGGTATTCCTTTTTTGTTTTAATGAAAGAGATTCTTTTGCTTTTTGGAGAAAATTGGCCATGCTAATCCTGTAATTGATCACTTTTACTGAGCCGGTTCCTATGGCTCTGTGTCCTATGGGGTTTGGATGTGGACATGTGTGTGCTGCACTCCAAAATGAGCATGAAACATACATGATGCATCTAAACCTTTGTACATATCCTTGCAAGTTTAGTGAAGTCAGCTAATTTAAGGTGGACACAGGCACTCATATGCCACACAGTGAAGTCACTGTGACCAAGTGGGGTATAAAGTGAGGTATAAAGCCCTGAGCATTATGGTGTAGCAGTGATACAGACATAATCATGTTTGTCAAATATAAATATTACATTATTTAAATTTGCTTGATTTATGTAATTAAGGATTAAGTTTGTTATTATGGAGTAAATACATTATAATAGTCAGTAACTGCTCATGATTTTTAACAGTTAACATCTGCTGTGGTTAAGCAAAATATTAAAAATAGAGTTTCATTTTCTAATGAAATGCACAATCACAATGTTATTTCTAGCTTTTGTTATTATACTAGCAGCTGTTAGATAACCCGTAATTAAATTCATGAAAATGGCAGCACACTTGATAAGCCTGAGACCTAACACTATTAATGTGTGTGTTTTCACTTTCTAGCATTACACAGTGTGTCTCAACAATTCTGTTCAGTGTCCCAGAGAGGAGCCACACATTTGGCACAGCTCTGCAATCTATTACATCAGTTAAACATAACCCAGTGGAACCTATGTCTTTTGTCTTTTTCTGAATTGCTACAACTGCAATTAAAATATAAAATTATTTCCATGCCATGTTTTTGTCATATATAATGTATTTTTTGCATCTCCATAGAAAAACATTGACCAATAGAGTTTTAATACGTGGGTTTTCACTTCCTTACATTACACAGCATGTCTTGAGAGTTCTTCCCCCAGAGGTCAATCTGAGCCACCAAAACACATGTTTGGGGGTCTGTGAAACGTCATGCCTCAGCTGTCCTGATTCCTTCAGCTTGATTTATTGTGGTGGTCCCCGTCTCGTGGACTTTGAAAAGTCGTAACTCTGCAAAGTTATGGAGACCATAACAATCACTTGCAAGGCTGTAAAACTAAGAGCATTTTAGAGAATCAAGGATGCATAATTTACAAAACCAATGGCAAGAGTCAACAATGGACTTGAATTCTTTTCTGTTAAACTCAATCAAAACAAACAACGACAACAATCTTAAAGGACTAGAACCCAAATCATTTGTGGAGGAAATGAAAGCAGATGAATGCAAATTATAGACAAAAAAACATGCAGTGCCAAAAAATATAGAGGTGGAAGTGGGCTGAAATCATGAGGATTGTTTGCAGATGGATCAAGAACCAACCCGTTTTTGATGTTTATTAAGACATGCTTTGGTAATAGCATATAACAATTGACTAAAGTCTGCCACACAAACTCGACACAGCTCTACTATCAACGACACCAGCTATACGTAAACAAATGGATAAGTGTCATTGAATTTAGCTTCTCTGTTCAGTTACAACCACCAAGTAGAATTTTACAAAAGACAGTCACAACTTATGACTTACGCTGTCTATAAATTAACCCTTTCTTGACCATTTCCTAAGCCTAAAAAGAGGGATGTATCTTAATAATGAGTAGCTGTTTTATTGTTGTTTTTTTTAGCTTGTTTACTTAATATATTTGTGATTTTTCCTATAGGGACTTGAAGGCATTCAAACTGAAGCGCTTTAATAAGGTTATTTACTGATGTTGGATGCTCAGTTCTGGATGACAAACTACAGCCTTACTCATCTCAGATGTATAAGTTGGTGCTCCCTCACTCCAGAAACTGCAGTTATGATGCTCCTCTGCCTAATGCTGGAGGGCTTCATACCTATCAAGCTGACTTTTGGCATTGGGCAGGTTGAGGTTAATGACCCAATTCATCTCATGATTGTCTGTGAGGAGTACTCAAACAGTGCATGCACAATTAATCCACCCAAATGTGTGCACCTTAATGTGGTTGAATTCAATAATTATTCAATGTTCCATAAACGTTTGGATACTGCTGCTTGGATGCTGTTCATGATTCATGTGGATCATACACGTGTTCTTCTAATAGGGAGATATGGGTCATTTACAAGCAAAACTGTAAAGGATAGCATCTGAACAAAAGAAATAAAGCTTGTAATAAACGTGTTATTACCTAATAAGTGAAGAATGAGTCCGGGAAGTGGGTAAATGAGGCACATGTGGCTTACAGGCTAAAAACATTAGCTCTCTGACGCTGGCCCTGTAAGGTGACTCAGCCACAGGAATGTGCTGTCGGTCAGTCTGAATGCAGGGGCCATTATTTCCGAGCAGATTAGTGGCCGGCGAAGTCGTGGACCTGCATAACAACGAGGAGTGTGGGTCAAACGTGTGTCTAATGTATTTACAGCTTATGTTTATTTATGAGCTGAGGGATTTCTTTTTTAGTTGCTTACTAAAATGGACACACTAAAAAAGTTTAAAATTTGTTTAGATAAATATAAACAAACATTAAAGCAAGAGTTTTATTCCAAGTACATTTTTACAAACATTCAAGACTGGATTTACACATTCACTTTAGGTCCAACCATTTTTAGACATGCATTACCTCTACTTTAAGGTTTACCTATTGTGAACACATGTATAATCTCCATAGGAAAACATGAAATGAAATGGGATGTTGAGGAGACACACATGCCATTAAAGTTCATTGAGTCCCAATGCCAAATATGAGTTACAGATGTGTATAAAGGCCCACAGCAATGAAAAGCTGAAGTGATAGAACAGTTTTCAATATGAAGTGTTGGAGTACCACTATGTGGCTGAATATTGTCAAACGCTGACAGGATCCCACTACAGCTTGTGTAAAGTCTTAACAAAATATACAGGCTGATAAACAATGTATTTCAGAAGAAACGCTGGATGAGCTGGGGTCCAGACAGATTTCACTACCATGTTTAGGGCCAACTTTAGAAGAGAAATAAAATTGTGTATTTAATTGTTTAAAAAATCTCTTCAACTTTATTTCTGTAAACTCTTCAGATAATGCACATATGTAGAAGTGGTTCCAGCTCTGAAATCTAATCTCAGCCACACTCAAAGCCATTATACATTCCTTTAAAATTATATGAAATATAGACTCAACACAGATTCTACTGTAGAGAGTCTGTGCTGGTGGGATTTTCGCTGCTTTGCTTGGCCTGAAGTTGCGAAAGAAAAGCAACGGATTGTTTGTTTTGCTGTTTCCTGCTTTTTTCACTTTCTCTGTCTGTCTTTCTCCTAAGCACAAATCAATTGGTCATTCCCATGGTGCAGGGAGGCCACAGGTCTGCGCAGTGTGAGAAGTTGGTTGCAATTTCCAAGTAAGCACAAACAGATATGTTTATTCTTTTATGTGTATTTCCAGTTTAAGTACATTTCATCAGAGAAATCTCATGGCTGTTTTGACTGGAAAACAAATAAATGAAGAGTCATCTGTTATGTCTGCAGGATCAGACCAACCCAGTGTCACAGCAAAGTGTATAATACACATGTGAGTTCACCAGAGCCTCTAAAGCACAAAGTGCACATATTGCTAAAATACCAAACCTGTGCAAACCGTGGTGGAAAGTGGAAATCATAAACCTACTCCTAACCTAAACTTAAACACTAGGAAGCACTCCAACCCTGACCCTAACCTCAGCACTCCCTAAGACTTAAACTTTGGCACTGATAAATTTCAGTAAAAAATATCAGCAATGTGTGTATTGCAGTGTCTTAGTTACACTGTAAAAAAAGCCATAGTATTTACATAAGAATAAGGAAGAAACATTGTTTTGCCATAGAATTAACATGTAAATTGTGTGACTAATGAGAGAATGAAGACTGAGATATAGCCGTATTTAAATAAAGCCAAACCGCATCCTATATTCATCCCTTAAAAGGAGACATTGCTGAAAGGACCAAAGAAATGTGCAGTATCTGGGTGCCACACTCCAGCACTCTGAACACAGGCTGATGGTGAACCTTCCTGATCAACACATCTCTCATTACAACATGCACAGAAACACAAACACACACACACAAATACACAAAATAATCACCCCAATTAAACCCAAAATCAAAACGTCAGAAGAAAAGACAATGAAACTCTGAAAGTCAGAGAAAATATGGAGAAGCAGGGCATGCTGGGAGCTCCCTAATGAGTCTAATGAGTCCTTGGACACTTGTACCGTCCCTAATGGTTTGTGTGTTTAACTGTGGAATGATGTATTTTTAAAGTAAAGAGATGTAAAAAAAAGTTGTATTTTGACTGATAAAAGTATTTACAGTATTCCACTGTTACATAAACTGCTTTCAACCTTTTTAGAGTTTACAGACATTTACTGTCATGGTTTTACAGTTTTCCACCGTACAATTCACAGACATTTTTAGTGTGTAGATATGATAAATATGTTCTTATATGTAGAAATAATGTATATTTATTAGATTCTAAACTACCTGTGTGTATGTGTATTAAAGGTAATAAAAATGTTCTATGTTTATAATAACTATATAAGTAATTATGTAATAATATTAGTGATATGAAACAAGTATCTGTAACTCTGAAAATTTTCATAGTTCAATGCCAAATTTAAACATAGTCCTCTTTTTTCTTTTTTGACCCCACTTTACCACTCTCTCTCTCTCTCTCTCTCTCTCTCTCGCTTTCTCTCTCTCTCTCTCTCTCTCTCTCTCTCTCTCTCTCTCTCTCTCTCTCTCTCTCTCTCATTCTCTCAATGTCCAGGGTCACACCAGGAATCACAGCTTGGCAGAATCCACTGTAATTGCTTTGCCCCATTAAAAACGCTTTGCTGAAATATTGCCTTCTGCTCAGATCAACTTAAGCTATATCACCCAGATCAGCCTGAGGAATGTGAGGCCTCTTTATAAGAGCATTCAGGCTTTTGGCCCTACACTCACTGGCTGGATTTTTATGGGGTTGGGATTTGGGAGTGTTATAATTTTATTATTTATACTGAAATGGGTTTGATATAATTCTGGCGATGCTTCTCCCACTGCTTCATCAATTCGTGCACTTGTTTATTTTTAAATGAATGCCTGTTGCCATGGCACGCTGTTGGATGTGGACTGAGGAAAGTCTTTTGTGTGTAGTTGCACCAGGTAAAATGAAAGACTTGCAGTTGGCCATGCCCTAAAATCTACAAAGATTCTCTTCTATCTTAATGCATGCAGGCAAGCCTTGACATAGAAACTTTTCCAGAGTTTTGGAAGGTGAGAGTAATGGGAAACCCTCAGGGTTTTCCAAGCCTAATGATCTCTGTGAAATAAACAAATACACGTCTGTAATTTTCAGTTCATTTTGTATAATAGAAACGTCTTTGAAGTCTGCAGGTACTGTAGTTACAGTCTTATTTCCAAGTTAAGTTTTGGTTGCAAACAGGGTAGAGATTTTGAATTCCATACTGAAAATGTTCCAGTGGAAAATTGCCACATGCTACAGGTTTCATCAAGTGAGCACTACCATTGTAAATTGTAAGGTCTTCAGGAGCTGAACAGAGGAATGTCAGATTAGACATTTACACTGCCACTTTTAGACAAAACTCCTACTTCTTGTACATTCAAAACCTGAATCTGTTATAGGATGGGGTGCAGTAGTGCACACTGCATGGGTCACTTTCACATATGAGAATGCACTGTTAATGCTGACCAGTTTTTTTTAAGGTTTTGAAGCAGCATGGCCAAATCACATTCAATGCTTTTGCATAGATTACAGCAGCATTGTGCTAAAGACAAAAAGGTGCTAAACTAGTTAAACTCCACTGTTTAGCAGTTTGTCTCCTCACATATATATAAACCCAATACGACTATGAATGGTGTTGTAAATAACTTTTGTTAATTTGCTACAACGGCTCTTAACAATGTATGGGATATGTTAGACAAGTGAATAGTCAGTTCTTGAAGTTGATGCTGGAAGAAGGGCACATTTAAAGATGTGAGCTATCTTGATAAGCACCAAAAAGTGATGGTGATCATTTTTAGATCAGTGCATGTCCAAGCGGCAGGCCTTGTGTTATGTTTCCATTATGCAGTGATTTGTACCCACCAAAAATATTCTAATGGAGGACAACTGGTAAACTGACAGCATGGTCATAGGTGTCCAATACTTGTGGTGCCTGTAGTAAATGAAGGCTAGCCAAACAGTTCTGAACCCACAGAAGACCCTCTGTATAACAAACTACTGAAAATGTTAATGCCGGCTCTGACAGAATGTTTTTATAAAAAGTGCATTGCTTCAGCATGGGCTCTCTACCCATGCTGACCCCTTTGTACCTCTCATGCATTAATGCTACTTGGTTGTACATGACTATGCTGGTTCTTCTTGAACCATTTTACATACTAACTTGGAAGGACCCTGTCATTTCTGGGGGGAAAAAATCAATCAATCAATCAAACAATTAATCAATTAATTAATGAATTATCTGTAACCACTTATCCAATTCAGGTTTGCCGTGGGTCCTGGGCTGAATGCGGGAACACACCCTGGAGGGATCGCCAGTCCTTCACTGGGTGACACACACACCCCCCACTTATGAGCTCCCCAAAGTAGGTGGTTAACAAGTGTTTCAGTTAATAAGAAAGCATTTGTTAAACAGTTCAGCAAAAATTACATTGAATTTTTTTATATCAAGTAATTAAGATAAAACCAGAATTAATAGCTAATATATATATATATTATATTATATATTATATAATATTATATAATATTATATTATATATATATTTGTTTATGCTTGTAGAGGTGTCTGTTAGTATAACCGGTGTGGGAGAGGTGCTTCACCCCTGGGACATTCACCACAGGAACTAAATTTCTTATAACTTTCAAAAATCTTGAACAGCTAATGCTAAAACATTCAGTTGGAGCCAGTTTATTTTAGATTTGCATGAAATACTGGACCTTCATAAATATTTAAAAGTAATTCCAACAAGCAGCAGGCAATGTAATGCTTGCCCATAACAATATATTCTGGTTATAGCCACTAATAACAGTATTACATTCCAAAAATACATAATAACCAAACAGTCTAATGTAAGAAAGCACATTTAACACCACTCAACATAAACTTCCCGCACATGTTAATGTTAAAGACTCTTGTTTATGAATTGTTCAGTTCTAGATAATTTTATATTAAATTAAGAACTGCAGAAGGTTTCTTATTATAAAAAATTCTTTAGTGTTAATTTGTTCTTCATTTCTCATCTATGGCAAACTAACACCCATTTAACCTTAAATCATTTAAACTAATAGTGTTACACTGGCTTTTTAATAGATGTATAGTTCTCGCCCTATGAGAGATAGGCAAGCAGAGAAGGGAAAACTGCCTCTCTAAATTCTGTGTATACCCAGTACATTGTCAGAAAAACTCAGTGTGGTGATACACTCAAGGGCACATTTTGTTCCTTTAATTAGGGAACACAATTGTACCTTATCCTGTTTTAACTGTATATTTTAAAGTTTTCATACACCCCATTTAATTTCTAGGACTAGTTTATTTTACACAGTTCTGTAATGATATCTTAAAAATATTCACCTCTCCTTCTGGAGAAGAGAAAAAAATGTACCTTTAGGGTACACACCCTAAACCTTTATGGCGCTTTACCACTGTATGGAACCTACACATCTTGGCTCGGCTCTTTTGCCTTTCCACTGGCCAAATCTGCTACCTGGTCTCTGGAACCAGGTACCTTTTTTAGTCCCTGCTCATGCTGGGTTCCAGCCATGCCTAAATCGTGACATGACAGAGCGCTGATTCACCAGAGAGACATGTCAATCACCACAAAATACAGAGGTTATTCAAATCCAGCACAAACTCACTGCTTGTATATTAGAATTTATAGATGTTTTCACATTAATTTTTATCTGACTCAAAATGGCAGCTCATAACTTTACCTCAAGGTGTTTTGAAGAGGTTTATATGCTCCTTGGGCTGATGGCCAAAGAAAATCTCTAGCGAAAGCCAAATGTGCCACAAGGAAACCTGATGTCAGAACTGGGGTGCAGAGCCGTGTTCAATCCAAAAAACAAAAACAACATGCAAATACACGATAAGTAAACAGCACGTAATTGTACAGATGCTGTTGTTGTGGTTTTTAAAGCCTGCAATTCCCATTAGAGATGGGGTTTTGAGACGTCACCAGCTCTATTTTGCGGGGGAGCTGTGCTAGTTGATAAGCGACAAGCTTTAAGCAAACTGAGTCAAGTAGAGCCAGACCCATGCAGTGGAAAAGCACCATTAGAGGCAATCAATAATGTACCTCTACCGTACCTTTTTTCTGAGAGTGTAGTCTAGAAACTGCGCTGCTGGAATAAGTACACCATCATCAGAAGCAGCTTCTAAAATTTACAGCCAATTACAATATAATCTTGTCCATGTTTCCTGTCCTCTTCTGCAAGCATTGTCCCTCTACAGTGAGCATAACAGTGACTGACATTTCTACCTTCCAGTGGGACAACTGTAGAGTGCATGCATGTGGCTGTTTAGCAGATGCAATCGAGCACTTGGTTTGTGTTTTCCACAAATATTCACCCTGGGTAGTGTTTTCCAAATCAGGTTCTGACTCTATCTAATTATGTTTTAGCTCCTCCCCCTTGTCATCCATGTCACCTCTGTGTAATTTGTATGTTGGCCAAGTAATGAGTGTTCTCAGCTGTGTCTGTCAGTGTTTGGTGTATTTTTACCCGTTTGTTTGCTCTTCAATTTCCCCTGCCATTGCATTGCTGTGGATTTCATGTTGTGTTGTTGAACTCTGTTTCCGTGTTCTCATAGTTTCCCTTTGTTTTCTCTGTTTGTTGCCGAGTTTGTTCTATGTTTTAATTGGTTCCCTGTTGTGTGTTTTCTTTTTTTTCCTTCTGTTTGTTTCACAGATCCTTATACTTGCCAACTCAACTCGGATTTTCATAAACTTTCCACTTCTTGTTCCTGCCAGGCTACATCCACCATATATCCAAACGTATCCAGACGAACCTTGTAATTAGTTTCCAAAATATTGCTGACACAACACTCTAGAGCAGCCACACATTAGTAAAAGGTCCCCCTGCCCAGTGCCAAGGGTCAGCCAAAGGAATGAAGACCCCCAGCATCGGGTTGTGGAGTGATGGAGCTTCATCCAATACCTTTGGCATAAGTCAGCAAGAACTAATCCACCTACATCAGTACTTGACCTCACTGTTTATGTGGAAAAGCCATCAAATCTTCACAGCAACGTTCCAGCATCTGGTCTTAAGCCTTCCCAGAACTGCAGAAGCTGTTACTGCAGTAACCAGGGAGGGGCACAGACTTTGGAAGCACTGATAACTATGGGATAGGCCTAATTGTGGCAAGGGATTTTTTCTCTCTCTCTGTAAATCTTGCTAATTACCTGTGTTAGTCATGCTCAGTGCAGTGCAACCAGGCAAGCAGTCACAGGTTGCCATAATTCTTTGGACTACTGTCTTAGAGAAGGCTCCCAATTCTGCCTTTGAATCCATAAAACAAGTCACATACTCACTGTACCAAGAAAATAATAGGTAATGGATTTTGTTTTCAGACTGATCTCAAGATGAATTTGTACATATTTGACTAAAAGACCATTCCCAGTATTCACAATATGTACAGTGGTACAGTACTGTGCAAATGTTTTAGGCACCTGAGAAAATGAGACTTAAATATCTATATACCTAAGCAGTAAGATTTGATTTGTTAAAGAAATAAAAACAAACAAAAGCTCCTAAATATACAATTAAAACAACATTATGGTATTCTGTGTGTACTATATATATAATTTTCCTTGATATTTTAATGTATTTATTGTCACTAAGTATAATGGTACACAAGCACCGTGCTTATTGAGAAGATACATGAAATGGTACAACAAATTCAAATACATTTCTGGGCAGGAGTTCAGGGTGGCTTAGGAATGTGTGTGAAGTCAAGCCCCACCCCAAACCCATCGGATAGGTGAGGGCAAGAGAAGAAAAGGGCGGAGACAGGACATAGGTGGGACTGGAGGTGGAAGTGTAGGGTATATATAGGGCTGAGGGGAGGATTTTGGACACAGTCCTACTCTCAAAATTGTATTATTACATAACTCCAACATAAATCTTCCCTGCCAAGTGTTATTTATATTCCAGGATGTTTACTTGAATATCTGGCTCCCCAACATAAACAAACATCTTAAAACTTCTCCTAATGCAAAACTAATTCTGTAAACCTAACATTGTTCATAATCTTAACTCTAAGATACAAATGCTTAGAATGCTCAGATTTATTTATTTTTTCTTTGCTTGCTTGCTTGCTAATATACTAACACTAACCCTAATCCCAACTATAACACTAACCCTTAACCTAAACCTAACCATAAATTTAACAGTAAGCATTACTCTACAAGCAGAAACTGAAGTGTTTTTGTATAATGCTACTGCTAAAAGCTAACCCTAAACTTAACCCTAACACGACAAAATACAATATTCTCCAAAGTATTAGAAACTGCAGTGTTTGTACTTCTGTAACATTCTCACAGATACAAGAACTATTTTGTAGCTTTTCTAAAGGTACATAAACAGTTTGAGTTTATTTAGTGAAACGGCACCACTAGTGGACAGGGGCTCACTTGGGAATTCTAAAACAACTACTATTTAATAATGTGTGTACACATTCTGGGAGCCCTTTTTTTGGTAAATTAATACCCGCTGTCTTATCCTGACTCCAACATCAGATTTTGAAGAACCTCACATTCCTGCATTTGTCTTCCTTTTCACCTTCAAATTAGGTCAAGTTCCTATGCTAAGCTGTTGTGTTTACTATGGCATTGGACCATCTGTTTGAATTTGAATGCGTCAGATACTGATCTCCATTGTGAGCCAGGAAACAGCTCTGCATTAAAGACCAACAGCTGAGTGTCCAAGGCTCTGTCCCTCAGCTTTGTTAGTTTAAAGATTATGTAAAAAGATTCATTGTTGGCTCAGCCGTCCACTCAAAGCCACTCAATTAGCATTTAGCCAGGTAGCGCTCAGTGGGATATTAGCCTAATCATGCCATTCACATTCACACCTTAGGCCAAAGGAACTTAATTACTCAAGCCAAGCGCTATCTGACTGTCCAAACATTGACCTCTCCAGTGCTTTTGGACTATTAGTATTAGAGTTTTTATATTAGTTATTGCCATACGGATTCAAAACATTGTTTTAATTTATCACACTTATATAGTCCTTATAAAGGCATTATTCATAATGTTTGTAAATTGATGAGATAAGAAAGTTTTATGCTTACATTCTAAAATTTCTACAATTTTATCTGTGTTTAGTGATCAAATCAAATTTTGTTTATATAGAGTTTTTTACAGCTGATGTTGTCACAAAGTGGTCTTACAGAATTGGAGCAAGCCAAAGGCAACAGTGGCAAGAGGCTAGAAACCTTGGGAGGATTCAAGACTCACAAGGGGTGGCCCATCCTCCTCTGATCAAACTACTGATAGAAATGAACAGTTTCACCAGTTAAGTCTGTTGTTACGCTACAGTGTAGTTAATATAAAGGTCCAGGTTTGCATGTCCTAACATCATAGAAAGTGCACTAAAAGTTTAGGGGTCTGTCTGAGCCAGAGGAAGTCAGATTTCTAAACATTTAGTCTCTCTATTTTTTTTTTCATATTGTTCCACTGCACCATAATTTCTCATTTTTTTCTAACTGCCAGCAACAGCTTTGGATATGTAACAGGTGAAAATGAGTCTTTATTTACTTCATTTGCAGTCAACATAGCAAAAAGGGATCAAGTATTTCTGATGAGGCTGGGTACAAGATAAAATTAGCAGAAGAAACAAGATTTGCAGGAAATAGGAAAAAGTCAACAGGAAATAACAGGGGTTTACAAAACTAAATGAAAAAAGCGACTCAAAACCACCATTCATCCACATGGGGTTATTCCACAAAGCAGGATTTCTCAGTTTATCTAAATAATGTACCTATGCCAAATACTTCCAGTAGGAAAAATGCTGAGGGATATTCACATTAGACAATCCAAAAATTTTTTTTTATACTCTTTATTTAGCTATAATATTTATGGGGCAACCTCCTGTCCCCATCATTTAAATAGCACACTAACATTTCATCTTCTGATTAAACTGTATCAGATGTGAAATAACCCAGTGGTTTTTGTGTGCTAGAGTTGTACCTATTTAAAATTATATTTTATTTCTTATTCTTTAATCAGATTGGAATATTAATTTATTGTTGTCTTAGATTTTACTTAAAAATCCTAATTAATCACATTCTCCTCAGAATAAAGCAGGCTGACTGTAGTGTAGCACTCATCATGCAATGGGTGTAATGAGGTCATTAACACCGTTAACAGAAGAACAGCTCAGATCTTAGGCAGCCCTCCCTCCCCTTCTCCTTCCATCTGAACCGTTACTATAGCAGCAGGGGGCTGATAATGAAGTTAGAGAAAACTAATGAAAGTAATTAAGTAACAGCCCAGTTCAGACTCTCATTCAGAAATAGTGGATTTTAACACCACAGGAACACACCAACCCAGTATCATGCTTAAAGCAATTAATGCACATTTGTTAAATAGAACCCGCATATCAGACTCACATTATGTGACACTAAAGGTTGAAATTAAGATGTTACTATTCAAACCTTGTATGACAGAGGATTATGATTAAAGTTAGTCTGTGTGTAGTGTTATCTGTCTATCTATCTATTTATCTATCTCATTTTTAATCAAAAAAATCAATTTGCCTGATTATAAAAATTATTCGAACTTCTATAAATAATGGAGTAATGTAAACTCGTAGGGTCCACTCTTGCAGAAGGGAGTTGAAAACATAATTCAAAGCTCTCACTTTCTCTTCAACACTGAGAAGAAGAAGGAGGAGGGGGAGGAGGACAGCCAGTGGGGTGATGAGGAGGAGGCAGAGGAAAAAGAGGGCGAGAACATTTCTCCCAGTTCTTTCCTCTCATTGGCTGTTTGCACGCTCCGGTCGACAAGCAAAAGCCAAAAGGTGCAGGGAGTCTCCAATTGGCTCTCAGTCTGCGGCTGTGTCCCACTGAGGTGCATTTGAAGCAAAGGCTCAGAGAGAGTGGAGCACTCTCAGCTGGAACTGGGCATAGAGTTTCTTTGTGTTATTTTGGGTTGGTTTTTGCAGAGGGAATCCATTAGCCATAAACACACTTGCCTGCAAAGAAGCAACTTGTTAACAATTGGTATTCCTTCTGCATTCTTACACCTTATTTTCTTTCAAGGTATAACTTTTGATTTTCTGGGGACTTTCTGCTCCTAGAAGACCGAAGTGAGTTAATTGGACCTTCACCTTCGAGATGAAGTCATTTGGACCCATGTGCCTGAGGAAGGTCATCGCCATGGTGCTGGTGGTCTTATCCCAGTCATCTTCTACCCGATCATCGGAGTATGAGTATGTGAGCTGGAAGACGGAGATGTACAACAATGGGCGAATCTATGACAAGCCCCCACAGTGTGTGGAAATCCCCGATGATCTGCGTCTCTGCCATAACGTTGGCTATACGCAGATGCTGCTGCCCAACCTCCTGGAGCACGAGACTATGAATGAGGTCAAGCAACAGGCAGGAAGCTGGGTTCCCCTCGTGCATAAAAACTGCCACCAGGGCACCCAGGTACTTCTCTGTTCACTTTTTGCTCCTGTGTGCCTGGATCGTCCCATCTACCCTTGTCGCAACCTCTGCGAGGAGGTGCGAGACGCCTGCACGCCTATCATGGAGGCCTTCGGATTCCCCTGGCCCGAGATGCTGACCTGTGACAAGTTCCCACAGGGAGACGTCTGTATCAGTGTACCCAACGCCACTAATATTTCTTCATCCGGTGAGTTGCTTGCAGTATGGATACATCAAGTGTTATCAAGTAATCTTTACTGTCTAACCTTGATGACTTGTGTGCTTTGGAAGGAAAGATAAGGTCAGATAAGATCATGGTTTTTGATCCCATAGGAAATTGCAGGAGGAAATCTTCAAGCCCATGGTGCAACACAAAACACGAAGCAACAAAGTGTAGATAAAATCAGTCTGAAACATATGCAGGGGCACCAGGGCACTCAAAAAGTGTAGGTTCTAAACTCCCAATATGCAGTACCCTCACATCTCTAAGGTGGTACACTCAAGTGTATATCTTATGTACCTTTAATAAGACACAAAACTTCACCATACTTCGTTATGACTATATAATGACTGCATAGCTGATTTTATAATTCTTGACTCCAAGGTTTTTATTTGACTTTATTTAAGTTACAAAACCTTTAGACCATTGCTGTCCCTTTGAGGGTACATTTTTGGTACTTTGATCTGTAAAGTAACATTTTTTCAGACTATGGATTCGTATTCAATAATATAATTATTCATTGTAGGTTTTAACATAACAAAAGTTGGGTGATAAGAGTGTTCAATAAAGAAATGCATAATATATTCATTCAAAATGTGTTGAAAATATTGTGTTAAGAAATATTAGGCAACTTGCATTCTTTTGAAACATTCCTGAAGTCTTTTGTTGGCACTTGAAGTATATTTTCTGTCAAGCATTTCTGTCTTGCATTTCCTTTTAGTGAAAAGTTCAGTTAATCTTTGCATTATGTTCAAATGGAACAACAGAAATTTTTCATTGGAATTTATAGAATTTCTGTCTCCTGTAAATGTATTATTTTGGAGATACAAGGCTTTATCCTGTAGTTCTGTGTTTCTTGCTACAAAGAATGAATTGACAGTTTTCCAACTATTGTCTAAAAGAATTTGGACACACTTTTGGCCCCAAAACGACATAAACACCTTTAAGGTTTGACTACTGGCATTTCATCAAAGCTTTATCCCCAGGGTAGGATAGTTTTTGGCAGTTGTTGTAGCCATTGTTGTAGTCAAACTTTGCATAACTGATATCCCTAAAGTGCATGGCACAGCTTCCATGTACCTTTTTCCTTTTTCTCTTGGGCCCACTGTTTAGTCTAGTTTAACGTCCCAACAGTGACACCACATTTTGCTCCTTAACAGCATGTAAGGGCATGTTAATGGTGCATACTGTATACATTTAGGGTCAATTTACCCACACTTCGTTTCTCCCACACCTTTTGCTTGGCGTGAGAAGTTACACTTGGGCTTTTTCTTAAAAGGCAGCTATGTTTTTTCAGTGGTCAGCATCTGTTTGCGACTTCACAGCTTCAACCAAACCACCTTTTGTCACATAAAAGCTTTGTTATTTCTTCTGAGATGGTCTGCTTTTGTGTGAATCTTTCACAATGTTGTCTTGAACTGGGGTATAGTCCAAATTAAAAGCCTTGCATGTTAAACTTTTGCACAGTGAATCGTGTGCTTCAATAGCAAATAAAATAAAAATGCAGTATATAGTTTTAATAGCATTTTTATTTTATCAACCTTAAACATACCATTTTACTGGGTTCATTCAACTCATTCAACATATATATATATAATGCATCTGAAAAAAAATATATATTTGGGTCATTCAGATTATTTAAAGTATTTATTTGAGTTGAATTAACCCAGAGTAAAATGGTATGTTTAAGTTTGATAAGCCATCTTAACGGTGTTCATATTAATTTTTAAAATGTTAAAATAATAATAATAATAATAATAATAGTAATAATAATAATAATAATAATAATAACAGGCATCAATTAATTCTCTGGATATATTAACTTCACCAGTTGCTTTACTTGTTCCTTTGTATGAAGAAACATATCCCTAAAAAATCATTTGACAGTTTTCCGATTTCCAAAGAATCAAACTAATTAGGTTTGATTAGTTAGGTGGCCCAAGTGCATTAAAGTTTTGAAAGTATATTATTCTTGATATTACAAATACTATAATTGTCATACTTCTTTATTTGCATTGGTTGTCTTAAAAAAAGAAAATCTGAAAAAGTAAAATAAAACAGGATCATTTGGTATTAGACCACACTGAAAAGTTGGATGTTCTAACACTTTTTATATATACATCCTCCAGAAAAAAGTGCCACATAGGAAAAAAAAAAGCAAGACCTTGATGGATTAATATCTGAGTGCTTGTTTAACAGCTGGTAGCAATTGATTGTGGGTGTTAGGTGAGGTCTAGCACAACACTTGGACATTGTCCAAACATTAAAAGCCATTATACAGAGATTCATTTTCCTTTACCTTGCAATAGCAGCACTTCATTCCTTTCTCCTGTCTTGCTTTCATTGTTTATATTTAAGGTACACAACTGGAATTTGACCACATTGTTGGTACACTGATAATGAAAATAAAAGGAAAATCTAAAAAGTCATCTTTCCTTACCTTCTTGTAGATGTTTAATTACGTATGAGAAAATATTCTTTTAAAATGATCACATCACATATATAACTCGACTGTGCTCCTGCAATTCAACTGCAAAAGTTTAGACATTGTTGTTAACGTACCAGTACAAAGTTAGTTCATATTAAAGGTTAGTATTAATATGTTTTAGGGTTTTACATTTATGGAAGTCAATGACTGACACTTTTCAACAGAAAAAAAATGTCTTGCAAAGTTGTGAACTTAACCTCCAAATTGTTGGGTGTACTTACACAAAGCCATGGCTGATGTTACTATTGAACTATTATTTATTAATGCATTGTTTCATTTTATCTTCATTGGCATGACAAGGCTTAAAAAACAGATTTTCAAACTGGTGAAAACTCCTATGAATTTGAAGAAGGAAGGTTTTAAAAGCTAGAAACCTGAAGCTTCCTCTAAAGAAGGGGGAGGCACGTTGGTCCTGGGGCATGGTACCCCACTGGGCTTCAGGGCTAGCTCTGTTAGCATCGCTTTTCATAAGCTAATGTAGGGAAAGGGGGAGTTTGGTGAAGCGCTGCTTTCTATTCATCTCATGGCACCTAAGAAAAAACTTACATCTCTCTCTCTCTCTACTCTCTTGAGTCAAATTCTCAGAACATTAAAAAAAGTCCATTTTTTATCCACTTTATCCTAAATAAAAGTATTTGGTGCCTGCTGGTTCTGACAGCAAAAAAAGAAAGTATAACTAGATGATGTCAACATCTCATAAATGTGGGAATTTCCAATCAATGTAGATAATTACAAGGTTGGAGGAGAGCGTTAGGATCAAATCCCACACAATTAAAAAAATACCTTTAAGGGGAAATCCCATTTTTTTCATGAATCATGAAAATGAATAAAAAAATGTGAGCTGTAAACCCTATCATTGCCAGTGGCTTGATGTGAAATGGTTCCATGGTCTTTACAACAGTGACTGGAAGGAGTTATATAGTGGGTATATATATATATATATATATATATATATATATATATATATATATATATATATATAGTGGGTAGCGTAAAATTTTTTAAAAATATTTTAAGCCACAGCAGTTAATTCTTTAGAGCATTCACAACCATTTCATGTAATAACTTTCGGTGAGAGATTCTGGATTAAGATGTCTAGTTCCATGTGCCAATAGTGTGAACATTTATGAGTCAGTAAGTTTCCACAGAAAAGAGCATTTAAATATATTACTTGAACAAGAAAGGATAAAATTATGGGGAAACACTTTGTTATCCTGTTAAAACTTATTGACTACATTGGCTGCTTCAGAGAAGATGTTCTTATCGTCTACATATTTGTCATCATTTTTTTTTTTTTAAAGTTTTGTCTGTAACTTTTTAAAGTTGGTTGTGTAAAAACATTTAAAAAAAAAAAAGGATACAACAGGGCATGGAAGTCATAAATATTACATAGTACCAAAACCTTTCTGGTTTTGGAAAAGAAAAAAAAAAACAAGCCATTTGTTGCCTGTTCATTTCATTGTTGTGGTTATTATTATGGTATTCAATTGAAGCTTGCCGCAAACCCAGAGAAGCTCTTAATTATTGGAAAGTTTCCATAAAAGCAAATGCCAACTTTTGGATTTCTTCAAAAACAACAATTTTATTACTTTTCAATCTTTTTAAAACTTAATTTTAAAAATTAATCACTTGCCTTGACCACAAATCTCTCAAGACATGTGGTGGTCTCAGTGCGGACAGTTTTGAAGAAGGTGAAAAGAAGGCTTTTCAAAAAACTCTTTTGATCTGTGTGCCACATTTGCAGGTTCGCCAAATTTTGCTTCCACTGAAATCACAACTGGCTTCATGGAAAAGAATCTGGAGATGAAGCAAAAGAAAAATATATAATCACTATCAGGACAAAGCACTGTATCTCTATTTTTGGCATAAGTTTCATTCATTCATTCATTGTCTGTAAGCGCTTATCCAGTTCAGGGTCATGTTGGGTCCGGAGCCCACTCGGAATCACTGGGCACAAGGCAGGAACACACCCTGAAGGGGGCTGGCATAAGTTTAAAAGTTTCAAATTATCTTTACACTTTGTTGAAATTTCAAGTTGAATGGACTATGAGAAATGCTTCAGGTTTGCTTGTAATCAAATCTGTTTACACTGATTTACACTGGACGTTCAGAAATATTTATTCTTCTGTTACCATTTTGGAGATACAAGGTTTTATTTGAATGACCAAGGCTGCATTATAGAGCCAACTGTTTGTGTCTCCTTTCTGCCATTACAGCCTTTAAACGCTTTTCCAAAAGTAATAATTTAAAGTCTAAATAGCAATATACATACCATCTAGGAAGTATGAAGAACGTCTCTCAATTATTCTCTGCTGTTTTTCTTGGACAGTGTACTTGAGACTGCACTGGAAATATTTTTTTTATATAAAATGGTATCCAATAACTGTTTCCCCTGATAACCATACTCAGGCAGTATGGCAATTCCCAACCACAACCATTGAAACTATTTGGCGACATATTATTGATAAATTGAATTATTTTACCAACCCATCCCACTGTCCCTGTCACCCTGTTTATAGGGAGTTATATACCAACAGTATGATTAACTAGGGAAAACAGCAGAATAATTTTTATAGCACTATGCTTTAAACAGCTAGACCAAACAGCTAGATCATCAAAAACAGTGTCTTTAAAAAAGTTTTAAATGGGGGCATTTAGTTTTTACATCAGAATTAGGCCAATTGTTGATAACAATACAATGACAGTCTGTCACTCTCAAAACCTGAAGCCACGTCTTCTTAATTATAAACACAGATATGGGCTTTCACTTACAAAAGTATAACAGCAGTTTAAATCTCAATCCCAATATTAGTCAGAAAAAACACAATTAGATATTTCCCCTAAATATTTTGGCCCTACAAACTGATTTTGTATCAATGGCACTTCTCTCAGCCTCCATCAAAGTCAAATCCACTGCATTCAATTCAACCTGGTCAATACTTTATAAGTTATACGACAGTATCCTCGCAAATCTAATTAATTTGAAACAAATGGCAAAACCAATACTAGTTTATTGCCACATACTACACATAATCATAGGCCTTTCTGCAAGCAAACACACACAAACAGACACACACAAACATCAAACAGTGGTGTTGTAAATAGTTAGCATTATAAATTTGGTTGCTGTTTAATAGCTGCATATGAATTGTTAAAAACAGTATACAAGAAACTGAGAATATTTTTCCTAAAGCATTGCCATATGTGTAATAACAAGGCTGTAGTCTTAACACATATTACAATGCTTTATAGAACTTCACCTTGCAAAGATGTGCTTGTTTTATGCAATGCTATGCAAATATTAACTATGTAAGAGCATTTATGTCAGAATTGATGAGCTATTTTTTATGTAACATCATATCGTATAAATGAATGTATAAATACTTATGTAATGTAAATGACAAATGATGACTGTAATCTCATATATCAGTTTAAGACCCCTGTTTCCATGACTACAGGAGGCCTACTTTGCTTTAATACTTTTTAATGCTCCCAGTCCAGGGGTCATAGGGGTCTTTTGGGGTCTTGTCCCAAGTCTACTGCTCCTTCTTTCACAGTAAGCTGGGTAACAGTTGTTGACATACATGTGTAAATGATGCAGTTTGGGTTCTGTTGACCACAAAATTACCATAACACAGAAAGAAAGTTGGGGTGTGGGTGTGTGTGGGGTAGGGGGCGGGGTACAATGCTGCTCTAAAAGGGAAGTAGGAGATATCTTGGCCTTCAGCTCATGGGCTATGGTTAGCGTGCATAGAAATAAAATAACAAATGAAATGTTTGAGTGAATATATATTTGAACTTATGGAAATGTTTAACCACAGCTGTGGTCAGCATACTAACCATTGTGTAATAACAAATTATTAATAGTTAATTCCATGAACGTGCATCTCATTAATGCATTTCATATCAATGCAAGTCAATCATGTGTTTTGGGTATTTCATAGGCCTATACAGCTCAGTTTATGGAAGTCCACCTTACTGACGGGAGTAATTGGAGTAACATGGCATCACTGTTCTACATCATATGACAACATCACCTGCTCTTCCTTATGAAAGGACCAGTAGAAATTGTCAACAATTTTGGACATATTGTCACGTAACGCAAAAAGTTTCCCCTGAAAAGTCACTCTTCATAAGACTCCTTATAAGATACTTTAAAAGCATTTATTTAAAATGTTTAAATAAACAGCCTTTTAATAAACAAAAAACATTCTGCATGACCAAAACACTGGGCTACTTCTAGTTCAAAGACTAAAGTGTATGGGCAGAACAGGGATCTGATCTGAACACATCTGACAGGTGGAAATTTCTGTCCTGAGACTTTTTCTTCTTCTCTGTGACTTGATTCCACTGCTGTTTATGGCCATACACAGACTTTCCAAAGACACAAAAGAAGAGTAGACCAGGGCCTGGCTGCTTTTGGAAGCTGAGGGGAAGACATTTGGTCTGTATTACTGTGGCTCATGGTACTTATGGGGTGTTGCTTTGCAGTGTTATTGCAATGTTATTGTCCCTGACATCGCGCCTTATTCTCTTTTTCCCAGGTTCCTCTCCGGTCTGCCCTGCCTGCGACCACCAGTTAGAAGCAGACGCTCTTTTGGAGCACATATGTGCCAGTGATTTTGGTAAGGACATCAAAACGAACACTGTAACACGCTATTTCTCTTATTGTGGTGAAAACTGAGACATTATGTTCAATGCAGCCAAAGGCCTTGTGTTCCCATTAGCATAACTTTGGTGAGAAAATTACTGGAGTTTTAGTCCAAATCCAGCACATACTGTATTTTACAGATTATGTTTCAAGTATGGTGCCCCTCTGAGGTAGAAAAACCAGTCTATTTAGCCATCTTGTATATCTAAAAACAAAACAGACATGTTGGTTCCTAAATTATATACATTATTAGTCCATGTCTGTTTTCTTTATGAAAATCAGTGTGTAATACAGTGTCAAGGTTGACGGAACCAAGTCTGTTTGAGATTACTCTGTAGCATAGCATTATATAGCTCAGCTTCAATAGTTTGACAGAATGTATGATTTAATAACATATTAACGTTTTAACTTATCAGTGTTCTCATACCACAACCATGTTCAACCACTGGGAAACGTTGTGCTGTCAAGTACTAGTCACTGATCTAAAAGCTAGAAAATATAATGTTAACATTAGTGAACTATTGCATAGAAAACAGTGATGGGCAAGTGATGAGCAAGTTTTCCTTCTCATTTGACAATTTCTGTTATTTAAAGAATAAATTATCTCCATTGCAATAATGTAACCTTTTTACTTCATTCAGTTTCTAACTGAAAAGTCAGTCCAAAGCAAAATATTTTTTAAAGGTTCATGTTGCCCTTAAAATACATAATCAGAAATGGAGAGTTCCTAGTCTTTGAACTGCAGATTCTCAATCATAATGTATGATAGTATGTATATCTTAGACATAGATATAGGTAAAATAAAAAATTATGTTGGAGTGCCTATTTAACAACAAATGTTTTGAATTGTGTGATGATAAAGACATGCATTTTACACAATATTACCTGCTATAAATAAGCTTTCATTCCTAAGACCTTAAATACCATGGTGAATAGCTTTAGCAATATATTTTAGACAGTAACTATATCCTGGTTAATCCACATTTGTGTAAAGTGAGAACATTTTTTATTTGGTTTTTGGCCTAGTTTGGATGGGTACAGAGTCACACTATTGGCAGCTTCTTTCTATGCATTTAGACCAGTCCAAATTTTGCATACTTCCAGAGGCATGGGATTAAATAAGCTGCTTTTCCTTCATTTGCCAGATGACACAGGTCTTCCCATATTCTGTCCTGCACAGTTAACCAGCAGAGATATAAGTAGCAGTGACATTGAAAGCAGTATACTTTTTGCGTGGTCTAAAATTTGTAGCTTCAAAACATTTTACAAACATTTTTCTTACATTTTACTAGTAAAAATATTTTCTAGTATAGACTTTAAATCATTAAAATTTGGGGCCATTTTATTGGAAATTGTGGCACAGTGCAATGATAGTTTGTAAATAGAATTAATGATATAATTTGCAAAAAATATTTTGAATATTAAGGTACACAGTCTCTTTTGGATCAAAATAGAGTGGATGGAATAAACGTTGTTAACTTTCAAGACAAATGAATAAAACTAGATATTATTCCATTTCTATTATCCTTTTGATGCAAAATTTTGATGCAGTGAAAACGTCAGCTTGTATTTAAGAAAATTTTATAGAAAGTGCAGTTCCAAAGGATTTTCCCCATGGCCTTGTACATTGCTGTCAAAAGTTCTGATTTTACAAGCAAACAAGATGACTGTACTTGGTGCTTAGAAAAACAGCTGCAGGTCCTTTTCAGCCCTCGTAAATCCATGTCACGGTTTGGATGACCCTTTTAGAGGCCACTACTCTGTAACTAATGAATTGAGGTAATTCTCATGGGTCCTAAAGCCTTTATGTGGCTGTCACTGGCAGCCGTAAATTGGGATGTTTGTTTTCCTGTCTGGACCAATGCTCAGGACAACAGCAGCAGAGCTGACCTTTGCTCAGGGGTCCTGCTGAGTCAGGGGAAAGTTAGGGATACTCATTATTAATTGTTTTGATGATGCCAGAAAGGATTATTTAGGGCAAAGCCATAGAATACTCTCTTGAATTGATATTTAAAAAATGTCTTTTTAAATGCATATGGTCACACAATGCATTGGTTCTACACCAAACAATTATGTCTTTTTCCCATTTTACAACACTGAGAATTAAGTATATAAATAGGTAAAAATAACAGCTTTTCAGAATAAAAAACATTCTTTCTTGATATATATATATATATATATATATATATATATATATATATAACATTTATTTTACCATTCAATAATAGTATCAGCTTTATCTAGAAAATTTACGGCGAACACTTCTTTATGCTCTCTTCTTTCTCTTCTCCTTTGGCTGCCAAAGTTTTTTTTTTTTTTCTTTTAGCTAGCATGTGCTGGGGCTTAGCCCTCCAGACCTTCTGCATTAGCACTCATTCCAGGCTCCCTCCTGGTTCCTTGGGAAAAGTGAAAAAACAAGCCAAAGTCTCAGCGCTAGAAACAGTCAATCAATCACCCCAGGTCTGGCAGCACATTCCTTTCTGGTCTACCTGGTCCTGGTACCCCGCGCCAATGATGGCACATTAACAGCCAGCCTTTCCTCCTTAATGAAGATGGATGGTGTTTTGGTTTCTTGTCACGGTAGCGATTTTGGCTCGATTTCGGAGCAGAAACCAGAGAACCAAAAGCAATGCTTACTGGAGACAGCAGTTAAACAAGCCCACAACGGTGGCCATTAGAGACCATCCCAGTGGGAATAACCCCCTGACAAAAGGAGGGATGCTGTGCTGGGCTCTTCCTGCTCTCCTACTGCTCTCCTCCTGAGAGGGAAACAAATGCTGGTTTGGGTTAAACCCATACAGAAACCATAAAGCCTTATTCAGGCAGGGAGTCCAAAGGGCTAAGCCATCTTTTGGCCAGAGATTTTTTCTGGAGAGCTTTGTGGAATCTAGGCCTTCTGGTAAAACACTGACAACCCCCTCAGTGACCCCCGGGTTGAGTTTAAAGATGGCTATTATCAGAGGTCAAAGGAGGGAACATGGTGTCACTATTGACTCATCAACATTGTGTTATTGCCAAGTTACCACAACAGATCTTACTGAAGAGTACTTGTAGGGTACTGCTAAATCACCTAAATAGAAGTAAAAAAGCATGTCCAAAAATGGTACTTAAACAAGATTAAAAAAATAAAAAATCAACAATGGTTTAGCAAAACTACACAAAACTATGTGTTTTGAACAAAGCACTAACTTAGCACTTACTTGACTTATTTACAGTGGTATCAAAATAATTTCTAAAGTGAGATTAAGTGTTTAAATCTCTTCTGATAATGGATGTTGAAGGAGGGTACAACCTTTGAAAAACCATAACTGCATTGTGGTCAGTTTTTTGCAGGCTAGCTGGAGCATACAGATGAAAGATAAAAGTAGCAAATGTAACAACTGCATACCTTGTTGTATCCCTATAACCATGGCTTTTGTTTATACATGTTCATTTTCAAATGACAAAAAATGCTTGGTCAGTTGAAGAAGACATGATTTAAAAGCTAAATTTAGCAAAATAGCTGTCAATACAGCTTACCTTTAGCTTGTCGTCTACGGTAAAAATTGTTAAAAACCTGCCTCTAGCATCCATTTTTGGCTACATAAAGACAGAACATCATCAAATATGTAATATGTTAATCATAAATCAAGTTACATTAATGAGTGTTAGGTTGTGTTAGCTTTAAAATCGGAGACAAGGCTAGCTGCCAGATTGTTATACATTTGGATTCCCAAATGTTTGATCATGTATTTTTTTGGAATGAGAGGACACTGATGAATGATGACAAAAACAAAATATTGAACTACATGATAACTGATATTTAGACAGGCTGAATACTTTGTGAAATGTGAACTCAAATAAAAAATATGATTTAATGCAACTAGACAAAAAAGAATTAGAATTATATTGATAATTGTAACATGATTCAGTGGGATAAGCCAGTTTTCCACTTTAAATGTAGCATCTGCCCCGTAATTCCTAGTGCTCTGAATATAGAATACAGCTGTCTTCCCTGAGGCTACTGTTAACTGGCAAATGTGTTCCATATGAATTCAGACGTATGTAAACATTTTTTTTCAGGCTAATGCTATCTGCATAATTTCAGAATGTTGTAAATCCTCACCAAAGTTGTAGATGTTGGAATTTGGACAGTTAAAACTATTTAAACATCTGGAAGAAGACCTTGGTTGACCCTATGGTCAAAAAAAGTCATAACTCCTTATTATCAGTCAGGTTAGCAAGGCATGACTAGCAGAAATTTCACATACCGTAGACAAAGATAACCTGACATGGTGTTTGATCCTGACACACTAACCAGACCCCCATACTGACCCCTGTTTTTATAAACACCACTTGTCCAGGTGCTCCAAAACCTGATCTCATAACACTTCCTATCTAAATCTAACTACAACTACAATCTAACTACAACTACAATCTACAACTATGGCATAAATTTAAGTATAAATGTTTAACACTGTAGAAAATCATCATAATTACATGTATAACAATCTCATGGCATATGACATCAACTGTTGATAGGAACATGATAAACCTTATGAGTTCTGTATTCATTCACAAGGCTTAATAAATGTATTCGGCATACATAATTTCTTATATTGGACGACATAGGGGTGCTACAGGTAGTGTCACTGACACACAGCTCCAGGGTCCTGAGGTTGTGGGTTCAAACCCCATCTTGGGTCACTGTCAAGAGTTTGGTGTGTTCTCCCTGTGTCTGTATGGGTTTTCATCAGGTGCTTTGGTTTCATCCCACATTCCAAAAATAATTATAAATAAATAAATAAATAAAATATTCTTGTTGCTATGTGGATTGGCTGTGCAAATTGTCCACATTTGAGTGTGTAAGTTGTTGTTCAATATCCTGTGATGGACTGGCGAAATGTCCAGGGCATGTTCCAACTCTGGACCCACCATAGCCCTGATCAGGATGAAGTGGTTACAAAAATGAATGAATGAACAAACTAATATAATGCATAATAAATTAAATCATGTGTGTATGACACATTTGACACATGGGTAACACTTCCTTTGCATCCTGTTTTCCTAAGGCATTACTGGCCTGAAAGGTGAAGTCTACGATTTTGGGGAAACCTTGTTCTCTCTGGTTTGTTTAAGTTCAGAAGCTGTGTGTCATTTAAGGTGGAAAGATATGTTTGTTGGGGGGTAAACAAATAAATGTTGTTTGTAAGTGGCTGAATTTGAACTTGGAATTTGGAGGCATTTCCACCTTAAGTGATCAACATTACCATTAAGTAGTTTCACATACAGGCATAACACATAACTTCATTAAGGCTGCATAATATATTATATCATATGCCAATAATAATACCATAAGACCTTGTTATAGTGTATTATAATATCTACAGTGTTCTTATGAGCAAACATTATAACAAATTATGAAATCTAACTTTGTAATACATTATGTATGCCATGTACCATATTATGAATGAACATTACCTTATGAGTCCAAGAATGATTTGGAAGTGTTACCCACTTCTCTACTTGCATACTGTTTGCCAGATCCCGTTGTAGTTAATGATGCATGTAGGGTGGTATGGCTGTAAATGCAACTGGTTCTCCACGGTTTCTGCACACAGTAGTCATAAGGGAAGAAGTGCCTTGGACATGTTGTTCTCCAGAACTTCCCCCTGCTGGGTTTATGGCATCATTATGGCAACATCTGAGAGGCTCTTCCACTGATGGTGAAGATGAGGGATGGGGACATGGGTTAAAAGCTAGCCATCACTAGACCTTTGAAGAAATGTATGTGTGGTTGGACAACAACAGTCCTAAAACCTTTGGCCAACTTGAAACCTGGCAGTGCAGATTTCCTTTTGAAATTAAGGAGATTACTATGAAGAGTGCCTCCGTTTCAGGGTAGTTACAGCCACTAATATTCTGGGAAGACTTAGCACAAGATGTTCACAAGTTTTGTGAAGATTTGGTGGCATTTTGCCACTAATTAGTTAGGTACTAATGAGAGTTACTAACTCATCCCAAACTCATATTTTCGCTGTCCAAAGATAAACACATTAACATGCATCTCCATTTTTGTTGATTTTTAGTTTACTAAATGTAAAGAAGGGCAGCACAGTGATGCAACAGCTAGTGTCGCTGTCACACAGCTCCTGCGGTTGGGTGTTGGAGTCCCACTCCATGTGACTGTATATAAGGAGTTGGTGTGTTCTCCTCGTGTCCGCATGGGTTTCCTCCGGGTGCTCCGGTTTCCTCCCACAGTCCAAAAACACATGCTGTTAGGTGGATTGGTGACTCAAACATTTCCATATGTCAGAGTGAATGTGAGTGTGTGTCACTCCAGGGTGTGTTCCTGCTTTGAGCCCAGTGAGTCCAAGCTCCAGACCCAATGATACCTAGAAGTGGATAAATGGTTACAGACAATGAATGAATGAATGAATGAATGAATGAATGAATGTAATGATGAATGGACCAACAAAAATGCTCCAAAATTACTTCCATTGAAAGTTAAAAAGGTTATTTCCTCCTCCTATTAAAGTTAGCATTTTGTCTATCACTAATTATAAACCTTTGGAAACATGCAGTATCTATATGTGGAACACTCCTTAAGTTTGTTTGGGGAGAGGAAATAGGTTGTAGTGACAAATCATTTGACAATGTGTTCTATGTGTCTTGGGCACGTTTTGAGGCAGTGTTTGAGACAGATGTTCTCCTGCGTCCCTTGTTTACTACTATAATGAAGTGCTAGGACAACACAGGTCAATGCTTGGAGAACAGAAAGCTGACTGGGCAAATATTTAGCAAAGCTGTCCAGGATGATGGACTTATGTGGAGAGAGAGAGTCCAGAACTCATGTTTCAGGCACTGCCCCTTAGTGTTTGGACTGAGATAACAACTGTATGGCTCTTTAATGTGTTGTAGTCTCTATAACAAGTCCAAATATTTTCATAGCTTTTCATGGAGATGAATGGATGTTAGTTGGATAAAGTTTGTCATTTAAACAGCTATGGATATACTGTTAAATATTACACAGTCAAATGTTACAAGGCATCCAACATTTCTTTAAAAATGAATGCTAATAATAGATAATATCTATCCTTCTAGGATGGCTTTAGGATTTGAAAGCTTCAGCCAGTGATATTGGATGGTGCTACAAACTCCAGAGAACACAGTTCCTCTACTCCACAGATCCACAGCCCAGATTTAGGTTCCAGCATTGGGTTGTGGAGCAGTCAGACTGTGGTTCTTGTGAGTGATAGAGCTCCATCCCATATCTTTGGGATGAGCTACAATGGCAGAATTTATCATCCAACTTCAACACATGGCTGACAGGTGGCTGAATCCCATAAATAATTTCTTATTAATAATTCTTAATAAATAAGCTTTTCCAGAAGAATAGAAGCTTTTACTGCATGGAAGAAGGAACAAAGGTCATATTAATAATAATAATTTCATAAGAACTGCCCACTGACATTTGGCAAGTAAGTGTGTGCTCATGATGTGCAAGATTTGACCATAACTTGCCCTTTTTGAGACCCAGGATTAAGAGGGAGGCCAAATACGTCTGTTGTAGTTACCTCGGGCCATTGGTCAGCAACAGTTAGGTATTATGGGAATTAGCCGCAAAGCCTGCGCTGAAACACAGCATTGACTTTGCTAAGCACTCTGTGACTGCGTGGATTACAGCTGCAAAAGCTGCGAGGGGCAACCAGAGTTCACCTGAGAGTTCAGATGGAATTTAAACCTCCGCTAAGTGCTTTTCAAGGGTGGGCTCAGAGCTGCAGTTTCCCTCCGACTCGAAAACTCTGAGGCTTGATTTTTTTTTTTGTTTAAATTCCATTAAACTTTAAGCCCTCTTAGAGAATCAGTTCATAGAGCTGAGACTCCGGATCAAGCCCTTAATCCCTTGCATGTGCACTGTTAATTCCTGGAAAAGAGTGCCGTAGTCCTTCGGTGGTGCTAATTAGTTGTGAGTAGGTGTGAGATGAGAGATGGGGTGGCGGAGTTCCTCTTGAAACTTTGCCTGGAAGACCATTCCATCTTGCGGCTCATTGAGATACCAAAACAGGTCTTCTGTTCCCTGTCCAAACTTTGCGACAAAAGTAATCCCAAGTACACTTTTTGGCTTGTTGAAAATCCCTTTGGGTCTCACTGTGTCTCTGCCACTTTCCAGCTTCTAAGGGGCTCGAATTTAAAGCTAAGTCCAAGCACAACTTTCTCTGGCAAACAGTGATCCATTACATTTACACTGAGGATGTGTAAGTCAGGGTTCAATGGCATGCAGGAAGGATTTGGTTTCATTGTGGTCTGCTCACTGACAGCAGATGGAGACTGATCAGGCCGTTAAAGACCAATTAGCAGTAAACCTCAATTCAGATGTCTTCTCCATAGAGCGCTTTTCCACGGGTCTTTGAGACCAGGGCGACTAATTGGGACGAATTCCTCCAAGGGTGCTACAGGGTCTGAGGTTCACTGAAAGGTCAGCGATGCTGGACCTTCACAGACGTTACAAGCAACACGTTTTTCTTCCCCCTAGGTTTCAGCCTCTGATTCAAATGGACTCACCTGAGAAGTGGTCATGGCTTGAAGAGGGACCACCAGGGAGTGTACTCGCGCAGAACCCAGGTGGTAGATGGTTTAGGAAGCCAAAAGATTAGGAGGTTAAAGAGAGTTTAGTGAAAGATCAGGAAGATTACGACAAATCTGAGGAGGTGGGCTGAGATTATGGACGGAAGGAAACATTGAGAAAGAGAAAGAAGTCCCCCCCACCCAGTTGCTCCTTGGTTTTGTACAAACAAGGTTCAGATGCCTAGTGGATTCAACTTAAGCTTACTAAGAATTGAAAGGGTTAACCACTAGGTTTTTATCTCAAATGAAAATCCATAACTAAACCAAATATCAGTATAAACAGCATGTTTTTTTTACCTTCTTGAAAGAGCTGGAGCCATTCCAATAACTGGATTTTCCAATCTTATTTTGAAAAATTGCTGGGCAAATTGCTGAGTGTAGAATTTATTCAAATGTTGGTTTCATCCAAAGTACCACACTAAAAACTAGTGATGCCTTACAATTTGAAAACTTGTTTAATCTGGTCTTAAATCTGATATATCTGGTATATTTTCATATTTTGTAAACATAATAATAATAAGAAGAAAATGACTGAAAGATATTTTATGTTCTATGCACATTTATGAAGTGAAATGGTGTCACACTAACATTTTGTCTATTATTTAATATTATATCAGACATACAAACAATTATATAGATACTTTTCTTATTTAAGACATACTCTTGAAAGAGTTTTGAGACACACTCTTCATATTACTTGCCAGTGTAGATAATGATAGAGATAATTCCACTTAATAAATTTAGTAGAGACAGTTGAAAGCTGTTTTGACACAGCTTTATCAGATTCAACCAGGAGATTTACGCTGACATTATTTGCAGAAATTTAATTTTTTGCATTAAGTCCCATGGGAAGAATATTGACCCTGCACTGAACTGGTCCACATAGCACACTAAGCTATTAAGCTTGACAACAGAACTACATACACTAATAAAAGTAAACATGTTGTTTGAATAAAATCCCTTCTGTAAATAATATCACTTGCTTGGATATGAGTAGTTGCTGTTTTTGCAAAAACTAGCAATGCTTTCCAAAACTAGCATTATGGTTATTATATCGTTATGTTTTTTGAGGCATCTGTTCTATATCAATATGGAAATTTCTGTTGAAACAGGTTTTAACTGGTCACTTATATTAACCACAAATCTCTCTGCCCTATATAAACATTTGCACGGTAAAATAAACTAGAGCTTCATTCTGACAGCTCGGCTCATGTGTTGTACTTCACCGTGTGGCTGTCTGGGCTCAGAAGTGGAACAACTGGGGCACCTGAAAAATTGGTTTGAGGACAAGAATCAAAGAGGGAAATTTTCCCTAAAAGGTGCCATATGAACGTAATGAAAGGGTACCAACGAACTTTATAAGTATATTCAAGCCAAGGACCTACTTTTTTTTTCTTAACCCTCTTATATTACTGGACCAATGCTCACATTAAGCAAACCACAGGGCATGGCTACCTGTTCAGAGACACTCAAACAGCTAGCCAAGAAGCACTGATCCTTGCCTAACTGAAGTTACCTCATAACGCGGGTCTTCCATAGAACAAGTCTGGCAGATTCAGTTACGTCTGGAGGGGCTTGGGGCAGACAGGCAGCAATTTGTGTCATTCCTATCCCCTGGGAATGGAGAAGGCAGCAGGGGCAGATAGATTTACATGGCTACTGCTTTATCTTGATGAAGATCCTTAAACTTGAGTCTGGGACAAAGAATACTCAGGTCATTATGAGTGCCCCGGGACCTTCTAGGGAGGACAGAAGCTTGATATTGGTTACAAACCCCCCATTTCTCCCATTTCTGACCTTACCCTCCCTGCTCCCTGGGTTACCTACTTGTCTAATTTCTCTTTTGTGGTTTTGCTGGGGGCTGGGGGTGATATCCTCTTGCAACTCAACCCGTGCTTTCAGCTTGGCCTTGCTGGACCTAACTTATACCTTGAAGGGTTTCTGTAAGTATTCAATGAGTATAAACAGTAAAATACAAAAACATTTGACCAGTTCATAAAATGAGAGAAAGCCGTGAATCTCTTTGATTTGGTAAGTTCCAGACCCCAGTGTTGGCAGAACTACAAATCATCCGTGCCATTTCATAGAACCTATCCACTTTATTTTGAAACACAGAAGTAAGCAAAGGCTCTTATTTGTTTTTCTGTGTGACACTTCCTGTTCACTGTGTTAGTTGTTGGCCAGAGTTTAAAAAGCAATGAGAGTTCTCAAAATACCACACAGACAGAAATACTACAAAGACAAGTTTAACTCTTTGGGAGACCACAGAGCCCTGGCTCATCATCCTGCCCACTAATGTTCCCTCTGATAAATATATCATAATACATTTAAAATAACTAAATTACATACTCTTGAAAGAGTTTTGAGACACACTCTTCATATTACTTGCCAGTGTAGATAATGATAGAGATAATTCCACTTAATAAATTTAGTAGAGACAATTGAAAGCTGTTTTGACACAGCTTTATCAGATTCAACCAGGAGATTTACGCTGACATTATTTGCAGAAATTTTATTTTTTGCATTAAGTCCCCCAAAAACATTCAAAAATTGATATTTAAATTCAAGACTATAGTTTGGCTTATATTATAAGATGAGCGCTGAGCCCCTAATTTTCCTCAGAGGAGGAGAGAAAGACACCCACATGGCTGATCTGGAACAAAATAAAACAAAGAGGAGTGCCAGAATGAGTATTAGTGGTTAAAATAACTGGAAATGGTGAACAGGAAGTCTTACACAAAATGGACAATGAGGCTCTAAGAGCACCAAAAATGAGTTGGATAAGTTACTCATTTGGAACATGGGGGTTCTCCGCTAGCAAGACTAAAATGGCTAACAAATATTGTTAACTTCAGGTTATGGCTTGGCCATGCAAACTGCAAACAAGTAATTGGATGCGGGCCAACAAGTAGTATCTAATCCCTATATTAGTTCACTGTCTGTGAGGAGTTTGTTGTGTTCTCCCTGTGTCTGAGTGGGATTCCTCCAGGTGCTCTGGTACCTACCACAGTTGGTGGGGAGAAATTGCCCAGAATTGAGAGTGTGTGAATGAATTGGTAAGGGTATGAGCTCTGTGATTGACTAGCGCCCTGTCCAAAGTGTGTAGCCCAATGTGCCCAGAGATTCCAGATGTGCTCTGGACCCACCGCAACGCTAATCAGGATAAAGCAGTTACATAAAATGAATGAATGAATGAGTATTTGGATTTTAGCACGTAGTTTACACAGTGCTATTTGTTTGAATATGAGTTTCCATTACTTGCATTGTAGCTCCACTGCAAAACTAATAAAGCAAGCTTTGGATGCCAAACACATCTTGGCTGATTTTTCAGGATAAGGGAGAGATTTGTTGCCAAACTGTCAATGTTCTGTGCAAATCTTCCAGGTTCACTAACAATTTAGGTACAAAGAGTTCTCTGAAAAGGACACTGGAGGTGAGCAAGTCTGGAAAGGGCCCAGGTCTTTGGTCTGCAAGCAAAAGAGCCCATTCTTTCCCATCCTAGCCTGTTAGTTAAGAGCCTGTAAGTTTTGCTCAAGGGCTGCTCTGACTCTCAGTCTCAAGCGTATATGATTTCATAAGCCTCTGTCTTTGTCCTCTTCTCTCGGCAGCCTTCAAGGCCAAGATCAAGGAAGTGAAACGGGAGAATGCCGACCGCAAGGTGATCCTCCAGAAGAAGAAGAAAGCCCTGAAGCTGGGATCTCTAAAGAAGAAGGACCTGAAGAAGCTGGTCCTCTACTTGAAGAATGGTGCCGACTGCCCGTGCTCACAGCTGGACAACCTGGGCAACATGTACCTCATCATGGGCCGCAAAGCGGACAAGCAACTCCTTATCACCGGCATCCGCAAATGGGACAAGTCCAGCAAAGAGTTCAAAAAGACCATGAAGAAGATGCGGAGCCACAAGTGTCCTGCCTTTGAGAATGTCTTCAAATAATCTCCTCTGCAGTCCATCTTACTTCAATGAACTTGCACATCCCAGCAGATCCCCAAATAATACTGCCCTTCCAACTTTCCCCCATTTTGTTTTATATACAGTATATATTATATATTTCTATGTGTATTTTCCAGATCAACACTTGGGCCTGTGCTGTTTAAGATAGAGGACTCTGAACTGGAGTGATTCACAAACAGCTGATCCACTGTCCAGCCAAGCAAAATATGATCGCTAATGTATATATCCATTGGTTGTAAAATGACCAGAATCTCCTTGAATGTTTCTGTTCCTTCCCCTTCCTTCCTATAAATGATATTCCCATAGTTAGTTACCCATACCTGAGTTGGCTTAGGTTTTTTTTTTTTTTTTTTTGATTGTTTTCTTGTATTTTACACTGTGAAATCTGCACACGAGATTTTCTGCGAGCCTTGAATGTTCTTTTCCATCGCCAGAAACTTTTATTACTTGTTTTTTTTATTATTGTGCACTCTGTGATAATTTACTCTAACCAATATTCAATAATCATTTATTCAGTACAATAACTTTTGCATACAATGTCCCACTGATTCTAACGAACGAATCAGTAGCTCTTTGCTCTGTGTGATTAATCCTAGTGATGCATTGATTCCAAAAATTCAGAATTATGAGTGTCATTAATTGATATATTTTAATGGTAAAAAAAAAAAAATCAATATTTACCTTATTAAAAACAGAGAAGTTCCTTCTATGGTGATGCCTTAGCATCTGTTAAATGATGTAAAAGAAGTGTTGAACTCTTTTTATTCATTCAACATCTTGAGAAAAATTGGCCAAAGGATAAAAAATAAATAAATAATAATAATAATAGCAAAAATAAACTAAGCTGATTTTCCTAGACAGGGATTAAGCCACATCCTGGACACCAAAAATCATGGAAATTCTCCACTGAAAGGAATAAATATATAGTCCAGTCCTACATTTAGTCTTCATTTGGAAAACTGACCAAAATCTGTTCTACTGGCTAATACGTTAGCTGCAAGCTAACATGCTAGTCATGATAGAATGCTATAACCTTCAATACCATATCATAATGTTACATTCCTAGTAGATATGCCTTGTCTTCCACTGATAAAAGTACTGTTTATAATGCTAAATGTATACAAGCTATAGGAAATAGTAAACTGCCGTTTAGATTTGAACTGTTTCTATCGCCAGGTTTGCTACTTTTTTACACTTATAATGTATGACATTTGGCAAACTGTCCTATCCAGAGATCCTTATAATTGTAATCATATTACAGATCTAGCAGAACATAGTGTTCTGAGTCATGCCCAAAGGCTCTTCATGGTGTAGAGCACTGTACTTACAGCAGTGAGGATTTGCACCCAGTTATACCCACTGTGCTACACCATTCACTTGGGCTAAGATTGGACTTGACCAAATGTTTTGTTCCCCAGTTTAGGGAATGCAATGCCAACACCCTGCTGACATATAGCCTCTAGCTAACAATTTGCTAACATAATGCACAACATGTCTATGATATTAAGCATATTTTCTTGTTTCATTTACAGTGTTAGCACTATTAGCTCGATTTCTTTTGTGTGCCCTTTGTAAAATGTTGCCGATCACTTTTTGTACATAAAATTCTAACACGGATATAGAATAAAAACCATGACACAAACATAGACTGACGTCATTGCCCATTCATCTAACATTCAGTGGTGTAATTTCTTGGAATTCTTGGAAAGTTCTCATTCAAGGAACTGTAAGAATTAGCCCCGGGTCAATTAGTCTCACTCCTTAGGCAACATCCAGCACAGGTTACATCAACAATGGAGATTTATATCAACGCTGATCATGGTGAGTCCATTACAGCCATACAACTGTTTTTTGTGTTTATTTTTTTTCCTTGAGTTACACTCTAAAGCATCTTAATCCCTGTCTTGCACATGGCAACCATTTTTGTTCAACAAAGACAAGAACTCCACCAGCTAAACTGCCATTTCCCTGCCATGCTGCACATGATTTATGGCTTATTCCATCCTAGCAAATGCAAGGGAAGCTCTGGAAAAGATTGCAGGACTGAGCGCAAAGTCATGTCAGATTTAATTACGGCTTATTTGACTCTAGGTTTTGCCAAACGCAGCTGATTTGGTGGGTTTTCTATGTTCGGTTTTTACTGTGCAAAAAGTAGAGAACACACTTTCTTATAATTAACTTCCAGCCAAAATAACCAGTAAGCACAGGTAATTCATTTCAACCTCACAAAGCAAGTACTTCATGGTAAAATATAAACATAATTATTAAATTACTTTTTCATCCCCGTATTTCTAGTTTTTCGAATCAATCTACACTGAATTATTGGATGGGTGAAAGTGCAGACTAAATCTAATTAAGGATCACTACATCCTCCTTGTTATTTCACTCACTGTTTTTCAGAGATCGATTTCAATGAGTTTAAAAAACTCCAGCAGCAATGCTGTATCTCATTCATTCACACCAGCACAACACACACTAAACCACCATCACCACCACGTCAGTGTCACTGCAGCACTGAGAATGATCCACCACCCAAATCAAACCTGCTCTGTGGTAGCCCATGAAGGCCCACCACTTCTTTATGTACTGCTTTTGTGCTTAATAAGACATCATTTTTAATGACTCATGCTTTCAGTAAAAATAAAGCAAAGAAGCCAAACAAACCTCAATTAAAGCCAGCCTTTCAACCGAATTACTTCATATCCTAGGACTGACGTCATGGTGTAGAGCAACACTCATTAAAACGTCTTCAAACCCTTGAGAGCTATTTGTTAACACAGCGACAGCTGAACTTCCCAATGGAACCATATAAGGATCAAAAATATTGAAAATATTCAAAAGACAAAGCTCATATGGTTCTCATAAAAGCAACAGTATCGGTAAATATGTTTCAGATGTGGGTTTAACCTTGCAATAGCAGTGAGAGTTGTCTCAAAAAAAAGAAAAAAAAAAAGAAAAAGACAGCCATAATGTGCCTTAGTTTAATCAAGAAAAGATTTGTGTTTGAAAAATGTCCTGCGATTATAAAAGAAAAACCAAAACACAATGTTTGTATATGAGAGAGATTTACAAAGTGAGGGATGATACTGTAGTTATATTCTGGTGCCTTCGATCCACCTTAAATAGAGCTGCAGTTTCATACTGTTGCCTATCTAGGATCTAAACTTAGGTGGTGTAGCAGTTAAATGCAGTTCCTCTTAAATGGGCCAGTGTCCCTCTTTTGTCTCCCTCAAAAAGGTAATATCCAAGTGCCTCCACCTTAAATAAACCAGTAGTTATATTCAAGTGCTTATTCCACATGTTTAGACTGTTCAATTTAGTCCACTTGTTTAGCCTATAGTTAAAATGGTCAAATGTAAATTTGTTTAAGGAATGAAAACCATCCACATCCACTTGGGGAAGACATTTAAACTGGCTTTTTTCCTAATGTGAATTTTCTAATTATTTGCTGATATGTGAAGATGCTGAAATGAGGTCTGTGGAGACTTCCTTGATCTTCTAATTAGTATTCTCCTGTTTGTGGGTGTTTTCATGTGTTTTTCCCTGTCAAAGCTTGGGAAGTTGAATGCTGAATGCATGTATGTTATCTTGCTTTTCTAATTCTAGATCAACAAAATTGAATCCAGGGCTAGTGTCCTACGTGTCCTACATATAACACATCATCAGTGACTCATTTCTATTCATAACAAAATGTTTAAACTCACTGAATGTTGTTGAGCACAACCACGTGTTTCACTCAAACGTGGCCTGAAGCTCTTCCTTGGCCATGCTGAGGATGATATTTTTGGTTGTTCTCATGCATTGTTATGACCAATCGGTGGAAGAATGTTGACTTTGAAAACATATTCCATGAGTCCCAGAAAGTCCAGTTAATTTCTCTACACTCTGCTGTTTGAACATCTGGACTTATTTTTATCAAAATGACAAAAAAATTTAATATAACAAAAATGACATGTACATTTGGAAGTATTTCTCAAATAATAAGGAAGTAGGACACAACATACAGTGAACCAAATATTTCTGTGAGATCTCTCTTTGACCATATCGTCCAGAGGACCCTAAAAGGAGTCCATTTTGGGAGTAGGTATTGAACTAATAACCATTAGTTCACTATTCCCTACTATGTAATTAATCAGTACTCCTTGGTAGTTAATACGAGTGATTTAGGTGTTAATACAGCACTAATTATTAGTTCCTGCTTAATCCCTGCATAGTTCCCTATTAACTACCAGTATAAAATTAACAGTATTGTAAAGTGTTAATTGTATTGCAATGTTTAATTCCTCTAAGGTTGAAAAAAGTTTACCAAATGAGTACATTTTAAAGCTAGTGACAGATTTGGTATTTAGTGTTTAGTCATTTCTGCTGATTACCTACAGAGTGGACTCTGATTTCTGCACAAATGGCTGAGCAGTGTAGATTTAGGATTTGTGTTATCTACATTTGGACCACTTCAGGCCCCAGAACACTAGTTTGTTATGTAGCTTTCCTACCCTGCTGAAGAACACATGCCTTTTTTTTTTTTTTTTGAAAGAAGGAATGAAACAATAGTTCTCTCTACTCCAAATGTCTGGGTCGGTGTCAATTTTGGCACATTGTCTCTATCAATCTCAATATTTACAACATCCTGCTACTCTTCAAATATGCTTGTACTCTTGCTCTCTCCCCTCTGGACATATAATGACATTTTATAATGTATGTGTTCACAGAAAACAACATCCATCAACTGTGAACATTTCCCCGAACAAGACTCCACACAGACTCCCCTCCCCACACAACATACAGATTTCCTTTTTAAATTCTCAACAGAAAATAGTCATATATTGCAACCGGTTCAAATCTCAACAGCAAACCAAAACACTCTCAATGAAATTAATCCCACTGTGATCTACATTAAAACCCATGCTTTTTAGCAAAACGCCATTAAACATTCATTACCCCAAAACGGATGAAGAGAAGCTAATTGGAAAAGAAAAGTGCAGTGGACTCAAATTATCCAGTCAATAATATGACTGAACAATCATTACAAGCAATTCTAGTTGCATTTAAATTGAAGCATTAGTCAGCAGAACGCTGCCTGATCAACTTAAAGCCCTCTGTGTCCATCAGAATGGGTACCTTTCCACCAACAAGCTGCACTGAATTTTCCTAGACGCCGCCAAGACCAACTGCCATCTGTACTGCCAAGCAAAACCCCCACCAGCTCCTTTACTGATCAGTGTAAATATTGGGAGAAACGTCTGGTCTGTGTATTCAGTCGTCTAGTTTCTTGACGCCACAAACAACACACTCCTGAAACCTGAAGAAATTCTGGAATAATTTAAAATGTGGAATGTTATACTCAAATTAATCCAATTTGAATCACTTACTCTGTGAAAACATGGAAATGATCTCTGTTAAAAATAAAATATTTGATCCAAGAAATTCTAAGCTAATTAAATTGTAATATTAATCATTTAGTATTCATTTTCAGCCTAAAGGCTTATTTAATTATATAATGTATAGCCCTGAGATGAACTGCCATCCTGGCCAGGATGTATTTTTTTGCCTTGCACACATCGACTGTAGCCAAGGGAGGCTCAGGACACACCACAGCCCCAATCAATATGAAGAGACTACAGAAGATCAATGAATATAATTCATTCATTCATTCATTATCTGTAACTGCTTATCCAGTTCAGGGTCGCAGTGGGTCCAGAGCCTACCTGGAATCATTGGGCACAAGGCTGGAATACACCCTGGAGGGGGCGCCAGTCCTTCACAGGGCAACACAGACACACAGGTACACATTCGCTCACACACTCACACCTACAGACACTTTTGAGTCGCCAATCCACCTACCAACATGTGTTTTTGGACTGTGAGAGGAAACCGGAGCACCCAGAGGAAACCCACGCGGACACGGGGAGAACACACCAACTCCTCACAGACAGTCATCAAACCCACAACCCACATCGAACCCACAGACAGGAATCAAACCCACAACCTCCAGGCCCCTGGAGCTGTGTGACTGCGACACTACCTGCTGCGCCACCGTGCCGCCCTTGAACATAATTAATTATGAATATGATGTTAAACACTACACACACTCCCAACGCATGCAGTAATAAATAATGGTTTTAGGCACCAGAGGAAATGTATAAATCCCTTTATCTGAACAGTAAATGTTTATTTGCCAAAAAAAAAAAAAATAATAATAATAATAATATTAGAAATTAAAATAAAACATTAATTTATTAATTCATTCATTGTCTGTAAACGCTTATCCAGTTCAGGGGCGCGGAGAGTCTGGAGGCTACCCGGAATCACTGGGCACAAGTTGGGAACACACCCTGGAGGGGGTGCCAGTCCTTCACAGAGCAACACACTCACACACACTCACATCTACGGACACTTTTGAGTCGCCAATCCATCTACCAGTGTGTGTTTTTGGACCGTGGGAGGAAACCGGAGCACCCGGAGGAAACCCACGCAGACACAGGGAGAACACACCACACTCCTCACAGACAGTCACCCGGAGTGGGACTCAGAACAAAAGCAAATAAAATAAAATTAATTAGTGTAATTGTGTGTGTGAAAGTGTTGGTTAACCCTTTTATTATATAAAAGTTAATTCTTCACATTCGCTCACAACACATCTACTTCACTTTAGAGAAAATAAAATCCTTTTTACATTTACTGTATTTATTTGTAGGTATTTATTATAATTTGAAATATTTTCATACAAGTGCCAAACTTTCAGAGAAGATAAATTATTTTAAATAATTATACCAGCAATGAACAAAACTTGTACAGTACTGTATACAATATACATGTCTGAATGTATGTATGTATGTATGTGTGTGTGTGTGTGTGTGTGTGTTTGTGTGTGTTATTTATGTTATACAATAATCACTTGTCCAGCACTGATTATTTAGTAGGACTGTATTCACCCGTTTCAGCACAGTATTATGGATTATGCAAATAATTGCATAATCTTCCTGAATCCCTGTGGTGTCAACCCAGTTTTGAGTGTGAGCCAACACTGAACTGTCACTCATCAGGCAGCTAGACCTGCATGTCCAATATCATTACAAAAATAAATGGGCAGTTATTGCAAATAGACGAGCACTAGTTTGTGAAATACAGACCCAGAGTAAAAAAAAAAAAAAGTAAAAGCTGCTTCAAAGAATGTACCATCGTTCAGTTCTAGATTCCTGGAGGAACCCCCCTTTATTTTAAAGATCCCTCAAGCAGCTTTGGGGTTCATAGAAGAACTCAAGTGATACCTAACAGCTTAAGTTCTTCAGAAAGCCATCCTTATCTAAAAATGTTCCTCAAATCTCCTAGAGGGGTTCTGCCAGTGTGGCAAGGTGAGGAACCCTAAAAGGTGCCTCATGTACCCTTTTAAATTTTACTGTGGAGTGTTTAAGTCTATAGTGAATAATGTGTTGCTGAACAGATTCAGCCACCAGCTTCGGCTGAGCTGTGTTTTACAAGTGCAAAGTGCAAAATACTTTTTTCATGAATATGAATTTTAATTGCTCCCAGTTTTGCCCCAGCTCTTCTTACAGCCCGCTGTAAATGATTGAAGGGAAAAACCACAAAGCCTTCAGTCTGCATGTGCTGGAAATTGGGACGCGGCGTGTTGGCAAAGGCAGAGCTGTTTTAAAAGGTTACTGTTGTGCTGATTTGTGGTTTCGCGAGGGGGAAATTTCTCCCAGCGTTGTGTGTTCAGCCGGGGCCTTGGTATTGTAAGGTTCCTCGGGGGTATGGTACATGCTTGAAATGGAACATACATGTAAAAATAATTTACAGCCTGAAATACTTCACCTTAAGGCCTTTTGAAAAAATAGGAGAGGGGGGAGGGGAGTGGGTCCTGGATTGGGCCATAAACGTTGCGTAGAGTAATGAAGTGTTAAGTGATGGAGGAAATTAAAATTGGTAGCATAACGGCGCTGACACTAACATATAGACCGACCAGACATATACGTTTCAGGAGGCCTAGGCTTTGAGGAAAACCAATGCTAAGTGAATGCAACATTTATATCCAATAATTTGTGGCTTCATGGAACAATGCTTGACTGTATAAGCCGTTATACTCTAGGATTTTCAAGGTGAGACTTACACTCCACTGCTCCATGCTTTCACTCTCTTTAATTGCTTTCTACGCTCTGTACACAGGAGGCCATTCTTTGATAATCTCAACCAGACCAGTGACTCAGAGTCTCCTGCTAATGGCACTTGCTCATGTTTACCATACTTTTCAGCAGACTGCATTCCAGAGGGTACAAAACACAAGCATGAGCCCAATCTCATAATGTCTTGTCCCTACTGAGAGATAGACCACTGACACTTGAAATCATGCTGGTCAAATTTTTAAACACTGGGCTGTGCCCACTCACAAATCTACCTTTTTTTTTGTCCAACTATAGCTATGTTAGCCTAGCCCTTCATGCGTGGGACACTGTTGGCTGAATATTTTTGGTTGGTGGACTATTCTCCGTCCATCAGTGACAACAAGTTGTTTTAAAACTTCAGCATCACTGCTGTGTCTGATCTGTTCGTACAAGCACAACATACACTAACACAGCACCATCACATCAGCTTCACTGCAGCACTGAGAATGACTCACCACCACTGTTAACATAGAAATAGTGTGAAAGGGGGCAAACAAAGTATGCAGAACAACAGATGCATGTACATGTTTTTTTCCCCGGAATTTCTGAGAGCCTCTTGTTCTGCATGCTTTAATTCAGAGTGTTTTAATGGCAACTTGGTATGTTGTGCTGTTGTTAACATTGTAGAACGTTAAGGTTCACAAAAACACAGAAGAGGAACGACCTCACAGTGTTCTAATACTGCACACCTGGTTGGGGTCCTCTATTCCCCTCTGTTCTGGTTCAGAAAGTGTCTAACACCCCCACAATCCCCAGCAGCACTCCTCACACGGGGCACTGACAAGCTCTTTAGTTTACCCCCCCCCCCCCCCCAGCAAGAGCCAAAAATCTGTGCTGGAAGTTCACCAGAAACACACTGGCATTTCTGTTTGGCACTTGCAAACTGCCAGTACTGTCACGTGCAACATTTTTCATGCTTATTTTTCTCATTAAAAAATAATTACACAACCTCCACAGAGAGTACACTTCAGTACATATACTGCCCAGTTTCTATGTGCTGCAAAAATGTATATTTCTGTTTTATGTTCTCCTCTGCTAGCAACATGTGGCCCCTGTTTTGAACTCAAAAACAAAGCGAATCCACAGAAGGTGTATCAACATTTGAAAACTAATAATGTTATATTTAATCACAAAGAATCAAATTCTAACAGAGGTGCTCGGACTTCTATTTGAATGTTATATTATCATGTTGTCCCTTTAGAGTTAAGCTAAAATGAGCAATAATGAACAGAGCCACTGGGCACTGGGGGACCTCCAGACAAGGCTAATCTAAAAAAGAGTCCAAGATCATATTTCACACAGCTGAACGGATGACTGAGCTTTTTCATTAATCCAGAGCCATGGCGCAAATAGAGACACAAAGAGACATTTGTGCGTCAGATACTACACCGCATGTCTCAATATTTGAGACCACTAGTTTACATATCTCGTACAATCTAAACAGAAAGGACAGGCCGACAATGTTAAGAAATCCAAATCAGCTACAAAGGTAACCTGGCTTAATGTTAGTGCTACAGTGGTATAAAGCCACAGCTGGGCTTTGGGGCTGTGGAACTGTATTCATCCAATAAGCTTGGTGATGAGTTGGAGTGATCCAGAATCAGTACCTGATCTTCCAGATATTTTTGTGGCCAAATGCCATCAGATGCTCACAGTAATGTTTGTGTATGCAAATGTCCATGTCATCTTTGGACACAGCTGGCACTCTGACTTGTGTAAACATGGCTAGCAGCATTGCAGAGCTTTGCGTTTTTTGTTCAGGGCACATGTCTTATTTCAGCTAATCAGCTGGTGACCAAGCTTTCAGGAGCTGAGTTTGGGTTGTTAGGAAGGGAGGTGGGTAATAAAGGGACTTGTATAAATCTATTTTAACTGAAGCAATTATTTTCCCCATTTAAGCCCAGTGTTCAGCAGGATCTCCAACAGCTTCCAGGAGCAGCTTAGACATTTGTAAAATGTCTGCATTATGATTTTTACAGATTTTTTGAAAGTTATTTTATGATCAGGTTATGAAGTGGGCTAGAACTATCAGCACTCCAGCACCTTTTATAAATAATTAAGCAAAGGTGATGGACAGTTTCAGACATAGTTATGTGATCCGAGCTTTGTGTGCTGAAGACTCCTTTTCTTTGCTAATGCCATTCCCTCAAAAGGTTCTCATGTTTCCCTTCAGATATACACCCCTACACTGGAGCTTGAAACAAATGAAATGTAATAAAAAATAAATAAAATTGCATGTCCCCCCCACAATGTGTACATCCATCAGTCTGTACCATTTCTTTCATTTTGTGAACATTAAGATTTATGAGGGAACAAAGATTGCTAGTGAGCAAATGGCTTGTAATAATGTCAATTTATATATGTCTATTTGTTTAAATCTACTTTTTAAGCTTTATATGTATATGAAATAAAGACTATAGCAACCATCTGAGACATAAATAACCACACGAAATACCTTAGCAACCATCCAGGATACCATAGCAACCACTATGGAACACATGAGCAACACCTTAACAACCACCTGGGACACCTTAGCAAACACCAGAAATATAATAGCAACTGCCCCAGCAACCAACACGGAAAAAAATGTTGCACCATAGTAACCACATAACAACAGCCTAGCAACTGCTTTGAATGCTTTAGTAAAATGCACTTTTATTATACTGTAGGTTTTCTTACATTTGGTTATAAACCGTGTACATACATTTGTTTTGCAATTAGTTACTGCAGTCAAAGACTGGTATTTGTTAAAAATATAATGCTTTTGAATTGGTAAATATTTTTAAGTCTCTTGAAGTCCTTTTACATTGTTTAATTTATGAATATTACTGATTTAAAGGAACACTTGGTAAGATTTGTTTCTTTTGCTCCTGGTGCTCCCCCTAGTGTAATTCATATTTACAGCACTGTACAGGAATCACTAATGAGGGGGAGTGATGAAAGGTTGCTCCAAATGTTACATAGTGCAGTTTCTGCACTTCTGAGCCCAATGACAGAGACTCTATTCTCCCTATTATTGGTCAGCGGAGTATCACAATGATTTTAAAATCGTAATTATAAGGCAAAGATATTACACAGTATTGCTTTAAATAAAATAATTAATTAAAAAATGTTCATTGCATACACTGAGACCATTTTTATTATTTTAAAACATGCAGTTCCATTAAAACATGACCATTCTGAATTTGTAATCATTTATGCCTAATAAATTTTCATGAGTGACATTCTGCTTTCTTTGGACTATTGCAAAAAAGCTTATATTGCATTTCCAAGCTATTTGTCCACTGGAATCAGATGTTGCCAGGTACAGAAATCCAGTTTCCTGTTAAAAGCACAATCATTAAGAGAGAAAAACGGTGAACTTGTTTAAATGGGTCACTGATAGTACCGAAGTGTGCATAAAATTAACTGGTCACAAATGTATTCAGTGTGGCAGACGTGCTGCTGTTGGTTGGATGTGTTGTATGCATCACATTTGGAATAGAGTCTAGTCAACCTTCCAAACCTTGTTAATGGATATAACGTCATGTTTTCCAGTTCAAAAGCTAAAGTCTGTCAGGCAATGTAGGCTTGAATAATAGAATTCCAAAAATATGTTTGAACAAATAGCAAATATAACCCAGACTATTTCTCACGTTGCTTACATTTAGCTCGAGGGAAGCCAATCCAAGTTATCGGAAACCCAAGGTGGAATGGAGGAATCTATCTTGCGCAAAAAATGGCTTTGTCCCAGAAGCTGGAGCGTGTTAAAAACTGGATTTCTGTGAAATAGCTCATGTGAAGTGGCCAGAGAATGAGTCTCCTTTTAAAGGAAGAGAGTGTGATTTGATTCAGACTAATGAGGCCTAAGCAGAGTCATACCTCTGTTTGTCCTCGGTAAACAATGTCTCTTTGTGCTGGACTTGGAGATGGAGTAATATCATCTTTCCAAGTGCTCATGGCTCCTGCTCAGAGACCTAAAAATGTGGAGAGAGAGAGAGAGAGAGAGAGAGAGAGAGAGAGAGAGAGAGAGAGAGAGAGAGAGAGAGAGAGATTCCTCATCTGTGTAGAAAGATAGCCATCTCTGAAGACACATTCTCAAACTTCTTTCTCCTATAATTGGACAGAAAATGAGCCATTTCAGAAAGATAAAGAGACTCCTTTGTGATCAGTGTTCACTAAGTTCCACTGCTCCCCCTACTGGTCACACACCAGTATTGTAATGCACAATTCAAAAGACAGGTCTGGGACCAGTTAAAGGCATTTGTATCCAATCGAGGATTATCCCATGGACAGGTTCATGGCTGAACACAAAGCAGCAATGGAGGAAAATTACTGTCCAGCGTCCACTGAGCTGTGTGTCCAAGAATCCAAGTGTGATTAACAAGCTTGGTGCTTTTACAGCACTTCAGAAAATGTGCTTTTGCAAGCCATTTTGCTGGCTGACTGCATGAGTACAGTTATTGATTTCACTCATTGCAGGGATGTTTTTTTAAGCATTAGCATAAAAAAAAAACACTAAACTAATGTGGTGCATTAGGGTATAGCCTTTGATGCTCATAAACGCTAACCCAAAAGTATATGATGACTGCATAAATGGTGACTTCATAACACGTGATAAGCACTAAAAGGTAATGTTCACGATTATAATCCAATACATTTTTTTTTAAAATAAGATCCAGACAATGGTTTTTCACCCTTTGCTAGTTCTCTGGTGTGTTTGCATGCTGGAAAAAAGCTCAGGTGATTTAACAGAGCAGTGGTTTGGTAAATAGGTAAAAAACTTTGTAGCTCATTCTGAAATGGCTCAGGTTTTTTCTCTGTGCATCCCAGTCTGAGTCACAGCCGACAAACTGCATCTGGAGGTGTTGGGATGGTGGAGAGAGCTCAGAATGTTGAAAACCATGAAAAGAGATGAGGATTTTGCTCTATTTCTGCTCTATAGGTGGGTAACCCTGACTTATTTTTCCTGTTTTAAGTGTATTACTTCACTGAAGGTGGAACTGACTCTGACTGAAAGTAAACACAGACAGAAAGTGGTAATTCAAGCGGTGAACAATAACGTACAGACAAATTAAGATTCAACCACCACCAAGCTATAGTCAGCTTCTTACTCGAACAAACTGCACCACATTAAAAGATTCAGAGCTTCTGAATGAAAACAAACCAGAGTGGAAGTGTTTTTCTGTGAGAACAGCAGTTCTCCCAAACTGTTATAGTTGCCTTTTATAACATATTATAAAAGCAAAATATCAATATGTATGTACGCTTGTCCATCCCAGGTCATCACACGCGCACACCTGTGGAAATTTTCACACAGACAAACCATCTACCAACATTATAAAGCCCTACTTAATCCCATATATTTCAGCATGTTTCTATGAAATGTATAATGTACTTATGTCATTTCTGTTACTTGACATCAGTCGACAAAACAAGCGTTATTACAGTTCCTTTTGGAATAAGCATTTATAAATGTTTATTCATGTTTGCGTCAGATGTCATGAAGGGCTTATATAGGTGTCCTGTAGCCTTCGAAACAGTGCCCTACAGTAAAGTGTTATTGAAAAAAATTTACACACACTTATTTGAGAATGTGTACCACCAGCTGTGCATTTGTGAAGCTCGTTGTTAAGCACTGTTAGCGCTTCCTGACCCAGAAGGTGAAGAAAAAAAAAAGGTGGCCTGGCGTTGTGGACCCTGCCGCTGTCTAGTGGCCAGAGAGCCAGAGGTGAGACGTTGTTGGACATTCACACCCCAACCTGATACTCCATCTGGGAGAAAGAGAGGGGGGCTAGTCGTCTTTCCAAGCCCCTCAAGCAGGCCGAGGCCAGTCCAAGACTAACAGCGCGATCTCTGAACCCCATTCCAGAGTTCCAGCAAGGCCTGGCTCCCTCAGGGCCGACCCCTGCCAACTCCGTCACTGGCTCATATGCTTGCATTAAGTCACGAGAGCTTCGTAATCTCCATATCTGTATTTTTTGGTAGGGAAATGTCTGTGGTTTTAGAGCAAATGGGGATGGAATGAAGCGGCCATCCACTCTAATGCCTGCTAAACACTCTCCCTCCTGCTTTCCTTCTCTGTAGGAGCAGCAATGATTTAGTCATGCACTTGAATTGTGTGGTGAAGGCCTCCCACTAACGCAGACAGAGGGTTGTTCAGTGGGTAATGGCGCAATTGAATAAATGGCATGACTGTTCACTTTCCCAAGCCCTCAAATTTCTTTCTTTTCAAGCCAATGTAGTCCCAGCAAATTCATAGCTATGATTAGCACATGCTTATGTCATTTGGGTCAACACACTTGGAGGAGACCACTATCTGTGAGCAAAAGAGCCCAGTGAATTAGTCACGTGAATTTATGACTACGGGTGTAGCGAAAGCCTCCCATTATTGCAGATCCGGGAAAGTCCACCTAGCAATGATGTAATTGTATAAACAGCCTCACTGGTCACTTCCTGACCCCCAAAAGCCTTTCTTTTTAGTTTAAGATTCTTCTGAGACACAACAATTACGACTGCACCTTTTCAAATAAATCGGCACGAACACAACCTAATTGGCTTAACTTGAAGGAGAACATTAACTGCAAACAGAAGAACCACCAACTAGTCATGCATGCATATTCTAATTTAGACTGAACATGTGCAGCACTGGGCGGCACGGTGGCGCAGCAGGTAGTGTCGCAGTCACACAGCTCCAGGGGCCTGGAGGTTGTGGGTTCGATTCCCGCTCCGGGTGACTGTCTGTGAGGAGTTGGTGTGTTCTCCCCGTGTCCGCGTGGGTTTCCTCCAGATGCTCTGGTTTCCTCCCACAGTCCAAAAACACACGTTGCAGGTGGATTGGCGACTCGAAAGTGTCCGTAGGTGTGAGTGAATGTGTGTGTGTGTCTGTGTTGCCCTGTGAAGGACTGGCGCCCCCTCCAGGGTGTATTCCCGCCTTGCGCCCGATGATTCCAGGTAGGCTCTGGACCCCCCGCGACCCTGAATTGGATAAGCGGTTACAGATAATGGGTGGATAATGGATGGCTGGATGTGCAGCACCACTGAACTTCACTGGCTCTATTTGGTTGTAGAACAGTACCTGTGAAAAAACAGCAAATGTAATGTAACTTTTATCACACTAACAATGGTACTACAGTGTAAACAGTATGACTGGTCACTTTCTGACCCCAAACACTTGAGTGAAGTGCCAGAAACTCAGCTTGTTTGACTCAGGTGTTTAAAAGCACCTAACCATGCAGTCTGCCTTTACAAACACTGCTGAAATAATGGGTTGTTCTAAAGAGCTCACTGAATTTAAGAACAGTATTGCAATAGAATGCCAACAAGTCAGTTTGCGAAAATTCTTCCCTCCTAGATATTCTGTGATTGACTGTGAGTGGTATCATTGAAAAGTGAAAATGTTTAGGAACCACATCAACTCATCTACAAAGTGGCAGACCACATAACGTTACATTTACATTTATGCATTTGGAAGACGCTTTTATCCAAAGCGACTTACAAAAGAGGATCTAACATTCGAACTACAGCACAAATTATACAAAATACCTTACATTAAGTGCAATATGCCAGGAAGTAATAAGTGCATTAAAGAAAGACATTCAGTGCAAAAGATACTCTCGGAAGAGCTGGGTTTTCAATGATTTCTTGAAGCAGAGAGGGTTCCTGTTGCTCTGATAGTGCTTGGAAGCTCGTTCCACCAGCGTGGTACCAGAGATGAGAATAGCCTCAACTGACCTGTACGGGGGGTTGGTCGTGTTAGTTGGCGCGCCTTTGAGGAACGGAGAGGGCGGGCGCTAACGTATGGTTTTAAGAGTCTATTGAGGAAGATGGGAGCAGAACCAGTGAATACTCTGAAGGCCATCATTAGTGATTTGAATTTGATGCGAGCAGCTAAGGGTAGCCAATGCAGCTCAACTAATAGGGGTGTGACATGTGCTCTTTTTGGTTGGTTGAAGACCAGGCGTGCTGCCGCATTCTGGATCATCTGTAGCCGTCTCACAGCACAGGCCGGAAGACCTGTCAGGAGGGCGTTGCAATAGTCTAGACGGGAGATTACTAACGTCTGAACGAGGAGCTGTGTTGTATGTTGAGTTAGGTATGGCCACGTTACAGAGTGTGGTCACTGAGTGGTGAGACTCACAGAGCGTAAAGGTCACCAACTTTCTGCTGTCTCAATAACTGCAAGTTCCAAACATTCTTTGGCATTAACATCAGCGCATAAAACTGTGCGCCAGGAGCTTCAGGGCATGGGTCTCCATAGACGCATGCAAGACGCGTATCATCAAACACAATGCAAAGTACAGGATTCAGTAGTTTAAAGCATGCCATTGTGTCACCTGTAACATTTGCTATGGGGTTGTTTTTTCAGGTATTGGCCTGAAATTTAACATTTTGGACAATAGTATGCTTCCAAATTTGCAAGAACATTTAGGCAATGGCCCCATTCTCTTCCAGCTGTGCCCCAGTGCACAAAGCAAGGTCCATAAAGGCAAGGCTGGGTGATTTTGATGTGGAAGAAATGCACTGGCCCACCTCAACCCCATCAAACACTATTGGGATAAACCCGTATGGAGACTGTTAGCTACACCCTATGATCCAACTTCAGAGTCTGAACTTACAAATGCTTTTTAGGATGAATGAGGAAGGAATGTTTGATTTTGACTCAATGCTGCCGCCTAGGGTTTTTATTCTGCAGTGACACAAACATGACATATACTGATCCATCTGTTGAAATGTCAGTCAGATTTATTGTTGTTTACTTGGAAATATTACCTAGTTTTTCTGAAGAATATTCTGCGAAATATTATGTAAATATTTGTAAATTGTAATGCGGGTTAATTTACGGTACTAACAATTCTCACTACCTTAGTTTTACAGTATCTTTTTTCTCACTTTGAGAATGGGAGCATTGTGCGAGTCTCCTTGGATGCATGCAGTGCTTGTGCATGGGGCAGAGTGATCAGGGCAGCTTTGAGGGTGATGTAGTAAACAGTATTTGATTCACTGATTACTATCTGGATATAATGATTATTTCAAGAAAATACATTTTTTAGACCATCACTTAATAAAGGCTAGAGTCATGGTGAGTAAAACTAAATATTATTAATATTAATAATAATAATAATAATGATACATTAGGGTAAGCACGGAAATATGAGTGTATTATTGTAGCAAGTCAGATTGTGGTGCATCTGTGGCCTGTAGGTAAGAGAAATCAGCAAATATAGGGTGGTGGGGAGAGAAGGAACAGTGTTTCGTCCTCATGCAAATATATGCCCCAAACTGTTCCCCATGCACCCAAGTAGCTGGCGGCCATCCCGGTTTTTTCATTGCCACATATTAGTAATGTTTTCACTGCCTTAAAGGGTTAAAATTGAAAGTCAAATTTTTATTTAATCTAATTTCTATTGATTGATTGATTGCACAAAAACACAAGGCGCATTTCACGTTTTTAATGTGATGGGTTGTTTCTAGGGAAGTCATTATAGTTATTACCACAAGAGGGAGCCACGTTCTCATTCAACAGATCAACAAATACACAAAGTTTTTTTCCCCTCTATTGTTCCATGAGTAGGTATTTAAAAGGTTTCTATTACATCTGCATTGTACTTCAACACACTGGCCACTGTTAACACACTGTTAACGCATTTATAATTAGTATTATAATATTAATATGCTAATATAAACTAGTATAATAATATAATACTAGTATTTACATCAGAGTGGTCCTATCAGGGTGTTCTACGCATCCATATATTTAATAATATTTTCCTGTCTGCTGTATTTAAGCTTTGAAAATATTGTCATACGACTCTATCTTCACTGTATTGTTTTTTTTATTCAGAAACCAAAGGGTCAAATTCTCAAAAGCTCCAACCAATAATTGTCTAAAGAGATTTTCCTCTCCTGTGTCTAAGCAGATAAAGCCAAGTCCAATGTTTCCAATTTGTTAGGACTTCAGTAGCTGTATGGTAGGCCTAAACCACCATAATTTTCTGGAGTTTTCATTGGAACTTGCAAATTGCCATGAGCTAAGCAATAAATATTATAATCCCATAGGTGTGCTAGCGGAAATCTGATCTATTGTCATTGATGCATTTTTTCCATGCTGGAAACTGAGTTTTTGACATTTATAGCCCAAAATAAAGACCTAGCTTTAATAGCCACAGTTCTCCACGGACTAAAACCCTCTCTCTCTCTCTCTCTCTCTCTCTCTCTCTCTCTCTCTCTCTCTGAAGCACTGTTCTCTAAAAAGTATCTGGAAGAGAGGTACAGTAAATCCAGATTTAAACCCATCCCCACGTGGGCTGATTATACGCTCTTCCCACTGGATCTGAACACTATTGACTCATTGCTAGTGGAGTGGGCTGCTAAGAACCCTGGGTTATGACTCAGTGTGGGATCTATTCGCTGTTAAACTGCAGCTGTTCTTCAGTATTAAATGTTTATTTTGATTTTCTTTGTTTACATGAGTTCTGAAGTAAGCCGTTACATTATTAAACGTGTGCAGGTAAACTGACCTCCAAATGCCGGCGTGGTCGAATATGAACAGATTCCTTTCAGATAAACAGTGCAGCATTTATTTTAAAATAATCTATTACATCACAGTTTTGTACAGCGTTATAAACATAAACTGAGATTATAAGAGGGTTATTAGGGGGAGCACTGCTTGCATTGCGCAACAATACAAAACTATGATTTAATTGCAGGTTTTATCATTTGGATAATCCATGTTATGGTATATTTTCAATGCCCCAAAATTATGAAATGTTACTGGAAACCATTTGCTAATAGGCCATAAATGGGATTAAAGTTCCTTATGGCAACAAAGTAACATAAAAATGAAAGAAAGTATTTTCTATGATAGACTTTGTTCAGATAGCTTTCTATCCTGTATTCTACCCTTCTCCAGAAGTTACATAGTGCAGTTTCTGCAGTGCTGAGCCTTGAGTAGCAACAACAGTGGCACTGATCTCTCTATTACAAATCAGTGAAACTTCACAATGATTGTGAAAGGAGAAGGCAAGGCTGGTCCTGGAGCTGCAGGAATCCACTGACCATCTCGTAAGAGCAGCGGGCAGCTAGATGCACACTGGAAGTAACTGGAATACCCATGAGCGGATTGACAAAGCAATCAGCGGAGTGCAGCAGCAGGAGGTAGTTGGCAGAGTCCAGGAGGGCCGAGCAGGGCTTGGAGAAGGAGAAGCACCCCTCTACTGGTCTTCCAAAGAAGAGGGAAAAGCCATGGTGGTGGTGGAAGTGGCAAGGGCTGAGCAGGAATGCCTGAACATTACAGATGTGTCCCAGGGCCAACAGGAAGTCTGGACTTCTTGGTAGGGTGACCAGATCCGAGATGGTGAAAAAGAGAACGTGTCTCGGGGGAGTCTCGCCCCTCGCTGCAGTTGTACGCTTAGCTGAACCTTTGTGTGCTCTTAGGTCCTTTACACCTTTATTTGTTACACAAAACATGGGAATTTCTTTTTTAATTCATCCGAGAACTTACATTTACGTTTCGGCATAGCTGCTCGAGATGAGGGTGGGCACATAAGCTTTGCCTGATGTAAACAAGGACAACTGACATGCAGACTGACCAACTAAATGTTTACAGAGAAGGTTATCGACCAATAATGGCAGCTCTACAGTCAGACCGTCCAATCAGAAGATTTTAGGCTACTTCACCACTCCCCCTTCTCACTCAAGCGAACCAAAAGGAGTAGGGGAGGGCGGACTAGTTTGTGAACAAAACGCTTCTCGAAGTTCTCTGTAAGCTCTAGAAAAACAACATCCCGGACATGAAATTCCGCCCGGACACTTTTTTAAGTCTAAAAAAGAGAACATGTCCAGGTAAAAGAGGACGTCTGATCACCCTACTTCTTGGGAGGGGCTCATAGACAGACCAATGTCATGGGCTGACTGTGGAAGATCCCTCAAACCAGGCTCAACTTCCTGATCAGGGCGATGACACCCTGCTTTGTCCTCAAAACCTCCATCACTGGTTTGGTACCAAAGAAGACTGTGCCCTCTGTAACATGGCTAACACCGGCCTTTGGCATATGCAATCAGAGTGCAAGGTCACTTAGTCTCAGGGGCATTACAGGTGAAGGCATGATCAGGTTTTGAGGAAGCTTGCAGAGGTGATGGAGGCATGCAGGCAGGAACCTAACAGCAGGCCTCCTGCCCCAGCAAGATATTTCCTACACTTTGCAAGAACTGGCGAAAAAAATCAACACACCAGGTTCAGCCCCATTGTTGAGCTGACAATCCCGTGGGAGGAGGGCTTGGAATCTGCACATGAGCTGAGAGTGCAGGGAAGCAGGCTGGAAAGCTCTAGTATGTCCAGTTGGCTCCTGGGTTGCACAGTAGCAGGATACAGGAAGGCCATCAAAGAGCTGGTAGAAAAGGCAAGCTTCTGGCTGTGGTTGAGGAGGAAGCACAAGATTTAGGGGAGAAAAACACCTAGGGCACCAGCAGGGGGTGTCAGGGCAAGATCCCTGCCATCATCCACCACCAAGAGATGTACTGGGGTTAAAAGAGTGAAACATCAATGATTGGTGGTCCCCAGGTAATGCCCAGACTACTACCCCCCCCCCCCCCCCATAGGTGTGCACAATGGATCCCCCCGGGTAAACCCTCCAGGGAACACACCTGAACTAAAGGCACTGTTGGAGATGCGTCAGGCAACAATGCCCAGCAGGATTACACCATCCTGTAAGATGCGATATTTAAGGTAAAAATATGACCTAGTGTTCCTTTAATAACTTAAACCTGTAATTCTCTGAACATCACACCATGCTTCCTGGAACTTATTTAAGGCCTTGGAGTTGCTTAACCTAATTGTTCAATACCTAGAACTTGTTAGCAGGTGAATGAAAATGAAATTGGTGCAAGTTCCCACCCCCCGTCAGCTCAAACCTGGACTGCCCTAGCCTCCTCTGTCCAGCAGTCCTGCTCTGGGAAGATAACCAGCCCTGGACCAGGTGGCATTGTGATCATGGAGGATGGAAAATGGAAAAAGGCAAATGGGAAAATGCCTCATTCCCTCTCTGAGAGTGGAAGGTGGGTAAAGGGAAGCCTTTTAGACCCTTTATCTTTCCCTGACACAGATAGTGCTGGAAATAAAAGCAAGGCACATGTGATATCTGGAGGTTTTCACATTCAAATGAGTGCGAAAAAAGGGGAGAGTGTTGGTAGCTTGGGTTCCGAAGGGATCAAGGCTTTGAAGTGGATTCCTGGCACCAGGAACTGGAGTGGGCTCAGTTTTAGCATCATCCAGCATCGGGACCATTGGCTTCATTATCATAGTCATCATCACCACCATCTTCATAACTCCATTGGGAACTCAGTCCCAGGCATTCAAAGATCTTTCACAAGTTCTCATCCCAAATATAATAACAGCAAGCAATCACGTCATCTCTTCAGGTATCGGGCATTCCCAAGCTAATCAAACTTTAAATGAGCTGCAGAGTGACTGACAGTCCACCAAAGTAAACTCCATCCCAGAGAGCTCCTTTTTCCTTTCAATGGCATTTAATTAAATCCAGCAAGCAAGCTTCCTTTCACACTTGGGAGTAAAAAAGCTCAGCGTCTAAACAAGGCAGGAAAATCACAGGCTACATGACAAGATCCACCGTGAAATGCTTCATCTGCTGATACAGCGAGCTGTCCTGGAGTATATCTTCTCCTCTGATGAAAACGATTTAAAAAATTAAAAATGCCTCATTTATTAATAACGGTTGAAACTGTCCACATAGGGTTCAAATGTTTTCATTAAAAAAAAAACAGAGTCTTAAGATGAATCTGTACATATTTGACTAAAACACCATTCCTGGGGTTTGTACAGTGTGTACTAAATAGTTTCCCCTTCATGGATGTGCACCTGAATTTCTGACAGTTAATCACAGCAGCACTGGAGTGCGTTTGCATTTGTATGTGTACGGTCTTATAAGAGGTTAGTGAGTATATTGTGTCATCTATTACAATCTCTATTGGCCCTGATTGCAGCTTTGGGTAGAAGCTTACAGATATTCACAGAAGTACTGGGTATACATTATCCCATTCTGAGATAGAGCTTTGGGAACAAGACATTAATTTAAATAAGCCACTCAGGTCAGTGCTAGATATTTTAAGATTGGTCTCACAGTGTACTAGTGTCTTCACACTGGAACAGCCATGCAGGAAATCATCTTTATAGGCATCCCCTCGGGTCTGTTTACAGAGAACTCATAAAGGAAGCTGCCTGGAGGACACCCGGTTACTGAGAATTATAGTCAGTGGAAACCTCTGCTAGACACACAGTTCCATTTCTGTAGCAAAGGGAATTCAAATGTGCAAGTAAATTTAGCAGTGAAAAAACACCTATAGAACTCAAATGCAACTGAATCTAGAGTCCCCAGTGTTTCAGGTCAATGGTAATCAACCTCACCTTATGAATGTCTTACTACAGACAATGCAAAGTATTTGGAACACGCAGATCTTTGACACTTACAAATGTTTTGGGCCGGTTTTGGACCAAATTTAGCCTTGGAACTATCCGTTTTCTGAATAATATTGACTTCCAGTTCTGATGGTGGTATTGTCAGAGTCAGTCAGAAGTCCAGGTAAGCTTCCAGAATTCAAAGGTTTTAAACACACTGGAATCAAGCAGAATTCCAGAACTTTTTTAAGCATTTGAAACTTGTCTTTGTCCAAAGAAGAGCATATATCTCCATTTTGATGGTTCTACAAGGGTCCTTTAGTGAGTACGCACTAGTGTGTGTGTTCACTGCCACAGATGGGTTAAATGCGGAAGACATATTTCATTGTACATTGTATCATGACAAACAATTGCACTTTTTTTTTGCGTTATGAAGACATTCTTCAGATTGATTGAGAATGTGCTATAGGTGGTACTATTTAGAACCTTTAGAACATTTAAAAAAGAGTCCTATACGGCACCAAAAACAGTTCCTCTATTGTAACAAGCTTGACATTGTAACAGTAGAAGAACTCCTTTTTGTGCAGTTTAGAAGCCTTTTCTGAAAGGAGATATTTAGAACCATCTATAGCACATTTTTCATCTCCTTCATGATGCAAAGAACACCTTAATCATGCAAAGAGCTCTTTAAGTGCACATAGTTGTATATAGAATCATTTTCTTGTTTCTTGAGTGTACATCTTTTGAACACAGCAGCTGTCCTTCAGTTTGTGTAACAATTTCATGATTTTTTAAATTATTTCTCCTGTAAATTTACTATTTTGGAGACATGGGAAACCCCAGCCTTAATGAAGATGCTGAAACAGGTGGAGTCAGAAAGTTTTGGACCAAGTATGGCTCAAGAATTTAAAAGCTATTCTTGACAATAACTTTAGCTTTAGGCAAGTAGGCCCTTGAATTTGGAAGTTTTGACTAAGACTCACAGGGATATATCATAATTGAAATTTGAGCTCCTAACAACTGACAAACGTTGAGATAAACAACCCAGTCAGGTTTTCGTGACACATGGGATCAAATGAGCTGTTCTGATTTTCTGCTACTCCTTAGAGTGCATGCCAAAAAAAGAGAACCAAAACAAGAACAGAGAAACAAGAAAACCAACGAGTGGAAAAACAAGACGACTGAGCTAAAGCCGAGCTTTTGTTTGACACAGATTTTTTTCACTCATTCTCATTTAAAGGAAGAGTTGCTGAAACCAGGGCTATTTAGACAGGGGGAGAATGGTGCTGTGTTGTTTGATCCTTGTGGTATTTTGACCAAAGCATGGCACAGATATTTCATTAAGTGTGTTAACTTCTGGAAAATGGGTATAATTTCCCCTGTAACGAAATGGAGGTTTTCAACCACGGGACCTTCCAATTCTTATGAAGATGTTGAACCAGATGGAACTCTAGAACCATGTTACTCCAGTCCTTATGACCAGGTAGGGCTAGGTAGCATTCCACAACCTGAGGATTTGCTGACTGTCCGTGTCCACACTGTACATATGGTGTAATACACCTGTAACAGAAAAGTAACACTGGTCCATTGCATGGGACAACCATATATTCAAAATTATTCCCACTGCTCGCATTACTATGGCTGACTAACGGCCACCACAACCAATTGAGTCAAAATAAACATAGGCGTAGAAGAGTTAATCACATTAACCAAGGCCAAGCAAGGGTGGCTCGCAGAGCACAGTGGAAGATAAATAAATGCCTTGGCTGGAAAAGCCAAGTGCCAGAATTAAATCTTCTCTATAGCCCTACACCCACTAATTTGTTTTGGAGTGAGGGCTGTTTTGAATGTCACCTGCTCCCCAGTGGCCTTGAGGCCATCAATGAAGAACACATTCTTAATATGACCATGGGACGGACATTCAAAATAATCCATGATCAACAGCAGTTGTACAGAGACTGCTCAGAAGACTGGATGATGGAAAATTTTCCCATGTTAAAAACTGACGTCTTGTTACTAGGTACAGATACTCAGAAACTCTCACTTGGAAATGCTGCTATTCTATTTGATAACTCAACAGTAATAACCACCACTTTCATTAAAAACTTCTGACAGCTTTTGATTCGGTTATCACATTCTTCTACTTACATTATATTGCCAAAATTCAGCATGCCTTGTTCTTAAAGATGCAGAAAAACTAGTCCATGCATTTATAACTTGACAGCTAGATTACGGCAATGTTTTCCTGGCAGGGAGCATGTGCAAAGTGCTACGCAAGCTTCAGTTAGTTCAAAATGCAGCAGCCAGAGTGCTCACTAGAGCTAAAAAATTTGACCATATAACCCTAGTTCTCTCGTCCCTAAACTGGCTACCCGTAAAATTTCACTTTGACTATAAAACACTGCTCTATAAAACTTGGTCTATAAATCTCTGAATGGTTTAGATCCACAATATCTAACTGTACTTCTCATCCTCTATCACCATATAATCACACCAGAAACATTGCTAAAGAAATGGATTACTTAAAATTAAAGGCTCTTCTACTTCTGAAAATGGAGTAAATGACCATTCCAGTAGGAGACTATTTACAGTATATGCTACTTTCCCATTAAAATGCACAGTGAAAAAAAAAAACTTGTAAAAACATTTTTGCAGCTAGAGTTTCCAGTTGATTACTGCAGAATTACAGCAGTTGTTTGTGCATATACAAATGATACATACACAATGAGCACATACATAATACAGAAAATATAAAAACTGTCAAGCGTTTATTAAATACTATATGAACCACTTGCTAGGCCGGACTAGAAGAGGCATTTTCCCATACTGACTGTCTGACTTCTAATGCTGAAACATGCATGCACAAGTAAGAACGTTATTTCACCTAATGGTTTTAGTTCAGCCATATTTCACAAGGTGGCGCTAATACACTGTCTGTTATTTGTTCAGTCATATTTTACATAGCGCTTTTCCACCAACCAGGGAATGGTTCCAGTTTGTGAACTAAATTTGGAACCATTCAGTGTTTTTCCACCAACATTAACTGGTTCGCGAACCAGAAAACAAAATTCCCAGCTGGAACCAAAGTAGATTAGGTTCTTCAGCGCGAACTATGGCTTTGTCTGTGGGCGTGTCTAGGTTCAGTAACTCAAGAAAGAGCTCAGCGCCTCAGGCACAGCGTTATCACCCATTGGAGCTGGATGGGGTCATTTACAAACTTTCATATTAATAAATAATAGGAAATAAATCAGGACAATGCTCCGTTTGTGTGTGTTTCTGGGGCTGTGTTTGGCTCTGAATTAATTACGTTACTCAACTGTTCACAAGCTCAGCAGGAAGGCTCAGAACTCAGCAACATTTACACGTATTATATCTCACAAAGAAAGGAAGGACTGCTGAATTTGTTTTACTTTGAGTGTGTCTTTGCCTGAAATATTGTAAAGGGCAGTGGTGGGGAGGCATTTTGTGGCGTTAGTGTGTTTATAAAACTCGATATAGCTGCACACAGCAACCTTAAACCTTCATGTGTTTCACTCAAACCAATTACATTGAATACATAAGTAATTTTACTTCTTAAAATCAATAAAATGTTCTTGGTCTTCTTTGTTCCTTGGTGGTAGATCATCTAGTATTTATTTTTAAATCAAATGAACAAGAAAAACACTGATGCCGGTGTTATATTTTATGAACAAAACTTTGTGCTCCTTTTTTCATTTCTGCATTTATTACCTGCCCTCCATATTTTCTGTACAACACAATCACATAATAAAAACCACATGTAAACAAACACATTGATATGAAGTTTCTCCAGACCTTCCAAAGACAAGGGTATGTATTATGGGTTTTCCTGTTTGTGAAATGCCAGAAACTCCTCTGTGAAAATAGCTATATGGCTAATGGTGGTCCAGCTAAACTAGGCTTGCCTAGTTTTCTTTTTCTAGTTTTACAGTGTTCAGTTGCTTTAGAGAGCTCCTTTGTTGTGCAGTTTTAGACAGCAGTGCCTTGGATTATATGAAAAAATATCACCACACTATTTCCCTGGGGGAGGGACAGTCAGCTATGCTCTATCTCTCTTTTCAGTGTTCTGTTTCCCCCCCCTCTCTCTCTCTTTTAGCCTTTGTGTCTGAAGCAGAATGGGATGGGGGAAGGCGTGGGGTCCTGAGCAAGAAGATGTCGCATCCCAGTGGGTGACCTTGAGCTGCCTGTCAGCAACAGTCTTATTGCAGTGGGCATGTGTGTACAGGATTGTGTCTGTGGTCCAGATATATATTACACTGTGGGGACCAAAATCTGTTTAGGCACATTTTCTCATCTTATGAAGACTTGTCTTCCTTATGAGGATGAAAAGCATAATATCACCATGATGTAAACCAGTACAGTTTAAGATGAAGATGTGTTAATATCAGGGTAATACTAGGGTTCAGGCTAAGGTATCACTCAGGGTTAGGCTTGTATTAGTAATAGCTAGGGTCATGGTGAGGGTTAGACTAGTATTTGTTATGGTTAAGATAAAGATAAATGTTAGGGGTTAGGGGAAGGGTTAGGGTTTGACTAGTAGTACTTATGTTTACTGCTGGTCCCCACATTGTAAATTATAACATTTTAAGGTGAAAACATGTTTTCAAGTTGGGACAAACTTAGGATCAATGTAAGGGTTAGGGTTAGAATAAATGGTCATCTATGTAAGTCCCCTCAATTCACAGATACAAGATTGTGTGTGTGTGTGTGTGAGAGCCTGCATGTGTGTGTGTACTCAAGCATGGCGCTTATACAGAATTCTTGCCCAAAGCCTCAGGTTTTCCCATTGCATTCTGACTACTATTTATTTCCCAAAGAGTGACCAAGTCATTTGTTACATTCCTCTCATTCTAACAGACCCCTGAGGCTTGGGCAGTGTGGTCAAATCCGTCATGGCCCATTCCCACCATGTAACACCTCACTGACCACTGACTTACAGTCCTCAGTAAGTCTTCTGTATTTTTTCTGGTCATCTCATAACACAGTGGCTCTCCACCCTCAAACCCTTAAGTGTCCTGTACTACACTATACAATGTGAAAAGTTGACTATAAATGAGCACAGACACAAAAGGGACCAAACAGAATAGAAATTCAAACAAAGCTGCTGCTGTTTCTCAGATCAGTAGACTGACAGAATGTGTCTGTGATTACTTGGATGATCAGAAGCAGAAAGTGCAGCATCTAGGTGGAAGGTTTAGTAGGAGAAGATTTTAAACACAACACCCTGTAACTCAGTTATGTTGGAAAGTGATTAAATTCATAATAATTCTATATTTAATTCAGATTCTCTTATACTTTGCTTTAGGTCACTGTGAACTCTTTCAGAGTTGTTTGTCTCTTCTCTGCCTGTGTATCATCGGTTCATAACCTTGATGCTTGGGGGGGGGAGATTGTTTCTGGAACAATTGAGGGTGATAACATTTTCTATAATATGTGTTTGCTCCCATTGATGGTGGGAGAAAGTGACCAAGTCACGACTTTCAAATAAAACATTCTTTTCTTACTCTCTTCACACACGTGACTCTGTCTAATTCATTCTCAACAAACACCTCAATCCAACAATTACAAGATGCAAGATAACATTTAAAAACAAGGGGTGTGGGTAAAATTAAGTATTGGGATTCACACTAAGACTGAAATAAGTACTCTTCCACAAATCTGCAAAGAATGGAAGCATGCAGGCAGATGGTGGATAACTCCGATAGCATGTGTGTAAAAGCACTACTCAAAATGTTTCTGGAGGCAGCACTGCCTTAGAGGCAGAATGCAAGGTAAGACAAGGTAAGTTTATTTATAGAGCTCCTCTCATAAAAGGGCAAATCAAAGTGCTTTACAGAGTCAAAGGAAACAGGAAATAGTATTTAAAGGAACGTGATTGGTTAAGACGGATTTGGCAGAGATTTTCAAATACCGCCCCTTAAATCAGGAAAGCTCCACCTAGACCCTCTTGGTTTGGAAGGGATAGATGTGCAACATATTGTACATAATTTCTGTTTCATAATTTTCTGGAAGTGTTGCAGTGATTGCTGTCTCAGAAGAAGCTGCAGGACATTAGACAATAAAAATCTGCAGCCTCTGAAGCAGATTCCAAAGAAGTACATTTTGCACACTTGCTTTATGGTCGCTGCCTCTGAAGAAGCTGCAGAATAATGTACAATAATGATCTGCTTCTTTTGAGGCAGCACAGCATTATTTTATAACATTCTGTAGCTCCTTCAGAGCCAGCAGTCATAACTCAAGTGTGCAGAAAAATACTTCTTCAGAATCTGCCTCAGAGGCAGCAGAGCAGTAGAACAGTCTGCAGCTTCTGCTGAGGTTGAGAGTTACATTATCCTCCGTTCAAGTAGAACATAATACTGAGAATTCTGCAGCACTTCCAGCAAATTACAAAACATTACTAAGTCTACTGTAACATAAATGAAATTTATATTGCACATTTATTCATCCAAAATTTCTGACAGTCAAAGAAAGTAAACATGAGGGACTAGGCAGAGCTTTACTGGTTTATGGCACGGTATTTGAAAATCTCTGCCCAATCCGTTAACCAATCAATATCATTCCTGCCTGTTGGCTGGTAACCAATTATCTTCCTTCTGCCACCAAGACAGCGTTGCCTTCAGAACCATGTTGAGTAGTGCTTTTGCACACCAATGAAAAGATTGATAATAAATGAAATAAATAAAAGATAAAAGAATTGCTAGAGACACAGCTTTAGGTTCTTACTTTGTGCCTGAACAAATCCCTGTGACTTCTTTATGACTTCTGCAGAGGTCATGCGGGATGTAGAACCCCAGGCCTCGGCTAGAAACTGTCCTGTGTTGTGTCACGTTGGATGACTGTAGATGTATGCCCAGAAACCGTCAGAACAGGCAGTTTTACACTATGACTAAGCATGACCAGTGACCACTTGAAGATCATGCCCAAAGAAAAATGACAGCTGTGCACAAGAACTCTAAGACCAGGGGCTGTTTCCCCGTTATGGCCATTGGTATACTTTCCTACTGGTTAAAAAAAGAAGAAAACTTGAGTATTGCTTGACTAAACTTGAGGAACATATTTCACAAACATGACCAACATAACATTTCCTGGAAATATGGTCATGTCTGTGGTGTCCTTTTATAGGCCGTGTCTGACTGGGTTATTGTATGTTCACAGCCAGTCTTTTGTTTATGCTTTGTGGTGCTACGTCTAGGTTTCTGTGTTTGGTTCGTTTCGCAGTCTTGTGTCCATGCTTAGCCTCTTCTTGTTTAGTGTTTAGCCTCCTAGCCCTGTGTTTAGTGTCCTTGTCTCTGATTTTAAATAAAGTCTCCTGCACTTACCTCTATCCTGCTCCTTGTACCTTGTCCTTAATCACTCGACCATACCCCAACGTGACACTATCAGTCTGTATTGCTTTCTTGACAGAATACGCACACATAGTGTTGCCAACCGTCCCGTAAACTACGTAATTGTCCCGTATTTGGACACTAAAAGATGCTTTCTGTTTTGACGATATGGGATGCGTTTTGTTACTTTTTTTTGAGATCACACATTTATGTTTGAAACAGAAACATGCATCTATCTCTCTCTCTCTCTCTCTCTCTCTCTCTCTCTCAGCCGGAGCGACGGGCAGATTCTGCACAGCTCCTAAACAAATAACACGATTTTTCATTGCCACCTTTATTTAGTTCAATGTGCAGCCAGCGGAGTCACAGTCCCTCCTACAACGGTTTGCTTTGCAGTGGCGCTAAGAGCAACAGGTCAGAGCTAAAACACTGAGAACTACAGCTCTGCTTTAGATAGAACTAATGTTATCTTAGCTCCTTGTGGCCCTGTACTTCGTCAAAGAAATTTGCTGCTATGAGGCAATTACCCCAACCCCCTGGTTAAAGCTTAGCCCCCCTTACCATTAATCTCTAGTGACGGCCATGTCTTGTCGTGCAAGCATCTCAGTCGTATTGCTGTTTTTTATAGCATTGTAGCATTAACAGTGTAGCGAGTAAATGAAACGATAGAGCACTCCCCCAAGCTCTCCACCAGCATCTTTGTCTGATCTTCAAGGTAAATAAATTTAGTAGAACCAGTTTATTTCCTTACATTATTGTTTACTATGTTTTTATTAGTTTTTATACATTATTTGTTATCTATAAAGTACATTTTCTTATTTAAAAGATTTATTATTTTTCTTTTCATTGCTCTATAGTATTTGGAGATCTAGATGGACACACCACTACTAACACCACGACAAAGCCAAAGGACATCTTAAATTTGCCTTGAATTGGCCTGAGGGATTGCATGGCCAATTTAGAATAACCAGACTACTGTAGAAACACCAGTCATTTGTTTATCTTCTCCAAGACTAGTGATCCTATCACATGATCAACCAGTCTTCCTTAGCAGTAATGAGTTTAACCCTTTCAGCTCCCTCTCACACACCAACTTAATTCCAATTCAGGGTGATTAATGAAGATTGCTTTGTGATTTACAGAGATGGAGCAAATTGTTCAGTCCACCGAACAGTGAAAGTCAGAACGTGACTACCATGCTGTAGCTGGCTGTACAGTAGATTCATCCCCCATCCCCCACCCCCCACCCAAACCCTACACACACACACACACACACACACACACACACATACCTGAGGAGAATGCAGATGAGACTCACTCCAGCCCAGAGAACAGATCAGGATGAGGACAGAGTAATAGAAGTATGAATCCACAGGGGACAAACTGTCCAGGCTTTCCCCTGGAATCTGTTTGCTCTGGGAATGATAAACAGGGTAAAGCATTTGATGTTTGGAAATGTAGCGGGAAACTGAGTACTCGGCATGGCTTCGACAGGGGTCCTTTTGGAAAGTGGGGCATGCCAAGTTAAGCCTTCCCTGTTTATGGAACACATTTTGAAACTGCATCATGAGAAATTACACCTGATCAAGTTATGAAATTAACTATCATAGAAAAGGCTGAACCAACAGAATGAAATGCTCTGGAGCAGCTATACAAAGACCTAAGGTCACTATCCCCAGTGCCAAATGTAGGCTAGAGAGATAGCTTCCCTGCACTGGGCAGTGGAGCAGTGGAACTGGAGGGGCTTGGAGTTAGGGATGAGATTCCAACACCAGTACATGATCTCATGAATGCTCTTGTGGCTTCCAACATATCCGCACAGCAATGTTCCAAAATGACACTGAGGAACGTCGGATACCTTAAGGACATTTTCCAGACGTCACGTATTTCCACACCAAAGCTACTGAGACATTTGCAGGTAACAAGCAGTGTTTCTGAGGTAGATGCTATCCCCCTGGTTCAGGATCATTGAGACTCATGTATCACCTGTCATACTGTCACATGCTCCAGCTCATTTCTGCACTGGGACACCTCCTCTCAACCTTTTTTCTTGGAACCTGGGTCTTCTTTCATACGCTGAGTCAGACAGCACCCTTGGGGATTAATGTGATTGGTGGTATTGCGGATTTGAGGATGATTCACTGGAGCGTTAGTGACTGCGCTTAAAATATCTCCAGCATGTGATTAAGGCATTAAGTCGTGTTGGATAAATATAGGAAACATGTTTATCAAGGGTCATTTAAAACTCCCAGACACTTGGATTTGGTCTTCCAACATTTCTCCTGAAACGAAGGGTAGCAGTAGGTAGTTTGCCTTCTCTGCTTCAGTACCTGCTTTTGTTTAGATACTGAAACATTGCTGTGAATGTGATCTGGTGGCAGCGAGTGAGTAAATGAGGTCAGGTACTGATTTTGGTACATGCACTACTGAGCACGATGAGATTTTTTGAAGCATATCTTAAGATATTTTATTGTTATTATTTATTTATTTGCCTTTTTTCTGTCCAAATGTCCCCACAATTACGTATAATCTCCACTAGGTTATATGTAGATGACATCACGTCAATATGTGAACTGCAGATGGAGGGCAAGAAGTGATTTTATACACAGTGACACTCTAATAAAGCCTGTGGTTTGTGTTGTTTATGGTCACACAAAATCATTTCAACTGCTAAACAACGAGGAGCTAGTATCCAGTACCAAATGTTGTTCATGGGAGCGGCAATGCGAGAATTTGATTGAAAAACAGCAGCATAAAGAGTTTAAGATCCTAATTCTGCATTCAGGACGAGTCTGCAGGAAGATTCCTGTTCAGAAGCTTCTTGTTTGAATTTAGATGTTTCTTGTAGATGTCGTTTTAAACCTATCACCAGTGCACAGACACAGCCCCAACACAACTGTGTAAAACAATCACTTCTCACAATCGCATTCGCCAACCCACTTCTTCTGTTTGAACTGATGCTGATGCATCTACAGTTGTGGGGAAATGCAGTTTTCTCTGTTTGCTTACATTCAGAAGCTTCATTTAAGGTGGAAGGATGTGTTTGAGGGGAAACAAATGACTGTTGTTTGTACATGGCTGAAGTTTAAGTCGTCTGTAAGTTTTTATTCACTGTTTGAATTACCACAGAAACTCAACAGTAAACTCAAATTGTTTAGTTTTGTAGCACTTTCAGTAATGCAGTTAGCCACCCCCTGAGTTTGGAGACATTTTTAAGTCATCAGAAACAGCAATATCCTCATCTCAGTTTGTGCTTTTTAACATTTGGAGAGAGAGAGAGAGAGAGAGATAAAAGCAGATTTTTTATTTATTTATTTATTTATTTATTTATTTATTTGTTTGTTTGTTTATTTATTGCTCCTTTATAGACACTGGAGCTTCATAAGCACACTAGACTGGTTTCCAGCATGAAAACAAACTGGAGAGTTAGAAAATGGTGAGGACACATCTGAATTTTATAAAAAGTGTTTTTTGATTATAATTGTGAACATTGCCTTTAAAGGAAAATGTAAATTTTCCAGATCTGTCATATCTGCTGACAGATAACTCTGCTCACACTGTAATAAGAGAGACTGGGATACACATGGTCCCTTCCAGGAGAGCAAAGTCTGTTGTGCTGTTTAGGAACCATAGCTTCAGATGACTGAGGCATCTCCAGGTGATAGAGTCAGCATATAGAGAGCTGGACAATTTGGGAGCCCTGGGTTTCATCCAAAACCGGTGGCACTGGTGGTGGGGTCTGTGACGAGGGAGTGCTGGATGTAGCAGTGACCTCTGTAGCACATTGTGACACCTCTGTTCAGTATAGTGCAAGCAGACAATGGCACACTATCTGATGACAAAGTAGATGACTTCAAACTCTCCTGATGTAACAAGCTAAAAATATCTTATAGTAAAATACAACACAGAAGACTGAATTTTTGAATGTGTTCATCCACATGATGGAGTCTTCAAAAATGCAAATTTTCAGTGACCTTCAATGCAGTATGCATATTGACAAAAGGCCAAAATCCATAGAAAATGTTATGCCTTAAAAACACCCATGTACATGTGGATAAGATTTTTAATTCTACTATTTCTGTATTTATTATCAACATATTCCATTAAATCTACTGCAAAATATTTACCTACATTTGGCTCAAAAATAAAAACAACATTCTCTCTTTCCTCTGTTTTTTCTTTCTTTTCAACTCATACCTTTTGACATTATTTTGGTGTGATGAGGTTCAGTAGATATAAATCTTTTCTTTTCTCTGGATGAGGTCTTGCCCCTCTCTACGCTGCTTCCGTCAGAGCCTCTATGAGTAAACACTTTGCCTTTGGCGCCTTTTATATAATCTCAGTTTCCCCAGTTTTATTCTCTATAAAGTGCTGTCATGGCAAATGAGACCAGGCTCAAACTGAGACAGTTCATGCGAAAACAGCAAGCGTTGCTTGTCCCATCTCTGGATAGGGCTTTGCAATGAAATCTGAGACTGGATTCATAGTTAAGAGTTTAATTGAACAATGTTCATGCTCATGTGGCATCAGTGTATGATTATATGCTCTCCCCATGATCTTAAATTTAACACTCAATTTAGGATTTTGTCACAGTTCAGTAAATAATTTAAACTCTATAAATCATATTAGTGTAAGATTTCTCAAAATTTCTGCAAAGGGTAGACTGGATATTTCATGATTTGAAAAAAAAAAGAAAAAAGCTAGAGCAGTTCACAGTGGTGGTGAATGGAACCAGATGTCTAAACCATTTAAAAGCTCCCGCTTCGAGAGTTATTATATAAACTGGATATGAATGCACTGCCAAATGCCTGAGATATTGTTTAACAATAGTTTTGATACCACAGATAGAGATTCATAACATACAAGTTGTTAATACTGTGAGAGAACAAGAGTGAGAGGATAAAGTGTAATTTACATTTAGTGGGAAAGTGCCACATAAACATGAGGCAAAGACAAAGTCCCATATGAATGCCATATTGTTTCTGGGGGTTCTTCATTTGGTTCATATGTGGGGTAAAGTGGTATCTGGATTGTTAGTTTGTGAGAATGTAAGGTTTAGGTTTAAGTTTCTCTCCTAGAGATGAGAGGTCAGAAAAGCCCCTCACTCGTTCTCTCTTAGTCCCAAAGCATAAGATAATATAACAGAAGAATATCAGACAGAGGGAGAGAGAACCTCGGATTGGCAGACTCCCTCCAAGCTCCCTTAAGCTTGTTAAGATACTGTTCTTTTGTGTAATAAAAATGATTTAAACTTAAGAATGGTGTCGGCGTAGAGTCTTCTTCATCATCTTGTTCACAGCATTGCAGTTAAATGACAAGAGAAAGAGAGCGAGAGAGTTACTTTCAGAACCATGGACAGCACCATAACAAAGCAAGTAAAGCTGTAGTAACGCAGTATTATACAGATAGATAGGTCATCATTTCAATCTGACCTTCAGGAAAAAAGAATTGGGTGGAGCCACTGAAGGAACAGTATTTTCTCATCCCTCAGCATTCATGCATACTTGTGTTGTGTTGTGTGTGTGTGTGTGTGTTTCTGTGTGAATAGTAGAAACCACATTTTGAACACAATCCTTTTCCAAATAAGAGAATTTCTGTGTCCTCTCATTGTGATTTTGTCACATTATGAAAGGTAATGATAATTATGCAAAACGAGTAGAACCTGACATAAATTGTCATAGTCTACATGCATTAATCATTATAGTATATGATGCAATATTATATAAATATGATGTAAGGATGATTTACTACGCGCTAATCTGAGCGTTCAAAGGGTTAAACCCATTCGGTGTGTGTTTGTACTCTTCTGATGTGACCCCACGCTTTGTTTTGGTGCATTTCTGAGCGCCTTGCCCTATCAAAGCGAACAGAGCCACGCCCCCTACAAAGCCAACAAATCAGAAACGAGATGGGCGGGCTCGAGCTGCCTGCTGCTTTGAAGCGCGTGCGGGCGCGCGGGTCCTTCCACTGTCGGCGCGCGCGCGTCCATGGATTACACGTTCTCGGTGCAAGTGCAGCAGCAGCTCGTCCTTTACACCGCGCACGTGCAGCAGAGCTTCAGCCTGGAGCTACAGGTACGAGCGCGCGACGCGTGTTTGTGCATGTTTATTTGTTTTATTTGGGCTGAAAAAGGCTGCGTGAGGACGCGTCCCGCGCGCGTGTGTCCTCATCTGCATCCGCGCTGCTCGTGCACGTCGCGCGGCGCTCGTGCACGGCAGCATCCCTGCGCGCTTCTGGATATCGCGCGCAACTCCTGGGACACTCGTGCTCCTGTTGCACTCACGAAGAGTCTCCAGCTGGAGGGTGGATGGAATCAAAGAGGAGTTATTTGAGAAGCTCGCGCTCTCCTTGTGCACCTGTTGTCTAGTTGATTATTATTTGATGTTTATTTGCTTGTTTTCTGCAGTATCTGGTGAGCGCGTGCTCTGGTTTTAGGCGCGTGCGTCTCTTTTTAGACGCTTCTATGCACATGCCAAACGACCTGACAAGCGTCAAAACGTAGAGTGCAATGAGGGCAAGGTTGGGAAATGTATAAGGCATGGCAATAAGTACATGCACGAGCTTTTGGACACCTATATTTATAATGTGTGTGTGTATGTGTCACTGCAGCACTGAGAATGATCCACCACCCAAATCATACCTGCTCTGTGGTGGTCCTGTCAGGGTCCTGACCATTTGAAAGCATAGTAAAGTGGGGATAAAATATTCAGGTTGACAACAGCATGTAATTGTAGAACTACAAAGAGCTCCTGGTATGGTCAGTGGAGCTGATAACATGGACAGTAAGAGTACATACAAGTTTTTGTGATTGTTTAGTGTATAGATAGATACATAGATACACACCTCTGGGAAGGCTTTAAACTAGATGTTGGAATCTGAAAGCATTCAGCTACACTGTGAGAAAACTGTTACTATGGTGTTACCCTCAAGGGTGCATTTATGTACCTTTATTTAGGGAACATACTTACTATACGTACATAATTCTATTACTATTTTAAATTTGTGCTGACTTCATACACCCCACTTCATCTGAAGGACATTATCCTTTTATTTTACACAGTTCAATAATGAACGATTACAGATATTCACCTTTCCTTCTGGAAAAGAGAATGTAATGTACCTTTAGGGAACACAACTGGACTCTAAAACCACTGCTGTACCTTTAAAAGTACATTTACACTTTTGTCTGTATATTTAGTGACCAATAATGCACCTCTAATTTACATCTTTTTTTCTGAGAGTGTATAAGTACATCTTTGAGGTCAGGTATTGATGTTGCACGATTAATTATAATACTTCCAACCGAATTTGAAGGCAGTACAATGTCTGGACAGGGCAAATTACTGAGCACTTTTTGAGTTACCTGGTGTTTCCACATATCAGTGGCCTTTCTGCATCTTAGCCTGACACTCCTGTTTTCAGCTTAAAGTGTGTGCTTAAACACAGCCAACAAGACTTTCTTGAGTGAGGTTACCTGCAGAGTGAGTTGTAATTAGTGCTAGCACCACTGTCATCTGTTCTAAAATGGGCTCATTGGAGTTTCTGCCGTAACTGTCTGCACACATCCACATGCCCTTGCTCGCCTTTGAAGGTCTTAACATGTGTGCAGCAAAGACCAGAGTTTTCCGGTACTTAACCCAGGTCTTTTAACCTGGGTGGAAGTTAGGTAAGTTATGAATTTCTAATTGCAGGGCATCGTCTGTTGAGGGGCGTGTGACAGGGCATCGTCTAATGAGCTCATCCGCCATGCCTCACTTTCATCCACCACTTCTCAGGGCTTATTATCAGACATCAGAAATGAGGTTTTGTTAGTAGTCTTGTATACTTTGTCTTAGCTGAACCTGTGCTGCCTTTGAAGTTCCTCTTGCAGGTGTCGATGTGTGACTGGGATGCCTTGCAGACACCAGTAAAATGAGATAAGTGTCTTGTCCCAACTGCACATGAACTTTATTGGTTTCATGGTAAAAATTCCTGACAGTTACGGATACAGTTTTAAAGTTAATTACCATGGTTTAAAGACCTCACTTAAATTACAGCTTCAACACAAGTTGGAAACCATCCAAGCATGTGATGAGTGTTTGTTTTGTGTCAGGGGAAACATGGTGCACTGACAGAGACATGGTGCGGTGCCCAATCTCACCTCACTGTCACTCTCTAAGGACCCTTGAAACCAGGGGAGGTTAAATCAGGACAGGGATGTGAGATTTGGGTCTACACCACAGTGAGTGAAGACTGAAACATGAGCTTATGGGCTGACAGTTTTTGCCCTTGTAAACACGTGTGACTTAGAAATGTACTGGTTTAGTCATTTCTGTTCATTTTTAACGAAAAAACTCGCAACCCTTCCCACCGCAAATGGTGTAAAGCGCTTTATTCCATCTTAAATGGTGTTATAATTATATGTGACTACTTTTTCTCCTCGCCATAAATTGAGACTGTATTTCTGAGATCTTTCTACCTTAAATGGTGCTCGATAACATTCTGCAGTCAATTACATTAGGTTCCACCTTAAATTGTTCAAACCCATTATCCTTGTGTGTCGGGAGCTGTTTGAAATAAACATGCCTTAAAACAGATCTCAGTTTTTTCTTTGTAGCAAACATTTCCACAAAAACAATGAAATTGAGGTTCATACAGTTCTGATTAATGATTACCTGTTAAACAAATTTGAATAAAATGATTACGCTCTTAATCTCACATGAGTTTCACAGCTTCAAAGAATAACATGACTATGCAGATTTTATTGTTCATTTAGGTCTATTTTTGTTTAATCAAAAAAAAAAAAAGTCAAATTGTCCTATACTGGGAGTTTGGTTTTTATGGAGGCAATGTCCAAAGTCCTCACCAATTAGATTCATTCAGAACATAAACCCAAAAAAATCCTAAAACTGGTAAGTTACACTTCTTAATGACACCTACATAAGTTTGCTATGACAACTAACTTTACTTACACACTCTATGGTCTGGAAGGTATGAAGCTGGATTTGTCAAGGTTAGTGTCAGGTGGCTATTCATCCCAAATGAGCAACTCGAACATATTCTTGTTTTCCCTTCTTCTGTAAAGTTGCCATTTAAAGTTGCTGGATGCCTCTTCGCTGTAAGGACTCAGGGGAGTGAGTGGTTAATGAGTTTTCGTTCAAGAGCAATGATATCTTAAATAGAATATTACACAGAAGCTTGAACAAGTTACAATGATTTCAGAATCTTTACTATTAACTGTGTCTGACTAATTTCCTTAACACAGCTCCCATCCTTTTCAGAGGTTTATCCTCAGTTTCCCAAAGAAATCTGCAGCCATTCCTCCAAAGTCCAGTCTTAGAGGTGATTTATCCTTCTGTGTAGATCCATGTAAGCATCTCTGAGTTACAACACAAAGAAGCGAATCGTGAGTAAAGCGTAGCACGCAGAGGCTCGCAAGTGCTTTGACATGCACACCTCCAGAATCTCAATTACACGATGTGCAAACTAGCATGAAAACAATGTGCAGGAGTGAGAGGATCAATAGTCAGAACAGGTATAGTACAGTACGGCTGCAGGTGATTCTCAGAGACATGTGCATCTTCACAGAATGATAAACCAGCATCTAGAAGCTGGCCGCACTTTCTGCTTCCCATAAGCCCAACTAATTCCAAACACATTCAGTAAAGTTGAGGTCAGGGACCAGGGTCCTGTTGTTGTAGGCTCACCTCGGTTTACTGAGTGCATTTACATTCATGTAATAATCCGATAACTGCACCAAATCAGATCAGATTAATTGCACATGGGAAATTCAGAGTTTACAAGAAACATGTAAACATTGCTAAGCATATTTTCCTCCTGCTGTTGTTTGTAAACATGGACCCACTTTACCGGCAAACTCTGGATCTTTTTTCTTATGATTTCTATTATTATGCAGTGCTGCTCTACTCAGTACTTTCTCTGCACTGCTGCAGAGGAGACAAGCTTGTTTAAATGAATGTCTGTTGCTGGATACAGCGTGTGTGTCTCCCTTACAGACACTAGACCCGAGCTGCTGGAAGTGTCTTAGCTGTTAAGACTTGGGGGGAGTGAGTGGCTAATGAGTTTTCAGAACGAAGAGAGAACTTTAGAATGTGTCAGAGATCGCTCTGCACTTGGTTCAGTTACATAGGGTGTGTGTACACATGCACTGAGGATTCAGATCACTGAGCTAACATCCAGCTCTCTTTAATGGACTTTTAGATTTCATCTGAACTCAGAAATTGGAGAGTGCTGTTTACATAACAACTTGAATAAATGCAGAAATCGGAATTAGAATGGATTAATGTAATGTAAACACACTCACTGTCTGTCTGTGAGGATTTTGGTGTGTTCCTCTTGTGTCCACTTAGGTTTACTCTGGGTGATCGGCTTTCCAACCACAATACAAAAACACACGGATGGGTTGTGTGAAATTGCCCATACGTGCGTGAGTAAATGGGTGAGTGTGTGATGACTTGTGATGGACTGGTGTCTGTCAGGATTCTGTGTAGTCTCCAGACCCACCACATCCTTGAACATGATAATACAGTTACAGAAGATGAATGAATGAATGAATGAATGAATGAATGAATGTTTATATGCTAGGGTGAGTTTTGTTGTGACCTCAGGTCTTAGATGTTTGGTAGCTGTTCCATTTTCTTCAGAAATCTGTTCTAAATAAAATGAATAACTTGTATTTAATGGTGTATTTTCCTAAAAGTAGTCGGTGTACAGGTGGTGATATCCATTTTGATCTGATTGGACAGGGTTAGCTTTTGGCTTGTTATGGCTATTGTAGCTCAGTGTATATCACAGTGATATAAACTAAACTAGAGCAAAACATAAAACATGAAAACTGATTTATCATTAATGTAAACTTAATGCTTGCAGAGCATTTGGTTTAGATGCCTTGCTCAAGGTCATATCTAACCATGGAAGTTGGTGGAGAAGAAAGTATTGTTCCTTCAATTCCAGTGTACTCATTTTTCCTGCTGGAGATAGGGATTGATCCAGGGAGTTTTCAGGCCCAAGCCTGCATCTGTTACCTCTAGGCAACAGCTGCCTCCACCATAATGCTCATTATATAACACTGTAAAATAAAAAATAAAGGTGCTACAAATGGTTCTTTGGGTGATGTCATAGTAGAATCCCATTTGGATCCATAAAGAACCATTTCTGTAATATCATTTAAATTGGCAAAGAACCTTTACATAATGATGGCAAGTGAGGTTTTGTAAACCTTTAAAACATTCTTCACACTCACAAATCTTTAGCGTACAATGCTCTTTATGGAACCAAAAGTGGTTCTTCTATGTCACTGCTCAAGGAACCTTTTGTAGCACCTTTATATTTCAATGTGTGTTTCCTATTAACAGATAAAGAAAGTCATGGTACCTAAGGGTCCACTGACTTATAACCTATCCACACAGATCCAGATATTTTTATAAAGGAATATTTTGTCTGCATTTTGGCCTCCTGTCCACACAAAAATGGTGTTGAAAGTCATTGAAAACTGAGATTTTTGAAAATGCTCTCCAATGTAAGGGTTTTTGAAAATGCTGTTGTCAGTGTTCTCTTGTGGAAGAGAAAAACGGATCTTTTGTGAATGCCACAGCGTGCCTTTCTCTGGCTGTAAATCAAATAGTTCCTCATTCCCTATATAGTGAAGTACATAAGTCATAAAACTACAATATACATTTAGATATCACTAGTTTACTGATTTCCAAATATGAATAATTATGAATGTTATATCAGAAACATATAATGAACTATTAATATCTAGATTCAGTAATGTCATGTCTTGTGTATTATGCTACATAGGGAGTATGGAGTGATTTGGGATTTTCTTTATGCGTTTCTCTTATGCTTTGTGGTGTTTTGATGTCTCTCTTTAAGCGGTACTATGACCCCTACTGGACTGGCATGGCAATGCAACCATTTTTGTTTTCGTCTAGACGGGGATATTTTTAAAAAACGGAGGGAGGAAAACCTAAATATTAAAAAAAAATTAAATATTTTAAAATATTTTAAAAATGGATGGGAATTTAGCTATGCTATATTATAAATGTTATGTCAGTTATCTGACACAGTAAATGATAAATTATACCTGTAGTGTTCATAACATTATGAACCTGAATATACAGGCCTATGTCCATTGTTATGAAAGGCTTATTCGTCTTTTTATACACTGTCCTAACGTGTCCTGAAGTGTTACCAGCTTCAGACGGCGGTGGTTGTTCACGAGACAGTTTTGTAATAATAATTAATAATAAACAGAGCTAAGAGCTAGCAACAGAGAGAGAGGGAGAGAGAGAGAGAGAGAGAGAGAGAGAGAGAGAGAGAGAGAGAGAGAGAGAGAGAGAGAGAGATGCATTATTGATGCATTGTTGACACTGTTTTTCCCGCGCCGAGAGAGCGGCCAGCCTTTGATTTCCCTTTTAAGGCTGTTTAGGCGCTCGCTAGCTGCCTGTCCTCGGGCAAGCAAGGAATTTCGGGCGAATGCCAGATCCCTTCTCCTCATCCATTATGGAACGCTGTTCCTCTTTAAAGCATGGAGAAAACAAAACAGTTCTAAAGTCTGTTGGTTCTGTGTGAAGGGTAGTGAAATGAACATTTCTGAGCTTTTCAGATGAAGCTCTTTCTAATCTAGTGTGGTAGTTCCTAACTGGGGCCTTCTGTCTGACATACTTTGATGTTTTTTCTCTCCTAACAGTTAGAGGATTCTTTGGGCACCTCATGTCTTAGATCAGGATGGCATGACCCAGTTATGACACAATTCTCAGTGCATCTATAGCCCTTTCATGTTTTTAGTGAGGCATTCTGACTGATTAACTGAGAAATACAACATTCTGCCTGGACGATTGCTATTGTTAGTTCACACATTTGTGTTTCTTCTCTATAAATAAAGCACAAAAAGTGGCACAGTGGTGCAACAGGTAGCTCCAGGGTCCTATGGTTTGGGTTTGAGCCCTACTCTGGGTTACTGTCTGTGAGGAGTTTGGTGTGTTCTCCCCCAGTGATTCTGGGTGGGCTCTGGAGCCACTGCGACCCTGAACAGGATAAATGGTTACATACAGTGTATGAACGAGTAAATAAATATGTGGTATTTTTAACAATTAACTTCCATACATTTCAGCTCTAGCTTTAGAAAGGAAAGCCACAAGTGTAGAGGTCATACACAAACAAAATCTGCTCAGTTAGTAAAGCATTACTTTCCAGTGTCATGCAGGTAAACACAGATTGTATTCCACCTCTGATTGGTCAATGTTTCCAGAGATTGCATGTCTAAGTTCCTCAGAGTCAGAGGCATTTCTTCACTTATAAACCAAGGCTGCCCTGTTCTTGCAGGTTGGAGTTTCCATTTGCCAGCTGGTTCCTGCAAATTCAGGTTCCAAGATTTAGGAATTCCTCATAATCCAGGGGTGCTGTGGCAGGGGCATTTGATTTTCAAACTTTTAAAGCTCATCTGACCTGAGAATGCTAAGAATAGTAGTACTTTGCAGTCTGTCTGTGATATTACTGGATTAGCCTGTTAGCTTATTGGTGGTCTCATGAGATGGCTGTTAACCCTCTGGGATGTAAGGGAATTTTTGTATATTTGCATACACCTTAAACTGGATTTTAAATGCAATTGCGTATAACATGACCTCCGAGAACGAATCAAACCCCTCATACTCTGAAGCTCTGTAATTTCATCTATACTTTTCAAAACTGCTGCAGTTACTTTAGCAGCAGTCCATTTTTTTGCACACCATTTCACATTTCTCAGAGACTGATTAAATTAAAACGAGTGGTTTGTGATGTGATTGTTAAGTTAGTAATTTTCTGAGCACTCACTGGTCAGTTTAACACAAAATTTAGATGGACATTAATCCAATAATGACACATGGCAGATGAGGTCTATCTCCTTTATCTCAACCCATTTTATAGCCTCATAACTCAGGATGTGGGTCATTTATGATCTTATGATGAGACTGAATAGAAAACGCAGACTCTACTGATTCAGGAAAGGTTTAAACCATATTTCTGCTATGTGTTATTGCACAGATATTAATAAAAACATAAACATTGAATTTCACACATGGGCACATTTGCCAATTCCACTCAATGCTGTTTTCCTACTTAAGCAATATTTACAGTGTATAATTCCTTGGATATCTGTGCCAAAGATTATAATGACTTCTTATTTTTGTACAGTTCTGATAATAATCAAGTCCTTTCTGATCCTAAATGTCCCAAAAGCTGCCCCTGTACTGAACTTGGGACCCATTGAAGTCTTTGCTCCAGCATTCTTTTATTTTCTGCTTTCTTTTCCAATTTTATCTCCTTTTCCTGGACATTGAGCAGCTTTGTTCTCTCAGGACACTTGCACAGACTGGCTTGCACAGAAAGCTGGAGCTCACACGTCCAGTTTGCCGAGAGATTTAGTGAAGCTGAGCAATCGAGCAGACAGATGGGGATTTTGTTTGTTTACGCCAAGCTTAGTAATATGATAATTAAGAAGAAGTCATCAAAATCAGAGTCCAGTCAGAATAAACATTTTAACATGAGTTACAATGTCCAGTCTTTGGGGTTAGATTAGAAAAGCAGGACAAACACTGGACACTTTCATTGTTCCACTTAATTACCTTACACTTCCTCTCATTGGTCACTTTATAGATCCACTATAGATGTTTCCAGTTGCAGATTCTTGGCTTTCAGAAACAGAAAGAGCAAGAGCAGGCTTTATCACCAAGAGCAGGCTTTAGACTAGATTCAGTGTCTACTTTAACCCCCACAACCACCCCAGCCCTCAGGCAAACACATGGGTATCACATTTAACATGTTCTTAAACTGTTTATGGTTAAGTAAATGCCTTTTACCTCTTCCTGCCTGTTTACACAGTAATATAATAAACAGCAAAGTCTGTTAATCCTTTTTCACCAATATGAAACCAGTTCGATTCCCATTCTTGAACTTAATTTGGAACTATTTGGCATGCTTCCATCAATATGAACTAAAATCTGGAACCAGAAAAGTTCATTCCCAGCTGGAACCAAAGAACAGTAGGTTCTTCGTTATGATCAGTGATGGTGTCTGTGGGAGGTGTGTTGAGCTAAAGAAGCTCCAGAAAGAGCACAGAGCCTCAAATACAATGTTTTCACAAAGGCAAGAGGGACAGGGTCGTTTTCAGTGTGGTCCTTGATGGTGCGCTGGGTAAAAAAAGTACAGAACCAGTTTGGTCTGTGTACATATTCATTTTGAAATGGAAAATAAAACCAGGAAAACAATGCATATGTTTGTTTTCCAGGGCTGTGGTCAGCACGACACATGGCACGTTGGCTACTTTGCCCAGCTGTTCACAAGCTCAGCAGGACCTTACTCTGTATTACTTGAACTTTAACAGAAAGAACTCAGCATCGTTCCTGCATGTGTATCATAAATCACCCTGTTCTGAACCCCAACACAAGAAACAGTGAAAAACCTGACTATGTCCTGAACTTTTTATCACTGGCCCTGATGCTGGCACTAAATTCAGCCACATCATCAGTGGAATCATATTCCATTCCACTGCAGCCACTCGCCCTAATAGTTCTTCCAAATGATTGCTATTGGCCAGTGTCAAGTGTGTGGAAAAACAAATAGCTAAAGACCATCAGGACAGGGACACCACAGTATTATATTTATCTGTTGAGTGTTTGTAGTTTACTCACCCCTGGACAGGCTGAAAACCACTGGACTAGGTGTTTGCACATACGTATGAAGATTTGATGGCATTAAATTGGCAAAGAACCTTTAAATAATGAATGCAATGATTGCATTTTGGCCTCCTGTCCACACAAAAATGGTGTTGAAGGTCATTGAAAATGGAGATTTTCAAAAATGCTCTCCAATATAAGGGTTTTTGAAAAAGCTGTTGTCTGTGTTCTCTTGTGGAAGAGAAAAACTGATCTTTTGTTATGATTCAGACATAAGGGGTAAGCCGAGGTCAGTTACTGATCCCAGAGAATGCTGTTTGCATTGGGCCTGAAGACCTCAAACTCAAGAGGTCTCATTTGTTTTTCAATGTGAACTTCAAAACAGACCCCAGATAGATATTCCTAGTCTAATTTCGGAACAACGATTCCTAGGATATACAGAGATCTTCCTGGGAAGTGAGTCATATCAGTTTAATATCACGGTGCATTATGTAAACTATAGGCATCTTCTGTCATCTTCTATAAGGGAGTCTTCTGTCATCTTTCCATATTTCATGCGCAGCTCTCAAGTTGCTTTGTGGAAAAAGAAAGTTTGGTGTTTTTTTTCTCAGAGGAACTCTTGGTACTCTTTCCCCTCTGGCTGTTTTGGCTTTTGGTGTAAAAGCAACTAAAGATTCTCTTCTCATCTTTGTCGTCTATATTCCATCAAACTTGGTCTGAATTATAAATATCTCATCTGAAGCACAGACAGCGGCGAATGTAAGACGACAAATATTTAGATCCTCCCTGGTCTCTGGGTTTCAGAGGAGCTGTAATAGTCCCAAGCTTTAGATGCTTCAGGGACAGATGATGAGGTTGTCCCTTTGTTGAACCTCACAGAATGTGCTCAGATATTCCATTGAATTTGCAGGTTATTGTGGTAGTCTATGTCCTTCATTGTGGGGTCTCTTGTGGAACAGTTTGTAGAATTGCCTTGGGACCACATATTTAAGACAATAGAGCATTTGTAGATAGAACACTACCCCAGAACAAATGTACAGCATTGTTTACATGTCCAAAAGATAAAAAAGACTATTCGGACGTTGCATAAACCACACAGTTATGCTATTTATAGAATTAAATACATGCATGTTTCCAGCAGCTTTCGTGAACTACTCCAGAAAACAGTTCTACAGTCCAGTGCTGGGGGGCTTTAACCCTAGCCTACACTGGGCATGAGCAAGGTGACCTGCTTCATTTCTTTCCATGCTTTTCTGTGGAGGTTATACAAGCTGTGTCTGTATGTGTGTGTGTGTGTGAGTGTTTGTGCAATATTGAATGTCCGAGTTCAAAATGAGTGCACGTTAAATGGGACATATTTCACCCCTTTCCTGTAAGCTTCCTTTTCTACATGTCCCTGGGCTCTCTAACATAAACACAGATCCAGTGCTGTGATTGGAGAGAGGAGATGGAACAATTCTGAAATCTCTATGGCTCACTTTATGTTTTTTGACTTGGGAAGGCCACAGTACACTGAATGGGTTGTTACATTTCACAGTTTGGGAGTTGTTATGAGCGTGGTGATATTCTCATATTATGTCCCCTTTAATGTAGCAGGATACACTCTTTAAAAAAGGTGTCTTGAAAGCAATGAACGTTTAGCATTGTACAAGATTGAACGAATGGTAGCATTCACCAGTGTTTAGAAACAGTAAGTGATGCAAACGAAACAAAGGTCATATTCTGCATGTGAGAGAAAATGTGTGTGTGTGTGTTTGGTGAAAATAGCAGAGCTAAAAACCACACTGCAGTCCTTATCCTCAGTTTGGATTAGAACTGGGTGCCTACTCAGGAGCTCAGTTACACAATTCTCCTCTGTGTGTGTGTGTGTGTGTGTGTGTGGGTGTGTGTGTGTGCATGTGTGTGTGTTAAATCCAACTCCTGGGGACTGTTCTGTGAGTGACTGGGCAGAAGCACCAGCTGGGCAGTCGTCTCTGGACAAAGAAACTGCATGCATGTGTGTGTGTGTGTGTGTGTGTGTGTGTGTGTGTGTATGTGCATGGTCTAGATATTCACCACATAAAGGAGACCAAAATCTGTTTATGCACTTACATTATGGGCACTGGTTTTTCTTATGGGGACAACAACAAATCATGTCCCCATGACATAAACCATTACTTTCTAAGGTGAAGATGTGTTATGGTTAGGTTTAGGGTAGTAGTAGTTATGGTTATGGTCAGAGTAAGTCTCCTCAAATTTAATCAGCGTTGGACAGTAACAAAGTAAATGTAATTTGTTACTGTACTTAAGTACTTTTTTTGTGTATCTGTATTTTACTGAAGTAAATTCATTTTGGGCGTAACGTGTTTGAACACATCTCCCTGCTCCACACAGCTCTCCGCATGACACACAGCGGCTCCGTTGCTAGGAGACAAACGAACACAGTCATCGTGGTAAAACAAGTGAAAATATTTATCTGCTTAAAACCAATAACACCAAAGGTAGTTGTGCGCATTTGAGGCTGTAAGTAATAACTTTCAGTTCTTGGAACCATTATGAATCAACAAATTGATTTGTACACTTTAGTATTTGGCTGAAATTGAGTCATCAGTAACTACTAATCATTCATATGGTCTATGGATCTGTAGATGTCACAAATCACTCAGTTGGAGATTTATTAAACACAATACGTGAAGCGATGTCACAACCCGAAAAAAATATTACAAAACCCAAACATCAGTCCAGAGACGTAAACAAGTCCAAAAGACAAAAACGAGTATCAGGGAAAAAGTCAGAAAAACAAAACCGCAGCCTGTTTAAAAAACAGGTCTCAGAATTGCAGAAATAGCTCAAACTATACTTAGCAACTATGTAGACAAAACAGAGAGCTTAAAGAACACTATTAATTAAGGTAATATTTTTACCTTAACATTACAGCTTCAAAATCATTGTGATGCTTCACTGACCTGTAATAGGGAGAACAGAGCCTCTATCGTTGCTACTCTCAGCACTACAGAAACTGCACTATGGAATTTTTGGAGGAGGGTAGGGAACCACCCCTTCCCTTCCCCTCACTACCAATATCAGTACAGTGCTGTAAAAGTTAATTGCACTCAGGGAGCCCCAGGAACAGAAAATAACCCTAAACAAATCTTACCTAGTGCTCCTAAATGAGTAAATAAATGTGCACTGTTATGCACAAGTGTCCTACGCCATTGTGAAAGTTATTATTATACTGTATAATAATATTATAGTATGCAATAGTATGAAATATACTATTGCATTACCATCTGCGTCACTCTGCAATTACACGGCCAAACCACTAGGGCTGAATTTCAAACACCTTCTTCAACCCTATGTAGTACGCAATGTAGTGATATTACTTTTATGAATCGTTAAAGTGCACTATTTAGGGAGTGTAGTGTAGAGGACTTAATATTTCTGGACTTGACTTGAGCAACTTGAACCATGTTCGTCTCACTGCAGACCAATCACAGTTGTGGTCTGCGCAGACGTGACAATACATTTCTGGACGGGTGCGTATCAGGCCACGCCGCCTACAGCACAGGTTCAACACAGAAGAATAAATTGGGCTTAATACTCAGGAGACAGCAACCTCTGTTCTATAAAGGTCCTGAGGGGCAGCACCTTAGATGTATGTAATAGTTGATATAACATTCATTGTATTTAATCTTTGGCCATTTGTGCTGTGTTCAGTGTCAGACAGTTCTATATGTTTGGAGGACAAACAGATATCCAGAGTCGTTAGCTGTACGTCTGACTACAAAGGACAGAACACTTAATGCTGATTTTTTTTTCTTTTTGTGAAGATGTAAACAATTCATCATCCAGATCCAGTGGTTTACTGGTAAGCGGATAATAAAGAGATATCATAATCATTAGGCATATGTTTTTACCACTGACCAGCTGCTCACAAAGACATTTAGTCATGCTGGCATTTCCAATCTCTGGAGTGATACATTTGGGTTGATCCAGAACTAATAATTCCACATCAATATCACACTAATTAGTAGCCTGTGCCTGTGGTTGAACGCCATCAGCAGTGTTCTAACCTCTTCCCAGAAAAACAGATACTGTTGGTTCAACAAAGATGTACAAATAGTCAGTGTGTGCCCTGTTCAGGACGACCGGTTTCAGTGCCTGTTCCTTTAAGATTATGTTCACATCCGACTTGATGGTTCACCTACAGTACTGTGCAGAAGTCTTAGACACCTAAGATAATGATTTATATTTAAACTAATGCCTTCTCAGTAAGCGTGGTACTTATATAAAGTTATATATAATCACAATAAATACAAACAAATAATAATATAAAACAAATAGGAAATCTAAGATATTTTTTTTCTATAAAGTTGTAGATTGTAGATTTTCCTAGATTGAATGAATCTGTTAAATCAATAACATGGGGCGGCACAGTGGTGCAGCAGGTAGTGTCACAGTCACACAGCTCCAGGGGCCTGGAGGTTGTGGGTTCGATTCCTGCTCCAGGTGACTGCCTGTGAGGAGTTGGTGTGTTCTCCCCGTGTCCGTGTGGGTTTCCTCCGGGTGCTCCGGTTTCCTCCCACAGTCCAAAAACACACGTTGGTAGGTGGATTGGAGACTCAAAAGTGTCCGTAGGTGTGTGTGTGTCTGTGTTGCCCTGTGAAGGACTGGCGCCCCCTCCAGGGTGTATTCGCGCCTTGCGCCCAATGATTCCAGGTAGGCTCTGGACCCACCGCGACCCTGAATTGGATAAGCGCTTACAGATAATGAATGAATGAATGAATGAATTTATTAACTGCTAAAACTAGGTGTTGGATGATAACCTCAGATAACATGGGCTGCCACGAGGAGAAATTTGAAAAAAGTTAAACCAACACATTCAAACACAGAATATCACACTCACTGGAATAATGTTATTTGGTTTTATTCTAATGTTGGGCATTATTTTTTGTTTGTTTTTTTATCAAATAAACACTTACTGCTCAGATATATAGCTGTTAAATCTCATAAACTCTGGTGCCTAAAACGTTTGCGCAGTACTGTATATAAATGTAAGTGTGAGCAAATCTGTCTCTGAAATTGCATGTATGCCACATTATTATGTTTATGCATGTGGCCTCCATTTCTGAAATGATTCATTGTATTAAAATGAGAAAACAGACATGTTAGTAGCTCACATGTGCATTGCATATCGCTTGGGTGGACTCCATATAGCTCACTGACTGTTCATGATTAGGACCAGAAGGTGAAAATAGCCAGTCAGCTTGCTTTTAGTCCTGAATTCAAAACGTCTCCCTCAGCACTATGTAGTGCACAGTGTAGGGTCTTTAATAATGATGTCTGCACTCGTGAAGTTCCTTGTACTTAAATAAGACTATAAACTTTATATCTTGCAGTCAAAATAGTGCCCTATCTGGGTGTAGTAATTTTAGTTTTTTTTAATCTGTGAAGTGAACTATGTAAGGAGTATTTGGGACTCACCCGAGCCTCTCCTGCATTGTTGATTTACCGTGCTGCCGGTGCTGGCATTTGCATGTGTAGAGACAAAAAGATGCATGAAATCTAAACTGGCCTTTCATATTCATGACACATTCCCATGAATTGCATACATATCCATTCTAGGAGCACATATGAAAGCTCTGGCTTTAGTCATCTTCACTGTGCACTGCACTTCAACTGTACAGTTCAAAGGAGGGAAAGAAAAAAGAACAAAAAAGAAAGGAATAGTGGACCAAGTTTCATCCCCAGACTAATAATCACTCTGAGCTTAATTAGCTTTGTTGGTTATCGCCGTTATCTGCCTCGTCAGTGGCTGGGAAACGCATGATAAGGCTATTGGGAAGGTTACCTTGATAAAAAGCTTGGATTTCTAAACTTTTCCTGCTCCTGACTTTGGGCTACATAGACTGGATGAAAGGGAGAGGAGCTACAAAGTAGCTTAAAGTAACAGTAAGTATATCTTACCATCAAAAAAGTATCCTGTACATTGCAACTCTTGTGACATTCATTCATTCATTCATTCATTGTCTGCAACTGCTTATCCAGTTCAGGGTCGTGGTGGGTCCGGAGCCTACCCAGAATCACTGGAGGGGTTCACAGGGTGACACATACACACACATTCACTCACACACTCACATCTATGGACACTTTTAAGTCACCAATCCACCTACCAACATGTGTTTTTGGACCATGGGAGGAAACCAGAGCACCCGGAGGAAACCCACACGGACACAGGGTGAACACACCAAACCCCTACTCTCGTGAGATGAAAATTAAACTGCTTTATAGTCCCTGAAATAACTACTTTATGCTCCATAGAGCGGGTCCCCACATGGGGATGGGCATGTTGACTCTACAGTGTGAACGTATTTCACACCTGCCAGGTGCTGAACTCTCCCTGGACATGGTTTATTCCATGATATCATCTTCCTCTTAACACAAAACCTGATATATGACCCCACTGTCCAAAAAAAAATCCCCCTTTGACATATCCACAGCTCCACAGAGCATCCAAAATTCATGAGACCGGGACAGAGGGGCATTGTTCCTCATCACAGGGGCATCTGCCATGTAAACAAATCCCTCTCTGGGGTTCCTCTGAGCTGGAGGGGTGAAGACATGGAGAAAAAATATAATAATAATAACCCGATGACCCTAAAAATTATAACCACTGTGGGCTGGGAACACCCACTGTAAATGTCCACTCACTGGCCACTTTATCAGAAACAACCCCACCTCTCTTTCCATTTACTGGCCACTTTATTAGAAACACTCACTGTAAACTTTCAGTCCATCTTTTTTGAAACACCCACCTCTACTTCCACACACTGGTGTCTTTATTAACCCCCCCACCCCAACACACACACACACAAACACACACACACTTCTACTGAAAATCATTGGCCACTTTATTAGAAACATATTGCTAATAGATTTTAAGATTATGTAGTAGATTATGTAGTTCACAGACATTTAGTGAGGGTTTTTGAAGGTCTTGGAGTCTTTAAGTGTCTTCTCTCTTGTTTCTTGTGTTGGGTGCTGATCCTAAGGCTGTATGTTTTTAATTTTGAAGTAAAAAAAAGCTGTTATTTTATTGAGCGTTGTTGTGATTGTGTTTATCAGTAGTGATAACTGGTCATTAGCGCTTTTCACTGAGGAGTAACACACTCGTATTTGGCCATCTGTGCTTAAAGTCTGTCATCAGTTCAGAGATGTTATGGTTTGAGCACAAAATAAATCCTCCGTTCTTGTCAGAGCACTGTAATCTGATGAGCATGAGGCTTGTCTTTGAATATTGGTGAAATGAATGGTGAATATTGGTGAATATTGGAGACGTAAAATCATAATTCTCATAAATGTCCCTGATATTTAACCATTGAGGTAAATATTGTCCATGAACTGTTCCAAAAATTAAACTAGGACAAGGCATAACACAGCATAAAAAGGAATATTTAATATTTTTGTTTCCACCGGCGATTGTTCCTGAAGTAAGAGCAAGTGTGTTTGTTAAAATATTGGGCAGCATTTACACTGTCCTCTCACTTGCTCAGGGTAAGGTTAGTTGATAATGCAGCAATGTGCAAAAACCAACAGGAATTCCATAAAATACTACATATGTAACAATCAGTAGGACCACCCTAGATATATATAACACTACAGTGTTTAGATTTTTTAAGAATCATAGTTATTTTACTTGCACTAAGCCAGCTCTCTTCCACTGAAGTCACCGTTGCTTAAGGCGGAACAAGACATTTCGAACAAAAAAGCTGCCAAATTACCAGCTAAATTCAGCTTCATATCACAGAGAGTTAGGAGTGGGTGGTAATACAGTATAGGATCGTTGAACATTTGTTAAGGCGTATGATGCCTCCTCTGACACAGACTGTCACCCTGTAACTCATTCCCAAGGGACAAGATAAGACTTCCCAACGAAGGGTGGGAGTAAAAACTCATACCAAAGGTATTAGATGGAGCGCCACCAGTCCAGAGCACTCTAGCTGATGCTTGGTATTGGGCCTAAGCCTTGGAGTTAACACAAGCTGTGAAATGGCTGCACCTTGATGTTATTATAAAGGAGGAGTGTGAGTTAATATAGGGCATGTAATGAATGTCACGGCCTGCAGAGTGGACACATGAAACTCCCAAGTGAGAGCTGAAGTCACAGCTTGGCCGAAGAAATCAAAAGCCTGAAAGCTCCAGAGGTGCTGGGACCTGCTGAGGTTGAAGAGCCGCTGATTGTGTTGGTAACAGCGGGACTCTGATTTGTTAGGGGATGCTGAGACAAGACAGGGATTTGCATTTATACGCTCATCTCAGGAAAGACTCCTGGTGTTTTGACTGTTGCGTGCGTACAGCCGAGGTCTCTGTCTGAACGTCTTGCGTAACAGGCTTCTTCCCGACGAGAGACTCTGAGGAGCTTAACTTTGGCAAAGTGTCATAAAGGTCTAGTTTTGTTAGATGAGTCCCTTTTTTTTCGGTGCTCTGAACTCCCGAATATCTTTCATTTCCATTTCTGGGAGGGATCTAATGGTGCTTTTCCTCATATACCCTTCTTCCAGAAAGAGAGCGACGAGGCAGGGATGAGCCCGACAGAGCCCGACATCTTTATTTCATCATTTCCCTAATGTTTTTATGAGGATTTTTCACTCCTCATCTCCTTCTCTTCAAGCTCGAGGCTGTGAGTCCGAGCCAGAGCACGTCTAGATGGACTTTCTGTTTCAACCCAGGCATCTGTCAAAGTCTGGACTCTCTGGAACCCTCTGCCTCTGAAAAATCTCTCTCCCACATATTTTGTGTTTTTTAAAGTTTTGCATTATGGCCTTATTTGGCTGTGATTTGATGCGAAATTCTTACATGCAGATTCTTTCAGTTTCAAAGCCATAACGTTGACCCCAAAACTGCAAACTTCATTTTCCACCAGTTTTGTCATAAGACTTTCCAAGCTGCTCATAGAGGGCTCAATTTCTATTTAAAACTCTCTTTACTGACACTCTCCGGCCACTTTATTAGGAACAAAACCTTCTACTGACACATGCAGGTCACTTTATTACTTAATAACCATTCATTGGTTACTTTATTACATACACTTCTCTTTCTACTGATACACAATGGCCACTTTATTAGACACACTTTTTTCTTCTTACATTCTCTATAGATAATTAGAACTCTACATTGGTCTAGTAAAATTATTCTGCACAATGTTTTTTTATTGTTTGTTTTGTTTTGTTTTGGAAACCACAGTATTTACCTTGACATTACAGCTTTTCTTTTTGATCTCTTACAACTCGTACCCAATTTTTCAATTACACATCTCATAGCTGTTGATATAGGCTCGATATTTTATTCATAACCCCCCTCTTAGGCATTCTTAGGCATTCTTGAGGAGAAGTTTGAGTGTTAAAGGCAATGCTGAATCCCACTCTTCCCTGTTATGCATAAATCATCTCCAAGTTTTCGACATATGAAGTCAAGTCCTCTTCCATCTTCAGAGTTAGAAGAAGGAACATATTTGATCGTGCAGATTCCCACTTGCACAAACAACATAATTCAAATTAAATATTTAGATAGTTTCATCTTGTCTGTTGAATTATTCAACAAATCATTAATCCTTTGTGTTGTCCAAACTATTGTGGTTGGTCAGTCAAGCGTGGCCATGTCAGTCGTAGCTACATTAATCAGCTTTTCACTTGGTCAGGCTTGTTTTTCGTGTATTAAAATTTCACAGGCTACCTTAATGGAAACACCCCCTTCTACGACCTCTCCCTGGCCACTTTATAAGAAACACTCCCTTCTACTTCCATATACTGGCCACTTTATTAGAAACACCCCCTTCTGCTTCCCCTCACTTGCCACTTTATTAGAAACACTTACAGGATCAATATATATGTGTTCAGCTCTCCAGACTCCTTCATGGCTATTCTCTGACCATAGCACTGACCACTGGCAGATCTCGTCTTGATGGTGAGCTATTCTCAGAACTGCAGTGTCTCTGCTAGGCTGAAAGTGGCCCACCATCCAAAAATATCCACACCCACAAACAGTTGGATAATGACCACAGATAAAGGGTTAAAAAACAATGTACAGTCACTAACTGAACACCACAATGGTGGATCTACAAGATAGGGGTTTTTAATAAAGTGGACATTGAGTGCATATGCCCTGAAAGTTGTTCAACTTTGTGTTCCTTTGTCTCCTCAGTCTGTAGTCAGACTGGGGCAGACTGTGCTGTCATTAGGAGGTTGGCTTCCTTTAGCAGGGGAGAGACTTTAAGTTAACACACGCTGTCTATGGTAATTCCTGTCGCTGCTTTATCTTTCCTCGCTTCTCATGTCTCTCTGCACTACTCGCTCTCTGATGTTCTGCCACCAAATGCTAATGAGCGCAACTGGGACGCTGCTGAGGAGCTGAGGCTGTGTGTGTGTGTGTGTGTGTGTGCGTGTCAGATAGAAAACAGAAACATTGTTTCTCTGCCTATATCCCTGCTTCTGCGGTGTGGTCAGTTTGATCTAACAGGTCATTTCTGATGCAGCCAAATCAGGAATTCCATAAGAGCATCAAGGCTGCATTTAATAGCGTCTATTAAAATCAGCAACTGCTCATGAACCGACTATTCTTCTGCCCAATGCAAAGCTTCAGCTGAAGGGGTTTAAAGCCAGCAGCACTGGGCTGTGCAGCAACTGCATTCTCAGTAGGGAGCTCCTTGAAAGAGGAGAGAAAACCGCAGAACATCTGGATGAGTAACACCATTCAGTGTCTCCAGTTGAACAAACTGATCAGGGATCAGGACAGACTTTACTCCAGTAATGTCTATATCCCCTATCCCAGCTCTCGCACTTGCCCCCTCTGTTTTCATTTGTGCCTGCTCGCTTCCGTGTGCACGGCTGTAGGGTGTTCCAAGTCTACATTTTCCCCAAGAAGTGTTCTCATGAGCACCCTCTATGCACACTTGCTTCACATCTCTCGAAATCCACATCAGATGACACATTTGTGAAGGGAATTGCCCGTTTTCCACAGTGAGCCTGTGATGTTCTTCACATAAATCAATAACAAAGGGTTCACCAAACTGAGAAACATTGTTTAAATGTAACTAGTATCATTCATTCATTCATTCATTCATTGTCTATAACCATTTATCCAATTCAGGGTCGCAGTGGGTCTGGAGTCTACCCGGAATCACTGGGCACAAGGCAGGAACACACCCTGGAGGGGCGCCAGTCCTTCTATAACTAGAATCATTATTAAGACTGACATTTTGAATCATGTTTTTTAACAATGTTGTAATTAGGAGAAAAGCCCTGTTGAACTCACTATACTGATAAAATGTCAGATAGTTGAGGACAGTGTATGATCATGGAAAGCCTGTAATTGTCTGTTCATAACAAACGACAAAACTGAAGTGTACACTGTAATGAAAAGACATTAAAGAAACTTGTTTACACAAGAAAACCCATGACGTGAACACGACAGGAGCTGACAAGATTAGGCTACATTTTATTAATAACATTTTTAACATAAAATGCAAGCTAAATGCAAACATGTTTACATTTTATCAGCCAAATAATGAACTGTGCTATTGTACTGATCGTTTACAAAAAAGAAAGAAAAAAAATCATCATACTGATTAAATGTTGACAAAAATATTGAACAAACCACTTGTTCGCTGGAGTCCTGGCTTTGATCATCTGCCGATTTTTCATTTGTGTAAAATATAGAGCAACATGTGAAAGGCCCAAACACAGTAAAGTTATGTCCAGCTGAGGCTACATAGCCGTGGATACTATTTATGCAGTGGTAATAAGCACAGCTGAAGCGACATGAGGTAAAGTATGTCCCAATTCTGCCCTCAACACACCTGAACACTTGTTCCCCTTTTTGCTCACCCTTCGACAAACGTAATCAAAGTTCACACTTCAAGGAAGGCCTTAGAGCTTAGGGCTAGAACTGGGACAAGAGGCAAACGTTTCTCATGAGGAGAAGGTTCAAGCAGAAGATTTTACTGACCAAAAGGGAATGGCCATGTTGCAGCCACGCAGACTTCCCTCTGATCTCTCAGAATTCCCTGATTCCCTTTCAGCTTCTCTTGTTGTCAGTACCATAATTAAGGCCTATCTGTGCGTTTCTAAAACAGCGCAATGCCATAAATATTCAAGACTTTATTTGCTCTGGCCCTTGGTCCACCCCTGGAATTGCCTTTATGATCTCTGAAAAACTCCCCACCAGTACTTTGCCTCAACTTTGCATAACTTTCTTTAGAACCATCAGCTGCCTGCACAGAGTTTTTATAATTTATGTTTACAAGTCCGAGCACAAAATGGGTCACTGAGATCCACTGGCCACTTTATGACAAATCCCAGCCTTGCACTGCCAAACACTTGCCACTTTATTAGAAACACTCCCCTTCTACTGCAACTCACTGGCCACTTTATTAGAAACACTCCCCTTCTACTGCAACTCACTGGCCACTTTATTAGAAACACCCTCCTTCTACTGACACTCACTGGCCACTTTATTAGAAACACCCTCCTTCTACTGCAACTCACTGGCCACTTTATTAGAAACACCACCCCTTCTACTGCAACTCACTGGCCACTTTATTAGAAACACCCCCCTTCTACTGCAACTCACTGGCCACTTTATTAGAAACACCCCCCTTCTACTACAACTCACTGGCCACTTTATTAGAAACACCCCCCTTCTACTACAACTCACTGGCCACTTTATTAGAAACACCCCCCCCCCCCCTTCTACTGCAACTCACTGGCCACTTTATTAGAAACACCCTCTTTCTACTGAAACTCACTGGCCACTTTATTAGAAACACCCCCCTTCTACTACAACTCACTGGCCACTTTATTAGAAACACCCCCCTTCTACTGCAACTCACTGGCCACTTTATTAGAAACACCCCCCTTCTACTGCAACTCACTGGCCACTTTATTAGAAACACCCCCCTTCTACTACAACTCAATGGCCACTTTATTAGAAACACCCCCCTTCTACTACAACTCACTGGCCACTTTATTAGAAACACCCCCCTTCTACTACAACTCACTGGCCACTTTATTAGAAACACCCCCCCCCCTTCTACTGCAACTCACTGGCCACTTTATTAGAAACACCCCCCTTCTACTGCAACTCACTGGCCACTTTATTAGAAACACCCCCCTTCTACTACAACTCAATGGCCACTTTATTAGAAACACCGCCCTTCTACTACAACTCACTGGCCACTTTATTAGAAACACCCCCCTTCTACTACAACTCACTGGCCACTTTATTAGAAACACCCCCCTTCTACTGCAACTCATTGGCCACTTTATTAGAAACACCCCCCCTTCTACTACAACTCAATGGCCACTTTATTAGAAACACCCCCCCTTCTACTGCAACTCACTGGCCACTTTATTAGAAACACCCCCCCTTCTACTGCAACTCATTGGCCACTTTATTAGAAACACCCCCCCTTCTACTACAACTCAATGGCCACTTTATTAGAAACACCCCCCCTTCTACTGCAACTCATTGGCCACTTTATAAGAAACACCCCCCCCCCCCCCCTTCTACTGCAACTCACTGGCCACTTTATTAGAAACACTGCCCTTCTACTGCAACTCATTGCCCACTTTATTAGAAACACCCCCCCTTCTACTGCAACTCACTGGCCACTTTATTAGAAACACTCCCCTTCTACTACAACTCATTGGCCACTTTATTAGAAACACCCCCATCTACGGCAATTCAGTGGACATTCTGCAGCAGTTGCACATGAGTCTAAGGTCACCATGCCAAGCATGAGCTAGAGGTGTAAAACTGCTCAGCATTGGGTTGTGAAGCACATGCACTCATGGGAGTGACTGAACTTCATCCAGTACCTTTGGGATGAGCTGAAGTGCCAGAACTAATCATCAGTACTTGACCTCACTAAGATGAGTTCAATTACTGTAGTAAAAGTAGGGCAAACTCCTCATGAATACTCTTGTTTTCAAAAGATATATTGGAACATAAACAAATATATTCCCACATACATATATATTTAACCCTATAGTGTATTGAAATGAAGTGCAAAGAGACAGATCTGTTTATGGAAGATTTCTAGTTCTGCTGCTGTGGGGGAAGAAAAAAAATTACCAGCTATGTATCATGGCAATAAGAGAGGAAATGGTGTTATAGCTCAGCTTCTCTCAGCAACCAATCACATCCTTCTGTGCCAGGATTGAACATCTGTGGGGGCTGCCCTTTTCTGACTTCCTCGCCATGACCATGACCTCCAAATGGTCATCTCAAGCCTCACACACTGACATATGATGATGCAGTATTCTGAATAGTGTATTCAGAAGCCTTCATGAGACTCGCTTTGCCCAGAGTAGGAACTGTTCTCCGTCACAGGTCAGTAGAGCATCACAATGATTTTTAAGCTGTGATTTTAAGGTAAACATATTACACACTGTTCCTTTAAAGATCTATTTAATAACTGAAAATCTAGAGTTATGTAAATTACACAATATGTGTCACAGTTTTAATACATTTAATTCATGTCTTAATACATACTTAATACAAAATACAACACGGACTTGGCATACACTGTTTCCCAAATTTTCAGAGACATTATCAATAGGTTTTATGCAGCTGTCAGAAACAGTGGTTAAAAATTAAAGCCTATCCAAGATTGAAAATGACAGATGCAAGGAGCAATGAGCCCAACCCTGGTAAATCAAAAACACCTGTTGGGAGTGAGGACGATAAATCATTACCTGCCCGTGCGAGATCTGATGCTCATTTAGACGCAGATGGCACTGAAAAACCACTACGTGATTGTACGCCAGTTTTGTAAGTTTGGGATTCACCTATAGTTGGGCAGAGGAAGAACAAAGAGTGCATGTGTGCCTCACCAATAAGTAATAATAAATAAATAATAATAAAAAAAAAAATATATATATATAGTTTGGTGTGTTCTCCCTGTGTCCACATGGGTTTCCTCCGGGTGCTCCGGTTTCCTCCCACAGTCCAAAAACACACGTTGGTAGGTTGATTGGCGACTCAAATGTGTCCGTAGGTGTGAGTGTGTGAGTGAATGTGTGAGTGTGTGTGTGTTGCCCTGTGAAGGACTGGCTCAATGATTCCAGGTAGGCTCTGGACCTCCCGCAACCCAGATAATGAATGAATAAATATATATATATATATATATATATATATATATATATATATATATATAATTATTTTAAAAAAGATACAGCTACACCTGGGCCCAGCAATATTAGTGCACCATTTAAGGTGGACTGGTGCTAGAATGTAAGCACTCATTTAATGTTGCTCTCTCATTCTATTACAGCTTTTACATTTCAGTACATTTTTAAAAATCATCATATATGCTACCAAACACTACTTTTAAATTAATCTTATCATTTTATATGTAGTTTAGACAAGATGCATTGATTTAACAGGCTTTTCAATAATCTTAGCCATATCACATCTTAGCCATAAAGAATCCACTGTGCTTCTGACCGAACCTGGACAAAGGCAGCAGCTGTGTCTGCAACATCATAAATGCTGCCTACTGATGCAGTATCCTGAGGGAGGTAGACGCTGAGTCTACAAAAAAGTCTGCCTGCTTTTTGTTCCTATATTGCCCCAGTTGTAATTATTATAGAAAACTTTAGTGTATTGATATCATGACATACAGCTGAGTTTGAAACATGTCTCAAACACAATTTCTTCATGTCTTACCTGACTGACATATGAGAGAGCACAGGCAGCAAGGCGTTGAGGTGCTATACCTTCTGTTTCAGACAAAGGCAAGGTAGCAACCTCAGTGCCTTGCTGTCCTTGCTCTCTCATGACAGTGATGCAATACATCACAATTTTACCAGGATACCGACAGCTGACGGTGGTGTAACCAACACTTACAGTGCTTCTAATTACAGAGAGGAAATATTTTAAGAAGGAAAACGCAAACAAATGTAATATCAGCCCAACACCATATACATGTGTACTAAGAAAAATGCAAACAAACAAACATAAATAAATAAGTCTTAAATGAATAAACATGCAATTAGCATATTCACTGCAATTGCAGCATAGTTGACTTGGACTTTATACAAATGGTTAGAGAAGCAGGTTTGGGACCAGAAGATTATGGGTTCATTCCCCACAACTGACAGGAACACCCACAGCTGAAGTGTCCTTTAGCAAGGCATCTAACACCCAAAAAGCTCCCCGGGCACAGCGGATGGCTGCCACTGCTCTGGGTGTGTGTGTTCTTTGCCCCTAATCATAAAAATCATGTCATGTAACTGAAAAGAAACAATATTGTAGTGTAATTTTATTTTTTAAAATGGATTCTTAAGAAGTATCCAATAAATGTGTAATGCATGCAAAGCCACACTAGGTAAGATTCTCTCTTTTTGTTCTTGGGCGGGGGTTCCTACCCTAAGCTAAAAGTTACATAGTGCTGTTTCTGTAGTGCTGAGCCAGGAGTAGCAATGACAGAGGCCCCGTTCTCCGTATTACAGCTCACTGGAGCATCACAATCAATCAATCAATCAATCAAAATTTATTTATATAGCACTTTATATATACAAAGCAGATTTACAGAAATATTATCTGGACAGATATGTCGATCAGAAGCCCCACGTGAGCAAGCCAAAAGCGACAGTGGCAAGGAAAAACCCTCTCAAGGCTGAAGAAAGACTCACAAGGGGGACCCATCCTCCTCTGGTCAAACTACTGATAGAAAATAACAGTATCACCAGTTAAATCTGTTATTATGCTACAGTGTAGTTAGTAAAGCATTAATGAAAGAGTGATGGAAGTAATGGTGTTTAAGGTAAAAATAATAATAATAGGGCGGCACAGTGGCGCAGCCAGTAGTCACACAGCTTCAAAGACCTGGAGGTTGTGGGTCCGCTCCGGGTGACTGTCTGTGAGGAGTTTGGTGTGTTCTCCCCGTGTCTGCATGGGTTTCCTCCGAGGGCTCCGGTTTCCTCCCACAGTCCAAACACACACACGTTGGAAGGTGGATTGGTGACTCAAAAGTGTCCGTAGGTGTGAGTGAATGTGTGTGTGTGTGTGTGTGTGTTGTCCTGTGAAGGACTGGCGCCCCCTCCAGGGTGTATTCCTGCCTTGTGCCCAATGATTCCAGGTAGGCTCTGGACCCACCGTGACCCTGAATTGGAGAAGGGTTACAGATAATGGATGGATAATAATAATAATAAAAATAATAATAATAATAATAGTGAATAGTGAAAATAATGAAAACAATTATAATAATAGGTGATCTGGAGCAACAGTTATAGCGCTGGAAGCATCAGTCAGAGTGTTGCTAAAACCATACTTCAGTGTTACTGATGGTGGTGAGTAGTGGTGTGTGATATGAGCGAAAATCAATATCACTATTAATTGTACATTTTACTTCGATTACAATTAATGAACAATTATTTTGTTTTTATTTTCTTGTCCCTAGTTCAGTGGCGAGTCTTGTACTGTAAATATGCTCCAGTATTAATGCTGGAATATTTTTTTCTAATGTTGCTGGGAGCTTGTTCCTTTCTTGTTTTTTTTTAGCACTGTTTATATTTGGTGTGTGAATATGCTTTGGTCTCTGAAACACTGTTTTTTCTCAGTGTTTACATTTTACTTCTTTTTGTTCAGTGTCTTAATTATAGTCAAAAAACAACACGTCAAAACCACAGATGCTGTGTTTTTCTTTGGTACGAGTGGCTCGAGTCGCTTGGTTGGCCTCTGCGTTTAGGTTGCTTCCATGTGGCAGATAGGGGCAGAATCACGTGATTACAGCTTGGTAGCATTGTTTTAAAGGGACTGTTCATGAACATACAGTGGAGACATAACTGAATAAAAATAATCTATATAATTGATATAGACAAAATTATGTTGATTATAAATTCTGATTGTCGATTTTCAATTAATTACTCAGCCCTAGCGGTGGGTAATGGCGAGAGTAGATGGAAATGAACAACTGGTCTGGAGTGCACTGCAGGAGAACCCAGCCGCCAATCTTCCTTCAAAGGGCCGTCATATTTTTTCAGAAAACAGTAAAAAGGAATTATTTTTGTTACGTGCATAGAAAAGCGTATGTGAATATTTCCATTAGTGTAGTGACACCAGCAGATCTGACTGTAACAGAATGACTGGAAGGAGGGAAACCAGAAGGAACACAGACATTAGAGCATCCTGAGACAACAGAATCCATCTGCTCCACCATCCACAAACTAGAGTGATTGTGAGCACAGCATCCAATGATTTTGAAGCTGTAATTTTAATGTAAAAATCCTTCCTAGTGTTGCTTTAAATGGAAAGGTCAATGGTTACTTTCGGCTGCTGAGGATGAAGTAATTCATCACCAAAGTGTATCTGTTAATATTGTTTATGAATAAAATGTACCTCTGTTGATGGCAGTGTCAGTAATGTTACCCAGGATACACAGACAAACTATAGATACATCAATGATGCAAACAGCAAATTAATAAAAGCAAAATGTGAGGCTCTAGCTCGCCTAAGAACACTTAGATGTGTGATATTCTTCACTTTATGGGTTTAGATGGTATTCTTGGGGAAAGAAAACCATCAGCTAGTTAACATTATGCTAATTGCTCAGTCAACAGAGAGCATCCAGCCTTCTTCAGATAAAGAAAGTGTGAAAACTTTCAGCCTGGTGTGAGACTGTATTGGAGTGTGAAAGGCAACATTTGGAGGCCAGTAAAACTGAAGACTGTGAGTAGTTTTAAAAGCTGGACTGATGGCTTTGCTAAGTCTGCTCATTATCTTCTTTAGAAAGCACTGCTGGTGTGTTTATCTTTCATTGGTTTATTCTCTCTGTTCTGTGACAGAGCTGTCAACTCTTTATTTAAATCTTTGCTACATCCATCCACTCGCCAAATCCTCTAGCTGCAGATGCAACAACAGTTCTCCAGGAAGGTCTTTGAATTGAATCCTTGCTGTGAGGATTTTAATTCTGTATGAGATCAGGTAGTAAGTTCTGGATGAGCTCACTCCGGAGAACGCTGTTCAACAACTTCACAGCCAGCGATGGGGGTGCTATACCACTCTAGTCTGTGCTTAGCATTGAACATTGTGCCCTTAAGCTCATGCTGCTTAGGGCCCGGTAAATTAACGAAGGCCCCCTCGCCTCCCCTTCACGTCAAGTTAAAGAAGATGAAGCGAAACCTTCCTTCAGAATATAAGAGGAAAATAAAAAAGACTCCACGAAACATAGCTGCAGGAACAGCAGTGAAGTAAACCTGCGACTGTTCTTCTCGAGGTTCTATTGTTAATAAATAATTGTCTACAAACATAGCCGCAGGTAACATATTTAGTGGAGGCGTGTACTGTTCTGCTGCTCTCCACGACCATGAAAGTATCATGAACCAAATTTTGAAGCTGAAAACAAACTGATGTTTTTATACTCGTACTAGTACTCGTTTAAACTTCCCCGTACACATATACTCTAAAATTACCTTACTATTCCATTTGACATTTTTAAAAAACATGACATAGTTACTTCCAAGTGCTAAGTTAAGTTCTTCCAAGTTTCAGTTCCACCTTAAATGACTAAGGCTGATTTGGATGCTGGAGGGCTGATCACAAATTTAATTATGAGAAAACTGTCTATCTATATAGTTTTTTGAATAAATATCACTTGTTTACATCTCATTTTATTCTGTATGTGTTTGTTTATTCAAAAGCCAAATAATAAAGGGGAATACTAGTGGAGAGTCATGTGCAGCTGTCAAAAATGGTCCCCTCTGGCTCACAGAGTTCAAGTAGGAGGGTCCCTTTTCAAAATTTAGCTTAGGGCCCCAGGAAAGTCTGGACCAGCTCTGACTACTGTGGCTGCTTTTCTGTGGAGATTGTCCAAGCTTTTGTCAGCAATGAGTCATCTTAAAGTAGCTGAATTCATTTGTTCATTCTGATCAGGGTCACAGTGAGTCCAGAGCTCACCCAGAACAAGTTGCTGAAATATTAGCAATGATTTTAATGGAGTATCCATAAATGTTTGGACATACAGCATGTGTTTCAAGGCTGACTGCCGTACAGCAGCCTGTGTGGATGTCTGTACAATGGAATTGATCAGTCCTCAGCCAAAATCAATACAGACAAGGCAGCGACAGAATCTCATTAAGGGACGGTGGATAGTTAAGACATCAACAGAGCCATTCTTACAGGATTCGCCACATCTCAGTGTCTTTAGACTCCCACTGGAGTGTTTGTCCAAGCATTTTGACTGCAGTGGAGCCCCAGCCTGGGACATGTAGAACTCATTGGACATAGCTATAATCTGCTCTGAAAAAAAACTTGCACTATATACACACTAGTCTTTTAATATTACATTCACTGTTTTATTCACATGGCTTTCACCATTTTGATTAAAAAATAGTAAAACTAGCAAAAAATAGTAAAAATTAAGAACATTTAAAAAAGTAAAACACTGTAAAGGAGTTTTAAATTTAAATAATAAATAATAATATTGCCCTGTGAAGGACTGGCATCCCCTCTAGGGTGTGTTCCTGCCTTGCACCCAGTGATTCTGGGTAGGCCCTGGACCCTCCACGACCCTGAACTGGATAAGGGTTACAGACAATGAATGAAAGAATTAATAATATTAATAATATTACAATTTATAAACTCTCATAATAAAATAAAAATGACCATTACTGAATTAACTTTTTATTGGCTTCGTTTCACAAGGTTGCATTAAGATTAATAATACAGTAATATAATACAAATAAAATAAAATAAAATACAGCATTTACAGAGACACTCAAAATCACACACCTGCTTGAAATACACCAGTCATTAGAGGGATCCATTCATGGCTAAAATAGGACACAATTCATCCATCCATCCATAGATAATTTGAGGTTTTTTTTTAAGGAATAAATGAATTGTTTGCAAAAATTATTTTAATATTTAATATTGTAAATGTTATTATTATTATTATTATTTTTGGTTTTCTGAAGTCTTCTAGATGGGAGCATGGGAGCAGGTTAAATAGAACAGAGGATGAGTAGATAGCTTGGTTCTATCCTTAATTTCAAGGAAACCATACCAGGTTTAAATATTATATGTTAAAACTCTCTAAAGTATATCTTCTCCCAGAGAGGCTGTTTAGTTTCCTTAGCAGATTGTTTGGTTGCATGGTCTTTTAAAAAATGTATTCAGAGTTACTTGTAAAGCTCAGACTACTGTCAAATAGGATGTCAAAATACTTCAAGTTCTGCACAATTCCAGCAGGCTTATTTTCAGTCTTTACCCTGTTTAAAGCAGACGTAATGTTACTGCCATCAATTACAATCTCCTTTGTTTTACTACTATTTAATAATAAGAGCACTATCTGAACACCATCTAATTAAGTTATCAGACTGATTAAATATGCAACCTCCTTACAAGTATTCCCTTCTTGAAATAAACCGGCCAGGGCCAGATTTAATATTTATAATTCATTTATTCTTTTACAGGCACTCCTCTCTGTTTGATCTGAATTCAACATGTTGTTGTTTTTGCCTTGCTTCCTTCCTAGAGATTAATTACAGTCTGACTTTTCTGCAGTTTTTCAGCAAACTCTGTGGTTTTCTGACCATTTTCTGAATTAAAATATATATGATTTTTCATGTTTTGAGAAGAAAAAAAAAAAAACAGGAGCTTGCCCAGGCACTCTCACTCCTTTCCTTTGAAGGAGACTTAGAAGCCCACTCCCCACAAAGTGCAGAACACAAAGCTGCAACAAACAAGTTAATGAATGAACGCATGCATGAACGAGACTAGCCTGGGTTTGGCCTCCTTTAGTGGATGAGAACTGAGAGGTGGCCAGCAATAGAACTATATTCTGAACCTCCATGACATTGTACTGAGAGCTCATGGGTTCTGTACTGCACTATCACTGTATGCCTTGCCAGGCAGGAGTCACCAGTCACTGGCGGGCAGCAGAGGAGCCTGCATGTTACTTCTGGGGCAGGAATGCACACCAAACTCCTCATAGACTCAAAGACAGGAATTTATTTTCAATGTAAGGTTGGGAATATAATTACAGCACCATTTAGCATGGTACACCATTTAAGGTGGAATGGACTTCTGCCTGAGATGACTGGCTTGTTGTTAAAAATAAAATGAAATTACTAAACCAGCTCATTTCTACAGCCACGCATGTGTTTACAAGAGCATAAACTGTTAGCCCCTTTAGCTTGCATTTCAGTCTTCACTAACTCTGGTGTGGTTCCAAATCTCACCGCCCCATCCCGATGTAACCTTCCCTGGTTTCGAGGGTACACTGTAAAATTCCTGATGATTGATGGTACCGTTTTGATGTTAATTACTCATTAATTTATTGTATTTAACTGCTTATCAGGTTCAGTGCTTTACAGTGAAACCTTTTCATGTCTAGCCATAGCTGATGAAAATTTATCTGTGTCTGTTTTGTTATGTTTCCAGATGAAGTCGACAGAAGTGGACCAGGGCCTTTTCACAGACAGCTACTGCAAAGTGTGCAGTGCCCAGCTCATCTCCGAATCCCAGAGAGTTGCTCACTATGAGGTCAGTAGGGTCCTGTGCTGACCTGTCTGACTGTGTGTCTTCTTGCCTGTCTGTTGGTTCAGCCGTTCATCTCTCCATCTGTTGGCCTGTTTTGATGTCTGTCCTCTGCCTGTTTTGTGTGGTCATTTTCTAGGCTGGACAGCTGAGAGATGGATTTGGCCTTAAGTGAAGCTCAAAGTTATTTTAAGGTCAGAAAAATAAGTCTGGTGCTGATGGGGGCTGATGGGGTAGTGTATGTTCACTATGTAAACCTCAATTTGGCTCTGTCTCACAGCTGTACTATGTGGCCAGCTGTTCATCAACTGCTCAAACCGCAGAAGGTCAAAATCTTAGTTTGGAAGATCTGTGTAATAATAATATGATGTATGCAGCTGTTACATTATGCCAACTACCAAAATTCCAGGGGGGGAATAACTGAAAAAGGCAAAAAAAGGCAAAAATAAATAAATAAATGGAAGCCCATTAATCATATTAGAAATATGCATTGGTAACTGTAATAATAGGCATAATTTACACAATGGGTGCTGGGGATACATCCCCACCATTTTGAAAGTATGCTCTGAACATTATGTTATGTGTAATAGCTTACTGAATATTGCAAATCACACTGGATTCATGTTATTGTAAGACTGCCGGCACTTGTCTGATAGTCCTGTTTGCTCTTTGGTGTTTTGTTAAAAAATGGTCTTCTCTGCTGCTCGCTGCTAAATACACAACTCTTGCCCACTTCTTTATAATACTGTCTATGTATAATATTACACTGCACTTAGTTTGAGTGCATGCAGCACAAAATAAACAGCATTGTGCTTTAGAATTTCAGCTTATAAAATGAGAAATATTATTGAAATATTATATACTTATAGAAATATAAGTATAAAAAACTTTGTCTGGTACCTCTTCCCTGGTAAACTGGACCTGAAATAGGTAACGAGACACTTGTCGAAACAGGCTACGACTGAGACCAGTGTGCTGAGACCACACCATTGACCTAAACTGTATAGTTGTTCTCAGCAACACTTTAAAGTGAAAGTATGCTCATGACTGTAATTAATATAGTGGAAAACAACAAAATCACAGAGGCCATATCAGCTTTACTGTCATACGTCAACTTGTCTTAAGGAGTTTTTACACCGAGTCGATTTTCACGCATGAAAAAAACATTGCTGCCTCTCACAGCACCGCTAAAGCAGTATACTATATTCTCTTTGAGAAGTGGCCAGTCCGGAGCAGAGCTCATAGATCCCGCACTCCGAGGTCCTGCCTGTCATCCCTCTGTCCAATCATTTTACAGTACACGGTGTGGCCAAGTTTACAGTGTTTCGCAGCCATGAAAGGACCAGGTGAACATAGTTAATGTTATATTTTACCAGACCTCAAAAGCCCAATTGCCCTTCTAAAAATATCCATGACCAGAGACGGAGCAAAATGAGAGGAAATATTGGCCTTATGTTTGAAAAGTGGAGGCAGTTTAGATGCAGCAACACTACAGGACAGAGCTGGCTAATTTCCTCCTAACAGCATATAATTTCTGAAGTAAATATAGAAGTACAGACGCCTATGTATAGATTAAAAGGAGTAAACGCCATAGTTTGTGTGATTTATATATTATAGAAAATGAGGCATAGCGACGTCTGAAAGGTGTTAGGACAGTGTTTTGTGTATTTTTTACGAAGAAGGTACATAACGTGATTGAAAAGTGTAAATACCACTGTTTGTTTGTTTTAAAGAAATTGATGCAGATTCATCCGTGGTATGTGTGTGTTTTAAACAAATTAATGAGTAAATTGTGTTTGAAAGACCTTGCATATTCACCTATTTAATGTGGAGACATCTGAGACATCAATTTTGGTAGTACACAGCAAATATAAGCATTTTTCTAGTAGATGGATGTTTTGGTGACATGATGTGCACTTGGTCGTGTGTTTTAAATGGATAAAATGGGGAATAATAATTGTTTCAAAACGAGTTTTGTTTATAAAACCTAGCGCTAGCTTTAGCTTCGTATAGAGGTTTAAGGTGGAAATGAGAATTCAATAAGAAGCTGGAGAACAAAGCAAATAAACTGACCCATTTAAGGTGGAACTAAATGAATACAACATTTGTGAATAATTGGTTGAATAATACAATTTGTTTGTGTGACTTAAATAGATAACATGGAATAACAGTTGCACACAATAAAGGCTTGTAAATGCAGGGAAATGGCAGCCGCATGCTCACTTTTTCGCGTAGGTAGATGTTTTAGTGAAGCGAAGAACACTTTTCTGTGTAAATGTGTTAATTATGGCACATTCTTAGCTGTTACTGCTCAAGTTCTTACACTCGTGTCTTGCTTGTCCGTTCAGTTTTCATCAAACTGGCAACCTGCCCGAGCTTAACGTCTAGGGAGGAGGGTGAGGAGGCATACGGCTCTCTCCACTGTTTTGAAACTGTATTATAGTTCTGATTTTAAACGCTTGGTGTCAGTATTGCAGATTGCTCCTTTAACCAGCTCAGGTCAACAGGTAGAAAAATCGATGTTTTATTAATTTTACAAATACAGTGCCTTGCGAAATTATTCGGCCCCCTTGAACTTTAACCTTTTGCCACATTTCAGGCTTCAAACATAAAGATATAAAATTATTTTTTGTGAAGAACCAACAACAAGTGGGACACAATCGTGAAGTGGAATGAAATTTATTGAATGTGTCAAACTTTAACAAATAAAAAACTGAAAATTGGGGTGTGCAATATTATTCGACACCCTTGCATTAATACTTTGTAGCGCCACTTTTTGTTGCAATTACTGCTGCAAACATACAGGTATGTCTATCAGTTTTGCACATCAAGAGACTGAAATTCTTGCCCATTCTTCCTTGCAAAACAGCTTGAGCTCAGTGAGGTTGGATGGAGAGCGTTTGTGAACAGCAGTCTTCAGCTCTTTCCACAGATTCTCGATTCGATTCAGGTCTGGACTTTGACTTGGCCGTTCCAACACCTGGATACGTTCATTTGTGAACCATTCCATTGTAGATTTGGCTTTATGTTTTGGATCATTGTCTTGTTGGAAGATAAATCTCCGTCTCAGTCTCAGGTCTCTTGCAGACTCCAACAGGTTTTCTTCCAGAATGGTCCTGTATTTGGCCCCATTCATCTTCCCATCACTTCTGACCATCTTCCCTGTCCCTGCTGACGAAAAGCAGCCCCAAACCATGATGCTGCCACCACCATATTTGACAGTGGGGATGGTGTGTTCAGGGTGATGAGCTGTGTTGCTTTTAAGCCAAACATATCGTTTTGCATTTTGGCCAAACAGTTCAATTTTGATTTCATCTGAACAGAGCACCTTCTTCCACATGTTTGGTGTCTCACAGGTGGCTTGTGGCAAACTTTAAATGATACTTTTTTATGGATATCTTTCAGAAATGGCTTTCTTCTTGCCACTCTTCCATAAAGTCCAGATTTGTGCAGTGTACAACTGATTGTTTTCCTATGGACAGACTCTCCCACCTCAGCTGTAGATCTCTGCAGTTCATCCAGAGTGATCATGGGCCTCTTGGCTGCATCTCTGATCAGTCTTCTCCTTGTTCGAGATTAAGGTTTAGAGGGACGGCCGGGTCTTGGTAGATTTGCAGAGGTCTGATACTCGATCCATTTCAATATGATTGCGCGCACAGTGGTCCTTGGGATGTTTAAAGCTTGGGAAATCTTTTTGTATACAAATCCGACTTTAAACTTCTCCACAACAGTATCTCAGACCTGCCTGGTGTGTTCCTTCGTCTTCATGATGCTCTCTGCGCTTTGAACAGAACCCTGAGACTATCACAGGGCAGGTGAATTTATACGGAGACTTGATTACACACAGGTGGATTCTATTTATCATCATCAGTCATTTGGGACAACACTGGATCATTCAGAGATCCTCACTGAACTTCTGGAGTGAGTTTGCTGCACTGAAAGTAAATGGGCCGAATAACATTGCACGCCCCACTTTTCAGTTTTTCTTTGTTAAAAAGGTTTGACACATCCAATAAATACTTCCGCAAGGCACTGTAAATCTTGAAGCATTTAATTAATGAAATAGTTAGTTAGTTTATATTTTTATTATTATTTGTTTTGTAAAGTTTTTTTTGACATTTTATGGTAACGGTTGTATAGTATTAAAATTGAAAGTTGTCATATTATTAAAAAACAATAGTATGAAAATACCAAGTGAGAAAAATGTTTGTGTCGTATTAATGTCATATTAAAGTTTTGGGTTGTTTTTTGGTTAAATAAAAATACTATTGTCATTTTCAAAACTATACAACAGTTAACATGACAAAAGAGCAGGAGAATGTTTGAATAATGAATTACAATTATGTGTTAAATGCTTCAAAGCACATTAGTACACCTAAAAGTAATGTAGGATTTTACTTAATCCAGCACAGTCTATGTTCTCATTTGTTTTGCTATTCTTAATTGATTAGATGAATTAAGATACATTTTCAAAGAGGAAATCAGTCATTTTCTCCAAAGACAATTTTTCTCATTATAAAACAGCCATAGGTGGTGTCTTTTCCATTATTTTTGCTGCATCAGAGAATCTGTATTATGTCCCCATTTGGGGGATCTACTCTCTGGTGCATAAACTGGAAAATTCAAAGACTGCATCATTATTTCTTACCCAAGAATTCCAGATTATTTTGTAACATAGAATATTCACTTTAATAATGTTGGTAAAAATTACCTGCTCATTTCAGTCAATGGCAAATTAACAAACTCGGCACAGGCCTTGTTCCAATCTACATTCGGGACTCTGTCCAGCCTACCCTTCTGGTCAGCAAGCTGGGGAGGGTGATGTATGAGAGTTTGTGAAACATGGTCAGTGTGTGGGAGGGATAAGCCTGTCCGACCACAGTGCCACAGAACCGTAATCTGAACTAGCGTTGGATGGGAATGCTGGGAATTTGCTGTGACAGCTCCTGGAAATAACTAGGAGAGTGTGTATGTGTGTTAAGTGTAAAATATTCATGCTGTTTTGGTTCAGTTGTGTGTGTGGTGTGTGTAATACATGGCCTGTCGCCTCCTGTGCTAGGGTCCACAGACACACTGGTCACATAGAGAGCCAGGATGGTCAGGACCTTGCATCCATATATATATATATATTCATTCATTCATTTATTGTCTGTGAAAGCTCATCCAGTTCAGGGTCACGGTGCTCAGGGTCAATGCTCAGGATCTAATATGACCACTATGAAGCAGGTATGATTTAGGTGGTGGTTCATTCTCACCGCTGCAGTGACACTGATGTGGCAGTGGTGTGTTTGTGTGTGTTGCGCCGGCGCGAGTGGACCAGACACAGCAGGGCTGCTGGAGTTTGGAAACTGTGTCTCCTCACTGCCCATTCTGTTAAACAAAGTGGACCAAAGAGGTGCAAAATCAGATGTAATATCAGACACAGTAGCTCATCTGTTGCTGCACAGTTTGTGTAGGTCCTTTTCTAGTCCATCAGGACCCCACCTACAGGATGCTGTTGGCAGGATATTTTTGGTTGGTGGACTATTCTCAGTCCAGCAATGACACCAAAGGCTTTAAAAAATCCAGCAGCACTTTATAACAAATTAAACACAATCTCTTGCAAATCAATTGTCTTTGTTAGTGCGTGACTTAGCGAAAGAGCATGAGAGAGACACACACACACAGTGAGAGAGTGACAAAGACAGCATTGTGATTTGTCTCTCTTGTGCTTATTAGACCTGTGAGGTTTCTCTGTGAGCACATCTTCACTCTTTATCAGTTTAGAGCCGTGCAGCGTTCAAAAAAAGAAAAATATAAAACACATTTCAGATTAGGGGGCTGCACGGTGGTGCAGCAGGTAGTGACGCAGTCACACAGCTCCAGGTGACTGTCTGTGAGGAGTGTGGTGTGTTCTCCCTGCGTCCGTGTGGGTTTCCTCCGGGTGCTCCGGTTTCCTCCCACGGTCCAAACACACATGTTGATAGGTGGATTGGCGACTCAAAAGTTTCCATAGGTGTGAATGTGCGTGTTGCCCTGTGAAGGACTGGCGCCCCCTCCAGGGTGTATTCCCGCCTTGCGCCCAGTGATTCCAGGTGAGCTCTGGACAGAATATAACAAGAGTAAAACAAGCCATAGGAAAGTTTCAAATAAATTCGAAAAGCTACAAGCCCCGAGACCAATCAAAAAGAGATGTGTTTAATAATCCATTTTTTTTCCTCAGATCTGCTACCTCCATTAAATTAGTTTTTGCAAAGTGCGATGTCTGAGTAATTGTTTGCACTTTATGATTTTCAAATGAATAGCTCATTCGGCAGTGTTGGGGTCAGTGATGATGCTTGTGAGAACATCAGCAGCTTCTCTGTTTAAAGTTGTTGTTTTTTTTATCTATTTTTTTCAGTAAGAGCTTCTCAACAGATCCATATTCTTTTAGATGCATATTGTTAAGTTGTCTCACAGTGGAAGGATGGACTTAAACAGCTCTATGTGAAGTGATAGTGGAGCTTGATTATGTCCTGTCTCTAGGTGCTCTGCCAGGTGTTGCGCGGTTGTTGGGAGTCATTTTCTGTTCATTTTTCTTTTGTCTAAGTGGATTTTCTTAATATCTGCTTTAACAGATTATAGCTGTTAAGGACTGGGAATTAAACAGATGAAGGGCGGTCTTTGCACAGTGTTTTTTTTTTTATTATTCTAATATTTATTTATTTATTTATTTATTAATAAATGCACATACACAATCACAAGTGTGCACACACACACACACACAAACAAATGTTGTTTTCCTTCATCATCTCCCCCAATTTAACTTGTTTATTCTTGATAAAATTTAAAGGCCTTTTCGTTTCATCTCATCTTTTCTCTCTACCTCTCTAATTCACTCTCTCTAATTCTCTGTATGTCTTCCTGTCTCTCTCTCTCTCTCTCTCTCTCTCTCTCTCTCTCTCTCTCTCTCTCTCTCTCTCTCTTCTCTCTCTCTCTCTCTCTCCCCCTCTGTGCCCAGGCTGCAGCTGGTCTGTCTTTTCCCCAGCTCCATCAGACAAAACATTAGCGAGATTCAGGCCTGATTAATCAAGCACCTTATTACTTTTGGATCCCCTTACCACTTCCCTTAAACCCAAGAGTCAATTTGTATGCATTCGATCTGAAGCTCTTTTCATTTTGGACAAATGTGCTGGCAGCTTTAATAACTCAGCATGGCGTCAGTGGCACTCTCTCAGAATAAAAGGTACTTAACTGTCACTGTTGCTCCACACGACTCATTTAAGGTACACAATTCCACCTTGTTCTTTTTGGAAATGCCCTCCCAGTTTTTTTTTTCCACTCTCCACTGTTTAGTCATTGCTAAGCTCCACTATCACATGCCACTACCAAGCTGAAAGGGTGAAGGCTGGGTACGTCCTCTAAGATTGTTTCTAATGAAGTGACATCTGTGACACTACACGCTTGCAGGAGAACACTACCTATGCCACATCTGTTCTGTTGGCTTGAATAACAGGATTAGCAGTTAGAGTCCTCTTCCAAGTGAGACCTTGTGTCCTTTCAAACTGCGGCTAATATGACATCCCTGGCAATTCAGCACACTTGGCAGAGAACAGTAGCTGCCAATTGTTCCATTACTTGACAAATGCCCTCTGTCTAACCTCTCACTGAATGATGCGGGAAAGGGAGGGACATCCTACCCTCCCAGAGTGAGAGCAAATTAAGATTAAGCCAACACTTTTGACAGTTAGGCACTTGGTCACAACTGGACCAGGAACGCTACAGGTACGATTTGGCATTTTTGCTCCTGGGCTCCCCCTACAGTTGCACGGTGTAATTCACTTTTACAGCACTGTCCTGGCATCATGGGGGAAGGAGTTGGGGGTGGTTTCCCCACCCTCATTAAGAAGTTACATAGTGCATTTTCTCCAGTGCTGTGCCTGGTGTAGCAATTACAAGCATTACAATTGTCCTGTTTAGAAGTCAGTGGAGCATCACACTGATTTTGAAGATGCAATTTTAAGGTAAAACTACAACCCAGTATACATTTAGGACCACTGTTGGGCCACTGTTTAGGAGACATTTACACTGTTTGTACCTTGACTGTAAAATACCCCTTAAGGGGAAAGGGGAAATGTTATATAAGAGCAAATATACTCTACAGTCAAATCTGTGTAGACACCCACTCACCTGTACGTGTGTGTGTGTGTGTCTGAGCATCCCATTATGTGGTCAGTGCTTGGAAAATCCACATATGCAACTGAATGCCTGCTTCAGGAATGGGTGAACCCTAAACCAGAGCAGAGATTACTTATTAAAAGAAGTGTCTAAAAAATGTTGGCATTTCATATAGAAATGAAGAACTGTCTGAAGTTCAGAGGTTTTGATTGGAGGGAGGGGGGAGTAAATAAATAAATAAATAAATAAAACATGCAAAGAGGCTTTAGCACCATGGGTCTCAGTTTTACGGTGTATGCTGAGAGTGCAACTATTTTCCTACGCAATGAGCTTTTAATCCTTACTACCAGAACATCAAAGAGAAAGACAGGATGAGAGACAGCAAGCAGAGAGAGAGAGAGAGAATGCAAGTGTGTTCAGAAAAGGAGTTCAAAAGCATTAGTGCTAAAAAAAAGTTACATAACCTTTAATCTTTTATTATTATTATTATTATTATTATTCAGTGTATTCATTATACATCACATGCCTGTGTTCATTCTGTCTGTCTGTCTGTCTGTCTAACTATCTATCTATCTATCTATCTATCTATCTATCTATCTATCTATCTATCTATCTAATATTCATTCATTCATCTTTTGTATCTACTTCATCCTGTTCAGGGTTGAAGTCTGTAGACCACTCTAAAGACACACCCACATTTTCACTTTGTCAAATTTCACAAAGCCAATCCATCCACCATGCATTTTTTGGACTGTGCTTGGAAAATGGTGCATCTGGAGGCAACCCACGCTGACAAAGGGAGAACACCCTGTTGGATTGAGGTGTTTATTGAGCTTATTGAGAATGAATTAGACAGAGTCACGTGTGTGTGGAGAGTATAAGGATGTTTTATTTGAAAGTGGAGTTGGATAAGTTTACAGAGATGTTACTTGGTTGTGACTTGGTCATTTTCTCCCACCATCAATGGGAGCAAACACATATTATAGAAAATGTTATCACCCTCAATTGTTTGAGAAACAATCTCCCCTCCCCCAAGCATCAAGGTTATGAACCGATGATACACAGGCAGAGAAGAGACAAACAACTCTGAAAGAGTTCACAGTGACCTAAAGCAAAGTTTAAGAGAATCAGAATTAAATATAGAATTATTATGAAATGAACCACTTTCCAACAGCACCAACGTTTCACAGACGAGGCGAGGATTGATCCCAGAACCTCAAAGTCATAGAGTACCATTAAAGTTCAAGATTGTCATCATCATCACTATCATCTTGTCCGTTTTCCATTTTCCACCTTAAGTAGCAAAGCAGGCACATACTGGCAGCTTCTACACCCTTTAACCCCCTGGAGTCTGAGGGGTTTTCAGACACCCTGGTGTAGTCTGACATGCCTTGATTGTTTTACAAATTGTACGCATCTGAGAAAAAATCATTTCAAAGTGTTACACATGCATTTTTCAGAACTATCTCTGCAACAACAGTGTTGAATCAGTAAGAGTGTCATACATCTACATTTTGATTAAATTTACTCTAAACTTAGACTTTCCAAAAACCTATTTTCAGAAGTGCTGATATACTGTGAAAAAACACATTCTAAACATTTCTCACCTTTGAGGTCGGCTATGCCGCCGGCGGGATAAAATTGAAATAAAAAATATAAATAAATAAAGACACACTTCCTGTGGTTATTTGGGCTGAATGGTTATTATATAATAGTGTTATAGCATAGTTGGTTACACTACTCTCCTACACTGAAGAGAAAATGGTGTTTGATTCCTGACATCAGCAAATTCTCAATACTTTGTTGGTAAGAAACCTAAGGCGAGACTCTCCACTTATAAAATGATTATGTCCACCAAGTACTGTAAATGTCAATGTACTGGCCACTAGCTGGACACTGCAGATAAAATCCACAGGGTGCTATACTACATTCCCATACACTATCTGCCAGATTGAATACAGCTTTTAAACCCTAACAAGGTTAAGATTTTTATTGGCTCTAGATAACAACGTCCTCTAAGAGCTGTAAACGTCCCCTGACCATTGCTTAGAACTGGACCCCGCAGATCAATTCCACAAGAAACTACCAGGATTCTGAATGATCTCTTCAAGACAGCATACGACCTTTGACCAAACAAGGTTAAAGATCTTTTAAATGTGAGAACGTCAGTCCTGTTTGCATCCAAATGAAACAAATAGGAATAGGTCACATGCACCCTTGGTGTCCTATAAGCCCTTCCAAATACAGACACTTTGATCTCTTTCGGTTTTGCTACAGTGAATCTGTTTCTCTCTCTCTCTCTCTCTCTCTCTCCCCCCCCCCCCCCCCCCCCTCACCCTCTCTGTTCTGACAGCTTCCAGAATCAGCACTCTCTGCTCTTACATATGTATGAAAGGTGAGGAAAGGGGAGAGGGAACAACAGAGACTTTAATATTTCCTGTCCGTCACGCTAATATCGGCAGCCTTCAAGGACACTCCCGCCCCCTGCCAAGTGGCCCACTTCTGTCTGTCTGTCTCCCAAGGCCTGACTTACCAAAGTATGCATTGTTGAAGGTCTCCCGTACCTGTACTTTCTGTACAAGACCACTCATGTCTACTTCCTGCCCATAGTTGGAATTCCAAGTGCAAGGTTGGTTTGTGGGAGAAATAAGTGGAAACTTGTAAACAAAAGGTTTTAATACCAAATAGAGTATGTCCTACTGACGTTTGCATCCAAATATTACTGGAGTCTCTGAATCCTGAGTTCATTAAGAAGCTTAAATATGAGTTGTGCTAACACTGACAAGTGAATTTGATGGCATTCATTCACATGAAGGTGAATGAGGTCAGGTAATGATGTTGGATCAATAGTTCTGGATCTCAAATGCCATGCCAATAAATCTTAAAAGGTATTGTACTCATGATCCCCCCAAAAAATAAATAAATAAAAACCCACTGTTCCACAGCTAGCTGATAAACATCTAGCTGATGCTTGGGATTGAACATAGTGACATTATAGGCTCATTCCATGATAAGGAATGACTACAGATGTTTGGATATATAGTGTATCAAAGAGACCACTAATCTAGAAGCACAATATTTTTATATTACTTAAATGCTCCCAGTTCTTGGTCAAACCAAACATTGGGTTAACATTAGTCCAGTTGTGCTGGACTGCCTGAGCCACTCAGGTTAATGAGCAACACTCAGAAATGATAAGTTCAAAACACAGCTTATGCCACATAAATATGAGCTGTGACCCGCAGAGCTTTTTTACTAATGCTAATATAATGGACTACAGCTTCTTGCCTTTAAAGCTTAGTCAGTGTATCTTGTAAAGCTCTTCTCTCTACTCTAGCATTTTCCCCTCTGTTTTCGTGGCTACGGGCTTCCCCCTCTCCTCCTCCGAGCGATACGCCACTCTCCATTAAGGGGAAGTGTGTTGATGCTGTCCACAGGGACCATGCATCACCCGGCCCACTGCTGCTGACCTTAAAACAAGTCCATTCAGACACAGTGAGACACAGCACACTCATTCAGATCAGCAGAGACCAGTACACAAGAGTAGAGCCATGCTAGTGATGCTAGTGTCCATGCTAGCAATTTAATCTCATTGTCTTTTCACCTGCAGAAGTTGAGCTTTTGCTCTTTGTTGTATGTTGTAGATAATTACATGGCAATTACACCAGTTATAAAACTAATGTTTACAGTCAACTTTTTCTAGCCTCTGTGTATATCAAAGCCTTTGACTATACAGTTAATTATAAAATCGTTGTGGTATTTGCAGTATGATATAGTTATTACTATTTAATTGCATGTAATTGTGCTATTTATATAAAGAATAACTGACTGTTGTTCTGCAGCATTAATAAATAACCATTTATATGTTTGTTTCTTACACAAAAAATAAGTTCCTATATAATTAGAGAATACAGATAAGTAATTAAGCGATGTTCATGTACAGGATAATAACAACAGCCAATAACTAGATTAAATTATATGTATTGTGTATCTGTACCTATGTGGTTAATGAAAGATATATAATTAAGTGTGGTTGATTTAGTATAACACAATAAACTGTGGAATTTCTAAACGTGAAATTAGGGCGTCCCCTCAAGGGTGTTTAATTCCAGGTAGGCTCCGGGCCCACTGCGACCATGAACTGGATAAGCGGTTACAGAATAAATAAATGAACTAATTAATGCATGAATTAAATTAGTATAGTAAATAAAAACTATGACATACCTATTAATATGTAATGACATAATAATAGGCAACTTAAATAACATAGTTGCAGTGCTCCACGGTCAAATGCTGGGGGCTTTATACCCCTCTGTTTGACTGTATTGGGCCTGGTGGGCATGTGCAGCTGGTCCAAAGCGCCCCATTCCAAGCTGTTCTGTAGGCATCCTACACCAGACGTTAGCAAGAATGCACTTATCATTAGATGTTTTCAAAAAGGTTTGAACATATCTTCCAGTAGCTTCATCTTGGCTTGTTCAGTTTCAGGATGAGGGGGAACAGGCTGTGATTTGGACTGGCTCTGTTAATGACTCCTTCCGTGTCATTACCCCGTTGATGATCAGCATCACTGTTTAATTGTCCTGTTAAATTTGGCTGTCACAATTAGCTTCAGTACAATTACTTACGCTTTCTCCAGAGCAGCTTCTGTGTGACCAGGAGACTGTGGCATAACACAGTCAACACGTTTACTATACACTTTACAACCACTCTCCAGCATCCTTGCCATTAACCAAAGCGTCATGCCTCCAACTGAAATTATTTGGACATAGCAGATGTGCGAGGACCACTCGCTAATCAGTGCCTGTTATTCCACCCACACAGGCTGAAAAGTTCCAGCCAAAAACGAATAAATGAGCTTTGTGTGGGAGAGAGACACATGATAATTGGATTTCTTTCAAGATGAATGCTATTTGTTTTCAAGGAAGTGTAATTGTATGAATCCCATGACCAGCTGAAGTGATTATTCCTTAACATCAAAGCAAGTTATGATAAACATACAGTAATTAATAAAATCAGCCGTGTCTTACTCTGAATTGAAACAGTACAGACTGTAGTGATTTCAGATGCAGTTTTAGGAGTAACAAGCTGATCAGGCTGATTATAAGCTGTCTGGAAGTGCTTAGGTTTTGATTTATGAATACATTATTCAGTGTTTATTATTAAGTCCTTACATACTATGCTATCAAATTCCAAAAATCTTACTGCATAGCTCAGGTTTTGTGTTCTAGCCTGGTCCCAATATGCATGGATCCATTTGTTTTTAAAAACTGAGGCTTTTGTCTGCGTTTTGGCCTCCCATTCACAATGAAGGATTTTGAAAAATGCTCTCCAAGGTGGAGATTTTTGAAAACACTGTTGTCACTGTCCTCGTGTGGATGAAGGTAAATGGATATTTTCAGAAATGCTGACCTCGCACAGTGTGCCTGTCTCTCTGGCTGAAACGCAAATACCTTCTCACTCCCTTTATAGTGAAGTACATAAGTCATTAAACTACAATGTACATGCAGCTAGCACTAGATTTCAGATTCCCACGTAAGTAGAAATGATGTTGTATGATGTTTAAGATTTGCGAAGTACACTACACGGGGCGTATGGAGTAATTTGAGATTAAACCACCGTGTTTCTCTCATGTGTCATGGTTTTTTTGAAGTATGAAGTATTATGCCACCCTACTGGACTGGCATGAGAATGTAGCTGTTATTGTATTTGTCTGGATGGCGATATTTTCAAAAAGAAGAGAGGAAAATCTCAGTTTTTAAAGAAAATGAATGGATGGGGCCTAAGTCCGCTGTTACACACTGACAAGAATCGATACAAAAATTACTCACACCAAGGGATAAGGACACACTGCTTAAAAGCATTAACATGACAAGAAACACCTGTGAGCAAGGTCATGTGATCCCTAAAAGCTCACAGGTATGGGGCATGGGGACCAAACACACAGGACAAAGACCAACCATGACACTGTCAAAAAGTAAACTTGCATCTCTAAAATAACTTTATAAAAGGAAAGAACTTCTTAACTTTCAATGGGCATCAATGTAAATTTGGAGCATTTGTATTGATCCATTCATCATGGCATTTTCACACAGTGTGAAGGACACCTGCCATTTTCAAATGATGTAGTAAATTACAAATTCACACAAATGAAGAAACATGGTTAACTTTGGAAAGCAACAATGTACTACACATTAGACTTAAAGAACAATCCCAGGATTCATACCATTTCCATGTGTGCTATAGTCTACTGACTATAACCTAACTACGAATCATAAGGAATCCATCCATTATCTGTAACCGCTTATCCAATTTAGGGTCGCGGGGGGTCCAGAGCCTACCTGGAATCATTGGGCGCAAGGCAGGAATACACCCTGGAGGGGGCACCAATCCTTCACAGGGCAACACAGACACACACACATTCACTCACACACACACACTCACACCTACGGACACTTTCAAGTCACCAATCCACCTGCAACGTGTGTTTTTGGACTGTGGGAGGAAACCGGAGCACCCGGAGGAAACCCACGCGGACACGGGGAGAACACACCAACTCCTCACAGACAGTCACCTGGAGCGGGAATCGAACCCACAACCTCCAGGCCCCTGGTGCTGTGTGACTGCGACACTACCTGCTGCACCACCGTGCTGCCCTCATAAGGAATCATAATGTAAAAATGTTATGAATATCTGGGATGCTCATTTTCATCATGTACACAGATCAGTCAATTTTTTTTTAAATAAATCTCCAGATTAGTTTTTGTCACCAAGTCTGTGTGTTGCCCTGTGAAGGCCCCCTCCAGGGTGCATTCCTGCCTTGCGTCCAATGATTCCAGGTAGGCTCTGGACCAGTGGCCATTGCTCTAAGACTGCAAGGGAAGCTCAGCTTCTCCTAAAATGTACAAAATAAGTGATCAAATATATTCTGTTGTGTGTACATGTCATTGAATAAATATGCACTACAACACGCTTAACTTTTGTTCAGAATCAGCTTCTTATCGCTGGTAAAGACACGGCTTTCCCGCAGTTTCACAGTCCTTTAAACAGCATCCACAGAGTTCAATAGCGAAGCAGCGAAGTGCAGCGAAACGAGACGAGTGATTGGATAAATGCTGTGCTTTGTCCCGCCCATCGGACGCTCAGCGTCTCTGGGGGTCTACGGGGCAGTGGGCTGGCCTCGGCCGGCCCAGACGCTCAGCTTCTGCGTGATGATTGGATGACACTAGTCAAGTCCCTGGAAAAGACGCCTTGTTGGTACGACAGGGTCACAGATCATTTTCTTGAAAAGGAACGGAGGGTAGAATTTACGTATAAATAAACCGACACATTTTAGGATGTAGGCCGCTTCCCCTCCTTGAAAGACCAGCATCCGCCACTGCTCCGGACCCACCGCGACCCTGAACTGGATAAGCGGTTACACATAATGAATGAATGAAAAACAACATCTCCTTTCTCTATGTACATGCATTACCTTATATCTGATCTTCTCAGAAATGTCTCCTGTGGAAGGAAACCTTGTACCTAATGTGTGTTTTGCTCAGTACAGCACATGGCCTATGCTTTAATGACCGTAAAACACAGGCGACGATGTCTCTATTGGATTTGTATAGGATTCTCTCCGAAAGCCAATAGCATACCCAACACCATTCTGTCTTTTTATACGTTTATACGTAAAGACACTTTTCCTCCAGCATCACCTCCGGAACACATTATTCATATAATTCTCTCCAAACAGTCATGACTCATCTGAGTGACGACCGTAACATGGACATTTTTTCGCCCCCCTTTCCACCCCCTTTGCTTTTTTTTCTCTTTTTTCCCCCGCCCTTGGAGAGTAACAGTCTCTGATTGTTCTGACGTGGAGGAGAGTGACAGCTGAAGAAAACGAAAAGAGAGAGGGAAGAGGTTTGTTTGGGGGGGGGGGGGGGTGGCATGGTGTTATCAGCCTTGGGCCCATGGAGATGAAGCAGCCTTGCAGTTCCCCAGTGAGTCATCCCTCTGTCCTTGATGGACGCATTTCTGACGGATGGGTGAAAAAAAAAGAGAGGGCACAAACAACTTTGCCCTACGAGGAACTGGGATGTTTTTTTTTCACATTGGGAAGTCTTAAGACGCTATTAATGACAATATTTTTGCAGGTATTCCCTAATACTCAGTAAGGTGCACCTACTGTCGATAGCGTTCATGAAAAAAAAAATGCTGTACATGAGCCTAATGGCCCTATGCCCAATGGCAAGTGTCAGCAGGACTGGACAGGGTGCTCAGCACTGAGCCATGGAACATTACTTAACACTGACCTCACTGACACCAACAAATCCTCACAGCAATGTGGTCTAAAGCCTTTCCAGAACAGCAGAGGCTGCAGCAAATACCCAGTTTATACACTTCATTTGAGAAAAAATGTTGAAAGGTATCCAAAAATTATTTTAAATATATATTTTTTTAAGTTTAATGTCCCAAAAAATTGTTCGAAAGTGAAGTGATTTTAAGAAACGTTCCTTTGCTTTAATCAGTGTGGATTTATGCTGCTGCGGTAATAGTTCAAATCCGAGGAACATTTTTTTTTCTTCTCTCTCTCTCTCTCTCTCTCTCTCTCTCTCTCTCTCTCTATGTGTGTGTGTGTGTGTGTGTGTGTGTGCATATGGTAAGACTTCTGAAGAATCCGGAATAGGAGCGAGGTGTGCTGCAAGGGGCTAAATAAAATGAAAAGAAAACAAAAACAAACAAACAAAGAAAAAAAGAAGCCAGTGATATGCATGAAAACACAACATTTGAGGGTCGCTGAGTATCACAGTGATACAGAACTCATGGAGAATATCAACGAAGGCCCTTGCAGTCCCAGTGTGCCTGGTTTCTTGGTGCTAACACTCCCCTCGCTGGTTAAGATTTGTTTTGTCCTCTGCTTTAGCTGATAATACTGCTTTTTGTTTTTCTCTGGAGCTCCTTTTGAGATCGAATACTGTTTTGTAAAAGGACTAAAACCCATCTAATTCAATGTAAACATTGTCATTAAAAGGGTTTTGTTTGAAATTGTTCATTATAGAGAAACCAACAGTAGTGATAGGAAATATGAGGAATATCAACAGCACAGATATATTAAGCTGCACAAGCCTTATGAGTGTTATATCGATTTTTACCGATGATCAAATAATAACCCCCAAGGGTCTTTTACATTATTGTGCATGTAAATGTACACTATGAATGAATGAATCTTTCAATACTCTTAAATTCTCACTCTCAAAATGAAACCTGACCACCATCTGTAATTTTGAGTGTGCTCATTTAATATACTTTTATTTAAAGTCTCTTACAGGATGTATGAGAATATCAGCAAAACCTTACATTGCTTTAAATCATTGGCTCATGCTCAGTACTTGGCTGTCAAGCACTAAGCCTCTGACACAGCGCCATGGGGCTGAGCGGGGAGACGAACCCTCATGGCAGCCGTGCATGCAACGTGCCGCCTCTGATCGCTTGCACAATAGAGAGCCTCTTTTGTTTGTAGTCGACAGAGAGCTGCCGAGAAAAAAACTAGGCCACGCTGGCAGCGTCTGGCTCTCATCTGTTTCATTATCAGCCCAGAGACTTTCTGTTTACGGGCAAGAAAATCGGCCAAAAATTCTCTCCTGAGCTTTTTACAGCTGAAGAGTGTTGGTCTACATGAAAGAGCAGTGATTTCAGAACTTGTGAGCATGTTTTGTTTACATGTTCATGAGTCTACAAGCTTTGACTGATCTCAGACTTCTTTATCTCCTGTCTTTGCTAAAAGATAAGAGGTCTTATAAACGTCTGAGCTGGGCAAAAGCTATAAACACTTCATTTTGATCAGAGTTGCAGTGGAATCAGATCCTGCCTGGAATTTTTTTTTATTATTATTACTCTTTATGAACTGTGGGAGGAAACTGGATCACCTGGAGGAAACCCACACAAGCACAGGGAGAACACAGCAAATGAGCAAAGTCCTCACAGACAGTGACCTGAGGTGGGGATTGAACTCAACACCCCAGGCACCTAGAGCTATGTTGGGGCAACACTACTTGTAGCTCCACCCTGACACTCTTACCATTAACATAATATTAAAAATCACATAGAGACACTAGCAGAAATTGGCATTAGAAAGCAGAGAGGTGGCTTTCTTAATTTATATTAATATTATTATGTGATTATGTCACGGCTAGGCAGGACAGACAAGGGAGGCGGACGTACACGCAAGAAATTTTATTAACAAAGACAGAATCAAAATAAACACAGGTAAAACAGACAGAATTAAGACAAGACTAAACTAAACCGAATTAAACAAGGACAGGAAACAATCATGAACCGGTAGATTCATGTAAACACAGAGACACAGAAACACACATCTACACACACAAGAACCGACAAGGGAGCCCTGAAAAAATGAGAATATATATTTACACAGCACAGACAAGGAACACCTGGGGACAATTGGACAGAGGCAGGACTAAGGCGGAGACAGAAACAAAACAATAACAGAGCCATGTGCTAAATAAACACATGGTGAGAAAAACAGACAGGACAGGGCCAGGGCGTGACAGATTATTATTTTTTTTAACTACATTTTGTCATTTATAACCTGAAGGTCAAATCCAATTCTCATGGTCTATCATTGTGTTGAAATCAAACTTGCCGATAGAATTGCAAAGAATTGGCTAATGTGATACTAGATAATTGTAAGATGTCCGCCATTTCAAGCAAGAAATTACAAATAAAAAATGAGTGTTTATTATGTATTGTATATTCCCAGGGTCAGTGTATTTTTTTTTGCCAGTGTTCCAGTTTGCTTGACCTCAGATTCTGTAAAACTTTGAAGTGAATATAAACTGACTATCAAACAACACATCCACAAAGTGTGCCTTGTGATAAATACATCAAATGGCGCAGTACCTGCCAGCCTAATATTAATTCAGGCTGCTTTCATTTGCTAGATATATTCCTCACTCTGTCTCAAAAAAGATCTGTTCCCGTCCCTTTTTTTTTCTAAGCATTTGACGAGTGTCACTTCACGGTAGGCCAATTAAAGAGTGAACAGATGTGACTGTCTTCTAACTTGGAAGAAGATTATGTAATGATTACATTAAACTCCCAGCGAATGGATGTTGAAATTTTGAAGTATGTGGAGCACTTTGTCTTTCAAATCAAAGCACAACACTGAAGGAATACAGTGCGGAGGTCACTGTCTTATTAGATAATGGTGCTGAACTGAAGTGAGAGAGAGGCTGCTGATGGCTCTGTAGATAATTCTGGTGTTCTGGAGTGTCTCAGGGCTAGATATGGTTTGGTTAGAAGACATTGGGGATGAATAGTTTTTTAATAAATTGGATCCAAATGTTCTTCATTTGTGTCTATATCCTTTTCTCAGAGCCATTAGAACGGACAGAAATGGTGGCCTAAGTATTGAATGGAGCACTGAGTTGTTACAGTAGGAACAAACAAAGCGTGACATTTTGAAACCTATTCAACTTAAAAAAAAAAAAAGAAAAAGTGTTTTGCTGGCCAGATTGTTTCGTTTTTAAAGAAGGTACCCATTGAGATTTAGCAGATGCTGATATCTAGAGCAGCTTACAAAAGTGCTGTATCATCTATGCATAGAATAGATCCTCACCAGTTCAGTCTACATATCACTGAGCTACTATACTGCTAGGTACAAGAGCCAATGCTGATACTCAGTAAGAGGGAAATCCCAAAGGAACACATCAATATAAGATAACAATGACAACTTTCAAGATATTTAAAAAAGCAGGATCAGTGACCATTTAACTGTACAGGCTGGTGAGTCTTCAGTCTGTCTGTAAACAGTGAAGAACTCTAATAATGGGCCACTGGATGTTCCTCACACCATCTGGGAGCCAGGAGAGAAAAGAGTCATGATTCTTGTCTTTTATGTGAATTGGTGGTTCGAGCAGAGCCTAAGAGTATACTTCGAAGCTCAGAGCACTGGAGGAAGGGATCAGGTTTTGACCATTACCGTCATGAAAGCAGGGACTGGCTCATTTAGAGCTTTTGGGTGACTTTTCAGGACTGAGTTGTTCTTCTCAAAGTGGAATAATGGACATTCTAATGGATTCTCTCTCTCTCTCTCTCTCTCTCTCTCTCTCTCTCTCTCTCTCTCTCTCTCTCTCTCTCAATGATTAAAGCAACACTGGGTATGGAATTTTTGTTCCTGGGCTCCCCCTACAGAGGCAGAGTGTGATTCCTACCCTCCTGCAAAAGTTACACAGTGCAGTTTCAGCAGTGCTGAGCCCAAAGTAGCAATGACAGAGGCTCTGTTCTCCCTATTACAGGTCATTCAAGAATCACAATGATTCTGAATCTGTCATTTTAAGGTAAAAAACATGACATCGTGCTGTTTATCTGATGTGAACAGTTGTTTTGTTGTGACACTTTTATGTGGCATTTGTTATGAATTGCGTTTTCCCCCACCGCCCCCTTCTTTATGTAATAGCTTATAACTAATAACCTCAGATTTACAAATAGAAAGATTAATAGATGTTGGCACGGTGGCGCAGCAGGTAGTGTCACAGTCACACAGCTCCAGGGACCTGGAGGTTGTGGGTTTGAGTCCTGCTCCGGGTGACTGTCTGTGAGGAGTTTGGTGTGTTCTCCCAGTGTCTGCATGGGTTTCCTCCCACAATCCAAAAACACACATTGGTAGGTGGATTGACGACTCAAAAGTGTCTGTGTGTGTGAGTTGCCTTGTGAAAGATTGGCGCCCCCTCCGGGGTGTATTTCTTCTTTGCGCTCAATGATTCCAGGCTCTGGACCCAACGCGACCCTGAATTGGGTAGGGGGTTACAGATAATGAATGAATGAAGATTAGATAAATAAAAATAAATCTTAAAACTGAAGTAAATGCAGATTTTTTTTAATTTTTTTTTTATGCACAGGTGTGTTTCTGATTAATCACAAAAGTTTAGGCTTTCAACTATGTCTCATTTTCTTTGTGTAGCTGGGTTTTCTTTTGAAGAGTTCAGCTGGACTGTGGCTTCGGATTGACTGCCAGAGAGAGGTTTGATTCAATTCAGAGTCCTGATTGGATAACTTCTGGACACCTAGCAGCACAATCATGAGGCTTGGCCATGCACTAAATTACTATTGACAGCTTCCTGGATCGAGGCATGAGAGAATGGCAACAGGATGGTGTTCCAGGATTCACTGAGCTGAATGAAGCAATCTCTGGGCAAACACTTCAGGAACCACTGATGATCTGTTGCGGATCAGAGACTGATCTGACAAACTGATTGGTTGATTAACTGTTGGATTAACCCATCTCTTAATTTCCAGATAAAAAGGATATTGTACAGGTACGTTGTGTTTAACTAAAGGTATAAAGGCCTTGAAGGAATCATGTGCTTCAGGGTTCATTTTGGCAGCATTTTTTAATTTGGTTTAAGCCTTAGTCTTTTGACTAAAATCTGTATTAGTTTTGTTCTCATTCTAGTCGTTTCATTATTGTTAGTTTTAGGCTGCTTTAGTCAACAAAAACAAAACATATTTCTGTTGTTTTAGTCTATTACATATATAATATAAACATTATCCTAATTGTTTTTTTGCTTAAAAGTTATGTAACATTTAAAAACAAATAATTGTTCAATATAATAATAAGGAATAAGTCCACGTTTTTCTTCAAATACATTTTGCATTTATTTAATATTAACATTTTAAATGTAAAGTGCCCTGTAGACGGTGCTTACGACTCCAAGAGTTTCAACTCTACGTATCATCAGCCAACAGCTCACGAATACAAGTGACACTTAGATGCTCAAAGAATCGATTCTTTGGGAGTCGTCTCATCTTCACTAAAAAAAAAAGATTTACTGTGACTGTATCCCTCCTGACTGCTCTCAATGTGAATTGAGACACTGCAGCGGGACGGATTTGGATCTTCAGAGCAATATCTGTCTAATGTCACAGCACTGTGAGGAAAAAAAGAGTGTGTTTTTAGAGAGAGAAATAGAGTCAACCCAAGACATTTTCTCTTCACGTTCCTGAAGGAAAACCCTCTTTCTTCCCCACAAGCATGTGACATAGCACCAGAGGCTGTTGTGTGTTCTTGGTTTTAAATGATTTCAGAGTGTGGTTCAGATACATTGGAGCAGCTCTGAACAGAGAGCTTCATGCGAACCTGCACGGCCATGCCGACAGCAAGACAGAGCATTTTCCTGTTTTATTTCCTTGCAATATTCTGTTTTCAAATTAATTTGAAATTATCATTTGTTTTTGACATTTTCATTTTGTTTTCATTTGCTGACAAAAAAATTGCAAAACATTTCATCATAGTCCTTGTCTGCAAATTCATTCATCCATTCATTATCAATCTGTAAATTATCCAGTTCAGGGTCACAGTGGGTCCAGAGCCTACCTGGAATCATTGGGTGCAAGGCAGGAACACACCCTGGAGGGGGCGCCAGTCCTTCACAGGGCAACACAGACACACAGTCACTTTTGAGTTGTCAATCTACCTACCAATGTGTGTTTTTAGACTGTGGGAGGAAACCGGAGCACCCGGAGGAAACCCACGCAGACACATAGAGAACACACCACCTCCTTACAGACAGTCACCCGGAGCGGGAATCGAACCCACAACCTCCAGGCCCCTGGAGCTGTGTGACTGTAACACTACCAGCTGCACCACCGTGCCTCCCCTGTCTGCAAATTAGTATTTTTATTTCTTTCATGTCTAGTTTTCAATATGAAATAAATGTTGCAAAAGATTCCTCTTTCTTTTATTTTTTTTTTTTTGGTCACAGTTTTCCTTAATGAAATTAACACTTAAGTGCTTGTCTAACACTCCCGGATCCAGCATTGTTTGACTGGGAGAGTCCTAGCTGGCAAATTGGTGGAATTAGCAATGGCTTAATTGGGGAGAAAATTGGGTGTCGTTGTGATGAGACAGACAACCAAATACTACAGATGGCTTTGAGATTGTAAGGCTGCTTTGCATCAGGAATCTCAGTATGTCAGTGCACCTAGCGTGCTGCCTCTATTAGACTTGGACTGATTTTAATTTGCGCGTCCTGATGGCAGTCTCCCCTGTTTCTCCCCTGAAGACAGCAGGGAGCATGCAGTATCTCATTAATTCATTACAAAACGCTTCAGGAAACAGGACCCAGCTCATAACCTGCCCTTATGTAAAGGAGAAGTGAGTGACAGGAATCTGTTTGGGTTTTTTTTTTTTTTTTTTTTACAACGTATAATTAGATCCGCAGCCATGAAAGTCACAGCTTGATCTTTCCTTTTGTAGGTAAACACGGTGACGTAGCTTTGTGTAGCATTAGAGGGAATCAGAATCTTTATAATGGAGGCTTGGGAAACAAATCTCCCTAATAATATGTTTAATTTTTATAAAGACTTTTTCAAGCTCAAGGACTCTTTAGAATTTAAAATCTGTGGCATACACACACACACACACACACACACACACACACACACACACACACAGTCGTCTATATGTTTTAATATATAGTGATATTACATACACTTCCATTTATTTCATGGACATTTTCCCTAAACATAACTATAACTACTATTACCCTAAACCTATTATTAACCCTGAACTTAACACATATTCACCATAAAAGGTAATGATTTATGTCATGGGAAAACGATTTTTGTCCCCATAAGTACAATAAGTCACACAACGTGAGTGTTAAGCAGATTTTGGTCCCCACCACATGATAAAATATTCAGTCTGCATAGACATGTTGGTTTTGCTATGCTTGTGAGGACCTTCCATAGAAATAATGATTACTGAAGCTCTTTATTATTATTTCTACACTTAACCCTAACCTTAACTACAGTAACCAAAATAAAATAATTGAAGTCTTTTCGTTCAAATTAAAGTTCCAGATTTTATTAAAAAGAAAATGCAGTAGAATTTTTGAGGACCAACAAAACATCCTCACAAGACAAAATGTGACACATTCCTATCTTTGCAAGGCCATCTGCTCTTCACAAACATATAATAACATGTGCACACACACTCACACACACACACACACAGCTCCAATCTCTGTATACTGCCACAGTTGTAAGAAAGTCTCCATCTCGCAGTAACTGATCATGCTAAAAGTGGTCAAAGAGAAAAAGAGAAGTAGATTAAACTCACACTATTTTTGTTATTTCATTATTTGTATATATAAATTCTCAAAACAAACATACAAACTGCATTTGTATCTTACACACAAAAATTAGTAGTGCAAAACACATATAAACAACATTGTAGGCTGAAAGTCCTCTTTATCAGAGGACATTATCAGTCCTCTTTAATCAACACTATACCCTGCCTGACGTGTCTCTCTCTCTCTCTCTCTCTCTCTCTCTCTCTCTCTCTCTCTCTCTCTCTCTCTCTGTTTCTCACTATCTCTGGGATCTCTGGGTATGTTTCAGAGCCTCTGGTTTCTCCTCCAGGGAGACTTCATTACCGCCGCAATCCACATCAGTCATGTTCTGTTTCACTACCAAACTCCTGTGATTTCCCCCAGGCTCCGGCTCCACCGACGCCACATTAGAACCCTGCTGACTTCCCAATAAACGTGCACCAGAGTGACTGACGGAACAGAAGGGAGGGGGTTAGGAGAGTGATTTCATGTCCTCATGACTTTTAGGTGTATAAGTGGGCTGCATGTCAGGACACCACTTATGATGATGTACAGTCCAGTTTGTCTCAGGCATGGGGTTTAACCTCATAGGACCCTACTACACCTATGCAAACAATGATCAACAAAGCTAGTGTATAATCCTGCTCTATTCTACTCTCCTTATAAATCTAAGGCAAATGTGATTGCCACTGAGCAGAGGAACAGATACAGAAGGATTGTTGTTGCCGGGTGTCATTATACATGTCATGCACTCATACTGTAGCACTGCATGGTGATTTTAAGCTCATGTGCCACAGTTTCAGAGCAGTCCATTTCTACAGACATTTCTTTTGTATGAGAATTATACACAATTCAGAGCTAACAGCATTTCAAGATATCATTTGGTTGCTAATAAAATTGCTAGACTTTTTTCAAAGGATTACTTATACAACAAATAATACTGAGCCTCCCCTTTAATTAGAGAAAATGGCTGAGATGCTAAAGATAGCAAAGGCTAGCAATTTTATTAGCAGCTAAATTGTTGTTAGCTATGCGGTGTTTGAAAATGTGATGTTCTCATAAATGCATTGCTAATAAGGTGGGAGGCTATGAAACTGCTGCATATGAACTTAAAGTGGACATATAATATCTACTTAACACAAGTTCACATAGTTAATCATATGTCTGTGAAATGCTTTGGTCAAAATACTGCAAGGATCAAACAACACAGCAGAACCTTCTTCCTCTGTCTAAACAACTCTGTTCTGAACAACTGACACATCTGACCTGGTTGTGGGTTAGTTGGTTTCAGATCTCCAAATTAATGTTCTAATGCCTTGAACAAAAATTAATTATTACAGGAATAGTTTGTTTTCCCCAAAAAATTGTCCCATTTGGGGTGCTAAGTGTGCAATGGCTATAACGGGTCTAAGGGTGTAATGACCATTAAGCTCTGCCTCTTGGATATTTTTCTAATTTGCATAACATTTAAAAAAAAATTCTGAAGTAGTTAAAGGAACAGTATGTAGTATTTCCATCTTAAAGTGATTGTGATGTTCCATAGAGCTGTAATAAGGAGAACACAGACTCTGTGGCTGCTACGACAGGTCAACTGCTTTTTTACTGGACTAAGCAACTTCTGAATCATGGGGTAGAAGGCTCTCGTGAGAAAGTCAAAACCTCACAGGTGGTCACCTAGCCACAAGAATAATCTAGCCAGTAGTTTGCCAGTACAAACATTATGGCAGAGAGAGCGAGTGAGAGAGCAGCCATACAAAAGTTAATAAGAGAGAGAGAGACAGAGAGATAGAGGCATGTGTATTTGTCTGAGAGTGTGTGTTAGTAGAAGCCCAGAGAGCCGGTTGCGTTTATGTGAGTGAGCGAGAGAGATATAGATGGTTCTGAGACTTGATTTTATGACAGTACAGTATAGGTGAATTACACACAACAGCAGGTAGGGGAACTCAGGAGACAAAAAAAAAAGCCAAATCTTACATTGTATTCCTTTAAATATATCCAGTTCTTGTTTTGAAATTGGTGACAGCAACTACATGCGATATCTTGCTGGTGTGAGTTCATGCATATTTTATATCTCTTTAAATAATGCACAAATATATTAATTGAAGAATTACCACATTCCCTCGTACACTAGTTTGGGAGATATTTCTTGCAGGTCAGTGTTGTTCTATCCTACTGGTGTGAGTTCATGCATGTGTGAGATGTGCCAGATATTGTTTTTCAGAATCTAGCCCACTGTCAGTCAATCACGATATCCTTCAGTTATTTCCCATTCCCTGTCATACCTTTTTCTGAGTCTCAGATACAGATCAGACCTCCAGCCGTCTGAGGAAGACTGTTCTCTTTTTGCCTTCCTCTTTCGGACTGTCTCTGGGTTGACACATGCAATGTGTCACTTTCACATTTTAGATTGATTTCATATTTTCACATTCACCAGTCGATGTCTGAGTCAGCATCTCTTGCCTTTTGACTGCATACGGAGAACTCTCCTATTATCCCACCCCCGCCAAATCACAAGCCAAAGGGCTTTCCATTCAACCTACCTAATGTGTTGTTCTTTATTGGTTACCATTGTTCATTCTTTCTTTCATTTCCTCACTCCTTCTCCTTCCCTCTGTCTACACTCCTTGCCTGTGAGTCAAACTGTGTTTCAGATAAACTGAAGAAGGGGATTGATTTCTTTGGAAGAAAGCACTTGCCCTGTCAAACCCAAGGCATCGACAGATTTGGGATGTGCAGTTTCCCCCCATGTTTTTATGGCGGCGGCGGTAATTACTTATCGGTCTGACTGGCCGAATGGACACTCTGCAGTCTCCCAGCAGTGGACTGTGGCCAACTGCCCTTCTCTCTTCACATTCACTTGTTCAGTTCCCCGATCCCTTGGTCTTTATTGGTCCTCTGGGCCTATCCCTGGTCTGAAATGAATAATGGTATGTGTTATATAATGGCTAATTTTGCAATTTTCCTAGGCAACTAATTTCACATTTTGTCATAATGAGATGTCTAAAGTGTAATAAATACCCATGGAATGTACAGAACCCTACAAATGTCAGTGACCGCAACTTATTAACTTCCAGTCAGAATGGCCATTAAGTAAATGTAAGTATTTTTCTTACACTCTTAAAAAGGAGGGTTCTTTAAGTGTCCTCAACAAAGGCAAAAGTTCTGTTTGGAACCAGGTGTTGTTTATAGAAACAACTGCTTGAATGATGAAATGATTCCTTCAATTATAAAATAGTTCTTCAGATAGGTGCAGAATGTGTTCCACATGGTTCTATATATAGCACATTTTTAAAACAGTTCTGTATAGCAACCAAAAATTGTTCTTCTGGTTTTGTCCAGCTTGTTATAATACAAGAAATGTTAGGTAACATGAGCTATATATGACACATTCTTCATCAGTCTGATGAAGTAGCATTTCACCCTACAAACCATTGCCTTTACAAAAGAGCCTTCCTGTAGAAGCAGCAAAGTTATTCAAGTGGTTCCATAACTGAAGTTCAACAACTGCCTTAAAGGTAAAATATGCAAAAGTTGGTGTCGCCAGAGATAAGCAACATCTTAAGCTCGGAGACCGCCCCCAGCAACTCTTACCATTTCCACAAGCACTACCATGCCTTCATCACTACTGTGTTGATATTGGTCCACCAACCAAAAAAAATCCAAACAATATCTGGTTCTGTGATCACTGGTCCAGAAACTGACCATTCATGATTCAGAAATGATAGAACAGCATGCTGTATGATGGCAATTTTACATTCCATTTTCTTTTTTCTTCCCTCTAGAGTCGAAAACATGCAAACAAAGTGCGTCTCTACTACATGCTGCACCCGGTGGACGGAGGCTGCCCGGCTAAGAAACTACGAACAGACAACGTGAGTACCCCAAGTATAAACATGGTTACACCATGCAAAGTTCAATTCTCAGTAGAGTTAAGACTGTGTTGGTTAGTTGTAGGCAAAAGACGTTGTGTCTGTCAGAGTGAACAACAAGGAGAGAAACTGAAGAGACATAGACTGATGTCCTGCCTCCAGACTGGGTGTTTGATTTGTCTGAGTGTATCAAGCAACATTGAAATTTTGACCCAACAGTGAATTCAACAACTCAGTATACATTTTTCTTATCAACAGCCAATGAAAAATAAGACAGAAGTAAACAGCAGAAGCAGGAGGTCATGCTAAAATCATTACTGCAGCACAATTTAAGGTAGAATGGAAATTCCTACCTTGTGCTTAGCATAGCCTCCAGCACCAGCATATATGCCCAAGTTAACCACATCTTCACCAAAGAGCTGAGACCCAAAAATGCCTTTTTTATTTCTTTATTTTAGCTAAATGCATACAGTGGCACAAAACAGTAACTGCGGTATTTTACTTACCTTCCACGTGTCTCCATGGTAAAAAGAGGCCTGTGGTATTGTGTGATCCCTTTGGTTTCACCAAAGAAATTATCAAAATCTCTAGGGAAGTGTGAGAACCCCACTTTTTATATAACCTGTTAGAACTTTAGAAGTCATTGGGTGTACCCAGGACACTACAAAGTCTTAACCTATTGGAGAAAAGAAACTTGCAGAACCGCACACAATCGACACTGTTTACCCAAGAGTAGTGAGTATCCACTAATGGACTTCCCCCCCCTATTATCGATTTGTGCCTGACCCTTTCCTGTATTTGCTTGTGTGTGTTGGGAATGGATAAATGGTGTTCCATTTATGGCTGAATAAGCCTGAGCCAACTCCAATTGTAAAGTAGCCCACCATCTTTTGTGAGAGGATAGACAGCCTTTTAAACATGGTATGGTCCACTTTTTGACACCACAGTCAGTGCTGCAGCTTAAGTTCTCTGTTAACATGGAAGGGTTAAAATGGGTGGTCCCTGCTGGCAAATCAAGGGGTCTCTGTTATACATTATAAGGTTTATTTTGTAAGTGGCATGAACGGAGTGCGCTGCTTGCAATATATAATCCAGATATATTTTTAATTATGCTGGATGATCATGGAAACATGGAACACAATTCAAGAGGTACACACACTATAGGAAAACAGAGTCAAGGGGCAATCTACCTTTTTTTGTGCATGCAAGAGTAAAGTTATAAACAAAAAGCACTTTTTTTCTTTTTAAGAACTAAACTGCTACAACAATGGAAAGTAAAAGAATGTGAAAGTAAATTAAAGAAGCCTAAGAAGGACTTGTATGAAGCATTGATATTTGCGGTCAGCCTATACCAGCATTTGTTGGCATAGCAATTAGTTTGTCATAGTAAAGGCAGCAACACCCTTGAATGATTACAAAAGCATATGGAATCTGATCCTATTAGGAAAACTGAGAGAGATCAGGTTTGAATCTGCAATACCTCTAACGATACATACACAACTCAAAGGAGCACAACAGATATTGGTAACATTTGTTCTATGTTATGATTCATTATGATTTGTACTTATATTATGATTGATAAGCCAGCTCCCATCTTCTGATAGCACTGTTTTACTAAGACCATGCAGTTTGTCTGTTTCCTGTTATATTCCTGAAGAAGAATCACAGAAACAGTGCTGTACACAGTTGTAGAAGAAAGTCACCCAGCCTAAAAGCCTACCTTTTTTATTTCCAGAGCTAAAATGGAGGCTTAAGCTTAGAGAGTTATGATTAGGATTAAGGTGTTTTGGTTACAGTTGGGGGCATCCAGGAAGCGGGGACTATGTTTGGTACACATTGGCCCTTTTTCATTGAACTCGCACATGGTCAAACCCGACTGTAAAAAGAGCTCATGCAAATTTCTCTGACCACTCTTGATATTCATTCATGATATATTTCATTTTGTCTCTAAAATCAAGTCAATGACTTTTATGAGTTTGTTTAAATTTCATTATCATCTTTAATAACAATGATAAGAAAATAGCAAATAGCCTTAACACTTAATTTATGCACATGCCAATTCAGTACAACAATAGTATGTTTCATTTTTACATTTAAACTTAAAATAAACACACACTGAACTTACTCTCTACTCCCTTTGAAAACATATTACACTGTGCTTTGGTTTTACAGGGTTGACACTGCCAAGAAATAAACCACAAATACAGTTAGTGCAGAATAACACATCTAATACGCAGCAATAATACATTGTTGAAAAATATTCTTTTAGGAACATGATCAACTGTGTTCAGATATTTGCTTGTTTTTATGAATTATGAAAGTTTCTTGAATAAAACACCAAATAATTTTGTGTTGTCAGATCTCTAAGTTAAAGCCATTGGCCCACCCTGATTGGCTGACTGAGATTGAAGGCTGTAAAAATGAACATGCAATCTGCTCAATTTGCATTTTCACAGGGTGGTGAGAGCAGGGGTGGTGATAATGAAAATGAAAAACATGGAGGCGCTGTTTCCCCCTTAACATTAGAAATATGCCATCTTTGTTTTATATTGAAATAATTAAATGTGAATTTTGAGCAGGAAAAATATAGGTGTTGGAACTCCTCTTTTAACATACATGGCTGACAGAACCTTGAGTCAGGTATCTAACCCCAACTGCTCCCTGGATACCGGCCTGGCTTCCCACTGCTTTGGGTGTATGTGTGTGAGAGTGTGTGTTGGGGAGAGTTCACTGTCACAGATGGGTTAAATATGGAGGTGCAATATCATTGTACTGATGTGCAATAAAAGCACAGTCACAGTCACGCTCATGAAATCTGTCCAACACAAATTGGATTTGAGCTTCCACTCTGAAGAAGGCCTCTGTCACATTTATTTAAATATGATTATGGCTTTAATCTGATGTAAGGAATTGTATGCTGTCTGCATGACCATTTCAGTAATCAGATAACTGCTGTGACCCAGTAATGGTTGTGTTATTAGTATGAATGTAGGCACACTCACTGTATCCATGCATCACCATACCCTATCTCACCATACGTTTCTGATGAGGCATTTAAAAAGAGTGCAGTATAAGTTCACATGGGCAAGTTCTTCTTAGATTTGCTGGTCTCAGCCTCCTGTTCTCTCCCTGGTGTCCTGAAGCCTGTGGAGCCTGTGGAGTTGGCAGATGCTCCGTTTACATCCCACTGCCTCCAAGTAGAGCTACAAAACAGCAAGCTGTAGGTGGCCCAGAGTCTCAGTTCGATCCTTACTTCAAACCAGAAACGCACAATATGTTAAAAAGAGGGCATTCAGTTAAAATTCAGTGAGGTCCAGTGGTTAAATGTCCTCCCAGCAAAAGACTAAACCTCAAGACTTGTGCTTTGTTTCATATCGATTCTTCACATACCTGCTTTTGATTGATGCCATATAAGACACACTGGTTTAGAACTGACAGCAGATAAAATGACCAAAAACACTGCCTGTTCATCTTTACGACGTTTTCTGCATTCCTGCATGCACAGTTTTCTGGCTCTCTCTTGGTTACTTAGGATAAACAATCAGTCTGATTGGCTCAATTGAGTGATGCTTTTATTATATTAAAAGGATTATCTGCACCTGTTTTCTATCAACACAAAGGAAAATAAAAACCATCCGGTCTGCTATTTGGTGATGCCTTCTCTATTTGGCCTCTCTTTAAAGAAAACTGAGCTCTTGGACTATGTTTTGCAAATGTGACAGAACTTAGGCATTTGTTCAGACTCTAAATTCTAAAGTATTTAAATAGTGGACTTTGAATTTTTCTGAGAAGCCAAGTTCCCTCCAAATTTGGCACTATTCCAATTTTGACTTCTTCCATTATTCACATGTTTAAAAATGTTCTTCCACATTTCAAACCATATTCTTGATTTGCTCCACTATTTTATTTGGTACAAATATATTCCTTTTATTTTTCAACCAAGAAGCACATTTTTCACATTGTTTACCACATTTCTTCCAGATTTTTGAAGCATCCAAATTTTCCAGACTCTTAAACCATTCAGGTCATTGACTTGAGGCTGCACTCGAGTGCTTTATTGCCGTACTCTTGCATGTGTATTACACTGCTGTGAATTTCACTTCAGCAAAATGTGCACAAAACCAGATTGCAGCTGTGTGTAGATGAGAAAAGTAATTTCCTCTCCAGCTGGAAAGAAAAGCACATCAGCTCAGCTAGTGCTCACAATGGAGTGGCAAACCTCCTTGGACAGAGAGCTTGTATTGGACTGAGTAGAGTATTGAGAAGAGTGATAGCTCAGAGACACTTAATCCCCAGTTACCATCTGTCAGTCAATACAACATCATCCAGCACTGTCCAGCCCTCAGTAAAACGAGGCATGACTGTGAAGCTGTGATGGGAGGACATTTCTTTTTCTAGCTTTGCTCTGCTTTGTCTTATCCTAAATGTATCCTCAGCATGTGGCTGAGTGGGTTTGTTTCAGCTTGTAAATATACCCCTTAAAATTTGTTATTCAAGGGTTTCATGGTAGGTAGGTAGGCTGCTCTGGAGCAGCTGCACATAAGCCTGTGTTTGCCATGCCCAGTGTGAAGTGTTGGCTGGTGCGGTATAAAGCTCTCCTACACTGGGCTGTAGAGCTCTGCTCTGGCAGACCCCTTGTTATTAGGCATTTAATATGCAAACTACTGCAACACTGATGAAGAAACCCAAATTATGCTTCCAAATTTATTGGAGTAAAATATTTTTAAAGCTGCTATTTGGAAGATTTTTAATAGTTTTTAATTGGACAGCGACAATGTATCCCTTACCTTCAAGCAATTTCTTGGTGCCAAATAGTGTTTGACAGTCTCTGTACCATACTTTATAATATATGTCTATAATGCACTGAGAAATGTGTACAGTTGGCAGACTTCTCCGTATCTTACATTTGAAAGGAATTAGGAATTTTCACCTAATCTAAAGTTAACATTCCCAGTAGTCTAGCAAACTAGTCCTCGCATGCTGTCTTTTGGCTTGTACCTGATTTGAATTCCCTTTAAAAGATAAAGGCTTATCAGTGCCTTAATACATGGTCTTAAAGTTTTCTGCATTTTCTCCACATAATGCTGTACTGTATCGGTTATCTGTTTACCCAGGCTTCTGGAAGAAGCACTGAATGTGTTTTTTTTTTCGTGATTATGCTTTTGTCATTAACCCGTAACCCACGATAGGGGAATATAAGAAACCCCTCTCCTGTCCAATCATAAGCTTGACAGTGTTGAAAGTCAGCACTTTTTCTGATGGGACCAGGGGGGAGCGGTTTAGAGGTGGAGGCAATTATTTTTCCACTACGTTACTCCCTCTGATAGCTTAAAGATCAATGCGCTGTGCATGGCCGCTGTCGCATGCACGCCAGGGCTTGATGAAAAACACTAGACTGCCACAAGGCCAAGCTTAGGGCATGGTTCTGTACTCTCAAGAGCCTGGAAAGTTGTTCTCCAGACACTCCCTGCTGTGTGAATAGCCTTTGATCAAATATAAAGGTATCCCTGCTTTGATATTCCTTTAAATGTTACTGTAATTTGAAAGTGAGAATGGCGCTCACTTTTAAAAGGTGGGTTAACATAGCAGTCAAGCTCATGTGTATCATCTACATCCTTTGTAGGAAAAGCTGGTCCTGGATCAAATATGAAGAAAATCCTGAGCCTGCTATTATTGTTCATTCAGTGGCTCACAAATAACAGTTTCTGTTGGTGCCTAATTTAACCACAACAAGCCAGTATAGGACTTCTCATCCTCCTCCAAGTGTATTCTCGTGCAACAATACATCAGAAGATATTGACACGGGTGAGCTGCGGTCGTAGCCACGAGGCCACAGGCCGAGTCACCAGCACCAATATCTCACATTATAAGACATTACTGCAATAATACCACAGTTTCGTTATTGCTATTTATTGTTAGATTTTAAGATAAAGGTACCGAGTTTGTCTGTAAAAGGTACAGTAAAAAGTAAGGAATTTTTATTTTGGAATATGGCCCCAGAGCTGGGCTGGTGAACAAGAGCAGCAGAGAAAAGAAAAATAAATAAGTTAATTAATGCACCTCTACTCACTCTGACCACACCACTAGAAAACAGACTGAGCATTTTCCTGTTTTGTTTTGGGTTTTTTTTTCCTGTGGATTTTTTTAGTTTAGTTTAGTTTAGTTTTGTTTTCAAATGAGAATGTGGAGAATGGGTCCACTCTTTAATCTCTGTGCCCCTTCTGGAGCTTCTTTATCTTGATATGCCATCAGACATCATTACAATTCATGTTGAAGTACCTACTGTTCTTTGGTTGCAGCCGGAAACAAACCAGAACCTATTTATTTATGTTGGAATTTATGTATTTTGTGGAATAATACCAGAAGAGCTTTGTCACAGTGCCATTATCATGCAATATTAGCACTCCTGGAACATCTCTTAACCAATCACATTGCAAGATCAAAACTAACTGGGGTATAATTCCTGTTAATAAATTTCCCAAGGGGCTCCTAGATTTTTAGATTTTGGGAGAATTAGTCTAGTTAGAATCCTTCAAAGAATACCAAGAGATCTGGCCCTAGATCATAAGTACAAATAGTCCACCTTCAGTGGCTAACACCGTCCATCCACCAGGTCACTAACAACAGTTTAACGAGCCATCATCACTTCCCTCGGCACCTAAAGCAACCGCAGCAAGCCAGTACGGGTGATCTCGCCCTCATCCATCTATTTAACACCAATCAACTGTCTGCAGCGGCTACTAATAGCTACACGGCCCCCAGAGGTCTCTTAAAAAACCTCCTCCCTGCCCCCTCCAGCGCTGTAACTCGATCCAAGGGCCGTTACGAGAGGATACAATTAGTGTCCTGGGATGCATCTGGGTACTATTGGATATCTCATCTGGGGCTGGAGCCGATCTAATTAGTCGTATTTAAATCAACCCCACCGGAGTCTCGGATTTCTGCCGGGAGAAGAGATGAACCTCCAGAGCTTCTGAAGTAGAAGTCATCCAAGTAGAATTCCCTCATTTTACTGAACGTACAGAGGCTGGAAGGTTTTGGTAGACTTTGAGATTTGGGTTTATTTCCTTGGAACAACAAAGTCCATCAAACATTGTTACAGCCCACCACATTGCTATGGTTCTGAGATCTATTTCCAACCATCCCCCAGAACCCCTAGAGTTCCCCACTAATGTTTATGTGGTGAAGGCTAGAACACATTCTTTTCTGTACTAGGCATGATTGTTTGTTTTTAAAATTTCACCCAACTACTAAACCATCACTTTTGAGCACCCAGTGTCAAACAATCACACTAAACTGTGTGTGTAAAAAAAGCTTAGCCTACTTTTCGATTTTAGCCAGATGCCCCACCCCCAAAAATATAAATAAATAAATAAATGAAACAATTTACTTCAATACTTCAAGATTCTACTAATAGTGTTTTAAGGAAAGAATATGCTTTGGAACAGCTTTCCTCTATTGTTTTTTTTTTTTTTTCTTTTATGTGATTTTAATGCTGTTTTTAATCTATAAAATAAAAAATGGCTTGACAAAAAATCAACTGTGTAAATAAAACAGTGACTCAGACTATCACTTCAGAAGTGGAAGATGAGGAGCAAAAGACTGCTCTAAGAGGCTGTGTTTTCTGGGCTGTGCCTAGAAGCACAGAGCACACAAATTAATAAATAGATATAAGGAATGAATATGAAGAAAAAAATGTGAAGGAAATCCTCCGCAGCGCCAGAGGACTTGAATCCTTGTTTAAAAATGAGAAAAACTTTAATGCAATCCAATAATGTCACCAATGTAACTGTATTCTAAATACCATGCTTTTTCATTGTAACTGTAACAAAATACAACTATTTACATGTTGTAGTCTAAATACGTAACACTGTTAAATGTATTGTTTTACTCCCCAACACGGCAAATACATGATAATGAACTTTACCCTTGGCGTGAGTGAAAACTTCTGCCCTTTTCACTCAGTTTTCTGGGTCATAACTATCTGCAATGGAAATGTATTTCCCTAGTGGGAAAAGGTCTCCAAAGATAATGGGCTTGAAAGGCCAGTATGAATTCTGAGTTTTGATCTGTCATATTAATCAGGAGATAAACGGATGGTCCCATATTGCACGGCAGCTGGTTCAATTCTACACACGTCCAGCCAAAACATCTGTAGTCAATTTTTGGAAAGCAGCACAGATAGAATCTCAGTTTTAATCTTCAGTGCTTATAGCTTTTTAAAGACTGCACATTTTACACAAAACCTGTCTTTATTGTACTTTAAGATGGAGAAAATTCCCATTAGCCACTTGATTGGAAACATCTACATTGTACCACACCGACTACACAGAGCTTTTTTAGGCCTGCTAGACCACATGCTGAGTTCAAGCCGATGAACCACACTCTATGTACATGTATAAGTGTCAGTTGGGTGGACATACTAGAGGTTTCTCATAAATTGTAGTGGGGGGGTGGGGGGTGGGGTGAGTATGTTGGTGTTTTTGATAAAGTGGCCAAATAGTGGAAGTAAAAATGGGTTGTTTCTAATGTCCGGGGAATGGTCAGTTAAAACCAGATGACCCACAGTGTGTGTACATGTATGAATGGCAATGGTGTAGATTCAGACAATGTTTCTAATAAAGTGTCCAAGTGAAAAACAGAACATTGCTATTTCTAATAAAGTGGCCAGTACGTTTCTAACAAATTGGCTGGTGAATGGAGGAACAAAGCGTTTATAACATGGCCAGTGGAGATAGAACTGGAATGAACCGTCGTCTATGAAAATTTGTATATGGCCATAGGATGGACATAGATTGTTTTTTATAAAGTGGCCAGGGTAAAAAATGCACATTGCTGTTTCTAATAAAAGTCTTTTTTTTTATTTTTATTATGGGGTCAGTGAGTGAACACTGGGTTAATGACCATTGCTTCCACAGTATGAGCTTTCCCCCTGTAGCCATGGACACGGTCATTCCATGGCACCCAGGTGCAGACCGTCCTGCAAAACAAACTGGCAAATCATAACAAACAATTTCTGAGGGAATTTGCCCAGATTGCTGCGATCCATCTTTGTTTGCTGGAAGCTAAGAGATTCTTCAGAAGACAGAGTTGTCAGCCTGGGCAGGATGCAGTTGGCGTGGCAACCTGTTCTCATGGAGACGGGGGGTGGGGGCTGACTGAGTCACAAGTGTCATGGCCTATTTTTAGAGTGGACGCGGTCTTCCTTGCTGGGTTAAAACCATGGCCATGGGTAAAGGGCCCGGCTGGTAATGGGCGCCCGTAATTCGCTCCACACGACAGGCGTATTATTTACGATTTTCTCATCATGAAAACCATCCGGAGCGACCATGCATCATGCAAATCAGCTTACTGTCACATTAGCCGGGGAAAGTTTGTCTGACATGTGGATGCGGATGAGCTTTTTTCGGCTAGAGCTGAAACTGTCATTCGCAGCGTAAAAAATGTGAGATTTTCTCTATATAACACATCATTAGTCTAAACTGACATCTCTTACTGAAATAATACACACCAGAGCTGCTTTTCTAAGATATTAATATACAGTAGAGTGGAAATGACACTGCAAGAAGAAACCATGTTTATTGTTGTATTTTAGAAATATGTTCAAAGTGGACTTATATAATTATACTGCACTTAATAGATGGTTGATATATAAGAGAGAAGGGCGGCTCGGTGGTGCAGCAGGAAGTGTCACAGTCATACAGCTTTAGGGACCTTGTGGGTTCAAGTCCTGCTCTGGGTGACTGTCTGTGAGGAGCTTGGTGTGTTCTCCCTGTGTCCACGTGTGTTTCCTCCAGGTGCTCCAGTTTCCTCCCATGGTCCAATTCATAGGTGGATTGGCGAGTCAAAAGTGTCTGTAGGCGTGAGTGTGTGTGAGTGAATGTGTGAGTGTGTATCATGCTGTAAAGTACTCCAGCCCCCTCAGGGTGTGTTCCTGCCTTGCACCCAGCGATTCCGGGTAGGCTCCAGACCCACCGCAACCCTGAACTGCATAAGGGTTACAGACAATGAGTGAATGAATATAAGTGAGAATATATGGTTATATCTACATGACTACATGATTTTAATAAAAATATATTGTTGCTGTCCCATGAAAAATATGTATCTCCCTTTTTTTGGATTTTTAGTTTACTACACCTACTAGTACATTTTTATTTTAAAATCTTTTTACATTGACTTCCTTTTGAAGTTAAGGTATTTTCCTACTTCTGTAAAGTCGATATTTTGGAGATACAGGGGTACCACTTTAAAATAAGACTACCATTATAAAGGTTTTTACAATGATTTAAAAATCTGTTTATTATATGGTTATTATTTAGGTTGTGAACACCTTAAAGGTAATTAATAATCATTTGTAACACAGATAGGACGTGTGACACATTTTCAAGATAAAGAATAAGCTGAGACTTCAGAAGGCGAATTTAGTCATTTCACATGTGAAGGTACACCACATTGTCACTTTATATAAAAAAAAACTCTGGTTGTGGTTAATTTATTAAATGGTTAAACTTATTAAATATTTGCTGAAGCTGACAGACCCTCTAGTGCAGATGGAAATGGGTACACTATTTGGCAAAGAGCAGGTCACTGTTGCCCTTTCTATCTATGAGTTATAACTCATTATTAATGACTATTAATGTATACATTTGAATAGATCTTTATAAGTGTAGTCTTATTCTAAAGAGGGACCAATACAGGTTTTTCATTGGACAGTGACAATATGTAAAATATAATATAATATAATAATAATATATCTTAAGATTATCTTGAGTTTAGCAAATATCGAAAAAAAAATTGACCATAAGTATTCCAGTTATTATGTTTGAGTTTACTATAGGTAGAGATATATTAATATAATAACAACAATAATTATAAAAATAATATTATTAATAATAACAACAAAGTGTTGCAGTCACACAGCTCCAGGGACCTGGAGGTTGCGGGTTCGATTCCCGCTCCGGGTGACTGTCTGTGAGGAGTTGGTGTGTTCTCCCCGTGTCCGCGTGGGTTTCCTCCGGGTGCTCCGGTTTCCTCCCACAGTCCAAAAACACACGTTGGTAGGTGTACTGGTGACTCAAAAGTGTCCGTAGGTGTGAGTGTGTGTGTCTGTGTTGCCCTGTGAAGGACCAGGGTGTATTCCCGCCTTGCGCCCAATGATTCCAGGTAGGCTCTGGACCCAGCACGACCCTGAATTGAATAAGCGGTTACAGATAATGAATTAATGAATGAATGAATGAATAATAACAACAACAATAACAACAACAGCTCTAGTTGTACTATGACTAATAATACGGATATGTTCTTTATCCCTTATACAACACGTGTGCAACATAATAACTGAAAACTAAAAGAAGCCTACAATGATCTAGTGTCATACCCATCATTTTTCCTGTTTAAACTGAGACCACATTCAAGTAAAAGACCAGCTCTCAGTGAACAAGACCATTTCCAGAAAGAAATGTGGCCTACATCGTAACAGCTGTTTCGGTTCCTGAGGACACATTGAGAAAAAGTCTTTCTGAACAGCGTTTGACATGTCTGTGTGTGTGTGTAAAATTGTGACTTGTGGGTGACAAGGCTATTAGAATGACATTGTAACTCATACTAGGCGTTGAGTCTTTGGATTTGTTTTGACAGACAGCATTACTGTGTCTTACCTGTGTCGCCAGAGGAGACAAGACCTGTCAAAACCCCTGAGACGATGATGTGACTGATTCAGCCAGGACATCATCTCTGTTATGTCAGGGTGACCAGTCCATTTTCCCTCTAGTTTTAGGACGAAAAAAATAAACATAATAAATAAATACAAATATGTACAGATTGCATAACAGTTTGTTTTACTTGAATACCATTAGAACTGTTTTCTGTTTGACTTTTGTGTGTTTGTAATTATATTTACCCAATGACCTCTAATTTGTTTTGTTCAGTTTCATTCAAATACTGCATTTTTCAACAGATGTTATCCCATGCTGTTTTCTAGACCATGGAACAGTAACTTCTGAACAGTATCAGAACTCTTTAGAGGAACTAAACCTAACAAGGACCATTAAGAAGAACCACAGAACTGAACCGTGGTTAGGAAGAACACTTCAAATACACAACCACAAAACGTAGGACGTAATACTGAAAGGATCTCTGAGAACATGAACAGTAAATTTTGAGAGGAGCCTCTCAAAAACAAAGGTTCTCCAAGAGCATGAGGAACTATGTGTTCAAGGAGCAAATTCAAAGGAATTACTCCAAAAACTCCAGGGATAAAGATGATAAAGGTCAGTCTCTTGGCCCAGGGATTGTTGAATATACTCCGGATGATGAATGTGTGGATCTTGAGCTAGATGTTGCCTGCTGTTCTCTTGCAATGCTAACACTTCCTTCAGCAAGCCTTCCATTACAGGCTGCAGGGAACGTGCAAAACATGGTTTTAGAGTTAATCTCTCAGAAATAATTTGCTCTCATCACAGCCATGCAGTAAAGCTCATAGCTGCTGATGCTAGCTGAAGAGCTTAGGCAGTTAGTGGAACATCACAGGTGAAGGGAGCAGTGTTGACTGAACAAGATGTGACAGTCATATGCTCCACTGACTCACATTCTCCTTTAGCGATATGCAACAGATTGTGTGTGCACGCATTCAAATGCTCTCTCTCTCTCTCTCTCTTTCTCAATCTCTCTCACACATACACACACACACACACTCCTTTATCCCTGCTGAGCAAGAAGCAGCCGGAGTGCATAGATTTCATGCAAGAATATGAAGAGACCATGCACATAGCAAATGGAATTTCTGGCAAATGCTGAAAGAAAATATTGTAGACTATTTTGGTGATGTCTTTTCTTGTTGTTAAGTATGAACTTGTTGAATATTTATCTGAGAAAGTGGTTGAAAAATAACTGTGGTTCCCACTATAAAAAATGGTCCCACTATATAACATTGTAGTAACATAGTAACAACAAAATGATTATTACAGCATTGCTTACTGAGAAATTCTTAATTTTTAACATGCTTAGTAAAGTGTGATTATGATTAAATACATACACATTCAGCTAAACTACATTTTGTTTATCTTTTACATGTAATAATGTTGTAACAAAGAAAAAAATACTTAATTAATATGTAATTACATGAGTTAAACTGAAATTGATACACATGTACACATATATAACATGCATTAATGAGTTACAGAAATTGGTAATGTGTAACTACACAATTATAAGCAATATTTCATATAAAAGTGAGACCTAAGCTGAACCTACAGATAAATAAATGTAAAGTCATACATAAATAAATATATGTATATACATATATGTTTCAAATTAGTAATAATAATAATTGCACTAGGGTTGGTACCTTCATGGGTGCATCTTTTAGATCTCTGCTCTAAACCATGTGGTTATAAACACAGTTCCTGCATGAGCAGCACACAGCAATCAGTAATGGGAGCTGAATTAAGCAGTGGTTATTATCGCTGCAGTAAACAGTCAATCAAAGTGCTCTCAGAAGCCGTAACCATTTGCATCTATTCACCTCTGACTGCTTAAAAATCATTAGCAATAAAGCAAAACTCATGGCGGCAGAAGTCTTATCTGGCAAGCCGTCTCGAATCATTTGCTCAAATGGGCAACGTGACGTGCTCAAAACCCTTCCAGACATATGCCTCTCAGACGCATGCAGAGACGATGGGTACCTGGCAGCCATTCAAAAGCGTATGCCAAGTAGTCCTTCCGAGAAAGCGTGTGTATTTTTAGAGCAACTTTTCACCATCGCTATTTGCGAGGGAAATGATTTTCAGGTCAGATATCTGTGAGCCTGCTGCTGGAGAGCCAAGCTCCTCCAAAGCTGAGCTCCATCTCCAATTTAGCCCCACTCATCCCCCGGAACCAAGGTCCTCGAGAACATCTTGAGGAAAGTGCCTCAATCTGGGTGCCAACTCATCACTCATCACTTCCCCAGACCCAGTTTTACATCTACTCATGGCATGGTTTAAGCAAGAACATGACTGTTAGGGAAAATTATTATTATCATTATCATTATTATTATTATTATCATTATTATTATTATTATTATTATTATTATTAGTAGTAGTAGTAGTAGTAGTAGTATTTGCATTATCAATTTACCTGCAAATATTACAGATATAAGGATAATATTAAAACAAAAATGCCATGATAAATATTAAACATAATGAAGTGAAATATCTTAAAGCCAAGAACACATAAAGGAACCACGAGCCCCTGTGTTAATGGTTACACTTTATTCTTAATCCCACCAGGACACATCACCAAAAGCAAACACTTTGTTCCAATAATTCTTGGCTCGTCTGCCTTCAGCCAATACTATTCCCAGGAATCATACAATGTGTGTGAAATACAGTGAGCCATTTGTGGATGTAATTTCTAATGTCTACAGAGCATGAAAAATCAATATCTAAGGGGACATCTATGATTGTGGGAAAACACTGTTCTCTGGTTTGTTTATGTTCAGAAGCTCCGCTTCATTTAAGATGGTACCACAGGTTTGAGGGGGGAAAAAACAACATCCATTATCTGTAACCACTTATCCAATTCAGGGTCAAGGTGGGTCCAGAGCCTACCTGGAATCATTGGGCGCAAGGCGGGAATACACCCTGGAGGGGACGCCAGTCCTTACCAAAAAAATCTCATTTTTAACTCGAGTTATTAAGTTTTTTTGGCACTTTTGGTCTGTGTTTACTTTCATGCAGTGAAATTCTGCTGAATTTGGAGACATAAGTAATCAGACAAAGCAAAAATAAATAAATGTTATCCATCGGTGGAGCAGGAAGAGAGCAACATCTTTATTTCGGTTTGTGATTTCAACGTTTGGAGTTCTCTCCACTGTCTAAACAAAATTCCAAATGCCTTTTTTATCTGCTCTGAGGAGAGAGAGAGCAAGGAAGCTTAGCATACTGGACAGGGACACTTTGTTGTTTTAGTGAGACTGGTGATTTGTAGACTGGTGTCAAGCACACAAGCAGACTGGAGAGCTAGCAAATGCTGAGCGAATCATCCTCAGAATTTTATGAAAATGTTTTTTGATTAAACTCATACAGTCCTTCCGAGAAAGCGTGTGTATTTTTAGAGCAACTTTTCATGTCGCCTTTAAACCAAAAACTTATATTAGCCATAACAATGAGCTCTATAAAGTCAGGGAAAAAAACACTCTGTCTTTAAAGGTGACATCCACGATTGTAATCCAAAAGCACATTTTATCAAATTCAAAAGAAGTTTTCTTATCATGTGCTAGCTCTCCAGCCTGTTTGGGTGCTGGAAACAGGACTAATGTGTTTACAGGACTCCAGCATCTGTAAGAAAGTATAAAATAAATAAACAAATAAATAAAAAGTGGCTAGGTCAGACATGCTAGGCTTCCTCTTTCACTGTTCACAGCAGAAAAATGAAAAAGATCTGTCCAAAAGTTGAAAATTATTACAAGAGATGAGGATACTGTTTTATTCCTGCTCCATAGGTGGTTATTATTTACTGTTTTACATAGTTTAGTTGAGAAATTAAATTCAGGAGACTGCTAACTGCATGAAAATAAACACAGAGTGAAAGTGCTACAGAACTAAACAACTTGAGTTGCAAATGAGTTTCTGTGGTAATTCAAACAGTGAATAAAAACTTACAGTCAAGTTAACAGTCATTTTCTTCAAACATACCCTTTCACATTAAAAAATGTGGCGCTTCTGAACATGAACATAAACCTGCAGTTCCCTACAATTTTAGACATTCCTTTTAATTCCTCTTTACAGGTTGTGTGGATTTAGTCCAATAGTGCTGTGAGTGGGTGGGAGCTCGCTTGATATTGATCATAAAACAACCATGAATAATTGTCTGTGTATTGTTAGTGTATTGTTGTCTCTTCACAATTACAGAATAACCTTTTCACCTTATTCCACCATGCCCCATTTCAACAGTTTGTTTCTCCCTCCCTTGTGTTAGACTTTCTGGTAAATTACAAGAAGTACAGACACATGTGTAGAAGGTGTAACCTGTGTTTTGTGTGTTTTAAATGAGGAAAGTAACTGTGGTATTAAAGGTGTACAGTCAGGTTTTTGTGTTAAACAGTGAAATTGAGGAATGAGACCTGTTTGTCAAAAGCTATCTTCACTTCACAGTCACATTTTTAAAGTGGAACTGGAAATTTAAATAAGAGGCTAGCAAATAACACTAATATCAGCCTTGTAAACTGACGCATTCAATGTGGAATTAAAATGCTTGAATATGAAAATGGAGGATAAGAAGCAAATGGCTGCCTACTAAAATTACATTTAAGGGAAAAATCTTGTGTTGTGACTAAGTGAATAACTTCATTCTAAGGACCATGTTGGTTTTGTTGTGGGAGGGAGATCTCAGCACAGATCTCGGAATGGTCAATCCAGCAGTCAAAGCAGCAACTCCAGGTCTCAGTGGAGCAAAGAAGCGCAATGCTTCTAGGGTTAAGGTGGAAATTAAAATTAAATTGAGAAACCAGCAAATAAGCTCATTTTTGTAATACCTCCTGCAGTAAAAATATTGGTAACCCATTCAATATTGCCTCACTGTTTCAGCCAACTTCTTCTGTGTTTTCTCTCAATACAAAGCGATGCCAGTTTCTAACTACATTACTGCAGTACTCTCAACTTTAACACTCACTGAATTTAGAGTGCAGTATACGTGTATTGTTAGTGTGTTTATTATGACTGCAGTTGTAATTTATATCAATGGATTTGTCACACCAGAAGTTCTAACACAAAGTAAACAAAGATGCCCCCTCCTTTGCTGTCATGGAAATTAAGGTGAATTGCACACAGTGCAAACACCCCAAGCTTAGTGGTTAAGCTGGGCATTTGTGCACTGGAGTGTGGTCCAAGAATATATCAATGCTAAAGAGCAAAGTTCACCTGGATGTGGAGCAAAAGACCCCATAAAAGACCACACTGCTCAGGACTCCAACTCTACAAAGAGGTCACACCTCACCAGCTTACAGTTATTTATAGCCACTCTGGCTATAAATCTGTGAATGCATTCTGTAGATAAACATCTATTCTGGACGCATGACTATTAGAGCTAGACCTTCCTTTCAGCCTATAGGTGTTAGTCAGCCCAGAAATGAAAAACACTAGTACAATAATGCTAGTTTCCAGAGATACTCCTGTGGGAGTTCTTTGTGGTGTTGCTTTTTGTGTACAACCGTGGTTTTAAAGTCTAGTCGCACTGACTAAAGGTATATTACATTCTCTTCTGCAGAAGGAGAGGTGAATATCTGTAAGCATTCATTATAGAACAATGCCAAATAAAATAATAAAAACATGCTCTGGAGATGAAATGGGGTGAAATTAACTTTAAATCTATAATTACATAATTATATAGAATATTGTCCAAAGAAAAATATATATTTCCAAAATATTAACTTTACAAGAGTGGAAGTCAATGGAAAAATATGATATTCCAAGTCATTTTTAAGCATTTCTATTGGTCCATTTATCATTACATATTCACACAATGTGAAGGACAGCCGCTGTGTTTAAATGATGTAGAAAAAGTAAAAATCAAAAAATATTTAGTGTTCTGTTCAGCTCCCGATGGCCTAGCAAACGAGACAGCATACTTGGTCGCATCTACTTAGACCTAGAGAAAAGAATGCAGATTTAATTATGATCCCATGAGCATTTTGAGACTAGTTTCCAACCAACAGAATGCAATACTTGCAGAGCTTCTCCTTTAAAGGTACTGAAGTCCCTGAAGTTCCCCTCTGTTGGCCATGCAAGATGCATTTCAAAACCCACTTGACAGTGGAAGCCAAAAATGCCACGCCAACTATAAAATTTACTGCAGAAACCATGCCATGAGTAGATTTAAAATCGGGTCTGGGTGAAAACATCTGTCCTACTTTCAGCGAAGTGAAATTTACCGCCTGCAGGTAGAAAACATATTTTAATATATCATATAAAAATGAAATGGGAAAGGAGGCATTCCATGATGGAGTATGCACCTTCCCACCATGGTGCATCTGCAAAACACCATAACACTCCGCACTCAGATCTGAGTGTAATTATATCTCCTTCACCGTGTGAAATAACAACAGAGGTCTAGGCGGCTGTGAGAAATATGACAGCTATAACATTCCCTGGTGTGTCATCATGCTGAAAGTCATCTTTTGGGTTTTTCGCTTAAGAAAAAAATAAATAAAATGCAGACATACTTGTTCTTTCTGTAGATGTTGTCAAAATAGTCTTGTATTCTGGGTGTCATTGTAACACTTGTGATAAATTTGTCATCTTTTGTGGAGACTGACATACTACAGAGATTCCTGGCAGAAGGTAAACAGGCAGTTGTTTACTGAAATAAAATGAGCAGCTGTTGAAACCATCTTTCAGGCTTTTTTTTATTTGCTGCAGAAAAGCATGGCCTGAATTTGATCCAACTGATTCCTATAAGCATTGTTTATAGAGCACCGCTGATTTGTTTTTATGAAACTAATCATACTTGCATACTCCAGTTAAGAAAAGCAGGCTATTTTCCAGTTGGAAGGTTCGTCCTGCTGTTTGTCCAGCACATTTTGGACCTATCGTTCCATTTTGAACGTGATTTGAAAATATTTCTTTATTGCTGCATAAAGATCAACAAATTTCTATGGAGTTAACATCACTATACAAAGGAAGATCACAGCCAATAGAATGGGAAACTAGAGGAGCTAAACATGAGCCTAAAGATACAGTAACCAAGGGGCTAGAGTGGTAGATCCCACCAAGTATTGGGCTATGGAGCATTGGAATTGTGTTCTTAGAGGAGAGTAGCTCCATCCAAACCCCAAAGAGTTAAAATGTCAAAGCAAATCATTGCTTGCCATCAAATTCTGAAATGCTCTCACATTTAGTCTAAAGCTTCACTGCAGCAAATGAAAGACAAAATACTCATCATTTCAGAAGCAGAAGCCACTAGACCATGCAATGTGGCCCTGCAATGGTATGCACAACCAGAAAAGCTGAGATTTTTTAAGGGTTAATCATAATTCATTATCTCTAATAACCTAATATAAGGTAGATCAGCTACTTTTATTATTTGAGGCATAACAGTAGAGACCCTGCTGGGTTTGCCTGAGGTTTCTGAGAATGCTGGGAGTGTTACATGTAATCTTAATAACAATGGAAAATGAGTGTAGTGATAATCCTAATAAAAATTAGAAAAGGTTTGAACTTCTTACCAAGACAGCTAGGTCTCTCTCTCTCTCTCTCTCTCTCTCTCTCTCTCTCTCTCGCTCTCTCTCTCTCTCTCTCTCTCTCTCTCTCTCTCTCTCTCTCTCTCTCTCTCTCTCTCTCTCTCTCTCTCTCTCTCTCTCTCTATTCCAGTTCTCTTTGATGTTCTGTAAGGATTTAAAGCTTTTTGCATAGGAAAATAGTTTGAGCAGTAAGAGAGGTTTCATTTTTATTGTGTAACTAATAACTCCTATATTGTTGATCACCAGTACACAAAGGTTGGTATTGAGATGTATTCTTAAGACTAGATTTTTCAAATAATATCGACTGTCTTATTATTCTGGTCAGTATAAAGCCCTTTGGATGGGATTAGTTTTACGTGTGGAGCTGGGATAATGTCACCACAGGTTTATGGTGAATATATTAATCTGTACTGTTGTATCATGATATAACTGGGCAGTCCGATGGTGCAGCAGGTAGTGTCGCAGTCACACAGCTCCAGGGACCAGGAGGTTCAGTACTTGACCGATTCATATGATTTGTGCCATACCTTTCATCACTAATGTCTACTCCAGTGTGTCCATTCTTGAAAACCCACAGAAAACACCTATACCATGAGATATGATATAAAACTCCCCCCACATAGAACTAATATTACCTGGTGATATTTTTACTGCTCATTTTACAGTCTGCTCCAGAGTATTACCCTGTGTCCATAGCCACATTTCTAAATTTATCACAGTAACAGTTTTGAATGCATTGCTGTCTGAGGGCTCAAAGGTCTAACACACACAATCAACAGTATTTGAGATTTCTCCATATTCCCTGCTCTTTACCCTCCTGTTTTACAATATTTTCACAGCAAAATTAAAAGACCTAAAATCTCACACAGACATATGGACATTTTTAACCATGTGACAGTTTCCTAAACAGTGTATGGCACAAAATGGTTAGCCGTGACCCTTCTTTACTTGTGAAGCCTGAGCCATTGGTTGTACCCTCCCTGTTTCCAACTTACCAGTTTACTGTGGAATGTTTCTAAATGGTCTAACCTGAATTTTGTCCAAATGTTTCTCTTATTTTGCATATAAGTTTTTGAGATTGTTAATGAGCTGATATTTTCTGTACTAGTAGATCTGGGAGTTGTTTGAACTGTTTATGGACTAATGGGTCTTCTTTATTGAAGTAATATCTCTGATTCTATTGTGCACGAGCATATATCCAGGCTGTTGAACATTTTCTAATATAGTGTAAAAGGGTTAATCTAATATGGAGTCATAAATCGTATTATTTAAAAGCATTTATGGACATTTTCCAGCTCAAGCAATTGCCAATTAGCTGGATATTTGGATATTTCTTAATGTATAATCTGGGGAGTACTTTTGTTTAGAGAAATGTGTTGGATTAGACTCATTGTGTATTGTGTTACATATATATGTAACAATCTATCTCTAATAATACCACCCAAATATGTTGAATATGTGACTGCCGTTATGTAGTAACTACATCAGAAATATTACTCCCATTGCACGAGTGCTTACATGACATTTACTAGTAATAACAATGCCCTAAACTGATTTAAAGTTAATAGGTTTGTGCTGACAAGGTAGCAAATCAATGCACACACATACACACAAAACTTAGGACAGTGTTTTGCTACAGACTTTGACTCATGAGACACATTCACTTCTGCAGTACAGCATAGCGAATGACACACACACACAGACACACACACACACACACAACATAAACCAGTGGATGTTTTTGTGGCAGGTGTACCTTGTGTTGTTTGTTTTTTTTAGTGTGTATGGGTGTGGGTGTGTGTATGTGTGTGTGTGTGTGTGTGTGTGTGTGTGTGTGTATTCCTGTGTGTGTGTGTGGATGGATGGAACAAAAGCTGTAAAAAATGTATGCAAATACATGTCTAAATCGACTGGAAAGTGTTGCCGGGGGTGGGTGCTGTTTTGATTGCTATCAATAAAAACTGTGCAAGTGTAATTACAGCTTAGTTACAGAGTTATGAAGCCACGCAGACCATAATCCAAGAGAGAGAGAGAGAGAGAGAGAGAGAGAGAGAGAGAGAGAGAGAGAGAGATTTACATTAATAATGTTTAGCACAAAAACAGTTGCTCTTTTTGAGGCACTAATGAAGGTTTTGTAATCCTGTCTGAGCGGGGAACCGAACACTCGCCAGGCTATTATATTAACCATTGAAGCTGCACTTTGCTTATATTCTTGGGATTAATTTCGAACAACAGGGCATTTTAAAAATCATTTCAAATGTATTATAAATATATAACTCAGTCCTAAGTGAATATTAGGAATTTGTTATTGCAAGTGATAACTGTAAGGTAAAAATATTATTTTTTTTCTTTGCCACATTAATCTGTCTGTTGCAATCTTGCAAAACAGCCGCAAGCAGCGTAAACATGAAATGTCTACATTCACACAAAGCCCCATTAAACCCAATGTTCTCTCTCCAGCTGGTTGCAATCAGCATTGTTTTGAATGGGATGCCATTGTTGCTTTTGTATCACTCTAGAGCCAGTACAACATTTGAGATTATTTCTTGGCAAATTTGCGTGTGCTTTTGCTCACGGGCCAATTTATTAGAAACACCTGACTAGGCACTGACTGGGCACTTTATTACACACATACTTTATAGCTCTAAAATGTAGAGAAGCTATATTCAGTATACCCTAATTAGCACAGGTCAATTTCTAACCACAGCTGCCCAGATATTATTATGTCACTGATTATAGTCTCTTGAACAAATGTGTTCATAATTATACTATCATTACTATAGTACACTATAATATACCATATTGTAATATGCTATACTATGCTACAGTGAAGGATGTATAAATTAGGACTGGAAACTGATGCCAAAAAATAGCTCAACCTTTTTTATTTAGAATTAATTTAGTCTAAACGATTGATCATCACATTGCATTGGAGATTCCTGTTTGTTATTACTGTATCACTGTGTATCACTGCTTTCTATCACTGTATAAAAGAAGTGTAAGTTTTAGCATCAGTGCTATGATCTGACAAGTTTATAACTATATCAACAACAAGCAAGCCTATATAAATGTGATGATGTTAATATATACATATAAGTGTGTGTGTGTGTTGCAGGGTAGTGAAGAGGGTGATGTGGATAAGAATAAGTGCTGCACGCTGTGTAACATGTCCTTCACCTCAGCTGTAGTGGCTCAGTCTCACTACCAGGGCAAGATCCACGCCAAGAGAATCAAACTACTGCTGGGAGAACAGCCTGCTATCACAGCTAAAGGTAAACATCTACCCTTTAGTTATCCCTGAGTACTACCAGACTAATCCTTACCCTGACCCCAACCTTAACCCTTACCATGTCTTTGCCATAGTATTTAATAGTTTACATTGTGGGGACCAGTATTTTGTCTGTAAAAGTAGAGTCCCCAAAATGTGAGTGAATAAACAGGTTTTGGATGTATTATATATCGTTAGTACACACACATTACACACAGACAATACACAGATACAAGACTGAAGGCTTTTATGATTAATATATTAATCTATTTAAATACTCATACAAATGGCGGATTTGTTTTTGGGTAATTAAAGTTTGCAGATAGGACTGCTGTTCATTCAGGAGATCTGCAGCTTTAAAGTTGGAATGGTATGTTTGAAGGAGCCTACGGTACCTTATTTGTGGTTGAAGTTAAAATTGTGTTTTAGTTTTGTAACACTGTCGGTTTCCATTTTATTTCATGTAGTTTGAATTTGGTATTAATTCCTCCATAAGTAGTGCATCTGAAAAAAGTCAAGGTTACCCATATGTGGTGTAGGAATAGAGCAACGTCCTGATTTTTATTCAAGCTTTTCACTGTTCTGAGCTCACTCAGCTGTCCCAAGGCCTACAGATGCCATTTCTCAGCCACGCCTCAGCCTGCGATTCAGAGAGAAAATACACCTGAGCCAGTTCAGACAGAGACATTTAAAATTTTCCCTATTTACCAAGTCTGGGCTGTGTACAAACACCAGAAATTTTTCCAATATCAGACCAGAGAGCTAGCAAAGGTGAGGAAATATTCTCTGACTTTGATATAAAAAAAATGATACATTAAAAAACAAGAACAAAGAGAAATTAGGCAAGCCTAGTCCTAGTTTAGCCGGACCACCATTAGCCAATTATCCATTGTCACAGGTTTTTCTGGCATTTCAAAAACAGGAAAACCACAAATACATACCCTTGTCATTGGAAGGTCTGGAGAAGATTTGGTGCTTCATATCAATGTCTTCGTTTACAATAACAAAAATTATAACAAACTATAAAAAAAAGATGATCTTGTCAATTGCTGACTGTGTGTGTATGATCATGGAAAGCCTGTTATTTTCTGTTCATACCAACTGAAGCACTATGTTGAGATGACATTAAAGCAACTAATTTACCAAAAATTTATTTCGGTTCAAGGCTCCAGTACAAAAACTGTGCTGCTCACCGCGGTGGATGGAGGACCTACAGCGCTGAAGCCCTTCACCCCTCGTGCCTTCTGCACAGCTTTCAACAATGTAATCAGAGCAAACACTTCAATGAAGGATTTAGGGCTTATGGCAAGAAATGGGACATGGGAAAGCCTGCAGACAGCAAACTCCCAGACATTTTGGCGATTTAGGAATCCCAGCCAGATGCATTCTTTAGGTCCCATAAAGAGGACTGGGAAAGATTGTGTTTTGTCACCGCCACACTGTTCCAAATTAATTCACAAACTAGATTGTGAAATATGGCTGAACTAACAACAGACGGTGTAGTAGCCCCACCTTAATTCTTTCTGTGAAGTATGGCTAAACTAACAGTTCCTATTCGTGGATGCACGTTTCAACATTAGGAGTCAGTCAGTCAGTAAATCAGTAAGTGAAAATGCCTCTTTTAGGCCCGGTAGGCTGCCTAAAAAAAATGCCTCACACTTGGCATTGAGCACGGTGATCTTAGGCTCATATCTCATTTCATGGATTTCTATGGAGACTGTCCAGTACAAGCTGGGTGTGCATAACTGAATATCTGTGTCAGCATTGTGTGAACCTTAAAGTAGCTGAGTTCACTCATTCTAAGGGGTCTCTAGAAACTTTTGGACACACTGTACTCTCTCACACACACACACACACACACACATACACACACAAAACATCTGCTCTCACACTCCTTCCAGTTAACACACGCTGTGCCGTGAGGTGAACAGCAGGTGGCCTCATCAGTAGTGTTCCAAGGCTTCGGAGGTCACTCTGGGAGTGTGTGTTTGGGTTGAAGAGAGTGTGTTGTGGAACTGAATTGTTTGGATTTAATTACATCTCTCTGTCTCTCTCCTGCTGATCTGAGGCTCAGAGCAGCTGCTGTGGACCACCCCTCTCTCACAGTGAAGGGCAGGACTACTAGGCTACCCTTATTGCATCACAAGATGTGCGTCTATATCTGTACTCTCAGGAATGACGTACCCAAAAAGTTCCAGCAATGGTCTCAGTGTCCAATTGGGAAACTTTTTAAGGCATGCTCATATTCAACATCCCTAAGGGAAGTTGCTTTCTGTTACATGCTATCAAGAGTTGGGGTGGATATTTAGAAAAACTTTCAAAATTAAACTGGTACAGAATGTGGCACAATTAGATCCTGAAGATGTTCCCTTGAGAGTACCACCCCAGTGAGAATTTAGTACACTCTTCTTGAAAATGTTGGACTATGTGTGAGCCCATCAGCCCATTATCCATGTGGAAAACTGAGTAAACTAGGGTGACAATATTTAGTTTTTCTTAAAAGAGCAATTTCAAATAACATAACTGTTATTTAACTTTAATACATTAACATCTAGCATTTAACAAGACAACTAACAAATGCCTTTATGGACACATAATATGATTCTTTCCATTCAACATTTGGTCTTTAACAATAATTTAGATTTTGATTTTACATATTACTCTTACTTTTCATGGACTAGCTGGTGCTGCTCTGTCTTTTGTGCTTTGGTGCTGAGAGTAATGAGTGAGATGCTGTATCGCCAATGTTTGTGTGAAGGGCCTGTCCATGACTGACTGGGGTGGTGTATGAGAAGGTGGGACCTAAAAAAGAAATCAATGCACAAACAATAACAAAGTATGGCGACTGCGCACAGCAAAGGTGTAATCCAGGACATTTATGGTGATATTAGAAATCCTGCCCGGATGCTTTATGTAGGTCTAAAAAGAGGACATGTCTGGGAAAAATAGGACACATGGTCGCTTTAAAGGCTAATTTATGCTTCTGCATTGAACCTACGACATAAGCAAAGTGTTGGTCCCACAGAGACACAAAACCTACCCCGTACTCTGTGACATAGCTACACACACACCTCCCCAGATGCAAACCACAAAGACTGATTGGTTGGCAGTTGGGAAATCATGGATCAAGTTGAATGAAGGAAGTCCAGAAATATGAACTCTGCTTCTCCACCCTACAAAGACTGCAGGCAGCAGTAAATTCATGGCAAGAGATTGCCTTAGACATTGGTTTGGACGTCAAGGAAAGAATAAAAATGGGAAAAAATTGGCAGCATTGTATTTGTTTCTAAATTTTTGCTCTGATCCAATTATAGCCTCACACCCTACATCATGGATTTCACAGATTATAAATCTAATACTACTACACCACTGCATTTTGTATTACATAATGTATAAGAAGATGTTTGAAACTCTGCAAAAGGCACAAGCCACAGCATAGGGTTTAGCATATATCGGCCTTAAGCAATCATTCTAGCGATGTCAACAAAGCCAAGGCCTATTCAGTATTGATATTGGAAATGAAAAAAGCAGTGGTCCATTGTTATAATGAATTTAGGATTCATATCAACTTCACAACAAGGTACAAACGGTAACATAAACACACAGTTCAGCAAGGAAACTGAGGCTAGTCAGCAGTTGCTAATTATTAGCTGCCTCGCTTTGCTATTTGAACAGGTCCATTTTGTTGTCAGGTTCAGCTGCTCAAAGCCTCTGTATTATGGGCTGAATAATTACACTCATCTCCCTTCAAACAAGGCAGTGTGTGGGTCAATAAAGAGCCACTGAGTGTGTGTGGATCAGCAATGAACTGTGTCTATTAAAGGCTTTCAAGCAGAAAACACGTCAAGGATCGATATACATTCTTGCTTTTCTAACAGGGATTACTAACAGTATGTACAAATAGGCTAATGTCACTATTGTCACTATTATCAAAGTTTCAAGCATTCAGTTCAGATTCTGATACCCCAAACAATGGAAAAGCTCACTTGGATGTGTAAGATATCAGACAGAACACAACATTGAGTGGTTCATACTTAGGCCCATTTGTTTACCCTTTGTTTGCAACCAACTTACAAAACAAAATAGTATGCTTTAGTTAGCGTTAAAATAAGCCACGATTAGTTTTCAGGAGTTTGCCTTAAGTTTAAAATTTAAATATGAATGTGTGTGTGTGTGTGTGTGTGAGAGAGAGCGAGAGAGTCAGAGAGAGAAGAAACAGAGGAAGTGAGAATGGAGGCATGCAAGGGTGTGTGTTGGTTCTGGTTGGTTCAAGACAAGGGTCATCTGTACAAGCCGCACTGGGTCATTCTTTCACTGCACATCAGTGTCCACTGCTTGCAGGCGTACAGGGCAAATCGACCCAAAAGCTCAGTGTGTGTGTGTGTGTGTGTGTATGTGTGTGTTGTTCACAGCTACAGAAAGTGGAGAGAGTGGATATAAGGGCAGCTCAAAAGAGGCAGTCAGTCGGAAGCTTTTAAAAACACTACACTATGTCGATCTATTTGTGTGTTTGCGTGTGCCTGTGTATGTGTGTGTGAGTGAAAAAGAAAGAGAGAGAGAGAGAGAGAGAGAGAGAGAGAGAGAGAGAGTATGTCTAGAATATATTTACAGCTTGAAAATTAATATCTTGTAAGAAATGCATATACACAAATCAGTCTTACCCTTAAAATTGCAGACCTACCCCCCCCCCCCCCACACACACACACACACACACACATATGTATACTACAATTAAACACTGTAATCCACCTGTTTCTCTGAACTCAGAGTGGATCAGCCACTCTTAAAGTGAGTGCCAATTGAGTCTTTAAACACTACCTCGTTTGCTCCTGTATGGTCTGATAAAATGGAGCTGGTGAATGGACAATGAGTGTAGATACAAAACCCTCGAATAAATATAGAATTCCAAATGAAAACCTTTACAGAATGAATGAAAGAAAGAGGCAAAAAGAGAACGGCAGGTTGAAAAGAGAATGATCAAGGTGTCCTAAAGAAAGCTTGAGATAGAGGCTTTCCTCAGACACCAATAACAGAGGAAAAGCCAGAGGCAGTGGATCCTTCTGCGGCTTGCCTCAAACCTGATTTCCTCTCAATGGGACTCCACTGTATTGAAGCTGGAGAAGCACTGACTGTTCCAATTACGTCTCGGAGCTGATGCCTTTGCCCATGGTGTATTCCGACACATGCGGCCTTCCTATAGAGCACACTCCCTCGCTTTACCCCTGTGACCTTGGTACACTTTCAAAGGCCATTTTCCTGCTTGCTGAGTGTCCCTGCTATGTTGAAAGTGATTTTTCACTCAAACATGTCCAGCTGAGAGGGGTCTTGTGGTCAGAAACCAGGAATATTTGAAGGACTAGTGCAGCCCTGGCCCTTGATAGTATTAGGGTTTTTAGTGGGTATTTTTCAGTTAAGCGTAATAATAATAGTGAGTTTAATTTATAGAGTGTCAAACTCAGAATGATGCAATTACAAATTAACAGTAGCAGCAGCAATATAAACTTTTATAGTTCTCTAGCTGGCAGCTAAAAAATCATCCTGTCAGGTTCTGTACATCCACCACTGTGTTGAAATAATCAACCAACGGTTATAAATTAGAATTAGAATCACTTTATTGGCCACTGTGCTTTCACACATTCTCCACATTTAACCCAATCCGTGCAGTGAAACACATGTACACACACACTAGTAAACACTAAGGGGTAGTAAGCATGGCGCCCAGGGAGCAGTTGGGGATTATGTGCCTTGCTCAAGGGCTCTGGGGACTGAACAAGCAACCTTCCTGTTACAAGCCCAGTTCCCTAACCACCAGGCCACAGCTGCCCCACTGAACTACAATTCAGTCAATTGTACTACCATGCTGAGAATGACCCAAGCTGGAGTCACAAACTCTCAGAAAACGTCTCGCTATTACACACAATACATCACGCCCTCTGCATGCAACGCTGGAAACACAGAGGAGCACATTCAGCGAAAGACTGATACAGCTGTGCTGTGCTAAACAACATCTTTCCAAACCACTGCAATAAAACTCTACACTGATTCTCCTTACTGCAGAGACACTACTGATCTGCTGCAGAAAAACTGTACAGCTCCCTGTTTACCAGGTATTAATATACTGTTTTTTGTTGTGTTTTTACTGAACTTGCTACTGTGTAAAAATACTGTCACCTGATTAATGTAGCTCTTGGTAATAATGAATCTACAGTTTATTACATCATCCCTTTCAGTATAATACCTACTGATACTGCTCATGAAACTGCTACAGGTCGTGTCACTACAACCCAGTTTCAGGGTCCTGGGGTTGTGGGTTGCCCATGGGTTCATTTATCTCCAGGTGCACTGACACCCTCCCACAGTCCAAAGACATATGTTGGCATGTGGCTTTGCAAAGATGTCTGTAGGTAGCACGGTGGCTTGGTGGTTAGCACGTTCGCCTCCCAGCGCTGGGATCTTGGGTTCAAGTCCCATCTGGGTGGAGTTTCCATGTTCTCCCCGTGTCTGCGTGGGTTTCCTCCGGGGGCTCCGGTTTCCTCCCACAGTCCAAAAACATGGAGGGTAGGTGAATTGGCTTCTCTAATAACTGTCCTGGTGTGTGAATGAATGTCTGTATGTGTGAGCCCAGATAAGGATTGGCGCTCTGTCCTGGGTTAAACCCTAGTGCCCGATGCAGTCCTCCAGGTGGACGGTCGTTTCTGGTTGAGAGTACGCTGTGCGCGTTTGGCTGCCGCTTCTCGCCAGTGTGTGTGTGTGAATTGAGCGTTCTGAGCAGTGTAGATTGTAAAGCGTCCTTGGGTGTCTAGAAAGGCGCTATATAAGTGTAACGATAATAATAATAATAATAATAAAGTAGGTATGTGTGAGTGTGTGATGCCCCTTACAGAATGTTCCTGCTTTGTGCCCTGTGATTTTGGGTAAGACCTGCACCCACTGTCACCCTAATTATGATGAAGCAGTTACAGAAAATTAATGAATGCATGGATGAATGAATGAATGAATCTTAAAAAAATCATTAGTACATACACAATGAATAGGAGTGCTGCGGATATTTGTCACACTTCTATGCGAAGACAAGTTATGATTAATTGATGTTTCACAGGCACTAAATGTATGCTCCCATCCACTGTGGCACAGTTTTCTGAAAATCAACAAATATGTGTGTTAGATAATAGAAGGTAAATTACAGGAAGAGTGCTGTAGACACTTGTGGGAGGTTGTTTTACCTCTGCTCTGACCTTTTTTTGGATTAGGGATATAAGTTAGAGTTAGGATAGGATTATGTTTAAAGTGGTTTTGGTTATGGTTAGTGTTAATTATATGGTTAAGGTTAGTGTAGTGATGTTGACTGATTAAAAAAACAACAACTAATTAATCACATAGTTTGCAGCAATAAATCATGATTAATGGTATTGTCCTTCTTAACCCAGTGCTTTCATTATTACATATATTTAAATGTAAGATAAAATAATCCGTGTAAGATAAACATAATGGAATTAAATTTATATTAGTTGTACCTATCGATGAAAAGTGTAATAAAAAAAAGTTAAAATGCTTTGGAGGGAGATAAATGTATAGTGTGATATGCATGACAAACTGGCTACAGAGAACTGTTCTTTTATACTTTAATTTCTTAGTATAGTTTTGATGATATTTTTTAATTAAATAATCTTAATTTGCTGAGCAAAATGTTTCACGGAGAGCTGTAGAATAAGGCTCAGAAGTTTTAATAGAGAAAATTAACGCTACTGCTCAGCTCAGGCTCAAAAGGAAAGAGTGTATTATGGCAGGCAGTTGTGACCAAATTTGGTCAAATGATTAATTAGCATAAAAAATAATAATATTAATGCATTAATTGACCATGTATTGGGTTAACCTTTGTTAATACATTCATTTTGACAGAATTGTAATTTTGGCAATGTGTTAGGTGGTGTTATGTTTGTGATTAGGGTTGGGGTTAGGGTTATGTTTAGCATTAGACTAAGGTTAGGGTTAGGATTTTTTCTTATAGGATCTGCATTACAACGTGTACAATCTTAATGGAAGGTTTACATTGCGTTCACGTTGTGCAAATCCAAGGAATGTTCCAAACTGGTATCAAGGTGAAAATGTACATTTTGTGTACAAATATAATGTAAATATCTGGCAACTTCGAATGAAAAATCTGCCTTTTAAATTTCTCTAAACCTAGCCATAAACCTAAACATAAATCTTACTACAATATGTCCTCAGTGTGCAAATGGCAGTGTTTGAGAATGGTCTTTTAGGAGTATACCAGTATTTCCAAAATTGTAACTTAGGAGAAAGAATAAGCCTTGTAATGTCAATGTCAAAAGATTTTATTCCAAGTAATTTCAAAGCAATTTTATTGGTTGATTTATAATGAAACTTTCACACAATGTGAAGGAAACTGCTGGGTTCAAATGATGTAGTAAACTAAAAACCCACAAAAATGGAGATGTTTTTCTTTGGACAGTGACAATAGTTACATTGTATATGTGATACCAAGGCAGCAGGTAGTGTCGCAGTCACACAGCTCCAGGGGCCTGGAGGTTGCGGGTTCGATTCCTGCTCCAGGTGACTGTCTGTGAGGAGTTGGTGTGTTGTTCACATGGGTTTCCTCCGGGTGCTCCGGTTTCCTCCCACAGTCCAAAAACACACGTTGGTAGGTGTACTGGTGACTCAAAACTGTCCGTAAGTGTGAGTGAATGTGTGTGTGTGTGTGTTGCCCTGTGAAGGACTGGCGCCCCCTCCAATGATTCCAGGTAGGCTCTGGACCCAACGTGACCCTGAACTGGATAAGCGGTTACAGATAATGAATGAATAAATGTGATGCCAAGTTAGAATGGTCTGTTGTACAAATTCATCTTGAGACTAGTCAAGTGTCATAATAAGGTTGTGTCTTGACATTTTAAAGAGTTTAAGCAGGCATTGTTTGAGTCCAAATTTTCAGAACTGACCCGGATTGTATATCTGACTATTTCTGCTCCTGTATATTCTGGGTTAATACATCAAACTTATCAGTTAATAATTAACAAGTCCTGCCTCAGAAAAACATGGATTTCTATGTTTATGGTTTACCGCGTCCCTGAAATGGAAAAGCAGAAAAGAAGAAGATGATGATGATGATGTTTATGAGTTTTATAGTTTTTATACAAAAAATAAACCAACTGTATTGGAAACACTCCAAGATCAGATTTGGATACTTAATTAGTTGGAGAATAAAATCAAAAACTTGTGCTTGGTATGTTTTTAAAGAAAATAAGTGTGCTGCTTTGTTCTATTGGCTAAAAGTCTTCAACGACAAAAGCAAGTGAGGCTAGTGGCCAAGGTGGCATATGGTCACTCATGAAGGGAACAGTTGTCAGCCTGAGATGATCAGAGGTTAAGTGCCTTGCTCAAGGTCTCTCAATGTTATAAGTTGGGATTGAGCCTGTAACCTTTCAGGTTTTTTTATTTATTTATTTTTATTTGGAGATAAAATGGAGGCCAACTTGTTTTAAGGCTGGGAAGACTACAAGCACCCACAGATGCTTTCCTTGGCTTTACATTCCTATCACAAGTTCCACAGTTTAGCACTCATTAATCAGGTTTCTCAATGGCCTGTCTGGGCCCATATGGTCAAGCAGAGCAATGCAATACATCACTGTTCGGCTGCTTTACATGACTTTGTGGCTGGAGATGCCCAGAACAAGGCCCAGAGTGCACCAAATTAGCTCAGCATGGTGATAATGACCAAAGCCATTAGATATTTTACCCAAATGTGGATGAAGGGAAGAGGGAGGACATTGATATACTGTAGATTTTATTTTCTTTGCTTTTTTGTTGTTATGAAAACCATTGCTACTAGGTTAAGTGGCCAGGTTAATTGATGCTATTAATTAGTTATGAATTTGTGTGCTTAAAAAACACACTGACTTATTCTTTATTTTAAAAATAATTTACCTTATTCTGCCTATTATCAAAACAGCATATTATGTTGGATGACATTGTTGGAGACACAGTGTATCGCTTAAAAATGTTTACTATGTTAAATTAAATAAGATTAAATATGGCAACAAAAAAAACAAAAAACTTCTCGCTCCTGGGCTCTAGAACTGATCTGAGCTGTGGCTCATTCTCATTTAAAGGAACAGGCGCATAAATTGGTCATTCTAAACGTGGCTGTTGGACGGTGGGGGAACACTTCTGTGGTGTTTGATTCTTATTTTGACCAGAGCATGTAGCAGAAATTTAATTTAGACCTCAGAGAAACTTGCTACTTGCTATTCATGGGGTAGAATAAGTCTTTTTTCAAGTTTTACTTAAAAGATAAGTTTTGTTTTGGGTTTATTAAGTTTGACTATCCCTTTTTGTATCATGGGGTCTTGAACATTAATTTTACTCGTTAGACAGCAAAGTTCACTTCAGTTGAGCCTGTTTCAGGTTAGCTTAACCTGCTCCCAGTTGATTCAGTCATGCTCACGATGCCTACAAACACAGCAGTGAACTGCACCAGGAGAAGTGTTGATTAATCTTTCTCATTTATTGCACTCTCTTGTTACTTCTTTCTCTTTCTGTCTTCATTTTATTCCTCTTTTTGTCATTCTTTCCTCCATTTCTCTTGGTTATATCCGGCACTATATGTTTCCTGTCGCTGAATGATGCCGTCGTTAGCTATGCCATCTGTGTCTGAAGGTGCAAGATGAGTTCCCCTCTGAGACAGAGCATCAATCTCTGAGACACAACGCAAAGAACCAGAGACACAGAATCCTCATTGAACGTAATAAGAAAATGATTCTTCAAGGGTTTAAGACAAAAGTTTTTATATGGAACCCAATTCTTCAAGGTAAATTTGAGTGCATAAAGGCTTCCCATGCTGGTTGAGTAGGTCTTCTCTAAAATGAAAAAGCTTTTAAGACATTTTAGGCCACCAAGTGACCACCATTTTTGACGTAATCTAATTTTCTCTATTACTAAGGTGGCATTATTAATGTGCATTACTTGAATGTTATAAATATAGGAATATTATTTATCTGATTAAACCAAACAATTATAAAACCCTACCATGCTAAACCTCACTCAGAAAAACAACAACAATAAAAATGCCTTCTACATTATGATATTAGACAACGTAACCCACAGAAAACTATGTTTCTTCTCTGGTTTATTTCATTCTGCCAAGTGTGAACATGCACGTGCCATGACTCCACTATCAACAGATCTACACCAGGAAAAGCATTTCCATGCTGCCAGCAGAGTGGCCACTAAGTGGCCTGAAGAACCTGGTTCAAAACCTTTGTTAATATTGCTGCGTATAGATTCTATTCTAGTCAAAAGCCCTATCCAGACGGGTTCTGTGGTAGTCTTTTTCAGGGAGTCTTCTATAGTTTTATTTCCACCCAAACTGACAATGTGGGTGTTTTCCCCAACATTCTTGGAGAAAATTATAGGTTGAATTACCTAATGTTTTCCACTGAACTCAGAACTCATTTTATAATTTTCATTCTCTGCATGCAAATCTCTGCATTTTAGCAGATAGCCCCTTGCATTGCGTTAAATATAAATTTGGGCACTGCTGTGCACCATATTTAGCCTCTGAGTTCACACTTTCCTATTATTATATTATTATATATTATTATTTCCTAATATTTTCAGAATAGTTAAACTTTATGGAGATTGAAGCGTTACTGAATCAGTAACTTGGTGTAGGTGTTAAAAGTGAAATCAGAAAATGAATATATAAATTTATAAATATACACAGTAAATTCACCACTGTTAAATTATTAACACTATTAGTGTTAACACTGAAAGTGTTAAATTATTACACTAACAATGTTAATTTAACTCTAATGGTGTTGATTTAACACTGGTGAATTTACTGTGTATAAAAAAGAAAAGGAAGATCACTCAGGCACGATTATAATGACAGGTATAAAGCAGATTTTTTATATTCATATAATGTAATTCAAGAACTAGAACCTCGCTCGTAATTAGTGACAATGTGATATAATTTGGAAACTAGAAACTCACTTGTACTCTAGTTTTTCGTTGCTGTCCATATGAGAGAGGTTTATTACACAGGAGGCAATAGTGAATTTTCATCACGGCAGTATTGTATTGTATTGTATGTATTTATGTTAGCTACTGATTAGTTTTGTCACTCTTGCTCACCACAAAGGTATTTGATTGTGCTCCGTCACGCTAGAGAACAGTTCCAATGCCACACAGGCCCAAGCTTCGAGGCTATTTTTCCTCTCTAGTCCACACTTGACACAGCATATGACCTTAGTCTCATGTGCAGCTGCGACCTCATTTCATTTCATGCCTATCTGTGGAGATTATACCACGTCTGTGTACACAATGGATACACAATAAAATGGCTGAATTCACAACTTATAAAGGGTGTCTAAAAAGGTTTGGATAGAGTATATATAAGAACATTCTGTTTACAAGCCATTCAGCGCACTATCCCAGTTTCTCTACACCATAGGCCCTAAAGGCACACTTTTCTTGCATTCATTGGCATTCATATTTGAACAGGAGGTTAAAATGTTGTTGATATATATCTACTCTTTTTTTTTGCCATTGGAAGCCTATCAAGCCTTGCCAGCTCTGGGAATGTAATATTTCCCAAAGCTTTGGTCAGAGCGTGGCAGCTTTCAAAGGCCAGGCTTACATGTTCAAAGTACGGTGCATGTCTCTAATGCCTACTCCAAAGGGAGATCAATCCCAACTGCCTAGAGGCAGCCACTATCGATTCCTGCATAATGCACATTAGTGAGGCGGCTGAGAGTAGTCCCTGACCCCCAGCCTCTGCACTGCTCTCTAGAGACCCGGTAGTTTCAGCTCCACATCAGCCGCTAACCCAAAAACATCCTGTACTGATCTAAGCCCCCCTCCGTACCTTTCGCCCCTGTGGAGCACTGTACTTTAATGACCCCATAAGTGCATTCATACATCTTTGCAAATTACTATTGGATATGGCTCGCAATAAATTCAGCTCACTCTGGAGTGTTTATCAATATTGGATTAAGCACCACCCCTCTGGGGTGGGGGGTGGGGGGGTGGCACTAACAACATTTGCATCCAGTGTGTGATGTAGATTATCTGTGGCCTGTATTGCCTCAGCTGGACTTTTGGGATACACTGGATTCTGGTGGTGTTTCTCACAAAACAGAAAGTGGAAAAACTCAAGCTCAATTTTCACAGTCTCATCCCCATCATTTAAAGGAACAGTAGGTAGTATTTTTACCCTAATGTTACAGCTTCAGAATTATTTTAATACTTCACTGACCCGTAATAGGGAGAATAAAGCATCTGCTCTTACTACTCTGGGCTTAGCACTGCAGAAACTGTGCTATGTAACTTGTAGAGCAGGGTAGGAAACCACCACACATCCCACCCATCCCTCCAGTGAAAATCAAGCATTATGTATTCATAACATACCCATGTTGCATTCATTTTGTGCTAGAAGATATCCTGGGTAAAATAGGCAGACAATATCATGGCTGAATATTCCTGCTTGTATTCCTGCTTGATAACAATGTCAGTCTCAAAAACATGGATTCAAACAGCCTGGGTTTCTTACTTCACAAACGTAATTGACCAATCCCAACAACTTTGAGCTGCAGGCAAGTGGTGAAGGGTAGAGATCGAGATGGGGAATTAATTGCATATTCATAGATGTGTATAGTTACTACTAAGCCACTTTTAAAGATTTAGGATAATTATTCTTGATAATGTCTTCTAAATACACCATTTTGTTGAACAGATTTCAAATAATATTTGAAGAGTTTAAAGAAAAGAGAAAAGCCAAGAACCCACACCAGCAGGAGCTTACAAATGCAGCCTCAACTTTTAAAAGAATAGCTAATATTTTCAAACCAAAGGGTCACTCAGTATGGGTTTTCATTAAATGAATGAATGCTTAAAGGAATCACAGAGGCTCAAGACAAAACAGAAAGTAGGTCTAATATTCCCACTGTTTTTGCCAGGAACACTTTGCCCTTATTGTTTTCAGATATCTCCCAGGCCTCTTTAGTAGTTATATTAAACTCTAGCTTTGTCACAGAATAAATATTGTTAGCCTCTCAGATAAAGAACAAGCAGAATGGACTGCTAGTTCCAAAAAAGAGAGCATCGTCTCAGACAGAGAACTTGTGAGACTCTGAAAATTCTTTGATTCTCTTCTGTTTGATGCAGCAAGTAGATCAAGTCCTTTTTCATTTTGTTATTAGACACAGATAAGAGATGGGGTGCAGAAACCATTTTCACTTAGCAGTCCCTGCTGTTTTTGTGAGCTAAAGCTTCAGTTCTATGCTGGGAAATCTGGGAAATATGCCTATTATACATGACATATGCTAAATTTGTATATATTTCATTGTGGCATCTAGATTGATTGATGGTTCTTGGTTATAGGAAGGGCTTGCCGCAGTAGGGCTAATGTCTTACATGACAAAACATGTAGCCACAGCCTGTAACTCCCAGTGATAAACCAGGGTTTATGATAAATACAGGTTCCAGGCCAGGATTTTAAAAGTCTGACCAGTCTGTATGACCATATACCTGGTAAGTCAGGTACATGGTATACAGGTAGGTTAAAAAAGTGTACAGGTAGCAGTTGCAGCTATACCATAATGGCTGGCCATTTTACAATATTGCAGTCTGGATCCAGATTTGAATGACTCTGGCTTAGTCTATGACAACAAGAAAAAAACACATCTAAGATTGTCTCCTGATAAGACTTTGACACCTTTTCACGGTTAGTTAAATATCCATAGCTGTGTGATAGCAAAAATACCTGCTGCGCCAATCCTTGTCTCTTTTATATCCTTGGAGTAACCATGGTTTTATTTTACGAGAGAAAAACAAAAAAATTCGGAAAATCACAGGAAATATGGAGTAGCAAGGCATGCTGGGATGTCTCTAATGAGTCTCAGCTCCTCCCAGTCCTTGGACACTTGTACCACCCATAATGGTTTGTGCCTTTAACAGTGAAATAATATATTTCTTACAGTAAAGATATGTAAAAATTAGTGTTTTGTTTTCAACCGTTTTAGAAATTACAGTCAGTTACTGTCATGAATAGGGAGGGTTGCATCAGAAAGGGCATTCGGCATCAAAACTGTGCCAGATTGAAGTGCAGATCACGGTTGATCCACTGTGGCGACCCCTGATGAGAGGGAGCAGCCGAAAGAAGAAGAAGACAGTCATTTATTGTCATGGTTTTAAGGTTTTTCACCATAAAATGTACTGACATTTATTACAGTGTGGAACCTTGCTTGTGATCATGTGACAACATAATATATCCCTACCAACCAAATGACCCAAAATAAGCCACAAAGTACAGTGCTGAGCTCCTCTGTCTTGTGCGAAATCACCTTGTTCAATGCAAAAGCCACAACCTGTTGATGTAAGCATCAGGCCCTGAACATTAAACGCGGTGTGAGTGCACTTCAGTGAAGGAGTGGGGAGAGGGGAACAGCCATGCTCAGGCAACTAGGCCAAGTGTGAGTACACCATAAGTGTTCCAATCAAAATGAGTAACCTAAGTTTGCTCTGTCTTTAGCTAGTGTGGAACTGACTGGACAACAACTGGAGACTAGGGTTTAATTCAATTGACTCCAGCAGCAGAGCTTACTTGAGAATCGGAATGAACCCCAAAAAAACCCAGAGATATGGGTCACTAAATGAAAGTAATGAAGCGTATCCATAGTAACAGTGCTGCATTAAAAAGGTATGTGAACTTTGTCGAGAGTGGGTGATGTAAACCGTGCATTCCTTTTCCAGTGATGGAAGATAAAACGTATAGGAATGTACAGAGCTTGGAAAACAGTCAGTGCTTAGTGCCTTGCCATTTATTAAGGTTTAAACTTACACATGGGCTTATATTTGACTTGGATAAATATAAGTTATATTATTTTATTGATGTATATTGCGAAATATTCACCTTTCATTTTGGAGCAATAATATACCTTTTTTCCGTAGTGTTGCTTGCACACAGTCCTGGGGTCGATCTTCACCGCAGGTCACGGCCTGTGAGTAGATGGGTTTGTTTTCCCCGTGTCTGTGTGGGTTTCTTCCAGGTGATCTAGTTTCCTCCCATGGTCTAAACACAAACTCGCTGTGCAAACTTGTCCATAGTTGTGGGTGTGTGACGTCCTGTGATGGACCAATTCTACGTATGACTGTGGAAGAACTGGTTATAGAAAATGTATTAGTACATTATAAAGCTTACAATGTATACCCAAGTATACTTCAGTGAGATAGCACAACACAACACAACGCAAGTCCCAAATGTGGTCCATGACTACAAGTAATTAGTTTCCAGAAATCATTAAGCCTTCTCTGCAGGCTTAGAAGTACCCTGAGGGTTCCCCTGTGGAACATGCTGACATAAACAGGACTGGTTTCCATTTTTTGCTTTTGCACTGGATACAATATACAGGGGGAAAAAATCAAGAAGCCATAAACAGCCCTAAGAGAGTATTAGGCAAGAATGCATCCACTTCTCTGTGCCTTTATTCTACTCTCCTAAGTTGAGCAGGTGCCTATTTATCAGCTGGACGTCTCCAGAAAATGACTTTCCCTTCCTGCACCTTGTGATTGCCTCAAGTGTCACCCGGAGTTACCTGGCGTCCTCCTGTTATTTCCGCTCCCAAAGACTCATTAAAGTTTCACATTTTCAAGCTAGCAGTGTCACTGGCTAATGCTTTTATTTGACATAATGTGGTTAGAGGAATAGGGGCCAGAACATGGTATCCGCTGTTAAATTAAGCTGTGGCCAAATGCGCATTAGCTGGGCTTTTTGGGGGGGTGGAGAATCTTTTTGCATTTTCATCATTACGCCTGAGAAGATTGGGTCGGCTGTATGAAACAGGCCTATTTTTGTATTCCTGTGATCTATGAGTTTTGAGGACATATGAACCAGCCCACTGTTATTAGACTGTCCCCTGTCCTTGATTACCATGGCTTTGGCTTTAATGTTCCCTTTGGAATTAATCTCAACCCTGTTTTCTGCCTGTTCTAATCCCATTGCCTATAAATACAGAGCTCTCAACAGCCGGAGGTGCCCAGGAGTCTGCTAAGTGCTTTAAAGTGCTTTTGAGTGCAGGACAAGCATCTGTGTGAGCTCCTCAACGAGCTGCAAGATAAAGGATGGAGTCGCGAGCATCTATGATGAATCAAGAATGCTGGAATACCTTTCATTACTGCCATTCTGAATGTATCCATCCTGACAAGCAAGCCTGAATAATGTCTTGAGAGTCTAAGGTGGGAGTCAGACTCAAATCTTGAGTCTCTACAGTGAGAGTCTGTGTCAAACTGCAAGCCAAGTCTCAAGTCTCTGAGATGGGAGACCGAGTTAAGTCTTAAGTTTTTGAAGTGTGAACCCAAGTGAACTGCTGAGGATGACTTAATGCAACAATGGCAGATTCTGCTTTCAGACATGGACTAATTGGGATCTTCACTCCCTCAGCGATTATTTAAAGGGAAGGTGATTTTTGTTCATTGTGGAAAATACAAAATATGTTCAAAAAATTTAACCCAGAGAAATCTAAGTATATAAGAATATATTGATTTTTAAATATGCATACATGGGTTGTAGTCATGTGGTCATTCATTCATTCATTCATTCATAGTCTGCAAGCTCTTACCCAGTTCAGGATCGTGGTGGGTCCGGAGCCTGGGCATAAGGCAGGAACACACCCTTGAGGTGGCGCCATTACTATGGTAAATTAATGGGAAAGACAAATTTGTGTCATACACAGCTCCTCTCCCTGCACTGGAGAGAGTCTCACAACACTCAGAAACACAGATGCCCACTGTTCCTTTATGTCATGGGGGGCAGGGAGGAATGCCTGGAATGCCATTTTATAGGGTAAATAATTTCATCCTGCTGTCCCTGCGCTCTGAGAGGGGAACATATTCTTGGAGGATAACGTCTTATCACAATTGTGTACCTAAATTATTTCTCTGGCTTAAAGTGAGAGATGTTTCCCTGCTGCAGTGAAGCCCAGGCCGAATCCCTATTTATCTGTAGGGCAAAATCTGTCATAAAATAATGGTTTGTGCATTCATGTACTGCGTTGTATGTTGAACATTTTCCCTGACGATTTAGCATCTAATGGGTTCCCGCTCTGGGTGACTGTCTGTGAGGAGTTGGTTTGTTCTCCCCGTGTCCGCGTGGGTTTCCTCCGGGGACTCTGGTTTCCTCCCACGGTCCAAAAACACACGTAGGTAGGTGGATTGGCGACTCAAAATTGTCCGTAGCTGTGAGTGTGTGAGTGAATATGTGTGTGTTGCCCTGTGAAGGACTGGCACCCCTTCTAGAGTGTGTTCCTGCCTTGCACCCAGTGATTCTGGTCAGGCTTCGGGCCCACCGCGACCCTGACCTGGATAAGGGTTACAGACAATGAATGAATTAATGTTTCCAATATATGGTGTTTCATATAGAGAGTGAGCTAGTGGACATTGAGTTTAAAAATAGCACATGCACACACACACACACATACCAGCCATAACATTATTACTACCTCCTTATTTTACACTCACTGTTCACTACATTCTCAACCTTTTATGATTTATTTTGATATATGGCCATAAATCATATTTCCATATGGGTAGATTCTGTTCTTATTAGCATTTTCCAGCTTTTATAAATTGAGTGTCGAGTCCCCACCTCTGCTCTAAAGTCTGGCAAAAGACAGCCCCCCTCCAGGTGCAGCTAAGGCATTTTAAGAGTCCACACTAAAGGGCTGGCCAAAACCAGAGAGTGGTGTGGAGCTTAACGGGAGCACAGCTTCCCCCAGCTGACCATAAAGATGTTAACGCATACGGCGGTGGCTCTAATGGATGACTTTAGTGTTTGAGGCTTCTCCAACCAAAAACAGGGAACTTAATTTGGGCGCCTCAGAAGTGCCATTAAGGCTGGAGCGAGGCTGCTGTAATTATATTGGGTACGACAGCACTGTAGAGGGAAGATATTGATGATGACAAACAATGCTAGCCGAGGCTGCCGGCAGAGAAATTGGTCTTGTTTACAGCTTTTTTATTTTTGGAAAGCTAAATGTTTTTGGGTTTTCAGGCTCATAAAGCATTCACATCAATACACACACACTGCTGAAATGTGCTTAAGAATGGAGGTGTTTATGACTAATGGAACTATAGGTTTATATTTGTATGCAAATGTTTGGGTACCCCATTATACACTATAATAAATGATGAATGACTGGAAGAAGAAGGAGAAGCTGGAGCTTTTGAGAAGTCTGCATCCGCTTTCTACACCTACCTTGTTGGTCCACCTAGTAGAGAAATTCAGGGACAGTATCTCATCTGTTGCTGCACATTTTGTGTTGGTTGCCCCTTCATCAGTGGACACTGTTGCCTGGTTATTTTAGTTTGGGGGACTATTCTTGTCCGGCAGTGAGACTGTGGGGTTTAAAAACTCAAGCAGCACTGCTGTGTCTGATCCACTTATACCGGTGCTACTCACACAAACGCACCACCACCATGTCAGTGTCACTGCATCACTGAGAATGATCCACCAAACAAAAATCATAACTGCTCTGTGGTTGTCCTTTGGGAATATAACCACTGAAGGAGATGGTGAAAGGGGGCAAATAAAGTGTGCAGAGCAACAGATGGATACACTGAACTCAGCACCTGAATGATATTGTCAGACCATGTTGGCCTACACTTGGTTTAGAATTATTTCTGGACACACTCTTACTCTGGAGGGCATTGTTGGTTGAGGCATTTTTCAACCTCTTCCTTTCTGCCTTTGCAGCCCCTCAAGCAGAATCAGAGAAAGCTTCCCCTCTGAAACTGCCACTGTCAGCTATATAAGACAACATGGATTGAGCAAATATGCAAAGACACCATGGTTTTTGTTTCCTGCAAATGCCAATCCCCCTCTCCTGCTCTCTTTTTCTCTCTGATTGATGTTTTCCTCTAAGCGAGCGTGCACCTGAATCAATGCGGCCATGCTTCACTGCTGGAATTCTTTGTGTTGAGAGTGGAATGGATGGTTTTTTGCAGCGTCTGCATTGCTCAAACATACCTCGGCTTTATAACCAGGACTAAGGTGCACGGCTCTGTTGCTGTAAAGATGGAGCTGATGCAGCGATTCGACAAACAACTGTGAGATTGGTATGAGATGTATTCCCATCCCCGGTGTTGCCCTGAGAACATCTCTGGCATTGTACATGGTCCATGTTCCAGTGCATGTTGTTTTTGGAAGCTGAGAAATAAAATGTTTTATAAAATGTCTGCATTTTATAGAGGTGTTCGTGCGCAAAGCTCTTTCAGGGAAAGTTTGTGGTGTGCTTCAGAGAGTGGGGGGACAGTCAGTAAACGTGAGTGGACACAATGGATGCAGTCAAAATCAGATCTCATTCTCAAGCATATGATTCATTAACAAAATCCAACTAATGTGATGTAACTATGTTTTATTTCAAGAATGTTTTTATTTTCAAGAATATGGTGGGGAGGAACGTAGGAAATAAGGTTTACACGGCTGCTGCTGCCACTGGCTCCATGCCCCCCCCACTTTGGGAAGCACTGATGTAATCCCACGTCCCAGATGACTGTGTACCAGTTTGGCTTGGACCATATTATATGACATTTCATGCTTACCCATAACTACTATTGCATTTTGGATTTACAGTACTGCTACTAATACAAGTTCGCCATACTTGGAACAATTTATTTACCCACGAGTATTTGCAGTGCCCTATAGCTCATCATGGCAAACATTAAACATTAAAATGAATAGGATTTTGCTCATGGAATTTCACTGAATTCTAGTGACACCACAGCTTTGTGATTACTGATTGAAGAACTAAGAATATGCTATAGATGCAATTTGCCAAAATGTGTTTTACTTTGCTTCTTGATCCCTACTACTCTCATTATCTGCCCAGTCTACCTTTCTTTTCCAGTCACATGAAGCAAACAGATCCTCTCTCATGTTGCTCTGCACTCATTTTTCCCAATAGATGAATCAAGCATTCCCCTTCAGGCAGATCTAGTTAAATTCATTGCTCCAAGGCCATCTTATCTTGCTCAAAAGCTCTCCAATTAGCAACAGCAGCTGACGGAATACCTCAGTGTGAAAAAAAATTGCACCGCAATTTGGAAGAAATAATCCAAGGCAATATCTCTGCCTTCACCCCTCTATAGTGGCCCTTCATGGAAGGGTTGAATAATTTTGGATTTCATTTTCAGCAGCTTCTCCGTGCTGGTGGTTAATTGCCTGAATTAAATTTTAGTAAAGCTGAGTGCATGCTTTGTCAAGTAGCCTTCGAAAAAGTGAAACAATCAAGATCGAAGAACAATGCAGATGGAAAAAAGAAAACAGATCAGGGCACTGTGCAATTATTGCAGTGGGATGACAGAATATTTCCACATTGGTACAAGTCACGGTGGTGCCCTACATTCTGATAAATGAAAGCACTTTAATAATCAGCGCTGATGTTGTCTCTGTGCAGAGAAAAGAACATTTAACATTACAAGGCATTCCATGCCTTCTTGGTGGCCTTATGATGACAATCAAAAGAAAGTATACCAATATTTCCACACCTCTAAAGTTCAGTCTTAAAAGTTAGTTGCACCAGCCAAGAAATTCCAAACCCATTTAGTGATGTTGAACTCTGGGCTGAGCTCTGAAATCAACAGTATCTCCTTTGTTTAATCTTCATAATTGTAAACATACTTTTTTTTTTATTGTCGTAGTGTATATAGTACAACAATACTTTGTCTGGATTTAACTCATCCATGGCAGTGAACACACACTCATGCAGCCCCCTATTCTCCTGCAAGTTGATGGGATCAAACCATGACCTTCCAGTCCCGAGCCAGCTTCCCCAGCAGTTAGAGCATAGCTGCCCTCACACATTTTTGTGTTTGTTTTCTTTACTATGACTTAGCTTCCCAACAGCTATACATCCTTTCAGACCCATAGTTTTGAGTTGTTTTTGTCACAGTGGAAGGGTTTACAAAAACAACTGTGGACATTTGCTGACCTTAAGCAAGAGTGACATAGTTTTTTTTTTTTTTGGTATACTGTTTATACCAGGTATTACATTGTTGTTTTGGATTATATTGTTTTGTCTATATATTTTACTTACAAACCCTTTTCTTACATAAAACGGATCTTATAAGACAATGGCTGGAGATCAAATTTATGAAGGGTGAGCCCTGTCTTTTGTAGGGCAGGGATAATATTAGCATTCCATTTTTCACACTGTAAATAAAAAAATAATAATAATAAAACAAAAGTATATATATATATATATATATATATATATATATATATATATATATATATATATATATACATACAGGAGGTCCTCGGGTTACGTCAGTCCCGTGTTACGACGTTTCTTGGTTACGACACATCTCCCATTTACTGTATAAAGCCTTGTTTCGACTTAAGTGGTTTGGCGTCGTGAAGCGAACTTCATGTTTGGTGTGCAAAGCAGAAGAATATGCGGTTACGCGGCTCGGGATAGGTGTTAGGATAGGATAAGTGCTTACAGTATGTTATTTACGTGCATTATGTACGTATGTTCCGACACCGAAAATTGGTTTACAACGCGACATAGGAATGGATAAGTCGAGGACCCCCTGTATATATATAATAAAATCTTAAATTGTAAAATTTACAGTTGAATGATTGCTATCCCAACTGTAAATGTTATGTTGAATTAATTTCAAAAACAATTTTTTTAACAATGCATTACTGTGAAAAAAGATATTTACTGTAAAAAATGATTGCATATATTACTGTATAATACGATTTTTACCACAGAAACAAAGTTCTGCCATAAAGTTAAATTGTAAATGCTGAGACAAATGCAAGAATGAAGCCATACTGTGAATAAGCATCCTTTATGCAAACCTTTATGCAAAAGTTACAGAAACAGTTCAGTTCCACAGTTTACACTTTTAATGTAATGGTTTGACAGTTTTTCACCATAAAATCTACAGATGTTTTTAGTACAGAATTAGAATAAGTTTGGTTTAGTATCATAGCCAAAATCTGTGGGCACTGATGACACCCAACACCCTTATTTTTGCCCCCTTCTGTATTTATCATGCTGAATCAGATTGAGTTAGATTGGATGAATGTGATTCCACTGCAGGGCCTTTCAGTTCCATGCAAACACTTGAGCCAACTCTAATGACCATGCAAGACAAGCACATAAGGACTAGGACGAATCAGCTCAGCACTAATGACCATGCACAAGCAGCACATAAGGCATAGGGTCAATCGGCTCTGTGCTAACGGCCATGCATGACAACCAGATAAGGCCAGTCAACTTGGTACTAATGACCATGCATGAGCAGCACATAAGGGGCAAGACTGATGGGTTCAGTGCTGATGCTAGCGGATGTGCATGAAGGCCTAAACGAGCGGCAGTAAGGAGAGTAAGGTTGTTGTTTTCTCTCCTTTGTCAGCCGCGATTGCTGGGCTTTCTGCTCCTGTGACAGATTAAGACAACAGCTTGTTATTTACCGGCCTGTAGCTGTGTGCTGCAGAGGGCAAAGCCAGGTTTCAGGATCCATCACAACACCAGGGGGCAAAGTAATTGCCACGTTCCTCTCAAGTTTAGCCATTTCCAGCTGCTGGGATTTTTGCTTACAGGGATTACTAAGAATGGGAGCAAAAATTGTGGTCTCTATTAAAAAAGAAAAGAACAGGAGGTAGGCTATTTTTGTGGTAAGTTGTTTGTTGAGTCTTGAATCTATCAATTGAACCCCTGCTTAGAAAAGTACAAGAAGAAATAGGGGGAGCACACAAGCGAAGAGTAGCTGTGACCGTTGATTTTAATGACAGTTCCGTTCTCTGAATACCAGCAGCTCCTTTATTTAATGTTTGTGTTTCCTCAGTAAGCTCCTTTCAGATCCCTAACCCTGACCCTTTACCCATCCCTGTGTCTATCCATCAGATGCACCAGCCAGTCCTGTGAAGTCACCCTCAGAGAGTTCACCGGTCAGTTCCCCTCGTCTCCGTGGAGACTCGGACCGCTACTGCCAGCTGTGTAATGCCTGGTTCAATAACCCAGGAATGGCCCGGCAGCATTATGACGGCAAAAAACACAAGAAGAACGCAGCCCGCGCTGACCTGCTGGAGCAGCTGGGAAAAACACTGGACATGGGTGAGATGAAAGGTAATGAACCACTCATACGCTACAATAAAATGTTTCCCAGAATGTGTAATTATTTATTATTATTGAGCTCAGATATCATTACATAGAGTAATCATGTTTGTGGACAAATCTTATAATGAGAAATTATATAATCTGCCATAATAAGGATCATGAAATGAAAGGGGATGTTCTGGAGCAGCTGCACAGAATTTTAAAATCACAATACTCAATGCAAGGTGTCAGATAGAGCAGTATAAAGATGCTTTTACAACTGTAATTTGTTTTCTCTGAATCAGTTAAGAAATTCATAATCTTGGAGCTTTTTTCACTTGCTTTGGTTTGGTTTGTATCTGTACTAAGACCTCTGAGAGTTGGCGGTGTAATCTGTGATCACTGCTATCACACCTGCACAAATGGACCGCACCAAGGTGAAAACAAACCTGATTTTGATTGAACTGGACTAAATAGGTGCAGGTGTGAACACACCATAAAGTGTGCCCTGAGCTGTGGATGTGCTGAAAATGATCCACCTGCTGTGGTGGTCCTGTGAGGTTTCTGACCTCTGAAGAACAATGGGGAAAGGAGGCTAACACAATTTACAGAGCAACAGGTGGACTACAGTCTGTATTTGTAGAACTACAAAGTGCGCATAAATCAGATGATTTCCAATCCGGATATTTGATCCAGGTTTCATGTCAGGATTTTACATTGGCCATCTGGTATAACAGTATATAAGTCAGGTGCTTTAGCATTTGCAGCTATAGCGCCATACCAGCTGGCCATTTTAAATTCCTGGCCTGGAATATGGATCCATCTGAATTTGAAGACCTCTGAGCAGTGGGGCTGGTAAAATGAACAGTGAATATAGAAACAAGGAGGTCATTTTAATGTTATGAATGATTAGTGTATTATAAACGACAATGTAAATATTTCTAGATTTTTTCTTATCATTCCTAGTCTGTTTATGTATAGTATGTATAGGTTGTACATATTTATTTTCATATAAGATACCTAACTAGGTATGCACAAACACACACTCACACTTACACAATGAATGTTGTCCAAACTAATCATGCTAGGTGGTAATCAGTCATAACATTAAGATACCCAACTGAGGTTTTGCTAGAGATAAAGCCACATGCAACCTTGTCATGTCTTGATCTAATTGAAAATACTGTATGCCTTGAGCTGAATGAAAAGACGGCATGCCCATTGTACGATTTCCAGCCACCATCTAGGGATTCCACTATATGTCATTTTCTGCTAATCCCATAACATTGTTAGAAAACGATTCCTGGATATGTACTTATCTCAGCCTATACTGGAGATTCTCCACTGAAAATCCTTTTTGTACTGGGCTTTATCTCCGTCTTGGAATCCAGCCCAAAAAGCATCAATCTTTCTTCTGCGGTAAACCACAGTCACAAAAACTGACTGTCAGGCAGAACCCAATGATGAGAAGGTTCTCATTAAGTCCTAAAACGTTCCCTGCTGTTGTAACTGTCTCCTGGTCTCCCGAGTCATGTCAGATAATGGGTGAACATGGTGCCACACTGCAGCATGTTCATTCCTAAAAGCTTTCTGCTTGTCTATTAACTTACATTATTGCAGTAACAATTGCCTAGCCGTCTTCTATGCTTGGAATGGGGACACCAGGAGGGTCAGGGAATGTTGTCCTGCCTCAACTGAGCATGCACAGGCATGACTGCATTTTGCTTTGAGTTGATTAAACTAGAACAGACAAACAAGCTGAATCTAATAGCATGTATAGTTTGCAGTTTGCTGTCTTTCCAAGCAAAATACAATGTACACGTGAGCTACTAACATCCATTTTTCCAGTTTTAATAGAGTCATCACACAGATTTAGTTTAATAGAGGTTCAATAGTCATCACACAAATGACTTATTTTTTTGTTGTTTTTCAAGACAGCCAAATCCGATCTGAGCTAAAATCTAAAATTAATGAGGCTTGTAATGTGAATGTAGCCAAAGTGAACATGAGGACAAAATGACAGAAAGCACATTGGTATTATACATAAAAAAAGAAAGACAGAAACAGAACAAAGACAGTAGGGACAATAATGACTGAGACAAGAGAAAGGGACAGACCAGAGCCAGGATGGGACATGAAGAGTGACAGCAGCATATTTTTATTTTCTACAAAACCAAATGCCAAGGCCATTTGTAACTGTAAATTTAAGAAATCCTGTGTGTCTATGTTAGCACATTGCTTACCAACCAGGTTATGTATTAAATGGCATAACAGAATGTGCAACTAACTTTCTCCTCCAATCAAGTGGAAATATTTAATGTTAATGGGTATAGAACACTTACATTATGTGGATGTACTATTTTTTAAAAATACATTTATGTCAACCACATCTTCTTTTCCCATTGCTGCAACATCATCATGCCATGTGATTAGGGGAGAGTGGTGGACATCCCACGCAGAAGAGAGCAAAGCAAATTGTGCTCTCCTAGGATGCCCATCCACAGATTCAGGCATCACCAAGGGTCACACCAGCAGTCCCCTAATGACAGGAGGGTTTGAGACCACCAGGTTTAGACCACCACACCAATTAAGAGCCTATAAGTGGCTGAACCTTAAATTTACAATAGATTCTCAGACATCTTTAAAGCAGAGCTTCCCAAAATGGACCCCACGTGGTCCACATTATGGCACTAGTAATCTCCCATGGACGACACTTCAAGGTTCATCAGTTAGGATCCCATTATTTAGGACTGCTTTTGTTATTACTTGGGCAAAAATCCTTGTTCTGTGTATTTTTGTAGTAAAATCCATAGATTTAAACATTGCTTACGTGCACCAGATAAGGGCTATTAGATGGGTAGTGAGGTGTGAAACCAGTGGTCAGTGGACACTGAAGGTCATTCCTATGTGGAGACACCAGCAATATCTGTGACTTAAACCATTCACTGGCCGTTAACTCTGCTTTGGTCATTAATGAGGAAAGGGTGTGAGGGGGGCTGCTGTCTCCCTCTTGTTCACCTTGGCCGCCTGTTTGCTAATGCCCTGCAGTCATTACCCCGGCCCATAAATGTCAGCACAGGCTCAGCGGGACAAGGCTGGACGTTAATGAGGGCCCCCTCACCATGGCAATTATCAATTAGTAATGATGTGACAAATCATCTATAACAGAAAAAATGGAGTATGGTGGGAGAGGGAGACAGCAGGAGCGAGAGAGAGAGAGAGAGAGAGAGAGAGAGAGAGAGAGAGAGAGAGAAAAGGAAGATATGTTTCAAGGAAGCGATGCTTGAGCACAGCAGTGGAAAGATGGGACTTCGTTGCTTAATGCATTGGGCCGTGCAGTTGCTGGTGGCAGCCTCATCCTTCACACAATGAGCATGCACCGAGTGCTTCCACACGTCAGCTTATTTCCCTCACTTTCTCTATCTCTCTCTCTCTTTCTCTCTGCCTCTGGAAAGGCTCAGCTTCTGTATCATCTTTCCCTTTCTATCCCCTTCCTCAGCTCTGCAAAGCCCTTTCCTGGCCGGTGTGTGCAAGCCACCAAAATTAAAATCCCAGAATTTTCTGGCAACTCAAAACGGGATCTGGATGTTGGTCTAGTACCAGTCTTGAAAAAGTCTTCGAAATCTAAAATCCAGGGCTTTTAGATGCTGACCTCTGGCTAGTTAAAGTTATATATATGTTCATTTGTCAAACAAGTGTAGCAGGAGAAGAAGTTATCCCCTTGGATAGAGTGACCATATGTCCTCTTTTCCCTGGAAATGTCCTCTTTTTGGGACGTAAAAACAATGCATCCAGTCAGGAAATCAAAAATGCTCTTCCCCCTCATCTCAACTAAGTGTTGAACTAAGCCGTAATGTCTTCCCTGAAGTGTGCACTTTGATGAAGTTTGATGATATGATTGAAGGGTGTGCAGAGGGGAGCAAGCATTTAAGTGTTCAAGAGGGTGAAGAGTTAAGGGCAGAGTTGGGAGACATTTCACCTCACAATGTCATGTGTGTATGACACTACGTCTAAAATACCATTCACCACAATGTGTAGCCGAGCTGGACCTTCAGATTTTTTTTTAATTTACTGTTTATTACCATGTTTGTCTTCTTTGTACTTTGTCCTTGGGTGCAAAGAAAGGCATGCCAAATAAAATATATTACATTTTCTTTAGGAGCGGCAGGGTGGCGCAGCAGGTAGTGTCGCAGTCACACAGCTCCAGGGACCTGGAGGTTGTGGGTTTGCATCCTACTCCTAGTGACTGTTTGTGAGGAGTTTGGTTTGTTCTCCCCGTGTCTGTGTGGGTTTCCTCTGGGTGCTCCGGTTTCCTCCCACAGTCCAAAAAAACACGTTAGTAGGTGGATTGGTGATTTAAATAAGTCCATAGATGTGAGTATGTGTCGTCCTGTGAAGGACTGGCGCCCCCTCCAGGGTGTGTTCCTGCCTTGCGCCCAATAATTCCGGGTAAACTCAAGCCCCACCGTGACCCTGAACTGGATAAGCGGTTACAGATAATGAATGAATGAATTAATATATTCATTAGTATTATGTATTCAGACATTGCAGTGATTTACTGGAGTCTTGAGTCTATTTACTACAGCAGTGTGTAGAAAGCTGTTAAGATAATTTATGTGATCGCTTATTCATGTGTGGAGGCATTTCTGTGACACATGAGCTTTTCATTGTATGCTCTATATTTTAAAGTAGAAACGTGTTCTTTTCTGTTATAGTTTATCTCTTATTTTTGTTTAAGGCCAAACAAAGGTATAAGATCACCTGACCATTTGGTTGTTGTATTTGTCACGGCTGTAGGGAGACGAGGAGGTGGATGTACACACAAGGAATGATTTTATTACAATAAACAAAACTAACTCAATACAAAGCACAATCTGAGAACAAACAAAAGCTTGACACAGATACGCTAACTAGAAATAAACAAACACACTAGGACAGAAACAAGCAGGAGAAAGCCATGAACTGGTGTAGAGGTGTAACTACCATGACCGACACAGAACACACAACACCAGACAAGGGAGCACTGAAACCAGAGGGATATATAAAAGGAGCACATACAAGAAGCACATAGGAAGGATCACAAGAGGGCAGGACCATGAAGGAGACACAGGTGGGAACACTAATGACAGGGCAGGGCTAAGGCAGAGCTAGGGGAGGAGACAGGAACCACAACAAAAACAGAGCCATGTGCTCCTAAGCACATGACAAATAAGGGAAACAAGGGACAAAGCAGAAAATGTGACAGTATTAAAGTCAGGTGAATGGTTATGGATGCATTTGTCTACTATTGACAACCACAGACTCCACCCTTCAGCCCAAACCACTGCAGGTGTTTGTTTGCCCCATACTGCCTCTTTTTTGAGAATTAAAATATGGCCACTCTATATTTAGTCTCTCCAATGACAGTGAAAACACACACCAGTAAGCAAATTCTTCTAGAAGCAATGAACTATAGCACCTAGCGAATAGCTGTGGGTTGGATGCTTTGCTCAAAAACCAGTGCCCCCACCCATTTTTTCCAGACAGGGTCTTGGAATTGACCCTGTGCCTTTCAGGTCCCAAGCCTGCTTTCCAAACATTTAGCTTATCTCCACAGAATGCCGAATAGATGAGGGTTTTAAAAATGAGTTTATTTTTATGGCATGGCAGTGATGCAATTCAAAGTATGAAACAAACAAACAAAAAACCCTAGAGCTTTATTTGTACTCATGACTCAGTAAATGTACTGAGAGCAGCATTTCTCAGATCCTCGTTTTAGTTCAGCCAGTAAAAAAGCACACATCACAGACAATCAGCCAAATGAGATATTTTAATGTGACACAAAATGAGGGGAAAAAAAGAGAACACAATCTGCTGGCTAATCCCAGTTGGTTCCAACTGACTGTCAAGTAGGAAGACAACGAGCTTGCAGCAGAACTCAAAGTTCTCTTTGGGTCAGTTCTAAAATTTGAATGTGCTTTGGAAAAACACTGAGAGAGAGAGAGAGAGAGAGAGAGAGAGAGAGAGAGAGAGAGCTATCAGACTTTGAAGATTGCCACATGATAAAATATTCATAGATTTTCAGTAGAATGCCTTGTGCCTGTGTTTGTGTGTCTGAGTGCAAGGAACACCTGGTCCTACACTACACCACTTCAAGGCTTCCTCAAAAATCCGTTAACACTCAAGTGACAATGAAAGCCAAAATAGTTCCTCGCCCGTATGCCTTGATGTTTAGGCCTGTTTATCCCGGACTGTGTTCCACAATCTGAAACAATCCCCAGGTCAGGATCTCAGACAGAAGCGTTTGATGTTGTATATGATCTGGCAGTTTTAAGATAGAAACTGAGGGGTGGTTTTAAAGACCCCGGTGCAGGGTTTATTTTATACACCACCAAGAACAATGAAAGAGTTCCACAGACTGCAGGAAAAACAAACAATTTGCTAAAAGTGTGCCACTGCCATTACCTCTCGCTTTCCATAGACCGCAGGCTACTTCCCTGCTCTGGAGGAAGGGAGCTTGGAGAGTTTCCTTTCATCTCACCCTCCCTGTCCTTTCATCTTCACTCTCTCTCATCCCTCGCTCGCCCTCCCCACGCTGACCCCGTTCTATTATCCACCGTTTTCCACATGCTTTCCGGAGGGCCACCTCAGGAACGAGGCGGCTTCACCCAGTGGCACGCAGGAGAATCATCCTGATTACAGAGCAGTGAATTTATGACCCCACACACACACACACACTTACCGTTTAGCCTTGGGCGTTTGGTAATGGTTGTGTTTTAGCTTTTACTGGCTCCTACCCTTACTTCATCTCCTGTTTTCTCCTTGTTTCTGTTTAGCTTCCACTCTGCAGTTCTTCACATAGTGTGTTTTCCATCTGTTGCACTACATACTTTTTCAGACCCCTGTTTTTCTGATATACTTAAATGAGTAAAGAACCTTAAAATCGAGTGATGGATGTTTTTAAACCTTTAAGAGCTTCTTCACACTCATACATTCCTTTTACACACATGGTTCTTTATTCATCTGTGGCATCACTTTTATTTTCAAGAGTGCATGTTCTCCCTGTGTCTGTGTGGGTTTCCTCTGGGGTCTTTCCTCTCACAGTCAAAAAACATGGATCTTAGGTGAATTGGTTACTCTAAATGGTCCTGATGTGAGTGAATGAGTGTGAATGTCTGTATGAGTGTATGAGTGTATGCCCAGATATGGATTGGTGCTCTGTTTCCTCCAGGTAGACGGTCGTTCTTGCTTGAGGGTATGCAGTGCACATTTGGCTACTGCTTCTCACCAGTGTGAGTGTGGATTGAGTGTTGAATGCAATGCCATTCCATGTAGTGTTGATTGGTAAAATATGGCTTAATGTCTTAGTATTTAGCCACTTGCTTTCTTCTGTTTCCTTTTTTCTCCATTCTGGGGTCTGCTATGTGGATTCTTTAAAAATATATATATAATAATAAATATATATATTTAAAAAATATATATGTATATATATATATATATATATATATATATATATATACATATATACAGTTTGTCTTTCATTCATTCATTATCTGTAACCACTTATCTAGTTCAGGGTCACGGTGGGTCCAGAGCCTACCTGGAATCTCTCAATCTCTCTCTCTCTCTCTCTCTCTCTCTCTCTCTCTCTCTCTCTCTCTCTCTCTCTCCCTCTCTGTGTGTGTGTGTGTTTGTGCGTGTGGTGTGTCTCCAAGTGGTTTTGCTGCTTCATATTGGCTAGTCTATTTTGGTTTCGGATCTCAGTATTCTGCACATATGGTGAGTGTAGCCCTCCAGAGTGCCACCTGCAGTCATTAATAAAGCAGAGGTGAGCTCAGCAGAGAACAGGCCACTCTCCTGGGGTCCGCCTGTCTCTCAGATAATGGACGAAGCCTTTGGGATGTGTGCATCTGCACAGGTTCTGATTATGCAGAATGTCCAGGTTTTTCGCCCAAAATGAAAAGCCTGCTCACCTTTCCTTTGTGTCTACAGATCCACCATCTGCAGTAGACTCCACCAATGCATGCATACGGATTAATAATAACTTATGAAATTGATCACTTTGCCCAAGGTCAAGAACATTGCAGAGAAATCCATCTCAAGAAAAGATTTCTATTATCTCTGGCTTTGTCTCACTTTTGGATTTCATAATGTGAATGCAGGTACTATTCAACAATGGAGACTGGCTCTGCCTCAACAGGAATATAATATTTCATCACTGTCTAAAGTAAAACATGTATCTCCAAAATAGTAACTTTACAGGAGAAGCAAAAAAAGTTTTTCTAACTTTCAATGGAAACTTGAATGGAAGGGAAATGGAAGTCAATGTAAAAAGATTTTATTCAAGTAATTGTGGAGTATTTCTATTAATCCATTGATCATGAAATGTTCACACGATGTGAATTGACAGATGCTTTGTTCAAATGATGTAGTAAATGATAGTAATGCCCACTCCCACATTGCAGGGTTAGAGGATCAGGCTTGGTACCAGAAGGTTGCTGGTTCAATCCCCAGGACTGGCAGGAACATCCATGGCTGAAGTGCCCTTGTAGCAGGGCACTGAAACCTCCAAATACTCCCTGTGTGCTGGGGATGGCTGCCTGCCACCCTGGATGTATGTTCACAGCCCCTAATGCACTAGTGTGTTTGTTCACTGCCACAGATGAGTTGTAACTTGTACAATGACACATAATTATTATTATATAACAGTCCTGTGGAGGTTTTGCTTTGCATTTTTATATTTATATATCCTTAATGATTCCATAACAGTGTGTGAACAGTATTTGAACAGTGATAATTGTAAGCTACAAATGCTTTTATACCTTTTTAACTCTTTCCTGTCTACAGCTATCAGTTAGCCTCATGTTCATTTGATGCTACTGCCCCCATATGTCTGAATTCCCAGACTGTGTCTAAGCATTGCTAAAACATTGCTGACAAAATTCAGCTTCGAATTCATGACTTCTTCTTGGCTTCAGCTCCTGTCGATATGGCACTTGGTTTGACCCTGATTAAAACCTCCCTGTCTGGCCACACTGTAATTACGCTCTTCCTTAAGGCCAGGCAGTAGAGATTGTTCCATAGCTGCCAGTCTGTCAGTACTTCTCGTCCTGGTGTTAATCAGCCGGTGCGTTCATGTTCTCTATCACATCGGGAGTCTTGCCTGGAACCCGGGCTGATATGATTGCATCAGCAATTACGCCTCTTTTTTTCAGCCTTTTCATTTAGCGCCATCTCGCCGCCTGTCAATCAAAGCTGGCGACAAATTGCATCTCTCGGCATGCTGTTGTCCTGGCCTAGTAATTGGAGAGACATGGCAGGAGATCATTTGAAGCATTCTGTGATTGTTTTCCCGCTGTCCCAAGACGGGGCTTGTGAGCTCGGTTCCTCCAGTTTGACACACTCCACCCACCACTACAAAAACACAACTAATGGCTTTTATATTGAGGCCATTTGCTCTGATGGTGTTGTGATGACTTATTAGATATGAGGGAGGAAAGACAATCATATATCAGTGTCAAAATCCCTTCATCCATAAGCAGAGGTAGGTTCCCAGATAGCAGACACATTTGGGCCAAATCTGTGATACTTTTGACACTTACGGCTCAGTTACGACACTGGCAAGTGTTGTGTGGGCTGGATGTGGGTCAGGCTTGACTTGGGGCACGGTACATGTTTCATGTGCTCCACCTCATACCTGACTTCTGGACCTGTGGTTGAGTTGAGGCAACCAGTAACACCATCATCCAAACATTCATTGTGGGCAGTAACTAGTTGCATGCATTTGCAATCATTATCATATGATGATTTTACATCAGTTAAAGCTTTTCTTGTCTAATGAATGCATGAAACATTTGTTACATATAGGACTGGTTCCCCAGGCAGGAATTAAGCTTAGCGGAAAAATCACAATTCAAAACGTTGTGTAGTCTAAGACTAGGCTTATTCCCTGTATGGGAAACAATCACATACCTTCCTCATAAATGGTCATTCCGTAAGATCGGAAGAAGTGGACAAGCTAATTATTTCAGAAACCCTAGATTTAGTTAATAACCCTGCAATTCACTCTCCTAAAGGCAGATTTTCTACTGCAGTAAGTGTTTAAAAATATTTAACTAATAGTCTGTAAGGCAAGGGAATACTTCAGACATGTGCAGGTTGAAGCAAACTTCATTCACAAACCAAGGATCCAAATAAGTAGACGGGCAGAAATCCCAAACCAGAAATGCAAATGAATAGTAATCATGTAATCCAGTAATGTGCTGGAAAAGGGAATAAGCCAAAAAGCAAACCAGGGCAGGCAGCGGAAACCTGAAACACGAGATAAACTACATAAAGTACACAGTAATAATTCACTCCAAATATGTGTCTCTAAACAGTAGGTCAGGGGAAGGAGTGCTGTTGATGTCTGGTTGGTGCAGGACCTGTCCATCACCAGAACGTGTGGAGAACAACTATAGGACAACATGGCACAGTCATTCATTGTGTAGAATATTTCATTCTGAACTGACCATCATTAAAATAGTAAAGTAGTATATTATTAAATAGTATACATAAAAAGTCATAAACAATATTTATAAAACTTTGCAAAAATATTCCAAAACAAATATGAATAAATAATTATCGTATTGTTGTACATTCGTTGTTATACAGACAGGTTTTTGTGGTCTGACTAAGACAGAACACATGGGGCATAACAAGTAATTCTGTTTCCTATGCCAAGTGCAGAGTGGCATTTTGTCCAAAGCATGTCACAGTCTTTTCATTAAGATGCCAGAACATGTGGAAAAGTGGTTATTAATGCCAGATTTCCATTATTTTTTAATGGTATACGAGCCCATATTTTCACAAAATAACAGTTCATTTGCTTGTGTAAGAGATTAGGGTAGATTAATGGTCCCTAAACATCACCAATGCACACTATAGGACTGGGGGATGGTTCCACTGATTCACAGCATGCACTTGTAAAAGCCTATTGCTGACCTTTCAGGTTTTATACAGATGATCAGTTTTATTGATTTATCAATAATGATAGTTTTCGAAGTCACCATGACCCCAGGCCAGGTCAGTTATATTTCCCAGTGACTTTGACACCTCTTCATATATATACACAAACACACACATACATGGCTGTCATCGCTTTGTGATGGTTGGCTACATGATGGAAGAGTCAAGTGTTCACTGCACTCGTGGTGCTCTATGAGAGTAGATAAACTGACTGAGCAGCCCAATCAACCTAACGTGCATGTCTTTGGACTGTGGGTTGAAACTCGGAGTACTCGGAGGAAGCCCACGCAAGCACAAGGAGATCATACAAACTCTTCACACACACACACACACACACACACACACACACACACACACACACACACACACACACACACACATATATATATATATATATATTTATATATATACACAGATAAATAAGGTATCTACTCAAAGAGCTGTTCATTCCTGCAATTATTACAGTTAGATTTCCAAGGCTTCAGACATTTAGTATTCAAATAGTGCTCCCATTGGTTCAATAGACACCTGAATTGTGTCTACATCCTCATTAATGCAGTCTCATTGGGGGAATAGACTAGTTTGAACAGAGGCCTGAAAAAGCTAGAATTCCATGGTTGACAGACTGTTGAGAAATCAAAGGAAAAAACAATATTAGTAAAGTCACTGCTTCACAGTAACTTAGTGTAGATTCTTCAAGGCTCTGGAACTGTACTGGAGAATTGAAATGGAAGTTCTTCCCAAATATATTCCCTCCGAAGTCTGAGGCACCTAAGATAATTATTTATATTTAAACTAATGCCTTCTCAGTAAGCGTGGTACTTATATAAGATTTTTTTTCTATAAAGTAGCAGGTGTGAGTTTGAAGAAATATGTTGTGTTCAGATTCTCCTTGATTGCATGAATTTGTTAAATCAACAGCACACATTATTTAAAATTATTATTAACCGCTAAAACGAAATATCTGTACTATTTTCATCTGTAGTTCTGGGCAGGTGATGTTGTCTTGATGATGTTGTTTGAAAGAAACATTCCCGCTCGTCTGGGCAAAAGGCAATAGCATATGATTCACATCAATTACATATTCATCAAATCATTCACTGGCCCCTCATTCCCTGAGGATGGGGCAGTGTCATCGTTTATGATTAACTAAAGGTAATTATTCATCAGCACTTTGTATTTATGTGTACTGCCCCTTGGACAAATGAATGTAATGCCAACGAAATGCCCTGCAGGCTTAAGATCCTACAGCCCAGCCTTGACACACACACACACACACACACAAAGAGAGAGCATAGGGGTCAGTCATTCACAGCCATACCATTCCTTTGACCTGTATGTCCTCTGACCAGATCGATTTCCACATCTCTGTAGATCAGTGTCTGTGGGTTTTACAGCACTGTCTATATGTCTTTGTAAGGAGAGGGTTATTCACTACAGCCTGCCTATATTATTGCTCTGTATATAGTTATGGATGCTGACAAAGTCTGATCACATTCTGTATTGACCTTGCACTTTCATTTAATAGACAAAATTTTGTGGATGCCTACTCATCCAACACTTCTTTGGAAAGCAGAGCATTACTGAGGGAATTCTACTTTCTCCTTATTGCAACAGCAGAAAGACAACAGAGAGGTTCTGCATTTCCAACATATTTTAGACTTTTATATACTACAAACAAGTTTTAGAAGGTATACAATTCTGGTGAAATAGGTCTCTGTAGGTTGTTTTATAATTAAACTAAACGATTATAAACCTATTTTTTAATTATTATTATTTTTTTAAGATTTTCAACATCTGTACTAAACGCAAGAGCAGCTTTTCCCCCACACTGGGGCTGGGAAGTTGTGTCCTGGCTTCTATTACAACATGTTTTAACACTGGATGCCTGTTGGATGGACCAATTTGAAGGGCACTGCAATTGGGTGTTGGCCATGCATTTTCCTATTTAATATTTGAAACATGCCGCTGTATGTATATAGTAAGTTATAAATTGCCTGTCTGGAGGCATCTGTACATTTTGCAATTGTCTAACAATTTATTGGATCTTTTCTAAGTGCATCACCCATTTCTACTTTAAGTTTAGTGTCCTCAGAAGCCACAGTGCTCCAGTTCCATCTTTAAAACAACTCTCGGTATTTAGACTCAATAAGGTAAGCTGCTAATTAGACTGTGTCACAGTGTTTCCCATCTGCTAATATTGTCTTTGGGCAGGTTCCATTCGCTTCGGATGAAGTGTTTTATCTGCTACATAAAACGAACCAGCACGCCATAATTATTCTTTTTTTTATGCCATCTGTCTGTCATCTCACAGATGTGGGTCTTTAATTCTGCTTTCTTCTTAACCACCTTTTAATCACCTTGTTTCATTCTACACCATGATGACTGCCATTCAGAAAGTGAGAGATGCATCAGATATGTTTTCTCCCAACAAAACTCATCAAGTCCAAACCAAATTGATATTTCACTAACTGGTCATGGCAGTGGCTTTGGTGATCTGAGAGTTATGACTTAACGAAGCAGTAAGCATGGTCACAAGCTGTCTTTAGAGTCTCTTAATTCAAACATATGCTCCTTTGGCTTGGTTACCTGGGCACAGAGTCAAAACCATGACGAATGCATAGGAGAAGAACAGATGGTGATGGGTACATTTGGCTTGAGAGTAACATTACCTTTGCAGTGGTATTCACAGTGAGTAAAGAGGTCAGAAAATAGAATCAGGCCTCTACTGATGACACTGTGTATATTTCATTCATTCATTATCTGCAACTGCTTATCCAGTTCAGGGTCGTGGTGGGTCTGGAGCCTACCTGGAATCATTGGGCCCAAGGCGGGAACACACCCCTGAAGCGGCTCCAGTCCTTCACAAGGCAACACACACTCACACATTCATACCTATGAGTCTAAAATCCACTTACCAACGTGCGTTTTTGGACTGTGGGAGGAAACCGGAGCACCCAGAGGAAACCCATTCAGACACGGGGAGAACATACCAAACTCCTCACATTCACCCGGAGAGGGACTTGAACCCACAACCTCCAGGTCCCTGGAGCTGTGTGATTGAGACACTATCTGCTGCACCACCATGCCACACCCTTTGTATATTTCATTACCAGGGAAAATGGCCATTAAATTTATTAAACTTATTTAACTTTTCAAAAGATATTTTTGAAATTCCTACTTGCAAAAGCAAGATGAAAATCAAAATAAAATTAAAAAATGAAAGTACCATTGATCTTTAAATCAACAGACACAAATATGTTGCTCCAAGTGAAAATCTGTGGTTAGAGAAGTCCTTGTTCAGGAGCGTGAAAGCTTATCCCTGTTGTGTTCAATCATAAGAATAATAAACATGGTCAGTTTTTTCATTATGTTCCTTTTCATGTGTTCTCTTGTTCAGAATGACAGTTTCTGACCACAACAAAATAAACATTGAGGAACGTCTGGCTTTTTCTCAGTCACAGTCATTACACCTCAAGTACACACACATCACTGGCAGCACATTACGCTGTTAACAGATGAAAGGGATGAAATGGATGTCACTTGGGCCACAAAACTTTGGATCTCCAAAAAATACCTGCAGGAGCAGAAAAAAACTGCTGCCAAATCTTGTTTTTGTTTTTTGGTCCATTTCTATTGATTGGTTTGTCATGAGAATTTGACACAGTGTAAAAGGGCAGATGGCATTTTCAAATAATACTGAAAAATAAACAAAAATCTGACAGATATGGAGATACAAGGTTTTGTTTTGACAGGAAGGATAGATTTTCTGGTTATTTTCCTGAAGCTGAAAAATAAATAATATGTAAGTAATGTCAGGTTTGACTGAAAATTCTATTTCTGTATCTCTTTTGGGGACCCTCCATGGAAGATAATGTTAGATATAACCAAGGCCAGTGCCGTGTTAAGTTTGAGTGATGGATAGTAAAAGCTTTTCTTCCACAGGTAGAGTCATGGTGGATGATAATTTAACTGTATACAAATGAAGCCTATGCTGGCAGAAATGAAGCCCTTGAATTTATGATCTCAGCTCAAAAGGGAGAGAGTTTTTCTTTATTGTGGAAATGAAGATATAAAGCCCTCTTCTTGGGAGTAAGTGATACAGATAGTAAAGTGTAGTCATTCTGTCAGGGAGGAATAAATATGAACGAGGTTTAGTGGAGGACAGGTACAGACGATGGGCAGTCGCCACTTTATTGCTCATGCGGAGGGTACAGTCTGCACTGTGATGGATGATCAGGCACCTCTGCATTTTTCTGACTTTTTGAGGAAAGAAATCTGTTGCAAAGAGCAAGCCAAGGGCCTTAGCTTTTCAAACATAAATCTGGCCTTTGAAAATGAAAAACGGAGCTTAAAATACTCACGCAAAACCTAGCTAGTGCTGACTGCTCATGCTGGATTTGGGCAGGTTGAGACAACATTTGTCATATACATCCATATGCAGGAATATCTAATCAATAAAGAGTGCTAGGGCAAAGCCCTCCCTGTTTGATATATATAATTGTATAATTTAATGGAATACAATGTAAGAATTGGCTTTTTTGTCTCCTTAGCACCCCCTACCTGCTGCTGAGTGTAATTCACATTTACAGTAGTGTTGTGAAGTTAAGTCTCACACACATCTCTCTTTCTAACTTGTTCACTCACTCACTCACTCACTCACTTAAACACGACCGATTATTAGGGCTTCTATTAACACACAATCTCCCTGTCTTCCTGTCACACACATCTCTCTCTCTCTCTCTCTCTCTCTCTCTCTCGCACTGAATGATGTTTGCATATGTCGCAAACGGCTCTCTGGGCTTCAGAAGATGTTGAGCCAGGGGAATGTGTGTAATCGAATAAAATAATGTTTACTACGTGATGAAACACATATATCGCACATATATAATACACACTGGACCATGTTATTACAACCATAAAATGTAACTTTGGTGGTACACTATCCATATTAAAATTAGCAGCAAACACTGGCTCACTGCTCAGTAACTCTCAATAAACTGATAATAACATTTTGTGTTTCTGAAATTGTCTGTAATGTAATAATTTATACACAGAGTGATTCAAAAGTTGCAGGACACTCATTTGTTTCTTTGATATGCTACATGACCACCTTCTCATTGGAAAAACTTGCCCTTGGTCCATTATGGAGGCTTTCAAAATGGTGGCCATGTTCCAGACATAGCCTAAAAGATAAGCCCCCTCACCCATTACTTGCTGGGGTATTCATATAAAGGGTGTACTTTGACTTTTGACTCACCCTGTATAATAATTTACCTTGTATCTGAGCACATTAGAGCTGCAATCTATAATCATTTTAATAACTATTAGTTTGCTGATTGGTTTTTAATGTAAATTAAAATTACTGATTTACAGAGATTTTGTGTCATGCAGATTGTACTGGGAAACATGACTTGAAACTGACAATGTGGCACACACAGCCACACCTAGAATATTGTTCAATACCGGCCACTGGTCATATACAAAATCATCAAAAATAATAATGATGGACCAGTTGTAGTCAGTTTGAAACAGATTTATAACAAGCTTGGATCAGTTTCAGTTCAAAAGCCGATGATATGTGTGTTAGACTACAAACCGGATTCCAAAAAAGCTGGGACACTAAACAAATTGTGGATAAAAACTGAATGCAATGATGTGGAGATGGCAAATGTCAATATTTTATTCGTAATAGAACATAAATGACAGATCAAAAGGTTAATCTGAGTAAATGTAACATTTTAAAGGAAAAATATGTTGATTCAAAATTTCACAGTGTCCACAAATCCCCAAAAAGTTGGGACAAGTAGAAATAAGTGACTGGAAAAAGTAAATTGAGCATATAACGAACAGCTGGAAGACCAATTAACACTAATTAGGTCAATTGACAACATGATTGGGTATAAAAAGAGCTTCTCAGAGCGTCAGTGTCTCTCTGAAGCCAAGATGATAAGAGGATCACCAATTCCACCATTGTTGTGCAGAAAGATAGTGCAGCGATACCAGAATGGTTTTACCCAGCATAAAATAGCAAAGAGTTTTAAGTTATCATCATCAACCGTGCATAACATCATCAAAAGGTTCAGAGAAACTGGAACAATTGCTGTGCGTAAGGGTCAAGGCCGTAAAACTCTACTGGATGCTCGTGATCTCCGGGCCCTAAAACATCACTGCACCTCAAACAGGAATGCCACTGTCAAGGAAATAACAGAATGGGCTCAGGAATTCTTCCAGAAAGCATTGTCAGTGAACACAATCCACTGTGCCATCCGCCATTGCCAGCTGAAACTCTACAGTGCAAAGAGGAAGCCATTTCTAAGCAAGCCCCACAAGCTCAGACGTTTGCACTGGGCCGATGAGTCACGATTTGAAGTTCTTTATGGAACACTGGGACGCCATGTCATCAGGACCAGAGAGGACAAGGATAACCCAAGTTGTTATCAATGCTCCGTTCAGAATCCTGCATCAATGATGGTATGGGGTTGCATGAGTGCTTGTGGCATGGGCAGCTTGCATGTCTGGAAAGGCACCATTAATGCAGAGAACTATGTTCAGGTTCTAGAACAACATAAAGAGGAAGGTGCGACAAAGAAGGCCCAAGACGATTGAACAGTTAGAGGCCTGTATTAGACATGAATGGGAGAGCATTCCTACTTCTAAACTTGAGAAACTGGTCTCCTCTGTCCCCAGACGTCTGAGTGTTGTAAGAAGAAGGGGGGATTCCACACAGTGGTAAAAAATGGCCTTGTCCCAACTTTTTTGGGATTTGTTGATGCCATGAAATTTTGAAACAACATATTTTCCCTTAATATGATACATTGTCTCAGTTTAAACTTTTGATCTGTGATTTGTGTTCTATTCTGAATAAAATATTAGATGTTGGCACCTCCACATCATTGCATTCAGTTTTTATTCACAATTTGCTTAGTGTCCCAACTTCTTTGGAACCCGGTTTGTAGATAATCTTGGAGTAGATTTTGAGCAAATATTTCATATCCTATTACATCTTGCAGCAAGACTTTCGGTCGGTGGCACAAGAAGAAGCGCAGAAATAAGCAGGAAAAACAAGTCTGACATTGAAATTCAGAAACATGTAGAAAATAAATCTTGCTTACTGTATTTCTCTGTTTACCATGACACTTTCCACAACTAATTAAAGTGTTCATTTCCTTTTGCACTGGCAGACACTTCTTTCCTTGCTGCCAAGGCTTGGTCAAAAAGTTTGCAAAAAGTTTTTTTTGCAATCCTGCACTGTCCCAGAGTGCAAAAATAATCAGACCCTTGGGCATTAGAGGGGCCAGCCTCAGGGCCAAGCTACTGCCAGTCTGTATTTGATAGGAATGGTGCAGCATGAGCTAAGAAAGACCTGGTCAAGGTAGCATAACTAGACTGATGACTGTGAGGAAAACTGAACTGGGTAAGTACATGGAAATGGCAAGAAAGTGCTTAATTCAGCATAGCTTTTGCTCACAAATCTGAGTAAGAGATGCAAAGTGTTGCCCTGGCTTATTTTCATTCTCATATTATCATTAGGTGACTAGAGGACGTTGACTGATATAGCTAAGCATGGCTACTGCCAGGGCTCCAAAGTCAACAAAGAATATTATCCTCAATTATGTTAATGGAATATATTTTTATGATGGAAACTTGTGTCTACAAACTGGGGACACAAGAAAGCTGCAGTTTTACTCTGCATTCTAGCTTCATACATATGTCTTTGTGAAGTGATGCCCAAGTTCTCAAACACAGAGAAACAAACAGCCTAAATTAACATACACTTTATACCACATTGGGGTGCAGGACAGCTGTGTGTTGTGAATAGTTTTCACAGCTGAGGTTAGGATTCACTCCTAATTGCTCACTAGCAGCTCCACTCATAAATCCAACCATCCTCAATATATTTGATGACAGAGTTACAGGGATGATATCTGAGTCAGTTTGAAAATATGATGCTGGTTTTACTTTATCAGTTTTATCTGTCATGTCCAACATAGCAGCCCTGTGCATACTCATACTCACACATTTTAAGTTTTTTTTGTTTTGTTTTGTTTTCCTTGGGTGAGTTATATAATTTTAGCTTGCTGTTATGAAACTGTACATGTTGAAATCAAAGGTAAAAAACCTATAAAATTATTTTGTATCACTGTAAGAAAAAAAAATAACGTATCTTTACGGGATTTAGACTATGCATATCTCCTGATTTTTCTTCTGTTGGGAGCATTTTCTGAAAAGCTATTTCTAGACTATCAAAGTATTTAGGTGGCTGTAGTTCTAAAAGTACACTATGGTAGTACATTTTGACAAGGCTGTACAACTGTACAGAACACCAGCAAAAAGTCAGAACTTCAATTTCAAGAAAAGGACAAGGTGAAGGAACCAAAGAGTTCTTCTCGACTTGAACATTCCTGAAGTGGCACGGCTTGGCCTTGCAACGCTTGTTTGTCTGACTCTGTCAATACCCTGAAGCAGCACAAAAAAGGCAAGTCAGAATGTCAGCACACGTACACAAAACCAAGGACAGAATGTGTTGAAGTGAGGCTTCTGTCAGACGCCAATCTCAGTTGAGGGAGCTGTGCGACCTCTACTGCGATTACACAGATCCACTGGAAATAAAGCGTACCTCTTCTGTATCTGTGCTGCCTTAATTGATTTTCTTTCAGCTTTACACGCTCATGCACACAAATCCTCGGGGGAGTGATAATCTGGAGAGTTGATCAGGCAGAACTGGGAGACATGGAGGAGGGTTGACCTTTGGTGAACCTTGCTGGGTGAGAGAAATACAGAGGGAGAAATGATGAGAAGTAGCCCCCTCTGACTGCTTCTAACCCACATGATAAAGCCTTGTCGGCCACTCTGATTTGAGCCTTCCCCCAAGGTTGTGAGAACAGCCACTATTTCTGTATCTTGCTGCCGCACAAGATGCAGTGTCTTGCATTTTTAGTCACTTTTCTTGTCTTAACAGGACTCTGTGACGTTAACCTATGCCTTTGTTAATAACAGACTGCACTTCTGCTTAATGGTTTTACCAAAAGGCCACTATAAAATGGATAGTTCCCGTCCTAAAATCTGATTGGCTGATACAATAGCCCCTTGGTTATGATACCTGTGACCACTTCACCACATATGGAATCCAATTTTAATTCACCAGTTTATTAAACCCTGTCAGTTTTATTCAATTCTCCCTGAAGAGCATGGTTATCAGGACAGAGATATACATCACTCGCTTAAGCTTATTCTACTTCCTGCAACGTCTCCTTTAGAATAAGAGTCCCTACTGAAAGAGGACACAAATCTAAAACATTTTTGAGTTGCCAATCCACCTACCAATGTGTGTTTTTGGACCATGGGAGTAAACCGGAGCACCTGGAGGAAACCCACACGGACACAGGGAGAACACAAATATACATTTGTTTAAAACCATTCAGTACCTTATGAAATACACTGATCTACCTGAAGATTGCCTAAGACTGCTTGGCTACTATATTTAGCTATTTAGCTGTGATGCTGATAAAAGAGCCAGCTGCCAGAAAATCCCAGATTCTCAATTTTTTTTCAACAATCCAAATGAAAGACATGTCTTTCTTTCCATTCCTTGGTCACAAAAACACTTTCAATGTTGGTGTTATTTTAATTTAAATAAAATAGTTTTGCATATGAAGTGTGCTATACAAACTAACCCTACCTTGTTTTTCAAACACTACAGTCCTTTACAAGCTCAGACAGGTCAGCTGACATGGAAATAATGACGTGGTTAATATGCCGTGACTGAATGCAGTGTCTCTTAATGACAGATGATGACGCATTAATAAAATGTTTAACACCTTGCATTTTATTGACTTTGAAGATGATGGATGTTACATTAATATTCTTTGCTTTATAGCTCATCCTCTTGATTTGATTAGTCTTGACTGTGTGTGAGATACAGAGTTTTGCTGGGTCGCATTTAACTGAGGTTGAAAATGCCCCAGAAATTACAGATAACAAGCAATGCAGCAATTTCTGACATTTGCTTTTAGAGAGAGGTGGACTGTTTTAATAGAAGGGGTACCTCACATTCCCTTTTTGCCCCTCATAGTTTACTAGCAGCTCAAAAAAATTTCACAGACAAAAGAGCAGTTGTGCAATTCCCGGTAGTGTAGTGTAGGGCTGAATTCCTAGTACCAAATGTTACATTGCAGACAAAGGCAAAACGTGTATCTCTACTCAAGTAACTTTGAAAGAAAAGGACAAATTACTTCTAAATGTCAGTCTACAGAGATGCAAAATATACACAGTGTGACGGACAGTTGTTGTGTTTAAATGTTCTAGTAAACAAAAAACCAACAAAAATGGAAATACATGTTTTTCTTTGGACAGCAATGATTATAATTATCATTTTATTATATTTTAATAATTATCTTTTTTTCTCTGCAGGTCTGAAACGGAGTTACACTTGCGATGTGTGCAGCGTCACGCTCAACTCCGTGGCACAGTACCATGCACACCTGCAGGGGTCCAAGCACCAAAACAAGTAAGGGCACCAACATTTTACCTGACTCTGACAAGATAATAACTTGAAATGGGAACATTTTTGGGAAACACCAGGGAGCCCTCCTATAAGCACTATATCAATATCTGTAAAAATGTACAGTATGGCAGCTCTGACGTAGACTTATGTCTTATATATTTTCAGCCATTAAAGCTACAGTTGCTCAATTATAGTTGATATAATGTGTCACATCACCGCGACCCTGAAGTGGAGAAGCGGAGAAGAAGATGATGATGATGATGATGATGTGTCACGTGGCTTTAGGTTGACATTAGAAATGTATGCTATGGTATCATCAATACTATATAACTGTCATTAATATATCAATCATTATAATGATGCAAATGTTTCCATTTTATGAGCTCATATAGGGGCACATTTAGTTCTAAATTACTGTGTTGGCCCCTTTCACCCTTCAGTGGTCAGGACCCTCACAGGACCACTACAGAGCAGGCTACCTGAATGACGGATCATTCTTGCCACTGCAGTGACACTGAAAATGTGGTGGTGCGTTTGTGTTGTGTGTTTGTTATGAAACATTTGGTAATGACATTTATGTAAATTGAGAAAAAGAAAAAACAGCCATGGGACAAAAACATGTTTACTAAGGTACATGTCATTTTCTGACACCTACCCAGTATGAAAAATCAGCCATAACCCTAAACCTACCCATAACCTAAGCCTGCCCCTAACCCTAATGCTAAACTTAACTCTAAATCTAAGCTGAGCTCCCTGCTGCTTCTAACTTTCTGGAGCTGAGAATTAAGCTTAACGATCATACCTACACTCTTAGAAAAAAAAGTACAGTGAAAGTACATTATTGTCACTAAAATTACAAACAATGCAAATGTACATTTAAAGGTAACGCATTGTTTTTTGTGTTCCCTAAATGTATCTCTTCTCCAGAAGGAGAGGTGAATATTTGTAATTTTTCATTATAGAACTGTGCAAAATTAAAGTACAGTCTCCAGTTCTGGAGATGAAAGGGGGCATATTAAATCAACACAATTTTAAAATCTACAATTAAAATAGAAAAACTAAGAAAACAATTATGTTCCCTAATTAAAGGTACTGAATATGTACTCTTGTGGGTACCACCACAGTAATAGCAAAAGGTAACACTGCAGTGACAGCTTTTCTAAAAGGGTATGATCATTCACATATCATGTTATTTCTAATAAATGACAAAGAATTATAATGTAGAAATGTTAAGAATATCTGTTCTGCTTCTTTTTGTTGTACATATATTATTTCTAGAGTTCATATTGGAAACAACGGGATGTGATCCGCCTATAATATTGGCAGCAATTTACCAAAAAATTCTAAAGAAGCCAGTGTGCACATCTTTAATGGCATTAAACAAAAAAAAGTATGTGGAAGTGCTTGGCTGTGATATATTAGTCATGGCAGTGATTCTGATGCCTCCCGGCTTGCCTTGTTTACCCTTCGCTAAACCGCAGATGTATTGGAGGCCATTACTTCCCAAATGTGTTTAATTAAGCCATATTTCACCACTAACTCACTGGTTATTAAAATAGGTTTTTTTATATAACAAGTGCACACACCTCCAACAGGTCCAAGGATCGGAGAAATATCTATTGGGATCTAACATCAGTTTTGGCTTGGGTTAAGGAATGTGGGGAAAGAGAGGGAAGAGCTGATATGTCACACCATAATTATAGCATGGTTTCTAGGTTTATCCCTTTTTCTTTTGAGTCTTGGTTCTCTATTAGAGGGTTTTCCTTTTTGATTCACCTCCCAATTTGGGAAAGTCAAAAGTCTCCCTCAATTCCAAATGCAAATGACAAAATATTTAATATAATACCAGCTAGTTCTAGGAAGTAGTGGTGTTGATGGATAAAGCAGACTGTTTGGAGCCTCAGGAGGTGGCCAACATTTGTAAGGTGCAGACTATTGGCCTACAGGTCCTTCCATCTGGTTCATTATTACCGACAATACACTGATGCGGTACAGGCTTTTCCTGTTGCCCATGTTAGGCAGACTTTCCCAGCATGAGCCCTGAAGCTAGTAAGGCCAAACACAGCCATTTACCTGTTGTTTACTGGTGCCCCGTCAAATTGTTATGCTGCAGCTTTATCTGATTTGTCCGCCTTCCCTTGGGGTGGGTTGGTTTAGAGGGACAGATAAAGCAATTGGAACTGACCGAATGAGCCATGTGCTCACTGGCTGTCTCTCCTCTGTGTGCCATCTCGCAGCATATGCTTGGTGGGCGTACGCTTGGCACGTTCTGCTCAGCATGAATCAGCCCAACATATTAACAGATTAAGGTCTGATAACTGTGCTGACGGACATGATTCATCCATATCAGATACGTCCAAACCCTCAGTGCTGATGCCTGAAATCGTTCTAGACAGTCTTCATAGTGCAAGTCCTGGAATGTGTCCATCTCAGTATTAGATTTATTATCATTATCATTATTTTACAACTTTGAAGATGAGAAGGGACTTGGAAACAACATCTTTGGAGATCTTCATAATGACACATAACTGATTCATAATTCACTTGTAAAATTTTACATTGGAGCCTCAGGATTTGAATCCAACTCACACCTCGGAGACTCAAAATTGGTATGAACTCACTTTCAGCTCAGAGTCTTGACATTTAAGGGCAGTTGAAGGGGCTAGACTGACTCAGAACTTGGTATGGACTCAATTAAGCCTGGGTTACTCAAGACTAAGATCACATTCAGCACAGACTAGCAGAAAATCCATAATCCATTGCATTGTTTGGTAAAAACCTGCATGAGTGTGTGTCCGAAATCATACACTACATTAATAAATTCATTTTGTTCCTATAATAGTGAACTATATAGTGAATAGGGAGCCATTTCTGACAGATATCTTTCACACCTCAGAAACTTGAGACTGATCCTCAGAGATTATTACTGCCACAGTACTGTACATTGACTAGGTATTGGTCAAATGAGTTGTAAATACTGACCATCCATCTCTCTTCCTTCCCAATCAACTGGATAGTCATAGTGCTGCATTGCTGCCTACTGTTTTCCCCACTACATCACCACATGCACAAGATCCTCCTGAGGAAGAACAGCCCCAGAGCATGGACTTGGGTCCTGGCCAGAATGACCCTACACTGTCATGCACACAGATGGGTGGATTTAGGTCATCTGTCCAGGCTCAGTAGGGGGAGAGAGGTGTGTGTGTGTGTTGGCTAATATCCTCCAGGCTGTGCTTTCAGCAGCCTTTGTAAAATGTCAGCTCTTATAACTATCACGCTAGCTGGTAATAGATTTTGGCGCACAGGTGTCGCGGATTAAAATATCCTCACACGCCGCTGCACTTCACCAGCCTTGTATTGCAAACGTAATTTGAGAAAAGATATTTACATAAATAAATCAGCAAATGTGTGGCACTCTGGGGTTCTGCAGTGGGCAAAGTGTGATTTTTGGTTACAGTCTGTCTGAAGGCAGCATCTGAAACTGCATTACATTTTTTTAAGGCACAGATCTTTAACAGATGCTTAAATCCTTGATAGCCCCAAATTGGTTCACATTACTCTGTATAAACAACATTTAACTTGTTTGTGTTTAATCTTGCAATGTTACTGAGTCTATGAGTTTCATTATTGGTTTGCACAAGTGGCCACAAAATCCAGTCCACCTGCTATTGATCCTCATTTTCCTCAGTAACATGGATGAAAAAGTCAGTATATGAGCAAACACCTGCATATCCAGTGGTATTGATTGGGATGCTACCATGTATACAAAGACTTTACATTATATGTTGGAATCTGTCTGTGAGGATTTGATGGCATTTAGCTGCTAGAGCATTAAGAAGGCTAGGTACTAATGTTGGGGAATTAAATTATGCATCATAAAATTCACTCAAAATCGACACATCCTAAAGCTAGTAGATGGAGTTCCATAATACCAGGGAGGTTCTTGGTTTGGACTGGCATACAGTCCAAAGCTGGTGGGCTTTATACCCCTCTTCTCCAAATGTGACGCTAGGAATGGTGAGCTTTAGCTCATGTACAGTTGTCGCAGATCATCCCATTTCATTTCAAGATACAAAGGCTACACAATAAGCCAAAGACAGGACTGAGGCCAAGACCACCTGAAAATGATTGGCCACCAAAGCAACTGACCACTCTCAGATGCCTCACATGAGCACGGAGGATCTATGGAGGTGCAAGGAAAAGCAAGGACTTAAACAGCACAGAAGCACCCCTGTGTGAGTAATGGACTCCCCTATAAAAAATTGTCTGGCTCCACCAGTGACCAGAAGAGGATGATTTCCACCTTTGAGTCTTAGTTCCTCTCAGTGGTTCATACTCATGTTCTGGGGTGGGGTTTGATGCTTAGTTCCTGTCAGTTGTCTTACAGTTTTGTCTATTTTTATGGAGATTTTGATTTATTCTTCTTATTCAATGTATCGTTATTGTTTTCTGAAGCCATTTTTGGTGGTTTGCTTCCGGTCAATCCTCTCGATCTAAAGGAGTTTTGAGTCTCAGTTAGTGATTCTGCACGATCTGAGGGAGTTTTTGAAACTTTCTTATCAGAGTTCCTACCAGAAGTTCTTGTGTTTGTTATGCAGTAGATTGTGAGTCTCTGTACTCTTCAGTACCTCTTTCTCTTTTTCTGAAATCATTTTTTTTTGAGTCTGGATTTCTGCCAGATCATTGTCGCCTCAAAGACATTCACTTGGGGCGAGGACATGGGATTCTGTAAAGCTGCTTTACAGAACTCACTCTATGAATAAAATTACATTGAAATAAATTGAGATATACCTGCTGTCTAGAACACAGTCTGCAGTCTTGTTTTTAAAGTTCAAATTCATAGGATTCTCTTACTTCTACATGCATCCTTTGTTTCCTAATCCCAAGCAGTCTAAAGAGCTGTTTCTCCTTTACTCTGATGCAGAGGAGCATGTTTCCCAGAATAGTGGGAGGTTAGAGGTAAAGCTGTTTGATGGATGTGACAGTGTTTTGCTCACAGTGTTTTTTTCTCTGGATGTGTGTGTGTGTGTGTGTGTGGGAGGGTGAATGTGTGTATAATATGTCCGGAGGGAGCAGAGCTAACAGTGAAGATGGCTAGTGACTGACTGACTGAAAAATGTGTGTGACGTATAGATACATCAGACGTGGGGGTGTGGATGCAGTGTCAGAAGGCATTTAGGATGTTTTCGTATCTAGGATGCACACGGAATTGCTGAATTTCCAACTCCCAGTCATTAGCCAGTTTATTAGAAACCCTCCTCTGACACATCACCAATCACTGGTCACTTTATAAGAAGCCCCAACTTGTACACCCACCCACTGGGCACTTCATTGGAAACACCAAGCTTGCACCAACCAAAACATGAACCCCCACCTCTATGCACAAGGTACAAGTTTTCAGTGAAGTGTCCACTGAGGCTATGAGTGACTCATTGATTTTACATGATGCATCTGAAGGGTCAATCGTGATGCAATAGCCGCCAATGCTCTCGGATAATGGCCTGCCCTCACAGCTGCCGTCCATTTGCACATTCTGCTGGCAGAGTACATGAGGGGTTATGGCCTACATGTGTTTACCTAATTAAGAGGGAGGAGAGAAAGAGAGGAACCCATTCCTCCTCACCTCCAATATTGACAGGTCAAAGCTGGCTGACAGCCTCATTATCATGCCATCAGCATTTTCCCAATTAGACCATCTATCAATTGGCTTGCAACCTCTTCCACACTCTAACTCACAGCACATACATTATACACCAAACATACACAGTACAGTGAAATACAGTGCCCTATATATATGTTATGTTAATTAAGTTAATCATTCAGGAGATCTGCAATAATTCACAGGACTTTGGGTCTTCATAACTCACAATTATGGATGTGCAACAACCAGGAGTCACGTGTACTTTTTTAACTACAGCAAAAGAAAACATTGTCATTTGTTTTTTGAGGACATTCTGTTTTATTATAATTTATACTTATTTTATTTTCACCAAGGGAATGCCCATCCACTGGTGGCACTCTTTCACTAAATACACTCAGTCTCTACATAGCCAAAGAAAAGCTATCTTCTGGACTTTAGGGTTAGTTTTTTAGTTAAATTTAGGATAAGGATTGGGTTAAGGGTGAGGGTTAAATTTACCGTTATATGTGGCAAAAGTTTTAAGCCTGCTTTTTCATGCAGGGTTGCCAGATATTCACCGTATATTCGTATTATTTACACTATAAAACCTAGAAATTGACTTTTTGTAAAATATGTGTGTTTTCAACCTGATGCCAGTCTAGTCTGACAAAATGTAAATCTGTCAAGGTCCCTGTGATTTTAAAAGGATATAGACACAAAAGCAACTGACATTGTTTCTATGAATATTGTACTGGTCTATAAGCCCGGAACCCAGACCTCAGCTTCACCGAATTTGATAGGATCACTTGGACAGTGAGAAACGGAAAATGAATCCAACTTCTCCAATGACTGAACATTGGAAAATTACTGCAGATTCCTGAACAAATCCAAGCTCTAATAAAAGGGCAGAGAATAGATAAATACTAAGGAAAGTATTTTTTAAAAATGTCATATTTAGTGGTTTGGGAATATCTTATAAACATGTGTTTTCTGATTTTCATCTAATGCTGAAACCGTATGGACATATTTAAAAAATACAAATTTATTTCAATTTTTCAGTGTATTTGTGCATTAATTTGTGGAGCTGAAGTTCTTACCAACCCACAACCTGTGAAATAAAACAACCCAGTCAGCTTTAGCGGTCTGCCTACATCTGTAAATGACGGATGAATGAAGTTGTCCTGATTTTGCACTCACCTCAAGTTCCTAGTCTTTAGAATTGTCTCGTGTCCTCCTCTCTGTCCCTCCAAGTGCTTGACTTGCTTTTATGTTAGAGCACAAAGATGAGGTTAAAAGCAAACAGAATGAGCCTGAAGACGTAAAAAAGTACTAATTAAATATGGAGAAATATGAGAAATTGAACCAAGTGAAAATGAGTGTGTGGGTCATTCATAGACAGGGGGAGGAACGCTGCTCTGGTGTTTGATCCTTGTGGTAATTTGATCAAAACTTTTCACCCCTTTTTCACAAGTTAAAAGAGTTATGGGTTCTTATTGAAACATCTCTGAAATGTGTCCAATTTTACGTATATACACACTACAAAGGTGGCCTCTAAATTTTGCACAGCACTGTAGGAGCAGAAAATGAACAACTAAATATGTACAGTCCCTCACTACAAGATAACGTGTTTTAGGTATCATAACAGGGCTAAAGTTTCCACATGGCAACCGCTGGCCCAACAGCTAATGGCCTTGTTATTGGAGGATATTGCTTGTGTTTGTTTGTTTATCCCTTGGGTATTTTCAGGCAAACACAGCTTTTTCCTCATGAATGATAAACACATACTTATAGTAGGACAAACACAGCAAAAGATCTTACAGGGTAAAATATCACATGGATTTTGTTTTTTCATATAGTTCAAACAGATTGTGTATTTGTTGACATTTTCATATTATAACATAAAACAATTCTTAAGATTTGCTCTCAAGACTATTTGGTGAGTTTAGTTTTTACCCCAAATCAAAGCAGTTCCAAACTCACATTCAAAATAATTGATGGAAATAAAACATATTTACATTTTTAATATGCTGCTATTTGGTGTCCTCTTTATATTCATGATATTTATTATGATGAATAAAACATATCTAGTTCAAGCAACTGAATGCCTGTGTAGGATGGCCTTATCTTCCCTTCGTCAATCAGCATGAGGCTAACTAGCTTGGGCAGCTTTGTCCAGAATGCATTTCATTACCTGCTGGCTTCCCCCTCTCCTCATCCTCCTCAGGGATGTCTGTGAATTGGTGCACCCAGACGGGAGACTCTTCCCAGGTGGTATCACTTATGCCCCATATTTCCCTCTCTTTCTTTCTATCCACGAAAAACTTGCAATTTATGGCATCAGCAAGCCTGGCCCCAATTCTCAGGCACAGTGGCATTATGTGGAAGGAGCCCCTGACAGAGTTCACCAAGGGAATTTCATCTGCTGAACAAAAATAAACACATTTGCTCAGGGACTGGTGCTAAAACTTGAAGTATTGATTTTCCTAGTCTAAACAAACAGGCTGAGACAATTCCTTCAAGAAGGCACTCAATCTCTCTTCATACTGACAGAGATGAGATGGAGGTCAGTATCATTGCATATGTGTGGGAAGTGAGGCAATGTAAAGGGTAAATGATGCTGTTGTTTATAATTCAGTTCCTCAGTGATTAACGTGTTCTAATGTTTGATAGTTTGCTGTAAGAATTTTTACTTTATATTAAATGTATATTTATTCCAAATTTGATGATCCAAAAAGGTTTATTATTATGTTCTGTTACAGTTACTGCAGTCAACAATTAACAGTCATTAAATATACCTTCAGCTGTGCATATGTACTGAACTTTCATTGACATATTTTGTCCCTTGACCGTTACAAAAACCAAGATTTCCTAGCATTTTCCAAATCTTAGATGTTGTTATGCACCACAGTGTTTCAAATACATAAAATCCCTACAACCAAATATTAGTACATCTGAAAAAAATCAGTTAAGATGAAAAAAGTTTGACATTAAATATGTTGACTTTGTTAAAATATAAATCAATGTAGATTAACAAATCACTGCATCTCCCTATATCATCTCTATTGCTTTGAAACTGGGTTTGAAGATCTGTCTATACTGCCTGTCTATACTATATCTACCTGCCAATACTATATACCTCAAATCAATTAGTGGTGAGTGTGCATGCAAGTATCCAAAAAAAACCCATTCTGCCTATTCTGCAAATACAGTGCGGTACTGTAAGTGTCAAAATGCTGGCATTAAGCACGACAGCCTTAGCCACGTTCTGACTCATACCCAGCAAATCCCCCCTTATTCCACCCACTTGACTTTCCAGATTTGGTGGCAGCATGCTGATGCGGGACACTTTCATGTTTGACTTTGATGTATCTGGCTTCAGGCGTCTGGTGTTGCTCTCTCTTCATTCACCAAGTGGGGGAGAGCCTCAGGACAACCCGTTTATCACAGAACACCATCGCTCTTTTACTGGCTCAGTGTTTTGAATCTTATTTCATGAAGTCACAATGGTAGCCTGATGCTCTGACAGAATATGAGCTTTAAAAACAAAGATGGATAAAGGTCCTTTGCTATGCCATTTCTTCCTTGCTTGAGGCATTGGGGCAATGCCGAACGTGGATGTGGGGGCATTTGGTTGTTAAGAAAGGGAGAAAAAAAACAAAAAAAACACTGGGCTGTTTGTTTGGAATGGAATACTGAGCAGATTGGACCTAAGTGAACATATGGCAAGTTCTAGAGAAAACAATTTACCAGCATAAATCTGGAAGTGCTATTGAGCTGAAGCGTAGCACTGGTGATCACCTGGGGTATGATATTAGGAGGGGAGGAGTAAAGAAGACAGGGGAAGGTCTATAGAGATTTGTTGGCAATTGATTTTTTCAGCATGCCATTTAAAGCTACTAATGCCGTTATGCAAAGGTTTGGCTTTGGGCTTCTTGTCGCACTCCTAATTTGAATTTATTGACAAGCCATGCCATGTCTGTGAGTTGTAGTAGCCACAGGAGGAAGGGAACACAGTTCAGTTTCTGTGTGACAGCTTCATGCTGTGGGCTTCTCATCGAGAAAAGCCTGGCTATAAAACAGCCACTTATATGCCCGGTGGAGCATGTCCAGCCAAAACAACTGGGACTGCTTGCCTCAGTATGAGATGCAGAGAAACAATCTCAGATGAGAAAAGAAGGCAGAAAACGTTCTAGTACTACCCTCATTCTGAAACCAAAAAGGGATCGCAACAATCTCAATAAAGGCTAGAAAAGCCAAAGATGGCATATTCAGGCCAAGCTGGCTAGCTACAAACTGGCAAGTGAATGGTATGCTCACCTGCTAAAGCATGACTACCTGTTTCATCCTTCCGTTTTAATGTAGTTACAAAGAATGCCATCAGCCAAGTCAATCTGTTTTCCCCCTCAAGTGATTAGCTATTCACTTTGTAGAGAACAGCAGCACTCCGTGGGGAGATTTCTGACCATAGTGGGCCATATGGTAGACAGACACCCCCCAGGCAAGCGAGACACTCCCAAGTAGGGGCTTGACACTAGTTACATGAAATGCGGCAAAACGAAGGGGCACTGATTGCATTATCAAACCCGCAATGGCTCTGGGAAAGTTACCTTTATCAACAGTTGAATATGCCAAAGTTTCAGTTGATCAAGTTTGATTAAGTAATCAACGTCTTTGTTGTTTGCTTGAGCTCTAGCAATGTTTTTATAAGACAAGTAAGAACAGAAAGCAGAGATCTTAAATCTTCAGAACTGACCCCACTGGACATAGAACATAGGACAATGTTTCTGGTTCACTGCAGACCACAAGTGGGTCCTATGTTATGAAGAAAAAGGCGACAGTGGCATGGAATAACTCCCTTGAATCTGGAAGACGAAACCTTAGGAAGAAACAAGGACCTAGGATGGGGATCCACCATCCTATGGTCAAATACATTTTAAACAAAAGATCTTTCATTTAAAACAGTATACGTAGAAGTAGCCTGTGTGAGCAGTGGTGGCCTTTAGTAAATGTCTGTGCTGAATCAGTGCCATCACATATCCAAAAGAGGATAATGGTTGCCACACATATGAAGTTGCAAGTGGAGGTGTGGTGTACAGCAGTTTCCAGGAATGGAGGGCACATAACTGGTCTCAGAGCAGTTGTACAGGAGACCCCAATGGTCAGACTTCCACAAGAGTCGAGTCAAATAGGTGGGCAGTTGCTAGCTCGGTACTGAGTAGAAAGCTGGTATTAGTTCTGTTTGGATGTATGGAGTATAGAGAATATGAAAACAGAAGTCAGAGTGTGGTTAGGGACTGGGGCAGATTTAACTATAACTAGAAAGATAAATGGTACTCAAAACAGCTTTGAGTACTTTGTCTTGCCTCTAGAAATACCATATATTTTCCTGAACATTGCAGATTGTCCACTCATGTATGACAGATTGATTTGCTACTGTTCTGCTTAATTTTTGGCAGAGAAGAAGCTAAACTTAGCACAATCTGTTGATATATTATGTTACAAGTTACACTTAATACATCTCTGTGGGCATGTAGCCTAGTTTGCAAGGTGACTCAGCACTTCACCACATAAGAACAAGTACCACATAAAACAATCAAGCATGGATACAAATTTATGTGAGTAATAATTTAATGAAAGACCGAAGATGCGAAAAAGAACATGAATAAACTCTTGCAAACCATTGAACCTCTCTGAAGCTCACACCATGACTTTGCCACAGTATTGTGATGACCTGATTTGTCATACAGCAGATTAATATGCAAATGCTGCTTGTCCAGAATGAGATAGGGTCACTCAGATGACAGGCTAGCTGTCACAGTTTGTCGAAGCCAGGATCTGTAACTTACACCCACTTGGGGCGACTAAATTAATGATGAGGCCATTTGAGAGACAGAGAGCAGGACTTAATGTAGGAGGCACAAATTTCACTTTCCTTTGAACTGAAGACTGCAGAAATATGTGAGGATGGAAGCCCTAGAGCTCAAGCTTGACTCTCTTGAGTTCAAGCTGTTTTAGCAGGACGGTATTTTATCGACTGGATGCCCGCCCGCTGCCCTTTTGAGTTCTGGCATTTTGAAGCGGGGGATTGAATAGGCTGGGATGCAAATTGTCCTTTCGAGAGACATCAGGAGGGTTCCAAGATTGAGGCAATGGATAAACAATGCACTGCTTGCTTTCTCTCGCTCATTGTATCAGGTGTCCTGGCTGCAAAGGGCCCCTTCAAATGTCACAGCTTCATTCTGTCCCACCCTGAGGAATAGGATTATCAGCTCTGGCTTGTTAAGATGACACACCTGTCTGCAAAGTGTAATTACAATTCTGAAGTCTTTCCCTGCAGGGCTTTTCAACACTGAGGCTATCGGATATAGACTTGCTGTAATTACAGGTTCAAAATCTGGATGATGTGGTTAAACCTATTTAAATGACATCAAAAGTTACTAATTGATTCAAATCCACAGCAAAGACATTGAACTCTGGTCACCTTTGTTGGTCCAATTTGCTGGGATCCAAGCAAACCAAAAATGACATCACAGTGTTGGACTACTGTGAACAGAATTGAGCAGATCAGGTTTGCATTAACCTGCATTAACCGGGACTCTATTAATGACATAATGAGTGATGACATTCATTAACTTTCATTATTTCATAGAATAATGATGATCTTATGCAACACTCAAGAAGCCCAGCAGGAAAGGTGGTCCAAATTAGTGGTACAAGACATAGTAATCCCTGTTACTTTGATAACCAAATCAGCAAGCAGCAAGTCCTTGACCTACATTCAAAAATGTTTGTATTACAGCTCTAGAAGAAGATGTACAAGGTAAATTATTGAACTGATATTGATTCTTAGTCTTCATCAGAATGTCAGGTGACTACATTTTATGATCAATATGTTGTTTAACTATATGTGCAGCATTGTGGTGGCTTTTAGTATTGGTCTAAATGGTCATGCTACACTATGTCCATGGTCTGTAGCTGATGTCACTGTGTAGAATAGCCACCATATTGGGCACCTACTTACACAAATCAAAAACAAATTATGATATTTCAATTGTTTTATTGTTTCACTGAGCACTTAGTCCTTATGTCCTTACTATCCATTCATTATCTGTAACCACTTATCCAGTTCAGGGTCTCTGTGGGTCCAAACCCTACCCGGAATCACTGGGCGCAAGGCAGAAATACACCCTAGAGGGTGTCAGTCCTTCACAGAGCACCACACACCCACATACATTCACTCTCACACTCACACCTATGGACACTTTGAGTCACCAATCCACCTACCAGCATGTGTTTTTGGGCCATGGAAGGAAAGCGGAGCATCCAGAGGAAACCCATGTGGACATGGGGAGAACACACCAAACTCCTCACAGACAGTCATCCGGAGAGGGACTTGAACCCACAACCTCCAGGTCCCTGTGTGACTGCGACACTATCTGCTGACACCACTGTGCCACCACGTTAAAATAACAGAAATATATTTGTGGATCCCTGACCCATTTATCCATATCAGCTTTGTAAACAGATCTATCTTCATCAGTGTCAGTCAGTAGAAGAGCTCCCAAATAATGCCATACTACATACATAGTGCATCACAGGTAATAAAACTAATAATACTGCACCCAGACACTAATTAGACACTAATTCCATAGGGAAATGTGATTGGTATAGCTCAGTAAATATTGTTTTTCACATACAAAGCACTGTGCCATACAAAAACAGATATTTTTTGATTCAGCCTCAGCTTTGCTGCAGCATGGAAGCCTCTCTCACTTATCACTCACACGGAGAACTACTTCATTAAATTTTTAGACAAATCAGAAATAATTTAAGCAGACATTTGCTATAAAACGTTATCCTCCAAGAATCTGTTTCACTCTCAGAGGGCAGGGCCAGTGGGATCAGATTTTTTACCTTGTAAACAAGGAAAATTATTAGACAAAAGGATTATGTGGCTTGTGTCTATGGTCTCTTAAACACTAAAACAAAACATAAGTGAAATAACATGATTACTGAAGTTTGTACATAATCTATGTATGAATAACTCACTCAGATTGTCACAGGAGCAGGAGTCTAACATGCTAAGAACTTTCTATTAAATCATATGACAAAAATGTTAATATGGCTAACACAATTTTAAATGGTTTTTCTCCTCATTATGCTACACTGTGGGATCATATATACCGCTGATGCAAAAAGACGGTGGGCTTCTGTGATTCTGAGGGTTGTGAGACTCTTTCCAGTGCAGAGAGAGGAATTTTGTATGAGATATCCACATAAATATCCATCTTTCCCATCCATTTACGTTAGTGCTGCACTCTGAAACCAGCAGCAACCAGCAATATGGGGTCCATGGCAAAAGAATACCAGAATACTAGAATACCATTCTGTACCGTTGATATGAGCTGGAGTTTTATTTGTTATCCATTAATATCAATACCTAACCTCATTGATATTTTTATAACCAAATGCAAGTCAAAAACCTTCTTCGAGAGAGGATTTTACTGTAGCAAAGGGACACAAACCCACCGCACCCACCTCCCTCCCAACCACCACCTCCTATAACGCACAGCTGTGTACATCCTTAAAATATGTTTATGGATATCATAAAATTGACAGGCTTATACCACTGTTTACCTCAAGAAGGCAATTTTCCAATATGTCACCATGGTGCACAGAGGCTTTTATTACGCTCGTGTCAGGTATGTGTTATCTCTGCTATACCTCAAGATGTAATTCTGAACAAAGTGCCATTTCCCCAGGCTGTATTGTCTCGCCTGTACCCTGCCATTACAGCAGCCTAATGGACAGGTAGACACCACTAACTGAGTGGGACATTTCCATGGTTAGGCACTGCTCAGCTCTTAACCCTCATGCATAGAGGACACTTGATTAGCCTCCAGCTTCACAGGAATGACTCTGAAGGGGCTGTTCATGACCCTTTGTATTTGATAAGAGGGTTGGGCAGTCATGAATGACATCCAGCTGGAGATGGATGAATGCTGCAATTAAATGACCGTCATGCTTTTTATGATGGACAAAACAAAGGAACAGCAGAAGCAGTTAAAAAAAAAGCAAGCACATATTTATATATTTATATATTATATTATTTTTATATTATATTTATATATTGATTGTATGGGTTAAATACTGTTAGACTGTTATACAAATACAAAGCTTTAAAAATTTGTTTGACATTTTGAAGCTATTTAGCAAATGATACAAAAATGAAACATTTTTCATCTGGAATAGGAAAGTATATATAAATATATATGATAACATCCCATAACCTTCGGCTTCGGCCATTATAACTTTGTCCAAATTGTACCATCATATGAGTAGAGGTGAAAATGATGTGTTTGTGATTAGTCAGTGTGGCTATAAGGCTGAACTCAATGCCTGATTAGGCGATCACATGATGGCTCCGGGTTCTGTCAGTGTATATTGTGTTTACCTAATGTCTGCCTTAGAAAAATACTGAGATTTTGGAATTTTTGATTTTGGAAATGGAATTTGATGTATGGTGGGAAATCATGTTTTTATGCTATTTTGGACTTGAAAGAGGGATAAATATATTGTCTACTTCCTGAGTTGAAATATATTGAGTTCAGCCACACTGACCAATCACAAACACATCATTGCCACCTCTACTCGTGACACTGATGGTACAATTTAGACAAAATTATTCTGGGCTGTGGGTTGTTTTGGACTCCAATTTGATGGCTTAGGTTTGGTTGAGTAAGACTCAAGCAGAAAGTTATGGAATGGTATCAGTAACGTCTGAGATAATGTGAAGAGATCATAGACTGCTTCTGAAGAGCTTAGTTTAGTGGTAAGTATTATAAAATAATTTATGGCATTAACACAAAATATTAATTAATCACTGGATTTCAGCAGTTTGTCTGTGGCCCACAGTTGTAAAACTCTGTTATGCAGCATATCTGTGGTGTGTAGTTGTTATTTCTTATAGTTAATACATCTAAGCTTTACAAAGTATCCCAGGATTCAGTCTGTCCTATGATGTGTTCTCTCTCTCTCTCTCTCTCTCTCTCTCTCTCTCTCTCTCTCTGTCTGTCTGTCTGTCTCACACAGCTTAAAGAACCAGTTATGCGTCCAGTGAAGTGGAGTGGAGGAACGATACTGTTGGATTGATGTCAGACAAGCTTTGATCAGCTTGCCCTGAATTCTCTGCCTCGTCTCTCTCTCTCTCTTTCTCTCTCTCTCTCTCTCTCTCTCTCTCTCTCTCTCTCTCTCTCTCTCTCTCTCTCTCTATCTCTCCTTTTTTCATCTTGTTGTCCTTATCTCTCTGGTCTGACCATAAAGTCTAAACAGAACACTTTGGGTTTTTTTTTTCATTTTTTTTTTTTTTTTGGACTCATTCCATTTGAGTCAGCCTAAAAGTTGTTGTCATGCATTGCTGCTATTTTCTGAAGTCATGATCCAGTTATGCCCCCCCCCACCCCCATTTTTTCCCTGATGGTGGGCAGCCATGGACAGTGCCACTTGCACAACATCTCTAATTTTATCTTCAATGAGGCTGTCGTTTGCATGTCCAAACCTTAGACTTTTGGGCCCCTCTGCATTTTACTTGTCATTAATAATAGTGTCATTACACATTAACAACAGTGTAACTACTACTGATGTATTCACTGTTACAGATGGATTACAATAGAACAATTGCTGTAAATACACAAGTCTATAGATTTCAGATTTACACTTGAGATTGCATTATAAGTGCATTCCACTAGAAAGAAGCAATAACAGCATGAAATTATACTTGGGTATTTAAACACAATGACTATTCTGATTGTAACAGTAGGTAATCAAATGTTTAAATGAATTAGAGTAAATGTCAATATTTCAAAAAATGGAGCTAGAAATGTGTTGGAGGGGGAAATCACATGACTGTAATAACAAAATAATGCACATGTAGCTACATTTAAGAATATATTCTGGTACAAATGTGCAGACCTTTGTATTAATGAGTAAAAGCTACTTAAAAACACAACTTTACACAAGGCAAGGCAAGGCAAGGCAAGGCAAGTTTATTTATAGAGCACCTTTCATACAGAAGCAATTCAAAGTGCTTTACAGAAAAAGAAATTACATTAAAAGCCAGAGTAAAATCATAAATTCCAATAAGACAATTACATAAAAAGAGTAAAATGATTAAAATGATTAAAACAATTTAAAATGACAATAAATGAAAAGAAATAAAAGAAATAAAATGCCGTTACAGAAAAGTGCAGAATATTTTAAACTGAGCTGTAAGCCTGCTCAAACAAGAGAGTTTTAAGTCTTGATTTAAATGTGTCTAACGTTGGGGCACTTCTAATATTCTCAGACAGCTGGTTCCATTTAAAAGTGGCATAGTAGCTAAATGCTGCCTCTCCATGTTTAGTTTTGACCCGAGGCAGGACTAACTGACTAGTTCCTAAAGATCTGAGATCTCTGCTCGGCTCATATCTCTGTAGCAGATCTGATAAATACGCTGGTCCTACCCCATTGAGACATTTATAAACCAGTAATAACACCTTAAAGTCTATTCTATAACAGACTGGTATCCAGTGTAAGGATTTGAGGATGGGGGTGATATGATCTCTTCTTTTGCTCCGAGTGAGAACTCTGGCAGCTGCATTTTGAATCAGCTGAAGCTGTTTAATGGTCTTTTTTGGAAGTCCAGCTAAGAGACCATTACAGTAATCAATCCTGCTAGAAATAAAAGCATGGATAAGTTTCTCTAGGTCTGGTTTAGTCAGAAAATCTCTAATCTTACTGATGTTCTTAAGATGGTAAAATGCTGATCTAGTAACCGCTTTAATATGACTACTAAAACTGAGATCTGAGTCCATTGATACACCAAGGTTGCGAGCCAGTTCTTTAGATTTGAGGGCTCTCGAGTCCAGATACGTAGCCAATCTTTGTCTCTCAGTGCTATTCCCAAATAGTATAATCTCAGTTTTATCTTTATTCAGCTGCAGAAAATTGTGTCCCATCCAGTTTGTGATGTGTTCAAGGCACTTGCTTAATAAGTCAACTGGGCCAGAGTCGTTTGGGGACAGGGCCATGTAAATCTGAGTATCATCTGCATAGCTGTGATAGGACAGCCCATAGTTCTGTAGAATCTGGCCAAGAGGAAGCATATATAAATTAAATAAAAGTGGACCAAGCTGTAACTGTAAATATATCATTAGTTACATGATCGGTACATGCATTGTTAATGTGTAACTACAGAGTAATTAAAGACACAGTTTATGGTAGGCTTGAATTCATACCTTCTACCCAGAAAAGCAATATAAGAAAAAAATTATTTAAAAAAATAAAAATAAATAAAAAAACAAGAATGTCTGCCAAATTTAACACGAATCAAATTGTTTTATTGCAAGAGGAAAGCATCACAATCTGTTTACATTCTAATATTTTCAAGCAATTTCTTTCATGGGCATTGTTTCTTGAAGATGTAGCCAGGAGAGGGCATATCAACAGGGTTCTGAAGACCCATCTTGGTGTGGTCTTTTGCAGCACATGACTTGCTAAGTCTTTATTTAAAGGGGTTATTATAAACTTGCAGCTACTACATATTTTAAATTTGGTTCATAGAAGAGATTGAGTCTAGTTTTCAAAGTGTTGTGATGGTGTATTCTTTAAAAGATTATTAATAATAATTACTTATATACAGAGCCTATTTAATCTGTGGTGACCATCTTAAAACTGTTCTTTTACATGTCATTCTAAACCTATGGTAGCCATTTAAAATGTAATTAGAATGTCGTAAGGAAATACATGTCATTTTATAAAGAATAAATTATTAGAACAGAGTATTTATTTTTATTCTCTCATTAACAACGTATAGGCACAGCAGGATTATGTATGGTTCAATGCCTTTATGTTTGCCTTGGTGTCTGATTCATTGGTCTGTTTATTGTTTGAAACTGATTTATTTATAAAGAGCATTAAAATGGATATATTACGTTATATTAAGACTCAAGAGGGTTCATCTTCTCAAGCATGGGACTGAATAAATATCTAAAGGACAATTCACTTATAAACAAACATAAGCAGGACTTCTTTGTTTAGCCTGATGAGCTGAGTGACATTTCTACTGGGCATTCCTTAAGGTTAGGCTTAGTTTAACCTTTAGGTGAAATATCATCTAGTTCTTAAGTATAATCTCTGAATCATATAAGCTTTTTTCTGCCCTTTAACATATAATGATGAAAATGAATACAAAATTTGGGACCACATTATTTTTCTTTGCGTATAAGGGGTTAAAGCTAATATTAGTCTTTGCATTCCATGTTTTTATTATTATTATTATTATTTTTTTTTTTTATTATTTCTCCCAAATGAAAGAAAAAAGAAAGTTGCTTTTGTCAGTTTGCTGCTCAGTGATTTATACATAGTTTATTTTAATATTTCAATGAGTACCATCCAGTGTAATTTCCAGAAAGTGCCGAAAGTATCAATTTAAAAGCACTGTACGTTTCCTTAAATGACCAAAACAACAACTGACTACCAGAAAAATACATTGGACTATATCTTTGATATGTTATTGTATGTAAAAAATACTAAATTGCACCTGCATATACATATTTTATGTTCCATGGCATTGACAGTGATTTCGTACCCTGCTTACCTGTTGTCTGGGAATTGAATTCTGTATTCAAATTTTACCATCCCCCAGCTCCAGGACAGTTTGTGTCCAGAAAACTTCACCATCTGAACTTGAATTACTTGAGAGTCCAGGCTATATTTAAGCCAGTTCATTATAGGGTCAATGTATATAATTTTGCACGAATGAGTTGTTGGCATAACTTTAGAATTATGAAGACTCTTCTCAAATCTTGAATCATCATGTCTGCTTATTGATGCACTGAAGATGTGTGTGTGTGTGTGTGTGTGTGTGTATGTTGTGTGTTGGGAGTGTAAGGTTTGGTGCATTATTTTCCCTTTAATTGGGGCAGGATCATTCCTGTTCTAGCAGAATCAGCTCCCTTTTCATGATATGGATCATGTGATCAACTATGTGTGAATTTGAATAAAAGACATTTGAAACCATCTTGACTGATCTAAATGTAGTTGTATACAGAATACTGCATATTGTTGTGTGCAATTAAAAACGTGTATCTCCCAAAATAGTAACTGTAGAACTTAGAATATAAATCCTTTTAAATGTCAATGTAAGTGAATGTAAAACTATTTCCTTCTAAGTAATTTTGGAGCATTTCTATTGGTCCATTCATCATACAATTTGGACACAATGTGAAGGACAGCTGCTGTGTTCAAATGATGTAGTAAACTACAAATCCACAAAAATGGAGATAAATGTTTTTAATTGGATAGCGATGTTATATAACCTAATTGATAACCCCAAAAAATAAACAAATAAATAAATAAATATGCACCCAGATTGCTGCAAAACTCAGCATGCGATTATGTCTTAAGCAGATATGTAAATGATTACAGGTGTGATCTGATTAAACACTGAGTATTTACACAAGTGCAGAAAAGTGCTTCCACTCCTGCCCTACAAAAAGGCTCTTAGATGCTAACTTTGGGTAATGTACTTCTTGGTGAGAGATTGCATACTGCTAGACATGCCTCTAACAATGCACTTGAAGACATGTTGCCCAGTTAACAGACAATGAGATTAGGGACATCATTTGACAGAGAGAAGCAGGATGGTTATTTTGACCAATTGTTCACCATCTATAGGCCATTCTAACCAAGCTGTTAAGTGTTGGGAACAGTGGTGTTTTGAACAAGAAATCTTTGAATGCTATGGACAGGAATTTTTGTGACAAATACAAGTTCTGTTTAGATCCCAGGAATGTCTCCACCAGATTGCAACACTTCTTTGGCTGGTTTATTGCCAATCAATCATTTATAGTACAAGCTGGGACACCAGCTTCAGCAACCTATGAGTTTGCAGGATCTACAGACCCAGCTGTAGACTAATGAGCTGCAGGATGTCATACAGAACCACATCCAATTTGTATCCAGGCTAGAAGCCTGGAGTTCGAGATCCTTCTTTCAATTGTACAGTTTTCCCCAATAAACCTACCATTTTGCTTTGATATTGCAAACATTTAAATATATCATCATTACATTAATACATAGAACATTTTATTCCATTCCAACAACTCCTGCATTTGGGTCAATGCAGAGGGTTTGGAAAAGCTACCTCTGGAATCTAACATTGCTTAGTTACTAACATTCATTCATTCATTATCTGTAACTGCTTATCCAGTTCAGGGTCGCGGTGGGTCCAGAGCCTACCTGGAATCATTCACTGCACAGCAAATTCTCCCGTGTTAAATCAACACTAATAATGTTGATTTAAAATTGGTGATTTTACTTTGTGGATGTGTAGTTTCTTTTTCATATAACTCTGTGGCTAATGTATTAGAGAGAACTGTCTGACACCACTGGTCCATCTGAATGATAGAAAGATGTAAATATGTTCAGGGATGTTCTATTTCTGGCTCGCTAGCATGTAACATCTTCCTTAAAATTCCCCCCTTAAACCTAGCCCTAACATTTAACCATAAACTTAACTTTAAGCTCTAACATGTTTCCTACCCTTCCCCGAAGGTTTCACAGAGTAGTATTTGTAGTACTGAGCCCAAAATAGCATTGAATACAGCTACTCTGTTCTGCCTAATACAGGGCAGTGGAGCACCACAATGATTCATATAGATGTAAACCTTACTCATACCTCCAAAAGATTAGAAACTGCAGCATTTTCTACTTGTGTAATACTATCATTGACACCTAACTTTATTTAATGGAAATCATAATTTTCTTATTGATTATTTTTGAAGATCTACTTTATATATATATATATATATATTATTTTATAAACAATTTGACAGTTGTAATAGAACATTATATTAAACTCTACTTTTAGGCCTGAATGATCCTTTGCAGGAACAAATGAATAAATGTTAAACAATGAGATTTCATCTTGAGAACTGAAGTATATTCAGAACTAAGGCCTATCCATGTTGACATAGAGTCATATGCCTCATGATCCAACTTCTTTTGGTGTTCGGTCATTCCAGTCTACCATTATTGGCCAACAATGCAGCCATCAAGCAAACCTCATCTGACCTCGCCCACCTCTACTAATACCCAACTCTAACTAAAACCCACCTCCTCTGAATTCAGAAGACCAAGGCCTATTTACTTGATAATGAACTTTTCTAATGAAATTCATCCACCCCCCTTTTTATTCACGCTGACCCACAGAGATAGATTATACTAATTAAGTGATGGCCAGGCCGGGGCGGCACATCAGTGGGCCAGAGTCATTAATTCTCCTGCTCTGGAGGAAATTTAAATAATGGAATATAAATTGAGAATGGTCCCATAAGGAATTTTGCTGGCTTCAGGGGGCACAGCGGTGGGATTCAGGAAGTTCTGACCGACCTGAAAAGGACACTCTGGAGATGGCTCATGGAAACTAAGGCAGTTGTAAAGGCTTGTCTGTTGTAATTAAGGTTTATCATCCTTCACTTGAAGGAAATCCTATGAGATATTTGAGATTCTAGAGTCAGAATCAACTGGAAAACAACTGGTTTTCCCAAAATGGCAACAAGGCATTCAAATCTAGTTTTTTTCCAGATGGTTTTGTTTGGACACACCTGGTCAAATTATGTCAAATTAAGGTTTTGCTAAAACCTAAATACAGTTTGGTGATGGGTTTTGATGACTTTGGTGCATTCTCCCCATGGATGTGTATGTTTTCTCTAGGTGTTCCTGTTTCCTCCCTCAGTCTAAAACACATTGGTAAGTGAATTGTCTGTGACATTGCCCGAATTAGTGGGTGGATGAGTTAATTTAAATTTTTTACAGGTCATATTTTATGCCTTGTTTTCCCAACTTGTACAATTTAGCCGATAAGCTGTAATTGTTAGTAATTAACTGTACATCAACAAAGCATTATTCATTTGTACAAGGGTACTCAAATATTTGTTTGCATTTATATTTTAAAAAATACCTTAATAACTGGTCACTTCTACTGAAAACACCATAGACAGTAATCAAAACCCACTAATTGTTCCTTTCCATTTGAGAGCACTTTTTCATGCCTCCAAAGTTCAGTGTTGAAAGTTATTTCCTGTCCCACAGTCCAAGTAATCCAAAGCATCACCTACACAACCTGAATAAAGCAGAATGACAAACTTTAATGAAAAAGTGTTTCTAATATTGTGGCCAGTAAGTGAAAGAACAAAATAAAGTGGTACAAGGAAGGGGAATCTCATATCTTGATGTTTTGAAGGTGGTCGGGAGAAGATGATTCAATCTTCCATGAAACATCTCACCTCCACGGCTCAAGCAAATACCTGTCCTCACCTGGAAATGAGATAAACCTGGGAATATCAGGTAATCTCACCCAGCAGCGAAATAAAGGAGAGAATGGAACATTTTCTGATGCGAAAAGGCTGAGGTTGGTGATTTTGAATTCTGTTTGAGGGTCTGCAAGGCTGAGGAAGGTGGGTTTGCTAGAGGCTCAGTAATAACCTTGCCTTCCAGAAGCACAATGAGGATTTTCCAGAGATGGGGAATTAGCTGGAGATTTAAAGCTGCAGGCAGAGAATCACAAGGAATGGCAGCATTGCCAGGATGATACTCAGACTGAAATTCCACAGTAGACTCAGTAGACACAGCTGGAGTCTTTGCTATTAGTCATGCTCAAATATCATTTTCTGATTCCTTTCCACCTTATGCAGAAAAGGAGACATGTTACTTATGTTTCAACCAGTACACAACATAAAATATTCACTGTCATGAACCACAGCATTAATCTCCTGCTCAACATCAGCACATTAAACAACAACAAGGAAGTTTACAGTAGCAGTTACATACTGGATTATACAGGATTAAACACTCAGCAACTACTTTATTCGAAAGACTGCACTTTGCTTGCTAAATACAATTCAATTAAAAGGAAAAGATACAAGCCTAGAATACACAGTCATACTTTTATTCATTCATTCAACTTTATCCATTTCATTATTTCAGGGTCACAGTGGGTCTACCCAGAATCATTAGGCACAATGCATGGGCACACCTTTGGACAACTTTGCACAGTCAATCCACCTACCAACATTTGTTTATGGATTTTGGACTGTGGGTGGAAACCTGTGCGCTGAACACAAACCAAATTGGAAACCGTTCCGTGCATTTCCACCAAAATTAATTGGTTCCCAAACTAAAAAGGTTTGCCCCTAGGAGAGTAGGTCATTCAGGTGGCATGCTGGGTAAAAGACTAGTAAACAAGAAAGGTTTGTGTATGTTTTAACTTTATAATGTGAAAATGGAAAATAGGAAATTACACATTTCTGATTTGGAAAGAAAATTGGGAAATAAAAGGAAATAAATACAGTAAAATGCTCCATCCATGTGTTTTATATAGCTATGGTCAGTGTGACTCAAGGTGGGTTGGCAAATTTTTGCTGCTGTTCTCATTGTTCACAAGCTCAGTCAGACAGCTCAGAACTCTGCAAGTGCATCATATATCTATCTCATCTGAACCTGCTGCAAACAGTGGATAAACCATGACTCTGACCTGACTCATGTCGTAATTCTATCCGTTTATCTCTGGCTCTGAATTCAATCACAGCAATGCATCCCGTTGATGTCGTATACTTGGTTTCAATCAAAACTGGAGGAAACACCAGTTCAATGGATTGCACTAAGAATCCAAGAATCCTGAATGAAACCAGTTCAAGAGCCAGAATACTTTTGGTGGAAATGGGCTAGCAGGGAACTGAGGTGTGGGCAGAACCTACAAACTTAGGACTCTTCACTGTGTGGTAGCAACACCTGCAACAACATGCTGCCAGAATAAAGTGAGTGGCCAAAAAAATGCTAGATAATACAATAAGTATAAGTAACAATGTTTAGAATCACTGCCATTGTTTATAATGCTATATGACATTTGCATAAATCTCCAAAATAAAGGAAACATCCATCAGCTTATTCCAACATGGGGCATATGTCATAACACTGTGTCGGGTGAAACTGACTAAAGTATTGTTTATGCCCAATGACATAAATGTGTAATAGATGTTTATAGATTTTTAATAGATCTATATAGATGTTATATAGCTTTATATCTGTTGTCATCAACGGCCTATGTAATTTTCATAGGCCTTATTCGGTAAAGTGATACCAAATAAAATGATTTAATTAATTCAGTTTCACGTATATTTCAATCTGACTTCGATTTTTACCTTCATGATAAACATCTCCATAGTCTCAGGGTCCCCTCTGAGAAGTGTACTCCCCTGTGTATATCTGGGTTCCCTTCTGGTCTCCGGTTTAATCCAACAATCCAGAAACACATGCTATTACATGGGTTGGCTGTGTGAAATTCAGGATCAGAATTAGAAATGCTTTATTGATCCCAATAATACGGAAATTGCAGAATAGATAGATTGACAATATGTAAATGTGTGACTGGGTTAGTGTGTAATGTCTTAAAGGACTGGTGCCCTGTCCAGTATATGTTCTTTCCTAGCACCCAATGATTCCATATGTGGTCTGGAACCAAGCTGACTTTGATCAGGATGAAGCAGTTACAGAAGATGAATAAATGAAAGATACAACAAGTAGCTCTAAAGTTCAGCTAGTTCACATAACACAAAAAAGGAAATGTTCCTGTAAGAAGAAAGTGGATGACAACAGGGCACAAATATTTGATATCCCCCATGATTGTGATGCTGTGCTTTCACCAAGGAACTCTTTAAACATGTCGCCATGTTGTAATTTCCTCTTTTTTCATGCAAACGAAAAGCAGGGCCCCACACGCACAGTGGATGAAAATCGTCAGAGAGAGTAATGAACACGAATCAATTTTTAATGCCGCATTAATAAAATATTTTGAAGCTGTGTAATTTCCGTAGGCCAGAAAGAAAAACAGCAGTGTATTTTCGGGGTGGTTTTAAGACTCATTACCTAAGCATATTTCACAGATTATGCACAAAGAGAAATTCGCAAGTTTAAAAAGGCGCACAGATGTCCTCCATGCAAACAAAAGCACACGCAAGCTTCTGGATTCATACCAATGCCACAAAAAACAATGTTCCAAAATGTGAAAAATAATTGCAGTGTAGTTAATCTGTGTAGTTACACATTAATAACATGTGCATAAACAATGTAACTACTGGCAATACATTGGATTATAGTAGTTTAAAAGACGTAACCGTATTTTTTATTTTATTATATATTTAATGGGGCTGCAGGGTGGTGCAGCAGGTAGTGTCAAAGTCACACAGCTCCAGGGACCTGGAGGTTGTGGGTTCAAGTCCCGCTTTGGGTGACTGTCTGTGAGGAGTTTGGTGTGTTCTCCCAGTGTCCGCATGGGTTTCCTCCGGGTGCTCCGGTTTCCTCCCACAGTGCAAAAACACACGTTGGTAGGTGGATTAGCAAGTCAAACGTGTCCGTAGGTGTGAGTGTGTGAGTGAATGTGTGTGTCTGTGTTGCCCTGTGAAGGACTGGCGCCCCCTCCAGGGTGTATTCCCGCCTTGCGCCCAATGATTCGGGGTAGGCTCTGGACCCACCGCAACCCAGAACTGGATAAGTGTTCGCAGTGGGTTCAGAGCCTACCCGAAATCATTGGGCGCAAGGCGGGAATACAACCTGGAGGGGGCACCAGTCCTTCACAGGGCAATACACACACTCAAACATTGACTCACACACTCACAACTACGGACACTTTTGAGTCGCCAATCCACAACGTGTGTTTTTGCACTGTGGGAGGAAACCGGAGCACCCGGAGGAAAACCCACACTGGGAGAACTCCTTACACACAATCACCAGGAGCCAGAATCGAACCCACAATCTCCAGGTCCCTGGAGCTGTGTGACTGGGACACTACCTGCTGCACCACCGTGCCCTTATGAATGAATTAATGAATTATTATTATTATTATTATTATAATTATTGTCGCAACTTCCACACATTAGAAACTCATGACAAATTTTTGTGTTGTGACTTATCTTGTGACCAAAATGTGTCAACAAATTCCCTCTTAGCTAATGTGATGTAATGAATTTGAAATTAGCGTTCTCCTGTAAGCATGTTGAGCTCTAATTCCATTGCATTAAAAGCAGATTGGCTTCACTTTTCCAGCTTGGTTGCACTAAGTCATATATTTGCTGTTGCTCCAAATAAACTGGCAAGAGACTGAGTAAAAATCCTCAAACCTACAACCTCTTTAGTTACAACAGCCATAGCTGTGACAACTGAGGATTCATCTGCCCTGAGAGTAGCTTTATATCTGGAAGAAACCTGAGAGTGGCTTTATATCTGGAAGAAACCTCCTTCCCCAGAATATGAGTTACGCAAGATATTTAAGGAGCGCTGATTCATAATTCAGGCTTCCCGTCAGGCCTGTGGCGCCTCTCCCATTCGGCTCCTTTAATGTGATGACAGTGATGACAGAGTCAGGAGTAAGAAAAGCAATATGACATCTCCATTATTTTAGTTTTTTTTTATTTTTTTTATTCCAGTCATGGCTTGTATTGTCATCATCAGCCCAGAAGTCCAAGCCTCGTTCAAGCTTGAGTGGGAGGGAGTCTTGTTTTGGAACGATGAGAGGGGACTAGATTAGCTGCTGTCTGTTCTACTCTAGTCTTGAGAGGCTGCAGCTCAGGACCAGGACCGCGGGAGATGGCTAAGTTGTCAAGGTGCTTTCGTCAAGCATCCATTTGTTGCTGCTGTGAATTTTAAAATGGGATTCTGTCCTAAAATTACTCTGTCATTTACTGTGTGTTGTGTTCTGTTGCTATTTTACATATCAGTCGGACAGGATTCAGCATTTTATGTTTCCATTAATGACCCGTTGCTACACTGCACTGCACAAATGTATAAAATACAACCATGCAGAATGCCTGTGCTGCTGCTTACAGTGTCCAATAAAAGTTAATGTATGATGCATATTTGTTTAGAAACAGTATGACTGTAGCTTTGTAGGAAGAAGGCCACCTTGTCCCAATGCAAATATATAATTGATTAAAAGGTCATTCCCAGGATTTGTGCAATGTGAATGAATTATAGGTTGCTTTATAATATCTGGGTTTGTGGGTTCAGTCCTTGCCTCAGGTCATTCACTTGTATATAAGGAATTTGGTGTGTTCTCTTTGTATTTGTGTGGGTTTCCCCCGGATTCTCCAGATTCCTTCCACAGTCCCAAATCTTGATTTGGTAGGTGGATTGGCTGTGTGAAACTGCCCATAGTTGTGTGGGTGACTGGGTGAGTGCGTGATGCCAGACTGGTGTCCTGTTCATAGTGTGTCCCTGCTTTGCCATCAGTAATTTTGGATAGGCTCCAGACCCATCCCAACACTGAACCAGATTAAGCAATTACAGAAAATGAATGGATGGATGGATTTTGCCATCTTTCTGTATAAAACCATCTCACAAAAGTTTACAGCTCTGCTCCTGTAATACCTCTTCAGGAACAGATGCATGCAATTAATGAAACAGCACCACCAGTGGGCTCACATAATAACTGTAAAATAACTATGAATCATAACGAATCATAATGTAGAAATGTTACAAATATCTACAGTAAAGATGTAAATACATGGAGTGCTCCTTTTTCATTATATATTCACTTATTTATGAGGACATTTTTGACATTTTGTCACTGTCTAATAAGAAAAAACATGTATTTCTATTTGTGTTGAATTTTAGTTTACTACGTCATTTGAAAACAGCATCTGTCCTTCACATTGTGTGAAAATGTCATGAAGAATGGCTTTTGGACTTTTTTGCATTGAATTTCATTGAAAAGTAAGGGTGTTTTTTCATTCTCCTATGAAATTACTATTATTTAAATGATTTTATGACAGCAACAATTTCCATAACCTAATTTTCATTAGATTTTTTTTTCATAAAAATTTATTATTGCGATAAATGGCCTGGAGTTAACCCCTTAAAAAAGCCATGATTATTACACACTAAGGCTTATTATTTAGTAACTACAGGCCATTCCTACTAACTACAGGACTTTAATGCAAATAGTGGGGCTATTCTTAGGTTATAGAAGTATGTAATGAATGGTTGGCCATTTAAGGGGCTACAACAAGGTTTATGGAATAAATCAGTCACATCAAAAAGCAAACAATTTTTTTTTAAATTCAGAACACATTTCTGAGCTATTAATAAACATTTGAATGTCTTTGACATTTGCCTAGTATTTAAGCGCTGTTCTTAATGGCACCTTGTGAAGGTCCAAACCTTTCTTTTGCACTGCTTGTTATTTTTATGCTTTGTTGTTCATAAACAAATGCCCCTCCACACATCCACTCTTTCTTTCGCACTGGTGGGGGGTGGTCTGCTTGTCACTGCATATTAACTCCAAACCAGGTAAAGCCTGCAGATGCTGGCTAAACATCCCAGTCCCTGCTGCTAGTGCCCAAACTCTGGGGCTATTCCTAGAAAAGAGCTTAAATTTAGCAAGGCCTATGCCATTGCCCACAACCGCTTACCCCACAAACTGTGGATCATCATCATCCTCATCCTCCCAATCAGTGAATTGCCAAGCATAATATATGATGTGATGGCCTGCTGCAGGCTTCCAGCAAGCGTTAATAATCTCATTAGTAGCCCATTGGTCTACAAATGATTCAATGTGGGTGATCCAGGATGACCTACAAGACAGAGCAGTTTACACAGCATGACCACAGACTGCAACCGATACAACCAAGCACAGTGGAACACAACTGTGAAACACCTGTCTCTCCATGGTGTTTTTCACCATAGAGGTTTTGGCTAGATATATTTTGGCAAGAGCAACACTCTTTGCCAAATTTAAAGGCATTTTCACACCTGCACTTTTTTAAGTCTGGTTAAATCACACTCTGGTTCATTTTCACCAATGTTGTGATTGGACTGGGCAGATATAGAAACATTAATCACTCAGATGAGGCCCAAAACAACCATGCACTACATAGGGTATAAAACACCCTGCATCATTATTAGAAGGGCACTCAGTAGTGTATAATGTAAAGTGTAGGTGGGTGTGATTTGGGACACTGCATTAATAGGACAGGATGATTCAATCATTTAAGGAGGAACCGAAAAATGCAAGTGATGAGCTGTTAAATAAGTAGGATAAGCACTGAAAATGAGATATATGTGTGTGTTTGTGATTTATATAAGATATGTTTTGATCTGAGCCACACATAACTAGTAGTAGTTAATAGTAGCAGAAATAAATATATTCTTTCAGACACTCCCTTCTGCAAAACCAATCAGAGTTAAGTATGAAGATACACAGCCTTCGCCAGTGATGATAACGAAATTTATTGAAACAAATGTATACAATGTACCAAAACACCAACGTCAATTTTGACACTGGTCTGGAATTTCAGATGTTAAAGTTCCTTGAGAGTGTTGAGCATGTTATGAGTTTTGTTTGCTTCCTTGTACAGTGTTTTCTGCTTAGCATGAAACGTTCAGCTCAAATGATAGAGTGCTTTGTGTTTGCCATTCAGGCTGACAGACAGTGCCTGCTTTTACCATTTCTGTTTGGGCCTACTTCCTGGATAACTGCCTGCTCTATCTGCCATACCTAACAGTTTTTTGCTGCCTCTGCTAGCCCAGTTTGCCAGCTTATTGCTGGCTTGAACGGTACTAGCTGCCATGCACCCAGCTGAGAGAGTCATTTCCTGTCATATAGTGCTTGTTCTAAATGTTTTGAAAGGAAAGTGAAATGTTGTGTGATCTCTGAATTTTGCTCAGTTGCTGTATGTGTGTACATTATTCTACACATGCACTAAAAAAAGCAGATCTGGTGGTGCTGGTATGAAAAATAGGGTGGTCCCAAAGTGTTGAGGGAAGAAAAAGAATATTCGGGGGAGTCAGGTAAAAGCCAGTGGTCATTGGAGGGTCAGTCCGTGGCTACGACATTTATTCAAAAAACCCTTTTCCATCGCTCTTTTTTTGCATCTAAATTTCCACCTCAAGGTCCAGTTTCCTCCCACTGTCCAGTCCTGGTGGACTGTCTACAAGAAAATGTCCACAAGTATATGTATGTGAGTAACTACTACTGCTTTTCTGGAAACTTTACACATACAATAAAACTAAATATTCCAAATAAACCAACATAAACAGGCCTTATGTTCAGCCTGTTATTCCGAATCAGGATCAGTCTCAAGAAGACCAACACTCTCCTCTTCCTGTATGTAGGTCATCCCTCTGGTTTTAAAAGGGGAGAAAGGAAGGGAGAAAAACACCCACCCACTTCATTTCTAACAGATGAGAACAGACCGCCATGGCAGTGCTATGCTAATGAGACAAATGCAGGGATCAGACAGCAGCTCGGAAAGAACACGGCTTTACTAATCAAGTTCAAACCTTTTGCCTTTGCTAGGGATGATCACCAAGGCGGCTTTCCACCTCAGAAGCGTCTAGCGTTTGCTGGATGGTTGTCCAGGCTTGTGCTGACAGATATGATTTCTATTTTCCATGTTCTACAGTGGATTATATTTATTTATTTATGGTTTTATTTATTAAATATAAGCTCAGCATTCCCCAGGCCCTGCATAATATGGGAGCATATTCTTTGTCTTTATGTTTATTCATTTTTCACTTATTAAAATATTATGATGGTTGTTATTATATTATGTATAATTTGTTATACATTTGTCACTAAGGAAGGGATAAAGGGGAGGGGCTTTTGATGGCTTGAATGTTTATTTGTAATAATGTTTACAATTGTATTAACAAATGTATAAATACATTTGTTTAAAAAAAATTCATAATTATTGATCTCAGGTTCTTTAAAGTACAAAGTACGCTCTCAGTGGTCACAGGTACTCAGGTACTATATAGTACAAAAAGGTTCAAAGTATACGTATTTCTACCTAAAAAAGCTGTACTGGCCATTTCAACTGTATACAAAAAGAGCATTTCATTTGAGTATCTAGTTGGTTTTGTTCACACTTGTGCATCTGGCATTACCTCAGAAATGGTTATGCTTCTTTTATATATTCTCAATTCATTCACCTTAAATTATTTTTGTAAAGAGAATATCAAGTCAATACTCTACATTTGAAAAGCACTGAGCACAAGCAAAATTCTAGTCATTCAATTGGGTATTTGCCTTCTTTAAAAGCACCATGTCCTGAAATGCATTGCAAAAAAAAAAAAACAGAAATAAACACCCACAAAAAAAAACCTTGCCCTGGTGTCTGTGGGAAAGGATTCTCTACAACAGGAAGAGTCTTCTATAAAACCTGACATCTGAATGTATGAAAGTAAAGACCACGCAACCTGTGCTCCTCTGCTCCAAACAGATGCATCAACAACAACTGATTATAGAAAGAAGACGCAACTCAGCGAGAAGAGACTCCACCGACAGAAGAAAACACTATATCTGACACATATATACTGTGCATGAACAGGGGATGCCAACTGTGTCAAATGAATGTAGTCCTGGTACAAATCAGTCCACATGATGCACCTCTAATAGGAAACAATAGCTGGTTGGCTAGATCAAGCTCCTTATGTTAAATCATTAAAAGAAATGTTTCATTACTTATGTCAAGTATGTAATATTTAACATTTAATATTTATATTTTAATAAATACTTATGCTAATTTCAAACTATTGGTTTGGCAACTATAACAAGTCTCCTGTCATCACTGACAGATTGACAGATTGCCAAACTGCATCTGCCAACTGCTAACTTTAGTTGGAGTAGCACACGTTTTAGCATTGGACATCGATTCTGGTAAGTGCTTTTCTGTCAGTTGCTGTGGTTATAACGACTAGCTATAACTTACACTTTATGGTTGTAATAACACGATCCAGTTTATATTATAAGGGATGTATGTTTTCTATCACGTAGCCAACATTATTTTATTCAATTACACACATTCCCCCGGCTCAACATCAGTTGAAGCCCAGAGAGCCGTTCACGCCTGATGTAAATATCACTCTGTGTGTGAATGTGTGTGTGTGTGTGTGTGGGAGAGAGAGAAAGAGCGAGAGATATAGATGGGTGTGCAGGCCAGAGGCACCTGCAAGTGGGAGGTACAGCCTAACCCTAAACTTATCCCTAACTATAACTTCCCACTTGCTGGTATCCGCCTACATACAGTTATGTCTCTCCACTTCTGGTCCCCGACCTGCATATATACTTGATGTTTAATTTCACAACAGTACTGTAAACGCTGGTAGGTGGAGCTCAGGAGACAAAAAAGCCAATCCTTACATTCATATTACAATTCATACACTTATATTACATCAAATTGGTGATTTAAGGTGGAAAGCCATACAGTGCCTTGCGAAAGTATTCGGCCCCCTTGAACTTTTCAACCTTTTGCCAAATTTCAGGCTTCAAACAAAGATATAAAATGTCAATTTTTTGTATTGCTGCACTGAAAGTAAAGGGGCCGAATAACATTGCACGCCCCACTTTTCAGTTTTTTATTTGTTAAAATATTTTGTTAAAAGTTTGACACTTCCAATAAATTTCATTCCACTTCACGATTGTGTCCCACTTGTTGTTGATTCTTCACAAAAATTTAAAATTTTATATCTTTATGTTTGAAGCCTGAAATGTGGCAAAAGGTTGAAAAGTTCAAGGGGGGCAAATACTTTCGCAATGCACTGTATTTATATTTTATATGGTTCATTGAGTCAGAGATCCAGATTTCAACTCCTCCATCCGAAAAGCCTTCCTGACCCTTGAGTCTACATTTCTGATTTTCATTATTTAAATAAAGTAGAAATGTTATATTCAGTGTCTTAATTCTCTTCAGGAGAAGAAAACAAAAAACATCCCAATGCATTCCTTCATCTGTGTAGAAATGAATCTTAATCCTGTAATGAATTTCCAGTGAGTGATTGCCCAAATGATCCATCAACCTCTTTCCACACGAACAACATCAAGTGAGCCCAAAAACACAGTGACATCCTGCGACAGCCACTCTCAACAAATGCAAGAATGGAGCATTAATGAGTCTGTAACTAGGTCATGTGCAATTACCTCTCTAAAGATCAGCCCTAAATTGCACCAACAACTCCAATCTGAAATCTATTTTATAACAATATTGGGAAGGGGGGTGGGGGGTGAGATGAAGGCAGCTGGGACAGCAAATGAATTCCAATTTATGGTAAGTGAGTGAAAATAAACCAGCAGCATACCCAAATCATTCCCCGTCGTCAGCGTGCTGTTTATGGCTTCCTTTCACAGGCCATGGCTTAAGATGCAAATTGAAATCCCGGCAGCTCGTGACTGAACACGCAGTCAGATGAAGATAAGCCCAGCAAACGCAAAGGCAGCAGATCTCACCTCAGTAATTAGTAAATACAGATCAGGGGGACTGGATGTCTCACTTGTGAAATCAATAACTGACCCAGGCTTTTAAAGGTTATGTAATTATTAGAATGAGCAAACAAGAACTGCAAGCATGGCTTTGGAGATGTGTACTTCCACTCACTGGCCACATTATAAGAAGCATCCACTTCAGATCAGAAGTGCATGGAGTACAAAAATTATAATCATATTATGATATAATAAGTATATAAAAATAAATTGGCCACTTTATCAAAAACACCCACTTTCTACATAAACATACTATCTAATTTATTAGATAGTAGCGCCCTTCTACTTTCTTTCTACTTCCACTCACTAGACAGTTTATTAGAAACACCCACCATTATCTAACACTGTCCACTTTATCTTACACTCCTCCCTTTTTACTTCCACAGGCACTTTTGTTGAAAATATCATACTTCCATCTATCCATTTTATTAGAAACACCAACCTACTTTCACTCCCTGGCTGTAGTTTGGCTACGTCGGATAACTGCATTAATATCATAACTACTGCACTCTTCCAGTCTTTTTTGGAAGTGTCACGAATGAAGGGAAGCGACTTCAAAGAGCAAAACCTACATTTATTTATTTATTTATTTATTCGGCATAGGGACAACAAATAAGCATGTGACATTTTGTTGACAACAGCATGCACTGGGGCATCTCTTGCAGCTATTGCTGATGTTTGAGAGGCCTGGCATTGCGATAATAGTTCAATTTAATGTTGTGCAGAATTAAAATGACACACATTGTCACACAGTCCTCTGACTCTGCAGATGTTACCTCAGCTCCTTCTCTAGACTCAGACTCCCAGAATACATCTGGACACCATGTAACATTGAGTGACACTTTGGCCTCATATCAGGGACTGTTTCAATCCGCTTGTTAAGTGTGATGCCATTGACGCTTTGCCATTTTCGGGTCCAATCGCACCTTTGGTCCCATGTCATTCATTCATAAGACATGTGTTTACGGTTTGAATGAAGCTGAATATCTTAACCAAATATGTTATCTTGGTTCAGGGGTTCATCAAAAGGAATACAATACAAATGTAAAAAGAGGCAAACGTGTCTTTGGCAGCACTGATTGTATATTCACAGCTCTCTGATCTGTGCTGCTCCATCTCTGGGAGCCGAGGCACTGCAGACAGACATTTGTGTCTCACACTTTGTCTCTGGAAGCCAAGAAGCCGCTGAGAAATGTGTGTCTCCCCCAGTCACAGTCTTTCCCAATATTCTAATTGTGCTATCAATTAGATAAAGTTTGTACCGAAAGAAGCTAGATTTGGTGCTAGTCATTTTTTATTATCTTAACTCGCTAGAAGGAATTCTACTTGAAATAAAGTCTCTCTCTAATATTTATATCTGTATTCACCTGTGCTCATTAGAGTCATAACAGACATTATTTGTGTAATTGTTTCTCCCTGAGAGACGTTTCTACTGCAGAGCAAAGAGCATGTCAAAGTTAATTTAAAAGTTGAAAGCAATGTGAATAGCTCTAAAAATTAGTCATTTCATTGGCAGCTTAAGTCCCCAGTAGATCTCTGCTAAAGTATAGCAAATGCTGCATATTACAACACATTAAAAGAGCATAGAAAGTGAAATGTCTAAAATTCCTGCTCATTGCATTTTGGATTATTCACTGCCACTGTGATCCTTGACTCGTACAGGCTCATAAACCTTTCTGGGATGCTGGGATGAATTCCTACATATTTGACTAAAAATTATTTCTTGGACTCTATGAAACATACTTTTCATGAATATTCATGTGTATATTTAATGCTCCACCTGTCTGAAAAATCAGCCTTAAAGGAGCAATCTGTAGGATATTTACTGAACTTAGTCATAAAATATCCAGGGTGTGTGATCATAGATTAAGGAAACAGTCAAAGCTAAAACACTGCTACCGCTCATAGCATTGCTGTTTATTCTCCTTGAGAAGTGCCCAGTCGAGAGTGGAGCTCCTGTGATCCTGCCCTCTGTCCAATCATTTTACAGTCCACCGTGTGGCCAGGTTTACTAACAGTGTCTCGCAGCCATGAAATGACCAGGTGAACATAGTTAATGTTATATTATACCAGACCCCAAAAGCCCACTGCCCTTCTAAAAATCTCCATGACCAGAGACAGAGCAATAGGAGAGGAAATATTGGCCTTATGTTTGAAAAATGGAGGCAGTTTAGATGCAGCAGCACTACAGAACAGAGCAAGAGCTGGCTAATTTCCTCCTGAACAGGTAACAACAAATCATTTCTGAAAAATGTATAGAAGTACAGATGCCTATGTATAGATTAAAAGGAGTAAATGCCATGGGTTGTGTGTTTTATATAAAAAAAAGTGAGGCCTAGCGACATTTGAAAGGTTTTAAAGAAATTGAGGCAGATTCATGTGTGTTTTCCATGGTATGTGTGTGTTTTAAACAAATTAAGGAGCAAGAATTGTGTTTGAAAAGTCTTGCATATTCACCTATTTAAGGTGGACCAGAGAAATCAAGTTTGGTAGTACACAGCAAATAAAGTTTCACTAGTAAGCAGATGTTTTTATTGACATGATGTGCACTTGGTCATGTGTTTTAAATGGATCAAATGGGAAATAAGTGCCTCCTAAAATGACATTTATGGTTGAAGGGAAAATAATACCAGCCTCATCTAGTCTAAAATTTTAAGGTGGTTTAGAGAGTACATTCTTGTAAATGCAGGGAAAATGGCAGCAGCACTTTATGTTTTTGCTCTCCACTTAAGTAGGCAAATGTTTAGTGACATCACATACAATTGTTTCTGTGTTTTAAATAGATAAAGGGAATTAACAATTGATTCAAGAAGTTTTAAAATCTATAGCGCTAGCTTCAACACTTAAGGTGGAACAGAGAATTCAAGAAGCTGGCGAATAATGCCAATAAGACTCGTAAATGGATACGTAATGTGGAACAAAATGTTTGACTATGAAAATTGTGGATAAGAAGATCTACCTCCTAAATGACATTTATGGTGGAAGGGAAAATCAATAAGTAGCACTAACCTTAGTTGAAATATTTACAGCGGATTTGGACATTAAAGGCTTGTAAATCCAGGGAAATGACAGTCAAATGTTCAATTTTTTGCATAGGTTGATGTTTAAGTGAAATGATGAACACTTTGTTGTGTAAATATGTTGATTATGGCACATTCTTCTTAGCTCTGTAACTCGTCTATTGTTTGTTCTTTCAGTTTTCTTCAAACTTGCAACCTGCTCAAGTTTCACGTCTGGGGAGGAGGGGGAGGATGCAGTGGGCTCTCTGCACCGTTTTGAAACTGTATTATAGTTCTGATTCTAAATGCCTGGTATCGTTATTAGAGATTGCTCCTTTGAACCTCACCCTAAGCCCAAGTGTAATCTCCAAAGTGTAAGTCACTACAGGATTTTCTCCTGTGTAACATTCTCCCACAATAGTGTACAGCACTGTGCCTGTAATTCTTCTATGAGTACATAACAGGCAGTTTTTAGCTTTAGACAAACAGCTACTCCATCGGGCAGGAGCTCGCTTAGAGGTTGTAAAATAACCAATAACAATGTAGAAATATTAGGAATACCAGGGTGCTTTTTCAAAATCTAAGCATAATAAAATCAATTCTTTAAGATGCAGTAAAATATTAAATAGTATATATGTGTTTTTCAAGTGATTCTAGGATTATCAGGTTTCTGGGTTTGTTTGTTTGTTTGCCTGTTTCTTTCTTTCTTACTTTGTCACATACTGTCCTGACATTTTTGGAACAGTGTTTGTATCTGTATTAGCAACTACTATTATGTGAAAAATATGAAATATTGGAATCCCAGTGGGTATATCCCTAGCTCTATCACTCATGGAAAGAAACAGTCATGTTGTATATTATGGCCCTTTTCCACTGTATGGTATACTCTACTAGACTTTACCTGGCTGTATTTTACTAGTTACTTTTTACATTTTGGAGGGTTTTGTTGCTGGCTACATGACAAAAAACCTGTCTCTAACGGGAACCATAGGCTTTGAAAACCACAACAATGGTGGTGGTAATATTAAACATTCATTCATTCATTCATTCATTATCTGTAACCGCTTATCCAGTTCAGGGTCGCGGTGGGTCCAGAGCCTACCTGGAATCATTGAGTACAAGGCAGGAATACACACCTACGGACACTTTTGAGTCATCAATCCACCTACCAATGTGTGTTTTTGGACTGTGGGAGGAAACTGGAGCACCCGGAGGAAACCCACACGGACACGGGGAGAACACACCAACTCTTAATATTAAACATTGTATCCTTTATTTGCATGTTGTTGTTGTTTTTGGAATAGCACATTTCTTGTTGCCCTGAGCAGCTTTTGTGGGAGTTTTTTTCACCCACCAATCCAAAGGGCATTTGAACCTCTTTTAAAACACAGCATGTTTTTCTGAGCTGCTGTTGTGAGTCAGATAAAAACAAATGTGATTGTCACTGTAGTTTGGAGATTTTACAAACACCTAATTTGTGCTAGGTCTCCCTGGCCCGTCAGCACTTGACAGCATCTGACAGCAAATTTTACATCTCACATATTTGCCCAACGGAAAATCAAAAGAACCAGTTAGAGCCGAGTCAAGTAGATACCATGCAGTGGAAAAGCAGCAGTATATTCTGCAGTTCCCATGTCACTAAAATCATTCTGAAAATTTAAGAAAGCAAAAGAAAAACTGCCCTGTGCTATGCATATCTCACCATACAACGTGCACAGATAATTTACCACTTCACAGCAGGCATCCAGCAGGTCATCTGAAGCCTGTTAAACCTTGTATTAATACTTTAGGGATTCCTCCATAATGTGAAACAGTGTGAAGCCCAGTCCCCGAGCCAACCTCATTAACTCTGAGATCATTTAAGCACAGTGTGTGCCCTGATAATGAGCCAGCAAAGCAACTTAAATGCCACAATCACAGGGTCAATACGGAAACAACAGGGGCAATATTCTCAGCCAGCCACAATAAGAACCAGCGCTCTGCAATTAGAACCCTAAAAAGAGACAGCAAAGTTAACAGATAGATAGAAGAATAAACGAGTAATGAGCTTCTTGCTAGCTAAAGATGAGAACAGCAGGCAAACTTTGTCAAAATATGTCTGCAGGATCACACAGTTTATAACAAGCCTGGAATATGACACAGGGAAAAGTCCAACTGTAACTTAAAATCATTGGTCCTTTCAGAGTGAGTAGGAAGGCCCTTCCTCACTCCAAACAGTCAGTTCAATGCTAATGTAGGCATCTTTTATGAGAAAGCTGGCAGTTATTGTTCTATTCCTTGCATGTTTAATAGTAAATGAGGAATGATCGTTACACTGATATAACACTTTTCTAGACACCCAAAGTGCTTTACCTTCTTTGGAACATTATGGAGTTGCCTCAGTGACTACCAATATGAAGCGTTCACTCGTCTGCCTTCACACACATATGAACATTCCACAAGCTTTCCACAAGATTTAGGAATGTGTTTATGGGAATTTGTGACCATTTTTCAAGAAGCGCATTTGTGAGGTTAGACACTAATGCTGAACAAGAAGGCCTGGCCTCCAAAGGTGTCCTATCAGGTTGAGGTCGGGACTCTGTGAAGGCCAGTCAAGCTCTTCCATACCAAATTTGCTCATTCATTTCTTTATGGATCTTGTTTGTGCACTGTTGGGCATTCATGTTTGAACAGAAAGGGGCTGTCACCAAACTGTCCCGTATTAAGAGTTTTTCCCCCCACCACCAAACTTTACTCTTGGCACACCGCAGTCAGACAAGTACCATTCTCATGGCAACAGCCAAAGCCAGACTCGTCCATCGGAAATGTGTGTACTAATGTTTGTAGAAGCAGTCTGCATGCCTATGTGCTTGGTTTTATTTGCCTGTGGCCATGGAAGTAATTGGAACACATGAATTCAATTATTTGGATGGGTGAGTGAATATTTTTGGCATTACCGTGTACATCAACCTGGATGATAGGGCTGCAACCAGTCCACCCCTATAAGCTCACCACCAGTTTATTTAAAGATGAGGGGTGAGCAGGAGGCCAGAAGTGGCCACATTGGCAGATATAGCAGGACATGGGGCAGATATAGCAGGACATTGAGGAAATGTCCAGGGATCTTTAATGACCTGAGAATCAGATCATTGGTTCAGAACATTGGGAATAATTATCATTCCCTGAGTTGGAAGCATCAAGTGATGGAGAACATCAAGAAGCTAAGCAAAAATCTGATTCAATGTTCAAACTTGTGGCTAAAAACTGTGTAGTTACACATTAACAAAATATGTGACAACAGTTTAATTACTAGAGTTGTATATATTGTTGCAGATGGTTAAATATTAATTAATTAATTAGTTAGAAATCACATACACAAACCTTATTTTAATAGACCAAAGGCTGATACTTGTATATTTAAGAAAAAAAATCTCTGTATTCCTGCTGTAACAGTGAATAGCTACAATAATGTTACATTGTTGTTATTGCATAACTAGAAATTTCTTAATGACACAATGTAAGATAAAACCAGAAATCAACAAAACAAAGGAAAAAGATCTGAACAAGTACATGGTATGGCATTTGAGGACAGTTCTCCCACAGATTTATGGAATCCCATAAAACATTCACTAAAAGCGATTCAAACATTCTCACATGCACTTTCACAGTCGTTAAACTGTAAGATGGTTTTTGCTGTAATCCATTTTCCCTCAATACGACCCATTATTCATTATGACCCGTAGACCCAGGGGATTTGACCACAGCAGTATATCTCCAACGCCATACATTTTGTCCCCGTTATCTTCCGAGACATTGCAGAGTTCACCCCCGTGCTGATGTGGGATTCCACAGCCCTTGAGGAAATGTGCCAGTGGACCGTAACATGCACGGTACTCTATAAATGGGATGATAATTTACTGGTTGTACAGCTCGTTTAAAGCCTTTTTCCCTTGAAAAGGTTGGTTTAAAGGAGCCCCAGGGGAATAGCCGGGTCGTTTAAGAATACAAATGCAAAATCCCTAGGACTGATTTTAAAGCAGCTTTTTTGCAGCCTTTACATATACTGCACAATGTGATTAAAAACACAAACAATTTAGCACCATATGATGTCAGATTGAGTTTCAAAAAACAGGTGCTTTCTTTACTTCAAGGGTGTAATCACCACACCATGGGGATGTCAGAAAATCATTTGTGTCATTTGTATTAATGTCATGGTTAGCAATTACATTATTGAGGCAGATCACATCTGAAAGTGTTCACCAATATGACGTTCAAACTGCAGAAGAAGTAGGGAGCCTGAAGGCCTTCAGAGAACACCTATTGATTTTTTTTCCCCAAAGAAAAGAAAAAACTTTTGTCTAATTGTTTATTATTTTTATTCAATAGAATAAATAATTGTTGTTTTTTAAAACATATAAAGTATCTTCATTTATTTTTTTAAGTTTCATAAAACAGTTCTTAAAATGCCCAAATAAAAGATAGCCCTATAAGGTAGATCCAGACAAGTAAGCCCAGACCTAAGTAAGTCTGGAGCTAAAAAAGGGAGCTAAAAAAAAAGAGAAACTGGCTGTTCGCGATTTGATTTCTAAGAGATAGGTCAAATGAGGAAAATTAAAACCCATGTCTGGAAGTTCTACACTTTTGAAAAAGGTGGTTCTCCAAGTGTCTTGATTAAAGAGAGTTCTAGACAGAATTATCTGTATGCTTAAATGTTACTTTATATAGTGTTTGATGGAGAATGTGTTGGATATAGTTCCACCAGGTTCTTTATAGCACCAAAACTTTCTATACTCTATAATTTAACATCTTAATTAAATACCGAAAACAGAAAAGTAGATATTTAAGGGTGTATTTATGTCACAGGAAAAGGGCATCACCAGGCCTCACTCACTTGTTAGAAAAAAATGATCACTAACAAATAGCACTAACAGTACTAGAATCCCATAGGGACACAAGTAAAATTAGCTTTATCAAAGACTTGTGTTGTCCTCAATTTTGACCAAGGTTTTACAGTTATGGCCCAAACTAAAGGCCTAGCTTTAATACACAAGATTCTCCACTGGGGAAAATAACCAAAAAGGATGCCCCCAAATATGACATAAAATCAGTTTCACCCAACATGCTGCCTTATACTGCAAACAGCTGTGGAGAATAATGGAGAATATCAAGGTCCCACCATTTCATGAATCAACATGAGAGCAGCCGTCACATCTCGGCATCATGAAATGGTGGGAAAAGTGCCTCCCATCCACATGAAAACCCACCTTTGAATTTACAGCCTGGGTTGCCATTGTGCTCTTGTACTGGAGGGAAATTCTCATTCTTCCAGCAGCATGCATTATTCATGCTCCGCTTCTCCCTGACACTCTGATCATGAGCGTGTTTGGCGATGGCTGTAAATATACATGTTGGCTACAGCAATAATTCATCATATGTACAGAAGCAGGGAGTTGGAATGGGAATGAAGTTGATTATATATTCCAAATTGACAGCAACAACATTTTATAATGTATAATGCAATGACGGCAAACTCAGAGCACTTAGCATACGGATCTAAATTAACACACACGTAATGCAATTCTGTAAATGAGCGTTCAGGCAGCGATGCCCCTGAACACGTCTGAGATATTATGGCACTACATGCCGCATATTATGGTCTCTATTACCTCAGCACCTCCAGGTATGCATGAACACTCTTCATTTATTTCATTTATTTCCAATTAAAACAGTCAGTATTTACCACTACATTAGGCTATTTGTTTTCAGCATCAGGACATCAAATAGGAAACCTCTGGTGCCCAGTAGTCTAAGCTTTGCCTTGTCATTAGGAGAGCATGTCATAGTTTGACTCCCAGTAATGCATTAGCCATTCGAGTTCAGGGGCCATAAGACAGCACAAATGGTCTCGCTCTCTGTGGCAGTTGGTGCTTTCTTCTGGTTTGTAGGTTATGTTCTCTGATGGGTTTAAGATTAATGTGACACTGCTGTGCTGAATATTGAATAACTTGTACTTTGTATGATTTCCACTGGAGCCAGAAATGAAAAGAATGAAAGTATCTGATAAGCCATGTAGGATTTTACGTGTTTGGGCCAGGCCTTAATACTTATACCAAATAACTGCACAATGCTGAAGCCAGGCTAGCCTGCTCCATCCAAGTCCTGATTAGTCTTTTAACGCCGATTACTCTCGCTCGTTTGTGGCTGCCAGCAGAGGGCCGGCTTCTGCCAAGTCCCACCAGCTGATGACAACTAAATGGGGTCTTTATCTGCTGAGGGAAGCGAGAGGGCATGAGCCATTAAAGCATCAGAATCAAGTTATGAAGCACCCAAAAAAGATGTATTCCAATGTAAAGGCATGTAATTAAGGTCCAGGGAAAAACTGCAGCCGGGTCCATTGTCCTCCCATTTTATGGCCACTGGAGCTGGATTTCAGACCGAGGTGACTGTGGAGTTTAGAAATAATCGATGTGAAAAAATACGTGTCTCAATTTAGTTCTTTTTTACGGCCCATCTCACACCAGGGCCCTCTGAGGATATTCGCCCTCCCAAACGTAATAATTCTATCGAACCATTACGAGTGCGAAGAGATTATTATCTTTCCCTCAGAGGACAGTCTAGAACTCCATTATCTGTCAGGATCTGACAGTCTGTCCGACGGATTTGATGCAAGGCTCGAGAATTTCTTTACAGTTACAATCACAGTAGGGAGGGGAGTTGGGGGATATGGGATGTACAAAGTAAGGTGCTGTGGAGGTAGTTATCAGTTTGGTGACCTTTGCATACTTCCAGGCATCATTGGAAAGAAGGGTTCCTGTTCTGTGTTCATTGATAACAGTGGTGGAAACAAGGTGCAGCCTTGCCAATGTCTTCCACAAAAGAGTCTGCAACTTGCTCTCTCTCAGGTCAAAAAAGCAAGCAGGCAACCTATCTGTCAATTCTGAGCTGCTGATTGTCTTGAACCTTCTTGAATATCCTTTACCTTCAAAGCTCTTTCAGGCAAGAATACAAGGACCTCAGATTGATGACTGCAGCATTCATCGTCATGCATCAACAGCTTATGTTGCAAATGAAGACCTAGAAAGGGAGCCCTTCTGCCCTGAGCATGAGTTCATAGTTCCCTATTGACAGAAGTACTGGATGTTTTAATTGTGATATACAGAGACATATACTTCAAGATCCATTTTGAAAGTTGATAACTTTTTCCTGGGTTGTGCCCCAGGAAAGTAGTAGGTGAATTTCACTCACAGTCACCCCCTGGTGCTATGCTGTAAATGACAATTTGTTTATTATGGCTGTACGACTATGCTATTCAACCCTCACTGTGGCTTGACTGATTGATTCAGTGCTGTGAGTGATTTCTGACAGTTTTGTTTAGTCACTACATAATCTTATTTTCCAGCATTTAAAAAGATGTGTACAGGCAAGTACTTCACTAGATTCTTTGAGTGGTCTCCCCAGTGATAAAACACATGCAGCTTGATGTCTGACTTTTCTCACGCATATGGACTCTCCTCCTGCCTGCCACAGATGGGTTTCTTTCAGCTGGTCAGTGTTTGATGCATTGTAGAATATGGGTCCTCAATACAATGTCACAGGGGTACAGTTTGTGTTTATTTTCCATATCAAAAGCTCCAATTCAGTTTCTTTTCGGCTCACATCCACTGCAGGGGCATCCAAACCCAGGCTAACCAGGCTAGAGTAAATGTTTTTCCCCTGATGTTCTGCTAGCTCTATCACTCAGCATTTTTTTTACAATGCTGTTAAATACATTTCCACCAAAGTCCTCCAACAAAGGTTGCTGACAAGCATCAAAACCCTTTTGACCCTTTTGTAGTACATTGGACTGAAGTGGGCCAAAATGCCCAATGCTGATGAAGGACTAAAGGACGACCAATGCAAACTGTGCAGCAACAGATCAGCTACATGGTGGGCCAACAAAGTAGGTGAGTGGACACTGGAGAGAGTGTTTAAAACCTCTGGGCACTACTGGGTCTGATCTACGTGTACCAGTGCACCACACACTAATGTCAGCACTGAGAATGATACAACACTCAAATCATACCTGCTCTGTGGTGGTCATGTGGGGGTCCTGATCATTGAAGACAAGGATAAAATGGGAATAAGAAAGTATGCAGAGACACAGGTGGACTAGAGTCTGTTATTGTAGAAGCAGAAAGTGCTCCTGTATGGTCAGTGGAGCTGATAAAATGAACAATGAGTGTAAATAGAAGGTAGGCCTTCCTAATCCAAGGATCATTCCGTGTGTATATAATATAATGCTATTTAACTTACATAACATTTTGCAATGTTCAAAGCCAGTCCAGGTGTTTCCTTCTCAGGGATCACAGCCTTGTGAAAGGACCGTGTTAGCTGATAAGCTGGCTGGACCCTGGCTAGCCGATACCAGCTATCAGTTGCTCTCCTAATGTGAGAGTGGACAAGACAGAAGAGCTGGCTCACTTTAACCTCTCGCTGGCTCAGACCCAGACGCACACACCTCCTGCTAACACCACGGAGTCCTGTTACAGTTCAAACCCACTAGCAGACTCTATTCCCTACAGTTTATGCCCTTTGTTATTTGCTGTGAGATGTATCTGGTAACAGTAAGGCTCTAATATCATATCATATCATATATTGGTAAATATAACAAGATGCACATAAATGCATATCTACTGTTTGAAACTGACAGCAGAAAGGGTTATTAACATCAGTTATATTGTTATGATGTTATGGATGATAAAGAAACACTGATCCAACCAGCCAAATCTTAGTTGATGTCCTTAGTGTGTGCGGTCCAAGTTCACTAGATTCAGCAGGGCTGAAAATTAGTGTAATATATAGATTCTTTGGGAGCTCTGAAGATGTTCAGCCTGATTACACACTTATATACAACAAAACACTGGTTATTCAGGCTTATCATTACATTATAAACTTAATCATGTGTTATGATAGCCATTACAGCTAATTAATGCAGATTATATACAGTGTAACTCATTAAAGCTAATTTACAACAGATTATATACAGTAATTTAATAGTGTTATGCTAATCACAGGTTATATACAGTAATATAACAGTGTTATGTTGCCATCACAATAAATTGATTTCAGATTATATCCAGTAATATATCACTAATTTATGTAATATAATTATTACATTTTAGCATTTAATTCATAACTATCCACTTCTAAGTAATATTTACAAAAGCCATTGTTTAAAGATAGTAATTTTAATAAACAGGTGAATAAATAAATACACAAAAGAAAAAGATAAACTAGTTCACTAGTGCCTTTATGAGGTTTTCTATGGCAAAATTATCCAGATGTATGTCTTTGTATTTTTATGTTTTTACACTGCATTAGGCTTATTTGTAAAGACATATAATATACTCTTCATTTTGTAGATTGTACAGTTATTCCTTTATTAAATCTTAACAAAACCACTAGTATGGTGTTCCAGTTCAAACGAGTAAATGCACTAAAGTCAAGGTATTCAAAACTTTTACAATCCCCCAAATTCTCTGGTTTGTGCAGTGATTTCCCCAGACAAATTTCTCCTGCAGCTCCCAATGCTACCATTACTATTTTCATGGACATTTCAGCAGCTAGCCATTAACGCTGAGAGTCCCGCAGTTTTTCTGACAGGCCGCCAAATGGTGATTATTTAATTTCCCTCGTAATTGTGGCTGCACTGCTACACTGGTGAGGGTTTATAAAACATTTGTTCTCTCCGCTGGGAAATCGATGAATGAGTGTTCTGTGTCTACAGCAGGTAGCCGTCCCGCTGTTCCTTTTGCTGCTTGCTTCTGGTGCTCTGCCTGTTTTGCAGCATTTATTCAAGCTTTTCTGAGGTGTATTGATCTCCTCTAACGTATTCCGCCGATCTAAAACATGGTCAGCGGAAGGAAGCACATTTATTTGGACACTTTTCAGCCCTGTCCTGCACCTAAAACCATCTTTGAGACATATGTTGATACTGGAAGGGTTTAATGGAGGGGTATACACCTGGCAGAATCCAGTTTTCTCCAGGATAATTGAGGAAATGCAGAAGGTGATTACTGTGCGGGGAAAAGAAAGATGAACGAGCACGCTGCCAGACATTAAGCCAAGCACTAAATTATTGCAAATATGGATTTTTTCATAGCAAATCCCATTAGTGTACCCCAAACTTGGACTAACAGCAGTCTTAATCTGCAGCTGATAGCTTCCATCCATTTGCACGCCCAGGGTTTAAACCACTCAAACTATTTCAGAGTCGAAGGCATTGAATTTCATTGTAGGTGAGTTAAAAGTTAAGGGGTGCAGCTAAAAAGCATTAAGGCTCAGAGACCATGGTAAAATTAGGATGGAAACCAAGAGCTAGAGGACTTAAAGGGGACATATTATTGAAAATAATAATAATAATAATAATAATAGTAATAATAATAAATGGAATTTTTAAAGCGCTTTTCAGTAACCCAAAGATGCTGTTACAATTAGATGAACACAAGGACAATCACGTCCATAACACTACATAACATACAATGATACAAAACAGGAACAAGGGTAAAAACAAACAAGGGCTAATCAAGAAACAGAGAGATTAAATGCAGCCGCAAACAGGTGTGTTTTAAGTTTGGATTTAAATAGCGATAGAGATGTTGACTGTTGAATTTCTGGAGGAAGGGAGTTCCAGAGGCGGGGGGCATGTCTGGAGAAGGCTCGATCTCCAAGACTACGCAGCTTAGAGGGGGGAATGGGGAGTAAACCAGCTGAGGAAGATCTGAGAATGCGATTAGGTGTGTATGGTTGAAGAAGGTCCGATAAGTAAGAGGGAGTTTGGTTATTGAGAGCTTTGTAGGTGAGAAGGATGATTTTGAACTGAATACAATATTTAACAGGAAGCCAGTGGAGGTTGTGGAGAACTGGGGTGATGTGATGGTGGGACCGGGTGTGGGTGAGGAGACAGGCAGCAGAGTTCTGGACCATTTGGAGTTTATGTAGTAGTGAGGAGCTAATGCCAGAAAGAAGAGAGTTACAATAGTCGAGACGGCTGGAGATGAATGCATGGATGAGGCGTTTAGAAGCAGACTGGGAAAGAGAAGGACGGATTTTAGCAATGATGAGAAGGTGGAAGAATGAGGTTTTTATGATGGAACTAACATGGGAATGAAACGTGAGTGAAGAGTCAAGGGTGACACCAAGATTTCGGACCACAGTGGAGGGGGACAGGGTGACATCATCAATTGAGAGTGTGAGGGAGCCAGTTTTATTGAGGGTAGATTTGGAGCCAATGAGAATTAGGTCAGTTTTATTACTATTAAGCATCAGTGAATTTTGTGTCATCCAGTGCCTGATTTTTGAGAGACATAGTTCAAATTTGGAGAGTGGTGGGTTGTTGAAAGAATTGATCCGGAGGTAAATCTGTGTGTCATCAGCGTAACAGTGAAATTCAATATTGAAATGACAGATAATATGGCCGAGGGGAAGTACATAGACAATAAACAGTAGTGGGTCAAGGACAGAGCCTTGTGGGACCCCTTGTGAGATGGATGAAATGGTTGAACTATTTCATCCATACTGCCTTTGACCAAGGCAGTTTCAGTACTATGGTGAGGGCGAAAACCAGACTGAAATGAGTCGAGGAGGTTATTGGATTCTAGGTATGTTGTCAGCTGGGTGGCTACGACACACTCAAGGATTTTAGAAAAGAATGGAAGATTTGAAATCGGACGGAAATTATTTAGATTAGCTGGGTCAAGACCAGGTTTTTTAAGGATAGGTGTAACTGCAGCTAATTTGTAAACTGAGGGGACATAGCCAGAAAACAGTGACTGGTTAATAATAGAAGTTAGGTGAGGGACCAAAGCAGTCATGCAGGCTTTCGTTAGTGAGGTAGGGAGGGGATCAAGAGAGCAGGTGGTACTTTTAGAATGGGTAATGATATCACTGATGAGAGAAGGAGTAACCGGGCTGAAATCAGAAAAACAGGGCGTGGATATAGAACAGATTGGGGGCTGTGGAGACAGTGAGGAAGGAAAGGTGTATTTAGATGAGATGATCGTGAGAGAGTTATTAATATTGGAAATTTTATCTTCAAATAAGTGTAAGAAGGAGTTACAGAGTTAAGAGGAGGGTGTCATGTTGCTGCCAGGGGCTTTGAAAAGTTTAGAGATTGTTGTAAATGGATTACGGGGGTTAGCATTAGGCCTATTAATAAGACCTGAGAGATACCTAGACTTGGCGGTGTGTAAGGAATCTCTGTATTTGCGCATGTGTTGCAGATAAGCATCAGCATGCACCGTTAATTTGTTTGTTTTTTTGTACAGCCTTTCAAGCTGACGTATGGCTTGCTTCATAGTGCGCAGCTCAGTGGTGAACCAGGGAGCAGAAGTGGTGAAAGAGACCAATTTGGTTTTTACAGGAGCAGATGCATTGAGGGACACGGAAAGAGCAGAGTTAAGCATTGTGGCATGTACCTCAGGAGAGGATGGAGCAGTGAGAACAGGAAAGCTCATATTGATGGACTGAGCGAAGGAACAGGGATCAACAGATTTAATATTACGGAAAGAGATAAGTCTTTTAACAGATTGGTGAGCTACATTCATAGGGACAGAGAATAGAAGGAGCTTATGGTCAGAGAGTGGAAACAGGAGAGGATGAAGGTTGTGAACCTGGACAGAAGAAGAACAGACTAGGTCAAGTGTGCGACATTTGTCATGAGTAGGAAAATCTACATGTTGAGTGAAGGAAAAGCAGTCAAGGAGAGCTAAAAAATCAGTCACAAACTTGTTGTCAGGAGTGTTAACATGTATATTGAAGTCACCAAGTAGCAACAGTCGAGAAGAAGAAGAGTTAGCGAGAGTGAGTAGCTCAGATAGTTCAGAGAAAAAGGATGAATTAGATTTGGGGGGGGGGGGGCGGTAGATGAGGAGTGCAGTAATAGAGCCAGGTGTTTTGACTGCAAGATACTCAAAAGATGACGGTGATGAGAAAACAAGTTCAGTAATTCTGAGATTGTTTTTAAAGATCACTGCCAGACCGCCCCCATGGCCTGAGGAACGTGGTTTTTGCACATAATTAAAGTTGGGTGGGGTTGCTTGGTTGAGAGAATAGTAATCACCTGGTTGTTGCCATGTTTCTGTTAGGAAAAGGAGATCAAGTGAATTATCCAATATTAATTCTTGCAACAGATAAGATTTGTTAGTGAGTGAGCGGACATTAAGGAGGGCAAATGAGGAACTAGGGGGAACAGGGCGTAAATTAGACAGATTAGAAAAACGTTTTGTAGAATGAGAAGGTGAGCGAGACAGTGTCCAGAAAGAGCAAATGTTTCTACCATTGGAATAGTGTACAGATTTATTGCGATTTAGCCTTGAGCCACGGTGAAGATAGCGTCGCCGGTTGAGTATACCAGCTCTGCAGGCAGCAACAGCAGAATGTTTGGAAAGACAGTGAGAATACCTATATTTATGTAGTTCATCAGCCGTATAACTAACAAACAGTGAGTTGAACAGGGGTTCGGGGTTCATGTGGGGGCAATCAAGGACGGGAAAATGTGGAATAGCCAGCAATAGAGTCATAGCAGATAGCAGGTGCATTGTCAGTGGGTTGGAGCAGAGTAATTGCATAGCCGCAGTGCTAGCAGACACTGTAGGCGGGAACCGCAGATTTGGAGCAGGGCAGCAACGAAGCTAACCGGGACAGTAGCCGGGATCCGAAAAGTTGGAGCAGGACAACAGCGAAGCCAGCCGGAACAGAAGCCGAGATCCGCAAAGTTGGAGCAGGACAGCGGCCAAGTCAACTGGGACAGCGGCCAAGTCAACTGGAACAGCAGCCGGGAACGGCAGATTTGGGCAGGACAGCAGCAAAGCTAACCGCCCGGAATCCACAGAGCTAGGGCAGGACAGCCTCAGTGCAAACCGGCCTGAATCCGCAGGGTTGGGGAAGACAGTCGAATAACCGCGAAGATTACAACCGGGAATCCACAAAGTCAGCACGAACGGGGATCAAACAAAACAAAACATACGGGGAGAAGCGGCAGTCAACAGAGCGACGCCAGCGTACTCTAACCCGAGAAGCAGACAGGAGACACTCGACCAGTCGCGTGTGTACTGACTTAGGTCATAACACTAGGTTCACTAACCAAACTGTTGTTTCTAATGGACCGATGAATTGCTGATTGATTAATTGATCGCAGATGACTTATTCATTGCATGTTCATGTTAATTTTTGGATGTGGGCCACTTACCTACACACAATCTATGAAAAAAGACAACTTAGTTTTTTGTAATCTTCCTAAGTCTGAAAACACGGGACAAAACAAGCCATTTTTGATTTTGTGCTGCTTCTTATGTAGAGTGCTTCCTTGTCTGAGTCTCTCCAGTCACAGCACCGAATATGCCGTTACATGAGAGCACAAAGACAAGGTTAAGTAAAGCAAAACAAACACAACAAGCACAGGGATATCAGAGAACGTATTCAATTTGGAGAAAATGAGAATGGACAAGAAAGAAAACCAAAGTAAAATGGCTAAAAACCAGAGATTTTGTTCCAGCAGGTAGTGTCGCAGTCACACAGCTCCAGGGACCTGGAGGTTGTGGGTACGGTTCCCGCTCCGGGTGACTCCTCTGTGAGGAGTTGGTGTGTTCTCCCTGTGTCTGGGTGGGTTTCCTCCGGGTGCTCCCACAGTCCAAAAACACATGCTGGTAGGTTGATTGGCGACTCAAAAGTGTCCGTAGGTGTGCGTGAATGTGTGAGTGTGTGTTGCCCTGTGAGGGTGCCCTCCAGGGTGTATTCCTGCCTTGCGCTCCAGGCTCCTAGCCTCCTGCCTAGGCTCTGGACCCACCGTGACCCTGAATTGGATAAGCGGTTACAGATAATAGATGGATGGATCATTCTGAACAGGGCTGTTTGGAGAGAATGCTGCTATGTTGTTTGATCCTTGTGGTATATTGACCATTGCATGTTACAAAAATTAAACTAATACCCCAGAGAACTCTGTTAAATTATGGAAAAGAGGTGTAATATGTCCCTTTTAATACTGTATGTTTATGCAATGATTTGCTAAATATGCTTATTTTATATTTAAAACATATATACCATTACCAAACAGATCCCTTTAAAATGATCAAAATTCATGCCAGAATAACAGAAATTCATGACAATATGTCTGACATGCTATGGTTGCTATGATATTCTGTATAGGCTTCATGTGCAATTAACAGACAATTATCTGCTGTAATTTAATTGTAATCTGTTAAAAACTCCAGGTCAGTCACAAATGCTTTCTACAGTAAATAAATAAGGAGTAAGGTAATTCTCGTGAGGTGCTAAAGTGAATTAATGAGCAGCTGGAAAACATTCAGAAACGCCCCATGTTTTTGTGTGTGGTTTGGAGATGCCCCAGAAGTGTTTGTACTCTCTCTCTCTCTGTCTATGTGTGTTTGCGTGTGTGTCTCTCTCTAGCTTGCATGGCCTCAAGATAACATTATGCAATAGGTCATAATGAAAGTCCTCTCACATCTGTGGCTCAACTTGGCAGGAAGCCTCTTCCAGCGACTGGTGTGAAGGACAAACGCTACAAATGTGTCAGACTTTGAGAGTGTGTGCCAGAGATGCATGAGCTAAAATTACTCTGAAGTAAACACATGGAAAAGCTGCTAATTAGCTGTTGATGAGAATGCCAATGTTTGTTTAAATATTGTGATGAACAAGAATCCTCCAGCTTTTGGGTTGGGACCATTTTATGGTGCTTTTCCACTGCTTGATAATTATTGGACTTGACTTGGCTGTACACAGAATTTATTTAATTTTTTGCTTTTTCATTTGGCATTTTTGGCTATTGGTCCCTGGAACTGTGTACATGTTTTAGTTCCTGCTCACTCGTGGTTCCAATCAAGCTGAGTAGGTACCAAACCGTGATGTGTAAACCTTGCAGAGTGCTGACTGGCCAAAGACAGACAAACATATGCAGATGAAACATATTGTGTATTATTGCAAGGAAGAGTGGCATGGTGGCGCAGCAGGTAGTAGTCACACAGCTCCAGGGACCTGGGAGTTGTGGGTTCGAGTCCCACTCCGGGTGACTGCCTGTGAAGAGTTTGGTGTGTTCTACCCGTGTCTGTGTGGGTTTCCTCCGGTTGCCTCCCACGGTCCAAAAACACACGCTGATAGGTGGATTGGCGACTCAAAAAGTGTCCGTAGGTGTGAGAGTGTGAGTGAATGTGTGAGTGTGTGTGTTGCTCTGTGAAGGACTGGCACCCCCTCCAGGGTGGATTCCCGCCTTGCACCCGATGATTCCAGGTAGGCTCTGGACCCACCTTGACCCTGAACTGGATAAGCGGTTACGGATAATGAATGAATGATTAAATATTTGACTAACACATTCTCTTTTATGAGGAACAAGTTTAACCTGTAATAAGAAGACTGAAGAGTTAGAAAGACTGGACATCCAGCATCATGCTGTCTGATATGTGACCTGTGTGTGTGTGTGTGTGTTCACTGATCCATGTTGGCTGTGTGTATCTGACAGTGATGATCAGCTACACCGAGATGAGGAACCTGACCTTATAATTCTCAAATGTCCATGCTATATTAAGTTCAGTAGCCGGCACCTTATTAAAGCTCAATGTGTTCAGGTATTAAAGCCACATTAGTGTTGTGTTGTATGAGTAAAAAGAGTGGAGCAAGAGCTAGAGGAGTCTGAAAGGTCATTACTGATCTTGGTATCAGGATTCCCTGAATATATGCTCAGAATAACTGTGAAAATTTAATTAGACAATTTAGGTACACAGTGTAAATGTGAAAATTTCTAGTGAATTTCTGGGCCATGTTTAGGAATATAATGAAAATGATGGGAAATTAAAATTATTTAAAATTATAGGGAATATTGGTTAAATAATGGACAACTTTTATTGCGTTCTGTATGTGCATTTGGTGTGTGTACAGGAAATATTTAATGAACCTTTGTAATTAGTATATAGAATGAATCAACATGTATATGGAATGAACTCTGATATTTTTGGAATTAAATCTGATATTTATACAGTGAACATGTCGAAGTTCATGTCATATATATATATATATATATATATATATATATATATATATATATATATGTGAAATGTATATACAAGAGTCAAGAGAGTTTTATTGTCAATTCTGCATATGTACAGGACATACAAAGGATTGAAATTATGTTACTCTCCTCTCCAAGATGCAGTAACATTTAACAAAAAAAATGGACTAAATTCAACTAAGCTAAGTATATAAATATATGAAAGTGAACAAACAGAAGACAAGTGCAGGACATACGATACCAGCAGCTCACTGAAAGACATACATGAAACAATGGGACACTGACTGAAGACAATAACCTGATTTGGAGGTAGGATAATGGATGTACAAGGCAGTGTAAACAGTAGTGCAAAAAAATTGTAATAGAAGGAGGTAGGATACTGGATGTACAGGGCAGAGTGAACATTAGTGCAAAATAATCGTAATAGGAGGAGGTAGGATACTGGATATACAAGGCAGAGTAGACAATAGTGCAAGATAATCGTATAACAACTAAATAAAGTGAACTGATCATATAACAACTAAATAACGTTCATAGCTTTTAAAATACTGAAGGGATAGAGAGATGTCAGGAACAACTCCAGGAAGCTTCCAAAGCTTCCATGCTCCTCTCAAAGCTTTTTCATCAAAACAATGCCTGTCTACAGCCAAGAAAGCAGCATTCTAACTCTGAAGTACCCAGAGCCAGGGTCCTAATGGGCGACTTTAATTAACGGTGGGTGCAAAAGCTTATTAAAAGATTCAGAAGAGAAAAGAGAGGTGCTCATTTTGACCTCCCCTCTTCAAAATCTCTGGAGTGGCTTTGCTTTCTCCATGACCTTCAGCTTTGCTGTTGTTGTTGTTGTTGTTATTGTGTTGGATCATAAACCCGTTATCATGGATGAGACACCTTGCTGTTCATTCAAGGCCGATTTTTCTAAATGACTTATTAAAATTCATGAGCATGATCACTGGGACAGGTACACAACCCTCTGAGCTTCTGAGCTCTGGAAGACTAAAAAGAATCCCCACTTTCTCGAATAAAAAGGACTTCCTTCCACTTATTCCAGGGTGTTCTGAAATTTGGGGAACGTGATGGAAAATACCAAGGAAATTTACATCTGTTTAAAATCTGGAAAATGTGTCTTGAAATGAAGGAATGAAATGTGATGAAATTAAAATTAATTGTGGAAGACATTCTAGTATTTAGGCGGAATTCAAGGGAATTTTCCAGGGACTTTACAAGAAGGCTTGAGATATGGAATGTCAGGCAAACTTGACAAGAATTGTGAATTAATTCTGTGAAATATGAGCTAAATTTGGGTGAATTTTGGATTCAGACAGAATGGACCCCTCCACTCATCCCTACGTAGGCCCAATTTATTGCCCAGAAACTTTAGCTCTGTCTCACCTTGCCTTGTGGGACATTAAGAAATTATATGTCGGCTGGAAATCCAGTTGATTCGTTGATGCCAAGGGTCCCATTACTAACACATGAGATCAATCAGGGAGACAGCCTTTAGAACAGGACTCTATAAAACTGCAGCCCAAACATTTATCGCTTAAGCTGAGATAAAGTGTTCCTTAAAGGCATTATGCAAACAAATTGGACATCGCTTATCTTTGCCCATGCATCAGTGAGTCTCTCTGCAAAACCCTAGACAAATAGGCAAAGGATTCACAAGACAAGTGGAAGAGATCATAAAGAAATAGAAGTTGGTTTATGACAACAGAAAGCAGCAGTGCATGCAAATGTGCTTTATGAATGGCAATTAGCCTCAGTCTACCTCGTGTGATGTGGGATCAGCAGCTGTACGCTAAACTAAGAATTTCTTACTACCATCCAGACACCTATAAACAAGTAGCTGAATATATTCAGGATAAGTCATTAGGCAATAACCAAAATGTAAGTTAATGATGCAGTTGCATCATTTAAGGTGGTAGCTACTCATACATTGTCTGTAACCATTCTCCTGTTCAGGGTTGTGGTGGGTCCAGTGCCTACCCGGAATCACCGGACACTAGTCCTTCACAAGGCATCACACACTCGGACAGTCCCTCACACCTATGGACACTTCTGAGTAGCCAATCCACATTCCAACATGTGTTTTTGGATCGTCGGAGGATATCAGACCACCCGGAAGAAACCCACATGCACACAGGGAGCAAAAACCAAACTCTTCACAAAGAGTCACCTGGAGTGGAGCTCGAACCCACAACCCCAGGATCCTAGAGCTGTGTTACAGTGACACTACCTGTTGACCACCATGCCGCCCCAAATTTAAGTGTTGCATTATTTAAAATGGACAAGAGACAACAGAATCTAGCAGTTGCACCGTTTAAGGAGACACCAGAATGTAATAGCTACACTATTTAAAGAGGACTGGATGCACCAAGATGTAACAACTGCTCTATTTAAGGTGGACCGGAGACACCAGAATGTAACAGTGGCTACAATTAATGTAGAACAGAGACACCAGAATAAAACTGGTGCACCACTTAAGGTTTCATCATTTGAAGCAAAATAACTGTAAAAAAAAAACAAAAAAAAAACATTGGCATTAGAAATGATAGCCTCATTTTCAGTAGTTTCCAGATCACACTGTTTTTCATAAGCTGACCATATCTCAGATCAAAGTTTTCTGCCAATGAGAGTGTGTGGTTGAAACTAACAGCAATGTGATTTTTCCTCTATGATACCACAAACACACTGATGCCTTTGGAATAATTTTGTATTCTGACTCAAATTCCTGAACCACATGTGAAATTTGAAACATTTAACAAGCCATTAACTGAAAGATTGACTGCAGTTTCTCAGTCCAGAACACAGCTTGCAATGCACATGTTCATATATTGCCTTTGTGATTGAATCGCTTGACATTTGGACTTAAAGCAGCCTCCACCTCCTCCCACAGCGCTCGCAGGTAATTTCATCAAACATTCATGATGGCCTATAAGCCGAGGATTTCTGAAAGGTGCTGGGGGGGTGATGGATAGCTCCCACCTAAAGCTCCATGCATCTTTAGCCCACAACCTGCTGAGACCTAGCTCTAGACTGAGGGTACCTGCAGTATAGCTGCACTCATCACCTCCTCCTTTCTCACAGGGGAACCCAAGATCAAAGTTGTCCTGCCTTTGGTTCTTTGCTTGTTCTTTTGTTTTCATTGCAGTTTTGGGCTTATGTAACAGGCCTCTCAAGTCCAGGCCAAGAGCATCTTGAAGGTCAGACTCAGGTTAAGGTGAAGGCCAAGGCATAAACAAATAAACAAACAAGTCCACACAGGTCTCAGACAAGACTGCTGGTTTAATAGTGCAGAGCTGCATGGTATACCAAACAGACAATTTCCCAAAGCTGGAAAGTAACGTCCAACTTAATGTGAAACAGTACAAATATTTACCTCAGTTCTCACCAGGAAACTAATAATGCTATCCCGTGGGAGCATTATTAGTTTCCTGGTGAAGCTGCATGTTTGGCTTTATTGGCTTGTGCTGATGTAGGCCACAGTAGCATTAAAAATCTTGCACAATGATTCTTATTCATTGCTATAGTATAAGTAAGCGCAGTGATTACCTGTGCAGGGACTCAAACCCCTTGTTCATGCACACAGTGTTCTTAAAACAAGCTATTATTTTGAATGTACTAGATTAAAACAGCAGAGAACAATGAATAATTCCCTAAATTCTCATTGGCCTCGTCCGCAAGTGTTACCAAAGACAGGAGCGAGCTTCTTCAAGTACCATTATGTACTGTTGGTGGTCCTGCACCAAAAAGCTCTTGTTGCACAGTGGACATTTAGATTTTTGCTTGAGGTTAAGTATGTTAATTTATTCTCTGTTAAAGTACTTAATCACAAAATAAGCCACATTGTAATTTCTTGATTTTCATCTCAACACACAAATTGGCTCATGTTATATTTCTACAAACTGTAGGTCTCTCTCTCTCTCTCTCTCTCTCTCTCTCTCTCTCTCTCTCTCTCTCTCTCTCTCTCTCGGAAGAGCTAGAAGGGAGTTGTAATTATGGTTGCTGAATTAGCTCCAGAGTCATATTGATGCTTAGAATACTCTCAGCCTGAAAATAGGCCTAATGTTCCCTCTGAGCTCCAGGGAATGGGTCTCGAATAACTGCACTTATAGAGAAAGGCCTGAAGAAGAAAGAAGTACTAAAAAAAGAGAAAGAATAAAGAAATCTGAAAGGCACTGAGGAGACTATTCATGGGTTGCAGCTAACGTCACAGTACAGTGTAGCCGTCACACCTGGCACCTACTCATTACTCAAACACACAACTCAAATAAAAACTGTGATATTTAATTTGTTTTATTGCTGAGTCCTCAAGATTATTTGAGCAGTATCAGATAAGAAATAGTCCTGAATATCAGCATGTCTGTGATCCACGTGTTACTGCTGGTCTACTGCTGTGTACCAGGTATATTTACCTCTATCTATACGGCTGGGTTGCTGCCTTTTAATAAAATCTGACTTTTTAACCATGAATGGATTAAGTGGAAAAGAAGAAAATGTTGATGATGATCAGAATTCTTAATTTTACCAATTCATAAACCAATGTAGTAAAATCCACCTGAACTAAAATACACTAAAATTATTTTGCCATAAAATAAGCTGAGTAAAATAAATAGTATATAATTATTTTCATTAAATAATTATTGTGTTATTAATTATTTTAAAAATTATTTTATTAATTAATTCTTCATGATAAATGGTCCTGATAAATTACAAAACAATGACAGATACTTGAACCAAGCCGTCAAATACCTACTCATACCAGACAAGACTTTTGATAAATGATATCTTAATTGGGCTGAAAACATTCAATGATGATTCCTACAGCAGATCTCCTGGTGCACATTGCTTGTTTTCTGACAGAATGTTCTACTACTATGAAATGTGAAAGAATGTATCAATTTACTACATGTAGCACTTGCCACATTGTTGTTTTAATGTAATAAATATTCATACAAACAGGAATTGCAAACAAAAAAATGTCTTGAATTCTTTTCCTGCGTCTTTATGATGGCAGCAGCCATTTTGTAATGGTGTGGTAAATATACAGAAATGTTTAAACTCGTTGTCCACTAAGGGGCCCCGAACACTTGTCCCGAGGAATGTAAAAGGACAGCTCCTAATATCAAATTTGATACATGTGAAATTTTAGGGTTACATTGTTAACAATAGCATAACAAACTATAAATATATATATATATATATATATATATATATATATATATATATATATAATATCAGGTCTCGTGAATGTTCTTGTCTACAATGCTCATACCAATATTTAATATAAAATATTATGCAACCTGACTGATAAAATCATGCATTTTATGTTTTGTAAATTGCATGTAATTATAAATGGTTAAACGCAATTAATTACATTTGCTCATCGGGTGATCACCAAATAGTATTATGTATGGTGTTATATGGAATACATAATGCCCTGTAAGGCCTGGAAGAAACCTGTGCATTTGCTTATAATTATGTAAAATTCCATGTAAAGAACTGATTAGAATGACTATATGAATTAAAAATTTCAAGATTTATAAGGAAGTATAGCATTATTTGATTAAGTCTACAATGTCCTTATGTAGATATATTATGAGGCAGTCTTGATCCTGACTTGAATATGAAGTAATACAGAGCCATGCTTGATAATGTAACCGTTTAAGGGATTTATGCAGGCTCTTGCCAGGCATAATAAAGCACGACTTGCACCATATAATGCCTTATAAATGTAATGATATAGCATTTTGAACTCAGGATTCACATGAAGTGTTGCTATCTGAAGAAGAGCTGATGAAAAATGGATGCGTCTCAAGGACATGTTGTTTACCCACATATTTATTCTCTTTGAGCTGGACAAACAGATGAAAAGCTTGTATCTGATCTGTAGTACAAGAACTAAAGGTCACTGCATATGGATCATGAAGCCATTATTCAAATGTCATATGACTCATAAGAAAAAAGCTATTTACATTGACCTACATAATGGTATCTTAAATATCCAACATACTGGCCACTTTATTAGACACAACCACCTTCTAGTAACATTTACTGCAGACTTTTATAGAAACATCAACCTTCTACTTTGACAAACCGGCCACATGATTAGAAATAAAACCCACATTCTGCTTCTACAACCAGCCTGTTTTATTAGAAATAGCCTGCTTCCACTCAGTGGTTGCTTTATAATTTGGAACACCTCCTTGTATTTGCATTAAAAAATAATAATAATAATACATTTAATTTTGTCAAAGCAGTTTAACAATAAATATTTAAACCACAAATTAAAGAGCTTCACACTTCCAAGAGAGAGACAAAATGTCGGGACAGAAATTGTGTGTATCCAAAACAAGGTCAAACCCATGGAAACTGTTTGCTAATTGAGCTTTGAAGACTGCTGTTCTCGCTAAGGGGTGGTTGCTAAATGAGCTGGAAAGAGTATAAATAAACACAAGCGTTGACATTCCCTCCATCCCTTCACGCTAATTTACACCACTATGCTGGGCTTTTTTTTTAGATTTTCACCCTGTAATTTTTTTTCTCCAGTGTTGGATGATACCACTTCCCACCCAGATCTTAAAATCATGTTGTAGGGCACCAATAAGTGAAAGGTGTAACCAGATTAAAAAAAAAATTCAAAAAAACGTGAATACACAGTGAGTCAACAGTGCCTAACTTTACCAACACCGATGTGGTTTTCAAAGCCTCTTGTTCCCATCAGGGAACTGGAAAAGCAACCAGAGAAAATGTATCGAGCTGAGTTTAAACCATGCAGTGAAAAAAGTGCCTAGTGCCGACACACTCAAATTGTCCCACCTCCTCTTTTGAATCTTTCCAATCACAGCATTGGATCTGCATTTGTGAGCACACAAAGACAAGGCTAAACAGAGCAAAACAAACACAACGACCACATGGAAATAAGTATACTGATTAAATACGGAGAAAACAAGCACAAAGTAACCAAGAACCAAGTAAAAAATTACTAAAAAACAGAGCTTCTTCTTCTTCACTCCTGGCTCATGTGCTGAACTTAGCTATAGCTCATTCTCATTTAAAGGAACAGGCACAGACATTGTCAAGTGTTGGCTACAGTGTATTGAGCTGTAAAGTGGAAGTGTGGTCTTGAGAGTGTTAAATTCTGTCCAGTACCTATGGGGTGTTTTGGGATCCAGAACAAATCATCCAATCACGGCCTTCCCTCATTAATGTTCTAAAGGGGTCAATTGACCTGAAAAATGAAGGGTAACCTAAGTATGATTAAATGTACACATCTCCCATTTCCTATTTACCAAATAAGCCTGCTTTATCTTTGATTATGTGTATGAGAGTGGAAACAGTAGACGCCTGGGACTGGAGGACCGTCTTGAATGAAAGTGGGGAATGAAACCTTCAGAATTGTTGATGGCTTTCCATTGGCCTGTGATGCATCTTGCTGTTGTACTTTCTTTGTTCTGAGAAAGTGACTCTGTTGGCCTTGACAATAACTGCAGGCCTAGTAGCATTTGTTCAGTGTTGCTATTTCTTCCCTTTGACACAAAATGCAGGGTTTGAGCAACCCCCGGGTAGGAAAGTGGAAATCGATGTGCCTACGTGCATTCAGTGCTCCCAAGATGTACAGCAGCCTCTAGGTGTGTAGGGCTTTTCAAGTGATGCATCTACAGTGTCGTTGCCATTGGCCCCATAAGTGACTCTGCACTTACAGTCCTTCTGTATTATTTATCGAACTAATGGAGATTCACGGGAAGTCATGACACCATCCTTCTAGCAACGCACATTTATAACTGCAGGTCGTAGGCTAGAGGGACTGCAGTTTGAAACTATAGGTAGCCAGATGTTAAAATAATAGTGAGCCAAAACAAACCTTTAAAGACTACTGTTAAGTGCCTAAGTTTAAATCCTACCAATTTAAAAAGATCTGTAAAATATTGTACATATACGATGAACAGGGCACCTATGATTTAATGATTTAATGATCATTAAGTGAGCTTCACATTAATTTTCCCAAATAAGAATTATAGAAACTGTACACGATAGAGCTATACAATGTTGTGGGAGAATGTTGCAAAAGAGAAAATCAAAATGACCTTTCTAACATTTTGGAGCTTGTGGCGCTTTTCCAATGCATGGTACCTCCTCTACTAAACATTTTTGCTTTCCCATTAGGCAAATTAGGTACCTGGCGCCTAGAACCAGAAATGTTTTAGTCCCTGCTCACTTTTTATTTGAAGCGATGTGATGTGAAAACCTTGCAGACAACTGCTTGGCCAGAGTGACTTGTCTACATGATGAAATACAGACACCCTTCCCCAACAGTTTGTTTTATTCAGACTCAACGGCAGCTCGTAAAATTACACCAGTGTCATTTTGAGAATTGGTGGCTGATGGACGACTTCAGCGAGGGTTGAAGAGTGCAACAAGAATTTTTAAAAAATTCTAATGATTTGTCTGAACTGGGGCACAGAGCTGTGTTCAGTCCCTAAAAACAACAACACACGAATACAAGCTAAGTAAGCATCATGTAATGTCACCTTTGTTGTGGTTTCCAATCAGAAATTCTTTTGTGGTGTAAAGTGAAAACTATTTGTCTAATTCAGTCAAAATCATCTCTGGCAATATGATTCTAATAGTGTTCTCTCCACTTTTATCAAATGGATGATGGATATCAATGTCTATTTTGTCTATTTGTCATCATATTTTGCCCCTGGACCTTAATATATAGAAATTATATCCACTTGATATTCTGTGCTGTGGAGGGTGAAATCCCTGTAACTAGGCATTGAACTTGCACTGCTTCATTTTGAACCATCCTATGATCTTCCAATGCTGCTTTTATACCCAAGCATAATTAAAGGTTTACAAAGTGTTTTCAGAGTATTTTAAAACATTTCTCTCCTGTCCCACATTTTTAGAACCAAGCACCAATATATTTTTGAGCAAATATCTACAAAAACAATGACACTGATACATTAAAATATTATAATTAACTTGTATTATTACAGGCTTAAGTCTCATACAAGTCAAAATTGGCTTTACAGATCATTGCTATGAGCTCTAATTTGCATTTCATCTACTGTCTTAATCTTTTTGGAACTGATGTTTGTATTTGAAGTTGAAAAATATTTCCATCACAAAAAACTTGTTGCAATCATTTCAGAAAAATATGCTACCTGTAACTTTGCAGCCAATCATTCCCTTAAATAAACCTCTTTTTCACATCATATGGAATATTTGACAACCACATTAATTTTGGCGTTCATCTCAGGAGAGATACACAATGCTGATTTGTCTTATCAGCCCCTCACTCATCACTCAGAGACAATTGATTGGTGGCTTTTCTGAATTAGAATAATGGATGAATGTGGCAGTCAATAAAGTGCAGCCATTAATCTTGATTTCTGCTTGTGAGTGGCCCTTCTGCCGCCTAAACGCATTACTCTTCCTGAAATCCAATGAACACGCTGTTGGACGACGAGTCCAAAATATTAGCCTAGGCTTTGATACCAGAGATGGTAACACTTCATCATATAGATTTATGCAAAGCATTCCATTGGCCTTAAAGAAGCTCTGTTTAAATGCATCTAACATTTAGGAGGTTTTTTTAAACCTGGTGCACACTACAGGATTTTGAAAATACCAACAGATTTGAAAATTGAAGAATAACTCACACTAAACATCAGGTCTTCATAGGACACAAACATGGAAAAATCCCATATCCCAAATCTTGCTGGTTCCTGTAAACCTGTATATGGAAAATGCACCTGGCTTCCTTTATTTGTTGCTTGTATACATTCAGAAAAGAGCCAGAAAGGGAAAAAAGTGATTATTATATATGATGTTAAAGGCAATGTCTGTGATTGTGGGGAAATGCAGTTCTAAGGTCTGCATCTTTTGAGGTAGAATGGTGTGTTTGAGGGCAAAAATAAAGCTAATGTTTGTACATGGACTTTTTATTCACTGTTTGAATTACCACTGAAACTCATTTGTAACTCATGTTGTTTACTTTTTTAACATTTTCAGTAATGCAGTTAGCCTAGTTTGGAGACATTTCTACCTTAAGTGAGCCAAAACAGCCAAAACAAGCCAATATTGCCCACCTATGCAGCAGGAAAAGAGCAATTTCCTTATTTTGTTTAATGCTTTTCAAGGTTTGGAGTTCTCTCCATTGCCTAAAAAATTTCATATGCTTCTGTCATGGGCAGAAAAAGAGAGAGACTAGCATACTGGATCAAGACTGTTTGTTTTTTACCAATTTACAGACACTGGGGCTTTATAAATACATTAGACTGGTTTCGAGCACACAAACATACTAGAGAGCAGCAAATGGTGAGGAAACATCTTTCTGAGGATGGGAAAATGCAGTGATTCTGGAGTGATTTACAATTGACTCATTGCAGATTACCTCCTGATCAGGATTTAACTTCCAATTGGAAAATTTGACAGATGAGCAAAATAGGGGTTAAAATTAGGCTAAATATCACATAGTGTGCACCAGGATTTACCTGTAAAGCATTTAAATAAAAAAAAAAATAATAAAAAAAACTTTTACACAGGGATATGTGTAATATTACATGTGAGGCGTGTTTCATTCCAGGAACTTGTCTTTCCAATTTTGCGCCTCAGGACAATCTATAGTCATCTCCAATTCCACCTGTTAGATAGGATTAACACACAATCACACACAATACCACCAAATGCAACACTAATGCAACACCAGACAGTTCAACACACTGGAGAGGACACATGTGTGATGGAGGAGTGGGGGGCATCCTACCAGCCAGACAGCAAGGCCAATTATGCCCTTTTGGACCCACAGGTATGGAACTGTGGATCACCTGGTCTCCTGTAGATTACCCAGAAGCCCCTAACCTCCATATTAATTACACAAGTATATCTTGGTTGTAGGTATCCAGATACACTCTGAGCTAATTGCATAGGTATAAGCTTCTACTACATGATACCTTCATTGTCCTCTGGTGCAAAACTAAAAATGAGCAAGCCTTGAATAACTGGCTACATTAGATTTAAAGGGAGGATATTCAAAGGGAACACATTTTGAATCCTTCACTTTCTGGCACTGGTTAAAATGGGCAGCTAACCAAACACCGGAATTAGAAGTTTAGCAGCAAAAGAACATTGGCAGGGAAAAAAGCCCATCTGAACAATGCTGTCAGCTGTGATTGATGAACTTTCAGGAAGGAGAGAGGCATAAAAAACGAGATGATGAAGTGTAGAAGAGAATAAAAGACTGTGAGAGACGGCTAGAGCAGATGCACAGGCGTAATCGCTCATAAATAAAGCATATAGTGCATACTGCCCTTGATGAATGGCCAGTAGGGAAAGCTCCAGAGCTTCTCTCCACTCCACAAGCTGAGCTATTTGCTCAGCAAACAGTTTCCAACATCCTCAATGAATTTCCAGAATGAGGTCTGCTGGAGGTTGAGAGAGATCCCAGACAAGCCCCCAACATGCTCATCTTATCTTCAAGCCATGATGTAGTATATGTCAGTCACTGGCCAGGGCTGAGACTCATGGGGGAGATCCCAGCAAGCTCCGCAAATCCCACTGTTCATAATTTAGGGGATTTATGTTGTTGCTGTTGTTGGTGTGTGGGTATGTGTGTGTGGACTTGGAGACTAGCGAGATGTGTGGTTGTTGGAAGCTCACCGGTGAGCAGAAAGGTGTGTGCTGGCATGTGGTGCCCCTGGATCTCACTACACATCAAGTGCAAATACTCCCTTCCCCACTAGATCTTGTTCCCTGTGCCCTTGTTAGGACATTTTAAGGTGAATATTTCCTCCGCATTTGCTAGCTGTCCAGCCTGTTTGTGTAGTGGAAAAAGGTCCAATGTTTTTACACAGTAGTAGCTCAGTAAATGGGAAACAAATTTAGTGGCTTGACCACAGCTCAGAAACGGCATCTGGAAGCATATGAATTGTGAAGAAACTTCTGAACATTGAAAAATATGAAATATATTGAGGATGTTGCTCTATTCCTGCTGGATAGGTAGGTAATACTGACTTATTTTTGCTGTTTCAGATGTAATACCTGAATGAAACATGCTATAAAACTAAGTATTTCGAGTTACAAATGAGATTACATCATAATACAAACATTGAATAAAAACGTATACACAATTTCAACTTCAACCACACACAGGGTGGCTACTTATTTAAACACACACATTTCCATTTTAAAAGATGCGGTGTTTCTGAATTAAAAGAAACCACAGGGATAGTTTGTCAAGCTGTGAGAACAGCAGTTCTCCAGAAAAGACTATGTTTCCTTTAAATAAAGAGCATAAAATGGCTGTACAGCTGTGTCTCATTTCGCTACCACCAGTGAAGTCACCACGCCACATAATTTAATAAGTTCATAAGCAATAATGAATGCAGATTTTAATGAGAGCCTATTAAGCATCATCCTATGCTCAAGTTGCTTTCATTCTACCAAGCTATGAAAGTTAATCCCACTGATGCAAGAACAGGCTAAAGGATACAGATTACAAATGCTGGTTCCTTTTTCTTTTTTCTCTTTTTTTGGGGAAAGCAGCAATAAATTGGTGGACAATGCATTTTAAGGTACACTTGAAGATATCACAGAGTCCCAGAGTCATTTATGTGGTGGAAAATGTCATTGATTCAAGTGTACCAGAAGATGCCACTAGTTCTGTCTGGCATTACTGGTGATCCTAATAACTGAACAGTTGTAAGTTCATGGTCAGGTCCATTGAGGTCACTGAATCAAAACTCCCAAATGGTACTAAATTCGATCTAACATTACCAGAAGATCCAGTGGTTCTAAACCATTCTGAACATGGGTAACACCATGTTCAGGTCCAGAGAAGCCATTGAGTGAAGCTAAACAGATGATGTCACCAAATTCTCTCTGGTCTCTCAGTTGCTTAGCCTCTTGGACTAGTCCTGGTTTGTATTGTTGCCATATCTGTACTTGACATTATAGGGGAAACAAATAATAAGAAAAATCCAGACGGATTGACTCCAAGACCAAAGAAAGGAGTCTGGTAAATCCTATCTGTCAGAAAAAAGCTCACTGTGGTGGTACTCTAAAGGGAACATATTCTGTACTTTTAATTAGAGGACATAATTGCAAACTGTATATATTAAAGTTACGTTGATTAAAGTTGATTTCATATGCCCAATTTCATCTCCAGGACTTATATATGTAAGGTTGAATGTAACGTTCTTTTATTTTATACAGGTCTTTAATGAACGATAACTAATATTGGCCTCTCCTTTAAGGGGACGGAAATGTAATGTGTTTTTAGGGAACACAACTGTACTTTAAAACTGTTGTAACTTGAAAGGTACCGTTAGACTGTTTATATACAATTTGGAATCAATAATGTACCTTTTTTTCTGAGAGTGTATCATAGACCTTGAGGTCACTGGCTTTTATTTGAAAGCTAGATATTTCCCACAGACATGTTTGTTTATGTAATACCCTTACCTGAAAACCGAGGCCACCTTACTTGCGGACTTGACCATTTTCTAGTTCTGCCATAAAACTCTAAGTAATGGTGTGCCAGAGGAGAGAAATGGTTCAGTGTTAAGAATTGGAACTGGAGTCCAAAACACTACTGTACCACAACAAATCACTCTGCCGTGGGTCACAAAACCAGCAGAATCTTAAAGACGGGGGAACACAGACATAATATGGTCACCAGGAAATAATTGGGAAACCCCTCGGGACTCTTTGTCACCAAGATGTGAGTTATGTAGGGGGCATGATGTAGAATCCATCATAGAAAATGGCCCTATTAGGCTGTTGTCCATTCAGATGGATGGAAACATCAGTGATAAACTGAGAAGACGGCGGAAAGCTCCTGGGAGCCATTAATCATTGTATCACACGCTCTGAGTAAGTGGCGTACAAGGTTGAAGTTGATGATTTCGGCCGTTCCGTTTGAAATGGCATGCCTCCCTCCTCCGCAGAGAAAGTCTAGTTTGTTTCTTCGTTTGCTTTGTTGGTCTTGTAGCTTCAAGGCTGCGTTCAAATCACTAATGAGCACATCCCAAATGAACCAAGTGGTAAGACTACTTCTTGAATAGAAAGTGCACATCAGTTTTGGATGTCTGACGTTTTGTGTGTCAACCTGAATAACTCCTTCCTGGGAAATACACGAGAACACATGCTAATGAGAAGAGGAAGGTAGAAAGCAGGAAGACAGAAGAGAGACAGGTGGGGGAGTAAAGGGCTTACTGGCTTACACTAATGTGAAAGAATACAGCCTTCATTTAGGAACAGTCAGGAAACCATATCTGAAAAAAAGAAAACACACAAAATAAGAAAATCAGTCAAAGAAACTACTAGTAATGTAATACTACTACTGTTTAGAATAGCAGTTGAATACTGAGCTCATGCAAGATAGGTACTAGCCCCTGGTCTTTTCTCTAATCTATGAGCCAGGAAAGTGATTACCAAAAAAAAAAGAAACTCCTTCACAGAGATTCAACACTTCATTTTATCCACTGGATCCAATGCACCATAACTCTGAGTTTATCTAGGACTTGAGGCTTTATGAAGGCATGCTATCCTTACACACTGAAATTGGTGGGCATCTTATTTGATCTCACATGCCACCCCCCCCCCCCTCCTTTTTACCCCATTTCTAACCAAAAAATCCACCTCAGTTCATAATTAATCAGCAGGGGATTAGATCCTTATCTGAAACTGAAAGGGCAATGAGAAAGTAGCAACTGAAAGATTACTAGATTAAAAGATATAGTGCTTATATAGTGCTCTTCAGGACTGCGGTGTAGTAGTGTCCTTATGGACTCTAATATTACATGAAAATGGTGGAGCTCTTATAATTAGGGCTGCATAAGAATCCATATGTTAATTAATTCTGCAGTGTTGGACTCGGCAATAAGAAATGGCAAACAGTGTTTGTAATTTCCATATGAAGCTTTGCAAATAGAACGGAACACTCTAAAGCTGCTGCACATAAGACTGATTTTGCCATACACAAGCATGAGAAGGAAAGAATGAAATAGTAATTACAATTTGAATTTATATAACACATTTCTCATACCCAAGGTCACTTTACAATTCCAAGTAAAAAAAAAAAAAGCACTGGCCTCTGGAGCAGATCTAATCGTCTAGTCCTAGATAAAACATCATTAAGTGGAAGACAAAGTTCAGCAAGAAATAAAAACAAAATGACACCAGTCTTGTTCACGGACAAATCCTCAAGCAATGGATTAAAAGAATTCAAATTAATTTCAGATTTATGATTCATATAATCATTACGTGAGCTTCAGATGATGTTTCACTGAATCCATGGAAACTTTCTTAATGTACCCGAGTACAGTTTATAAAAAACAGTGCTTGAACCTGTTGTGAGAGAATGATACACAGGAGAAAATCCTGCTGCTCCTAACTTTTTAAAGCTTACACTTTGACTTATGGTAATGGTGCGGTCAAGGACAGGGTTAAGATTAGGGGCAGGTTTAACTGTGAGTTTTTAAAATGTGTCTGAAATGTGTACATCCACAAAGGGCAAACAAATCCTATGATTTTTTTTTTTTGTCAAATATACATAAGTCACATTGTGACCTTGATACGTACCAGAAAAACACTAGGATTTGCAAGTATCATCCTAAAATGCAGAATGATGCGTACTGGCCTTTTCTACTCCAGCATTCCAAAATAATAACTATGAAACATTTCTGAGGAGCAGAGTCTTGGCAGTGGCACACTGGAGAAGAGATGTGCAGCTAAGCACAGTATTCCCTCTACGGCTGACTGTAGAACACTGAATATCCCCAATGATATCTGTCTAAATAGTTAATGGCTCTGGATTTCCATTCCAACATCCACTATAAATCGTTTTCGTGCAGCTTAATTGAGCAAACTTTATGTGAAATATTAAATGCAGATGATATTATTCAAAATGGTAACTTTACAGGAAAAGGAATACGCATTTCTAACTTGCAGTTGTGTTTGTTTTTCTAAGGGATTATGAACTCAAATTACGCATTCAAAGTATAAAACAATAAAAATGGAGATACAAGGTTTCACAAAACTGTGGCAATCATATCAATAATATTGTTTAGTTCTACAAATTAAGGCACATTTAATACATCTTAAATAAATGACTGTATTTTTGTTTCAAAGTCGAGAAATGAGGTAAGAAGGACTTGGTTTTGCTTTCTATAAAATAGCTTCATCAAATCATAATCTCTGAACCAAACAGTGGGATCAGCTGAAAGTCTAAGATCTGCCTTTTCTCTACACAGATCCTTCCCTGGTATCCATGTGCTTCGAGTGAGTAATTATTGATGTAACATGACATCGTGCTCTTGTTATCACTGGCAATAATGGCCTAGGGTCCAAATATGAAGGCTAGTGTAATTACCTGCTTGGGCGGACAGAGCTGAGGTCAAGGCAGAAAATGGCAGAGGTGTGAGGGGAAGGTTAGGCCTACGCTTCTGAAACCAATTTCAGCCGAGAAGCCGCCTTTTGCTCTGGGCCTTATTGCATTTGTTCTCCCTATGGTTAGAGCGTTATGTTTGAGCAGCATTATACCATCATCCTCTCTGGTTTGTGTAATAGCAGTTACATTGTTTCAGTGACCTGTGAAATCCAGGACAGATTCTTTTTCTATAGGCTCTCTGAGAAAAAAACGTTAATGGAACCTTAACCTTATACATACATACATACTGACAGAAACTGACATTCTGAGTGGATAAAGATCTAGTAAATGACGTGTTGAGTGAAAAATTAATGTATGTTTCTTTGTTTACCATTCAGGGGCAACGCATGCTTATCAAATGTTATAGTCACATCCATAAAATAACTAAACACATGCCATAACACCTGGTTATAAATACTCAAGCTATCACCTAAGAAAAACTGATTAGCAGAATGCACCCAGTGAGTAACACCATAGCAACCATGTGGATACAGCAGTAACCTATACACACTGGCTGTCACAGGCAAGCAACCACACAGCATCAATTTAGCAACTACCAAAGATAACACAATAACCAATAAATAATTTTGCCAAACCACCTACCAGCATTTGTTTCTTAACTGTGGGAGGAAACCCACAGAGACACAGGGAGAACACACCGAACTTCTCACCAGCAATTACCCGAGATAGGTAATGTAGGCCTATGGGTTATGGACCTATGCACCTATGCACCTATGTAGGCACTTTGGGTTATAAACTAAATGCAACATTATCTTATTTGTGCTTTCTACTGTGGCATCATGTTGTGACTGGCTTCCCTCTTGTGAATGAATCCTTGGACAACCCCAACATTTCTGTGTTGTCTTTAAACATTTAGATGTGTGCTTTCATTTCTCACACTCAGCCATCCACATACAGATGGCATTTCACTGCACATTTTGGAACATCATGCCCTGGGGCACAGAGCCACCACATTGACCTTATACTCACCCACCTGACCATAATACTGTCCTGATCCAGAAAAGAAAAAAGAAAAAAAAAAACAGTAATTATAATAAATATATATTATATAAGATTAATTAGTAATTATTATAAACAAACATGGCCCCACTCTAGAAGCAGTGAGCTGGAAAGCCCTCAATGATAAAAAAATATAAAGTGGTATTATTATATAGTACAATTAATTAAATTGTACTGCACCTAAATTTAAAGTAACAAACAGTAAACCAAAAATAAATATTTTATATAGGTGTATTTTTACTGGTGTTATAATAATAAAGTAAAATGTGAATTTAAGTTACTAGCAACAGTTTCAGTGCTATTATTAAACGTTTTTTTAAAACCTGGAATATACATCAAATATTTGATGAAAAACTGACATTTTTATAAACATTATTCAAAGTGGTAGTATGATGTTTTTGATACAATTTTAAATATATTATTATTAATGATTTAGCATTTTAGTCTAAAATTAATTAATTACTGATTTATAATTTATTTATTACAAATCCACACACAGCACAGGTCCAGATAAAAATTAATATTTTTAAGCAATGTAAATGTAAAGATACTAAACAAAAATAAAATAATAATAACAAAAATAAATAAACTAGAAGCAGTGAAAAATGACAAATTTCAAACATGTGCCTTGAGTTTTCATTGGCTTTAAGCACCAGGGGGCGCACACACATTGTTGTCTGCTGCTTCTTAGAGGATGACCTCATGCTTGGCCTGAGCTCTGATTTCATGAGACAGACACGTGACCATGTTAAACACAACAAACAAAACCAACAAAACAACAGTAAATTAGCCTCAGTTTAAAGAAGTGAGTAAAAACAACATTGCATCTACAGTCGCAATACACTATACAGCACTGTAAGGTTTGGGACAATTGCTTGTCCAGAGTTTTTCTGGGTGTTTGTTTGTTAATAAATGAAAGATATTTCCTATGAACTTTTCATTCTTTAGGAAGGCTTTACACTAATTTGAAAGATTGTTGTGAGGATTTTAAGGCAGCCATGAGAACATTATTGATGTCCTGCACTGATGCTAGATCATTAGATCACTCCAACTCATCACAAGGACATTGCATGGAGTTCCACCACTCCACCATCACTCCATGGGTTAATGCTGGTGTTGGTTATTGAATGGAAGTCCAGCTCTTCAAGGAATGCAGCTCTTGTTTCACACCCAATGTGTGGGTGCTTATGCCCCTCTGGCTGACTCTTAGCATTGGGCATGGAGGACCCTAGGCTCATATGCTCCAGACCGTCGCATTCTACTGGCAGTAAAATAATGGCTGTTTAAGGCTTTGTATGTAAGTATATGTTTATGAGACACAAGCAGCCCAAACAAAAGCTTGGAGAAGTGAACTCAAGCTTCAGCTTATGGTACAAAGTTCTCAAAAGTGCTGGGACACTTCTAAATGCCACGCAGCTGGCTGCCCTTAAGTTTTTAAGGCGGAACCACTACACAATTTTATGGTGCACTTCTGCAGCATAAGGCTTTCTTAAGCGTGGCTTTCTGATAATGATTCCTTTCAGGGTAATGGGAAAAAGAGGGCAATGATATAAAGGCCATTATCATTTTATTCTATTCGCAGGCAATTTACACTGCAAACAACAGTGGAGAAAAGTACCATACAGCATTGGTAATAGCTTACAACTTTGTTAAGTAGCTATAAACGACTCGGAGGGGTTTCATTATATCAAACAAACATAAAAGTTTTGGGTTCCAATGAATTGAGAATGAAATTAGTGGTGAAATGGGTCTCCTTAACACAGCTGAATAACAATAAATAGGCTTTTGGGGATTGGACAGTTTATGATACCTACAGCTGGACAGTGTCCAAGTCCTTTCAGATCATTTGTTCTGTAGGAAGTGGACTATATGTGGATATATATTTGTTGGGAGTGTGTCCCAATTGGACTCATTGTAGGGCACTACAACACTGGCTTCATATATGCTACAAAATGAGATATTATATGATATGGCCAAACATTTGTGGACACTTAATCATCCATCATCTAATGGCCATTAGCTATGGCTATTTTTTATTTTATTTTATTTTTAACAGAAATGCATGACCATATATGGCAATTTGAAAATGAATACATACATGGACAATGTCTGTGGACACCATTCACCATGTCTTCTGAGATCAAGGGAATTCATCTTTCTTTGCTGCAGTACCAGTTTCTACTCTTTAAACTAGATGTTGGGACACTGCTGTGAGGATTTGATAGCAGCTGTAGAGATGTTAGATAAGGATCACTCCAAAGGATGCAGTTCCACTGCTCCACAGCTTAAATCATCGGGAGCTTTATACTCAACCAAATCTTGGCATTGGGCATGGTGAAAGCCACTCCATGTGCAGCTACTCCATTCCTTCCCATTGCACATAAAGGGTTTTTTTTTTAATTATTAGTGTTATTAAATAGGTATCATTACATCCGCAACTCCCCAAAACTCCACATTATCAAACGACACTGAACAAATAAACACTATCAGAAAATGAGCAGACATAAAAACACTGACCTCTGAATAGTCCCAGACCACTCTGCATTTATTTACTTTCCATTCACAAGTGCTATCAGGTACGCATCATTAAGGTTTCATTTTTATTACTGGTGCTTTGCTTCACAATAATAATGGCTTCAACACACATATAATTTGTTATCTCCAACAGGAAGCCATTTATATTTAGCTGTGCACTTCATGACTTGGCATCTTGACCTCTGGGAGCAGGCAGTGATTTTACACTCTGCTCTCCACATAAGTCCAGTTATACCTGCCCCGCTTGCTGTTTGTGTTTGCTGTAAAAGGCATGTGAGGGAAATATGTAACATATTCCAATACGGGTGCTAAAGGTAATTATAATTGTTATTAAAAATGCAATCACTCTTGTTTTATATATATATATATATATATATATATATATATATATATATATATATTTCTGTTTTATTTATTTCATAGTTTGATGTGTATATTCTCTTATACTTGTTTTACTCTACATGGGGATTCATTCATTCATTCATTGTATGTAACCACTTATCCAGTTCAGGGTCGGGGTGGGTCCGGAGCCTACCTGGAATCACTGGGCTCAAGGCAGGAATACACCCTGGAGGGGGCGCAGTCCTTCGCAGGAGAACACACACTCACACATTCTCTCACACACTCACACCTACAGACACTTTTGAGTCACCGATTCAGCTACCAACATGTGTTTTTGAACTGTGGGAGGAAACCGGAGCACCCGGAGGAAACCCACGCGGACACAGGGAGAACACACCAAACTCCTCACAGACAGTCAGCCGGAGCGGGACTTGAACCCAGAATCTCCAGGTCATCCATGGGTCTATGCAGATTAATTGTTATGAACAGTGACAATAAAGTTATTACATTAAACTGAATCTAAAAATTTAGTAGTGTGAAAATGGCAAAAAAAATAATAAAATAAAAAATTTAATTATTCATTATTGCATTTCCATGAAGGAAAAAGAGTTTGTTGAGATTTTTAATATTATACAGCAGCTACCATAAAAGTGCTTTCAACTTGTACACCTAATAATTGTGTAAAGGACATCAGCATGTTTCTCTGCGAGACAACACACATTTGTCATTCAGATAACTTTGCTTTTTTAACATTTTTGACCTTTAGAAAAAATTCAGGGATCATACCATTAACTAACAGACATTTCAAAACTCTTGAAAACAAAACAAATCATTTATCAACACCAGCGGACAGCTACAAATTATGAGGATGTAGTGCCATCTAATGGCTGCACATCTTATTGTCCTTAAAAAATATTGTATTAGCTCTTATAATTAGTGATTTATTTTCCCTAATCTCCATAGAAAAGCAGGTGCCTAAGTAGGAAATTCTGGAGCAGCTGCACATGAATCTAAGTTACCATGTTCAATGCCAAACGAAGGCTAGAGGTGTATGAAGCCACCCAGCATTGGGTTTTATCTGCTCTGTGATGGAGGTCTAGTATGAATCCAACCTATATGCACCACCAGTACCTGACCTTACTAATGCTTTCATGCCTGCCAGCAAATCCTCAGTGCAATGCCCCAACATCTGAACACTCACTCCAATGAGTGAAGAGGCTGTTGCTGCAGCAAAGAAGGACACATACCCCAATAATACCCATCTTTTCAGAAGTTGTTTTTGGATGACATGCTCAAAAATTCTGATCATAGAACAGCAATGCAATGTATTCCCAAAACCCTATATACGGTCATGTTAATTAAGTGGTATTGCTTTTTTGATAAAAACAGAAGTGCAATATCACCACTAGATGGCGTCAGATAAGCATAGACTAGGTTCAAAACATGTGGTATTGACATGGGAGATCCCCTAGAAAAGCAGAAGTGAGTAAGATTCAGTGACGTCAGTGGAGCAAGCTGAGTGTGCAAAGACATAGATAACAAAACCAACATTTCAAGGAAATAAACGCATTTCTTTGTCGCCGAAAGCACCAGCAGAATTTCCCTCAGCAAAGTCCACAGCACAACAATGAGGAAAGGCCTAGAGGTAATGCTTTAGCAGTAAGCAGGTGGTTGTGGACAGGAGCACACAGTAAACAAAGCATCACAGAGTCTGCAGCCAAATAAGGTAGCGCCAACTTAAATCCCTTGATTCAGTGCCAGAGCTAGAGTAAATTATCACACACACACACACACACACACACACACACAATTAAATCTCCAAAATATTAACTTTATAAGAGAAGAAAAAGCTTTAACTTTTAAATCATTTTGGAGCATTTCTATTGGTCTATTCATCATGACATTTTACAGTCGATGTGTTTAAATGATGTAGCAAACAAAAATCTACAAAAATAGAGATTGTTTATTTATTTATTTATTGAACGTGTCGCTATGTATACATGAACCAGTCACAATATTAAAACCAGTGACATGTGAAATGAATAACACTGACTTCCATTGGCACTTGTTAAGGGGTCCAAGGAAAAACAACCAGTGCACATATACACTCACTAATGTGTGAAAAGAGCAAAGGCTAGCCCATCTGGTCCAATCCCACAGAACACTTACTGTAGTAAAAACTGCTGCTTGCTATGTATGGGGCCACTTAGCTGCAAGCTGGAAAGAGTGCCCATGCAGCCTCCTGTTCACCAATGAAAGCCACCCCAAACAGGACATGAGCATCAGAATTGGACCATGAAGCTGTGGAAAAAGCTGGCATGGTTTGATGAATCACATTTTTTTACATCTTTTGGAGGACCAGGTGCTTCTGCTTTGCTTTTCTGGGAAAGTGATGGCTCCAGGATGCTCTATGGGAAGAAGACGAGCCAACAGAAGCCGTGTGATGGAAAACACTGGGTCTTGGCATTCATGTGGCTGTCATCTGATATGTACCACCAGCCTAAACATTGCTGCATGACCAAATCCACCCCTTAATATCAACAGCATTCACTCATGGCTTTGGCCACACACACACACACACACACACACACACACACACAAAGAGCAAAATGTGTTCATGAATAGTTTGAGGAACATGACAAATAGTTTGTGGTACTGATTTGGCCTCCAGATCTCCCAGATCTCAATGTAGCAGAGCATCCATGTGATGTGCTGGAAGAACAAGTCTCACCTATGGAAAATAGACTCTTAAAAATAGGTGCTTTTTTGGAGCAATGCCATAGAAAAACCGCTTCTGGTTCTGCTTCACTCCAATTTTAAGGTTCTTTACCTATTTAAATGTTATTGGCAAACATGGTTCTTTATGGAACCAAAAGAGGTTCTTCTATGGCATCGCTCAAAGAACTTGCACATGGCAAATTACAAGACTTCAAAATGTGCTGTTAACATTTGTTGCCATCTAATAAAAGAAAACTCTCAGTGGTCTTGAGGAGGCCATGCCTTGATGGATCAGAGTCATTTTGCCACCTACACAAGCAAGTGGCTTGAATGTTATAACTAATGTATACACTGAACCATCACTGGATTTGGAACACCTACCTTGTATCTACACTCCCTGTCCATTTAATCAGCTCCCACTGACCATACAGGAGCATTTTGTGCTTTTAGAATTACAGACTGTAGTCCATTTCTTTCTTTGCATAACTTCTTTTCCCCATTTCACCCTTCTCTTCAATGGTCAGGACCCCCTCTACACTAATGATACTGCAACATTCTTGAAACTAAATGTAACCACATCACGGGAAATGAATGTTTTGTTTTTTGGAAAAACAATTATGTATTCATTGTGCTTGATGTATTTGACCTTCAATAAAAGACCACACCCAGTGTCACAGTCTTTCCCAATGCCAAGTGTTACTGCCACCTCCTCTGCCTTTTTTTTCCAAATTCTTTGTTAATACTTAAAGTTTTAGACTGAACAAAAGTATAAACAGAACATTTGTTTTTGCTTCCATTTTTCATGAGCGTATCTCAAAGATCTAAGACCTTTTCTATGTACACAAAATATTTTCTCTCAAATATTTTTCAAACATTTGTCTAAATCTGTGTTAGAGAGCACTTCTCCTTTGCCAAGATAATCCATCCACCTCACAGGTGTGGCATATCAAGATGCTGATTAGACAGCATGATTATAACACAGGTGTGGCTTAGGCTGGCAACAATAAAAGGCCTGTTGCCCATGATTTGAATGTTCATTTCTCTACGATAAGCCATCTCCAAAGGCGTTTCAGAGAATTTGAACCGACTTGAGTGCCCCCCACCCCCCCAAAAATAAATAAAATGAAATAAATAAATAAGTGTAGAAGTAAACTGCACATTTCAAAGTGGCCTTTAATTGTGGCCAGCTTAAGGCACACCTGTGCTATAATCATCACCTTGATATGCCACATCTGTGAGGTGGCTGGATTATCTCAGCAAAGGTCAAGTACTCACTAACGCAGATTTTTCAATAAACAGTATTTTTATGTTAATAGTTTTTATCTCATTTTACTGCATACAACTCACTTTACTGCATACAAAGCTAATTTGGTCACTGTTTAGGAAAGATATCCTATTTACTAAAGAATTTCAACAGTATAAAAAGATGACGATTACACATTCCCTCCCACTCCCCCCTCCACTAACACAGTTTGGCCCTGTAAACTCTGTAAAATCTGTAGTAGCCCAGACTAAAAAGCTGAATCTCAGGTGCTCACACTGCTGTGATGGAATCTAGATTTTAGCCCTTTTATTAAAATATTTTTATAAATTACCTTCTGTGCTTTAAAGAGAAGTATATATGAATCAATGAGCAGCAAACTGACAAAAGCAACAGTAAAACATAAAACTCCATAATTCCTGTTGTCATGAAATATATTACTGTTACTGAATTACTGAAAGTAATAAATTTACCATACATTTTATTTTGTAATTTACTGGTTTTAAAATCAAGCAAATCTTTGGTAAGGGTCAAAATTGACACTTTTTTTAGAAACAGTACATTTGTACTTACAATTCTGGTCTATATTTTACTTCCACTTATTAGCCACTTTCTTTCCCTTACTGGACACTATTACTAGAAATGCATTCTTTGTGGTTACCCTTAATGGCCATTGTATATAAAATACCTAACTTTTTACTTTCTCTCCCTGGCCAGTGTGTGTCGATTACAGTTCAACTGTAGAAGTATACAACATTTGAAAAACCCATAAACATATCTATTTGGTTGCTCGCTGGACACAGCAAGCTTTCCAAAGCCAAGCGGCCCTTGTCTGATCTGACCCCATCCAAAACAGAAAGAAAGATGAAGAGCTTCCAAAGTATGCTAAATTTAGCTACTCTCATCCCAGAGTCTCACAAACCACCATCAACAAAACCTCCCTCTTCTCTCGACTGAATTGTTTTACTCCATGCAATTCCATGCCAGATTAAACAGTCAAAGTGCCTTGTGCCATTGTTGTTAATGTGAGCCAAATGTATTCAATCACTCAAGACATGTTTGGGGTCTGGTGTTGGTTGCTTGACTTTTTCACTGGAGCTATAAGGCTGAAGTGGCTAACATCCTGGCTAGAAAACAAAACAGTAAATCCAGTAATGTTGTGCTTCGGAAACTTGTATGGTGGTCAACCTGCGTGATCCTGCTGGGTAACTGGCTAAACCAACACTTAGGTTAGTTAGGTTAGCTTAGGATGCTAATGGAAGCAAATAGTTAGATAAACAAAAAGTTATCATCCAGCAATGCACCAGCTAACTGTATCTTAGTATACAAATGGACAAAAAAAATACTACAGTGGATGTATGATGCTGACATTTTTTGGTTTTGTTTACACACAGCAGAATGTTATTCAATGGCAGTGAATTAAAGCATAAGGTACATGTTTCTATGAAAGTGGTCCATTTTGACGGTCACTTTAAGGTCCACTGCAGGAGTCTGAAAGACTGGTGGTGGTTGCCAAACATGTGTGTGTGTTTTGGTTGGGCATTAGTGGGGCAGGTTGGGTGTGAGCTACGGTTGATGGTTCATGGCTTTGAAGGTTGATCCTCTTATGGGCTTTAGTTGCCAGGCGGCAAGACTAAGCTCTGTAGGGTTTTCCCTCGATTTAAGCCCAGCAGCTTCAGAACCGGTCCTATCTAGTGAGCCAATCCAGTCAGTGGGTTTACCGTTAATGACTGCAGTGTAACTGACAATGATTTTGGAGGAAATGTTGATTGAGTCATGCTAGTGGGATAAAAATGTATATCTTCCTTAAAGATCACTAAGATCACTATAAAACTGCAAAACTTCATACAGTGTGAAGTATGGTGGCTGTGTTAAAATTATGTAGTAAACTAAAAATGGACAAAAAAGGAGATACATGTTTCCATTGAACAGTGACAATATACAAAATATGATTAATCAAAAACGTGAATGCCAATGATGTGGTCTATATCTCTAGATCTTTTCCTAACACATAGACCACCACTTAACCCTTGAGAGCCTTAACTAGTTCTTTAAGAAATGGATTCAAGCACTGTGTACCATAGCAGAGGCCCTCCCATATCTCTTTGTCAGTGTACTCTGCTCTGATAGAGAGGTACTCTGGGGTTTTGTTGAACCAGCTCCAGAAGCTTGCTGTGTTTAACAATAGTCTTTGTTAGGATGAGTTTTTATGAGCGAAAGCTGTTCTTGCTTAGGGAAGATGACAGCCAAGACCAGAATAGCACGTTTGACAGAATGTTAAGATATTATGAACAAATGCACTTGTAAATCATATCTTCATCTTACTACATGCTGTGTTGTTTTACAATATAGCCACATGTGAAAATTTAACATTTGCAATTTACAGACAAATATTAATACTGAAAACCAGGCATGGCTGGTCAATAGGTGGTGCTAGGATGCCAACCTCACTGGTGGAAATATATATATTTTTTTACTTTATAAAATAATCAATTTATATAAACATTAGCTACTTATTTGTGATATTAATATGTTACAAATGCAAAATATTGTGTAATATATAAAATATTTAGAAAAACGTTGCTACTGGCCAATGTTTCTATTGGCTGCGCTTCTGCACTGAGAGTTCAATAAAAGAATCAGGAACAGTTGCAGAGAACAAATATCACTACTATCCAATTCTAAACATGTATCTCCATTTTTGTTGATTTTATTTTACTGCATATTTTGAACACAGCAGCTGTCCTTCACACTGTGTGAAAATGTTATGATAAATGGACCAATAGAAATGCTCCTAAATTACTCAGAATAAAATCTTTTTACATTGAGTTCCATTGAACAGTTTTCTTTGTAACATTACTAATTTGTAATTACTAAAATTAGTGTTTTTGTTAATATATCTGTTTCTGAACAGGTCTGTAATGTAATTTACATATAATATACAATAATGTATCTAATGTACCTGAGCACATTATAGTTGTACTTTTATGATTATTTTGATAACTATTAGTGTGCTGATTGGTTTTTATGTTAGTTATAAAAGGACTGATTTACACAGAGCATTGGTGTCCTACAGTTTGTATTTAATTATATTGGGGTCGCTGTTGAAACTGAAAATGTGGCAAAAATATCCATAACTAGAATATTTTTCACCAGCCACCACTGTTGAAAACAATATCCCTCGATAAGGCCCAAAGGCACTAGGATGAAAAATAAGATGAGAGTGGAAAAACAAAGACAGAAGGACAGAAAATTTGGCCCTGTGGTTGTTTACCACCAGCAGTAGATTGATTCAGCTTATTCCACATTTCTGGAACATTCATAGTCCAACATGTTCACCACTGCAACAGAATAGAAACAAGAGGGCTTCTGAAGTCCCAAATATTTGGGAAGTTCCATTACTTGGTTATCAGTCACTGTAGTCTTGTGCAAACTCTGTTGCTATTCCAGAAATTTGGATTGTAGAGCCAACATTTGTCCGAAATTAAAAACAGCAAACTAGGGGTTGGGAATATCGATAGATTATTATCTACCAAACACAGAATAATTTAAAGCAATGTTTCCAAATCCCAGCTTAGGACTCTATAGGAACTGCATTGTTTAGTGTTCTAAGACAAATAGGATAGTTTGGAGATCACATTAATATAAACCTGCCACGATTAAGAAAGAAACCATAGATTCTGTCAGGTGTTGTAATAAATCTAGAGGAAAGCTATAGCTAATGTTTGTTTATTTGAGTTGAGCTATGCCTGACTCCAGCTAGGAAATGCTCCACCATCTCTGTAATACAGAAGCAAATGGTACTTGAAGAAATAATTTTCTGGAAATGGTTGTTGGTTTCTGACTTCCATTCTCCAAAATTAAGGCTCAGAAAAGTCTCTGATGGGCAACATTTTAAATGTGAAATGATAGTAATTAATTGATGCTGAAAAAGGTTCACATTATAAAAAAGGTAGTTTAGTGTGTGACTAGGGGCATACCATAAAAACTGGCCAATGCATGCAAGTAATAAACAGTGTTGTCCTCCAAGTGTGTTGAGTCCAATTTAATTGCATTAGGTGTAAGATTCACCTTCACCTTCTTGTTTTGATAGCATTGTGTAATGGGGTAAAATCTAGCAAGAAGGTCAATATGCTGAGGCAAAAATAGATAAAAATTCTATCAAAACAAAGTATGTTTATACACCTCTGTTCTTAGTCTGCTACCAACTGTTCCTTTAAATTCTTTTTTTTTAATCAAAAATAATAGAACATTGTTCCTGGTGGTTGCCATTTAGGTTGTTAACAGTAAATAAATGAATAGCTGTTTTCATTAAACTGGCCTTGGCTTTAATATCAGATTTAAGCAATGGAACAGGAGTAAGTGTTGGCTTGTTTCCGATGGTTCCTCTCCATAATCCTTTTAATAGTCATACGCCCACCGTAATCGCCTTTACTGTACAGATCTCAGACCCATCATGGGATCCTCACACTCTGCCAAAGACCTCACCTTTCTCACCCCACATCCTTTCATCACTCTTATCCTTCCGTCATTTTTCCCTTGCTTTAAAAACCTTAAGCCAGTCTCAGGTTTCTGCTTGATGGTAGTGATGTTGGTGGTGATGATGAGATTTCATTAACAGTTAAATTTATTTATATAGCACTTTTTTAAACACCCAAAGCTCTTCACATACTTTTGTAATATTAGGGAATTGCCTTAACCACCACAATTGGAGACTAACTACTATTATCCATGGGATGCAGTCACGTGGTTTTTCTTTTGCTGTGGGTGCTTGATTGTCTGGTTTCAGAACACAGTTCTAATGTAAACAGATGGAAAAGATGAATATATTTATCTCATACACAGCTCTCCTCCAAGGGCGGCACGGTGGTACAGCAGGTAGTGTCGCAGTCACACAGCTCCAGGGACCAGGAGGTTGTGGGTTCGATTCCCGTTCCGGGTGACTGTCTGTGAGCAGTTGGTGTGTTCTCCCTGTGTCCGCGTGGGTTTCTTCTGGGTACTCCAGTTTCCTCCCACAGTCCAAAAACACACGTTGGTAGATGGATTGGTGACTCAAAAGTGTCCGTGAATGTGTGTGTCTGTGTTGCCCTGTGAAGGACTAGCGCCCCCCCAGGGTGTATTCCCCGCCTTGTGCCCAATGATTCCTGGTAGGCTCTGGACCCACCGCAACCCTGAATTGGATAAGCGCTTACAGATAATGAATGAATGAATGACAACTCTACTCCAAGCACTGAAGAGATTCTCAAAACACTCAGAAAGTCCACTGCCTGTTTGCATCAGACGGGTTAAAGATTCCAGTGTTGCATAATGAGGAGAAAAGATAACTGTATTCTGTTAGCCACATTAGCATTTTCGTCATAGGATCTAAAGGAGAACTGTTAGCATGTTAGATTCTAATGCATTTCTATGCTCTTGGTAAGAAACCACAAGCACAAGCCTCATACTATTTTGTCTCATTCTTTTCCCTCTTTTTAAAGGGTAAATAATCTAATCCCACTCTCTCAGAGTGCTGGGTTTGGCTTAAAGTTTAATAGTTTCCCTTGTCTGAATATGTGAGTGTCAGACATAAAATAACGTTTTTGTTCACTCTTATAGTGCATTGTGTGTAAAAATAATTTATAGACAGGTATAAGGTTCATGTTTCCCTGTCAAATCAGCGTCTATTTACTCCCTGGGTGCAGTATTTTAATGTTTTAATGGCAAATGATGTGTGGGCTGGACAGGAGCCAAATGTCATGAGCTGGGCTTGACATGATTTATGGCAAATGATGTGTGGGCTAAACATGGGCCAAAAGCCAACAGTCAAATTAGCTGGAAGCAGCCTGACTCGCCCTACGTCAATGCTGTCATTTCTTGCCAAATGTGGGCCCTAAGAGAACTGCAGATGTGCCACATTTGGGACAATTCTTTGTCCACTGGGTAAGGTTGTCCGTTGGCAAGTTTTGGCTACTGCATTGAAAAACTCACAGCACTAGCTGTGAAACTATGGAACACTAGGAACAGTGAAACAGTGAAATGGTTTGCTGTGAATTGATGGAACTCCATCAAGCACTTTTGGAACAAATGCATGTGATCTAGATTAAAACCTGTTCAGAACAGAAGAAAGTGTTACTATAAAAAAATACAGGAAACAAACTCCTTATTAACTCCTTTGTATTTTGTCATGAAACTCCCATTGTAAAACTGATGAAACATGCCATTATATTTTTTTCCAATGAAGCACCAATTGCATAACCAGGCTCACAGACTCACACGATCAATAACTGTCCACACCTCAGGGAAAGGTATTGCTTGTAAGGACTTGTGCCTGTGTAATGACTCAGTGACTGTGATAAGATCTTACTTCAGAGGAAACTGAGCGGCTGTACGACAGCTTGATTCCTTGCTCGGCTCAATACACTGGCCTGATATTAATCTACCATCGTGGAGCAATCCGGGCTTATCAGGCTTCCCTTTCCTTTATCCAGCTCTTGCCAAGTGACTGATGGATGGGCGGTGGTCGCAGAGGCCAGAGTGCAAACGTTTGCTTGCATTATTGTCGCTTTTCCTGAGAAGGAGGCTGCCTAAGAGACTTGTGTCAAACACTTGCGTGAATCCAGGGCTTGGATCTTTAGGCAAGAACAACAATGCCTCAGGATAAGGGAATAGAGTCATTACCATGACCAATGATTGCTATCACAAATTGAGACCATTTCCTTGGTAGTGTACAAAAGGATTGCTACAAGAAATGTCCTAAAGGAAGACCATGCCCTGCAGACTAGCCACTTAAATGTCACAACTACAAACAGCCCAGAAGTTCCAATTCAATATCAGAGCATAACCATGAACTTTACCGCCAAGATAGTAGTTGACAAAGCGATGAGAAATCATAAATGTGTCGATACAAGCTATGAGGTGTCACATAGCCTGCCTCGCCCACATGGTGTGCCAAAATTCCATTTCATGATTCTAAGGAAATCTTGAAATGTTTTCTTGGAAAAGAAAGAAATATTTTAAGGAGCAGCTGCACATGGGCCCAACGTCACCATGCCCTGAGGATGATACACCACCCAAATCATATCTGCTCTGTGGTGGCCTTGTGGGGGTCCTGACCATTGAAGAGCAGGGTGAAATGGGGATAAAGTATAAAACCAGGTGGACCATATTCTGTAATTGTACAAATACAAAGTCTTCCTGTATGGTCAGTGGAGCTGATAAAATGGACAATGACTGTTGAGATACTCTGTGGATACTGTGGTCTACAAATGTTAGACCTTATAGTGAAAGATTACTTCACTTTTCTTCCCAGGTATGGTAGTCCAGTTTCTGTCCAATCAAGTCAATGCAACATAACCTGACAATTAACAGTTTTTATAACAATTAATATAACTAATATAATCTTTTACTTATTGTGGCCAAGAAATGCCTACGAAATATGACAAACGCACAAAAGGACCAATCACATGCCTGCTATTCTGGCATGACATGTTGAAGCAGCCTTTCACCTCGGACAAGTACCAGAGCCAGTAAAATACCATACACAGAAGAGCATATACACTGAGGTAAAGAGAGTCAATCAGAATGCAACTGACAGAATCTTGACATTGAGGCCAGTGTAACGCATTGAACGTGTCAGACCCTCCATCAACTTGTGGACGGAGCATCTGTGGCTGAGACTACTTATAAAGTGGCCTAGATCATTTGAACTGATAGCAGTAAGAGTGAACACTTGGATTGAAGTTAACTTAAGTGACACGTTGTCAGTTGTGGGTTTAAACCTTGGACTTTGCAGAGGTTTCCAGGTTACAGTAGAACACAGGAGGAATGTACTGCCAATGTGTGATGAAATGCTATTACATCAGCGATATGAAACTACTCCAGGCTTCCAGGAAAGGGGAATGATTCACCCGTGGGTTAGGGATAGGTAGAATGCTGTGTTCAGTTCAAAAACGTCACAATGAATCTGTTAATCATCAGATTACATCATGCATTGGTGAATCCTGTTCTGCGTCAGATCTTTATGTGTACACAAACTCACTGTCCACGTTTTACAAGTGTTGTTTTTTTTTTTGCATCAGGGGAAAGAAATAATCAGGAAAACATTCAATAAAAGCTTCAACAAATTTTTTAATTCTCTGTAAGGGGGGTTGCGGCTGCTCAACATCCTTTCAGGCCCATAGTGTTAAGATGATCTTCTCCCAGAATTAAGGAATGGACACAAACAACTTTGGATCTGTTCAGCCCTGAAGTTGAACACCAGTTTTGGGAACTCTTGAACCTAATGGTCCTACTGCTTCCACAGTGACTTGGATGGACTCAAACTGCCAACTATTGAAACTCATCTGCAAGGTTAAGCAAAAATCTTATCACATTCCAAAGCCATCATAGTTAGAATAGAAGCAGAATCACTGTTTATGACAAAGAGACAAATATTTGCCACAATTACAAAATCGTCTTATTTCTGCACACAATCGACCAGCGCTGCAGAAACACCCAGGGGAGTAAATAAACAAGGAGAGAAATGGATATATAAATAGGAGGCAAGTTGGCCTATTGTCTGGGAGCAGGGAGGGCTTCCGTGTGGTGTCCAGCACCTGTGGAGAAGAGCAGTAAAACAATGGCAAGGCCGGCCGCTGGAGCCTCAGCCAGACATGGAGTCTGCCAGCAAGCCCCTCAGGAAGAGGCTTCTCTCGGCCACACAGAATAGACAGGACAGAGGCCAAAACAATGGACAGAAAGGCCCGGGCTGGACACTTCCACTGAGGTTAGATGCCTCATTGCTCTGCCCAAAGAACAGGGAGTACTCATCTCACACAATCACACACACACACGCCGAACAAGACAGGGTCGCAGGTTACAAGGCGCCAAAAGTTTACACAGCGAATCTCAAGGGAAGATACAGGAATGCTTTGTTAATTACGTTTTATTAGCCTTTAAAGACAAAGACTAACACCAGAGACACAAGCTTGATAGTGATTACATCAGAGACTTTGAGCCATGATTTATTCAGAGGACACTAGAAAGTGAAAGCTTTCTGTGGAAGTTAATATATGAAACCAGTCCTTTTATGTAAAAAAAACTTACCCATTTTATATTTAGCTCTAATTTCAATAAATTAAATCAATAAACATAGACTTAACAAGGTTTCTATTTCACTCTTTTATAAAGTAGATGTTGTGATACTGAAATGTAGTCATTAAGTTATAAACCAATCTAGGCCAATAAATCTGGTTTCAAAGTCCAGGATGTAATAAAATGGCCAGTGAGTGGAAATAAAAGGTGGATGTTTCCAATAAAGTGGCCACTGATTACAAGTTAAAGAAGAGTGTGTAGAATAAATTGGCTAGTATGTGGCAGTAGAAAGAGGCTGTTTCTAATAAAGTGGCCAGTGAATGGAATAAGGTGAGTATTTCTAATAATGTGGCAAATGAGTGTCAATAGACAGGGACTGTTTCAAAGTGGATAAAAAGCAGTTGAAGGTGAGTGTTCTTAATAACAAGAATCGTAAGTGTAGATTCTGTTTCTGTGAAATAAATGTACTCCATTGCCAAGTGGACACTATTTAAACTGATTAAGGGAAACTGAATAATTCCATGTTTTTGAAAGAGATCTGTCTTTGTTGTGCATTTCACTGTGGTGTGGTCACTTTTTCCATATTTTAGTTTCATTCATCAGTCCAGAGATGGGTCCATTTATCACATCAACACTCCCCAACAAAGCAGGAAAACGGAATTTGTGGCAGATCCCCTGCTGAAATGTCATAAATATTTTGCTGGGTATGAAATGTGCAGGACTGTGGGCAATGCCAAAGGAATGAGGGTCATCTCTGACGCACTGTGGGTATCACCATGGGAGTGTGGGTCAGTTCAAATATACTGTTGTTATTGCAGTGGGAACAGGGGAGGTCAGTTTCGATACGCTGTGTGCATCATTATGGGAATGGGGGTCAGCTTAGACCCACTGTGAATATCACCACAAAAACATGGTTAAACTCCCGACGCACTGTACTGACGCCATGCTCGTACAAACATACAGCTAGCATCCACAATAGACTGATTCATCCAAAGCCAATTGTGGGCCTGTGCATTGTCCTAGTGTCCACTGGTGGCACTGGGCTAGTGACTAAGAAAGTAAGAACTTACCCAACATTCCAGACACCATGTTTTGTCCAAACTGCCAAGCTATGAGTATGTAATATGAGGAGGGTGGGTTTGTGGGGGATCTCCAGACAGCTGTTTTTCTATGCCTTTGCTGAAAGAGCATTCAGGAAGGAGGTCTTTGGGGAATGATGCTATGTCAGATCAACGCAAATGAAGGAAAGCCCTTTGGAACATGCCACTCCATGCCCATCCTCCTCTCGGAAATGCCCCACTCTCTCCCAGTCATCTGGCCTTCTATTGTATCCTGAATGGAGCCAGATTTCTCTTCTGTACTGACCTCTTGGTGCACAGAGGTACAGTTCAAGACCCTCCCCCCTACAGCAGAGACTGTGCTTGTTAATAGACGCAGATATTCAAACTCATTTTAGGTCATACTTCTCAAACTCACTCTTAAATCATTTTTTATTTTCTTCATATGTTTATATATTTATAATATAGGTGTTGAATACTTTTTTCTTGTCACTACAGAGTTAGATTAATAATATGTAAATATGTAAATGTGTGTGTAGGAAATAAATGTAGTCATTTTTATTTTTACGTCTTTACTCCTTACATTAAACATTCTGGGCCCCATGTGGTTAGAAAAAGCGCTAAAAACTTTAGACACATTAAAGTGTCAGTGTGCAATCCAAGACTTGAAACAGAGAATCTGTTTTTGACGAACTGAAAGGCTTTCTGAACCTGTCCTCGGAGATCTGCAGTTCAAAATTCAAACATGCGTATGCTCTTTTGTCATTTTATGGTAATTGTTACATATTATTAAAATGATTATATATAGTAAGCTTTCATTTCAATTCCCAACAGCATTTTCTGTGTGTTTCTGTTTCTAAGAAACCAATCAGTTGCAAAGTTTCCTTACGGTATATTTAGAAAGACTGCAGTCTTCGCTGGAAGAATTTAAGTGACTTGCCATTACTCAGTCTCAAATAACACCTCAACAAAACCCCCACTTCCGTTAAAAACTGACTAACAAGGGCCAAGACGTCTGGAAGATTTTGTCCATGCAGCTTTATATAAAGCCGTATCTAGGCAGAAGTGACTGTTGAATCAACACAACAGGCCACAAGTCACACGCAACCACTGTGTTTCTCTTTTTTTATATTCTCGGTGTCCTCCCTTACTCAACTTTTTTTTTTGCCTGCAGCTTCTCTCAGTTCCTCTATGGCCTGTCCACTTCACAACTGGTTCAAGCTGGAAACAACGGTGAGTTACACACAACGGTCAGTTGGTCTCCTTGGCTATATACTATGTATTATATATACACATATACATAGTATATATACACATACATTCACACAAACACACCGCAGCCATGCTGTCTGCTAACTTCAAAGTCTGCTGACCCCAGCTCGCTGAAAGCCAGGAAATGGGTGGGCAAAGTAGGATAAGCCCAAAAGTCCAGCTGCAAGGTTCAGCCCTTCCACCACTAAACAATTGGCCTTAAAAGGAAAGTTGTCTATAAAAGAAGATAAAACAAGGAACAGCACAAGCATCTGCACACATCTGCACTCAGAATGTATTAAGTATTCCTGTACATTTAAGTAGTTTACTACAATCGATTACGGCCAGAATCAAGAGCCAAATACTGAGTCAAACCCAGAGTGAGGTCCTGAGTCTAGTACCAAGTCCTGCCTCATGTCTCAAGCAAGCTCTGAGTCAAGGCCCAAGTCAAGTCACAGTGAATTCAAAGTTAAGACAGCCATGTCTTTCTTAACTAGAATGTAGCTTTCTCTTAAATTCGTGAAATATCTATTGATGTAGTGTGTTTGGTAGAATCTCTGGTCTTTACACATGCAGCACTACAATAATGTACATTCTGTGCTTGGATGTCACCATCATCCACTAGCAATCGAGCGCTCACTATCAAGCCATCAGGATCTGTCATGGGGACCACCTTACCCACCCAGAGAGAGAGAGAGAGAGAGAGAGAGAGAGAGAGAGAGAGAGAGAGATGAAGGAGAGAAAGCTAGAAAAATATAGGGGAAGGGAGGTTTCCCTGCTACGAGGACTATTTACCTGAAAGCACCTCTTACACTACCCATCCCCCAGCTGCCAGGTAAAGTCGTCTCTCTGCCCCTGCCCCTCCCGCACACTCAGGTCATCGCCACATGCTGCAGGCTGCTAGTCAGATGTCAGATGACGCACTCCAAACCGCACAGAACCGGTATGAGCCTGCCGAGCTTAAACGCCACCCTCAGATCCTCCCTCTCTCCATGTCCATGGCCTCTAATCTCACACTGTACCTACCGCCTCACCTCTCAAACTCTCTCAGCCCTGTTGGTGAAACCGACTTCTAGATAAAAGTTAAAATATAAAAGGTCTTAGCAGCTAGCATCCCAACTAGCATGAATACGGGGTACCTATGTGTGTGTCTACCTTCGGGCTAAGCCCTAAGGGGATGAGTTGCTAAGCAAAAGCCTGGTAATGCTGATTATCTGAGCGCTTATCTGGGGAGCGAGGTGATGGAATCCACCTTACACAAACACAGCGTAAGCGTCCAAGCCTTAACCGGTCCATGCTGGTTTGACTAGCCATGTAGGGAGGAAGGTTCTGTGAAGGGTATCTCTAGCAGGGTTGAGAGAAACTGAATCTTATCTCAACAGAGGATGGATACATGTGTGTGTGTGTGTGTGTGTGTGTGTGTGTGTGTTGTGTGGACTTGAAACTAACACCACTGACTGAAGTGAAACTAAACAAATACCTAGCAATAGATGTATATCTTTGTCCTTGTAATCCAGATTTTTCATCTTCACTTTATTCTGGAGATGATTTAAATTTGACAAAAATGACAAAACTAGAAAATAATAAATTGAATGAAATAAATAAAATTCCAAGAACAAGTCACAGGAACAAAAGCACCTCCAATACTTAGTTAAATTAGTGCACAGGCTAGTCCAATGCCTGGGAGCCTTCACGCCCCTCTAGGCTTTGAGTATGGTGACCTTAGTCTCATGCAGCTGCTCCTGAGCATCCCATTCTATTGATCAAATTCTGTGGACTACGCAAGCGGTGTGTGCACTATTAAATGTTTGTGCCAGCACTGGGTGCACCTAAAACAAGCTAAATTCACTAATAAAAAGGGTTGCAGAAAAGTAGGCCTAAAAATCCAACAACATTGGTGTAAATGATTTAGTCGGGTGTAAATGGAGCTGCTAATGACATTGTGGACGTTACATCAATCAGTCATAATGTTACTATCACCTCCTTGTTCCTAAACTGATTGTCCACTGATTTATGTTCCGTTTGTAGTTCTAGAATTACAGGCTGTAGTCCATCTGTTGAATACCTGCTGTTCTTCAATTGACATTACCCAGACCGGACCACCATAGAGCTGGTATGATTTGGGTAGTGGATGCTTTTGGTTGGTGCACTATTCTCAGACCAGCAGTGAAACTAAAGGGTTTAAAAACTTCCGCTGCACTGCTGTGTCTGATCCACTCATAACAGCACAGCACACACTAACACATCACCACCTCATCAGGGTCACTGCAGCTCTGAGGATGATACCTGCTTGTCAGTGGACCATTGAAGCACAGGGAGCTAACAAAACACGCAGAGCAAAAGATGGACTACACACTGTGATTTTAAAACTACAAAGTGAAAATATTTGCTAAGTGGAGATCATAAAATAGACATTAAATGGAAAAGCAATGTGTTGGTAGTAACGCTATAGCTGATCAATGTATATATTAGACAAGAGCGGCTCTCTGTTTTGAAGTATGACCTTCAGACAGCTGCTAGAGTTGTATGAAGTAAAACTGAATTCTGGAGTGCGGGATCTTCAATACCTGGGACTTATCAACAAAAAATAAGTACCTGACCTCATTAATATCTTTGTGATTGCCAACTTAATTTTCAGAACTTGATTTCATATGGTGTGGTCTTAATAATACCAAAGTTACAGCAGGGGTTTTTCACAGCTGTAAAGGAAGGATGATGTCTCCAGACTCGCTGAGAACTTATACTCTTACCACATGTGGGCAGTGGTTGCCACGGTAATGACAAGTAAGAATTTTCTGTTTCGGTGTTATGTAACTCCCAGACGTCAGTTTTGGGTGAATTCTGTCTGGGTTGAGACAATTTGACAATAAATGCATCAGCATATAATTCAATGGCTTTAAGTGCGAAAAGTGGTGCAGTGTTTTTGCAGTTTTTTGTGCAAAATCAAGTTGAGGAACACAATACCTTATGCCATAACATTTAGTCATGTCAGCAAATAAATCATATCTGTGGGTTAAAATATTTTGATGGCAGTATTAAAATGAACATTTTTACTATACTGTAGTCACTGTAGCAGGCTACTGTATATATTTCCATTTTTATTTAATGTACTCTTAAAACAAAGGTGCAACAAAACAGGTTTGGTTCTATAAAGAACCATTTTGCTAATATTGTTTAAATGAATATGCTCAAGTTATGGATTTTTAAACCCTTAAAAGGTTTTCCACACTCACACATCTCAAACAAAAATGGTTCCCAATGGAACTAACAGTGGTTCTCATGGCATGGCTCAAAGAACCTTGTAGCAATTTTATTTTTGTGATGTATAAGTACATACCCTGTAGTGTAAGGCAGATTTTAAACTGCATTTTTTAGAACTTTGCAGACACCCCACCTCCTGTCTGAGGAGTACACTTTCTGAAAAAATACCTCATTTCATCTCCAGGAATTATGTTCTTCTATTTTACAAATGTCTATAGTGAAAAATTCCAAATATTCAGCACTTCTTCTGGAGAAGATAGCTTAATAAGCCTTTAGGAAACAAAGGTAGATTTTCACTGTTTGTGCCTTTCATGACCAATAATATACCTCTACCTTTATTTCTGAGATTGTAGGTGTCAAAATCTTTTGGAAATCTAGTGTATACACAGTCCATCAAGATTCGTATGCTCTTTTTAATGCTCTTTCCAACGGTCACTGGAGAATAACAAGAACAAGGTGAAGACAATGAGACGTTAAATGTTAATAATTTATTGTGAAACAGCTCCAAAAAGTTGTAACAAATAAATTAGTTGCAACTGGATTCTAAGTATTAAAAATAATAATAATAATAATAACAACAATGTGTCATGACACAGGAAAACGAGGCAAAAGGTGACAACATTTACAGGCGCATTTTTATAAATATAAAACTGAGGTGTAATAAAACAGGCATGTTCTTCATCTTCTCGTAGTTACGAGGCACCTTCAAAAGTGTAATAAGAGTTTGTGTCTCAGTCTCATTGGCTTCAGGAAAAACGAAAAAAGCGCGGGAATGCCATAAAGTTCCACTCTGGCGTCATCGCCCTCGGCTCATGTGCTAGAGGGACGCGTCTCCAAGGCAACCGCGGTCAGTGTAGTAACCGCTGTAACACCGCTTCGTGAGCTTGTTCACTGTTGTCCTTCAGTAAAAGTCACGGTTGGGCTGTTTACAGGCTTTTTGCCCGTTTGCAGCGACCGTTGCATATACGTCCCCATTTTCAATTCCATCTTCGCGACAGTCCGCTGCGGCCTCGCCACTGTAACGTTAGCCGCTCCGTGCGCGCGCCCACGCACCACTGGGCTTTGTATAGATTTTGGTGAATATACAAATGTTTCAATGACTTCATCCCATGTTCCTTCGCTCAGCGCACGCGCAGAAAGCCTCTCACGGCGGCGGCGATGCGCAGGAACTTGTCTCTCTTGCGCTGCCGAAGTGCCGTGAGCGCGCGCGCCGTCTCACCGGGGTCGTGCGATGCCGCCGCCGCGAACACCGTACGCGCGCGCTCCTCTGCCTTGGCGTCGCCCGCCTTCCGCAGGAGCCGAGCGAGTGCGTCTTCGCGCACATGCTCGAAGATGTGAGCAGCCGCGCGCTTTCTGCGCGCTGTGTCGAAGCCGCTGCCGTGCACGCGGGGCGTCACGCGTCGACTCTCGGAGAATGAAGACATCGCTGCTGCGCGTTTGGTTCGTTTTCTTGTCTATTTTCTCGCGAGCTTTTGTTACGTTTGCGCTTGTATCTCGCGCTTCTTTGTTCTTTATCTGTCGGGTTTCTCTCGCGAGCCTTGTGAGCTTTGTTAGTTGGTCTCTCGCGCTCCTCTTTCTGTGCTCTGAATAAAGCTCTGAGGGGCGCGTGGCCGGTGTTGAGCAGCTGAGCGCGACGTGTGAGATTTAAAGGAATCAGGGATGACGTTACCGGCGCCAGAGAACGCCCTCTCATGGTCTCCGCCAATAGGGGCGCAGAGGACAGGCGCCAGCGTGTGCGTGTATGTGTGTGTGTGTGTGTGTGTGTGGAGGGAAGAGGAGGGGGGGGGGGGGTAAGTAGTGTGTGTGTGGAGAGAGAGCGTGAATGTTGGGACCTGTGTTAATTAATTACCAACAAAGCTCAAGCATGATGAAATTAATTATACAGTTGTTTGCAGTCTGTTCCACAAAGCAGGATTTATGACTTAGTCCCTCAGCTGTTGTTCTGCTGGACACATCTGATTTAAAGCTGAAGTTATCTCATAAACTGAGAAACCCTGCACTGTTAAATACCCCCTAGGAATGATCATGATCATTTTGTTGATTTTGTAAAACAAAGTGAATACATACATCTACATGGAACACAGTTCTGTGCCCTTTAATTACACACACAATAGCGGTGGTGAAATAATAATAATAAATAATAATACTAATAATAATAAAATAACTTTGGTACTCATTTCCAATGCCTCAGACTCAAGAAAGAAGCAGAAACTGGACACAAAGATATGCTGAAGCGTCCTCTTGCGTTTCTTCAGTGTGAAGGAAGTGTCACACAGTTTTACTCAGAAAAGAAAAACATTTGACCAGGGGCTGTTCATTTTTTAACACTTTTTTGACCAAATGACCTTTGTTTCTTTAGCTGGTTGCATTCAGGATTCTTAAAAATTTGGTGTGAACCAACCTGTTTTCATAAGTTTTTTATGGGAAAGGGCTGCTGTCTGTTTCAACCAGGACAAAGATGAATGGATATAGTCAGGAGAGAGTCATGGTTTATCCACTGTTTTCAGCTGGTTTTGATCATAGTAAACACACCCAGAGTTGCTTTAACCACAGGTCCAAAAAACACACAGACAGCATTGTCCCGAAGATAATTTCCCTGCGATTTTCTTTTGTTTTCAAATTGATGATTTGAAGTGGATAACAGGTCTGCTGACAAATTACAACGTGCAGCTCTGCTTTGCCACAACTCTTTAATCTCTGTGTTCTTTCTGGAGCTCCTTTAGCTTGACACACCCACAGAAGTCATCACAGTTCATGCTACCTACCATGGTAGGTACCTACCATGCTTTGATTCCAGCTATTCCTCATTGGTGGAATAGGGCTTCGTAATTTTGTAAATCTGCCTTGGCCATTCACACTTTGTTACAATTACAGCGGGTGGCACTGTGGCCCCAGAAGCATAGTTCTGATGTTACATAACTCCAGGTTTCTGGGGTTATGGGTTCAAAACTTGACCCCCAAGCACTGGTGTGTTCTCCCCGTGTCCACGTGGGTTTCCTCCGGGTACTCTGGTTTCCTCCCACAGTCCAAAAACACATGTTGGTAGGTGGATTGGTTATATGAAGTGTCCATAGGTGTGAGTGTGTGTTTGATTGAGTGAGTCATTGATGGACCGGCGCACAGTCCAAGATGTGTTCCTGCCTTGTGCACAGGGATGACAGGGGTAACAGAAAATTAACTGATGAATTAATATTATCATTATTACTACCAGCAGCAGCAGTAGTAGTAGTAGTAGTAGTAGTAATGGAGTAGGGTCATTAATGCTTTATTCCACTGGACATTCTGCATTTAAAAAGATTCTGTGTTGACGTTTAATTTTGAATGTCTCTCTCAGCCAGTTATTTTATCGCATGCTGAGAACATTTCTTTTATTTCAGGCTAAAGTTTACTACATAATAATGATGTTGTATCAGACATTTTTTTTGCGTAATTCCCTCCATGTGTTAAACTCTGTCAAAGGCCAAAAGAAGTCTGGGAAACTGGAGGCAGACAGCTATTCCCGTAAGAGACTGGGTGCTATAAGTGTCACCCCTCTGGTTTTCCTGACTCAGGGAAAGAGGTGTTTATCATAGAGGAATTGCTCAGATCCTGCCTCTCCTGATGTCTAGAGATAGCTGGACATTGCAACCCAGCGCTAACAAAGCTCCACGTTTACCTCTTGAGCACAACATTATCCATGGATTTCCTATTCACACCCGAGCTGTTTCTGTTTTGTTTTTAGTTTTGTCCTCTTACTGGTAGCTATCGTCCAAACAACTGATGAGGAAGGCTTGGAATTTCCAGCAGCAGGTTTGAGACCACCACGGTCATTTGTCTTGCCCCTGGAGACTCCAAATATTGTGCCATTGTGCCAGCCCGAGGAATGCCTAAGGAATGCCTGCCACTCCGTCAGTGAACACGGTCTGTCCTCAATCATATTGTTCTACTTCCTTCTGACTCTTTCTGAGTGGACGATGTTTGGAACCAGATGCCTTTCTGCAGTAGGTGTGGAAATGGACATAAGGAGCATGTGATAAACTGTCCGTTTCTTGTCCAAGACTTGTGGAGACACCAACCTCAGCATGGCCGCTTCCACCAGAGGAAGAGGAAGCATCGTCCGACAGTGGGCTTGCAAAGCCCAGCCAAGCTGTCCCTTATTAATCAAAACAATGGGAGCACTAAATTTAACCAGGGTCAGGGGTCCTGTCAAGCCCAAGAAAACCATCTCTCCCATAGCCCTGGCTGGAGCCAGAGAAAACTTCTTTGCGTCTAACTGTGAAATAACAGGGGTGACGAAAAGAGGAGAAAATTGTGTATTTAAGAATGACCATAAATCACACTTTTGTATAAGCACAAATATCAATTTCAACCACTGCCCGTAAGGACACTACAAGTGTGGAAAATAGTAAGCAAGGACTCCATAAAAGGAAGAGCAGGAAAAAAAGAAACGATAACAATGCTGTTAACCACTTATTAGAAACCCCTTTCTTTGTATGTGCACTAACTGGCCACTTTATTAGAAACACTGCCCTTGTATTTGTACTCACTGCTCTTTTCATTACCAACTCTTGCCTGATATATATGAAGCAAATATATGAAGGTGTTGATTCTACACATTCTACATTTGGTAACAGCCTAAAAAGAAGGTGTTTCTAATAAAGTGGCCAGTCGGTAACTTATCTGACCATGGGTCAGTTTCTGACCACAGAACTGCTGATTTAAGGATGGTTTTTGGTGTGATCGACCCTGCTTTGTACAGGACTGCCAAGGTTTTGTGTGTGTGTGTGTGTGTGTGCGTATGGCCTAGGTATTCATCAAATTGTGGGGACAAAAATTGGTTTACACACTCATTGTAGGGGCGTGTTGTCATTATCATGTCCCCATGAAGTAAGTCATTACATTTTACGGTGAAGGTGGGTTAAGCTTAGGGTTAGGATAGTTGTACGAGCAATTCTCCACAAAATGAATGCAATTCTATATAATGTGCCTTTTAACCACCTTCAGGTTGAGAATACACACTGCATTAGCCATCAGCGTATCAACACAAGCCAACATGTTTAGTTACAGGGGAAAATTGAATGTACTCTTCAAAGTACATGCAAGTCTGGGTTATTTTGTTACATTATTATTTTGTTAGCATTAAGGGCTACTGCAGATGTTAGGAGAGCAATGTTCTCAAAATAACATTGACCTCAGCAGGCTTCAAAAACGAGCTAAACACTATTCTCTTGTTCTTTGATCTGGTTTCATCCGTTATGCACAACTTGGTCTCAGTGTTGTCAGATGTGACCACGCTTTCCATCCCTGGAGCTGGTGACATTATTTGTCGTACTAGCCCCATTTAGAACACGATGTTAAACCGTCCATGATAATAAAATATTGACGTGATGCTGTAAAACTGCAATCATCGGCTCATTTTAGTTTATGGAAGGATGTCTTGGGGCTTTGAGTAAAATTACATAAAAGAGCCATCTGTAACAATCTGTTTGTAGAATAAATCTAATCAGCATGAGGGAGACAGATGATAGGAGGCCTGCTCTGAAATCACATTCACAATCACTGATCATACTTTTTATCACAATCTCCAGTGACACTTTAAATCAAGTTAGACTGTCCTAAATTACCCATAAATACTTTCTTGACTTCATTTGGTAAGAATTCCATTTGCTGATGCCTCACACAGAGACAGAATCATGGCCTTTCTAATATTTCACATTTTTCCTAATCCACTTGTCGGTAAACCAGGCCACACTGTGAAATAAGTTTAACATTGTGTGACATTCATATCAGTAATTTATATATAACATGAAGTACTAAAGGAATAGTCCACCAACAGCCGGCATCCATGTTCCTTGTTTCCTTTGGTTGAATTATGCCTGTAAACGACTGGTATGACGCTGCATAGTATGAACTTCTGGACATTTTTCAAGTCTTTGCATCTTCAATCACTGGGCTACTAGTACAGTCCAAGTGAATTCCTGTAAAGGCTCTTGAGTTTCTGGAGTGTGAGTTAAGTCTCAAGTCTCTGAGGGGTAAGTTGGAGATGAGTGTCAATTTATTTTATTCTCTTACTGCATAGTGCAGTAAAGTCTGTAGCTTGACTGAAGGGCAAAGTCAAACGCATGTGTTTGGAAACTTTCATTTAATTACTGCATTAAAATTCCAGTCCTAAATTAATGAAATGTGCGTTTTCTTAGGTTCAAGTTTTACAGTTCAGAAGTCTGGGTCACATCACATGTCAGTTAAGGTCAAAAAAGTTGAGTCAGGACAACATGCACTAAGTTGGAGACACACTGACTCAAGTCCTCATCTCTGCTTTGTATTACAAAAGCTTGGCAGAACAAAAACCTTTGGACAGAACAATCAGCAGGGATCTTTAATTATCTGGTAAGACCAGATTTCCATCTACCAGTAGACTGGAATCTGAACTTTATTTATGCAGAGATGAGGGGCACCTTACAGGGTCTTCTATGGTCATTTATTTGTTCTTCATATATATCATTTTAAATTTTGGGGAAATATGTATTTTGCTTATTCCACTGTAAGTTGAGAAATACCTTAGAAAATACAAGAAATGAACGAACAAATTTCAAAAATTGGAGTTCTAAAAATGATTAAAGGCACAAATAAAATATGACAACCATTAAAAAACCTATTGGACCCTCAAAATGGTCCTCATTACAAAAACAGCTTTCATCTACACTCTTAAAAAATAATGTTTCTTCAAGGGTTCTTTATAAAACCATGAGCACTTAAAGAGCCCTTTGCATGATTAAAGGGTTCTGTGCATCATGAATGATTTCTTCAGATTGATAGAGAATGTGCTATAGATGGATCCATATAGCACAAAAAAGGGTCCATCTATTGTTAAGAATTTAAACTGGCCACAATAGAAGAACAGGTTTTCGTGCCATAGAGAGCTCTTCTCTAAAAGGTGCTGTATAGAACCATCTATAGCACATTCTCTATCCATCTGAAGAACCTTTCATGATGCCAAAAGTTCTTTGAGTGTTCAGGGTTCTCTACCATTGTCTTTTCTAAGGAACCCTTGAAGAACCATTAGTTTTAAGTGTGTAGGTGAGCGTGGTGAAACTCAAGCATCATTGTTGGTTCAGATAAGGACAAGTTCAAGTTCAAGAAGTTTATTGTCATTTCAGCAGTATACAGTGTTTACAGTACACAGTGAAACGAAATAGCGTTTCTCCAGGACCAAGGTGCTACATAAAACATAACAAAACATTAAAGTGCGACTAGTGCAAAGCTAGTGCAACATGAAACAGTGCACACGCATTAAAGTGCAAAGGACATAGAACACAAAACAATACACAACATTAAAGTGCAACTAGTACAAATCTAGTGCAACATAAAACAGTGCACACACATGTCCATACACAGACAACTCCACATGTCCAACTTTTCCCTGAGAGAAGACAACTCAGCTTAATGAGTCTGAAAGGATGTCAAGCTATTAAGAAGTCCTTACTGAGAAAAGGAAAGAAGAAGACACAAGAAAAAAATCAAACAAAGAAGCACCTAGTTTTCATAGTTACACTGTCCATCGCAGAACACAGACTAAACCAAGCAGGCCTCTGATAATATAAAGCGTAATAAAAGCAAAGGTTGGAAAAATTATATACTGAAATATATATATTGTTAAGACTTCTTTGTAATTTTCTGTTAAATATATGTCTACTTTTCTCACTGACAATGAAAAATGAAGAACTTGCCCTAAATAGCTGTTTTAAATAAAATAAATAAGTAGCTTCTGCCTTTTGAACACCTTGCTCAGGCAATCCAGTGCCTCTAAAACCACAATTAGATGCATAAGGCATGTGAGCTTGAATACTTGGATGCCTCCTGGAGCTTTTCCTGGAGATATTTGGTGTTAAGGACGACAGTTCTTTAACTTAGAATGCCAAAAGCAAGCCTTTACAAGAAAAGGCTGGAAATTGCTGACTGGAAACAGAGTGCAGCAATTCACAGCCAAAAAAAAAAAAATGCCTGGAGCTACCTGCTACGCATTAGCAAATCCAACCTGTGAAAATGCATGCTACAACACCTTTCAAAGCAAAACGTGACGCAATCAGACATCTTAACAATGGGCTTGTCCTGCGATACAAAGTTGGGTTACTCAAGCTGTATGGTTCAGCTGAGCTCAGTCTCAATTTTATGCTAAATTTTATATCCATTTACATAGTTCGGAGGCAACTTCAGAGACTGCGGTATTTCTTTAGAGAAACAGTTTTCACTGAAGTATTCAGGACCACACAGAAGCTGGTTTTAATCTAGGACCAGCTTCTATAACTGTGGTCTTGATGCTGACCATTACAGGAAGTATCCATTTAAAGAATACAGCTGACCTCAGATCAAGGGGTAAAAGGATCAAATGGAGCTTCAAAAGGCACCTCGCCAAATCTGTAATGAGTGAGTCAGTCACTCTCACTGAGGCCCAGATTCCAGTCTCATTCCACTACAGTTTCTGGCTTGGTTTAAGTCCAGCTGGTGGTGGACAAGCATCCGGTAAGAGCAAATCTGTTCTGGGAAAGAGAAGCAGCTCGGGGGCCTGTTTAACATTCATTAACTGATCTCCGCAGGAGGGCCACACATTTGTTTTCAATCAGGTTTAATGTTTGGTGGAACTGTTCTTGAGTAAGCCCACGATGTCTCAGAGTTTACTGGAGAACACTGAATAAACTATTCATAACCTTCATAAAAGGGAGATTGTTATCCACCTTGACCTTTGAAATGACAAAAATAGGGTCTGCAAGTATAGGTAAATGAGAGTCATCTCTGATGTCATAGAAAAAGCAACATGAGTCCATTATTTTCTAGTCACTGACCAATGTTAATGCGGGAAATAACAAAACTAATCCTCTTTCTGGGCTTTTGCATAAGTCTGAGGCAGATGGCTGGACGGTCAACAACAATGTCTCATGGTCAATACAGCCGACACTGGCTCTCTGTCAAGTGCAAGGGGTTGCATTACTCAAACACCCCCCGCTCTCTCTCACACACACATTTGTACCAGAACTGTCCATGTGTGTGGATTAAATGACACATTATTACGCACCCACTCCGGGCACTCAGGCTTGGTTACAGATATACTTGCTAGAACCGGCTACAACAGTCTCACTCATCCCAGTGGTCCAGAGTGTAGTGTAACTGACATCCACTGGCCTGGTTCCTTTATTCAGTACCAGAACTCTTAACTGACCCCTGAGTGATGGAGCCAGTAGACACATACACACACACACACACACCTGTTTTTGTACTGTGATAGGACATGATATTATATAATTACCCCATGCTATAACTATGTCATGCATATATTTCCAAAAGAGGGAAAATTCTGTCAAAAACATTAAATTCTATTACAACATATTTACATGGGGATTATATCTGTAATTTTATGTAATTACATAAGTATTACATACATACACAACACAACCCCTCATACACACTGCTACCTGAAACCCTAAGATGATCACTGCCCACCGTATTTTCTCACAGAATGGCAAGGAGCGTCCTGAACACAGTTAATGACATCACTGTGACGTTGTGTGTGGAACTGTGAGGATTTTATTCTGTTGAGGTTAAACACCCACTGTTGTGGCAATAGTCCTGTAATGATGCATCACGGCCAAGGGAAACATGTCGTTACAACTGGTGTTTATCTCTCATCTTTGCTGTGTAAACACTTGACCAGTATACGGCTGTGTTACAAAGACACTGGTTATTCCCACAAATTACCTTCCTCTTCAGGGAAGGGGCCTTGGCTGGACACAACAGCTAATGACCACTAATCAGCTGGTGCTTTTGCAAGCTGAGAAGACTAGCACAAGGTTTCCATACTATCATGATGCCGTGGGCGGAGAGGAAAGCATGAAGCCTGCAGCAGGTCACTGACCACAGCCTGCTGGACAAACTAGCTGATTGCGTAGAGTGACGCAGTTTGCTTATTCACTCTCAGATATAAAGGTACAGCACAGCTACATTTTTGTCACCTTTGTCCTGAAGACGTACCCTTGAGGGCACCACCAGTGTGGCTATTTATTTGAGAGCGTACTTTCTAGGACAGGGTAAAACGGCAAATAATTATTCACAATATATTTTTTCAGTGTTATGATGAACAAATGTCAGTGTCAGATAACAAAACTGAACCAGTTCCTCACTGTAATTCCTCATGATCAGGGACATTACACTAACACTGTTTTTTCATTTATTATATTTTATAACTCTACATAAATTCAATACTAAAATAACTAGCCAGCTTAAAAAATGTGCAGAAATATGGAAATGTATGGCAGATGTCAAAATGATGAATATAGAAATCTCCTAAATTAGTATTACATGGAAATATTTATCTAGAGAGGGTTACAAATGATTCATTAAATACATTAATAATTTAGTGCAGTAGTTCAACTTTTTGAAGCCCTGGTCAAATTTAAACATATGTCAATTTTGGACATTTTTACATGTATCTACTAATACTGTAATTACTCTATTTTCACTCTGCCCCTCACTGTTATAGGACTAGAATTCTTGTAATAGGTGCTGACTACAAACAAGTGTAAAGAGGTTTAAGCCTTTTCTGCATATGTCAAAACAAGGAAATGGCACGCTTATCAGAAATTACTTGAATGTTTATCATCAATATTAATAGATTTTCTTAAAAATATTGTTTTTGTTTTATTGTTATTGTACACTATGCCTAGGCCTTGTGCCCTGTTGGTCACTTCAAGTTCATCAGGCGGATAGCACTATACAATACCTTTCATCTTTCAGCCAAGCATGTGTATTCACTTTATGAAAAATGACAGGATGGCCATGAAGGTGGATACTTCCATAACGAGCTTATTTCACGGCACGGTTGGTGACAACCCAAGGCCTTGCTATCCCAGCTATTGTCTTTCAGTCTGCCTCCACCACCCTTCTGTCTCTCTCTCCCGCCTGGCTTAGGCCCGGGCTGTGTTAGATTACTGGACATCTCAGTTATTTAATAGGTCCATTTGCTAGATAATTCTAGAGAGAAGTCCAGGGAGGGATAGGAGAGAGAGAGAGAGAGAGAGAGAGAGAGAGAGAGAGAGAGAGAGCACTATTGTTCGCTCTGGCCAGGGAACAAGGTCAGTGCTGCTATCGCCTGCCAGCAGCCTTCTATAAAGACAACACATATCTCTCTCTCTCTCTCTCTCTCTCTCTCTCTCTCTCTCTCTCTCTCTCTCTCTCTCTCTCTCTTTCTCTGACAGTCACTCACTCAGTGTGTGTGGGCCCCTGCCAAAGGACCGTTTAATCGACTGGTCTTTAGGGCCCAGTGCCAATGGATTATGCCAAAACGGCAACCCTTCAACTGGATAGTACCACGTGCCTGGCACTAAGCACAGAGAAGGATTGGGGAAATCATTTTAAAAAAGGGCAAAGGAAGGACATTGCTGACATACTGTAAAAAAACAGGATGTTGTAGACCTATAGACCTTAGATTATTCATAGGGGCTGCACTGCGGATTTACAGCTGTCAAAACACTATAGGTTTATAACCACAATATATACAAAGCTCTCCACCAAGTCACTGCTGTCTCAAGTCAATAGTCTCAGTGTTCTCCTCCAAGTGCGCTATCTCCAATGATGATTTGAAATGATGCAGTGCTTCTACTCTCTGGCCACTTTACACTCAGTGACCTAGGTTCACAATATGAATATGCAGACGCAGACATTAGGGGGAAGTGACCACTGCTGGCTATTCTGAGACTCTTACGGGTCACATATCCTGATTTACAAATAATTGATTAATGTTAACGTGAACTAAAAGTCAAGACATTGAATCACACACTACACCCTAACAACCTCTGTGTCCACTTAGCAACAGCAAAATAAACACTAGCAAATAGACACCCAGTGTGTGTGTTATAGTCATAACTGCAATAACTGCAACTCTTGCACAAAACAACTGGTCTTTTATTATACATCAATTCCAGAATTATTAGAGACAGGATGGATTTTTGACAGGTTGTCAGCCATTTGCATTTTTTCTTTTATTTTTTTATTTTATTTATTTTTTTATTTTTGCAGGACCTGGCATGTTTGTGTGTGTGTGTTTAATGTTTATTATATTTTGTCATTGAATACATAAATAAATCTTGTTTACTACAAATAACCATATATTTATGTGTGTATGTATATATGTTTGTGTGTGTGTGAGTGTTTCAAAAAGTAAGTGTTGATCAAAAAATATAATACACCATTAAAGTAGGAAAATGCTCTTTTCCCTCTATAGTCCATATAAGGACATTGAGCTGCTGAGTTTGTTTCTGTGATGTCACAAACAGCAGTGCATTGACACATATCTGCCTCTTCAGCCTATGGCCACACCCCTGCCTGACACAGATATAAAAAGGGTTTCAGCTTCAATACCTCTAAATTAAGCACAAAACAGAGCAGCGGATTCAGCCAGACGTCATTTAAACATGTGTCCAAAAGTTTGTAGATACCCTTTCTAATATAATTAGATATTCTAATTATCTAATTATAGATATAGTTATTTTAAGATGGGCTCTTATCTTCATAGACAAACATTAGATGACATGGAATGCCCTGGAGCAATCACACATGATCTGAAGTTCATGCCTAAGGCCGTGTCAGCTCTGGATTTTAATATAATACCATCAGGATGAGTTTGAGCTTTTATGATCTATAAACAATAATCTGAATAATTAGTTTATGCTTTTGTGGATGAATGCAATCACAACCTCACAGCAAAGTTCCAACAGTGTAAAGCCATTATATACGATCAGAGACTTTTACTGCAGTGAAAGGAGATAAACGCTGTAAAATACCCTCAGATGACCTACGGTACATAGGGCTCTGCTCTCATTCTGTGTGTGTGTGTGTGTGTGTGTGTGTTTAAAACAGCCACTGGCCTGGAGTCATGTGTAGAAAGTGGAAGCATGAGGCTGCTTAGCCTCCAGACTGGTTTAAACCGGCCGGTCAGAAAGAGGATGATTTAACTGACCGCAAAGGCCTTGGATACTCATCAGAGAGCTCAGACAATGGAGTAAAAAAAAGGGTCAGAGAGCAAACTCAGCACAATGGTGAAATCCACCCAAACTAGCTCCAGAATTAATACTCTCACAGGCTCTCAGACTGATTATAAACCCTGTACACACACTCACACTTCAAAATGGGTATTCCTGCATTTGTGGGATTTTTCCATGTGTTTCCATATAAAGGTGACAATGTTGTTGTGCTACATCTTTATAGTAATAAAGTGCTAATAAACAATAATAAACAAATTAACATTAATAAACAAATTAAGCAGTTTAAAAAAAACAACTGACCATTCTGTAAAATGTAATAATTAATCACAATTACCTTAAACAACATCTCCAGAAAATCTCAGAACAATCCTGCAGTGAAAACATAGTCAGTATAAATTTCACTTGTTTATCCAAAACTGTCTCTGTAATCAAGAGCGTTAATAGTGCATTTTTGTCCCTCATTGCTGCCCTGGCAATCTCTACAACCTCTAACTGTTTTCTGGGAAGGTTCTAGACAAGGTGTTGGAACATTGATGTTGGAACACCTGATCACGATTAGTTATTACATACCTAGAACTTACATTTCAATTCAAAATAAGGTTGGCTGCAATCTTATCACTTTCTAATTACGTTTTCTTTTTTGGAGAGCAAAAGCACACTTGGCAGTACATCTGAACATACTATAAACACAAATATATATATATATATATATATATATACTGGACAGCACCAAGTTCAATCTTTCATGTGTAACCACAAAATAAATTAAATTAAAAATGACAGACATACATATGTTTAATTGTCACAAATTATTAGGCATTTTCTGAAGCTTCTGAAGTATCCCCCCATTAGGTTTGGACATATTCATTACTTGTCAGCTCTTGTGCAACTATAGCAAACTTCAGTCAACAAGATGTTCTAAGCCTAAGCAAATATATTCCCCATAAGGTGGTAAATACACACCCCATTACAGCACCCAAGCTAATGACCAGGGGCCAGTAATCCTGCTCATGCTACAGATGCTGCAGATGTGCAATAACACTGGCATTAAATTAATTGCAGTAATTCCGCTAATCTAACAGCTGGATTCCATGGTTCACAGACACCCTGCTTTGTTTAGAAGCTACAAAATCTCACTTATGGCCCTAGTCATTTTACATGGATCATACTTCTCTCTGAATGCCATTGCAGGCCTACCCAGACCTTACAAACATAGCCAAATATTTGTGGACATACCTCATATTGCGTGACCAGCTACTTTAAGATGCACCAACAGTGTACGCAGACATGCAAGTGTACACAAATTAACCTCTATAGGAAAGTTAAAGCAGCAGCTGCACATGAGCCTACGTTTACCAGCCCCAGTGCCAAATGCAGTTTAGAGGTGCTCCCACACAGGGCTGTGAAATGGTGGAGAAAAACCAGTTGGAGTGCCAGAACAAATCATCCAACATCAGCACCTGACCTCACTTATGCTCAAGACTATTCTGAGGAATAGAAGCTGATACAGCAACCAGAGACCAATTTCCTAATATTGGATGAGCAAGTGTCCAAAACCTTTTGGCTATGTAGCATAGAGCAGCACAGCTTTCCCAGTTCAGCCCATGGTCTTTCAATCAATTACATCAGCCTACAAGCAGACGTGTCATACATGTGGTGCAATAAATACAAAACAATCTGTAATAAACAAGCTCAGTAAAAGAAACGAGACTCAATTAAATGGGTGACATTAAAGAGTAACGTCTGCTACTGTCTCTTTGGTCATTTACATAATGAAAGTTAATCAGAGTGTGACTTCCAGACTGAGTTGCCATGGTCTTACCTCACCTTGTGTAGAACTGTGAGCAAAATGTGACAGACTTGAAAAGGAGTGCACAATAGTCAAACACAATAATAGGTTGCATATTATAGATCAGCAATAAGTGGGTAAAAATATGGTAATACAATGGTGACTTTAAATTTAATGGTCAGTTTGCTGGTTGTTTCTAAATAGTTATTCAGGAATGGCACCCTATATCAATGACGTAATATTAGGCTTATTGCCAAAAACACAGTGCAGTAATTTGGCAGGTTTCGACTCCCTGCTCAGGTACAGCACAAATCAGTAAGACCTATGGTTGAATTCACAAATTAAAAAAGGGTGTCTAGGTCATGTTGGATGTATATTTTGTTCCTATCCTGCAGCCCACCAAGGTGGTCATAACTGATCACAGACCAAAGCAATAAATCACTTCAAGAAGAGAGAGTAACAAAGCATGACAGGGTTAGCGTTATCTATTTTAGGTGTGTAGTGCCCTCTTGTGGTTAAAATGATCTGATGATATATTGTTCTTTCCGTCCTAATATATGTGATAATAGCACCTCCTTTGAATGGTACTGTACCATTAAACATTAAACAGATTCATACAATGTACACTCTCATAATAATAATAATAATAATAAAAAGGTCACTTGTCACAACAGCTGCTTTTAAAGTGCAGTTGTATTCATTCATTCATTATCTGTAACCGCTTATCCAGTTCAGGGTCGCGGTGGGTCCAGAGCCTACCCGGAATCATTGGGCGCAAGGAAGGAATACACCCTGGAGGGGGCGCCAGTCCTTCACAGGGCAACACAGATACACACACACATTCACTCACATCTATGGACACTTTTGAGTCGCCAATCCACCTACCAACGTGTGTTTTTGGACTGTGGGAGGAAACCCACGCGGACACGGGGAGAACACACCAACTCCTCACAGACAGTCACCCGGAGCGGGAATCGAACCCACAACCTCCAGGTCCCTGGAGCTGTGTGACCGCGACACTACCTGCTGCGCCACCGTGCACTAAAAATAAATTACCTTTGTAATATTTGTTAACATTCTGAACAGAACAAGTCTAAAATAAAAACAAGTCCTAGAGATGAAATGGGGTGTATGAAATCAACAATTTTAAAATCTACAATTAATAAAGAATAAGGTACAATTATGTTCCCTAACAGAATATCACCCCTTGAGGGTACCACAGTGACAGCAAAAGGTATCAACACAGTGCTAATTATTCTGACAGTGTGTAAGATCATATTTAATCTACAACTTTTCTGGGTAGATTTTAACAAGCTCTCGTCAGATCTTTAATATAAGGCTGGAATTAGTTTCTGATTAGAAATTCAATCAAATAGTGTACCAGTTACATTCTGCTGCTTCAGTAGCGCCTTAACTTACACAGTAGTTACAGTCTGCTACCCACCTACTGCAGGATGGGAGTTGACTTTTAATCTTTGTCAAATATATGAACATAGTGAAAGCACAGTTTAGTTGTAGTTTAGAATATTAAAATTAATCTAGTATGAAAAAAAAGTTTTTTTAACCCCAAAGAGATGAAGCTGTGTTGTCAGATGATCCTGAACCCTGTACTCTAAGACTGTACTAAAGTGTATACTGTGACTTAGACGCAGCTGTGGGTATAGGTGTTACATCTACTCGTTTCACCAGTCAAGTTCAACCTTGGCTCAAGTCATAATTACTGAACATTTTAATCTCTCTTTGCTGCTTCAAATGAGTTCTTACCATCACTGCTGGCTGTTCCTATGGTAGATCACTTGGTCCAGACACTTTTCTGCTTCCATTTTTAATTTGGAGATTCCATGGTATTTAGTGTTCTCCCTGTGTCCATGTGGGTTTCCTCCGGGTGCTCCGATTTCCTCCCACGGTCCAAAAACACATGTTCGTAGGTGAATTGGGTTCCTAGGTGTGAGTGTGTGAGTGAATGTGTGAGTATGTGTCGCCCGGTGAAGGACTGGCACCTCCTCCAGGGTGTGTTCCCGCCTTGCACCCAGTGATTCTGGGTAGTCTCCGGACTCACCGTGGTTGGATAAGCGGTTACAGACCATGAATGAATGAATGGAATGAATTCACAAGTGTCAGGAGTAGAACTGTAAGCAGAGTAGTGAGCCACTAGGGAGCACCACAGACAAACATTATGCTGCCTTGGTGCTGTCTCAAGCAATTTTGGAAATGTTAGATATCAGTGATCCTAGGGTTCAAGTCCATTTTTTCTGTTACATTTATAATGTGCAGATTTGATCGTATATTATAGTCATTTTTAAATTTGCACATTTTTACAGTTCAACACATTTCTACCCACTACAAGGCTACTGTAGGAGGGGATTAATGAAGACAGTATTGAGCAGACTGAAAGTCTGAACTGCCCACAACCTGAATCTGGTCAAATGCTAATTTTGCAATGGAAAATCTTTTGTATTTATTTTGTAGTTTTGTAGAATTGTAGTTATTTATGTTCACTAAGTGAGCTCCCATCAACTGACAAAACTATTCTTTCTAAATCCACACAACGTCTATGAAATTTTTCAAAAGTAACAAATTATTTCCACCAGGTCGGCAGTGGACGGCAGTGGTCGCCTCGGCTCTCTCAGGGGGCCCTGGGCTTCAGGGAACCCCCAATGGCTGCCAGAGATCGCCTCCAGACATATAATTGAGCCATAGGCCCAAGGAGTTCCTATTTTGTCTCGTTGCTCCAGAGAACAGTATTCCACAATCTTTGTGGTTTGTCCACATGGTTTTTGGCATATTGGAGTCGACTCTTCTTATGCTTTGGAGTCAGCAGTGGGGTGCGCCTTAGAGTTCTGGCACGAAGGCCTTCATCTGGCAGAGTGTGCCTTATTGTCTGGGCCGAAACTTGAGTACCTCCCTCTGACAAGTCCTGTCGCAGTTCCTCAGCTGTCTGCCAGGGATTATTCTACAGCTTTCATTTTAGGTACCGGACAGCAGTCGCTCACAGCATCCTCTTTCTGCCACGACCAGGTAGAGTTTCCACTGTGCCTTTAGGTTAAACTTGTGAGTTATGCTTCCAATTGTATATCTTGAAATGTTTAATGCCTTTGCTATCTTTTTATATTCATATCCTTGCTTATGAAGAGAAAATACCCCCTCTATTGACTTCTTTGACAATTCCCTGGACTTCACCATGTTGCTAAGACACCATTAACTGTCTAGAAGGAGCTGAGTATCTAAGAACTTTTAAATCTTATTTGATTAATTGCTGCTCGTTATGGTTCTGTTCACATCTACAGGTAGCACATTTGTTGGTATATTAGAAAAATATTGTTGTAATTTAAGTTGCATTTGTCTATTATAAAAGTCCTTATGTGACGTGCTTAGTTTTGTGTTCTGTATTGTTTCTTGTTTGTGCTCCCCTTGTCATTTGACTGTTCCCCCTGTCTTGTGTCTGCTTCCTGCTTGTTCCCTGGTCATGTGATGGCGGTGAACCCAACCACTCCAGTCTCTGTGAAGGCGGCGAACCCAGCCGCTCCTGTACCTGTGAAGGCGGCGAGCCGTGCCGTTCCTGTTCAAGTGATGGCGGCATCCGCCACTCCTGTTTGCGCGAAGACGCCACCTGCCACTTCTGTTTGCGTCCCTCAATCGCCCCCAAGGACTTCAGGGCCAATTCCTAGAACTGTGTCCAGGCTTGCCTCTCAGACATTGACTCAGACTTATGCCAGTCCTGGGCATCCCCCTATGCTTGTCTTTGTACCTCTGTCTGTCCCTGTTTTGGTCCCTGTTTCTGTTCCTGTCCCAGTACCTGTTACGGCCCTTGTCTCTGTCCCTGTCACCATGTTTGTGTCTGTTCCTGTTAATGTTCTGGTCCCTGTTCCCTTGCCTAGTCAGTCTTGTCTTGAGTCTAGTCCCTTGTTTACTCTAGTGTTTTGTCCTGTCTTTTCTTTTGCATGCCTCGGTGAGGCATGCTTTTAAAGGGGAGTTATGTAATGTGCTTAGTTTTGTGTTCTGTATTGTTTCTTGTTGGTGCTCCCCTTGTCATGTGACTGTTCCCCCTGTCTTGTGTCTGCTTCCTGTTTGTTCCCTGGTCATGCGATACCCTTCCCTTGTGTTTCTAGTGTCATGTCTTATGTTGCTGTTCCTTAGCCTTGCTTTGTGTTTAGCATTGCTTTTGTTTAGTCCATTTGTTCTGTACAGTTCTTGTTTAATGTTTAGATTCATTGTTTATTGTTTAGCCCTGTTTATAGTTTAGCCTGGTCCTTTGTGTTTAGCTTCCCTTTGTTTAGTTTCATTTTAGTTAGTGTTAAAGTCTCCAGCACTTACCTCCTTCCCTCACTCCTACACACCCCACATTATTACACCTTATTTGACTGGATTGTGAACAAGATGACTTGTCAAACTTGTCAAACTTGCTAAAACATTTTACTGCAGTGGGGGTTGAATAATTTTGAACACAACTGAATCTATATGCTGTCCTTTGGAAATATTATTTCTTCCCATGGCCTCAATCACCATTGCTATGCTGATGACACAGGTACCTTTTAGCTCACATCATTCCCACCCTCTTTTGTATCCAGGATTTAACACATTTGTTGAAATTTAAGTTAATCCCAAAAGATATATAGGCTATAAATACCAACTCTGGCTATATAATCTGCATTTGGGTAGTTGGGGATACTCCAGTCAACCAATACACTGTGTAAATGTGTCCTATTTGGCTCACCTTTGTTTCACATATTAAACCTCTGACTGCAAGCCTTTGACTTATAATTAACACAAAAGATGCTGAGATCCTTGTGCATGCTTTCATTACATCTAGGTTGGAATACTGTAAGTCTGTTTTATGGCTTGCCAGCTAAAACACTTTGTTCTCTTTAGTACCCTGCAGGCAGATGCTTGTAGTATCTACTGAAAAGTCTTTCAGTTTCAGAACACCTCTGCTACAAAATTCTGCTGTTAAGTTGCACATGGCCTTGCATTTACTTATCTCTCTGCTTTGCCACATCCTCATGCTCTCTCTTGCATGCTAAGGCCCTCCGATGTTCTTGTTTCTAGGTTCAGGCTTTCCAACATGGGAGCTTGTAATTTAATTTTTAATTAAATTAATGCTGCCCCGAGCGGCCTGGTGGCGCAGCAGGTAGTGTCGCAGTCACACAGCTCCAGGGGCCTGAAGGTTTTGGGTTCGACTCCCGCTCCGGGTGACTGTCTGTGAGGAGTTGGTGTGTTCTCCCCGTGTCTGCGTGGGTTTCCTCCGGGTGCTCCGGTTTCCTCCCACAGTCCAAAAACACACGTTGATAGGTGGATTGGTGACTCCGAAGTGTCCGTAGGTGTGAGTGAATGCGTGTGTCTGTGTTGCCCTGTGAAGGATTGGTGCCCCCTCCAGGGTGTATTCCCGCCTTGCGCCCGATGATTCCAGGTAGGCTCTGGACCCCCCGCGACCCTAAATTGGATAAGCGGTTACAGATAATGGATGGAATGGTTATGATGCACAGAAAGTGATACACAGATTGGTTCAAGCTCCAGCCTTCGAATGAATTTGATAATTTCCATTTCCATATGATTTAAAGGAGTATACTGCTGACGAATGGCTGTGGGACGCATCAACTTCAATGTCTTACAATGGTAGGGTCAGTGCTTGAATGGCTGAATAATGGTTCTTTCTTTTAGTATATTCATTGCAGTTTTCACAGAAGTACAGTCATTTTACTGAGAGCTGTCCATCAGAAGAATTTGTGATCAAGGAAATGATTCACAAATGAAGCATGCAATGGAATAATAGAATAAATGTATTGTCCACAATGTGGAAATTCATCTTCGATCACTCATGGCATAACAACACAAAATGACATAACATCCACACCCATATACAAAAATTACAGGAAAGAAACAGCATTTGGTAAATATGATTTCCTATAAATATTTCTTGTAGCTCTTGGCATCCTATACCATCTGCCTAATGGCAGCTGTTCACATTGTGAGTTCATTGGATGTTGTAAATCCATTACGATCTGAAAGGCCTTTTTTTGAGTACGATCCCTATATAGATCCTTCATACATCTCTGACTTCTTCCTACCAATTTGCTACCTATTTTCACTATTCTCATAAACTTTCCTTTTCCCCTACAGCTCAGGCTCCCACACCAGACTGTCACATTATAACACGTTACACTTTCAACCAGAGAGCGATATGCTAGTTTCACTAAATCTGAACTGACCTCAAACTCACACAGTTTTTTCTGTTTTCAGTTCTTTCTTATAAATAAACTCACATTTTTCCTCAAAATTCAAACAGCTGTCCAAAATTGTGCCAAGATATCTAAAAGAGCTAACTACGTCTATAGTGCACCATTATTCACATTCACCCATTCTGATACCCTTCCATTCATATTCACACTTTGAGGACTTCTATAAACTTGACAATAAATGAGTCAGTAGACTGAATCAAAGACTCATATGAAGAAAAACTGGCCTAAATTCCAAGAACCTTAGACCTAGGAATTTAAACTGTTTAAACTGCCTTACACAGAAATAGAAGAACTTATACTATAAATAACCTTTTATGGGTTTTACTTGTTATTTTAACAGCTATCAAACTAAACACTGGCAGACAACTTTTTTGGAGTTTCCAGGCTAAAAATATTAATTAAACCAAAAGTGGTTACATCAACTCACTATTAAACTAAATATTTAAATTTGTGTAGACACTCCTTATAATTACTGAATTCAGCAACTTTAAGGTATACTCACCTGGTACAATCTCAATCAAAAAGGAGAAAATGAAATATGTCTCCATGCTCATTGCCAGGTGTTGTCTAGAGGGGTATAAAGCCCCCAAGCTTACATCATCTATAGTGTTGGAGCTCAATCCAGTAACTTCAGAATGACTTTGTAATCCAGAACTAATAACCATCATCAGTACCTGACTTCATGAATGTTTATACTGCTGAACACCCTTGAATTCCTACAGCAATGTTCCCTTGTGTAGTATAAAGCCTTCCCAGAAGGGCAGAGGAGGCACAAATCTCCTAATAGTAACCTTCAATCAAAGAAAACCTTGGATAGGCAGGTGTCCAAACACTTTTAGCCATCTACTTTTGCCCAGAGGCATTCTAGGTGAAGTGTTGTCACACTGCAAACATTTACTGTAGTTTGATTTTATGACCTGTGAACAGAGGAAATGTGTCATTCTGAGTACCATCTGAGTTCTCCAGACTTAATATATCTGTCCACATTAGCATGTATTAATAATGCGTACAACAACAGGAGTATTAAAATAATTCAGATTTTATATATTGTCCAATCAAAATCATATTTCTCGACCAATCTAAGACCCAGCATCTCTGGAAAAAAAGCTGACACCAATATGAATCATTACAGGTGGGAACAATTAATAATAATAATAATAATAATAATAATAATAATAATAATAATAATAATAATATTAATAATAATAATAATAAAGAATTAAGAAAGAATTAGTACACACATTGTATTTATATTATATACTCTCATCCCAAAAAACCTGGGACAGTATGTGGGAAACAGGGAAAAACAGTGATTAAAATGGGGGAAGGTGATTTTGTAAACTCTCAGAAAAAAAGAGGTAATAGAGGTATTGGTATTGGTATTGGTAGAGGTATAATGGTATTGGTCACTAAATGTACAAACAGTGTAAATGCACCGTTAAAGGTACAGCAGTGGTGTTAAAGTCCAGTTTTGTTCAGTAAAGATACATTACATTCTCTTCTCCAGAAGAGGAGGTGAAGATTTGTAATTTTCTAATTATAGAACTGTGTCAAACAAAACAACATGATAGAAGTCCTGGAGATGAAATTGGGCGAATGAAATCAACATCATTTTAAAATCTATGATTTTAATAGAATAAGGTACAATATTGTTCACTATTTAAAGGTACTGAATATGCACCACTGAGGGTACCACCACAGAGACAGTTTTTCTGACAGTGCAGAAACTAGTGTGTAAGCCAGAATATTTTGGGAGGAAAAAAGTACTTTCAAAAAAGGCCCTTTCCCTATATTCATTACAAAGTCACTCTTCTAAAACACAGGAATGCCACGGCTTGATAAATCACACAGAGAGACAAGCACAACAAGCATGTGACTCACTGATTCATATTGGGTTGTAAATTGTATGTCAGTAATCTGGAATGTTATGTTTGATGAAGAAAGAGAAAACTGCTGTTTGTACATGGTTGGAGTTTAACTTCTCTGTAAGTTCTTATTCAAAGATTTAATTACCACATAAATCATCTGTAATGTCGTTAGTGGTCCCCTGAAGTTAGAGTCAATTCCACTTTAAGTAAACGTTTAAAAAAATCGGAAACATTCATTCATTCATTATCTGTAACCGCTTATCCAGTTCAGGGTCGCGGTGGGTCCAGAGCCTACCTGGAATCATTGGGCGCAAGGCGGGAATACACCCTGGAGGGGGCAAATCTGAAACAGCAAAAAATAAATAAATAAATAAATAATTACCCACCTATGGAGCATGAATATAGCAATATCCTCACTGTTTTTCAGGCTTTTCAATGTTTGGAAGTCTAACCTAGCCTAGTACATTGACTGAGACACCCCCCCACCCCCAGTTTTTTTTTTTTAAACCATTTCCTGACCAGCTTTGTATTGTAAACTTCATAACACATTAGACTAGTTCTCCTACAGACTGGAGAGCAAGCAAATGATGTGGATCTTCTACATTTTGTTAAAGTTTTTTTTTTTTTTTTAATCATGAATGTGGCCTTTAATCCATACAGACTCCTAAACACCTAGAGACTGAGACTGAACTGAAAGAAGCACACTCACACACACACACACACACACACACACACACTTCACACAAACACTGGTCTGTTGGACTGTAAATGAGTGTACTGTTTTCACATATCCGGTTTACATCATGTTTACATCCAGTTACCGTTTACAGCACAAATACACTTTAAATTGCAGTGTCTCTCTCCCTCACCCCCTCCGTACTTATGGTTTTTGCCTTGTCTTGTATTACATTGTATTGTATTGTACTGTAGGGACATTGTTTTTGTATTTTTCTTAGCCATATGTTTTGCACTTTAATGCGTATGTGTTTTATGTTGCACTAGATTTGTACTAGTTGCACTTTAATGTTGTGTATTGTTTTGTGTTCTATGTGCTTTGCACTTTAATGCGTGTGCACTGTTTCATGTTGCACTAGCTTTACACTAGTCGCACTTTAATGTTGTGTATTGTCTTATGTAGCACCTTGGTCCTGGAGGAACGCTATTTCGTTTCACTGTGTACTGTAAACACTGTATACTGCTGAAATGACAATAAACTTCTTGAACTTGAACTTGAACTTGAACACTTTAACTAAAATAAACACAATATTTTATGTATGGTTTTATATTTATACACACTGCTAGAGATAATCACCTAATAATATTGCGAAAATTTAAGCCAAATCTGATCCAGGTTTAAAAGTGAATTTTTGTCATATGTGCCTTTATTCTCAGATTCTAATTCATTTATACAGATTTCCCTAAAATCTATGAAGCGTATGATATTATGTGCTGTAGAGTGTGACATGCCTAAGATCCCCATAACAATGCACTGCACTTAAACTGCTGAATTTTAGACCAAGTGTCAGGCATCAAACCATTCTTACTCATAAAGGACTAGACCTTTCCTGGATGCTCTGGGTTGCAATTATCCTGTGAATTCCACATGACTGTATTTTAAATTATATTATCTTCATATCTGCAAAACTTTCAGTTCTCCTCAAATTTAGCTCCTAATTCCCTTTTTTGTGCTGAAGTGCATTCCGTTCCTGTTTTTACTGCAACCACAAGTATAGTCTAGCATGATTGCTGCCATAGGGGATAACAAAACTCTAATGCTACTACCACCAGCACCAAGCCTTAGACGTTGGTCGCAAGATCTTCTTCTCAAAATCCAAATGTTTCTAAACACAATCAATGGGCTGAAATATTCTTTTGTGTCCATTTCCATTTCTCTGTAATAGTGTCCTTGCTCGTATGAAAATGTTACTCTGCAGAAAGCAATGAATGGAGGAGTGACAGGAAGGTTGGGCAGCGATGAGGAGTTCAGAAAAGGTCAGAGAGAGAAAGAAAGAGAAAGAGAGGGAGACAGTGCATGCTTTCTCTGTTTCACTCAGGACAATGGTTTAGTTTTGAGGACTCAGGAGACTGGACAATAGCAACTCTTTGATTGTGTCTGACCACTGCGTTCTGGAGAAGTGAGGAATGCAAAGTGGTGGAAGATTGTCAAGTTCGACTCCACTGGCCCTCAAGAGATGATGATTATCATGTCATTTTATCTATCTATATCTGAACAGTGTGAGCAATAACAAAGAGAGAGAGAGAGACAGGGAGAGACAGAGAGAGAGGAATGTGACGTCATGATTGAATCAAGATGAGCGGTCAGATGAACACTGGCCACATGCACTTGAAGACAATCTAAAAGAAAACCTGACAGAAAATCTCAGAAAAGGTAAGAAGGCATCACTAGACATTCCTCCACACACCATTAGAGGAGAATAGTCCTGGATAAATCGAGTGTAATAGTGCATTTAATGGGAGAATATTAACAGATGAGCCATAATATTATGACCACACTTGTTTCTACAATCAGTGTAGTCATTTTTATCAGCTCCACATACAAGAGCACACTATAGTTCTTTAATCAGAGAATGTAGCCCATTTTTGTCTCTGCTTGCTCTGTTAGCCCTCTTTCACTGTGTCTTTCAATGGTTAGGATCCCCATAGGACCACCACAGAGCAGGTATGATTTGACAGTTGGTTCGTTCTGAGCGCTGTAATGAAACACATTCTAACCCACCACGATTACATAAGAGTCACTGCAGTGCTGAGTGTTGCATAGTTTTAAAAATTGTCATGTACTTTTTACATAGCCAATATCAAAATCACCGTCTTAAACAGTCTAAACGTAAACTCATATTATCGCCCAGAAGAGAATAAATCAATGTGGATTTGCAGCATTTTTCCTTGATGGGACTCAGAGTGAATGCAGTGAAGAATTAATTATTTTCACTTGCTATAATCATTCATTCATTCATTCATTATCTGTAACCGCTTATCCTGTTCTGTTCGTGGTGGGTCCAGAGCCTACCTGCAAGGCAGGAACACACCCTGGAGGGGGCGCCAGTCCTTCACAGGGCAACACATTCACTCACACTCTAACATCTCTGGACACTTTGCGTCACCAAGGCAGGTACCAGTGTGTGTTTTTGACTGTGGGAGAAACCCGGAGCACCCGGAGGAAACCCAGGCAGACACAAGGAGAACACACCAAACTCCTCACAGAGTCACCAGGAGCAGGACTTGAACCCACAACCTCCAGGTCCCTGGAGCTATGTGACTGTGACACTACCTGCTGCGCCACCGTGCCGCACAATTACAGTTATATGTTACACGAAAATGCTTTAAAATGTTTGTTATATTATGTTTATGTTATGTTATTTTATGTTAAAATGTGTGCCCACAATCCTTCATTTTAAAATAAATTCTAACAATATCTTCAGATGAAAAAGTACATCTATAAGTAAAGCCTCTACATTATCAGACCAATGTACTGATAGCTAACTAAACACTGTGTTACCAAGTGTCCACAAGTTGCTGCAGAGTGTTTTCAGTGAGGTGTGTCTGGGTTTACACTGCACTGAAACAGTTACGTCACAGTCTTGTTTCTTCACTTCCTTGCTTGCTCTCTCTCTCTCTCTCTCTCTCTCTCTCTCTCACACACACACACACACAAACACACACAGTATTGCTCTACACATACATACACACACACATTCTCTCTGTGTTTACCATGTTTGAACATGTCCTCTCTCTCTCTCTCTCCGTGTTTGAGAAGGGGTGGAGCTTTTTACAGGTGACCATATAAGAGCTCCTCGGCTTCAAAACTGTTTACACACATTACAATGGCTCTGGCTCTCTCTCTGTGGACCCTCTGGAGCTCACTTATCATCTCAGGTAAGACACCGGATACACACCGCTCCTCCACACACTGATCAGCTTACAGCCGTGTGCAAAAGTTTGCATACCCCTGGCCTAATGACACAGTCTGGTTGATTTTCAGAGTGAACATAAGTGAACAGGTCTTTAAATGTGGCACTTTATTGTCCAGTAAAATCTGTTTGCTGAGGTTATCATATTATAGATTAAGGGCTCAAAGCTTGTAAAACATAGGTATATGACAATATTGTTTCAGGTGATACTTTAATATTATTTTAACATAGTGAACATGTTCTTACTTGTGACACATTTCTGTTTAGTTTTATATGTCGCAGGCAGGATGGCAAATATTTGTAGGTCAGTGTGTTAAATTCACCACATAAAAACATTCACAAGGAAAAGCCTGGAAGGAAGGAAAAACATATGGCTAAACTAAAATTCTATATATCAATGTAATCTCTTTATATTAACTCCTTTAAATAAGGAGGTATTTGCCTTCTCCTGAGAAATTCAATATTCTTACCTTCATTCAAGATTTTATTTTGGAAATCTAGTCAAATGTCAATTGAAATGTTGTGCTGATTTTCTAAGTGTTTGATAAGAGCTGTGATCAGAGGAGTATTTCACAATTGTTTTTGCTAATCTGGCCCTGGTGTTTATTTCCTTATTTATCTGACAAACCCAATTTCCTGGAAACTCCCATAATACCTTGAGAGCTACTCCAAGGTGATTGGAACCCTGTGAGAGCAGGTTGTTCAGACGATGTGAACTCTTCAGCCATCGCAAGAGAAATTGGTCATTACAAGAGTGTGATTTTCATAGTACTGAGGCTTCACAATTTTCACAGTTTTGCTCCCTAAAGGTTCAATACATTCTCTTCTACAGAAAGAGAGGTGAATATTTGTGATTGTTCAATATAGAAGACCTGGAGATTAAATTGGGCTTAATAAATCAACACAAATTTTAAATCTACAGTTAGAACAAGGTGTAATTATCTTGTCTAACTAAAGGTACCTTCACTGTGATACAATTGTTGACAGTGTACAATAACAACTGTATTATCTTAGTTTATTATAATGTAGTTTTAGTGTATTAGTTCAGTAGTTTAGTGTAGTAGTTTTCTTTAAAAAAAAGCATAAAACATCACTAGTAGTATGCTGATGTCTCAGTGTCCACTACACCCTGTAACTCAGTTCACAGAATGACACTCAAAAACAAGAGCTTGGGGCAAAATTATGTCTGTTAATGTTCAGTTATTTAACTGCCATATTTCCCTGCAACTCATTTTTTGGCTCATCAAATCAAATGCTTGAAAAAAGCTCTTCAAATTTAACTGGCACTAAAAGTATAGAAGGCCTCTCTGCCTTCTCCTGAAAAGTGTGCTATTTTGAAGAGTCTTTTTTGAGAACCTTGAATTTAACAGTCTGACTCATGCTGCAATTAACAGAGAGCAGGGATGGAGTAAACTCTAATTTAATACTTACACTTCCTAGGAATTTGAATTTAAATCCACTGCAAATAAAACATCAGTTTAAGACTCCACTACGCTTTTACCACCTTGTGACTTGGGGCAATTTCTTGCACTAGAAATAAACCATTAACCTGTTGTTAACCTGAAGTGTTTTCCTTCTAGTTGATATTTAATATTCACACTAGAAAGACTAAAAAAAAGCCATTCACTCAAATAATTTAAAGACAGCTACCACAGCTTACTGGCAATAGATGAAAAAAAAAACATCATACACTGAAAACAAACCATTAAGTAGAAATCAAGTTTAATCCATTTAGCTGCTTTCACAATAACAACAGTAGACAGAGCATGTGTTAACACTGGCCTTTACAAATCAAATCCAAAACAGAAAAATGGCCAGTCATGCCACAACTTAATCAGAGCTGTACTTTCGACAAGGAACAGTCCACCATTTCCTTGTGTGGCTTACTTTGGTTTAACTGAATTTAACTGCAACTTGTTTGAAATATAATCAGGGAACTTGTTGACAGCCACTTAAACTTGACCATGTTTGCTTCCAGAGAGGTTATGGCAAAGGTATTTCCACTATGTCCATTTTAAAATCTTGTAAAATTTGAGCTTTCTCTGAGGTACAAATTTGTCTATCACTATATAAAAGATCTAGAAAGTTTCCAGCATTGTTGGGATTCACTAGAAACCAAACACGATTGACACATATTAGTTTTCTTATATTTTTATTTTTGCATTATTTGATACAACCTAAATAACAAATTATAAATATTCAGCTTAGCATATTAATACATTTATTTTGTTTTTTAACTTAAAAACCTATTTTTAATGTGCGATACTATATTTAATCCCAGGTAAAGCAGACCATTTCTGCTAAACTAATTGTAATAAAATAGGCAGCTGGTACATTAAATTTATCCATCCATCCATTATCTGTAACCGCTTATCCAATTTAGGGTCGCGGGGGGTCCAGAGCCTACCTGGAATCATCGGGCGCAAGGCGGGAATACACCCTGGAGGGGACGCCAGTCCTTCACAGGGCAACACAGACACACACACATTCACACCTACGGACACTTTCGAGTCGCCAATCCACCTGCAACGTGTGTTTTTGGACTGTGGGAGGAAACCGGAGCACCCGGAGGAAACCCACGTGGACACGGGGAGAACACACCAACTCCTCACAGACAGTCACCCGGAGCGGGAATCGAACCCACAACCTCCAGGCCCCTGGAGCTGTGTGACTGCGACACTACCTGCTGCGCCACCGTGCCGCCCCACATTAAATTTATGTTGGAGAAAATGGAGATAAACTTGGAGAAGCTGTTGTTCCAACAGTGGATGCCATAAATTTCCAAATATATGCTTCACTTGGTCAATCGCATGAAACGCACTTTGTGGCCATTAGGAAGTCCCCTTTATATTAACTGAACTGTTTATTGACTCCATTAACCTTTGTGTCATTTGTCCACAATACAATTTCAACAATTTTGTTTCCCTAAGCTTTTATAAGTTGGGCTTCCGTAAATAATGCAAACTATGTTTAATTGTCCAGTGCAGGATCAGAGAATGGTCTTTGTAAATCCAAAGTATTGTGTAGAGGTTTTCCAAAGAACAATTTGTTGACAGGACCAAAACGTTGTATCTATGTCACCATGCATCTTGGCTCCTTGCAATTCAGAGTGTGCTTAAACAACGGCATCACTGTGACTTTATTTTAAGAGCAAGTAAGACTTCATATTTGAGAAACAAATGCAGATCTACTGGAAACTGTCAGGCCTGTCAGTTAATCAGAAATTTTTTATAATGTCTTAACTGTTTAAGATCCACCAAAAGTTTCTATTGTTGATCATCTTATTATTAGCTACCTAATGGCATAAAAGGGTTGTGTACTTGACCGCAGAAACAGAAAATAAAATATTAAGAGGATAAAACATTTACAGAACAGTGGTTGCTAACACCCACAGAATTTTCTCATTCTTCTATAAAATCTGGAGACACACAGAATAACAAACGCAGTTTCTATACCATACAAGGCACCGGCTGGGGTCTTTCCATTAGAGTCAGTGCCATGAATGTTATCATGTTTTATCAGTCTTAAGTTCCAGACAAAAACAGTGAAGTACGCACAATCTAACACTCCCACCATCAGGATCCATAACTCGTCACCACTGAGATTTTCTTTCAGGGAACAAACACAGTATATACAGTACCAGTCAAATGTTTGCACACACCCACTCAAGGAGGGGTTCCTTTGTCCATTTTCTGCATATTGTGAATGTACAGTTACAGTCAAAACATCTTCTCATTCAATGGTTTTTCTTTGTTTTATTACTTTGTTTTTATTACTTTCTACATTGTAAATGAATATGGAAGACATTAACACTATGAAGGAACACATATGGCAAAAAAAGTGTTAAAAAAACAGAATATATTTTATACTTTAGATTTTTCAAAGTAGTTTTGCACACTATTGGCGTTTCCTCAATCAGCTTCATGAGGTTGTCACCTGGAATGATATTCAGTGAACAGCTGTGGCCTAATTTGTAGAACCGCTTGGGTTGTGCAGAGAAAGGGGCTGGTACACGGTTCTATACAGTGAATAGCCCTATTCCACCAATGACCAATGAGAATATGTCCAAATATTTGACTGGTACTGTATATATTCAGAGGACCCAAACAGCCAATCAGTACCAGAGTTTACAGGACAGAGTGTCTGTGGTGCTGTCCTGGTCAAAATCAAATGGAGTCAAGTAGTCCATTCTGTCACCTCCAGAAAAGCCAGAGGTGTGGTCCAGTGTCCAATATTATTTACCATTTCCATGAAGGAGGGTAAAATGTTTAAGAACTAAATGTGCTGTTTAGCTGAAATTGGAGAGCACCTATTGTTTAATGGCTAGTGGTAAACAGCACGATATTGTTAATACTGGACTTGGATAACCATAGCTTATTTAATAAAATTTGATATTTAATTTGATTTTTTTTTATTGATTTTTATTTTATTTTATATATTATTGCTGTCCAAATTAAAACGATTTTTAGTTTACTACATCATTTGAACACAGCAGCTGTCCTTCACATTGTGTGCAAATTTTATAATGAATGGACCAATAGAAATGCTCCAAAATTACTTGGAATTAAGTCTTTTTTACATGGACTTAAATTTAAATTTAAGAAGTTTTTTTTTTACCTTTCTTTCTCTGTGAAGTTAATATTGTGATTATTTGTGGTGTTGTTATCCTGAATGGGTAACTGAACCCTGATTTCCACTACCCCAAACATGTCACCGGGGTTCAGCTCCCTATTTAATGACTGACGATATAACACAGTGATTATGGGGGACTTCCATTGTTTCCAATTCCTCAATGTCAGTGTGTTAGCTCAGTAATTCCAAACCAGTGCTTCCCTAGTCTGATATTGTTTCAGATGAACTTTGAATGGCTATTCAATAAGTCTTGAGGGAACCATTGGGAATATAGTGAAGACATATGGTGCAAAATCTGAATGGAAATATATCATTCAATTCAGTTGTTATAATTTATGATTTGTTACTGCTTTATCACACAGGAATGTCCTCTGCAAAGTTATAACAGAGGAGTTAGTCATCTCCATATGCTAGCTTCTCACTTCAGGGAGTAATCTAGGACTTTAGGCTGCAGATTAATGGCACACCCACGTCCAACAAAGGACAGAGAAACAAAGCCAGAGGGTTTGCCATGATCACACACAACGCTTAAGGCAACAGAACAGCATCTACACCACAAGAAAAACAAAACCAAACACAGCAGAAATGCACTGGGACAGTAGAAATATTCTTGTTTGCTCAGGAGTAAATTCTTCAACTGTCCAAACTTGTGGTATCAGACAATTAATTCATTCGTTCCCTCTTTCACTACTTTCCATTACAGCTAGCTACACACTAGATGGAGTCAATGTATATGAAGTGGTTCGACCAATCAGACTGCACGATCTTCATAAGAGAGATCTAGAGGTAAGACTCATCTGGCCAATCAGTATATACCAATATAATAATTCTGTGCTGTTTGTTACTGTGTAGCAATTATGGCATTAACTGACCCATGCATGACCCCTCCCCACTTATGTTATATATTTCAATTTATATTATTCCTGTTTCAATAGAATGAATATAACAAATTATATTTTTGTGAATATTATATCGATGTAAGCACAGATTTTAACCCTTTAAAACATTCCTTAATGCTGATGTTTGTTGTGACATTATCTATTACATCACAATAAACATAACACACTATGCTTATATAACATATTTAATATATGTACATTCTGTATATAATCTTATATCTATATATCTATATAATCTTTATACACACACATATATATATATATATATATATATATATATATATATATACAATCCTGTAAATTTCGTATTTCACTTTAACGTGTTTATACTATGTATATATGTTATACACAACTGCACTTTATGTAAATAATGTTATATATTGCACTTCTGGTTAGATGCCAACTACATTTCATTGGCCCTGTACTTGTATTCTGCCCAATGACAATAAAGTTAATCAAATCTAATCTAATCTAGTCATTTTAGTGACTGAAGTTAGTCTTGCAAGGACAAAATAATGACTGAACAGTATGGCTGATCACAGTGTGAAGTTTGGTTTGTTCATCTTGGGTCTTTGTTGATTTCGGCCCTCAGTCCAAAAAATACATGTTTATAGGTGAAATGGCTGTAAAAAGTGTGTGATACACAGAAAATGAAAAACAAACTTAGATTTTAACACTTTAAAACAGTATTAATGGTGATGCAAATTGTGAGAGTATCCATTAATAATTCACAACAAACAATACAAACAACCACACTAATCATTATAGTACTTTTTTCCCTAAATGTGCCTTGTGAATATACAAAATAATCCATCCATCCATTATCTGTAACCGCTTATCCAGTTCACGGTCACGGTGGGTCCAGAGCCTACCTGGGTACACCCTGGAGGGGGCACCAGTCCTTCACAGGGCAACACACACACATTCACTCACACACATTAACACCTACGGACACTTTTGAGTCGCCAATTCACCTACTTGGACCGTGGGAAAAAACCGGAGCACCCGGAGGAAACCCACGCCAACACAGGGAGAACACACCAAACTCCTCACAGACATTCACCCGGAGCGGGTATCGAGCCCACAACCTCCAGGTCCCTGGCTGTGTGACTGCGAAACTACCTGCTGCGTATTCATTATTTTGCATATTCAAAATAATGAATACAGAAAATAATGAATATACAACATAGCTAATCATGCCCTAATGTTTAAATAAGCAAATATTTCAGGAGGGCTTTTTAGGAATCCTTTGTGAAACTGCAGCAGAATACAATTGTAGGACAAGAAAAACAAAGGTTACCCTGTACATAACCAAGTCTTTTCTTTAGCTTTCCAGGCCTGATGTGATGAAATATGCCATGAATCTGGATGGCAAAGATATTGAGATGCATCTAGAGAGAAACGAGTAAGTCTGATTCTGTAGGTCTTTTGATTTGTTTTTTGTAATCAAATATACTTGACATACTCTAAATACTTCCCATTGTTGTGAGTCTACAAACAAATATTGCATATGTGTCTGTTAGCAGTTCCTGATTTTGCAGCCAGTCTCTCTACTTAGCGTCATCCAAAGTCCCCAATGCATGCAACACTGATGCTCACATTGTGTACTGGCTCTAACTTGAAGAACAAATGGTCAGAAAATATAAGCACAGATCTGAAGGTTGTCCAGTAGTATGTTGTACACTTCATGTCTGATGCCTTTTTTCTTAAGGCTTTTTTCTCTGCTAGCTTGGCCTGATGTTAATTTACATCAGATCTGAGACATGACATATAAGTATTTTGTTACTTATTTCATATCCCATCAAACAGGCTTGACCCTGGACTTAAGCTATCTGCCAAAACTGAGAAATCATGCTTTGTGTAATACCAACCTGGTCTGCTGATCTGATTTCTATGTTGGTGTTCACAGAGATTTATTGACTCAGGATTACACTGAGACATTTTACACAGAGGACGGGACCCCATTCACAACCAAACCTGACAATTTGGTAGGTGAAACCCACAACAAATGTATTTGGGCCATGTTAAATGCTTATGTACTCAAATAATATACAATAAGACTAGTTCTCAGTCTTTCCGTTCTCTCTTCTGTCCCAGGACCTCTGCTACTATCAGGGAAAGATTGTTAATGACAGTGACTCCCAGGTTAGCGTGAGCACCTGCAATGGATTGCGGTAAGCACATATATGTACACATTCATGCAATTCAAATACTTTTTGGAGACTCTTGTGGAAATAACTGCTTAGTTTGTTTTATGCATTAATTACAAAACATCACTAAATAGTAATAAAAATGTTCTTTGGAGAGTCTGCATTCGATTCCATAAAGATGGTTACTTAGTATTTTGGAGCTCATTCAAAAACTACTTATAAAATGCTGATGTTTCCTTTGGGCTCACAATAATTTGTAGGTATCGTTGCCCAATACATTTTAGACCAAAAGATTTTCAAAACTAACGGAAAGAATCATTGTATTCATAAGCATTTGATATAGGAGAGGTTCAAAGACAGATATCTAGTTCCATTCAACGCCACTGTGAACTGTTCTGTAAAACCATGCATTTCACATCAAATTCGAATGACATTGCTTACATCTGAAATGCTTCATTAGGCATAAATTGGGAAATGTGGAATTTCTGTCTGTGTACTAATTCTAATTTCTAAAACATTGCATTTCAGAGGTTATTTCCAAACGGCTGAGCAGAGATTTCTGATTGAGCCATTGTCTGATGATGTCAATGGTGACCATGCGGTGCTCAAGTATGATGATGTCAATGACACACCGACCACATGTGGTGTGACCAACACCACCTGGGATGAAAATATCGACATCGCCCCTCATGTCAGCAAATCCAGAGCTCGCATTTCTGTAAGAAAGATACCACTTCTCACATTTCCACTTTACAACTCCTTATTTGAAGATTCATTTTTGGATCCATAAGCTCCTGTTATTACACTATATGTCCAAACATTTGTAGATAACCTGTATAATCAGTAAGGTCAGCTACTTTAATTTTATGCTTTGAAGCAGCTGCACATGAGCCATTTAGCAATATAGGTATAGAGGATCCCTCCAGCATTGGGCTGGAACTGAATTCTATGGATTAGTAGGGATCCTTTCAGTTCCTATGGGATTAGTTGTGATCCAACTACTGTATCTAATGTCCTTATGGCTGTAAACACTCACAGCAAAGATACTAGAGCAGTTACTGCAGGTAAAGATTGCTGGCAAAATCTTTTGAAACATTGAAGGAACGGGTGCACAGAAGCTTTTGTTAATTTTTGTTTCTTCCTCCTGGGCAGGGGCCAACAATGTTCCAGCAGCAAAAATACAACAAAGTCTTCATTGTGGCAGACAACAGAATGGTACGTGATCAACAGGAACACATCTACAAAGGTCTCACCAAATAAGGAATCAAATTACACTTCCTCCTTCAGGACATTTCGAGACTACTTTTCATCTGTAAGCAGAAACGTGGTTTATTGATGAATGTTGAAGTATAAACCACAATCAGAAATAAGTTACAACATGAGCCTGAAAATTTTAGGAAATGAATCACAGCTGCTGATCAGCTTTAAAAAAAAGGAACTCAGGTTAAGAAACTGTGCTTAGACCGTTTTAATTTGGCCTTTCTGACTGGTTGGCAGCTGACTTTGTTTGTGGTTTGTACTCCCATAGTATCAGAAGATGGACAGCAACGTGGATAAAGTGAGGTCGAGGATATTTGAAATTATCAACTTTGTCAACCTGGTGAGTTACCATGACCAGTCTGAAGATACCTACAGCTCTCACCTGTGTGAATGATGACTGATCTTTTTAATGTCAGTGAAAATATAGTACACTTTATAAAGGGCACTTTTTAGGGTGCCTTTTTCTGTATTATACATAATCAGTGCTAGGGAAAATGGATTAAAATGCTAAAAAAAAACAAAAAACACATAGCTTTTTAATGTAGTTAAACAGGTTTACTAGACGGCTCTACTGTTATGAATTCTGACAGCGGATATCAATTTACAAGACTTTTCTAGTAACTCTTACAAGTAACTCTTGCACTGCGTCCACTTTTGGTGGAACTGTTCACAATTAGGTTGCAGTCGGTTGTCAAGGACCTTTAAATTTTAAATACATACATTTTTATATATTTATATATGTACACATCGTAGAAATCCTGCAATAGATAAGATAAAATATGTTTGCTCCTGAGATCCCCCTACAGTTGCAGAATGTAGTTCATGTGTACAGCTCTGTCCTGACATAAAGATCATTTCCTGTCTGCCGCCAAAATTGATATAGTGCAGCTCAGTGCTGAGCACAGATTAGTAATGACAGAGTCTCTATTGTTACTATTACAGATCAGTGAACCATTACTTTGATTCACATTGACTGAAACTGTAATTTTAAGGTAAAAAATATTACCTAGTGTTGCTTTATGTCTAAGCTCAAAAAGGGTAGAAATGACAAGATTTCTCTCCCACTGTTTCTGTAATTTTCTTTTGTTGGTACATAGCATCACTTCAGTAGTGAATAGTAAATTTAGTAAAACAGCTCCACCATGAACCATAACAGAGGAATGTTAATCATATCTGGCTTTCTACTCTTTTGGAGATCTTTTTGTCTTGCACAGCAGGAAAAAATTACAATAAAAAGCAGCAGAGTGTATTTCACATTTTTGCCACTATTTCACCTTCACTTTATTTAAATCTGTACTTGTCTATGGGCAGGTGTATAAACCAGTGAACACCTTCATTGCTCTGATTGGTCTGGAAATCTGGACAGACTCTGATAAGATAACAGTGACACCTCCAGCCGGTGAGACCCTGAACAGTTTTACAACCTGGAGGAACAGTGTCCTGATGAAGAGACAGAACCATAACAACGCTCATCTCATCACGTTAGTTGATTCTGTGAAACATAAGATATTTAGAGCATTTATGTGTTCATACGATTTGTTTACATCAAATAGATTTAAAATACCTTATTAGACAAACCTAAATATGTCCAGGAGGGGCACGGTGGCGCAGCAGGTAGTGTCGCAGACACACAGCTCCTGGAGGTTGTGGGTTCAATTCCTGCTCCGGGTGACTGACTGTGAGGAGCTGGTGTGTTCTCTCTGTGTCTGCGTGGGTTTCCTCTGGGTGCTCCAGTTTCCTCCCAGGAAAGGGAGGGTAGGTGGATTGGCGACTCAAAATGTCTGTAGGTGTGTGTGTGTGTGTTTTTGTTGCCCTGTGAAGGACTGGCGGCCCCTACAGGTTGTATTCCTGCCTTGCGCCCAATGATTCCAGGTAGGCTCTGGACACACCGCGACCCTGAATTGGATAAGCGGCTACAGATAATGAATGAATAAATATGTCCATTCACTGGCCACTTTATTGGAAATGCCCACATATTAATATAATACTCTCCACTTATTGACCACATTATTGGTTCCCCCATACAGGTGTACAATTACAGGCTGTACTTTATCGGCTGTTGTATAATTTATCAGCCCCACTCTATGCCATTCATCACTGGGACTCCCACTGATGAAATGCTAGATGATGACTGACACAAGCTGTGGATAAAGAGAACAGTAAACTTCAGCCTCTAGCTGTACACCATCAATGTGGATTAAAAAAGGAAAGGTTTCTTTAAGGTGACTAATCCATGAATTAAAATCTGTAAAAATATCCAGATGATTTGGGGATTTAAATGTGTATTATTTCTGTCGATGTTTCAGTGGCATTGATTTTGAAGGTTCCACGGTGGGTTTGGCCTTCATTGGCACTTTGTGTTCCGATCACTCTACAGCAGTCATCCAGGTAAATGCTACTAAATACAGTTACTTAATGCTACTTCACATGCCCCAAAGCCGCTCTGTCACTGTGGTCTGATTTTACAAGCACAGCGGAAATATTAGCACAGATGTTCATATCTTGGCACAACTATATCATCTTTGGTAATCTTTGCTAGAAAAATAACCTCAGACAGCAAAGCCAACCTTTCACAACTGAAACTCCAACCAAAAACCAACAAGCCTACCAATGCTACATTATATGTGCAAACATGTTTGACCTGCATTGAAATGTATCAGCAGGTAGTTTGTCCCTCTTTGCTGCAGTAACATTACATTAGATACTGAAATTTCACATTGTGGATTTGGTTGATTTTATCAAATAAACATAATGAACCAGACATCGCCATTCCAAACCATTCCAAGGATTAGATGTAGTTCCATCACTCAAAAATACACAGATCCACTCCTCTAATGGTCAAGGATTGGGAGGTTTTTACCCCTCTGGTTGATGCATAATATTAAGCAGGGGCTCACAGGCTCTGTTGAACAGAGTGCCATTTGATTTCATGCTTATCTATGGAGATTAAGCAAGCTGGGCATGGAAAATCTATGTCCACAATGGGCACACATTAAGCACAGGTAAATATTGGATCCACGTTCCAGGCTAGGATTTTACAATGACTGGTCAGTGTGATCTATATGGTCAGATGCATCAGAAGTTGAGGCTAAAGTGTCATACCAACCGACCATTTTAAAATCCTGTCCTGTAACTTGGTTCCAAGGTCTGGATTTGAAGACCTCTGCTCTAAAGTATAACTAAGCTCGCTCATTATAAAGAAAGTCTTCAAACTTATGGACCTTTAGTGTATATTGGCTCTAATTCATCAAAGCTGTATCAAATGCTGCATATGAGCACAACCATAAACTGGCTCAAAAACACAATAGTTGAACAAAAGGACAAATGGGTAAATATTGTCTGGACTTTCCCAAGCATCAGCTAAAAAAGTATAAAGCCGGCCAGCTCTGGACTGTGGAGCAGTGGAACTGTGTTCTCAGGAGAAACAGAGCTCTACACATCACTTATTGTAATGCATTGAATAGGTCCACCATTATTAGTCCCTGACCTCACTAATGCTAACATGGCTGAGTGCAATTCATTTTCTCATTTTGATTCATGAATCAGGTACTGAGTAGTTTGTACATCGGTAATTATAATTAATTATAATTATAATGCAACATCGGTTAATGTGTTCACAAAGTACCAATGTAAAAACACAAAGATATGGTTAAATGTCCAGTGTCTATAAGTCCATATAAATGTCTCATCACATTTTATCTTTCAGGACCATAACCCTCGAGCTATAGCAGTTGGAGCGACCTTGTCTCATGAAATGGGTCACAACTTGGGCATGAACCATGACACTAGCTCTTGTTTCTGCCCCGATTCCACCTGCATCATGGCTGCCGCTCTCAGGTAAGACTCCACTTCCATGCCGAGGTCTTTGGACAACTGCTCATCCAATTAAAATTTTAAATTGTGAAAACAATTTGTCCATTTTCCTGAAGTAACAGCTTCTACTTTTTAAAGTATTTTCACTAGAAGTTAGAACACTACTGTGGGGATATGATGGCATTCATCAGGGAGAGCATGGAGAGACAAGGTGTTAAAAGATTCATTTTGGAACTTCAATTCATCTCAAATGAAATCAAGCACCTCCAGTCCAGACAACACAGTTCCAAAGCCAGTATTGAGGGGCCTTATAACCTCCAGCTAACTTTCAGACCTGATTTTTGCTTGAGGTTGTTTGCAATCTCCCAGTCTTCACAGCAGTGTTACAAAATCTTGTGTAAAATTAAGTATAGCTGGTGTCTGGATGTATATGGTACAAGAAGGAATGTGCTACAAGCCAAACAAGCTGCTTCAAGCAAAACATTCTTTGAAGTGACTCATCTAGGCCCTGAAAGGTAACACCTTCCACCTCAACTGCAGAGAAGGCCAGCACTGCAGAATCAGAAATCCATAGGGAGGAGTTGAATGTGATCCAGCTCCTCCCTCGTTGTGTTTTCATTGGACTATACTAAAACTGGCTCCTCCCAGTTCAACCTAACCCTTACCTTATCCCTAAAAAGAGTTGGATGTGGAGAGAGATGGATGTGATCTGACTCCACCCAATGGGTTTCTGTCTCTGCAGTGAGTACTTGGCAAAGGCATCCCAAAGCCTTTAGAATGTGTAAGTGCCACCCTGTTTATGGTTGAAAGGAAAATGTCTATGAAGCTGCTGAACAAAAAAATAACTTTATCTTTCCTATTTTTTAGTTATAATAGATGTACAAATATGTTTTAAAGCACTTTTTTTGTAATGTATCCTTGTAATTCAAAACAAATTTTCTCCCTCTGTTTTGTCTTTCTATGGTATCTGTTGCTTGGATTGAAAATTGACCATAAATATTTTATTCAACAAAGAAAAAAACTAAACGTGTGCATCGATTTGTTCTGTTCTTGGGGATAATGTTGTATCCAGAAAGTATATGTAAGATATGGTTTAGATGATTTAAAGATTTATTGATGTTAGCAACAATGTTTGAATTTTGAATTACAAGTTTACATTACACAAACATTTTAAAACTTATTTGTACACTCAATATTTAGGTCATATTTTAAGTCATTTCAAAAACTGTGGCTACAGATGCAGTTAGCATGCACTAATTATAGATCATGTTAAAAGTTTCTCCTAGAAACCAGACTCGTGTTGATCAGTACAAGACAGAGTATGAAATATTTTTAGAATCCTGGAAAGCAAATTTTGGTGAATCCCTAGTGCAACTATTTAATAACTACTTGTACACAAAGAACAAGCGTACATGTTCTCTCCCTGACCACAGCTGCTGATACTAATAGTCCTGAGATACCACTGTTGCTCTGTTGTGTGGATGTAGCAATATCTTATTAAAGTTGCAAGTATGTTTACACAAGCTTACACAAGACTTCCAAATTGCTACAATGATGGATTTCCCTGATCTAATACACACACACTGATACACTGAACACATTACAGGCTTCATACTGAATTGAACACTTCTATTAGGTGTATCAAAGTTCTGGGGCAATGAAGAACTAGGTCTGAAAATAAAACTGATTCTTTCAATGGTTCCACTGTCATCGCAGCTTTGTCAACCCCAGATGTTCAGAAGCAGCAGTAAAAGAGTCCTAGCCTGTGCAATTTGAGGGACATTTTAGACCAGATTTTGAAATATTGCCGTCAAGATTTAAAGGAATTCAGCCACAAGAGCATTAGTTTTATCAGGTATTAAGGTTTGATGATCAGTTCTGACATGCCAACATAGAGCTCCATTGCTTAAGATAACACAGGGAGGATTTAAACTCCACTACACAATGCTTTAAATCCCCTGATATTCTTGTGAGTGAATACGAGCAAATCCTCAGCGGCTCTGTTGGATACACATAGACACTACCCAATGAGTAACATTCTGTTTTAGGTGTAGCTGGTTGCTGATTGGATTCTAAAGGGCCACAGCAACCCTATTTGTTTGATTTAGGATTTAAATGGCCAAAGATCGATGGAATGCCTGGAATGTTGTGTTTGCAGGTAGAAAGAGAGTGTTAAGCTCTAATGGACTGACATAGATTATTTTACATCTTATCCTGTGTATAATTACAATTACAGCAATGTACTAAGTCCTAGTGTAAAGCATTTCCAGGTGAGTATAAGTTGTTACTGCAGCAAGGGCAAACAAACTTTTGAAATGTTGGATAAGCAGGTGTCCAAAGTTTTTTTTTGTGTTATGACCCAGACATTCTGTAAGCTTTTGCAATTGTTCCTGCAGCTATGTCATCCCCCAGAACTTCAGCAGCTGCAGTATTAGCAGCTTGGAGCAGTATCTAAACGATCGCAAACCTGAGTGTCTTCTCACCAAACCCCCGAGCAAAGACCTACTTCAGCCCGCTGTCTGTGGCAATGGCTTCACAGAGATTGGAGAGGAGTGCGACTGTGGAACCGTGACGGTAAAATCAAGCTACATTTTTAGTTAAGAGGGACTAACAGTTAAAATAATTTGCTTTGTTAATCATCTCCTGTTTGCTCAAATTTGACCCCTTAAGACAGATTTTCCATTACAAAAGCATTAACTTAATCACAGCAAAAGCAACGTTCTTTATAAAATAGAGTGAATTCATTTGCTATTCCTCCTTAAATGACATAGCACAGTCAGTTTTAGCTAAATTGTTTATGAGTTATGTCCATTTCACTTTAACAGTTATGTTCAGAACTGGTGCTAGTCCCACCTTAAATGCTACAGCAGTAATATTCAGTCCATCTTAAATGATGTAGAACTGACATTCTCTGCCCAGCCACTTCAACCTATATAATGTATCAGTTAAGCTGACTTTAGCACCCTAGCACTCACTCTAGCACCCTAAATGGTTTCACCTTAAATGATAAAGCAGCTCTTGCCAAGTGACCTTCTGCTTCTCTAGATTCTTCCAACAAAGCCACTGGCCTTGTAATAGTAATAGTTATAATCATCAAGTTGTGTAGTAACACACACATACTGTGTTGCTGCTCTACATTATAATTTAAATAAAAAGGCAATTTCAGCTGTGAATTTTTTGAAGGACCAAGTATAAAAATTGTTCCTAATAATATTGCATTAATATAAAGCTAACTTTCACACAATTTTAATTAGTGTATTATTTTATGGCACCTTTGTGTTTAATGTTACTCAACACAGTAATTGTGCCCTACACTTGCAGGGTTTATTAATACTTGAAAAACACACAACTCATTGAGATGAAATCTATATTTACGTTGTGTTCAAAGAGTATTAACTATGTAGTCAACACACAATAGTTTACTGAGGCCTTTACATGTCAAAACTACACTGAGCACACAATTCCCTAAGGGCAGGAGAAAGAGGAAGGAAAGAGGGAGAGGGAGAGAGAGAGAGAGAGAGAGAGAGAGAGAGAGAGAAAACAAAACAACTGAACATACCTCCAACAAGTTCAGGCATATATTCACAGCATATATTTCAGCTGAGAATACTTCAGATATGTAAAGATTTTTTGATCTGTGGAATATACAAACCTCATTTTAAAAAAGATGGGACGCTGTACAAATGTAAATTAAAACAAAAAGCAATGATATGCAAGTCATGAACCCTATAATAAATTGAACAGTCCATATTAACATAATGAACATTTTAAAATGTAAAGCTGAGAAAATATAATGTAAAACATGAATTTTGAATTTGATGAAAACACTTTCCAAAAACGTTGTGCCAAAGATAAAATGGTCCATACAGACTGGTATCAGCTTAAGACATAAAAGCCTTTGTCTTATAGCGTAGCATGTTATCTCATGGGATACGTTAACTGCGCAAGTGAGAGTGTAACAATGATGTGGAGGTGTATATTGGCATTTTAGTGAGAAACATGCTGCCATCAAGGTGACATCTTTTGCTGGGAGGTCCATGGTAATTTCAGCAAGACAATTCCAAGCTTCATTCTGTACATGCTTCTATGCGGTTTTGTAGGCAGAGCATGTGTGTGCTTGACTGGCCTGCCTGAAATCCAGAGTTGTATGTTACATCATGAAGACAATCAGACCATGGTGAATGCAGAATTTAAGCAGTTGAAGTCATGAATTAAGCAAAAATGTCAAAAAAAAACAATTAAGAGTCCTCAGTTACCAAAGGATTAAACCATGTAATTAAAAAAGAAAGCTGATGTTACACTGTAGTATAAATGCTCCCATCCCAACCAGGTTTGTGTGTTACAGTCAAAGTCTAAATTGATCTTTATTTATTAAAATAAAATCCAGTTTTTCTTTTGGGTTTTATTTTTTTCCCCATGTTACAAAAAAGTCCAACATTTCCTGAAACAGATTTTGTAGTAAAAGCGATGGGCTGTTGCTGATTTACATGTATGACAATTTGAAAGGCCACACTGATACATTGGTGGGATAATCATATGGCAAGTTATTGTTGAGACAAAGTATGTAGATAACATCAAATATGTGGCAACAAAAATACATTCCACTCTGGAAACCTGAACCTGCTCAGATTTAGAACATGTTCAGTCTCTGTTCCAGCCACAGTTTAAAAGAATGTTTATTTCAGCATACCATACACTTCAACCCAAAACTCTCAGAAAAGTAGGTACTGTATTTACATTGTGTTTTGCAAAAAGCATAAAGCGAATGTACAGTCAGTGGGACAATAGTGGCTCAGGGTCTTAAAAAAAGGATCATATTTTTTATTTGAAATATAAAATCAATGCTAGTCAATGCAAACACTTAATTTCCATGGTATATGTCATAATTCTGTACTATATTCCTGGAGGGTCTCATTCCTGTGGATGTAAAATGGATATAACTAGAACAACAAAACTAAACCAAAGATAATTCAAGACTTCGATTACTTTTTTCCTGCATGTTGTATGCTAAAAAAACCTTTTCTGATGGTTGCTGATGTGTTTTTTTTGGCAGGAGTGCACTAACACGTGCTGCAATGCTACCACCTGCAGGTTGACCAAGGGCTCCAAGTGTGCAGCTGGAGAGTGCTGTCAGAACTGCAAGGTAAAGTGCAGTAACCTGTAAAGTTTGAATATTTAGAGGCCCCAAAATATCTATGTTTAGACCATAAAACAATAATGAGAATTATGAATATACACCTTTAATATATCATATTAATATGTCATATTGTTTCTTAAACCAGGTATATGTAAATAAGGCCTGAACTTTGAGTAATTTCTTCTTAGGTAAACGACGATGGAATGCTACACAATAAATATAGGCACAGAATTGAGACCAATGTCTTAGAACAAGACAAAAAACCTCAGTGTAGTTGTTTTTCTTGAGCTGTCCAAAGGGTGAATCCCATTCCTTAATTTTATTCCTACCCCTTGTCTTCAAGTGTTATCTTGCATCTTGTTAAGCTACGGTGGTTAAAATCCTCCCTTACAAAATGGGATGAACCTTCAAGGTCATACCCCTAGGCAAAATGGAGGGCCTGGGCTAAGCACTATGACTAAGGGGTCATGCTATGTTCACATCAGTTTTGAACAATCTAGCAAGTATGACTGATCTCATAAATTGGGGAATAAGCTGTGCTAAATATTATAATGTACTTTATATTCAGAATACCATCCAGACTCCAATTCTGCATTAGTAATGTCAGTAGTAGTGAATGACCTAAAGGTCATAAAATAACATACAGTGTAATGTAATTGATCTTGATCTAAATTCCAAGGGAACAGAATTAATCAAGAGTCCATTTCTAACTGGTCTGAAGATCTTTCCCTTTCAACATCAAGTCAGCTTCATAATTCTTCCCTGTTTCACACCTCACAGATCATGGACGCTTCCAAAATATGTCGTGCCAAGCAGGATGTATGTGACCTGGCTGAGTACTGTACAGGACAGTCCAGTGTGTGCCCTGAGGATGTATTTGCTGTGAATGGGCTGCCCTGCAAAAATGGGAATGGCTACTGCTACAATGGCCAGTGCCCACGTAGAGAGGATCAGTGCATCAAAATGTGGGGTGCAGGTAAGTGGATGTTCTGTGGAACATCTCAGGCAACTGACCATTGTGAGTTTTACTGTGAGTGTAAACTGTACCTTATTAATATTTAAGAACGTTCAACTCATGAGAGCTTTTACTATGCCACAGATGCTGTGGTAGGCAGTGACTACTGCTACGAGCAGAACAAAAGGGGAACGTACTACGCCTTCTGCTTACGTCCCACTAATGACCAATATGTTGCATGCCAAGCACAGTGAGTTCAAAATCCATCCATCTATCCACTCATCCACCTACATTATATTACGTACACTGTTTCTCCAGCCTCTAGAGAAAGTGCTGGTACTGAGTTTTTTACAAATTTTAACATTCCCTGTGTGTAAATAACCCACTTGAGGGCATATGTGAAACTCAATAACTACGCACATGCATATCACAAGTGTCTCAAACACTTCATTTACTCTGTAATTTTTTTTCTTTCTTGTTTTGATTCAGTTTGCATGTCAAATATTACCTACATCTGCTCTCTTCTTGAAACATTTTCTCCTGGTATTGTGACTGACCATCAGCAAACTACTCTCATGAGTGAGAAGAACCACTCAAGGAGCAAAGCCACTGTTAGGTTTCGGCCCCAAATACGGCAGTTGTAACTTATTTGATATGATCGGTTAATAGTTTTCTGGAATTTGTTTGTGATTGTATGCATCTCAATTATGGTCACAGAGCTTATCCTACATGAAGAATCACTGGGATACGGCTTTTACCCTATAACTAAAAGCTGCCTGTAAACAATTCTATCTATGTGAAAGTTTTACTGGTTCCTCTTTGCTCTCTTCCATCTTTACCTTCTGGATGTGGCTCAAGAGATCATGAGACAACCACTAAACCATCAACTCCCACAGAGAACCCCGCCACCCCAGATTCTGCCCCCAAACTATCAAAAACACCCTTGAAACCAACCCACAATCTGTCAGGAATACCCCTATGTCAATTTTTTCTGTACTTGCAAATTTCACATTTGAACTCATGAGTAAGACAGGTGATCACGCAAAGTGTTAAAACGAGGGACCTTTTTGCAAAAGCGAGGTAGGCTTTGCGTGTGTGCTTAAGCTTTCTGGGCTTGTGCTTGCATGTGTGTTTTTTTGCTCAGAACATGTTACTGATTCGATGCCATAGTTAAAGTCTTTCAAAATGGTTTATTGAGATATCAATTGCTCACAATATTTATGTTAGATGGGTGGCGCAGCAGGTAGTGTCGCAGTCCAGGGACCTGGAGGTTGTGGGTTTGATTCCCGCTCCGGGTGACTGTCTGTGAGGAGTTGGTGTGTTCTCCCTGTGTCTGCGTGGGTTTCCTCCGGGTGACTGTCTGTGAGGAGTTGGTGTGTTCTCCCCGTGTCTGCGTGGGTTTCCTCCGGGTGCTCCGGTTTCCTCCCACAGTCCAAAAAAACACACGTTGGTAGGTGGATTGGCGACTCAAAAGTGTCCGTAGGTGTGTGTCTGTGTTGCCCTGTGAAGGACTAGCGCCCCCTCCAGGGTGTATTCCCGCCTTGCGCCCAATGATTCCAGGTAGGCTCTGGACCCACCGCGACCCTGAACTGGATAATCGGTTACAGATAATGAATGAATGAATGTTAGATGTAATAGGTGTAGAAGTTTAAAAGCGTTTTTTTTTTTTTTTTTTTGCAACATTTCAATATTCAAACATTCTCCCACAGTTTTGTCATTTTTTGAAACTTGCATAATATTAAAAATGACAATTGACATTTTATTTTAAAAAAAAGTAAAAATTAAGTATTAATACAATATGTTCATGAATGATACATCAAAATCACAATCTTTGAATCATCTAAACCAATACACACATGTACATTTGGATACAACATTACCCCCAAGTACAAAGCAGATTATAAACAAATTATAATTTATTTATTTATTTTAATGAATATTAATTTTTGATACAATGCAACAGTTACCATAAAATGACAAAAGAGAATGAGAATGTCTGAATTTTCAATTACAAATATACCTTACTGCTGGGATAATATTATAAATAAATAAATAAATAAATAAATTCTCCCTCTCCTTACCTCTCAACTTTTTTGCCCTCAGAGATGTCAGGTGTGGAAAGCTTTTCTGTGAAAATGGCCAGTATAATCCAAACTATGGTCGCTTGGTCACTTTTAGCAATTGCAAAGCCACTTTCTACAGTGACCGTGACAATGACTTTGGTCAAGTTGACACCGGTACCAAGTGTGGTGACGAGAAGGTATGATATGCCACAGAAATACAAGATTTATACTTTAAAGTGATCCAACAGAAAGCCTAAATTTGTGTGATGACATTAAATTTAAATTATTAACTGGAGAACCACTCTCTGTCCTCTGTATTCCAGGTGTGCAGTCAGAATCAGTGTGTGAGCTTAGAAGTTGCCTACAAGGCTACAAACTGTTCAGACAAATGCAAAGGACATGGGGTAATAACTTTGAATATTTTCTTTATAGCTTCATTCTCAACTTTATTTATAGAGCACTTTAAAAAACACCAACAGCTGAAACTGATGAAACTATGAAACTACATTGATATAGTACACAGAAAGTTCTCAAAATGATTGTCCTTTGAGATTTATTTATTAAAGAAAATGGTTCTATATTGAAGCATGAACACTAAAAGAGGCTTTTGCATTATTAAAGGGGTCTTCAGATTGATAGAGAACATGCTATAGATGGTTCTACATAGCACCTTCCAGAAATTGGTTCTATATGGCACCAAAAAGGAATCTTCTATTATTGCAATGTCAAGATTGTAACAACAGAAGAACCATCTTTGGTGCCATATCTGGAGAATCCCTTCAGGAGGCCTTGGAGAACCATCATTAAGTTTGTATGTGGTAAAACAGGGGTAAAGCATAGACACCCACCAATCTTCACAGTGAATAGAGCCTCCATTTTGAGGACTTATCAAAAACACACAACTCAAACAAAACCTTTAGCTCTTATTTAGACGTTAAAATACAGGTGAATATATGTGAGCAACCCTGACCTATTTATCCGTGTCAACTGTGTCATTCAGTAGAAGCTTGTGCTGCGTCCCAACAATAGTGCCAATCTCCCTACATGGTGTGCTTCATAGATTACAAAATAGTTCATTACTTAAAAACGAATAGCATATAAAGTGGGCAGCACGGTGGCGCAGCAGGTAGTGTCGCAGTCACACGGCTCCAGGGGCCTGGAGGTTGTGGGTTCAATTCCCGCTCCGGGTGACTGTCTGTGAGGAGTTGGTGTGTTCCCCCCGTGTCCGCGTGGGTTTCCTCTGGGTGCTCCAGTTTCCTCCCACAGTCCAAAAACACATGTTGGTAGGTGGATTGGCGACTCAAAAGTGTCCAGAGGAGTTGGTGGGTGGGTGTGTGTGTGTGTGTGTGTGTGTGTGTGTGTGTGTGAGTAGTAGTGTGGCAGTCACACAGCTCCAGGGACCTGGAAGCTGTAGGTTCAAGTCCCGCTCCGGGTGACTGTCTGTGTGGAGTTTGGTGTGTTCTCCCCGTAGGTTTCCTCCCACAGTCGACTGAAAAGTGTCCATAGGAGTTAGTGAATGTGTGTGTGTTAGTGTGTGCCGCCCTGTGAAGGACAGGTGCCCCCTCCAAGGTGTGTTCCTGCCTTGCGCCCAATGATTCCGGGTAGGCTCTGGCCCCATCACGACCCTGAACTGGATAATTGGTTACTGACAATAGACAATAAATGAATGAGTATATAAAGTAAAAAGTCTACTACACCCTGATAGGGAACTTGTTTGACCAGGACAAGTTAAGCTTATAGCTAAATATTTATGACCTACACATTCTTAAAAATATAGGTGCTACAGAAATGTCTTGGAGCAATGCCATAGAAGAGCCACTTTTGGTTTCATAAAGAAACATTTCTGCTAATAACATTTAAATGGGTAAAGAATCTTAAGTTTGCGTGAATTTGGGTAAAGAATCTTTAAACCTGTAAAAGGTTCTTTACACACACACACCTCGTAAAGAAACATGGCTCTTTATGGAACCAAAAGTGTTCCACTCTCAGCATGCAGGGTCAGTGGGATCAGATTCCTTACCCAGAAAACAAACTGAAGAGAATGGAAAAGAAAATACAAGAGCAGAAAAATGCACCGGAGGCTAACATGCTAAAGGTTAGATTACATGATGAGCTAATTAAGCTAATATGGGTAACAGGGGTTAATGGCATTTTTCTCCTCATAACAAAACACTGTGCAATCCCTTTACCCTCTAATGTGACCAGACAGTCAGTCCCCAAAATAGTGTACAGCCAAATGGGTCCATGTAGCAAAGGTTTTTTTCCTTTATATATATGATCTTTTATTCCCTCCTATTCTCTAGTAGCCCTTGCTGATTGTCAGGCTGCAATTGTAACTAAAAATGTGTTCTTAATGACATGCCTGGTTAAACGTAGGTAGGTAGGTAGGTAAATAAATAAATAAATAAATAAGAATATTACTGTCACTCAAGGATTGACAGGATCCTAAATATTTTATTCCGGAAAATTAAAACTTAGTAGTCTGACTGTAAATACGTTTGCCCTGCAGGTATGTAATCACAGGCTGGAGTGCACTTGTGAACCTGGCTGGCTACCACCTGACTGCGAGCTGAAGGTTGGCAGCGGCTTGTCTAGAGGTCTGTCCTATTTTCTCCAAACCTGCATATATGCCACATTAGGTTTTGGTTCATACAACAGAAATTCATACTCCTAATTAGGCTACATAACTCAAGTAAAGTAGGTCAAAGTCCCATGGACACTACATTTATGGTTTCCACTTTGTGTAATTCCACTACACCACATCTGAACACATCAGTTGCAGATACACTTCATCTGTAGTGCCCTCATAAAACATATACATCCCTTACCAATCCTTGTTGCCAATGACTGACTTGGCTACACACCATGCAAAGTGCCATATAAAATCTTGGCAGTTATCATTGGCAGAATTTCCACAACTTAATGAAGAAAACAAGGGCAATGTTGATCTGAGGAAAAATCTAAACCTTCCACCTTCTGTATCTGTTTCAGATGGAGTTATAGCCATTGTGGTGCTGGTGTGTATCCTATTGGGGGTCAATCTGGTCGGAGTGGGCATCTTTCTTATGAAATGCATGAAGAACCGACCTCGTCGAACTAAGTGAGCACAAACTCATATGCACAGATCCTAGTCTTTCTAACACATATGTTTACAGCACTGCAAGCATCTCAATGACATTCTCATCCAAAATCTTACCAGTGAACAGGTGCAGAATAAAAACCCTATACCAATGAACAGTTCGTATAAAAGCCCCCAGAGAATGAACACTCCTCAGGAGAACTCACCCAAGGTAAGCCTTAACATCTCAAATTCATTATCTGTCAGTCATCGGTTCCTGCCATCTGTCAACAAACTAAGGTTGGAACGTTTTCTATTTATAGACAATACGTCCCAAAGGCCCTCCTCCACCACCTCCTCCTAAGGTCCAGATCCCTCCCAAAACACTACATACAGACTTCAGGGCAGCACAGAAGGTAATTTTAATCCATGAAGTGCATCCATTTTATATCATTAAATCAATATGTGCTAATTAGAAATGGGCCCAGTTCGATATTGGTACTGGGACCAATATTGACATCATTAACTCATCGGTTATTGGAGGAACAGGTGAAATTGAGTATAAATCCCACCTGTAGAAGCACAATCCTATACCTCTGTGATCTAGAATTAATCGTCCAAAACCTAATCATTCAATATCTCTCCATTACTATTTTAGTCTACATGTACATATCTAACGGGCACATTTGATGTTTGTGAACATGGCTATCAATGAGACAAATATCCTTAAACTAACTCCAACTGTCTTACAGGCTCTTAGACCACCTCCACCTCCTCCACCAAAGGCTTGAGTTCTGACCTCTTGTGGGACTGCCGAATAGACTAAACTCTCACTGAAACTACAAGCACTTGATGAGGTTTAAAGGGTTTTATTGTCCCCTAGATGCCAAGACAGCTTGTCCTGTCTATCCAAAACAGACCTGTTACAAACATCACGTCCCAGAAGGCTACAGTTCTGCTCACAAAAGGACTTGAAGAGTAAATGACGAGTTGAACTCAGAGCTGGAACAGGCGCTACTTTGGAAATTATTCAGCCTAATAGCGCCCCATGGAATTTCATCAGTGTCACGGGTCGTAAAAATCACCAACACAAACTTGTTCTCTATACTCAGGGCAAACAAGGCCAGCCATTCTCTATGGTACGACACACCCTACTGGAGCCTTTTTACAGAGTGACTTTATAGAGTGAATGATTTATTTTCTTATTTTCTTACATAAGTGCCATGTGATTGAAAGCCTGTTTTTTCTTTCTTTTTTAAACTGAGCAGAAATATGCAGTTTTTTGGGGTTTTTTTCGACACGGCCTGTAGCTGCCTGATAACTTCACAAGCAATTGCACACTAGCTTTCATTCATTCATTATCTGTAACCGTTTATCCAGTTCAGGGTCGCGGTGGGTCCAGAGCCTACCTGGAATCATTGGGCGCAAGGCGGGAATACACCCTGGAGGGGGCGCCAGTCCTTCACAGGGCAACACACACACACACCTACGGACACTTTTTGAGTCGCCAATCCACCTACCAACGTGTGTTTTTGGACTGTGGGAGGAAACCGGAGCACCCGGAGGAAACCCACGCAGACACAGGGAGAACACCACAGTAGCTTTATATATTTAAATGAAAGAATAACAAAAAAAGAACACACACAAAAACACAACTTAATAGTTTTTTTTTTTTTATGTGTAACCAAAATTCTGCCACTCGTGTCATTTGATGGTAACTGTTGCACTGTATTAAAAATGACAATTGTCATTTAATTAACAACATTAACCTAAAAGTAGTGGAAAATTTATTCATCACTGCCCTGAGTTCCATGAAGGAGAAGAGTGCTGTAAAAGAATGTTGTTGGGTTTTTTTTTTTGCCAATTGTCATTTTTAATCCTATAAAGTTATCATAAAATAACAAAAAAATATGTAGAATGTTTGAACTTTTAATTACAATAATATGTTACACAAAAATGCTTTAAAACCTGGAGGATTTAACTGTGAAAAAAATTAACCAAATATTTTAAAAATAATGACTGGTGAATTTACATATTTTACACATTTCAATTTTTCATAAAAAACTGTTAAAGCAAACAAACCATACATGACCATTTACAAATTCTTCTGTATTCCATTTTATTTCTCTTTTTTCTCAAGTAATACATCTACATAAAATCAAGAATTAAATGGTGGCCTTGCGTTACAAGTGCATGACAAAAGGATTTGTCCATCCATTAAACTTTAATCAAAGCGTATCAGTATTAATAAACTGGTCAAAGTGTGGGATATGTCCAGCCACCTTATCCATTTTCCCCTTCCTTACCTTTTAAAAAAATTTTGCCTAAGCTTTTCCAGTAACACTTTACAAATCAGTAATAACAGTAATAATATGGTAAGAAGGTGTTTATCGTAATACATTGAATGTCAGTTTCCTAGCTGTTGCATAATAACTCCATTGTTTCTGGAGCAGTGTTCATTTATATTATGTTCATTTTTATAAAACGCTATATGCTTTTGAAAGAACTAGGTAAAGTACATGGAAGTACAGGTCCATGTACTGAATTATTATTATTTAGCAACACTTAGGAAATTAACATTTAATTTATAAAGGAAAAAACTTTTACCACACAGAACAAAATGTTTCATACCATAGCATATTCTTACCATGCTATTACTCACATCGTACCGACTTGTAAAAAGCTACTTTTTCATTGCACATATAATGAAAGTGTGCCACCCACTGTGACAGAGTAGGACAGATCCAATACAGTCATTCACAAAGAAGCAAACACTCCTGCAAAATAAGGACAGATATCAGGGATCCCTTCAAGCACTCAGCCCTTAAACAAAATTTGTGGCCTGGGCGGAAGTCCACACTTGGTGGCCCTGCTTAAGAGTTCACTAACACAGCATATTTCTGAGTTCATTAAAAGTATATAGGAACTTGTTAAAACCATGAGTTTAAAGGTGGGCATCATATTTCTGTGAGATACATTTCTAAGGTTTTTTGTCCTGATATTTAAAAAAAAAACAAAAAAAAACTCAATACTGCTTCAGTGTTGTCTAAACTGTAGGTTTAGTGGTTAACTGTGGGTTTAGAGAGACAATTGGACACTGACCTTAAAGCACACATGTAAACAAAACTGCAAGTGTGAACTTTGGAAGAAAGCCTGTGATGTTCGAGTCTGAGATGTTAGAGCAGGGCACAGTTTGGCGACCTCCATGATATGGGAAGTCACTAAACTGTGCACTGCTGCAGTCACCTAGGACTAGATCTGGGCAAGGTTACCCTTACAAAACAAACTCAATCCTATAAGGAAACAGTGTCCGGTATATGTTTCGACTCTGTAGCAAAACACCTGATTGTCACCAATTAGTCTTACCTTCTTTATTAAGAAAAAAAATAAATATATAGTAATTAATAAATAATCATGGGTCAGCAAAACGTCCAAGATTGTCTAGCCCTGAATCTTTTAGATCCACCTAGGTTTCCCTTAGTTCGCCTGTCCAGTAAGAAGAGAACTAGGAAGTTTCCTACTGGACAGTCCCAAACTGAGAATTCATGCTCTGTATAATAACCCCCAGGGTTAAAGAATGTAGGGGATCAAGCATGTCTCACAAAGCAGCTAATTTTAATCTTAGTTTAATCGAACCGCAGAATTTGTCTTAGATTTACATCAATATGGTAATGTATACAGCATGTCCAGCCTGCTCCAGGGCCATTTATTGGTCTGGATTCTGGATCATAAACAGTTTTTAAACCCATGAGGCATAGCTTTCTAGTTCCCTGGTATGAGCTGTTGTGACATTTGTTGTTTCAGTGACTTGAGGAAAAAAAAAAATCAAACTACACACCAGGAATGTAAAGTATTACTTTTGACAATTATAAGGGCCTTGAATCATGTCTAATTTGTATGATGTATTTTATTCACTTTGAAAAGTTTTTGTCCAAAGAAAAACATTTATCACCGTTTTTGTAGACTTTTAGATTACTACAACATTTGAACACAGCAGATGTCCTTCACATTGTGTAAAAATAGCATGATGAAAGGACCAATAGAATTGCTCCAAAATTACTTGGGGTGGGGGGGGGGGTGTTTTTATTGACTTTCATTGAAATTTAAGTTTTTGAATTTTCTTTTCCTGTAAAACTTTTGGAAATACATGTCTTTTCTGGACATTGATGAAGTCATGGTTGCATTTCTAAATTTTCTGAGACTCAAATTGCTTTTGTGAAATTGACCCCTGCTACCATGTCCTGACCCTAATCACCTGTTGTAAAGCACTGGACATAAGGAAAGTGATAAGAAAATTAAGGGAAGTTAAAGGAGGGTCAAATTCCCTTTCTGCGTAATAAAATGTGAATTTTCATGGACTAGAGAAGTAAAGAATTTTAAATGAGCACCCTTGAACATGGTCTGCAATTTGAGGACTGGGCCAATAACTCTCAACTGTGAAACATTCACACTCATTCTAAACTGACCCTAAAAGTAGGCCTCACAACAGTAAGAAACAGTACTACCACCACTGTTATTCAAAAACAGCATTTCAAAAATTCTACAATAAAAATGCTTAGCGGCTTGTTTTATTCTCTTCTTAAACACCATAAAATTCAGAGGAAGCTTGTGAACACCATTAGCTTTCATTTATGCTACTTGCCCATTCATCACTTTGGTCACTATAATTAGCCTCATTATCACAGTCAATCATCATTTAAATGCACCACCCCTAAAAAAAAAAAAAAAAAAAACAGATTTCCAAACACAGATAAGTCTTAATGCTATTTCCCTTTGTACTCAGGAGAGATGGTTCGGCTCTCCAACAGAGGGAGCCACAACTTCATCATTCAACCAAGAGCAAGCAAATACATTTAGTGTTCCAGACCCAAAGAGCAAAATTCACTTTGTGACACCTACACCAGGATCAACTTTCTTTCATTATGTACTGCACTTGATAAAATACAGCATCTCAGAGGACTGATGATTGGAAAATGTATGAGCATGGGGTTCAGATATAACACTGCATCCCCCCCGTCTTAGTTTTAATATTTGGTACAGTCCATTCCCTACATGATTATACAGGTAGCCTACAACAGCTGTATGAATTCAAGTACATTTGGGTATGAACAATGCACCCAAACCTCGTCATAGACCAGGTCTTCATTATACAATATAAAACTCATCCCTTCCTCTCAAACTTTGGTTCAGGATTGTTTTTCCGAGCCAAGTCGGAGTTCATCGACTTTCAGCTGCCGCCAGTGCTTAAATTAGACATATGTAATTCACACAGTCACTGACTAAAGTGCTGGAGAGATCCAGCAGGATCCGAGTGTACGTTGCAATATCAAACGTCTTCCATCCCTTCGTAAATGATAACGGAGTTTAAAACATCTAAGAATTAATATGTCATGTGCAGTCTTTGCTGTAAAGCGTCATACTGTTTTCCTGTTATAGTCCATGTCTGTTTATGACCTCATAACATAAAACCTCCAGCAAAGTTTTAAAGTCATAACCCAACAAAGCTGTAAATGCCACTTGTTATGGCTCCTTTGTCTGGTCACAAAGCAACACATGCGAGCGTTGTGCAAACTAGCACAGAAAAGCAGCTGCAGTTAACGCTGGCGATCCTTCAGTGTTAAAATATATCGTTTTTCACTAAAGCTCTGAAAGTATGAAAGTTATGAATTCTTCTCAGTGATGTCTAACATGGTTCCCTTTAGCTTCTGCTCTGTAAATGCCTTACAAATGTACAACTGATCACGCACATCAGTATTTGGAATCTGGACGTAGTTGTGTCCAAGCACCGCAAGATGTAGGACATAACCTATTGGCCCTTTAGTTTTCTTGTGGGTGACTCACATTTGACACATCACGAACGCTTTGCCTCTGTGGAATGGGGGGTGATCTGGAGTGTTTCTTAAAAATTTGTTCATGTTTTAAAACACTGCTAGCAAATACATCTAATACATTTCTTTTTTTAATAAATAAAATCTCTCGTGGTAATACATTGTCTCTCTCTCTTTTCTCTGGACTGTCTCTCTCCACATGTCCTGGGCCCTCCCCTGCTCTTGGGGGCAGACGAGGGTTCTGTCTCTAGAGGACATGAGAGAGCATATATATGTGTGTGTGTGAGAGAGAGAGAGAGAGAGAGAGAGAGAGAGAGCAAATACTGCGATGGAGTGATGTGAGGGTCAGGAATGGTCCCCTTGTTATGCCTTCCCAGTCTCTGTGCCATTCTTTTCATTGACTGTCGTTCCGGGTGGTTGTTGGCCGTCCTTCCGCGGGGGCATCCTCTCATTAATCCTGTCCAGGCCTCTCGCCTCCTCAAAGTTTCTTATCTTCCTCGTGGGGGAGAAGCCTTGGATGGCTGCCGGAGAAGATGGGATAATGGGAAGTAGGGAAGAAGGGATGGAGCCAGGGGAAAATATGAGGAAAAAGTTTAGAAGAACTGGACTGGGATCAGACATCAGCAATCTTTGTAAAGCAGTGCCCTCTAGATTATAGATGTGAAAAAATGTGGCTTCCTAAGAACTACAAGCACCTTTTGAAAATCCCTGATTTCTTTGTACTTTTATTTAAAAGGGAATTACTGGCTTTCAAGAAGACATGGTTTTCAAGACAGTAGCAAAAATCAATAAAAATCTATGTATGAAAACATTACAGCAGGCTTTGTATATTTTGTGTGGAATGCGAGAATATATCTTAAAAACCTTTAATCGCAACACGTAACCAATATATTCAGGTGAACATTTCTGAAAAACACACAGACACCACAACAGACTCATCTGCTTCAGAAATTAGCTTACCAAAAGAGAGAGAGAGAGAAAGTGTGCCGCAGAAAAAACAGAATTTCAGAGTTAATATTGCATACTAGCAGCAGCAAAAGATATTTAATTGCAGCAGAACACAAAAAACAACACACTCAAGAAACAAAGTAAGGAAGGAATACAATGTTTGTAAGGCTTCACAAGCCATTAGCTGGCAATACATTTCTAGGTTATTGCTACATTATTACTAGGATGACTTTTCCAGAACATTATTATTATTATTATTATTATTATATTATTATTATTTACCATAAAACATTGTGTTGATATTTATGGCCTTCATTTTTATTAAACCACGCACTGATAACTGACTTATGATGTGTCAATATGATGCTGCATATTACTACTTAATTAAGCAGTAAAGAGTATGAATTATATTTTTAATGCTCTTTGACTTTTGGATGCAACTGATCGATAACTGTAATCAAATGGATTAAAATTGCACATATTGAATTGTATTCTTCTTATTTGAGATAGCTCTAATTCAGCAGAAAACAAAAACAAAATGACTTGCAAAATGACTGGAATCACCCAGAGCATCCCATATTAAATAAATACATAAATATATAAATAAACCTGATTCAAACTCAGTGTTGTAGGCTGCAGCTTTTGGACTAAGATTGTGGTACAGTTTTTGAAAAGCAAACAATATTTTCTTAATTATGACTTAAGAATAAAACACAACACATGCAACACAATACACTAAAAACACAAGATTTCCACAGCACTCACATACACGAAAACCACAAAACATGCCCAGACAGAAAAGGACATTCTTGCACAAAGAGTTTTTTTTTTCTTTTCTTTACTCATAATTCTAAAAACATGCTGGACTATGGCCAAAGAAAATTTGTTACAGTTCAAAGAGCAAACACAACTGGCCCATTCATTCCTTGGTGGAAGGGAAAAGGCAAGAAAGGCTGCTCTCTGTTCCTCAGTGGTGCGTAAACCGGGTCGTTGACTCGGAAGCGTCTTGCTGTGTGGCACACTTAACACCCCAAGAGTACGTGGGTGTGCGTAAAGTAAGTGTTTGTTTGCACTTCACCACATTACAGTAGTCAGAGTATACGAGAGAGAGAGGTTGGAATTGAAAAGAAGGCTGCCTCTGGAGGTGTGTTGAAAGTAACAAGATTAGAATCTGAAAATACCCAGCGCTGAGAAGACCTGAATCCTCGACCAATCAAAAGCAAGACCCAGGAATTAGCCAGCTCTAGCAGAGGGCCTGGGACTAGCAGGCAGAGTTGGCGGGACAGTGCACTGGTCTTCTGTAACAGTTTATGAATACTCATTTCCTTTCCTGATACTAAGAGGTTTTAAGGCCAGGCATTTTTGTCTTATTTTAAGAAATTATATTATGTTGTAGTCAAAAATATTAATTTAGATTTGGGGGTTTTAACTTTCTAGCTGTGTTTCAGCTTAGGAGCTGACTGGGCTTCTGTAACCAATGGAAGACCTATTACTTTTCTTTTATCATTACTGAAGTGTCTGAAGGGTCTTGCCCCAGCAATTCCTTGACTAAGAAACCCTCTGCCATACATTTTTTGATAAAATTAGATAAAAGATGAGATTAATAGTTATTCTTCAAAATCTTTTGAATCCCTTAAAATTTTCTCTTAAGAAAAATTCTAAGAACAATTTGTATTCTTCAATAATGTACGTTCTTAATTATATTCATAGGGCGGCATGGTGGTGCAGCAGGTAGTGTCGCTATCACACAGCTCCAGAGTCCCACTCCGTGACTGTCTGTGAGGAATTTGATGTGTTCTCCCTGTGTCCACATGGGTTTCCTCCAGGTGCTCCAGTTTCCTCCCATGGTCCAAAAAACACACGTTGGTAGGTGGATTGGCGACTCAAAAGTGTCCATAGGTGTGAGTGAATGTTGCCCTGTGAAGGACTGGCGCCCCCTCCAGGGTGTGTTCCCGCCTTGCGTCAGTGATTCTAGGTGGGCTCCAGACCCAAAAATTTAGATGAATTGCTGTCAATGTCGAACTTAACACAATTAAAAATGGAGACTTTTAGTTTGTACATAAGGAAAATAATGGCAAACAAATCTTTGTGTGTTTTTTCCCCTGTTGGCTATTTTTGTACACTTTATTCATTTTGCTGTCCGCTGTACAGATTTAACTGGATTCTAGTAATAATGGTGGATTCTATTTTAAAAATGTGGCTCACAGCATATATAAACTGTAAAATGCAGCATGAAATGCTTCATTACAAACTGCCTGAATGAAGAGTTTCTTAAGAAAATAACTAAGACTATCGCAAAACAATATTTGAGAACTTCAGATTATTTGGAGAACTGCATTTATGAACTTTGTAGTGCTTATTTTAAGATCTTTCGTAAGTTTGTTCTTAGGGAAGCTTTTGTGAATTCAGCCCAATTTTTCTTTTTTTTTTTTTTCATGTGCCGGAACATAATAATCAGGCAATTTATGGCTTAATTTTACCGAAAGGTAGATAAACAAAACAAATCAAATACAGACTTGCTACAACACCACATGCTATTAACTTGTGTGCAAGAGTCACTTTCTGAGTCTAAGTTACAGTGTTAAGACATGAACAAGGATACAACAGCACAAAGAAAGGGAAAGAAACAAGGTATCAACACATGAGGAAAGGAAGAACACATTGGATATAGAGGAGGGAATAAGTTGACAAAAACACACTGCAGATGCCACAGGTGACTAGCATACCTTTGCCCTCCTTTGCTAAGACTGTGGCTGCATTAAGAAGAAGCCCAAAATGAAGAGGAGAAAGAGAAAGATGTCAGTGATTACTCTCTGCATTTTCACAAGCAAACCAAGACAAAGCAGATCAAAAAGATACAGACTGATTTCAGGGGGGTAGGGGAAGGAAAAAAAAAAAAAAAACTGTCAGAAAGAAGGAAATGGAATCTGTCAAATCTGGTGCAAGTACAGAAAGTACACAGATGAGGCAGAGGCGTAGGTGATTAGCTCTAGTTATCAGTTAGTCTTACTTCATTCCTTATATAAAAGTTTGGCACTGGACTGGGTTTTTCAAAAAAATCCACACACATCAATCTCTTCAAATCATCATATCAAAAACTGTTAGTCAACCATTGCTCTTTGCTAAAAATAGCTGTTGCTAATGTTTAATAATTGTTGTTAGGGACCAAGGCTGTTTATAATGTGGAACTCCTCAGTGGACTGCTGCTTCCCCGCACCCAAGAAAAACCCCTGCCAATCTGTGTTTGTGCAAGTATCAGAATGCTGCCTAATTACTGGTTTATTCCTGTATGAAACTCCTTTAAATACCACATCAGCTGGGTCTCTGAAGGCCAACAGCCTCCATGCGGGGCATGAACATAAAAAGATCACAGTGAGGGACTGCAATCTACTGCTGATTCCACAGACTGTCAGCTACTGACAACCTTGCACCCTCCTTCTCCATAGTCTTTCTGTCTCTCATTTGTCTTATTGTGTGATATTCACTGGTATTCTTGGTATAAAAAAATTAATGAGTGCATTTTTGTTTGAGGTATGGCTATAGGAATACGCTCTGAGGGTTAAAAATTATAGTCTGATGATTCTTTTCATTTTAAAAGAAGTTCTTCACACATTTTGTTCACAACCGTTTTCTACTCTAAAACATTAAAGGATACTTTTGGGAAGTATTTCAATGACCAGGATTTTCATGATCCTCAGGCTAGTGAATATTTTTCTGGACCCTAGTTTGTGTTGAATTGTGTTCAAACTATCCATAACACCATGGTAAAAAAGTTTGTTTAAATTTCCATTTAAAACAAATTTACATTTTAAAAATTCAACCTTGATTTCTAAATGTGAAATATGAAATATTTTAATGAAAAATATTAATATTAATTAATTATGGTTGCACACTGCTTGCAGGGCACAACATATTTCTCATTTTCATTTTAAATGAAGTTTAACCTTGATTTCTATATTTATTTTATTTTTTTTTTTTCTTTGACATCTGTGACATAACTTTAACCTTGATTTCCATAAATTAACACGATGACTGTGTAAAGTGTACATCCTGTAACAGACGTTTTCTGGGAGTTAACAGTATATTCTTATCAAAAACCTAATTCTAGGCATCAGTTTTCCTCTTATAACTTTGAAGAAAAGAGTTCAGAGTGTCGCTTCATTGCTGAGCAGTTACATGACTGGCCACGTTGGAAAGAAATGGCTGGGGATTGGACCAAAGAGAATTTAGCCCCAGGTCAGATCTATTTGAAGACCTGCATTATGGCACAGACACGGTCACTACTTTCCTCTCATTTCTCTCCTAGTGTAGCCACTTTCCCTTCAGATTCTCTCACTTCCCCTGTTGCTGATCTTTAGTGACCTTTCTTTTGGTTCTGGATGCCTCAGCGAGCACTCTGTCCACTCAGAGTGAGCTGTTCCCATAATGCATCACTCTCAGCAGGCAGCCATTGATTGGTTCTATTTGATGGTCAAATTCATATAAACCATTCACACACTGTATGAAACTCATTTCTGAGGCAAATGTAAAGATGTAAGTGTCTTTCTTCAGACAAATGAACTTGGATTACCAGTTGTGTAACACTGATTATCTGGCTTTAGTGTTTTAAAGAATTAAGCACAAAATCATAGGCATCTACTGTGGGCAGTCGTTAATGGCAAGGGTACAACATGGTGAGTTTTCCCATTTTAGGAAATTATGCTGACATTGTTATTTGTACCCACCTGGGTAGCTGGGCACATATTTGCAGTCTAAATATATTTACACCTTGCATGAATAAATGGAGCTTGATGTATGATGCTTTTTGTCGGGTTCTAGAGTTTGGGTTTTAAGGATATTTACTAGATAATAATGGCTAGATTACTTGATTAACTTTATAATCAACTGTGACAGCACTGTTTCATAGTTTAGACATCCACACTAAACTCTTCTATGAGTGGGTGTGTTCAAACTTTTGACAGGTCCTGTACAACCAGAGATTTAGTGGGCAGGCAAAGAGCTGCCATTGCTGATGCCAAGAGGACAGGGCTATAAATACCCCTCACTTTTTTTCCCTTTTTTTCAGTGGTGTGAAAACACTGCATCGCACCCAAACAGAAATCTGTACACTGAGCATTTCAACAGGACCAGAACTCAGGGAAAAATAATCTAGTGGAATCCTTTGAGACAGAGTGGACGATGTTTATATGAACATTCACAGCAATAAAGATGTTCTCAACAGAAGCATAGTCTACGGATTGTTTTCCTGTTTGTAAACAAAGGATGTGCACTGGTCCTGGGAGACTAGTTCACAAAACAGGATTTCCAGTCAGTTAGCAAGATAATATAAGCTGAAACGGTAGGATTGTCCTATAGGGTTGACCACTCTTTTCCTTTTGGACACACTTGACTTTGTTTGCTTATTGCTTGTAAGCAATATACTGTAGTTCCAGAGGGAATACCACAAAGCCAGATAACTGTAGCCTAAATCTGAGGATTGATGAATAACATATGGCTCTTTAAATATATAGGGCAAGTTTGATTTTGTGATCGAGTTATCATGCTAAAATGAGTAATCCTGCTTTGGGAAAAACCCAAACAGTGTGTAAACCTCATGTTGATTCACTATTGGTCAGCAAACAAACAGGATATCCAAATTAGCCTGCCCTTTAAGGAGCTTAAAAGTTTTATAGAGATTAAGTTTCAAATCATGAAACATAATCATTATTGTAAATATAGTCTATCTGCTGTATCTGTAGTGTCTGACCAGGATGGTAGGAAGCTTTCAAATTCAGTGGTCACTGAGGAAACAAACCCACTAGAACCAAGCAAATACATACACCTTCTCAGTTTTGGATTTCAGGCAGGAATCTATTTTTTGTGGTTATTCTCAAGATATTTTCCCTCAAATCTGACAAGGTTCTATCAATCACTGCTGTACTGGCATTTGATAATAAGCTTTTGTGACAACGAGTTTTCAGAAATATACATGTGAACAAGATTGGGTTTAGGTAATATAAGGGTTTACGCTAAACAAGGGTTAAACGTGATCTAGATCTCAGTTTGGGATGAATGAACACAACCAAACACACAGTCTTATCAGGAAACACTCACCAGGGAACACACACTTACCATTCTGTAAAGTTTGCTTGCCGCCGGACAGCACTCCCAGAGGTAGCGTCCCAGTTGGAGTCAGTCCTTTAAGGGTTAGAACACTCTCGCTTTCCTCCCTGAAATAAAACAATGAATAAATAAATACATTAATAAAATAAAAAAAAAATGCTAAAAGCCCTCATTAGTGTGGGTTCAAAGAACCCAATCAATACACACAATAAATTAGCAACAAGGGGGGAAATGGGGGGTGGATCTAAATGATCATTTGAAATTTGTAGTCCTGCACATCTGAATATTGCTATCGAAAAGCAGAGACAAAAGGTTTTGCAGCGGGTTGAAGCTCCCTCGCTCTCTCTCAATAATGTCTAATGCAATTAATTATACAGCTATTTCCACTTATGACTCACTGATGCCGGCTCATTATTCCTAATGGAGGAGGGCGAGGGAGTGTGTGCCCGCGCACACACACACACACACACATACACGTGAGTGTGTGTACATTTTCAAACAAAACTTCATTGTGCCAGAGAGCTTTTATAAACACTAAAATCTATTTTCAACTCTGTGTCCCATTTTGGTAATGAGGCCCCTCTTGCAGGCCAGCTGAGTGAGAATGAATGATTTCCAGACGCCTGAAACATGGGGCTTGTCCCCAGACCCTATGGGATGCGATTTCCTAGACAACTGCTGCAAATGAGCCCTAGAATTTGGAAACTGTTTCAGATCTCAGCTGTGCCATGTACCACGTCCTGCACCTGTGTCAAGGTTGGGTTTACACTTGTGACTCAGATCCCTTAACCCAGACTAGGCATGAGACGATCAGTATTTGGAGGCGGTCCCAAACTCGATAATGTTTTAAGCAAGATTTCCCATTCAGATTCCAAATCTAATGCAGATGCTGAATCAGAATCCAAATTCAATTCCAGTTCAGGCCAGGGAAGTACTGTGAGAGTCTAAAGAATCCCAAGCAAACACACCAAGGATTAGATTGGTTTATGTGTTTCAACACTGCCCATGAGGAATAAATATTGTGTTATTGGCCAAACACTATGCCCTTTACACAAAGCTGAGTCTGAAGCGCCTAAATTTTCCATTCCACCTTAAACAGAACACACTGCACCAGAATGCAACTGATGTACCTTTTATGGTGAAATAGAAAAATAAATAAATAAATACATACATACATTTTACAACCAAAAAATTCTGATTTGTTTATGTTTACACAAGAAGCAAAAATCTGAAACAGGGGAGTTTACCACAGATTGAATCTGGCTCAAAAATGATCTGTTATTCATCATTGGCCAAGTAAAAGCAATGTAGTCCATATGCTGATTTTTACATTCATGCCAGAACAAACCTAATTTCTATCAATTTGTTTTGTGGTTTTCAAAAAAATCTGCTTACATATTTCCTGAATGACTTATTACATACTTCTTTAAGTGAATTATGCACAGGGTGAGTCAAAAGGACAACCTTTTATCCCAGCAAGTAATGGCAGAGGATGCCTATCTTTTAGGCTATGTCCTGAACATGGCCGCCAAATTGAAAGCTGCCGTATTGAATCAATGGCAAGTTTTTCCCCCCCAATGTGAAGGTAGTCATGTAGCATATCAAACAAAAGGGCGTCCAGTGACTTTTGACTCACTCTGTAAGTACAACAAGCATTTTAAATAGACAACAAAAAACATAGATGTTTTAAAATGACAACTACCTGCCTTATAAGTAACAATTCTTCAAGATGATCTCTGTCCAAATGGAAGAATGTTAATTCTTACATTAGAAACCAAAAAAATAGACCAACCTGAGCACTGAGAAAACTCTAGCCATCTTCCCAATGGCACGGATCTTACTCCTAATTACTTCCTTGCGTGCTGCTGGTGCTCCACCTGCACAAAAACAATTCATTTAGATTTTAGTCTCTGCTTCTCAGTCAGCTTATAATACAGTAAACACAGTGCAGTCATTCGTTAATTTATCAGCAGTGTTCACTAATGTGGATTCACTGGGCACCAGGCAGGAACACACCCTGGATGGTGCACCAGTCCATCACAGAGCATCTCGCACACAAAATCTAAGGACGCATTTGAGTAGCCAATCCACATACCCGCAGAAGCACCAGGAGGAAAACCACACAGACACAGGGAGAACTCCTCACAGATAGTCAAGAGACCGAGCTTTTACTCTCATCCACAGAACTCTCTGAAAAACTGTCACAGTAGTGGTACCCTCGATTAAATTACATATTCACTACTTTTACTTGGGGTACATTATTGTACCATGTTCTATAATAATTGTACATATTTAAGTTGCATTAATTTAATATGCTTCATTTTAATCAGCTGGATTGACATGTTATTATTTTTTCACACAGTTCCATAACGAAAGGTTACAAATATTCACTTCTCTTCACCTCACTTCTTGGAGAAGAGAATGTAATGTACCTTTAGGGAACACACATTTTCTCAGCTTCTCTTCTCGAAAGGCTTTCGAAATGCTATATTTTGGAACAGTGCTGTGAGTATTTGATGGTACTATCTGTTTAATGATTAGTTCTGGCACACCAACTCATCCCATTCCAAAGGTTAGATGGTGCTCCAACACTGAAAAGAACCCAGCTCCAGTGCTCAGAACCCAGTGCTGGGGGGGATTTACACCTCTCTAGCTAGTACTAAGAATTATGCTTGATGATCTTAAGTTTGTGTGCAGCTGCTCTACAGCTTCCTATTTTGTTTCAGGCTTTTGTAGGTCTCACATATATGCAGTCATCATAAGAGATATCTAAAAATGGTTGAACATATAGTTCTGCATTATTAGAACATCATGTCCCCTACAGTGTGCTATTAATATGTGCACATTTACATGCATGAGAATTATAATCAGTCTGGAGGGCTCTATAATCTATGTCCACTGTGGTGTGCAGTGGGCGGTTTAGAGATTGCTGTCATGGCCCTGTGTGTGTGTGTATGCGTGTGTGTTAGTGATGCAGTGAAAGACTGTGGTCCTCCAGGGAAAAAGAGGAACTGAAGCAGCATTAATGGCAGACCGACATCTGTACTGATGTGCTGTCTTCTTTCTTAATGAGACACACTCCACACATTCATATGTTTTTCTTGAAGCTTGTAATAAAGAATATTCTGAAATCTGTCATATTAAACCTACAGTTCATCTGCAGAATGTTTGGACAACATTTGCTATATTGACCTAGATATCCAATGAAAAAAAATAAATTTACCAACATTTCTCAGCCCCTCTCAGGAGGTTAATGTAGCATTAGGAGCCCCAAGGACTCCTACTGGTCTACAGACTGTGTGTGTGTGTGTGTGTGTGTGTGTGTGTGTGTGGTGATGCTTGCTATGTGCGAGTTGAAATTTTTTGAAATGTCTACTGCTAGTGACAGAATATGCATCATGCGTCTACCTGCAATAGACAGTTCTGACATAGGAATCAACTGTGTCTCACACACACGCAAGCGCATTCATCTGGATATAAAAAGTAAACACTAATCCAATGATGCTATGACACTAATGAATCATAATCCTTGTATAGCATACTTAGGCAATGCACAAATGTGTAAATGCATACATACAAACGTGAATCAATTTAATTCAAGTGTACACTCCTCAGACATTTTAAAACATCATTCTTGATGCTGCTACAAATGTGGTGTTTTATTGTTTATTGTTTTTTTTTTCCTTTTATTAAGGCACAACTCAAAATACTAAACAATAATTGACAAAGAAATAGGAAGGGGAGAAATATAATCAGAAACAGTCAGAAAGAAGGACAGCACAAAAAAAGCAAGAAAGAAGGGGGTAAATAACAACATAAATATTTAAATATAGAAGAGAAAACAGAGGGACAAAAGGAAATAAAGGACAGATTTGAGAAAAAAAAATCAAAACTGAAGAACAACGTTTAAAGGTGAAATAATGTCAGTTAAAGAAGTGTGATTGAGAGTCTAGTACCTTCACACAAGTCATCTCCCTCAGACATGAGCTCGTCGTCGGAGCAAATGTTGAGCACATTCACCAGCATCTCCGTCACTGTGAACACACCAGATAATAGACATTTATGTTTATTTACCTTTTAGATACGTGCATGGCTGCTTTTCTCTATTATACATTCATTCATTATCTGTAACCGCTTATCCAGATCAGGGTCGCGGTGGGTCCGGAGCGCATATATAATTATACAGAAAGTTCTACCTCAATATTATTATATTGTTTTGCTTTTCCAATTTTTTTTAACGTTAATAGCAATTTGTGGAATCAATCAGTCTAAATGGGCAACATTTTGTGGGGAGAAATAAAAACGGGTTTGTTTTTTCTCCCTTTTGAAAATTGCAGGTATTAGCAGGTAATAAGGTTTTACACTAGGTACTAGAATACAGCTGCAAGGATTTAATTGCAGACACAAACGCTAGTGAGGTCAAATGCTGATTAGTTCTGGATCACAACTCATGATAATGGATCACTCCACACCACAGAAAACAGTTCCACAGTTCTACAGCTCAAACTTGGAGGGCTTTATATTAATCTTGGCTTTGGGCATTGTGAACGTCAACTAGTGTGGCTGCTCCAGAAAGCCTGTTCCATTGATCAGTGATATTCTACAGAGATTATACATTATACAACTGATTGCCTGTGTGAATAATTGATGCACATTACTTTTTTGACATAATGTACGGCAACTAATTTTTCAGCACAGAAAAGTTAGCAAAACGCCTCACAATTGGTGGGGGGGGGGGGTTGGTTTAACAATCAAAAGATTAATCTAATGAAATTAGACCACCACAAAAAAAAAAAAAGTTGATCCTGTTCTAGCAAAACATTCCAGTGTTCTACAATCCATCCCAAACAACTCAGTGACACTATCTGGACAAAGCTAGTGATGCACAATACGTCTTTGGCCTATATATTATTTGTCAATATTTGTGGCTTTTCTAATGATATCATCATCGGTCTGATATTGAAATTTTAGCCAATATTACAATTGATCGCTTAGCTCACACACACACACACACACACACACACACACACACACACACACACACACACACACACACACACACTGAGGTTAAATGACAGAAAAAGTGCTCTCAACCACCACAGTGCAGGAGCCCTTCTTACATAAAACATGTGAAAACAGAAATGAATGATTCAGCATCTGAATTTATATGATAAGCCTACATCCTGAGCTATTTCGAAGACACAACAGATGTATCCTGCAGGGCCCTAAATTACCCACAATTCTCTGCACACAAACAGCGTGTTGGAGAAAATAAACAAGACATGGCGAAAAACTGAGCTTCCGAAGTTTCAGGAGCAGAGTGAAATATTTGAAGTGTATTTGAAGCTTATTGCCATATTACAGTATTAACGTATATATTTTATTTAGTAGTATTGCATTTTCAATCCCATCCCAAATTTAAATGATTAAAGCTGAATTTTAAGGTTAAAGTATGAGTAATAAGATTTTTAAAATAGTACTAGCTAGCAGGATAATATTAATAAGCAAATTCAATCTATTTTTTAACTTAGTAGTGTTAGTGCTTCAAGGCAGATAAAATGAAAAACTTCAGAAATGCACAAACATTTAAGAAAATATTTGTGATGTCATCCGTGGGCGTGTAAAGCTAAGGCAATCCCAGAAAGAGCTCACAGCCTCAAATAAAGAGTTAATGTGCAATGGAACTTGATGTGGTCATTTACAGCATGTTATATAAAGAATAATAGGAAATGTGCTCAATTTGTGTATTTCTGGGGCTGTGTTCAGCTCAACATGAGGCACATTGGTTACTTTTCTCTGCTGTTCACAAACTCAGTGTGATGCTCAGAACTTTACAAGTGTGTCATATCTCACTCTGATCCAAATCCACTATAAACAAAGTATAAACAAAAGACCTTGTCATGACTCTGTCCATTTATTTATGGCTCTGGCCCCAAATTAAGCCACAGCGATGTTGGAACCAAGAAATCCTGCAACACTCCTTGCTCAGGACTTAGGTGCCCAGGCCCAAGGTTTGAAGAATCAGAAATGGAACCGGTCAAAGAACCAGAGATAGATTTTATGTATACATCACCTCATGCACATATTGGCCCTGTACTTAGTAAGCAATATGGCCTCCTTCTCTGTGCTCATATTGATCATATAACCATCACTGTGAATCATAAAGCAGTTCATAATAGAGCACTTGTGGAAATACATGACCCAGTGAAGCCTTATGCTCCCTCCTGCATTTTACATCTAGGCTTTCTCGCTGTAGAACAGCCCTCCAAACTTAATTCCATGGATTTTCCTTTTTCCAGACCTTTTTCTTGGAGAGCACCTTGACTGTGAAACACAGTTCCTGACACTACTGAGCATGCTCCTAACTTTGATAATTTTGAAAAGTCACTGAAAAATAGGTTTTAATATCAATTTTTACATTTAAATACTAATTAACACTAATTCAACTGTAACTAAATATTAATACATTACAATCAATATAATTAAATAACTGAACATATTTTTATTAAAATTTAAATGTAATGTTTTATATTCATTCTCTATTTTTGACTTTCTTTAATTTTTTTTGTATTTTTCATTCTAATTTTAAAGCCATTTTATTTTATATAAAGACATAACATTTTACTTTCTTTATTTCTTTATTATTTTAACCACTGGTCTGTAGAATAATTGGAATATAAAATAGTGCACTTCTATTCATGGCAAGGTTTCCTGCATAAATTTAACTATTGCCTGCCTCAAAACACCAGATCCAACACATGATTTGATTATCGGGGTTTGATTATTAGCTGAGGCATTGTGCAGGGCACTGGGAGCAGGATTAAAAGACACTGCCTCAGGGTATTGACTTGCACAAGAGCACCTGACCTAGTTGCCTTAATAAAACTCCATCTGAAAGCTCAAAGCTTAGAGTGTCCACACTGAAACTACATATAATCGCAAGGCCTGGCTATTCACAAGCCTGACAGCAGCTCTGTCCAATGTAATCTTTGTAACCTTGTAGTCCAAGGTCCAAAGTACTGGCCAAAAGCCTGATCCCTATTTCCCCCAAAGACTATGTGCAGTGTTTCCCTCTTCCCTGAGTGAGAACACACACCTTTCTCTCCAACAAAAGGCAAGGACCATGTGAAGACGTCCATGAAGTTGGGCAGCCAGTACGGATGAGGGGAGCAGTTGAACTGTCGGATATTCATGACATTGTTTTCATACTTCAGCACGGCAGCTGCGGAGAGAAAGCAAAGTCAGGAGATACCGGTTAAATATTGGACCAAGAAAAATCATGAAAAATTCTTTGATGTTTATTACAAATCTAAAAGAGCAAAAGAGTCATTTTCTCTACAGATACTTTTTATACTTAAACAAAGAAAATTCCTTAATTTAACAGAGATTCTGTATTAAAGCTACTTAATTCATAGACGCCTCATTGCCAGGGGCCCCACTATAGAGCATAAATTCATTCAGGGAATACAAAGGAATTTAATCCTTATCATATGTGAGTTGTAAAGAAAAATGTACAAGTAATGATCACATTCATAAAGTATGCATGTGTTTTTTTGTGGTGAAAATGAGTGCTCCTTTAAGGGTCAGTTTAACTACTACTACATCCATTAAATTCCTTACACATCTATTTGCCTTCTACAGTCATCAGACTGATATCACTAGTGTGCATGATTCTAGTTTAAAAAAAAAAACTAACAACTTGATGCATCTTGAAGGTGGGAGGAACTTCTGCAAACTAATCAAAGTTTTATATTCCTCATAAAAGTCAGTGTTCTCTCTCTCTCTCCAGTACCCTGCATGAATTGTAAAAATATTATGTACTACTACAACTAGTCAGAATCTCTTCAAAGAGACTAAGGAAATACATGCTGGTTACAGCAGTATGCAAACACTGACTGAAAGAAACTAAGCCTTTGGGAACTGAAATCTATGCCCTGGAAAACTTTAAGGGTAAGGATTAGGTGCATTCAAGGTTAGAGCTGGGCAATATGGCCAAAAATGTTATCACAATAAGTGTTTCTATATTGAAAATGTATTTTTAAATATGGAAATATTTTCAAAATATTTTCTATATTTATCACAATATTAATATTTTTCAGTGTGACAAAGGACATCCTAGTAAAAATATATTTTATATATATTGAATACACTGATAGCAGGAGTAAACGCGCCTGATAGCGTGCAGATGGCTGTGCTAACTGGAAATAGAAATGAAGGTTTATTGAGCTTTATAACCCAAAGCTTATCATCGTTATCGAGCAAAAATTCATCACGAAACAAAGCAATATTATTTCATCGCCTAGCACAATTCAAGGCCTATATTTCCTTTTTAATGAAGGATCTCAATTTTTTAATTATTATTATTTCTGGAATAGGCCAAATCCCAACCATGTCCAAAGTGTTCTTGTCCCAAAAAGTTGCCTTTGTAAACATCCCCAAAATGCTGAGTTTGCATAGTTGAGAACGCATAGTTTAAACCTAGTTCAGCACAAGACAAGACAAGTTTGTGGTGGGTAAATAGTACCTTTGTTGTTGTATACATCTAGGTAATTGGGAGCAGAGAAAATGGTGATTAATGAGGGGAATCCTGTCGTCTGGCTTTTCCTGTACATCCTGTACCTGCAGACAGAAACAGCCCATTTAAAAGCAACATTGTGGGCCTCAAACACTGCACACAAAGTGAATTTCTGAATCGGGAAGTTAGAACCCAGCATTCCCAAATTAAACTGTTTGTACATCACAAGACAGGCAAGGAAGATGAGGCTACACTCAGAGCTAAAATTAGCAAGCTTACTCCCAAAAAAGACACAAAACACATGTCAATTTAACAAGAAATGACTGGACCATGAGCTGCTTACCCTGCATCCTGAGCTTCGTGTGCTCTTATTACAGACAGCAGGTTATTGTTTGTCAGAAAGTCGCAGACAGCAGGATAACTGGAACATAGAGAGTGTGAGAGATAGAGAGAGTGAGAGAGACATGCTGCTTTACTTATTGATGCAGCATTTCAACATACAAGAAAAAAAAAAGTTCACCTTAAATGTGCCTTAAATTGAACCTGCTTGAAATTCAGTGCATCCTCAGGAAATCAGTGTTTCACTCGTGGCCATTTCTACAATTCGTCTGAAACATGGCCTTAGGCTTAGGTTAGATTGTCCAAATATCTATGCTTGCAGAACACATTTATAAGCCTTTCCTGGCAGCATCAACTGTGAAGGCCAACATTTCGGTACAGGAAGCCCTTAATGTGGCTACTGGCTTTTTTGTGAGGTTTTTGCTCTAACCCCATCCCACCTCTATATAGAGACCGCTCAGGCAATTACAACACCTGCATTTAGTTAGCATTCAGTTAGCGTGGCACAAACCAAGGCCAGCTGGACAAGCAAACAGTTCTCTCTCTCTCTCTCTCTCACACACACACACACACACACACACAAGTTTTGTGTAAAACAGGTCAGCGCCGTTTCCAGGAGCCAGCCATTTCCACACAAGGTTGGATGACTTAATGACTCTGTACGTAATCATAGGCACTAATGAATTGGAGAACACACACCGAGCTCTGACCACAACATGGACAAAGCTGACCTCATTTAAAAACAAACTGCTAAACTTCTGTAATAATATATATTAAAAACTTTTAATAATATATATCCTAGTGGTCTGAGGTGATAAGCAAATAAAACAAATAGATAAAACCATATACAGCAAAGATGCAATATTTAAAACATAAGGTGTAGTTACATATTCCAGTCTCCATTTCTGCCAGAGAGGGCACCAACACTTCACAGGACTTTAAAGCTGTAATTTTAAGGTAAAAATACTACCCATTTTTGCTAGATGTTTCACTGAACTGTAACAGGGAGAATGGAGCCTCTGACATTGCTACTCTAGGCTCAGCAGTGCAGAATTCGCATGCAACTCTTGGAGCCAAGCAGGATATCACCCACTCCCCCTTGATTTCAGGACAGTGCTAAGTGAATGACACTCTGCAACTGTAGGGGGAGCTCAGGAGCAAACATTCACCTTGTGTTACTTTAAGGTGTAAGGACAATAAATAAATAATTAATTTATTATATAAACTACAATACAAGAGCAGGCTATTGTCTTTCTGTTTCAGTGTGTTAAAAATCACATACACTCATTTTAACCATAAAAGTTCCAGTGTGATTTGTTGTGTTGATGAAACCTTAAACAAAATTTAAGACTAAACTTTACTGTTCTGATCCAGTTGTCTTTATACAGATTTTTCCTTGTACAGCTTACACTGCTGCATATATAATTTCTGAACCAGGAGTTTCAAATTATGGAAAACATAAATGAGGAAAAAGAACTATTCTAGAAGACTAATGGGCAGGTTTTGGGGCCTCAGGGACCCATTATCCTGGACAGTTTAGCATGTCCCTCATTCAGTCAAGTTTTGGAGGGTTTAATTATTAACTGATTGACAGGAGTTTAATGAAGTGGGTGGAAGAAATAAATAAAAAAAAAACATTCAACTCTGAGGGGCAGGGATGTCATGGTACTCTTGCAAAGGACGAACAGTTCACACCTGAAGAAGTAAGAACACCCTCGGACAGAGTTGTGATTAAAGTGCTCTGAAGTCTTCTCACTGCCGTAGTCCTCACCAGGATCTGCCCAGATCAGGTCACACATAGGGCCAAATGCTGGAGGTTCTTTAAATCTGTCTAGCTATGGACAGAATAAGGAGAGAGAGAGAGAAAGAGAGAGAGAGAGAGAGAGAGAGAGAGAGTGTCCATTATTCAGACTTTCACCACTTGTGAGACAAGAGGAGAGAAAAAGCACATAGTAAACACATTCATTTTTGTTTATGGCGAAGTCAGAATTATTCAAATTACTGCTGATAGACACCTAAAGGCAGATTGATGTACCCTACACCATAGCCTGCAGAGCACCTCGGAAACAACACAAAATGGAGGAGAATCTAAAATGCTATCCAAGGAAGTCTGGAAACATAACTGGAAACTCCTCTCCACATTACAAAGACTACCATACGGTAGCGACGTGAGCGTTCCCCAAACATCAGTTTGGATATCACGGAGTGTATGGAGCGGAGGAAGAACTTAAGGGAAACTGAAACATTGTATTTGCTTCTTACCTGGACATAACTGCAGAGCAGGACTGCAATATTAGTCGACATAATCATCAACGTCGATAGTAAACCATTGTCTACTCACAATTTCATTGTTGATTCATCAGTGAACCCCTTTGCACATAAGCACCATGTCATTATTTACTTTATAGCACCAAATGATCTTGTCACATAGTCCACAACACCACCTCCAATTTTTCAGAACTAATCTTCACAGCAGCCTACACCCAACCGTTCTCTGGAAACACCAAACAAAACTCACATCGCTCTGTCCTTAATATTTACACCTGGAGTACACCAGCATTTTCAACTTCTAAGATCACTTCAGATTTTGACATTGAAAATCACTACAGTCAAAGAGAAGCTGCTGCATCAGTGAAAAGCTAAAACATCGGTACAGCTCCGTATACACTTCCTAACTGCGACACAGTAAACAGGTCTTTATTTCCTGTGGAATGGTGGCGCATAATTCCGGAGCTCCTAGCGCCAAGCAATGGAAAATTTGGATGTAAAATGTTTGTGAATTCAAAGCATAGGGAGTGCCTTAGAGCAGTGCTCCTGGGGCGGTGTCCTATTACATGGGGAAGGCAGGATCAGCTTACAGCTCTCAGCGGGCGGGTCAGGAGTGATTGACCCCTCTGTCAACTAATACAAATCATTGGTCAGTGGGTGGGCTCAGCTGGGGGAAATTGCTCCAGTCAAGTATCAGCGGCCCAGGCTCAGAGTAAAGGGAACCCCATCCAGGCGAAAATCTTTTAGAATAAACTTACATTTACTTTTTTCATCACAGATAAAAGGAAACAAATAAAATCTTTGTTTTGTGACAGACTATTTGGAAAGTCCATCCATCCATCCATATTCTGTAACCGCTTATCCAATTCAGGGTCGCGGATAGGTCCAGAGCCTACCTGGTATCATTGGGCACAAGGTGGGAATACACCCTGGAGGGGGCAGGGCAACACACACACTCACACCTACGGTCACTTTTAAGTCCCAATCCACCTACCAACGTGTGTTTTTGGACTGTGGGTGGAAACCGGAACACCCGGAAGAAACCCACACGGACACAGGGAGAACACACCAACTCCTCACAGACAGTCACCCGGAGCGGTAATCAAACCCACAACCTCCAGGTCCTTGGAGCTGTGTGACTGCGCCACCGTGCCGCCTTATTTGAAATGTTTTGGGTACAATTTTCCAACCTTTAGAACAGACTGTGTTAGCAACCTACAAGATGTGTCATTCAAAAAGGACACATTCTAGTCAGAAATACAAACAACCCAACCCATTCCACCTTAAAATGGTGCTGCAGTTTGCTTCCCTTTTCCAACTATTTCTGTTTAATATTTAATTGTTGACTAATGCACTAATCAAAAAAATACTGGACTACAGAAATAATCTTGAGTTGCAGTTATACCTAAGTATACACTGCAAACCTTTGTGCCTATCACGACTGAAAAGAAGTCAGCAAACAAGTGTCTGTACAATTATTACTAATTAACCCAGATAAAATAACATTTCAGACATCTACAAAGCCATAAAACTGTCCTTAGGTTATACAGAGAATCTGACTGTGGATATAAACTGGCCTCCAATTCTGCCTTTAAATGCTGTTTGAAGAACTTGAAGCTTCTTGACCTCCCACTACAAATATATAACTTGCGACAAGTTCTAGGCTCGTCTCTCAGCTTTACAGTAAATAAAGTGTCAGGGTTAAATTTTATCGCTCAATAGTGCATCTTTAACGAGGGCAAATACAGCCAGGCTGCTACTTACTTTTCTGATGTCATCTAAGCAGTTGATTTCTGGCGAGAGGCCTCCGTGAACGCAGAGGAACTGTTGGTTGAGGAGAGCAGCAAGAGGCAAACAGTCAAATGCCTCCATGCAGGCATCATACACCCGTTCTGAGTACTTGATTTTACCTGTCAAAACAAAAGCAAGCGGCATGGAAGGGGCTGACAGCTTTGGAAAGTTGAAGTCTAAAAAAATTATTTAAAGCTAAGTTATGCAGTGTGGCATTTCCCTCTATAAATGTAAGGATAAACAGAAAATATCATTTGACAATTTCCTCGCCAATTTCAGGCATTAATAATTCCAATTGCTATCTAGGTCTCCCTTCCGTCGTGTAATGTTACCAAACTAATAGGAAATATATGAAGCATCATTGAAGTTCAACATGTTTCAAAGACAAACACTATCAGTTCAGTGGGGTGAACTATTGGCAGTTTTCCACTGCATTGTACTTACTTTACTCTACTCTGATTTTTTGCTTTTGCATTAGGTAACTTTGGCACCTGGTACCCGGAACCGGATACTTTTTTAAAACCTGCTCACTCGTGGTCCCAAGAAAGCAGAGTTGGGACTAAAACATGACATGTTAACCTTGCAGAGCACTGATTGTCCAGAGAGACATGTGCAGACATCCAGCACAAACTAACCATTTGTGAACTCTCCAAGCTACAGTGTAGCTATCACATTTGTTTTAATCTGTCTCACAATGGCAGCTCATTACGCTACAAACTTTTGGTTCGTGGACAATAAAAGACTCCAGCGAGAGCTGGACGGTGCAACAAGGAATGAAAGTTGTTTACTGATCTGTCTGAACTCACGCATGGCAAGCTGGGCTCAGTCTCAGAAAACAAACAAAAACACACAAATGCATAATGATTAAACAATGCTTAACATTACAGCTGTCATTGTGGTTTCCAAAGCCTGTGGTTCCCCTTCAGACGTCACTGGCTAAGTTTTGGGGGAACCATTGTAGTGGGAAACCAACCAGGTAAAAGGTACCATGCAGTGGAAAAGCACCATATAATCACAGTGACTTTAAATGCTGCACTGTCATAGAACACCATTTTTTTAAACACCAGTTTGTTGAAGGCCTTTTCAGATCTGTTACAGTACAGCACTGCTTCATTCCATCTGAAGCATGGCTGTCATAATTGTTTAAGCAGGCTTTGTGAAATTCAAAGCAATAGTCCACTTGAATCAGATGCAACCCTGTAACATCTCATCATCTAAAGATGAAGGACCCTATCTATGGCCAACTGCACCACCCAGAATTCACTAATGACCACAGGCAAAGCAGTTGCATAAACTGAACAGGAGCTAAGAGCTGGGGGGGCTCCTATTCAACTCGGTTCAGACGAGCCTAATTAGAACTCATTATCAGTTGTGTGTACACTCTTTCAGGAGCTTATTAAGCTTATTATTGCTGTAGTGTCTGAGCTCAACTTCCTCATTAATCTGCCTCGCTTTCAGAAGCTCCTGCAATAGGCCTCAGATTCATCTGCCAAGTTTTATTTATACATGCCCATTCAATGCACAACAAGGTCAGATGAAGAGCACATCTAAATGAAGATGTGGCCACTGTCAAACCTGGCTCTCCTCTTTGTTATGCAAAAGGGCTCTAACCTAAACTGAGGACGGACAGTAGATTCATCTATGTTTTTGCACACAAAGGGATGGGTTCTTTTCAAGCTTTATCAGATCTTTATTCTACCTTTTCCTTTTCCATTCAAACTTCATCTACTTCAATGTTTTTTATAGCTTGGGGTGTTGCTCATTATGCTCAGCATATGGTAGTTCCTCTTTCATTCAAGTAATGTAAGTTATTCTTGGTTATGTTAAGTCAGCAATACTATATAACCCCCGAATTTCCCTTTGAATTTCTCTGCACTGTCTGGTCCAAATCATGCTGGTTGGGAGTTTATGGAATTTTGACAGATTGTAAACAGCAGGGTGCGTTTGCCATTTAGATCAAAATGATCAAAGAAATAAATAAATAAAAACAGACACAGAATAACATTACGACCACCTTCTTGTTTCTACACTCACTGTCCTTGTTTTTGTCCTGTGGGTGCCTGACCATTGAAGAATATGTTGAAAGGGGGCAAACAGCCTGCAGAGCATCAGATGAACTATTGTCTGTAATTTTAGACTTTTGTAGACACCTGCATGGTTAGTGGAGCTAAGAGAATGGACAGTGAGTGTAGAAACATTGAGGTGGTCATAATGTTATGGCTGAACAGTGTATAAGTTTAATAATAACAATTGTGTTAAAAGAAAAATCAAGCGATAAGCACACCACAAGCCTTTATGTATTCTCTGCATCACCAGAGTGTCTGCATTAGGAGAGGCGTTGACTCACATTCCTGTTTGAAGGTGAAGTACTCTGTGAGGTGTCGGCACTCGTGGTTTCCTCTAAGGAGGAAGAGGGTAGTGGGGTGTTTGATCTTCAGTGACCACAGGAACAAAACACACTGCAGACAGAGAGTGCGAGAAAATGAGTGAGACAGACTTGTATTAAATAAATGCTTAGAAATTTTGATTTGTGATTGCCATGTCACAGGTGTGGGGTTGTATCAGTAATTTCTTGTGTAAATTCATTCATTCATTCATTCATTATCTGTAACCGTTTATGCAGTTCAGGGTCACGGTGGGTCTGGAGTCTACCCGTAATCATTGGGCGCAAGGCAGGAATACACCCTGGAGGGGACGCCAGTCTTTCACAGGGCAACACACACACACTCACACCTACGGACACTTTTGAGTCGCCAATCCACCTACCAACGTGTGTTTTTGGACCGTGGGAGGAAACCGGAGCACCTGGAGGAAACCGGAGCACCCGGAGGAAACCCACGCGGACAAGGGGAGAACACCAAACTCCTCACAGACAGTCACCCGGAGCGGGAATCGAACCCACAACCTCCAGGTCCCTGGAGCTGTGTGACTGTGACACTACCTGCTGCCCCACCATACCACCCTATTGTGTAAATTTCCCAGAATAAAACAAGTTAATACAAAAAATGCATGCCATAATACAATTTGTATCGCTAGCTAACAGAAAGCTGCAATCTTGCAAATTGTAATTGCAAAATAATTTAGCAGCCTTGCAGCCGTACTACAAAGACTTAGTCATTATGTTAGCGTCTGATTAATACAACCTCTAGTTGTATTTTCTGAGGGACTAAAATATTAGCTGATACCATTTTATATTTTGATTTTCATTTTAGTTTAAGAGTGCTTTACACACAGGTATGAATCAATTATCAGACTTAATCCCATACAGCACACATTCATTCATTATCTGTAACGCTTATCCAGTTCAGGGTCGCGGTGGGTCCAGAGCCTACCTGGAATCATTGGGCACAAGGCAGGAATATACCCTGGAGGGGGCGCCAGTCCTTCACAGGGCAACACATTCACTCACACACTCATACCTACAGACACTTTTGACGTGTGTTTTTGGACTGTTGGAGGAAACCCACGCGGACACAGGGAGAACACACCAACTCCTCACAGACAGTCACCCGGAGCGGGAATCAAACCCACAACCTCCAGGCCCCTGGAGCTGTGTGACTGCGACACTACCTGCTGTGCCACCGTGCCGCCCCAGCACACACTCACTGTTAAATAATAAAAAGTCACAACTGCAGTTTTCAAAAGCATTAATTTGTCTCATTGATTTTAATAGCTTAGATACTGGACTCCTAATACAGCCATGACAATGACTTCAGGGCATGACAGGACTTCTATTGCTTCTATACTTTCATACTAACAACCACTGAAGGGAGAATAATTTAATTTGCTAATTAATAGTTGACAGATTAATTGATTGTACAAATAATTGTCAGTTTCAGTTGTAGCTGTCAGACTATTGTTGCTTCTGCATTAATGTATAATTAGAATCGTCAGTAGCAAAACCTAAGACATTTAAACCCTACAGGAGAAGGAAAAACACACTTCTGTTTATGTAGCAAGGCCATTTCTGTTGGTTCATTTATAGTGTTCACATAAAGTTAATGCAGTGTTTCAAGATGTTGATTTGACAGCTGAACCATGAGAAATATATTTTAAAGTTTAAAGCAATCCATTCCTGGAGTCCTGGAACCCCCTTCCCCTAACACACACACACACACACACACACACACTTTCTGGTTCAGCTTGCAGAAGTGTTGATAATTAGCTGATGAGATGACTCAGCTGTGTTGGTGAAGAAAAAAGCAAAACTCCACTGAGGGGGACTCCATCATTCCATCACTCCAGTAAAGACAGAACAGCAGGAAAGTGATGGACGCTGAACTGAAATGAACTTCACAAACTGATGGCGTACATACTAACTGATGGGGAGATACACTAATTCCAAAATGAATTATTCCAAAAGACAGGAACCAGGTTACTTAATAAAAACAATCGCTCATTTCCTGTATCGCTTCATCCCATTCAGGGCTGCGGTGGTCCAGAGCCTATCCGCAATCACTGGGTGCAAGGCAAGAACACACCCCGGGTGGAGCAACAATCCATCAAAAGGCATTACACATTCACACCTACTGAAAGCCACGCAGACACAGAAAGAACACAACAAACTTGGGATGTCTCAATCCGATCTCAAAGATCAGTGTTGGCGCCGATCACAGTATTATTTTACTGATCTGTATCGGCTTTACTGGGCTCAAATTGATCCTCCACTTCCTCTAGGCGGCAAGCTCACACAAACCCCTCTTCCTGTAGAACCCTTTGTAAATGTTGTTGTGATTTGTCTCTGCTGGCCACCGTAGCGGACACACTACTGATCTGTGAGGGGACGTGATTAGAGTCAGCAACCGTATTTGGACATTAAATGCCATGTTGTGTTTTGAACCCGTATGGGACGCGATTTATCCCGTATTTTTGTGGCGAGACTTATTTGAGACACGCTGCTCTCCCTCAGCCAGAGGGAGGGGTAGATACTCTGCATCTCTTAAACAGTGAATGCACTTCTCATTGGTCATCACTTTTATTTAGCCAATTAGCAGCAAGACTTAGCTCTCCATCATTTAGTGCTGCTACCAATGGAGTCACAGTCCCACCTAAAGGGTTTTGTTTTGCGGATGTGCTGAGATCGTCTAATGTATTTTACTTTGACCACAGCACAGATTTCTCCTGCCTATCGGACCATCTGAGGCTGAGCCATAACCTATGTATATCAATGGTGTAATTAGACATTACATAAACATTTAATTCTTATTCTGCCCCGTCCCAACTTCTTGAGTGGGTTGCAGGCATTAAATTATAAATGTGTTTATATTTACAAAATACAATCAAAGTTGAACAAAAAGAAAAGAAAAAATAGGCAGATTGTTTTTTATTGCTTTTTACAACACCTCATAGAACACCTCAAGAAATACAACAATGCCGTGTAACTGATTCAGTGGTAAGCACATGGTTGTGGCTCTTAATTAAAAACTGAACAGATGGTGAATATGTTCAGGAAAATCTGCAGAAATACAGCATCTAAATCAGAGAGCACTCTGAGTAATTTACATGTCTAGCATGGCATGCACCAAAACTATCAAAACAGCTGACAACAACCAAGCACCGAAAGCAGAAAAGGTACAGTAGTGGAACACACTCGCTGGTGCATGCACATGCACACACACACACACACACACACACACACACACACACTCATTAGCCTTCATTGAGCCTCCTCTCCTCCTTCACATTAACATTCTGCTCCCACTCGGCTCCTAAAGAACACAGCACCCAGGAAACCAAGGACAGGTGCACATTCAAATACCAACTGAAGTAATAGTGCTGTGTGTGTGTGTGTGTGTTGTGGGGTAGGGGCTGTAAATCAGCCCACGCATAAGGACAAATGAGCACAAAATTACAGGTAACAGAGAGAGAGATGGAAAGTGACAGGCAGTGAGGGACAGAGAGGGAAAGAAAGAAGATGGAGGGAAAAGGGATAGAGAGATATAGCCTGAGACAGACAGAAAGGGTCAGAGAGAGAGTCATAACTTGAGACACAAAAGGACAAAGATGGAGATACAGTGAGTGAGATACATACAAATGATGAGAAAATGAAAAAGAAAAAAAGTGTAAGAAAAAGGAGATAAGTGAATAGAGTGAGTAGAAGAGGTAAATCTGGGAGAAATTAGCAACCTCTCTCATTCTCTCACCCAACCCCCACCCCTTTCTTTCCTTCTCTCTCTCTCTCTGTGTCAAGGGCAAACAAAATTCCAGTTCTCTCTTTGTATCCGACAAGTGGTGAAAGTCTGAACTAATGGACTCTCTCTGTGTGTGTGTGTGTGTGTGTGTAACAGAATTATAATCTCCTGGATCATACAGAGGGCAGCACGGTGGCGCAGCAGGTAGTGTCGCAGTCACACAGCTCCAGGGGCCTGGAGGTTGTGGGTTCGATTCCCGCTCCGGGTGACTGTCTGTGAGGAGTTGGTGTGTTCTCCCCGTGTCCGCGTGGGTTTCCTCCGGGTGCTCCGGTTTCCTCCCACAGTCCAAAAACACACGTTGCAGGTGGATTGGCGACTCGAAAGTGTCCGTAGGTGTGAGTGTGTGAGTGAATGTCTGTGTGTCTGTGTTGCCCTGTGAAGGACTGGCGTCCCCTCCAGGGTGTATTCCCGCCTTGCGCCCGATGATTCCAGGTAGGCTCTGGACCCCCCGCGACCCTAAATTGGATAAGCGGTTACAGATAATGGATGGATGGATGGATGGATCATACAGAAACAGACAACCTCAAAAGAGGAGGAGGAGCCTATGACAAAACAAACTGGTCTCTTCAGGCAAGTACAAAAGAGAATAGAAGAGGAGCTTGGGTCAACATGACAGAACCCACCTAACTCCATTTAATCCCATTTCAGAATTGTCTTTCTACCTTAAACTGTGCAACCGTTACTTTCTGATGCCTCTGTTCCACCTTAAAGGATGCAGGCTGAGAAATGCTGCTGCATCTTTTCAGGTGGAACTGAAATATGACAAATAAACAAACCCTGTTTCAGCCTCATTTCAGTTGCTACTCTATCACAGCTGCCAACAGAAAAGCATATTTAATGACAGGTCACTGCAGACATTACTTCACAAGCCCAACCAAAATCAGCTGTGTGAATGTGATGTGTGAAAATGGCTAAGAGTTGTAACTTTAATCACATCTTTCAAAGGCAACATCAGTGGTTGCACTCAAGTTCTGGTTCTCTTAGCATTCGCATTGACATATTAGACATTAAACAAGACGATCCACAATAAAAATGTAAAAACAAATGTGAAATAATGGTGAAAATATCCAACAATCTTTTGGTTAAGATTAAAACTGATGTTATCCAGAAGACAGTGGGGCGAGATGTCCCTGATGGGGGTGTCTGCGGACCCTGCTCTTTACCTCGGCTTCTTTCATCTATGACATTTAGAGAAGTTGCATGGTCTCCATCAAAAGAGCTCCAGAAACCCCCAGAAAATCAATTGACCCATATTGGAGAGGCTGTTGCCCATCAACACTTACAAAACACAACCAGGTTAGTGACAGAAAGTTTACTTTACATACATACAAGGTTTTACTTAAGTCAATATTTTACCCAAGAAGCAGTTTTTATGGAGTATGGCTGTACACTACCCTGTCTCTGTCTCTCTAACCCCAATCTAACCCCTTTCCTCTGTCTGTCCGGGTCTAGGATCTGCCAGCAGGCCAAATTCCCCCTGCCATCTGTTAAAGCATAATCAACAAAGACTAGCTGGTTATCACTCCATAAACTAACCCTCAAAAGCTCACACTCTCCATCTATGGGTCAGCAGTCTCTGGACACCAGGTGGTCTGTACCCCAGAGTCCCACATTTAAGATCTGCAGCCTGGCTGCTGCCATTCTCACAGCCTGCCTGTCTTAAGCACTCTGGGAGCTGTCACGTCCCTGGCTTAGCAGACACAAAACATAGATTAAGGGCCTTTCAATATCACTGGGCAGATAAAAATGGACTATATTAAAGGTGCAATCAGTAATTTTTCCAGTGATTCATCCTCTTTTTTAATAAACAGCTAATAAAAATGATACTGACACCTAGTTGTCCGGATGGCATTCTGTTCTGTCCCATTTTAATCACGCCCACTCCCATGTGGGGGGCACCTTCTATTGAGCATTCCGATACTACAAAGCAATTTGGTTGTAATCTCATTGAGTTGCACATTTAAGAAAAAAATAATAACAGTAAATAATCACTTTTACACACATTGAGTGCTACTTTTTGGTGGTCAGGATAACTACAGTTAAGAACAACACTCAAACTTCTCAAAATATTCATCAATAGGGCTGACAGATTAATTATGCTTATATCAAAACTGCGAAATGAAAGTGCAAGTTTCAAATGGCAAGAGCAAAACTAAATGCTGACATTATCAACAACAATATCTCAAGAAGTTGCTTGTATATAATAAAGTACAAATGTTATAACTCATAAAAACAGACCGGGTCCATGTGTTTTAGGTAGTAATTGCAACTGAACTGTACTTCTCTTTTCATTTTTAGCCTAAAATAAAAAGCTGAAAGACCAAAGTCTGTGGTTTGACTGAACCATAAAACAGCACAGCAACAACACACAATCATGTTATAGAAGTACCGTGTTTCCCCAATAGTAAGACACCCCCGATAGTAAGACGCAGTGCGGGTTTTAGGGGGGTCGGCTAATGTAAGACTTACCCCGAAAGTAAGACATAGTAAACTGTACGTTGGAAAAATATAAGCCATAGTACCGGTACCTTTTGCTGCATTAACTGCGGGATGCGGACGGTTAGAGCGGGATGCGGACGGATCTGGAGCGGAACGAGCGGAGGGATGTGGAGGCCGCGGGAGCAGCAGTAATGTTGTCCGTGGTCCAACACGCAGCCATGGTTGTCATGGAATAAATCTGTTTTATCTTCCAGTATAACATATTCAAACTGTTCGTTCTTACCGTTTTTCATTGTTTTACATGTTATATATGGATATACCGTCATGATACGGTTGTAACAAGACATTCTAGGCACTTGCTTTTATAAAACTCTTTTATGGTGAATACCATACTGTTCAGGTTGTTAATAAATGTTAATTTTATGGTTAAAACAAAAATCGACATTTTTTACCAATATAAGAAATACCCTGAAAGTAAGACATAGTGGGACTTTTGGAGGTAAAAAGAATGTATGACACTGTCTTACTTTCGGGGAAACACGGTAGATGTGCTGAATCTGACCCTTACCCAAGTCAGACATTTTTGAAAAATGACGTCTGAGCCTGTCTGTTAAATAAAATAATTAAAGCTCTAAAAGACAAATCACTAACCTCTATACTGAAGTAGCCTCGATCTACGTAGTCTCCCAGGAACAAGTAGCGTGTCGTATCAGGTGAGCCTCCCACTTCAAACAGCTTCATGAGGTCAAAAAACTGACCATGGACATCACCACACACTAAAATAATCACAAAACAAAAGGTCCAGTCAGTAGAGGGCATTATAAAACTATGTTTTTTTATGTTTCTTTTTTTTGTTTGTTTTATGTGCAGAGCATGATTTTCCAGATAAAAATAGACATCTTCATGAGTTAGTAACCACCAACTCATTACACGTATCATTAAAAGAAATTTGATTTAGATCAATTGTCTGTCAATAATGCCCATGTGAAATATTCTGGTCATATATTTACTCCAAGGATTTCACCAAACACCAAAATAAACCAGCTTTCAGTTACAAACAAAACAAAGTCCCTGGCTGTGTCCAAAAGTGCCCTAGTCACTATATAGAGCACTAATCTGGGGGTTCTACCATTTTTTTTTACTGTACACAAGCATAACATATTGCACAAATTTCAGTGTATCAAAAAAATACCACAATGGACCAAGTAATGTACAACCAAAGTACTCTAGCAGATAGCTGTTACACATAACACACGGCATTATTTTAGTTTGAAGATTCACGTTTAGCCAAAAAAGGCTACAGAGAGAAGAAGTTGCAACCTCTCCACAAACCCCTTACTAATTATTTAGTGGATTCTTTGAGAATATATACTTCAGACTTTAATGAAGACTTGGTTTATTATTTGATTTGTTTATATTTTACTCAGTGGTTATACTAAACTGGTGGTATGATGTTTAGAATGTTTATGTGATGGAATTTGCCAGTGCTTAATATTGAGCAATCCTGCATATAGCAATGTCCAAAATCATTTATTACCCTGATTTATGTTCCCCATACTGGTGCTGGTCATAAAATTAGAATATCATGAAAAAGTTTATTTATTTCAGTAATTCTTTTCAAAAAGTGAAACTTGTATATTATACTCATTCATTACACACAGAGGACCACTGACAACTTACACAAGCAAGGCAAGATACAAAAGGTAATTGCTAAAGAGGCTGGCTGTTCACAGAGCTCTGTGTTCAAGCACATTAATAGAGAGGCGAAGGGAAGAAAAAGATATACAAGCGATAACCACACACTGGAGAGGATTGTGAAACAAAACCCATTCAAAAATATGGGGGAGATTCACAAAGACTGGACTGCAGCTGGAGTCAGTGCTTCAAGAACCACCACCACACAGACATATGTAAGACATGGGTTTCAGCTGTCGCATTCCTTGTGTCAAGCCACTCTTGAACAAGAAACAGCGTCATAAGCGTCTCGCATCCAAAAAGGACTGGACCGCTGCTGAGTGGTCCAAAGTTATGTTCTCTGATGAAAGTAAATTTTGCATTTCCTTTGGAAATGAAGGACCCAGAGTCTGGAGGAAGAGAGGAGAGGCACAGAATCCACGTTGCTTGAGGTCCAGTGTAAAGTTTCACAGTCAGTCAGGGTTTGGGGTGCCATGTCCTCTGCTGGTGTTGGTCCACTGTGCTTTCTCCAAGTCCAAGGTCAGCACAGCTATCTACCAGGATGTTTTAGAGCATTTCATGCTTCCTGCTAATGACCAACTTTATGGAGATGTAGATTTTCTTTTTCCAACAGGACTTGGCACCTGCACACAATGCCAAAGCTACCAGTACCTGGTTTAAGGACCATGGACTGACCTTAACCCCATAGAAAATCAATGTGTTATTGTGAAGAGGAAGATGCAATAGGCCAGACCCAACAATGCAGACGAGCTGAAGGCCAATCTCAGAGCAACCTGGGCTCTCATAACACCCGAGCAGTGCCACTGACTGATCGATTCCATGCCGCGCCGCATTGCTGCAGTAATTCAGGCAAGAGGAGCACCAACTAAGTATTGAGTGCTGTACATGTTCATACTTTCACATTCATACTTTTCATTTGGCCAGCATTTCTAAAAATGCTTTTTTTTTTGTATTGGTCTTGGGTAAAATTCTAATTTTCTGAGATATTGAATTTGGGGTTTTCATTAGTTGTCAGTTATAATCATCAAATTAAAAGAAATAAACACCTGAAATATATTAGTCTGTATGTAATGAATGAGTATAATATACAAGTTTCACTTTTTGAATGGAATTACTGATATAAATCAATTTTTCATGATATTCTTATTTTATGACCAGCGCCTGTATATAGTGAGTAATGCGGGGAATAGTGAGTATTCCCTTCTATTCCATCTCTAGGGTCTGGGGCAGCATATCACTATATTTTAACAACATGAAGGACTAAGTTAAAAAATAAACAGCTTAAAAGCCTAATTATGTCCTACTGAGTTTTAGCTTTTCAAAGGTAGCCCATACATTTCTGACCAGTGAAATAATCTTGCTTATTATCTCCAGTTTCCCCATATCAGTTCAGTCAATGGAGCTCAACACACTTAAATGAGCATACTAACTATTCAAATTCTGCTAAAAGAAACCTATATTGCCTCGCATCTTCCTGAGTGATTGAGTAGAGAGATTGCCACCCATACACCCACACTGTTGGAGATCAGGCCATGGATGGCTGAGGTAGGAGATTAAAGTCACAGTCTTTAGGACCAAGACAGGAGAGCTTACGTACTAAGACTATTTTTAACATTGCTGTGTAATGCCACATGTGCTTTGAAAAATGTGGTCGAGGAAAAAAAAAATGCTGTGATGTATTCGCTGCCCTTTCCTATCAACTACCTCATATCCTTCACACTTGCACAAAAAAAAGTTAAATAAATAAATTATAAACACACTGAGCTTCTTTTCGATGCATATTTTGAGAAATAAGAATCATTTCCAATGATACAATACATGCAAGAGAAACAAACGAAGACAACAATGGGATATTTGATTACAATAATACGCCATTTCTGCAAGCAGAGAAGAATGTCATTTGCAACTTGAATTAACAGGTAAAGAGAGGAAATCTCAAAGTAGCGGTAAAAGAGCACATAATATAGGCAGGAATTAAAGACAAGTGCCTATAAAAAAGCATCAGGCTCAGCCTCAAGCTCGAAGGAGACTTCCACCTCCGCACACCCTTACATCAGTCCTGCAGTGACAAGGCAGCCGTCACTTAGCAACAAAGGTAGCCAAGGCGAGCATGCATTAAGTCTGAACCCTCGCTCAGTGGCAGGAAGAGGCTGGCACCCAAGCCTGAGTTTTGCTGAAGAGGGCCAGGCTGGACGGCCAGTGTCAAAAGCGAAGATCCAACCACACCATGATATGAATTGGCTCCAGGCTAGATAGCTAGTAGATATTTTAACAGTCGTACAAGGCTTAAAAAGAGACTTCAAGTACAAGGTTATACTTGAGCTCCCAAGTGGTGCAACCATTTAAGAAATGGCAGGACCGGTCTCTGAGAAAGTTTCACTCAGTGAGATTCTAGCCCATGCAGGTTAAAAGAATCTGCACTTATGGTGTTTTTCCACTGCATGGTACCTACCCTACTCAACTCTACTCACTTGGTACTTGGTTGGCTTTCAACTACAAAGCCTCCCTATATGTACAAACTTATATGATTGCAATTTATTGGACCACTGCCACACTTTAGCCAACATTTTTGAAGACAGTTCCAATTATCTTGTATGTATGTCAAAATATTGTCATGCATATGTTTTGACACTGTTTTCAGTATTTAAAACATAGTACATTTTGTGTTTTTCTTGTTCAGCTTTGAAATATATGAAACACAAGGACATCTAAAGCTTCTTTATGTGTCGCATATTACCCCTTATTTTCCCATTTTAATTGTGTGGTCTGGATTTCAGTTCTACATCAAACCACATCTAAGCATAAAGCCTTCACACACTGGCTTCTTCTTGAAACACTGGAATCTGCCAAACAGTCAGTGTAACATTTCATACATTAGAACTAATAAATTTGTTTCTTGAAGCCCACCACGCGCCTCACATGGACTCTAGCCCACTCACTTGGCCGCATCCTTGTTGCCAGGTAACAGCCAATTTACATTTCTTCAAAAAAGGGGCCAGTGCATCATTAGTGTTGGAGCTAGTTTCTCGGATTACAGCAGGACCACCACACTTATGTGGGTGGTACAAGCTCACATGGCAAAGAACCTGTGATCTACATATCAACTTTTTCAGGAAATGTAAGGAAAACCTAAGAAAAAAAAATAAGCAATAGAACGCGAGAGGGAGTGTATCAAGAAATAACAGCACGGCTGTGCTGCGGCGCAAGAAGGAGCCAAAGGCGAGTGCTGTAGTTCATCTCAGCTGTGCTGTTTCTTCATGATAACACATAACCTCAACTGTTCTATTGCTTTTATACAACAGTTCGGGTAATAAATCATGAAACATATAAATGGAGATGTGAAAGTGGTATCAAAAATGTTTATGAAATTAGTAAATCTTTCCACCAGATTATAGTTCCTCAACAAGTAGCTTGTTAAGTCACAATAGCAACTCTACTGCACTGCACTCGCAACCCAGACTGGATCAGCCTCAGCTCACCACTACAGTATCACTGCCGAATAAACTACCCAGACCCATAATCTGCTGAAAAAACTAGTCCAGATAAACCAGCCATAATGCATTTTACTTTTAATATAGCTAGCTACATATTTCCATATTGAACCATGGTTGTATGACTTAATTTTAAACATGTTGTGCTTAGTTCTAAACCCTCAGTCATGACTTACATGTAATGTTCTATGTAGGGAATGGGGAATGATTTGAGAGTTCCTCACAAACGCTAAGGATGGTTACAGCAACTGAATCTTCAATGGGCTTTCTCTCCACTGGCATCTGTTTTCTGTCTTAATTTTTCTTGTTTTTGTGTTCTTAACCTGCCTTCGTCTCAAGTCATTTAATTGTTTTATTTTGTCTTGGTGTTGAATTAAACGGTCTTTAGTGCCAGCCACTGCCATCAGTCTCCATTTATTTCAAGTTAAACTGTTACTAAATGTGTTAATAATAGTGACTGAATATGATTGGTACATGATTTTTATCTGTATTATTAGTCTCAAAGTAAACTGAAGACAGTTTATTTGTGGGAAACATGAACTGAAGCTAACTTAGCAGTGAAAATGTGATAAGGACAGCTGCAGCGTAGACAGTTGTTAGCAATGGCGCTCAGCAGACTTATACAGTGTTTGTGAAAAAAAACGTTCTGTTATCGCGAATTAAAGCACATTTTAAAACACTTCTTAACCAATCAGAGTGCACGACCGGAACTATCTTTTGTATAAAATAATATATATGTATACACCACACACACAATATATGGTGTGTGGTGTATACATATATATTATGGGTATATATATTGATGCTTTCAAAATTAATAAATATTTTTCACACATTAATTAAGGGTATTAAGAGAGAGTTCATTCTTTTTGCCACCGTCTTTATACATGGCCACCTAACCTAAACATTTGTGAGGTCATGTACTGATTTTGGATGATTAGATCTGAAAAGAGAAACCCCATTTCAACTCATGCAGCCCTCTTATGCAGCCAGCTTATGCTTGGCATTGAGCATGGTGACGTATGCCTGAAAGCAGAAATACGGTCAATAAACTATGACCTGAGAACAATTAGAACTCCTCAGTCTATGGGAAGGTCTATGTAGCTACAGACAGTTTGGGAATTAGTTGGTGTTCTAAAAGGAGCTTCTGCCCTGTAACTAGGAAATGAAGCTTCATTATCAGAGCAATTACCTCTCACCTTAGTTTAAGATCCCTTATGTCTCATATACATCATAAAACATCTAGCAATTACTCAGTGATTTATGACTGGATTATTACTTGCTCATGCATGTTTTATAAGGTCTGCATAGTTAGCCTTACTTAGCATTACCATCTGTTAGATGACATAACAGAACTGGCAGTTAGTGTTGTCCTACGAGTCTGCTGAATTGCCCAATGAATGCAACTTGCCTTGGCCTTAAATGTTAAAGAGGCAAACCTGAGTCAGAAGGGTCGCAGCTTCAATACCCAGTACAGGCAGAAAAAAAAATGTAATCCATGGCAGAAGTGCCCTTGAGCAAGACATCTAACCTCCAAACTGCTCCCCAGGGAGTAATGTTCTTTGCAGCATACTGCTTGTGCTCACTAGTGGGTGATTGCTACCACGGATGGGCTAAATGCACGGATGGGCTCACCTGTGATGGGCGCCTCCACTTCTAACATGCACTTCTCCTGCCGCAGGATGTTGGCTCCTTCATTGATGATGCGAAGGGCCGCGTCCTCCTCCACTCGTCCCTCCTTCACCAGGTGGCTCTTTAGCAGCTCTGTGTTGGGCTTGCCATCAACAAACAGGTCTTTCATGGTCAGCCGCTGATGAGGGGGCAAGGGTACAGCTGTGGGAAACACATGAACATATGGTTCAAAACTCAACCCAAACCCAACTTCCACCTGGAGAATGAATAAAAACATAAGTGATGGCCTATAATATATCAGGCAACAAACTTAAGCAAAAGTTACCAATTTGTCTGACACTAGATGTTGGAAGATCTCTGAAGGTATTGCATTCAGCCACAAGAACTATTAATGAGTTCAGCTACTGATGTAAAGCAAGTAGTTCCAGATCTGCTCTTTATAAGGTGAAAGGTTCAGCGCTCTAGAGAGCATAGCTCCACAGATCAGTGCTGAGGGGCTTTAAACCCTTCTGGCAAAATCAGGGCATTAGGTATGGCAAGGGTGCACAACTCTGAATACTAAATAGTGCATATAACATGAGTGGACGCCATCGCCAGCAAAGTGCTGGGAAACTAAAGTGTGGCTGTGGAACTACGCCCTCTGACAGAGTTTATAGCTCTTTTACTGCGATAGGTAGCAAATGTTGTCTAAAAGAGCTCACTATAAAGGACTTTGTCATTTTGTTACATTGAATATTGCATATAACGTGAGTGTTCGCTGATAGTGCTCATTGTCAACACAGAGGAAACTCCTCTGCCATGCTGTCTGTCATCAGACCATGCCCCACTCCACTGAAGTCCCGCCTCCCACACGAGAAAAGGTTCAGAATCCGAAACTGAAAAAAAAGCTATGAGACTAAAAAAAAAAGATTTGAATCTGAAAACATGAAATCTGCAACTGAAAAAATATAAGATTTCAAATATCAAAATATATAGGAACGTGAACATTGAATATAAATTATGTAATCCAAAAAATAAAATAATTGAATCAAAATTCTATTTAAATTGAAACTCTTTTTCTACTCTTTTTTAATTTTGAATGCACTGTTGTATTTTTTAAAGTTTCAGATCTTTTTGTCAAATGAACAAAACTTTTAATATAGCTCCATATAACCAGTGCTTACCTTAGGCTGTTCTCTTTAAAACTAGATCAAATTTGAGTCTTTCCGTCAAACCATTTATTAGTAATCCTCATGTTTGTATTAAGAGTACTGGCCAAAAATATAAAATAAATCATAATATGACCCAGTGTAACATAGGCTCTCTGCATTCCAAGGAGGGACACACACAGACCACACAGACACAATGCTTCAGCAGAGCGCATTATGTTTCAGCACTTAACGGACCCATGAAGAACGAAAGACGACTTAAATGGTTTTTATTTGGCAGCCACAAGCTCAACAAACAATAATTAAGACAATAAATATGTTTTAAAGCTTAGAATTTAAATTTAAATACAGGAGGGGTGTAAGGGAGGTTGCCCCGCTCTACAGCCAATCAGGTTGAAGCTCCCACCTTCCAACACGTCTGACATTTAAAGGGGTAGATTACTGGGTTAGAAAGAACAAGAACAACAGTTAAAAAAAAAAAAAACTAAATTGCACCTCTGGTTGTTACTGGGAAACAATACATTTTAAATAAAAGCATTTATGTTGACATGCATTCGTTTCAATGGTTTATTTTTTGCTGTGGTGTAGAAATTGGTATCAAGAATTGTGGAATTTTAGTGGTATTGGTCTTATAAATGTCTGGTATCATGATATCCCTAGTTGTGAGTATTTTGAATTTTAAATGTTAAATAAATGTTAAATAAATTTGTTTAAAAAATAAAGATTAAGAATGTAATTTTTCCCAACTGTTGGCATCTGAACTCATGTCTGAACGCCAGTTTTCATTTTATAAAGTGGACACAATGGCAGCAAACCTAGCCACAAAACCAAATGCAACTTTGCCAGTTTGTGAGCATTTCTGCTTTTAACCAAACGAAAAGAGAGTGTCGGTCAATGTAAATGAGGCAATATGTTAAATCAGTGTGAGAAAGCCTAACTGGCTCCATCAGCTCAAAGTCATGGAGCAGCCTCAAAAGGAACAGTTCAGGCCTGTTCCAGGTGGTGTGCAACACTAGATATCGCAGAATTAAGTGCCGTTAAAACAAGATATTCTTTCAAGGAAACCACCCTGTTCCGTACTTCTTCGATTGAACATAAATAATATCTGTCCAACTACTGACAGTCGATGCGGTCTGTGTCGATGAAACGTATAGGGTTATCGTTGACACATTGCCTAAGGCATAGGTTTGAAGCAGAAATATACATTTCACTTTAGATTCATGTGAAGCCGCTGCTGAGTGTACTGAGGAGACTAAATATTTCCACAAAAACACTGAAATTGAGTGTTATAAATAATCATTCCTCATTACTTTCACAGCTTTACAACCTTTGATTTTTTTAATCACAACAATAAAACTGACAACCATAATTTTGGCCACTATAATCATGATATTAATTTTTCATACCATTTCATATCTTGTGTCTTCAAACATCTGGCCATACTGTTTATCCAACATGGGTGACAACTAAAAATTCCCAAGCTGACCCATAAGCAGATGTTGAGTGAGAACTAGACATGTGGGTGTAGAAAAGAGCACGAGAGGGAGAAAGAGAGAGAGAATGACCTTTTGGATACCTGATTATGGATGGCTGGGGCATCACACAGGATTTGTAAGCTCCCAAAATGAAGGCAACCACTTAAACACAGAAATGTGTTTGAGGGCTCTGAAAAGGGCATGTGGATCAATCTTTCCAAACAATAAAACAGAACAGTGCTTCGTTTCCTCAGATTTCTTTATATTTAGCTCACTTTAAAAAAAAAAAAAAATAATCTCAGACACAAAAGAGAGGGGGAAAAAGGTGTAAACATTTCAGAGAACCTTTGCTTGGTGGGTTTGCGTTTCTCCCAGGAGAAGCATGTCGCTGATATTTTATAACCTCGCCTATTTTATCATGAGCTTGCTATCTATTTATATTGTTGCTACACAGAACAGGCCACTGGAGACTTCTGGAGACACTCCACACCTAATCCCTCACCTTAACTGAACTGGCAGGTAATCTTGCTTGTCAAAATCCCTTAGTGAAAGTCTAAAAGGTTGCCATAGAGAGAGAAAGGAGGGGGGTTGGGGAGTGGGGTATAGGCGGTGGCTCAAGTTCAGTTATAAAATGGCTGTTCAGCCAGTACATCTAGGAGGTTGAACTTCAGGGCTTAAAAAGACATCCAATCAATAGAGACATACAAGCAAAGCCAGGGCTAAGCCGTGTGATCATGAGAGTGTTTCTGACAGAAGGTTTTGATCCTAGGCTTGCAACACGATTTAATTAATGACTTGCTGCGTAAAAATCAAATCATCTAAGACATAACAGTATGTTCCAGCAAGCACTTTACTACTCTGATAAGGTCAGGAAGACACCCAGGAGCACACAGAATCATTACATTGGATATTCTAGGTATATTACACTTCTATAAACAGACTTTGGATGAACATAACTTTATATGATTAGGATACACTATAAGAGCACCCACATTTTCTTCCAGAATTAATAACATGTATTTGGAGATTGTCCCCTTTCCTACAGCAACAGCTTCTTCTTTTCTATGAATTCACACTGAATACTTACATACTGATGTATAATTGGCTTGCTGTATAACTGCTCTACAGCCAAAAGCTGGAAGGCTTTATGTCTCTAAAGCTCATGCTTACATTTGGCATGACTTTGGGCTCCTGTACAGCTGCTCCAGCATGTTCGTTTTAATTGACAATGATCTTCTAGAGACAAAAAGAAATAGACTGTATCCATCTTCTTTTATCCGAATTCTTCTTGAGATCGGCTCCACAAGATGAAACGATGGGCACTTGTCCACTGCATGGTACCTGCTCTACTCTTCTCTTTTGCGTTTCCATTAGGCAAATGTGGTACCTGGTACATGAAACTTGGTACTTAAGTCCCTCCTCACTCGTGGTTCCAAGCAAGCCAAGCCAAAGACTAAAAGTTGCAGAGTGCTGATTGGCCGGAGAGATTTGTCAATCACAACGCAATGCAGACATACACACAAACTAGGTGTCAGTAAATTCTGAAAGCTATATTTGCATTTATTCAATACAAAAGCAACTCTTAAAATTACGCTTAAAACACTCCTTGGATTGGTGGCCAGTGAAAGACTCAATGAGGAATTGAAAATAATTTATTGACCTGTCTGAACTAGTGATCGACTGATATGGGTTTTTTGATGGCCGGCATTATCATGATTTATTTTTACAGAAATCCCTTGAAAGCTTATGAAAACCAAAAAAATGCATGCGCTTGTCTTATTTTTGAAAAGAAAATGTTAGTGGCTATAAACTGAAGAGTTCAGGAGTCCCATTACTGTTTTCTTTTTAAAAGTGTGTCTCCAGGGGTCTACTTTCATCAGGTTAAATTTGGAGTTGATACGTCCTACTGATTTGAAGTTATTGAAGCTGGAGCAGACAGTGGACAGATGGCCTCTCCAAGTGTCTCTTTACACCCCAAGCTCTCCATAAGGAAAATTATTATTTTTACTGCAAAAATACAGTGTATATATCTTGTCTAGACCTAATGTCAACATCTTAGTGTTTTTCTTTACTTTCTATAAGAAACTCGTCTCCTGTCCCTCACCAAACAGTAGCAACCCTTAGTTATGGTGTGATTTATTCTGATGTACTGAGTTTATTATTGATGTTTACACTTGTTTCTCACAGAGTACAGTGTTCATTTAAATGACTGACGTGTTAAAAGGCGAGAGCTGCACTCTGATTGGCTGTAAAGCAAGTCAACCTCCCCCACATCCCCTGCTGCATTTAAATGTCCTCAGTGGGGGAAATGTTATTAGTAAAAGACATCTATACTTTGAAACATGTTTATTGACTTGATTATTGTTTGTGGAGCTTGTGGCTGCCAAATAGAACCGTTTGAGTCTCTTGTGGTGTCTGGGTCTGTTAGGCGCTGAAAACCTATGCGCTCTGCTGCGTGTTTGTCCCGCCTCCTTGGATGTGCATCGCCATAACTCTGCCCCTGATTGGTCTACAGACTTGATTGGCATGGCGTTGCAAAGCTGTGAGCCCAAGGCAGTGTGACATAAGTCCACAGGGATCATATTTTGTTTATTTTTTTATATTGTGTACTATTTATTGGGGATTTTTTTTTTCGGTCAGTACTCTTGACAAACATGAGGATTACTCACGAACGGTTTGACGGAGAGACTCAAATTTAGTCTCATTTTGAAGGGGACTATTTAAGGTAAACGCTGCTGTGTTAACTTTGTGTGTGAGCCGCTTGTGGGCTCTTCAGGCTTCGAGAAGCAGCGGTTTTGTCATCGATGAGGAAGAAACGTGAAGTTTGGATTATCTTGTTTATTTTGGCTTTAATTCCTTAGACCTACATTTTAGTGTATATCCTCATGATCCTGAGAGTCTGACTGTTCGATTGGTGTATGATATGTACACACTGACTCAAATATGACGCCATGAAAAATCTGAAAATCTGTACGGTCACTAATATATTTTCATAACAGTTTCCAATAACAGCAATAATACTTATTTATCAGTGGGATTATATATAAAATGATTAAATCAATTAAAATGATTTTAAGCTTTAATTTGGTACATTGACTGTCGACTTTGGACTTGTAGTACCTGAGATATACTGACGGATATAACACTAAGTGATTTTATTTTTATAGGCGCCGCCGACCAATGAGCGAAATAAGAGGTTAAATAACGCTGGGTTTCTAGGTTACAACTATCATCTCAGTCATTTATGATGCAGATTATTGAGTGTAGGTTACAAAGAGCAGCCAGTAACAAATAGTGAGAGCTGAAGAAGAGAAAATAATCCATACCATTTTCTCAGATGAGACGGCATGCAGCTACAAAGTGGAGGCTTGTACTCGTGTACTTGTGCTCAATCATGTCTGCCTGTAAGATGACAAAATGGACGCAAGGGGCGCTCTAACAGCCAAAATGATGGAGCTGCTCACAGCATTGCCTCTGTGCATTGTGTATATCGGCCTCTTGTGCGAATATATTGGCCGATGCCGATTATATAAAAAATGCCAAAAATCGGCCCGATTAATCAGCCGGCCGATATATCGGCCGATCACTAGTCTGAACTCATGAATGACAAATCTATGCTTGTTGTCTCAAAAAACAACAACAGGCAAATACACAAAACACAAAAGATGTTTAACTTTGCTTCTGCTGTTGTGGTTTCCAAAGCCTGTGGTTCCCACTAGAGACAGTCTTTTGAAGAATTTAAAATGCTCCTTTGATTGGTGCTGAAAAGAGGAAGAGAAAAAAAAAAAAAGAGCTGGGTGGAGCAGCAAAGAATGAAACATCTATGCCAGTCTGTCTAAACTCATTTTTGCAGCTAAGCCATATTCGGGTTAAAAAAAAAAATACCACCAAATACCACATGATGAGTAAACAATGCTCAACGTTACCGCTGCCACATGGTTTCCAAGACCAGCAGATTCCATTAGAGACAATGTTTTGTGATGTCACTAGGTACATATCAAGGGGGAGCCTTTGCAATGAAAAACCTACCAGGTATCGGAGCCCGAAAAGCAAGTAGAGGCAGATAGAGTAGTGTAAAGTATGTACCATGTAGTGGAAAAGCACAAATTATGAGACTGTGCCAGGACCAAGCCTGATTAGCAGCATAACTTAAAACAGGGTCAAATGTCAGGGCTAAACCTGACACTTCCACTGTTACCCCATTTGCCTCTGTAAGACCTTGTGGATTGGTGTATGCATTTGTGTGTGTGTGTTAGTGCCATTGCCTGTTGCTCAGAATATGTTCATGAACCTACGAGACTCCCACCAAGATTTGTTATAAACAACATGACAAATCCAACTAACCCAGAGCTGGCACCACACCTCCAAAAAGGGGTGGAGCCAAATGTTTTGGTTCTGAAAACAAACTGAAACACTTAGTAAGACTTGGCTAAAGCATGCAAGGAAAACAGCAACAAGCTCTTCTTTTTTTCCATTTGTGAAAAGACAAACAACATAATTCTATATACATATATATGTATATACACAAGTCCCCCTCAAATACTGACAGGGTAAGATGTAAAAAACAATCATTTTCGGTCTCCCTGATATGTGCTGCTCCACAATCTTTTGTTGCACATCATTGCTGTATTCTCTGCTCTTTCTCATACTGATAGATGACTGAAAGAACTTGGCCTGTGTGTTACGTCATTTATTCAGCAGTGAAATCAGAAGCTACTGCTGACCATTAAAATGTTCCTAATAGTTTGTTTAATAAATTGCTCCCAGTATTTATACAAATGATTGCCCTACGAGGACAATTCTGCCCTGCTACCTATGTACAGGTCTATTAGTGCCAACAGGTCAGTGGTCTGACCTAAAACTGTAGAAGTGCTCGGTCAAATGCCTACACACCTCTGGTTGCTCCAAAGGCCTGCAGAGAACCCAAATGACCCCATTTGTTTGGTGTCTTCTTGGTTTCAGAACTAAGGCTCTGATGATATTGCTGCCACAATGTAATGCAAGCTATAAGCAATTAACTATCAACTATATGGCTGACATCTGACATCTGTGGTATCTGGTGCCTACTTTTTAAAACAGACATAAGTACACTGCACATGACTGCACATGAAATTGTATCAACAGCCACCTTGAGGCCATAATTTTCTGTCCATATATTTGTTCAAAGGTCAGAAAGCATATAAGCAACTTCATCTGATCCTACTAAATGTAAATTAGTATATTTTGCATAGTGATAATTGATTAACATGAACTTATATTACTTTATACCAACATTAGCCTTGTGTCTGCATATCAAAACTTTTAGACGTAGTGATTGCTAGTAGGTTAGTGCCTTATTGTAAACTTGGGGTTAAATTACGTCAGAAAGTACTGAAGCATGTTTTCGAGAATCCAAGAGAAGCAAACTTTTGGATGATTTACACTGACAGGTTGTAAAATATCTGGGGTGTAAGCATCCATTACATCCTCAAAGCATCAAAACACACACATCACAGCACTGCTCTCCCCCATGTAAATAGCGATGTTCAGAATGCTCCTTTTCAGCACCTGTCCCTTTAATTGCAAGTGCCCAAGAGTTAAAAGTGACCCACTCTGATTTGTGAGGTTGGATTGTGGCCATGTTTGAAAGAGTTACTACATGCGTGAGTACTCAGGACAGATGGCAAGAAGCTCCATACCTGAATGATGAAATAAACACATGAAATCTTATCTGACTTCGCATAGTCAGATTTTTTTAGCGATCCAAATGAAAGCAGATTTGAAACCACCTACTAACGCTGCTTCAATCAAATTAGAAAAATACTAGGGAGTCTGCATACAGTCAAGATTCAGGTGCAATATCTTACCTTTATATTTAGTTGCAATATCTAATGCTATACAATAACTGAACACCCTGGACATATTGATTGCCAGCAGCTTGTGAGTACAAGTCCCAGAGGGCCCTGAACATGTTCTGAAAGATGTGCTGCAGTAAGCTGACGTTCACGAGGGAGGTGGGGGGTCTCGTCATCACAGCGGGAGATGTACAAGACCGGGCGTTTGACAGCTCTCCCCTCGATCCGTCAGCTGTCTGGAGCGTGATAGGAATGTCGAGGCAATTGCCGCAGAGCACCAAACAAGTCTGAGCTGTCTGCCTCCTCAGTTGTACCCACCTACAGCAAGCAGAATCAATGTTCTGAATCTTGAAATCAATAAGCTCTGTGTGTTTTTGTGTGTGTATGTTTGTGTGGGGGCAAAACCTGTGCTTTCAGTGTAATACACTATAACCCATCTGCATTTTGTTTGAAGATCAATCAAATAAGCTTATGCATTTTCATAGATCCATACTTACACTAATTACAGCAGAGGGGACAATGTGCACTTCTAAATCTCCTAATAAATACACAACATACAGCAGCTGGAAGGAGACAATGGTTTTTAGAACATATGCAATATTTAACTTACCACTGTATTCATTGAGGGTGGCGCAGCAGGTAGTGTCGCAGTCACACAGCTCCAGGGGCCTGGAGGTTGTGGGTTTGATTCCTGCTCCAGGTGACTGTCTGTGAGGAGTTGGTGTGTTCTCCCCGTGTCCGCGTGGGTTTCCTCCGGTTGCTCTGGTTTCCTCCCACAGTCCAAAAACACATGTTGGAGCACCTGGAGGAAACCCATGTGGACACTGGGAGAACACAGCACACTCCTCACAGTCACCCGGAACAGGGCACAAACCCTGGAGCTGTGTGACAATGACACTACCTGTTGTGCCACCATGCCACCCGTTGATGGAATCATTTTCCTTAAAATGCAGAAAATTCCTGCGTTACCAGGAATTTAACAGTAGTCAAACAGCTAAGCTGAGTATTCATTTTAGTATGTAAGTAGAGGCAGGTTTATTTTTCTGCATCTGCTTATCTGCAAACAAGTGCAGACAACACATGCAAGCTTTTTTATACAAGTGTCAGATGACGCACATAATTAAACCTCAGTGATTCCTAAAGTGGGGGGCGTGCCCCTATTACAGGGTGGAGGGTGTAGCAAGGACAATGAAGGAGGCATGTTTCAGCACTGCAAGCATTGCGTGTCAAAGTAGTGGGCAGAGGCGTAGCCAAACTGAAACAAGCCCCACCCAGTCAGCCACAGCGTATTCCCTGTGTGCAAATTCAGGTGCATGGACACACTCTTCATCCTTCAAAATTAAAACTGGAAATGCTCCATCTGTGTGTTTTATGCGGAAGTGGTCTGTGCGGGATGCATTGGCAAGCACAGCAGGATGGCCAGAACTCAACATCATTTACAACGTGTATCATCTATCACTACGATCTGAACCTGCTGTAAACTGTGTATAAACCAGGACACTGCCCTGACTTTATATGTTTAATCCATATCTCTGTCGCTGAACTTAGCCACATCAATTTGACCTGAGCAAACCCCTGACCTTTGGTAACCATAACATACACAGGTCTTTTCTGCCAATGTCTCTCTTCCCTGTGTCACAATATTTCATGGATAGTCAAAGAACCATTAAGCAAGTGAGCTGATCCTATTCCAGTGAGGAGCTACATATCTAAAAATGCTGGTAATGGCTTGGAAATGCATCTGCATAAAACTTAGTACAAGTCCATCAAAACTGAACAGAAGCCCACCAAACAACATAATAATTATCAGGGCCAGTAAAGTGGAATCATTCTGTGATGATTTTATATTCAGTGTTGAGTTTTCAGGTTTTTATATAGAACCCTGAATGCTTGAAGAACATTTTGCACGATAAAAGAGCTTTTTGAATCATTGGTTCTTCCGATTTTGAAGAAGAATGTGCTATAGATAGATCAATATAGCACCTTTTAGAAAAGGGATCTATATGGCATCAAAAACTGCTCTTTTATTGTTACAAGCTTGACATCTGAACAATAAAGAAAACATTTTGGTGCTGTATAGAACCCTTTTCTTAAAGGTGCTACATAGACCCATGTATAGCACAATCTCCATGAATCAGAAGAACACTTTCATGATGCAAAGAACTAGGGATGCATAAATACCATTTTCTTCCCAACCGAGTATGAGTACGAGTATGTGTATTTTTGAAGAAAAACCCACCTTGTTCGAGGATACTCAAAACATTGCAGCATACTCACTGCTCTCGGGTTCTCCCTGTAGTCTGTTTTGCTTGGGTTGCCTTCACTGATTGTGAAATAATTCTAAATTGCTGATATTTTGAGTTGTCTGCTCATTAGCACAGCAAAGCACACTAGGCACAAGGTATCGGATGTTGGTACTGGTGCCTCATTTGCAATTACGGTATTCATGCATCTCTACAAATAACCCTATAATCATGCAAATATTCTTCACATGTTCAGGGTTCTATAAAGAACCATTTACTTTCCTAAAGAACACTTTTAGAACCATCATTTTTACGTGTGCAAACAAGTGGATACATTTTATCACCATGAGGAATTAATGCATTGAAATGTATTAATAAATGCCTAGAATCAGCCATGACCAGTTTGAAGATCCTGGCTTTAACGGCATATACATACACAAAATAGAAAATCATGAAACAAAATAGAACTCGTTGAAGCAGCTGCATCTGAACCTAACGTCACCATGCTCAATGCCAAGAGCAGGCTAGAGGTATATAAAATCTGTCTTTGTTAGGCTGAGGAGCAGTGGAAGTGCATTCTTTAGAGTGATGGATTTCCATTCAAAACATATGGAATGAGTTACATTTTCCAAAATCCAATATCACCATGTGGAATTAAATCCATTGAAATCTATCTAAAAATGCCTTCCCTTGTAATTCATGAACTCCCAACTTTAAGGCACGCATTCCTGAAATAGGTCTTCAATAAATTCTCCAAGTACTAAGCTCTGGAATAGTGGAACTGTGTTCTCTGAAGTGACGGAGCCACATCCAAAAAATAATCCAACATCAGGACCTGAGCTCACTCATGTTTTCATGGATGAACACCTCAAAATACACAATGCAGTGTTTGAAAATGTAAGCTAAAGCCTTCCCAGAATAGCAGAGGCTGTTACAGCACCAAAGACGGAACAAACTTCAGAAGAAATCTTGAATTTTTTGGCAATATAGTAGTTCCAACCACTAGATTTAAGTGATCACATGTTTCCCGAAACATCTGAAAAGCATAGGCAGGTGGGTTAAATTAGAGTGTGAACTAACTTTAAAACAATCTGAACAGATCATCAAGGGCAACAACCTAAAATATCAGATAGGAATTTCCAAGTGTTTTTAAAATGATATTCTTTAAATTCCCAGCATTCCAAAGACTGGTGACTGCCAAAGCATTCCCATGTGAATCTCACCCTTAAAGTCTGACCAGCCAAAGTCTAAATTTGGTTTCAGAAGCTGGATCCAAGGGCATGTCCTCAGGTCAGCCTCAGTGCATACAGAACGCCTAATCTCAAAACAAAAGGTATCAGAAGGGAAGACATCCATAATACAGGAGAACCTGCTAATTAATAGTCAGATTCAGTGTTTTATGATGAGATAATTCCTGGTTCTGGATCAACCCAAACTTTAATTGTGCACAGCTGTTCTTATGAAGCATTCTTTCTGTGACTAACGATGGAAACAATGCAAGTTTCACAACAGTTTATGACTAGATTCGGTATTCTGACATGAGACTGTTTGGGAGAGGATCAAACCCATAAACGCAAAAGTCAACTTGAATCAGTGTGGTTAATATGTCTCTTTGTTTAACAGATATGGCAAATATCAACAGCCCAGAGAGAAACAAACTGCCAAGTTCCATCCATAAAACCAGAATTGTATAAATACATCGCAATGGAAGCGTGTCTACACCCAGAGAATTAGCAGTTACACTATGCCCAAAACACAGTCCACTCAGTGAGGATAAAAATGTTGAACTGTGCAGACTTATGAATAATCTCCATAGAAAATCATGAAACAAAATATAACTCTTTGAAGCAGCTGCATCTGAACCTAACGTCACCATGCTCAATGCCAAGAGCAGGCTAGAGGTATATAAAAGCTGTCATTATTAGGCTGAGGAGCAGTGGAAGTGCATTCTTTAGAGTGATGGAGTTCCATTCAAAACATGGAATGAGTTACAATGGCTGTTGTAAACCATTGCTAATCATTCAACATCAGAACCTGACCCGAGTGAAGTTCTCATAGCTCATACTAATTTTATACACACATATACATATAGTGGGCACACTATTTTGGACAGAGAGATGATGGTCAAAAATTCTAAATGACAACAAGGTTCCAATATTAACATACTTCTGAGTCACAGCCACAACCACTGTAATCCTAGAAAAGGAACTATGAATGTCTACTTGCTTCCTCACACACCAACAGCTTAGTAAGTTATCCAAGTACCATCCTGAGGGCACTGGTGCAGGGGGATGATCCTCATGAAGCCACTGTGTTAAGTTCTACTTTCATTTTATTTATGGAAGTCAAGGAAACTGCACATACACAGACAGGCATGTCAATCCGAGAGGGAAGTGGAAGCCTGTCCCCAACAGGAGATAAGCAATGGTCACCTATTATACACAACTTCATTACCCTACCATAAGGACAAGCAACTATGCTCTGACAACTGTGACCGCAAAAATAAACAGTAAGCACTCCTGGGTCCCTGAGGCAGGCTAGGAAAAGGGACGGTAAGCTGTGTATGAGCTCTAAGAAGAGATTAGGCAAAGCCTCTATTAGCCAGGGATTCCAGGTCCAGAGACTGTTTATTTAAGGACCTCGCACCACTGTGAACAAGTTCCTGACCCTGAGTTTCACAAGAAGAGACGGAGGACCAGGCCAAGGCAAGTGGAGTAATGCCAGGCAACTGTTGCCGCCTCCGTCAACATTTCCGGTTCACCGTGGTTCTGCCATATGGTTGAAAAACAGCCAAAAGCTCAAGTTAGACTGACAACATACTGTCAGACTAACCCACAACAGGAGAACATACAGATCAGGAAAGCCTTGATTGAAAAAGACAACAGAGCAGGACTCTGAAAAACAAGCTCAGTTCAAAACTTTTTGGTTACACATTAACAGCACTGGTTTTGCTTTGCATGCTTTAAAATTTTTATCCTGTTGACCATTTCCAGTCAAAGCCGGGTCATTTGAAAGGCAAATTTAAGTGTGGTCTATTATGAGTACATTTACTACTAGTTGGGTCACTTCATCCTTCTCAGGAGGCCTGTTTTTTTGAAAATCTATTATTAGTAACACGTGAACCTGGGTTGGAATAGACCTAACAGAAGTAGGGCCGAAGTTAGTGAGCAACACACACAATTGCTTTTTTACCATTGAATAGATTTCAAAATTCTTTGACTTGGATGCTACATTATTTAATGTAAGTAAAGGTCGTTAACTGAATTAGCCTGACCACTTTGATGATTTGACGAATCTGTTTAAAAAACTGGAATTTGACCAAAGCTCAACCTCAAAACTGTTGAGAAATAATATCCCAGGTATCTGTATATTCACATTCAAATTATAGAATGATGTGACATTTAGAGGTTTAACACTTCAGCAGTCTGAAATCACTCTGATCAAGCAGATCATTCAGAAAAGAATTTCATAAACCCAAATGTCTTAAATATTTAAAGCCCCTGGGAACCCATTTTGACATTTTGTGATTATTTTGTGTAATTCCAAACTTGGGTGTTATGTGAAACATTCAGCAAAATTTAAATAAAAAACACAAAACAGAAATATGATCAATCTCTTCTTAAAAATGACCAATATGCTCCTCAGAGCTCTCTGAGAACGATGTGGGCGTGGTCCAAAACTAATGACAGTACATGACTCACTGCTATCACTGCAGAATAGAATGCTGTTTACGCTACCATGGCAACACAGCCTCAAGAGAGAATTTGCGGGGTTTTTATTCTGAACTGCGGTTGTCATTTTACACAAGATAACGTTACAGATAAATGGCACAGACTGGTAGAATTGGCATTATACAGCCGTTCATGTATGAACCTACTGACATCTTTTTCTTTTTTGTACCTTTGGCGTGGTTTCATGTGATTATTTATATTATTATAAATATGTTAATATAATTGTATGAACTGGATACCTTCTAGAGTGTTTCCAAATTGGTGCTTTCTACCACTGTTACTCTGCTGGACTGCTGACCGAGCGTGGCTTTTATCCTGGCTGTTACTTTGCTGTACACGCCGGTTCATTGTGGCCACTTTCTCCGCTGTTCCGAGTGTGGCTTTTATCCTCACTAGGGTTAGAGTTAAGGTCTACTTTGCTGTAAATGCCAGTCCAGTGTGGCTGATATCTACACTGATACGCCGTTAAACACACCGACTGAGTGTTGGTGCTATCTTTGTAGTACTCAGACTTAAATCATTCAGGTTCATTCTGTATTGTTTTGTGTTCTGTTTGCTCTGTTTATGTCTTTCACTCCCATACCCCATAGCTTGGTGAATAGCTGGGTAGCTAGCTTGTTTACTAATAGCTCCTAAGCTTTAGCTAACCAGTCTCTTCGACCCAGAGAGGAGGTGTGGCTATGGTAGCCTTGTGATTGGTCAGGGTAATAGTGACATAAGCATTACCCACTTTTAGGCCTGTCCCGTCTAGACTGAGCGGAAAAGCATTACTGGTCATTTTTAAGGAGAGATTTATCATATTTCTGTTTTGTGATTTTTTTTTATTTAAACTTTGCTAAACTTCTCACATTCTCACCCAAGTTTAGCATTGCACAAAAAAAACACATTTCAAAATGGGTTCCCAGGGGCTTTAATGAATGCTTCCACCTAAAAGGCCAGGTGAGCTGGAAACCAAAGGTAATATTCAGTGAGCAGGAGCAAAAAGCTTACATCAACATAAACCCCATTATAAACACTGGTGACCTTACACAATTCTATTTAATCTTACATCTTACACATTCTACTCCCCAAATATCAGTCCTATGGAAAACATGACAGCAAGCATGAGTGGGTGCACCTTAAAAGTTGCTGCTTTCACTAATTATTAGGGGTGTCCAAAAATGTTTATACATTCACAGTACATTCAAATAATCACAGGAGCTTTCATGACTGTCTCAACATCAGTCAGGAATGCTACATCTGAGCAGAAACTGAACTCAGCAGAGCTGGGAATTTCTGGCAGGGGCAGTACCAGCAGTAAATTTGTCTCACTTTTTCTAAAACAAGTCTGAATAGGTCTCTTCCCTGAGCAGTACCCACTGTTCCAAAAAGCTCTTCCAACTTAGGAACCAGAACGGAACATGATTTGCCTCCAAACTCATCTTTCCCTCACCTCTCCCTGTCTCCCTGACACATTTAATTATTTGGTCCTCATTCCCAAAGCATGCACACTTGCAAAACCAGAGAGTGAAACGGTCCAGAAAGTCAGAGGAGCCCAGAGAACGCGTCTCCTGGGACAGAGGCTGGATCCGAGCGGTTCTGCATCGCGGGCTTCCAGCATTAATGAGGTCTGAGTGTCCTGGTGAATCAGAGAGCTGCTAACCATCTCGTGGGACCACTACTGGCAGAATGCGGAAACCAGTCCCTTCCCCTGCATCTGTACAACCCTTATGGAAATCTCTGTGTGATATGATATTTAAATGCTATTCCCTGAAGATGTAAGCCATTTTATGGAGGTAAAAAGCTTGATTACTTTCAGATAACAGGGTTAAGCTTAATAATATTCTTGGTCAATATATCAGTTGTATTCCATGTAATTGATAATAAACTCTGCAAGACACCAACTTAAGTTGTCAACACGTCAGACGTGAAATGATTTGTTTTCTAAAAACTTATTAGGATCTAGGCGATAACCATGAGTCAAACAACACCTCGGTCACCTGTTTTTAAAGCACTAATTTCAGATTTTTACGTTTAGGATTCTCTAGAAAGGTGCATTTCACACTAAACCACTGTCCACTCCTCCATTTCCACGTAAACCACCCAGAGCTATAAAGATTTTTTGAAAAGAGTTGTCCTTTGACGCAAAACAGACATAAAAAATATCAACATGGCTGATGCAGGGCAGGTGAGGTCAAGGTAAAATAGAGGCAAACTTGAGGGTTTTTTTTTCTTGTTCAATTACCAGTAGCACAATTCCTTTTGACTCTGCAGAGATGCAGCAGAAGCAGAAAATATATCCTCTCTCTGCTGATTCTGAGTCAAGAATCACTCACACTGAAGCCCCAACCAAACACATTAGGCAACTGTCAACTTCTCCAAGTGTGACACGCCGTGACTGTGACAGAGCGGAAGTTTTCACAAATAGTGTTCCTCAAGCCAAAATACAGGACACTTTACTAGCAATACCTTTATGATATGCTCAAAATTTTTCAAGAATTCCTCATCTAAGATAAAGGTATCCACCACATAAACAACAGTGAAGTACACCGTCAGAAAATGTGTTGCTGTGGTGGTATCCTCCAAGGTACATTGTCAGTGCCTTTAGTTAGGGAACATAATTGTACCATACTTTATAGTATTTGTAGATTTTTAAGTGTCATATTACCCATTACATCCCCAGGGCTTATGTTCTTTTATTTTACACAGTTCTTATACTGAAAGATTACAAATGTTCACCTCTTAATTAAGTATACCTTTAGGTAACACAACTGGACTGTTTGTTCATTTAAGAACAGCAATGCACCTGTACCCTAACTTTTTATCTATTATGGTAATGATGTTGTACGATTTGTTCTGGCACTACAACTCGTACAAGTGGCAAAGGATGGGGTGGGGTGTTACCCCCCTCTAGCCAGGGTCTGGCATTAAGCATGGTGACCGTAAGCTCATTTGAAACTGAAGCAGAGCATTTTATTCTATTAGAATGGCTTTTGTCTATTGGAGCTTACACAAATTGTGCATATAGCTACACCAATATCTTCAATGGGTGCGCCTAAAAGTGAATTCCTCAGCAAATAAAAGAGGTGCATGCAAACATTTGGACATTTGTAAAAATTGAGAAGAAATAAGGTGGTTCACTAATGACAGTGGGGAAAAAGATACATCAGCTTTAGGTGACAAATCACCATCACAATAGTCATCTAAATTACAGATTAAAAACTTTTTGTCATTAAAAGAATATATTTTAAAAATTGCCAAAGGTAGGGTCTTGTCATTTGTTAAAAACCAATATCTTTATCACATCATTTCTAAGCAAAGGTGGTCCTTTGGGTTTTAAAAATGGTTCTGGGAGCTGCATTTAAAGCAGAGAATGTGTTTTATAAAGTACACAAATGAACACGTATCCATGATGGAACTCAGAACCATTTTAATATATTCTTTAAACAACCAAATACAAGTGGATCTGCATGATATGTATTCTAATACATGAGAGAGTTGAGAGAGTTCTACACAAGTGTTCTATGGCTTTTAACAGACTCTTATACTGAATATAGGAGACTTTTAAAGGTTCTTTAAAGTACCAAATATATGTGGTTTTCTGTCATAGACAAGACCAAATAATCAACCACTGATGTATTCAAATGGTTTTTGTGTTGTCATGTTTATGCACTATCAACAACAGGTGTTAATAGTACTAAGAATTCTAACTAGAACCCTAGAACAAAATGTCTTCAAAAGAACCATAAACAGAAGCTCTCTATTATAGCAGTTTTGTAAATTAATATTCGTAACTGTTAACGTTCCTTGAAAAAATCCATAAAAAAATCCCCACCAAACCCATTCTGGGTTCTGCATTCAATATTTCTACTTGTTCTCTAAAGAACCACACATACTGGTGAAATGTTTTAAATAAATAAATAAATAAATAAATATACCAAGCTCTTGAGATTCTCCTGAGGTAATGAGGTGTCCTTGCTCTACCATAAAATCACTGTCATTGATAAAGTACCAATGAAGAAGCACTTTTAAATAATTTTATAAACTCATAAATGACGGTTGAAAATTTACTCCAAATACAAACTTACTTTTAACGATACGTTCAGTAGTTGACAGTTTTTCTTTCGGTTCTTTGGTCGTCATCTTGGCTGTGACCAAATGTTAAGTTCTTTCAGTAAAAAAAAGAGAGAAATATGTTCAAGAAATCAAATGTGACTATGTTTTTCCGTTTTGTTAGTGTAAAGTCCGTTGGTGGAAAGTAGCCAGTCCGTCCGTTTTCGTCTGAAATGAGTGGAAATTGATTTCTGTCCAAAATTAAAAAGTTAATGTTCAGTCAAGAATTTTAGTCGATAAAGCGGCAAAATCCAGAAAGCGAGTAACGGAGCATCTTAACCTCCGCACCTAATTAGCTAGCAAACGAAAACTAGCTTTGCCTTCAGGGACGGTGCCTTAAACCGTTGGTTTTCAACGTCAGGTAAAAAAGACTCCAAAAAATGTGATAACAGTTAATAGATAAAAAAAGAAAAAAGACAGGTTTCTGCTCCCTCACAGATCTCAGGGAGTTGTAGACAGTGTTTTGTCTTCCTCCAGATTTCTTTGGACAGTAACTACGGAGCAAAAACGACGAGATGATTAGGCTTCGCTGCGGAGCCCCTAGTTTTGTTTTGTTTTGGTGGGTTTTTGTTGTTCTTGTTTTTAATGTTAATCCGATTTCCCACTGTTTTTTGAGATACTCTCTCAAATTGTTTACTGTTTTTCTAGCTCCAGAGTCCACTCCAGCCGCAGTGAAATGACCATTTCTCCGTCCCCGGCTCTGTTCTCGGACATATGTCCTGTGTGAGAGAGAGATTTCTGAACCATATGGCATCCACTCCTCCCTCCCTCCTTCCTCACTCCCTCACAGCTATCGCAGATTATACACTAATCTCACACACAGCGTCCCAATTCACGCCCTAGAGCCCTAACTAGTGTGCTAGTAATTCATAGGTTTAATCACGTAATAAAGATCCAAATATTAGGTTTTCTCATAATAATGAGATCCGGTCCTTATTAATATGAGATGCTAATTATGAGGTACTTGGTCATAATTACAATAATTAACATGTTCATGTGATATTAAACATTTATTATAATTCTCTGAAACTTAACTATTAAGACTTACTAAATATATAAGATTGGATTCCCAGAAATGGACTAATTTTTAACCAAACTGTGAGGCTAGAAATGCCTTTGAGTTTAGATTTAGGATTATTCTTGGTCTGAGGAAACTAATAGGTCTGAGTCTATGACATATGAAAGGTTGTAACAGAATCAAGCTTTATTGGCCTTAGAATAGGGTTTACAGTAGCTCACAGTGCACATAGATTGAAATATTTTCACAGCAGTACAAAAAATAAAGTGCCAAAAAAGTAACCTACCTGGAATCATTGGGCGCAAGGCGGGAATACACCCTGGAGGGGGCGCCAGTCCTTCACAGGGCAACACACACACACACATTCACTCACACACTCACACCTACGGACACTTTTGAGTCGCCAATCCACCTACCAACGTGTGTTTTTGGACTGTGGGAGGAAACCGGAGCACCCGGAGGAAACCCACGCAGACACAGGGAGAACACACCAACTCCTCACAGACAGTCACCCGGAGCTGTATGACTGCCACACTACCTGCTGCACCACCGTGCCGCCACATTAACAATCAATAATTGAATCAATTTGTATTTATATAGCGGTTTCCACAACAGAAAGTCACCACAAAGCAGCTTTACAGAGATCCGGGTCAAAGACCCCATATGAACAAGTCCAGGGGGAAAGTGGCAATTGATACTGGAGAGCACAACAAATAACAGAACAGTTACTATTAGTGTCTAGTTTTGTTTCATTTTGTTTTATTATTTGTGTGTGCAAAGTTGAACATAAATGTGTCATGCAAGGGAGTGTTTTAGACCAAACTGGCTTTACACCAGTTTTTAACCTTCCCACAGGATCACTGGCTTGTCCTGCTCCCTCATGCATCTTCATAACTCTGGAGCAGCTGCATATGTGCTTAATGTCACCATGCCTGATGGCAAGTGTAGACTACAGTTTTATAAATAAGCCAGCACTGGGCTGTGGAGCACTGCAGCTGTGTTATTTTAACTGATTATAGAAAGCATCAAACTGATGAAATGTAAGAGATGTGCACTTAATTAAAGTATTAAAGTCTGGTTACTAGGGGTGTCAAAATACACATATACGATCTAAGAATCGAATACATCGATACAATCGACGTTATTTTAAATAACATTCTGAGCCGTGTGTTGTAGTTTCTGAGCGCGCTGTAGTTTTATGCGACATCTAGTGGCACGGTGTGTAATAGGAATGCTGTGTTACTATGACGACGACGCGGCCACAACGCCATGCTATTGGTCTGGTTAGCCTGTTGGACAATTAGCTGGATGTGAAATGACTAGCAGAGAAAGCAAGACTGCGCTGAAACTTGTGTTGCTAACCGTCCGGTAAAACACGGAATGCCCGTATTTTGGACGCTAAAAGATGCGTTGCATTTTTAACCGATACGAGACACGTTTTTTTCCGTATTTTTTAGGTCACACCTTTATGGCGACGGTTTGAGACAGAAATATGCAGCTCTCATCCAGAGCGAGGGGCAGCTACTTCACGGCTCCTAAACAAAGAACGCGCTTCTCATTGGTCGTCAGGTTTATGTAGCCGATCAGCAGCCAATGGAGTCACAGTGCCTCCTACAAGGGGTTGTTTTACTGCGGCGCTAAGAGCAGCAAGTCAGTGCTGACAAACTGGAAACTTTAAGCTCAGCTTTTAGATTTTTTTTACCATGTCCCCATTTTTTATATATTTTTATGTTTCTCTGAAATCTGGTACAGTCATCCTTTCCGAATATACTGGTGTGTTTGTATTTGCCTCTTTGACCTCTACATCAAACAATAGAAGGGAAATTAAAATCATCTTCTTTCTCCATGTTTTATCTAAAATGTATCGTATCATGGAGCAAAAATGGCAATATGTACTGTATTGTGAAATTTGTGTATCGCTGCACCCCTATTGTTTACCACTGGGGGGGGGGGGTGTCTATACTCGCTTAATGTATCAATCATCTGCACCTTAATCTCCTAAAGATTGGTGAAGAAAAATTCATAAAGGTCAGATTCTACAATAAATAATGTTGGGAACATCCTAATTATTAGATAAATTCTGAAAAACAAGATGAAATCAAAGGGAAATAAGATTAATATATGCCTCAAAAACAAACAAAAAGTATTTATTGCAGGCTTTCCATGTAGGTTTGTGTGGAGTGGGGGTGGGGCGGTATCATACTGTAATTAAGATCTCTTCAGCAGTCTTAATTAGAAGCTACTTTGTTGACTTGGAGGCTCATAATGTCCTATTCACTGAATAAGCTATTATCTTGTTTTGTAATGTCAAAACATATGGTTTGACTGGTTAACATGTTTTCAACGTAGTTTGCTAATACTTAGTCAGATTTTAGAATAATATATAAATAAATAACTTGTTTGAGCGGAAATTTCTACACAGCCCTGAAGTTCTAGCTAGGGCACTAGTGCGAATTGGGACGCGCCCGAAGCCCCTTACGGACTCCTATAAACATGGCGGAGGCGCAGCTCGCGGCGTGATGACGTGTCGATGACGCGGCGCACGCTTTCACATTTGTGGACCACATGCTCAAATTTTCTTATTTATTTTTTTTTTCTTTTCTCCCATCCCTCTGACAAAATTGACCCACAACACAACGTCATTCATTCAGAAGTTTTTAGGGGAAGGGAGAGACATACAAGACTGTGGTTTCAACTGAAATAGTTTATCTGAGTAATTATTAAACTCTAGTTGCTAATGTTGGAGATAAGATTTGTTTCTGCTACCAAACAAACAAAAAAAACAATTGAATGAAGCTACCTGTTTACACAGGGTTAAATGTCTTATATTGACCCCAAGAAATAAAATGATCAATTAAAAACACTCAATTTATGGATGAAAAGTAACATTTTATACTAAACAAACCAACAGAAATCCTACAAAATTAATATAAGGAGTAGACCAATTGCGACATATTGTGTGTGTGTGTTGGGGTGGGGGGAAGAGAACTCGAGGAGGCCGCTGGTACAGTAGGCACACGTTTTTGTTCTCCGTGTTTACGTATCATAGTAAAACACACCGTTAGCTCAGCTCTGCAATAAAGAGGTGTGTGACTCGCTCTCTGTGTTATGTCTTAAAGTGGACATTAAACACCTTATATTTTATGTGTTTTCTAAATACTTAAATATGTTTGAAAATATTTTGAGAATATTTTACATTTAAAACGATTACATGTAAAATTATAATACAGTGATCCCTCGCTACTTCGCGGTTCATCTTTCGCCGATTCGCTACTTCGCGGGTTTTTTTCAAGGGGGCTTATGGCCGCTATATCACAGACTAGGTGCCTAAAAATATAATTTTCTTATGGTGTGTAAATTAAAAGTATTTATTATTATTATTATTTACATGTATTAGACTAGGCCTGTAAGTGACAAAATATATCATTTACAAGTATTTCTTACGTACATTACATGTATTGCTCATGTCCACATCCGAATGAAATTTACTTATGCTAAATCACAGCTTAGTAATTACTCTATTAAAGAAACTGGTAGGATATCACATGTAGTTCCAGCTGAAAAACATTATAGAATGACTGTTTAATGCAAAGGGTGGGTTGTTAACAGCACAGGGAGAGTTTTAAAAGTCCAACTACTCGTTAAATACATAAAAATATCTTTCCTCTACTTCTCTGAAATTTTTCGCGGGGGATGCGTTCCAAGACCACCCGCGAAAAACTAGGGATCGCTGTACGTTTAAAATGGATTCTGTCTGATAGTGTCGCTCTGGCTCGCCGCCATATTGCCGTTGCGTCAGTGACTACGTCATGAGGTTAGTTAGTTGAAATTAGACGCGGGAGGATAGTCGCGGTTGAGGGAAACGTGCTTGTTGTTTTGGCGATATCATGGCAGAAGACGAGGCTGGAAGGAATTTTGATTAAGTTCTAAGAAACTAGATGGCTATGCCTTCGAACCGCTGAGGAGAAAGGAAAGAGAAACGGTGCAAACCAGTGGCGGATGCTGGTCTTTCAAGGAGGGGAAGCTTAATTTCGGCCTACATCATAAAATGTGTCGGTTTATTTATACGTAAATTCTACCCTCCGTTCCTTTTCAAGAAAAATTATCTGTGACCCTGTCGTACCAACAAGGCGTCTTTTCCAGGGACATGACTAGTGTCCTCTCAATGGCCAGCAGAGCTAGGCTGCTTAAACGGCCTTGGCCCATGTGAAGTGTGTCCGCCTGTGAGTGCTTTGTGACGGTGGAGGGACTCAACAGCACCCGCTGGACAGAAACTGCGATAGAAGTCAGTCTCCAAACACAAGCAGCTACAAAAAACTCCACCAGAAATAGAAGCTCGATTTGTCGCTAGTCGTTTTTAACAAAGAAAATGCCGCTAAGAGAACTTAGAAAGTCTCCGGTTCAACTCAGAACAGAATGAAAATGTAATGCTCCCTCGGATCTTTACACCAAAGGGTCGCTGATTCGCTCATTTCGCTGTCAATCAAAAAGGGATTCAGCGTCAGACAGAGCATCCAATCATCATGCAGAAGCTGAGCGTCCGGGCCAGCTGAGGCCCGCCCACTGCCCCATAGACCCCCAGAGACGCTGAGCGTCCGATGGGCGGGACAAAGCCCAGCATTTATCCAATCACTCGTCTCGTTTCGCTGCACTTCGCAATTGAGCGTCCACACCGTTTAAAGCACCGTGAAGGGAATGATTGAGAGGAAAGCCACATCTTTACCAGTGATAAGAAGCTGATTCTGAACAAAAGTTGAGCGCGTTGTAGTGCATATTTATTCAATGACATGTACACACAACAGTATATATTTGATCACTTATTTTTTGACACTTTAGGGGAAGCTGAGCTTCCCTTGCAGTCTTAGAGCAATCGCCTCTGGTGCAAACACACGTTTGTGTAGAGGAGTATCCAGCCGTTCCCTGAGGTTTGAGGAGGGTGGGAAACGCTAGCTGGTGCACGTCCATTTGCTGCCAGGAAGCTAATGTGGACCACTTGCTCAAGGATCTTTCCTGCGTAACTCTGACTAGTGCTAGTAATAATAGGCAGATGAAGTGGTGCCACCTACCAGGGCTACAAAAAAAAAAAAACACGATATTGATTAAGTATAAGACTGGAAAGCTAGTATATAGTGGCATAATATAATGTTTTAACTTACAAAAATGGACTAGATGTTAAGCTACCTTGTCAGTAATACAAATGAATATTGTCTCTGTCTTATTTATTGTCATCTTTTCTGCTTATTCCTAGGTATAACTAGATAGATCACTAATAAACTTGACTGTGACGCCTATCTGAACACCATACCCACAATTAAAAGGATATTTGTTTACACATGGATTTTAATATAGTCCTAATTTAATGATGTGGAATCTTGCCCTTGTTAGTCGTACATATTTCTACTCTGCTAGATGTGCGCGCCGCTGGTCTCTTTCCTTGTGGCACACAGCTGTTTCTGTCCTTGTGCCCTCTGTCGTACTGTCTGTACTCCCAACATTGTAAGGAAAACCGAGGGAGAGGCCTCAGGTTTCAGCTTATTGGTCCGGCGAACTACAAGAACACCTGAATTTTAAAAAACGCTCTCCATAACTTGGTCCTCCTGTACAAAATGCTCACTGCAAACCCAAGCATCGCAGCTAAGTGGGGGATTCTTTCGCTTTAGTACAGCTAGCCAATGGCAGACAACTTCTACATTTAAGAGGCAAGGTATGAAAGTGGACTGGGTTTTTTTAAGTGCTTTTACTCTGTAGAATTAGTTGCTGCATCCAGGGGCAATACAAAATGACTCTTTTGCATCAACGTTTGCTTTTGTCTTGTATTTTTCATTGAGTTTACTAATGTAAACTAATGCAGCTTCCACAGGACAAACTGCCTCATGACGTCACATTCAAAGATACAACAACATGGTGCATGTCCTGGGTCAAGCCTGGGGCCCTCTCCCAGTTACCCGTGCTTGGTAGACTTCAGCAGGGGCACAAAGGGGTTGTTCTTATCAAATGCCTGATGAACCTCAAACTGCTTTCAATGCGATTCCATAGTTGATTGTGGGGACGTACATTGACTGGTAAATTGTGAGCTTTGTTTTATGGCTCAGCTCCCTATTTAACAGGACGGATCACTATAGCGACCGCATTACTGCAAACGCTGCACCTAACCCACAGCCTGTCTCGCATTCCCTCTTCCCATTAGTCGTAAACCTGATCTAGAGACCCTTGAACTCCTTTGTTTGGGGCAGGTTCTGAAGTCCTCTGACTCTGCTGACTTTTGAAGTTAATGTCAAGTGAAATTAATGGACAATTTTATTTACTTAATTATTTTTCAACATAATTTTTCCAATTATCTCCCAGTTATTTGTTAATTACTTATGTTAATGGAGTTCTCAGGGTTTAACCCATTTAATTCTGTAAAACACTGCATCAGTGTGACTTCAATATATATATATATAAATATATAAACCAAAAACCATATGGCTTGTCATTCATTGTTAATATAATCTTAATTTTCATGTCTACACAGATGTTTCAGAGAATGTATGGTCAGCAAAATTTGCCTCAAAGTCATGGAATTTTTTTGGTAAAAAATGTATGAACCCTGACATTAGCTATCAAGGCTTTCCAAAACTAGCTTCATTGCTAATATGAAACAATGATAATATCTCTGTATGAACTTCTGTATAAAGTAGTTAAAAGCAGTAAATGTGTGTCAGTAAAGATATATTAGTTGTTTACTAGTTGTTTACAACTTGTACTAAAGATATACAAGTTGTGCATAAGAACTTTTTTTTACCTCTAAGCAAAAATTAAAAAATAAAGCTTGGTAATATTAGCATACTGCTAATAAGCAGCTTCACTTAAATGAAATTCAGTATTATCATGTAAAATTAAAAATATATATTTAATATATTATCAATACAATTTAAAATTCCATGATAGATGCATTATATCCTCATTTATAAATATGTTTCAGGCATTCTTTAGCCTGTTATAAAACTAAAAAAATAGCTGCTATGTTGACATTAGAGATATTAGTATAGACCAATAGAACTGTTTCAAAGTATGGTATAGACCCCTAAAGGTTGTAACTTATCTGTAGTAAACTAATTATTAGGCATTTTATTAAATGAGTTGCAAATAATTTCAAAAATAACTAGAAAAACTGTAGAAAACTAAATTATATTAAAATGTAATATACAAAATGCCTTAAATATAACAATTTCTGACCAAACCTTGGGCAAATGTATTATGAACGAAACTTTACAAATAAATAAGTACAGTTTATATTTCTATTATATTAATTAAGCAGCACTTTAATTATGAACTGTGTATTACATGGGTTTTTTAGCTTTGAATCTGGTCAGTATTAACCTCCTTTTACAGTAGTCATAAAATTCCGAATTAGCCTATTTTGTGCTAAAATAATTTTAAATAACTTTGATGTGAGCATTAATATGTCACTTTCTTTTACTGCAGGTAATGTTGAGAGCTACTGTAAGACCTCACTTATACACCTGCTGTAATGACACCACCACTTGTAGTGCATAGAGATTTCTTGTAGCTACTTTGTGGCTATTTTGTAGATTTGCAGTTACTCACTGTAGCCCAACTTTTGCTGCACAATTTATCACTCTACCCCATCCGACAGTGGAAAAAACTACCATGGGTTCTCCATTCTCAGCACAGTGACATTTACATGGTTGATGGTGGTGTTGATATCAGTGTTGATGTTTATGATGGTGTTGACAGTGGTGATGAATGTGTTTCATAGTAGTGTTCAGAATGGTGTTAATGGTCATGTTGAAGGTGGTGTTTGTGATGATGTTCACAGTAGTGTTTATGATACTGTTAGAAATGTATCGGTCACAGTGGTGTTACTGAGGTTTTTACATAAATCAGTCTCATTGGTGGGTTGGGAGATTTCCTCCGATCAACAACATCTGGACAGTAGCAGCTTTGTGATCAGAAACTGATTCTAGATGGCAATCATAGAATATGCATCAACAGATGAGCTATACTCTGTACACAAGAAAAGTTTAGAGCGTTAAAGAAGGGTTTCAGATATAAAGTGCTGGGAATTTATACAGTGTCAATACAGTACTGAGAGTTTTTTAACAAGCTTTAATATTTTTTTTTGTTTGTTTGTTTGCATCAGTATATTTATTTTTCAAACATCTTTGCTTTACTGGAAGAACAGACTGACACATCTTATGTAATGTAATCTTGCATTCATTACGATACATCATGCTAAAAGAGCTTACTTGTGATTGGTCATTTTGCATGTCAGTCAAATTTCTTTTCCTGGAGTAGTAGGCTGTTCTTGGCCGTATTAAGTAGTGAAAGGTACTAGACTCTCCCTCGAGACTCTTTAAAGGCGAGACTACGTGAATGTCTGCATTTGCAGAGAGATTTAAAATTATAATTCAAACATTTTTCATTTGATTTGGGTGGACAAAAATCCAAGAAGGCATTTGCAAATGTAAATGCCAGGTGGCAGTGTTGCAGTGACTTTGGTCAGTCACACTTACAATATTAGTTAGCTGTATTCTGATTGATAAAATTATTTCTTAGGGTGTTGCAGTGGTGTTTTTGGTGCTATGAAAATGAAAGAATCTTGATTTTCATGGGGATAATAATGATTTGGGGTTATTATATCATACAAATAATGATTATTTTGGATATGTTTAAAATTTTGAGAGTTACATTTAAATAAACATTTGTAAGTGACTAATCAGTTTTCTGTTTCTTGTTTGGGATTTTTAGGTATTTTTTGCTAAAGCTATGTCATGCCTGAATACGTGGAAAGATGTCAAGACTCCCCAACAAATGATCTATGTTTTTATTTTACACATTTAATGTTGTAATATAATAGTGTTTGATTAAATAATCTTTTACTGTGATAAATGGCATTGTCACTGAAGTTAATCATAATTAAATATTTATTTAAAGTTTTATGTTGCGCAGCATTTTGTAATAATTCTCCAGTCGCAGTAATATATCTTTGTGAAGTATTTTGGTATTTATGTGGTTTCCCGCAATCTCCTATGCATATTCTGGTGTTTTCTCTGACACACTTGATGCCTGCTGCAAACCTTCTAATTAACAATCAAAGTTAAAGTAAAAAGTGAAAGTACTAAAATATGCAGAACAAGGGGCTAGAACTGAGAATTTGTGGCATATTTAAATACAGAACAACAGTTAATAGATGTTAAACATTTTAAAGTATAAGAGCTTTACCTAGTTGGTAATGAGATCTGCACTTTGTTTCACTTTTTCCATGTTATAATGTAGTTATCCTCCTCCCTGGACGTGGTGAAGGGTTTTGCATGCCTGTGTGAGCCTATGAGCTATTGTCGGGGGCAATAGCCCCTGGTAGGGTTTCCCAAGGCAAATTGGTCCTAGGAGACGGGCCAGACACAGAGTGATCCATAAGACCCTGATGACTAGAACAACAGACACAGCGTCCCTTGCCTGGAGTAGGGTTACAGGGACCCCACCCTGGAGCCAGGCCTGGGGGAAGGGCTCCTTGGCGAGTGTCTGGTGGTCGGACTTTCACTCATGGGGTCCGGCCACACGCAGCCCGAAGGAGCAACATGGGTCCACTCTCCCATGGGCCCAACAACTGTGGGAGAGGTAGTAATTCGGATCTGGTACATTGTGGATCGGGTGGCATCAGTTGCTGCTGGATGAGAGGGGCTGGATGCTCTTTCACTCTGGAGTTGCCCAGGGTGAGAGGCGCAAGGCAGGAGTGGGCTTACTCATAGCCCCCCGGCTTAGTGCCTGTGGACGAAAGGGTAATTTCCCTGTACCTTCGTGTTGGGAAAAGGGCTTTGATGCAGCAGTTCAGAGTACCAGGCCTTCTTGGGGACCCTAGATGGGGTGCTGGAGAGTACTCATTCTGGGGACTCCATTGTTCTGCTGGGGGACTTCAACACTCACATGGACAATGGCAGTGAGACCTGGAGGGGCGTGATTGGGAGGAACGGCCCCACTGATATGAACCCGAGTGTGGTTCAGTTGTTCGATTTCTGTGCCCATCACAGTTTATCCATTACGAACACCATATTCGAGCATAAGGGTGTCCACAAGTACACCTGCCATCAGGATACCCTAGGCCGCATTTCAATGATCGACTTTATAGTCGTATCATCGGACATGCAGGCTTATGTTCTGGACACTTGGGTGAAGAGAGGTGCCGAGATGTCAACTAATCACCACCTAATAGTGAGTTGGATCAGATGGCAGGGGAGGATTCCGGACAAACCTGGCAGGCCTAAATATGGGTTGAGGGTTTGCTGGGAACGTTTGGCAGAGGAACCTGTCAGAAAGATCCTCAACTCTCACATCCGGCAGAGCTTCGACTGCATCCCAGGGGAGGCCGGTGACATTGAGCCCAAATGGGCCATGTTCCGGACCTCCATTATTGAGGCAGCTGAACGGAGCTGTGGCTGCAAGGTTGTCAGTGCCTGTCGTGGTGGCAATCCCCGCACTCAGTGGTGGACACCCCGGGTAAGGGAGGCTGTCAAGCTGAAGAAAGTCCTATCGAGTCTGGTTGGCTCAAGGGACTCTGGAGGCCGCTGACAGGTACCGAAGAGCCAAGCAGCTTGCGGCTTTGGCTGTCGCTGAGGCAAAAACCCGGGTGTGGGAGGAGTTCAGTGAGGACATGGAAAATGACTTTCGGTCGGCTCCAAGAAGTTTCTGGAAAACCATCAGGCAACTTAGGAGGGGAAAGCAGTTTTCCACCAACACTGTATATGGTGGTGGTGGGGAGTTGTTGACCTTGACTGGGGAAGTCATTAGGCAGTGGAAGGAATACTTCTAGGATCTTCTCAATCCCACCAGCATGTTTTCCACAGAGGAAGTTGAGTTTGGGATCCCGGGGAGGGCTCATCTATCACTGGGTCTGAGGTGTCTGAGGTAGTAGGAAAACTCCTTGGCGTTAGGGCCCCGGGGTGGATGAGGTCTGCCCTGGGTTCCTCAAGGCTCTGGATGTTGTGGGGCTGTCCTGGCTGACACGTCTTTGTAATATCGCGTGGACATCTGGGGGACTGCCTCTGGACTGGGGTGGTGGTTCCCCTGTTTAAGAAGGGGGATCAGAGGGTGTGTTCCAACTATAGAGGGATCACACTCCTCAGTCTTCCAGATAAGGTCTATGGATTGATAGTCGTACCTTGGATTCAGGAGGAACAATGCGGATTCCACCCCGGTCGTGAAACACAGGACCAGCTCTTTACCCTGGAGGGTGCGTTGGAGTTTGCTCAACCAGTCTACATTTGTTTTGTGGATCTGCAGAAGGCATTCGACCGTGTCCCTCAGGATATTCTGTAGGTGGTGCTCTGGGAGTATGGGGATCTGTGATCTGTGCTACGAGCTATCCAGTTCCTGTATAAACAGAGCAGGAGCCTGGTTCGTATGGCTGGCAGTAAGTCCGACTGGTTTCCAGTTGGAGTAGGACTCCGTCAGGGCTGCCCATTGTCACCGGTTCTGTTCATAATTTTTATAGACAGAATTTCCCGGCATAGCCAAAGAAAGGTGTCCGGTTCGGTGGTCTCAGGATTCCATGTCTGCTTTTTGTGGATGATGTGGTCTTGTTGGCTTCATCGAGCCGTGACCTACAGCTCTTGCTGGACCAGTTTGCAGCTGAGTGTGAAGCGGTAGGGATGAGAATCAGCACCTCCCAGCCTGAGTCCATGGTACTCAGTAGGAAAAGGGTGGAGTGCTCTCTCCAGGTTGGAAGTGAGATCCTGCCTCAAGTGGAGGGGTTCCCAACCCTCACCTATGATCATGAGCTTTGCGTAGTGACCGAAAGAATGAGATCGCGGGTACAAGCGGCTGAAATGAGTTTTCTCCACAGGGTGTCTGGACTTAGAGACAGGATGGTAGGACTTGCATGACGTCAGTTGTGGGTGGGCTCGGGTGTTAAAAGGACAGTAACTTTACTGAATAAACAAAGAAAGTTTGGGGTGTTTCAGCGCTTTCCTTACAGATACTGATGCCCGTAAGATTGTCAGGGATTAGTGAAAACAACATTAAAGATTTGAATTTATTTATTATTGTGCAAAATATGTCTTCTGCATGTAACTCAACTGTGGCAGTGAACAGTGCTTAGTTTGTAAATCATGAGGTAAAGGCACACGGAGACTGGGCTGATCCAGCAAGTGCACAAGGAGTGTAAAGGATCCACTTACTGAAGTCATGAACGCCACTTACTGTCATGTAAAAAAAAAAAATCGATAAAAGGTATTGCATGATTTTGTCATTTTAATTCTGTCCACAAAAGCCTTGTTAGATTTTATTTTAATGTGGTAAATTGATAAAAAATGACAATAGCAGGCCAATTGGATTTTATTGAATAATTTGCTTGAGAATGAGATGTCATCTTGGCCACGGTTATGTACATGTACAACAGGAGCCCACTATCCCACCTCCAGCAGAAAGGGTGCTGTGGCAAGCTCCCTCAACTGTGGTTACTTGAATTTTTAGTTTCCCAAAGCCCATGGCACCCCACGTGATGATGGCAGAGAGTATTTGGCTAATTCTTTATGGGAGTAGCCCACATACTCAGCTCTACTGTTTAACCCACAAATGCGTGTTCCTTAAAAAAAAGTGGCACCATTTAAAAGGGAAATTAACAGGCTTTTCATAGGTATACCATTTATTGCCAAGAAGAATTGTCAATAAAGAAATAATCTACCAAATACAAATTTCCTTACTTTTGTACTATGTTTAAATGAGGTGACAAATTTTAGAAGACTTCAATGTTAAAACACAAAACCAGAATGTTTTGATATTAATCAAATTAATTATCATGATTATTAAGTGAAACTGGTGTGTAATAACAAGAGGATTCAATTTAATAACAGTTTAAACATAGAGGAAATACAAATGAGAAATTATCATTTACATGGCTATTATTATGGCATAACTAACCATAATGACTTGATATTGAGAGACATATTCAGGTGGTGTACTATCATTATGAAGTGAAACTATTCTGTGCAAACTAACGAATGCCTTTTAATAATGATCTAAATTTGGAAATCAATTGACAGGGATGGGACAACATAAAAAGGGCTTTTATTTTGAAATCATACATCATAATGACATGATATTAAGTGAGCGATATAATCAGGTGGTGTACTATTCTTAAAAAGTGAAATTGTTCTGTGCAAAGTGCAGCACTCCTTTTTTAACTAAATTAACTAACTCAATTTGGAACTGAAGTTAAAGAGATGGGACTAAATTAAAGACTGACGTGATATTAAGTGAGTAACAATTAGGTGGTGTACTATAATTCATTCATTCATTCATTATCTGTAACCCTTATCCAGTTCAGGGTCACGGTGGGTCCAGAGCCTACCTGGAATCATTGGGCGCACCCTGGGGAATCATTGAATACACCCTGGAGGGGGTGCCAGTCCTTCACAGGGCAACACAGACACACACACACATTCACTCACACACACCTACGGACACTTTTTGAGTCGCCAATCCACCTACCAACGTGTGTTTTTGGACTGTGGGAGGAAACCGGAGCACCCGGAGAAAACCCACGCGGACACGGGGAGAACACACCAACTCCTCACAGACAGGCACCCGGAGCGGGAATCAAACCCACAACCTCCAGGCCCCTGGAGCCGTATGACTGCGACACTACCTGTTGGGCCACCGTGCCGCCCGTGTACTATAATTTTGAAGGGAAATTGTTCTGTGAAAACTAAGTTTCCTTTTAATATTTATTTACATTTGGAATTAAAGTTATAGAGATAGGAAAACATCTCTTTATTTTGAAATGTCACAAGAATGATGGTGATATTAAATGAGTGACATAAACATGTGTTGTACTATCATTATGAAGTAAAAGTGTTGTGTGCAAACTGGAGGATTTGTTTTAATAACAATACAGGGTGAATATAACTGGAATGCTATTTATTTAACCTTAAAATAGACATGGATCAGTTTCAGCATTTCTAGCCATTACCAAGAATATATAGACAGTGTACATTAATGGACTGTTGTCAGCAAGGCTGGACCTAAAGTGTAATAAAAAGGGTGGCTTCTGAGGGACAAGCAAACACAACGACCTAAAAAGGCATTCAAGTAAAACACCAGGTAAAACTTTTTTTTTTTTTTAATTGTGATTAAGACTCAATAAGAGCTGAGAAGTAGCTGGAAGAAACCTTTGTGGGTTTTCTTCTAAATTGCTGCACAATTCAATGGTTGAGGCAATACTTCAGAATGAAACACATTTTACACTCTCAGTCCAGTAGAGGTACATTATTGTCACTAAAAGTACCTTTAAAAAGGTACAACAGTGGTTTTGGAGTCCTGTTGTGTTCCCTGAAGGTACATAACATTCTCTTCTCCAGAAAGAAAGGTGAATATTCGTAATCTCTCATTATAGAACTGTGTAAAATAAGAAAACGTACTATAAGTCCTGGACATGAAATCAACAAAATATTAAAATCTGCAATTATAACAGAATAAGGTACCATTATGGCCCCTAATTAAAGGTACAAATACGTACCCTTGAAGGTACCACCACAGTGAGTTTTTCTAACAGTGTAGAGAAACTAAGAGTCAGAAACATTCAGTGTTGGAACCTTGACCCTTGGGTACTAACTTGTTTAGTGTCCCGACATTTTTGGAATCCGGTTTGTAGAAGCTCCTCAAAGAAAGTTACATGAAATGGTTTAGAATAGACTGACTGACGCCTGAAAATGTCTCGTATAGTCAATGTACTTTCACAAGGGGTACAATGTAGAGAAACACAATAAATAAATAAATAATAATAATAAAAAATCACCAAGATCCTATATAAAACTCTGAAGGCACATGTAAAGTCACTGGTGGTTTGTTCATAAGTAATAATTATACTATAGTTGTACACACTGACCTGTTTACTCTCCACTGTTAAGAACCATTAACCTACTCAAAACAAAATTATGCAATTTTAAAAAATCAACTACACTCCCCTATTAAAGATGAGGTGTTACAGAACAGCACATAGTCAATGCATATCAATTAACAGCTCCTTCAGTATATGTTGGATGTCAGTTTAAAATTTAAGGTGGTGTTTCGATCAAAGATCAGATTTACAAACTATTTCCCTGACCCTAACTTGTATAACTATATGCTGTGATTTATGGCTTTAATCTAATAGATTTTCCTGAAGGTACAAAGTTTAAGAGCACTTGTAAGATCATATTCAGATTGCAGGAATACACAAGCCAACTTTAGTACAAACAACCATAATTCTGAGAATTAAATAGTTAGTAATATCATACTTAGAAAAGCACTCCCATTGCAGTAGAAGCCGTTGGGCTGTTGCTGTATGCTGAGTATTTTGGACTTGTTACTATTTAAGAACAGTTTGTAGCATTGATATTCTCACAAGGGCAATACAAAGATCAGGGAGAACATTTTACAAAGGCTGTTTTTATTAACTTTTGTCTAGCATTCCAACAGTCAGTATGTTTGAATATTGGAAGTCATGGAAGTTTAAAAAAAAGAAAAAAAAAAACATTTTTATTAATTCCTCATATTAAACCAGATATGTAAACCAGGCACTGCAGAAACAGCATCTTAAATTTTACTTATAGTCCAAAAAAGATAGCCTGAAAACTACTCAAGTCAGCTAAATTCTTCTTCAACCTAAGGTTTGATGATTGAATATTTTCCCAATAGCTTGTACTGTATGTTTTGAATCAACCAATCGTGATTAGGTTGGTAAAACACTAGATGTCTTTAAGGGAAATAAGAGCAGGTGTGAACTGGTGATAGTTAACACAGTGGTCATACATGAAGGCACCAAGTGACCAAACACTGTGTCCAAACTGCAAGCAAGCAACAACAAACAGAAAAAAAATACAACAACAACAGAGTGTCCTCCTTATAATCAACACAGCTGTCTATACACCCAGGATACTCACCCATATAGGTGAAGTCTGGAGCTGTTTTCTAATTGGTCATTAGTTATGTGCAGTCATGTGTTCACCTGGAGTTAGCATACGATGTAACAGTTCACAGGACAGGCACTGTGGCATGACATGTAGTGTTGCTGTCTCACAGCTCCAGTGTAATAGGGTTGTAGTTTCAAACCCGGGTCACTTTCTGTGAGAAGTTTGGTGTGTCTAAGTGGGTTTCCTCTGGATGATCCAGTTTCCTCCCACAACAGAAAAACGCATGCTATTGTCCATTAAAGTGTGTGATGCCCTGTGATCCAGGGTGTGTTCCTGCTCTGCGCCCAGTGATTTCCCGGTGAAGCACTTATAGAAAATGAATGAATTAAACTGGAAACCTGAAATATCAGCTTGGGTTTCTGCTACTCATTCATTTCCCTCTTGAAAAAGACAATAAAAACAGAGTCAAAAATAGTCTTAAATAAAGACTTAAATAGCAGTGGGAGTAAGGCATGGAGAGAGAGCACCTTCATTGTGAATGACACGTTAGTAAACTGGTTTATGAATAATTAGATATGTTGGACTTGGCATTAGACATAAGTCGATTACAAACGCCATTCATTAGAGAAGCAGTTTCACTGATAAACAAACCAAAGCATTATTTTTTTTTTTCCACAAAGTCTTAGAAATCAATGGTGATATTGCTGTACACAACGGAAAGCTTGAAATGGACAAGAAATTGTGAAACTGAACAATATTAATATTCCTATTTTTTTTTAATACATAGATTCAATTTAGAACTTTAGGAAACATAACCTTTTGCTAGCGAACCCTCTTTGTATCTCAGATACACATCTACCAGTAATTGAATAGAATCGAACATGCCAGACCGGTTCATTTTCAGTGTTAGTCACAATAACAAAAGACAGTGCAAGCAAACGCCAAGCATCTTAAAGTGATTCTTTCAAATCTTATGTCCCACTACTCCTCCTATATATTCTCAAATCATTCATTAAGTATGGCCTAGCTCCAACAAGATTAAAATTTCCTAGCGTTTTTAGTGTCATTTTCTAGTAGAAGCTGACAGCCTATTTGAATTTATCATTAACTGCTGCATCATATAAGGTGGAAAGGCAAATATGAAAAATACAATAAAAGATTCCAACTCATATGTATTTCAGCAAAGAAAAAAAAAATATATAGATCAGATTAGCTGTAAAGAAAGAACACAGAGTCTGCCATTCCACCATTAGTAAGCAGAAGTTCAAATCTGCAAAGCCGCAGTAGGTTGTTAGCCATGTTTTTTGTTTTATGTTATTTATTTATTTATTTTTTAAGCATCACACCCCCTACTGATTATGACACAGCGTAGCAACTTACCCGACATATACTATTTGGCCAAAAATCTGCAGACACTTCAAATAACTGTCCGCATAGTTTTTGTCTTCTCCTCAGAAACCCATTGCTAGTAGAATGGGGCACTCTGGAACAGCCAGACATAATCAATTAGCTCACAATATCCAGTGATGTTGGATAGAGGGGCATACAGCTCCCCCTGCACTGATTGTGGAGCAATGGAAGAGTGTAGTGTGGAGTGATGAAGCATCGTCTGATACTTTTGAGATGGGTTGCAATGGTATTTGTGGTCCAGAACTAATCTTCCTATATTCAGTATAAGGCCTTCCCAGAAGACTTCAATAAGAGAAGCTGTTATGCCAGCGAAGGCAAAATTAACAATCTACTTATACACTTCTTTTCAGAAGAAATGTGGGAATCACACAAACTTTTGGCCACACAGTGTAGGGTAATCTTAATCACCAAGTCACCATCACCTTTCAGTCTCAACCTTGAGGCATCCCATAATCACAGTTCTAATAGATGTAACAGTTTTACATCTTCCACCCAAGCCTTTTGACTAGAACTCAATACACGCAACTAAAATATGTCTTTGGTTGCAGGTCTAAGCAACATTTCGGACTCTGTTTGCATAGGCTTCATAATCACAATAAGTGACGAAGCATTAAAAAAAATTGAAATGTATGAGTTTGGAGCAAACAAAAAGTGGTGACCCAGCATGTCAAGTTATTTTCCACTAATGACTACCAAACTGGGTCTTCTACTGCATTGGAGTGGATAACTGGTAAAAACCTCACATCCAAGATTTCTGATGCAAAACAAAGAAAAAAAAAGGGCTGGAGTGATTCAATGTAAAAATCAAACATCAGGGGTTAAGTAGTGTAACCAGCCATGTCAGATTTGACTCCAACTGACAGAAGTCTAAAGTGCAACATTAGGAGGAAGTAATAAGGTCCCACTGCAGATATTGCTGTTTTCAATTGCAGAAATGACTAGACTAGTATTTTTTTATAGCATTTATGATGCACATGATTCCACCAAGTGTTGGCTGGAGGACCTCGAGGAAGGTTCATTCAGGCTTTTGTCCAGTGCTTTTATTGTTCCTTCAACTTGGATAGAAAAGTCTCTAGATCACTGTACGATGAAGCCTGGTTGAGGGGCTAAACGAGGTGCCTGTCTCTGAGGGACTGGAGGGGGATATTGGGGCATACAATCGGGATATACAAGGTTGAGATTTGGTAGAGGCTGCCCAACTCTTGGTGGGATGGGAGGATAGGGGGCTGCAAGGGGGGAGAAAACAGGTGGAGGTGTAGGCAGAGGGGCTGCCTGGTTGCTTTTGATTGGAGGCAGTGGAGGTGCTCGTCTGGGTTGGGGAACAGGGGCCAGAGACCCGTTGATTTCTCTCTGAACTGGGGCAGGTATGGGGGACGGTTCTGCCGCTGGACGGATCACAGCCTGCAGAAGCTCGGGGGACTTCATCACCATCTCCTGGAGCTTCTCAATCTTCACCCGGCGAAGGTGAGCCAGTTTTCGCTTGCTCTGGTATTCATCGATGAAAGCATCAAGAGTCATGTCACCATTAAGGAATGAGTCGGCCATGTTCTTTTATTGAGAGAGAGAGAGAGATATGCGTTGAGGAGAGGTTAAGAGAGATGTACACAAAGACATTCAAAGTGTTTTAAAAAAATCATAGACAAAAAATGCCTAATTTTGATTAAGCACAATTTCACTACTATCGACACGACATACAAAATGTAGATTTTTGGATAGTCAATAAAATGCCTAAATTAGTGCTGGTGAAACCACACCCACATTTCCTATCACCCCTGTAAATGTCTGCAAGTTAGCCTACAATGACCCACTTCACATCAATCCCCTCTCAATGTTCCAATCATAAAAACATGACATTTCCCTTTAATAATAATAATAATAATTATATTTTACATAAGTAAAAACAAAGATAAGGAGCTTATGCATGTCCATCAGATGATTAATGACAATAGGAAAATCAAAGAGATTACAGACCATGAGTGAGAATGACAATTTGCAACATCACACACAGCTTTAGAGGCTTATGGACAGTGGCCACGTGTGACTTAACAAGTTACTGTTGAGACCAGCTGCCAAAAACAAAGAGATTAACGGCCAAAACCAGCTTCCCCTTGACTGTTACACAGCCTTCTGTCTGTCATTTTTTGTGCTTATTTAATGATAAGAAATTTGAGCAGTGGTAGTGTTTCTTATCCCCTGCCAGGCTCTTGTGGTTAGTGAAGTATGACTGTGGTACCTCTGTTTCCTCTTCAATTTTGGCTCCTTCCGTTTGCAACAGTGCAAGAAGAGTGTCCAATGAGCTGGTGCCGGACTTATGGTCTGTGAGCAGGAGAAGAGAGTGAATGTTACTAAAAGATTATTATTAGAAAATAGAGATGAACCATAAACTTTGGTAAAAAAAAAACTGGTCAAAACTGATATGCCAGTTTTAAGAAATGTATTATCTCTGTTCAGGTGAGTTTCATATATTTATGTTACAAACATAATCAAAGAATTCCACTGCAGGTTTTGACACCATATTAAAAACCACCAGCTTGTTACATAAGTATAACTAAAATAAAATTTAGCTTACATTGGGTTCCAGCATTTTAATCATAAATACTACTGCATATTTTGGCTTGGAATTCTTGTGGGAAGATCAGGTCCTTATGTTTTGCAAATGTCTAAAACCTTTCCCGTAGTAGCACATCCACCTTCCACCACCACACACAGCCTGGTTTACAGTGGAATTTGGTCCCAGACAAGAATTCTTCCTCACAGATTTGAGTGTCTGCCATTGGCTTTGGGTGTGACTGAGGGGGAAGTTGCAGTGAAACCAGAAATGTATGGTAGCCATACCACCAGAAATGCATGAAATCTATGGGCTGTGCCGTAAATAGTTAGAATTAGACGTTTCCTCTTCTGGAAGCATGCAAATTATAACCATAAGTTCCATAAACTGATCTTGTGTGCATAACAACTGGAAGGCTTAAAAAAAACAAGGTCAAAGACCCTTCTTCTGCTCCTCTCCCAGACAGAATTTAATTTATCCCACTATCCCAGAGAGCCTTGGAAGGGATTTCCCAGCTGCTTGAGATATTAACTATTAAGTCAACACACTTAACTATGTGCGAACCCATAACTTCGGGCTCTCCAAAACTGGTAGCAGTAATAACACGGCGAAACTTAATATTAGTAAGGCCCTGGTCAATCAAACTCAAAGATGAGTTTCAAACTACTGCACGATTCACCTTCGTTAGCTTGGCTTTGTATTCAGACAGTGACCACACGGAATGGAAAAACCTTTTCCTGGAAATGTGTGGGATATAAAGGATTACCTAAGCATGACACTTCAGTTTTTCTCACTCTCTCCCCCCACCCCCACCAACTCCACCTCTGCTCTGAGGAGTTCCCCACTCACACAAAGCTCCATTCTCCTACAGCTACACAAACACAGCACTGCCCTCACACTGAGGCATCATGGGACAACCATTTGCCTGTAACCAAACCACAATGTGCTTGTGTGTCTGAGTGTGAAAGAGAGACAGACAGACAGAGAGAGACACTGTATGAGAAGGCAAATGGTCTTCCTTTCCTATTTCTGCTTCTGCCTTTGCACAGCCACAGTCTCAACTCAAAGAAACACACTTTATCAGCTAGACTGTCCCACACATTTTAAACACTTGTTCTATCAATTTTCCTTCGAACATGAAGTGTTTGATACAGTGCTTATCCCCCTTTGCTGCAGTAACAGTGTACTCTTGTGGGAAAACCTTACACTAGATGTTGGAACATTGTGAGAATTTGATGTCATTCAGTCATGTAAACATTAGTGTGATCAGGTACTGACGTTAGACTACCAGTTCTGACCACAATTCAACTCCTGTTGGGATTCATACCCCTCTAGCATGAATCATTCTAGTATTAGGTTCATGTGAAGCTGCTCCAGTAGTGGTCTGAAAGTGATATCAGAATAAGCCACTAACTCTTTATATTCTAGATATAATCCAGACATATTCTAATGCAAGGTGTGAACAACTATAATAAGACATACTTCTGGGCAATAATATACCAAAGGTTTAAAAATATTAGGACTGTTCACTTTTGACTCTCCGTTATTTTGCTGTGCTAGACAGTCCAGCCAGATGCTCACATTAGCATGTGTGTGACAGCACATTCAAGCTGGAGGCCTGGGAAAGTGGGTTACCTACATTTCACCGACACAAACACACACAGCACACACTGACCTTGCTTTGACCGTACATAACATCACAATCTGCCGCAGCGGTTTACTTTTGGCAAACAAAATATTACTCGAGGGGTTTCAGAGGGCAAACATATTCCAAAACAAACAACAAATTAACAAACATTTTATTAACTTTACATTCATGTGCAGCTACTCCAGAGAAGTCTCATTTCATGCTATTTTATGGCATACAGATTTTTTTACACACATACACTCTTAAAAATAAAGGTGGTACAAAATGTTCTTAGAGCCATATAAGAACCACATTTGGTTCCATAAAGAAACATTTTTGCTAATATGTTAAATGGGTAAAGAACTTTAAGACCAAGTGATGGATTTTTAAACCTTTCAAAGGTTCTTCACACATGCATTTCTTAAACAAAAGTGGTCTTTTATGGAACCAGAATTGGTTCTCCTATGGCATCGCTCAAGGAACCTTTTGTAGCACCTTTATTTTTAAGAGTGTATTGTAGTTCAGTACTGAAAATTGATCTTCCCTTTGAAGGCTCATTTATGCACAAAATTAAATAGGCAAATTCATGAAGCCTTCTGTCCATAATCTGCGTTCATTTCATCCATATTTGTGGATGTTCTTGGAATGCTTAGGGATATGAATGGAACAGAGCAGTTTCACTGGGAACCATGGGGACAGCGCAGCTGAAAGTTCAACCAAAACCCGATCTGTGGTAAAACAAGTGAAAATAATTCTCCATCTCCATGTCATGAAGTATTTAACATCCTAACAGACCACCACTGTCTTAAACTGCTGTCTCTTTTTTCCTCTTTGTAGTATAAGTAACATTATGTATTGAATCGCCACTTCCACCACTGCTGCCATGTTTGCTCTGCCTTCAGCTTTAGTAAACCGAGCAAAACGAACATAACGTTAAAAAAAATAAATAAATAAAAATCTATCTCAACAACAGCGCCCTCAAGAGCAGAATATTTGTAATGTAATACCTCGCTTCTCACAGCCCTGCCCTTGATTCTCAAAAAACAAAAACAAAAAAATTCCTGCTGCATATCTCTGCTGACACAGATGTAACACCATACTTAACATCAACGACAACGTACAGGATGCATAGAAGTCTGAAGACAGTGGCAACGTTAGAAAGGATTTATTTATATATACATAAGGAACTTAAATGTTACTGTTCAAACCAGCAACACACACTTTCAAATTAACCATCACATCGTTCAAACCGGTCTTGCACGTTTTTTTATTTGGTACAAACGTAAAGCCCAAAGCGAATTCGTCCTGCTCTCAGGACCTGTGATTAGCCGCAAAGCTGTGTTAGTGTGATATTTTTGAGATTGTTACCTGGCAACCGTTGGGTCACATGCTCTAATCAGTAACAGCATTTCATTCAGTCCAAACACATGGATTAGTTTTTATACAGCATTAGGACCATCACATCAAGTACAACAAATGTAAATGTCCTAAGTTAATCAAATATAAATAAATACATTTTGTTGCTAGATATTTTGTAAAGTGCAATAAAAATAAGATTCTTTTGTTTGTTAATCCTCTTGAAACTGATAAAGGTACGAAGAAAAGATTTCCGGTGACTTCACTGACCAAACCTGCCTATATAATATGTAAACACAAAAACTAACACATGTAGCAGGGTGTGTCAAAGAGATACAGTTCCCTGCAATCTGATCTCTGCTTGGCGATGGATCCTGATCAGCTGACGGAACCTTCCCTTCTACCATCTGCTAATGTCTTCATTTCTGCTTCGACCAAGATAAAACAAAACAAAAGAGAAAGAGAAAGAGAGAGAGAGAGAGAGAGAGAGAGAGAGAGAGAGAGAGAGAAGAGAATCATCAGACTCCACCTGTTGTTATTCACCTATTTAAGCCAAGGAATGATGAGTTCTTCTGGTTTTTCAAGTTCTGACATCACAGAATCTCTCTCTCTCTGCCCTTGTTTTTCTTGGTTGAAGCAGAGGTGAATGGACAGACAGAATTCAAATTTTCTAGAAGGGGAGTTTGTTGCTTAAGAAGTTTCAGAAGTACACTACACATGTAAAATGTGCCCCACCTGTGGGAGTGGTGTAATTTTTACAGAGAACATAAACATTTTCAAATATTCAGTTTAGACTTTTTTTCTTTTTTTTTTTTTAGGTGTAACAAGGTGGACGGGTGTCTAGCTACTAAAGATGTTAAGTTTTGAAAAACTCCTTTATATGTGAGTGTACCTGAACATGCTGTTCTGTTGAAATTTGATACATATTACTAGTTTTATTTTTTTTTTTTTTATAAATTTCTACCATTTCTCCCAGTAGAGTGCTGCCTTATGAAGTATCTGAATTGGGCCGGGTTCAATATATCTAATATTATTCCAATAAATTATGCATTGATTAGCCCTGAATTTGATTTGTAAGATCAGATCACACATCCCAAGCTTAGTCTGTGAAGTCTTACGTCACCTAGTGTGGATTTGTGGAGCTGGTAGACCTCAAATATGTCCTGCAGAGAGCGGTAGCACTTGGTAAGCTCATTCTTCTGAAGGTCCAGTCCGGGCTGCAGCTGGAGGTTCTGCTCAGCCAAGCTCCGGTTACTGGCCAGGGTCATTTCCTTACTCTGCTTCACCTCCTTCACCTGGAGATAGAGAAATACACACAATTATGTTTTAATTGAAAGCAACAGGGCCCTTTCCAGAGTGTGTTCCCACCTTGCGCCCAGTGATTCTGGGTAGGCTCCAGACCCACTGTGACCCTGAATTGGATAAGCGGTTTCAGACAATGAATGAATGAAGACAATAGGATATATCTGACAAAAATGTCAAATTTTGAATCACAAGATGCACTAAATCTTGTCTTAAACATGGCTCCCCTAAAATGGGGACACACTGTGAAATATTAACTGGTTCATTCATGTACTAAAAAGCAGTTTGAATAAAAATTTGATTCTTCGTTTCTTGAGAACCACAATTCACTTTCATAAATGCTGCTGGCTACTTCCTAGTTGTAAAAATGACTGACTGCCATTAAATTCAGACATTGGATTCCTTCCACACTGTTGCACTTTTCAGGCTCTATTTGTTAAAAATTGCTCTAAAATGTTTGCATTAAAAAAAAAAAGCCCTCGACAAACTGCATGTTTCATTAACACATATATATCAACACAAGAAATAGAACTTTATTTCCTTGTGCAGTTAGAGGATATTTATAAGAATAGCGGTAGAACAGAGAGTCATTGGTCAGAAACAGCTGATGACCTTGTTTAATTTTATAACTGCTTATTTTATTAACTGTGTAAAAGACATTTGGCTGGCTCTACTACAGAACAACCATAGTAGACAGGCATAAAAACAACTGTGCATAAAGTAACTGATTTTATTCTTCAAATATAAATGGTTTGTATCACTCAGAGTCTCCCTGAACTGAACTTTTCCCTGCCTTATCTGGCCTTTTCAGAGTGCTAATAAAAGCTTCACAGTGTAAAAGGAACTGGATTTGGAATCCTGATTGTGCATATAACCAAGTTCAGTTCGGTTTTGACTGCTTCTCACATTCAGCTTATACTCCATCATACAAATCTAGGGTTGGGGTTAGGGTTACAGCATTCATTCCTGATTGATCTGGAATCAACTTTTATTTCGTTTAGACTTGGAATGATTCATAAACAGACAAATATCGTAAAGAAAAATTATTGTTCCCAAATAGAAAAACAGAAACACTTGTGCGCATATATATACACATTAATAACATAGGCCTATTATTTATATAACACATCAATATTTCACAGAGCTTTGTAGTCTGGCATACAACTCAACTGTGGTCTAAGTTCTTTAGTTCTTGCCATACATACGCTACTTCAGAATAATTAATCAATTTTCCCAAAAATGTTGTTTTTCCGGAAAGTACATCAAAGACTGTAGCATTGTGGCACTGAGGGCAGCATTAGCATCACCTAGCTTCTGGATGTTTTTTGTGGCCTGCTTTGGAAGTTTAAAGTTTATATTGATGATTTGACATTGTTGCTGGAGAAGACTAGAAGAAGACTGTGCTGTATGTACTCACATATATTCAAGCCTTATAGGGTTTCAAAATTTAAGGCTGTTTGGTAAAACAATAAGGTAAACTTTCAAAGCAGTGAGGAGGCACATGTACATTGTTTGAACACGAGCATGCCTCCTCACTCAAATCAAACACCTGATATTTATGAATGTTTTCCTAAACATCTTGTAGATGTAGCCTCAATAAATGAACATAACTAAATATAAAATTATCAAATAACCATATGTTGGGAGCAGTAATGTATTTACTGCCAAAAATAAGTTAACTATACATTTTTATCAAAATGCTTTCATTTGAAATTAAAAACTTATCACTGGGTTTTTCATGCTGCATCTGTCAATTCATGTTATCAAAAACATTATATGTTTATACACACCATGTGTGTATTGTAAAAATAAACGACAAAAATTGCCAGTACATCATCTAAACACTATAGCGACAAAAGTAGATAAAAGAACAAACATTATTCTTGCTGCTTAATACATTTTTAGCGATGTTAATTAATAATAATAATAATAATAATAATATTATATATATATTTTGAAAACGCCTTTCAAGAGACTCAAGGACCATGTACAATAGATAATAAAAGAAAAAATAAAAGGTAAATATACATACATAACCATAAAGACATACACATAATATCATCCATATGCTAGTTTAAAAAGATGAGTTTTGAGTCTGGTTTTTAAAACATCTACAGATGAACAAGCTCGCAGTTCATCAGGAACACTATTCCACAGCTTTGGACCCGCAACACAAAACACAAATTTCCAATGGTGCTTAGCTTAAAATGTATGACCTCAAGCAATTGGAGGCTTGTGGACCGAAGAGTACGCACTGGAGAGTATGATTGAAGTAAACTACTTAGATAAGAAAGGGCAAGGTCGTGCAAGGATTTAAACACCAACACAAGCAATTTGTACTGCATACGGTACTTCACTGGGAGCCAATGAAGACGACTTAGGACTGAAGTAATATGCTCCCAATGATCTTGTATGGGTCAGCACTCTAGCAGCAGAATTCTGCACATACTGCAGCCTGCTCAAAGCCCGAGAAGGGAGGTCACACAACAGAGCACTGCAGTAGTTGAGTCTGGAAGTTACAAATGCATGGACTATGGTCTCGGCAGCAGTGAAAGACAGAAAAGGGCGAATCCTAGAAATATTTTTAAGATGGAGGCTGTCCTACATGTGTTGTTAATGTGTGTTTCAAATGATAATGTAGAATCAAAAATTACTCCAAGATTTCTCACTAGTGTTGAGGTAGAGACTTCTTTTTAATTTACTTCTTTAAAACATTAATATGAACATACTTCAACAACTCCAAACAGATGGCAAGATGCAACATAGACCTCAAATTAGTACAGCACAAAACTGCACAAGAATGAAAGCTTTAGCCACCAAACATGTCTTGGCTAACTGAATGCAACTGGGGAGTAAACAGAAAAATGGGAACTATTGCTTTAATAGAAGACAACAAGACTGGGCTGAGTCCTAAAGCAATCGTGGCTTCAAAACACAATTTTGTCTGTAACTCTTTGTTTTTTTGAGTGTGTCCAGAAACAAAAGGGTAACTCTGAGACACAGTTTTACACATCAGTTTATGATGACACAATCCTGGCTCCCATAAGGAAGTGAGACCTATTTCCATTTTTTTTCTATTGTTATTAGGAAAAGGGAGGGGGGTGGTTGGAAACCACATACGGCCAACTTCTCTCCAAAGGTTCCGCAGAGCTTTTAACACACTGTCTGCCAAGTGTGTGGCTTGGGGAAGTTGGTGTGAATCATGGACACTGCCAATTTCTAGCAAAGACTGAACACAGAAGGCATTACATTCACAGATGACGCTGCATTTACATTTACTACATTACTCACTCAAGAGTGACAGAAACTGGGTCTTTATCTATCAGCTGGTGTACAATACCCTTACAAAAGGAGTCACCCCGAAAGGAGATATGTCAACGTTCTTTTCAATTTTAATAAAGGTATTAAATAATACTTTTTTGTATAGGGTCATTATAAGCAATTGTTTTTTAAGGAAAATAAGTAGGCCTAATACTGAAATATAAGAGAGAAACACCGCCAGAAAGGTCACCTTTAAGTGCCAATGTTCAGAGAAAATAAAAGCTAATCAAATCTCTGATAAGCAGCCGCTTACACTCTTTCCATTCAGTCTATCTTAATACAAGCTACTGTGGCAAGGCACATCAAACATTTTCCATAGATTACGAGTCTGGGCCTGTTCATACTGGGTCCACTGACTTATTCTTAACACAGACGTCAAACAAGCTGTAAACATTAAATAAAGCTCTATTCACTGTGAGTGTAACACGACCCCTAAGAGTTCAGCAGCTGCTATATTTGGCAAGAGCAGAAATATCAGTGATAGTAGAGGAGCAGGTCTTTTCAGAACACATTCTTAATCAAAGACATTCAATTGTGAATATCTGCTCATTTATTGCTGAGTATTTTTAGTTCCATAGAGAGTACCGCTCAGTACATACTTATAAACAATATAATTCTTTAAATAAATAAATATATATATATATATACCCCCCAAATTACACTTGCTCAGCCAACAACTTTTCCTAAAAAGACTGCAATTTACTCATATTACTACACAAAAGAACAGAAATGTATACTTACCTGTCTTATATTTTTATAAAGTATAACCAGTTTTTATATATTATGTCACATGATGTGATTATGACTGTGGTATAGACACACAGTCTATTTACTGGTGCATATTTTCTGTTCCAGTGGAAATTTGGCATTTCTCTATGTGAATACCTCATAGGTCACTATGTGATCTGTGTGAATATGTATTGTTTTTATATTTTACATGTGGTGAATAATATGCTAGGGCGGCACGGTGGCGCAGCAGGTAGTGTCGCAGTCACACAGCTCCAGGGGCCTGGAGGTTGTGGGTTCGATTCCCGCTCCGGGTGACTGTCTGTGAGGAGTTGGTGTGTTCTCCCCGGGTCCGCGTGGGTTTCCTCCGGGTGCTCCGGTTTCCTCCCACAGTCCAAAAACACACGTTGCAGGTGGATTGGCGACTCGAAAGTGTCTGTAGGTGTGAGTGTGTGAGTGAATGTGTGTGTGTCTGTGTTGCCCTGTGAAGGACTGGCGCCCCCTCCAGGGTGTATTCCCGCCTTGCGCCAATGATTCTAGGTAGGCTCTGGACCCCCCGCGACCCTGAATTGGATAAGGGGTTACAGATAATGGATGGATGGATGAATAATATGCTTTGATTTGCTCCTATACTGATCTCTCAGATTACACAGGGTCATGACTGGTATATATTTAATTAATAAATAAATACATTAATTAATTAATTTTAAAAAACTTGCTGAGAAAGAAGGATGTGAACACAAGATATCCAGCTGCTGAATCTGGAAGTCACGTCAGTCAGACTCAAAAGCTGCAAACACATGGAGTCTAGCACTTTGTGTCTGTTTTGCAAAAAATGACTCAGCATAAATTGAACCGGAACAATGACTCATCCCCACCTGAGACTCAGGTAAGAGATTCCACTCCCAGTTCCTGGTAATTGAAACCAGAACCCATGGCAATGCAGCAGAGCCAAATTGACAACACTCTGTTTACTCTGACATTTTATGTAGGCACCTTCATAGAGAAAATGATTCCATATTTTACCACCAACTGTGTATTTTTACATTAAAAATAATGCACTTTTTCCATTATATGTACTACCCAGTTATGAGTTCAGCTTTTAAACCAAAAAGAAATCTGCTAAACAGTTTGTTATTGGCTTAGATCTTTAATTGTCAAAACATTCTTCCTTATTTTATTCAAAATGTCTCAAAAAACACTACAGCCAAAGAACTTACAATCCCACTCTGGTCACTGATTAAACCACTAAAGACATCTTATTATTCACAGAAAGCCAGACCCCACAAGTTGATGGAATTGGTTAGGTTTCAGCCATAAGGAAACTTTATAAGGTCTTTGAACACGGCAGTTTCAAAACAGACATTCACAGTATGTTTTAACAAGACTGAAAACCTGATTTTTAGTGGAGGTTTCGTTAACCCTGTCTACTGAACAACGCCATTCCAGAGAACAGTCTTATGGCACTGGCCAAATGCACCAACACAGTGTGAAATACCAAACATTTCTGTAATCAATTACCACATTTCAACAATAACGAATGGGTGAATGCTTGGGGCTGGTGAAATATTATTACAGGGTTAGGATTCGTGCTTATGTGTGTTCATGTTTGAGGAAATTGGTTCAGGACAGCACAAAATCTATGGATTTTGGGGGAGGAGGAGGGGGGGGGGGGTTAACGGAATTCTGGAGCACTATTAGAGTTGGGTTCGTGTGAGTTTTACTCAACGGTTAAACCGCGAAACCGTGACCTGAGACGGTTACGAATGTTTAGCTTAATCGATTGAAAGCGTACATAGTTCCTGTTAAATATTGTAAAATAATAATAATAATAATTATTATTATTATTATTATTAGCTTTTTGTTGAAGAAGTCGAGTGTTCTCGGAAAAGAGTCGTAAACCTGTCAAGTTTAAACCGTTTTCTCACGTGTCCTCGTGTTCTTCTTACAACCTCTCCGTGACGGGGAACAGTTTTAAGTGTTTTCGTGTATTAGTTTTACGCAACCGCATCAGTTAAAGTAAAATGCGAAAAATGGAATAAGAAAGCTAACTTTTTACTCACCTCCTCGGTTTCCTCGACGATGGCGTTGAGTTTGTCGTCGTCTTCGAGCAATTCCATCAGCTGAGCGATGGAAAAGCTACTCAATACGTTTCCGAACCGAGCCATTTCTGGCAACCTGTCCCTCTTCCTCGACTCCTCTCCGGCCTTCTGCCCAGCTCCCCACACAGTGCCGAGAGGAACAACAAAAAACAAACACACAAGCAAAGGCAGCCTAATTTCTCAAGACGGAAGAGTGCAATATAGGCTGTGTTCCAATCTGTGAACGTGCTGCCTACTAAGTGCACTTCCATTGGACCTTGGAGTTTGGGGCAGTCATTATTTTTGGTGCTGTTCCTAATCGCAATGAACAGTACATTTCACCTAAAACATGTTTTGTACTTTCAAGATATGTATTTTATTCCAAAAATAATGTAGTTGATTTTATCCAGTCAAAGTGTGCTTCTTTTTATGGCAAAGACCTAGATTCAAATCCACCCGCTGATTGAGTTAGTGAAGTGACCCGTTAGAAATGTCGTCGGTTGAGTTACAAAGTCGACGACTAACAGGTTGCACGAGATTTTTGTGCTTTCTTTATGCCATTTGAATTGGGTTCAATATGCAATCAAACATGAAACAAAACAAGCCAATGGATTCAAATCCAGGTCTTCTGGTTCCTAGGTAAAGCACTACACTTTTTTTAAACTTCTGATTTATTGATCCAGCTTTAGCAATATTAATATGAATATTGAAAGACTTGTTTTTCAGTTTAACTCACTTTTGCAACTGCTTCTGTCTATAGGGTTGCCAAGGTATTCATAATCCCTTTTTATAACTCCAGCACGGGGTTTGAACCCTGGACCTATGGTACAAGAGGGCAGTAACTTTCATGTTCCGCATCAAGTGACTTGTGGAGCTCTGGCACATCTTGAGCCTCTTGAAATGGTGAGGTTATTTAGAATCAAGCCCCAGGCTTGCAAGTATTTTAAAACCTTAAATTTTTATCATTAAAATAAAATGAAAATATATTTAACATTTGGTTTTAGGTTGACATTGGGGAAAATGTTTTATATTTGATCACAATTGGAAAATCCAGTTATGGAAACAATTATTTACAACAGTACTGCACTGATTGATTTAGGTACTCCAGCCAAAAAAAAAATGCAATAATTATTTTACTTTGAGACTTAACACATTATTCAGTAACGGTTTTGAGAAAATCTGGTTAAAACTCAGATATAAGTTTAATATGGAGTATTTTCAAACTTTCATAAACTACACAAAAACTATAATGATAATAATAATAATAAGGAAAATTCTGAACAAAAGCAGTAGGCTTCTATACACTAGGGTGCTTGAACCCTAATAAAACTCTGAGGTTTCGTTCAATTTGAGTAAAATATGCAAAGGTTATAAGGGTTTAAGTAAAATATGCAAATGGAGGGAGAGGTTAATTTGCATATGGTGGCCAATATGTTAACATATTTCAAAGTTTTTTGGATAATTATTCAACTTCAGGCTTCTGCGAACATTTTGACACCAAGACCTTGAATCTTGGGTCAAAATCCAGGGACTAGTTCACAAAAGTAGGTTTTACATTGAATGAAAATTAGCAAATTTTAAATTAGGCAGACACACATGATCCAAGTAGCAAAGTTGTTTGTCTGCACACAAGAAATCAGGTAAATTTTGAATATTGTACCTAGCTATCAGTGTTTAGGAGTTATGAGGCAAAAGGTGTTTAGCTTAATTATAGTGCCCCCATTGACCAATCAGTGTCGTTCTTGTTGTCCACTGTGACGCACACAACCTACACCTACCCACCAATTTTGGTGTCTGTAGCTGTTATGATTTCTTCTGCAGATTCATTTGTTTAGGAGAATAAGAAAAATCTGAACAAAAGCAATAGGGTTCTACGCACTAGAATGGTTGAACCCTAAACATCCTTTGCACTGATTTGGTGGCATGGTTTTGCATATAGTGCTACAACAAAGTTCAAATATTCCCCTGGTCACCGTCTTTGAGGAGTGTTCTCCCTGTGTATGTGCAGGATTCCTCTAATGCTGCTGTGAGTGACAGTGCAAATGTGTGATGCCCTGTGATGGACTAGTGCCTTTTGAAGGGTGTTTGCATCCAATGGTTACAGATTTCGGATACTGCACATCAGGATGAAGCAGTTACAGAAAATGAGAATGAATGGTTTACCGGTTTAGCAACATGTAAAATAAATGAATAAAACTAAAACAGAGATTGTGTAGACACAAGACAATATATATAGCATATAACATTTACAATAGAACAGTACAATCTCCTTTTTTCTTGCCTCTGTTCTGACTGGGGACATATCTGTATAAATGTAATATTGATTGACACACATGGTGCACCTTTTAAGTTAACCTGACTAGAAATCTGTTCTAAGGATGTTGGACACTTAGGCCAATATGACAAAATGAACAATTGCTCGGTTGTACTCATCAGTCTGTAGATCAGTGGCTAGACTAAGTTGTATGACACCACATGGATTCCCAATCACTGTGTGGATGGTATCATGCTGAGTATTGGAATCAGGGAGTAAGACATATGAAGGATCTTTTCCAAAAGGAATGCACTTTCTCCGTTTGATCAAAATCCAATGTGATGTCAGCAACAGGACTCACCTAACATCTTTCTAGAAGCTCGTCCATTCTGAAGTGCGTAAAATTCTTTGCCTCTTCAGGGTGTCTTCACAACAGTGTATCCATAAGAGTATTTGCATTGACGTGATGCTCTATTTACTAAGTTGAGGACACATGCATTCACCACTGTTTGCCCTTGACAAACACAACAGTGTAAAGCAAACACTGCGACCTGTCCAATGGCGAAGGGCATGAGGCTATATAAGGCATTCCTTCATGGAGCATATCATTCCCTGAAATAACTGAGAGCCATTACAAATGTACCAGCTTATCTCAACAGTTACAATTTCTGAAAATGTATACAAAATATTTGTACAAATGTATATACAATATTTAGGTTCCTGAATAATGCACACAGTTACAGTTATTAATTTTAATAATTTCTTTATGTCTGAACAGAGCTATTTCATCAATTTTGTAAAAACGTCAAAGTTCAGATGCTGAGATGTAAATTAAGTGGTTTAGAGTGGGTTGATGCATTCCAGGTGGAACAGAAAGCTTAACAAGTCAGAATTGTTCACAGTGGTTGTGAACTGAACTAGACATCTAAATACTTTTAAAAACTCCTCACGCGATCTTACTTAAAATGGTTAGGAATACAATGTGTAATTCCAGTTTTATTATCGTGTTGAGAAGAGATTTTAGGATGAAACATATACACATTTCATTTTTAAAAACTATTCACAGTGGAGGAACACCACTCTAAAGACGTTGGTTTCTCTACAATGAATAATTTCCCATCAAGTTACTTACATCTCAAACACTGTGATTTAGAATAAAAAAAAAAAACAAACAAAAAAACACCCACACATTTTACACATACGTGTTCTTTACAAACTATGATATTTGCATAATCAAATTTATTATATGGAATGTTTAAATTCATTCAAATAAATTGCAGAATGGTCTCATAGTCTTACACTATATTTGCAGTACAGTTCTATTACATTCAATTTACTTGTCCAAGCCCTGCGTGCAAATATGTGTTAATATTTACATATGTAGATGCTCTGTGCTGTGGTGTTTTGTAGGAGGTAGATGAATGAAAAATCAATAAGAGCATCTGGCATGTCAACAGAAGAAGAAAATATTTTAGAAGGCGCCATAATTGTTTCATCAGAGATAACGTGAAAATGTTTAATGTAAGTAAATTATGAATTAACTTTGGTTTGAGTGAAGTACGAAGCCTGAAACTCCCCTAGAGATCACTTCCCCTGTCTTAAGATCCACTTTGGGCATGCAAATAATTTATTATAATAAAGTAAAATAAAGGTCAAAGGTTTGCAAAATGTTCTACATTGTTAATAGTGACAAACTGGACCTAAACATTGTTTGTGACCATTTTTTTTAGATCTAAAATGTCCATATTTAGCATGAACTCATAAAGCAAATTATGGCCTTTTTCAGTAAACTTCAGGCCACAATTTCTTACTGCTGGCTCAGTATAAAAGGTGTAATAGCTTTTGCAACAGTCACATTTTATATTTTAAACCAAATAATACAAAGCAATACACAGTAACTGTATTAAAATTGGCGCGGCTGTTATTTATAGAGGACATGGTCACTTATTTTCATTTAGAAAATCAACAAAAATATGCTGATTGACCAGGGGCACATAACCCCATTTACACAAGGTCATTTATGATACTAGCATGTGGATTGTTGCGCAGGTGTCTACACGAATGTCTCTTTAAATCTTTGTTCAGGGCTAATTGAATTTGTTTATGATTTTGGTGTATCAAAAGTGCAAGTTACAAGTTTCAGGATTCATAAAGTGTGACCTTACCATGTTTTAAATTGGACCTGTATGATCCAATTGTAGTCACGTTTGATGGTGTAGCTGCATTGGTTGTTACAGTAGTGACTCAGACCAGAGTATGTTGAGAGCAACAATGCAAGACGCTCCAACCTTGAATGACAAATATACATATAAAATCCAAACTGACTTGTCAAACATATGTTCAGAGATAAGATTTATAACAGATTTGAAGCCATCTCCTAAGATGTTGGATATGAGCTGCCTGTCTGAAGAACACCTATGAGTTATATAATAAATTAAATATGAGTTAAAAGTTTAATTCATTATATTATTCCTGAGGTTCCTCAGTATTTTGTTTCAGGATCATCCTCTTCTTCACTTTCCTCCAGATCATTTTCTGGACTCTCCTCCTGTTTCCAGGTCAGTTCTTGTGCTACAGTATTCGCTCCCAGAACCTGTCTCTGGACGAGTCTGTAGTAGAGCCCCCTATGATCCATAAGCTCTGTGTGATTACCATGCTCCACCACCATCCCTCCATCCAGAACAATAATGCTGTGTGCTCGCTCCACCGTGCTCAACCTGTGGGCGATCACCAAAACTGTGCGGTTCTCCATCACACTGTCCAGTGCCTGCTGGACCTAGAATGAAGCCAAGGAACTTTTTCAGCATTTGAAATTCAATTTTCACCAAAATCACTTTTCTGGGTACCCCAAAGAGCTAGGTATGGTGTCTGATGTCTGCATTTTGCACTGGAGCTCATTGTTCTATTATTTTTCCGACACTGGAAAGCTTATTTCAAAAGTGAGAGAGGAGCTTGTTTTTCTCCTCTATCTCAAAGATGAAAGCTTTAGGTGGTGTTTATCTGATAGGGATGGTTTTAGTATGACACTAGCTCTTGCATATTATGGGTCTCATTGTCCTTGTATCTTTAAAAATGTATTAAATTCTAGTTTGTGAGCCTCCTGAGTTTAATATTACAGTGGATTATCTATTGGATTTATTTAGTTTATTTAATAATAGTTTTATGAGCATTAAAATTTTGCTCTACGTACCACATGCTCACTCTCAGCATCCAGTGCGCTGGTGGCCTCATCCAGAATAAGAACATGGGGGTTCCGAATGAGGGCACGAGCAATGGCCACTCTCTGTTTCTGACCACCAGATAGTTGGGTCCCCTTCTCTCCAACATCTTCAACACAACAGAGAGAATATAATGAGGCAGTACACAAAAATAATATGGCAGAATTAACGATAGCTAAAGTTTTAAAAGGGATACACTATATGTGCACAATTATCTGGATTGAGTTCACCCTTATGTTGACGGAATGCACCTTTCTAATGAGATATTACAGTTATTTTAATAGTTTATTTGTGCAAATGTAGTTTGGACCATGTGTTTAGTTTGATATGAAATCAAAAACAACCGATCACTGAAACAAGTTGTATGCTGTGAACAAAGTGTAGATTATTAACAAACATTATACACTGCATCATGTTTGAAAGTAGAATATGAAATATTTTATTACAATTTGAATTAGATGGAGTTTTCTTTATATATGTATGTATGTGAAATGCAAATGTTCAGTCAAAAATAATAAAAATGCTTCATATGTTAATTAATAACACATTCCTGGCTTGTACCCCTGAGGTTCAATTATTTGTAATCAATTATAAGACAGGTTTCTGACCACAAGACATCCTTTCTAGATATCCAGATATAAATAATATGAGAGTGACATCACATATGTGGGTGTATCAGACACAGTGTTATTTCTTGAGTGTTTTTACACATGCTTGAGTGGTCCACCAACATAGAATATACTGATAAGATTAGCTCTATGGTCACAAACTGATGAAAAGCTAGAAGATAGCCAACTATGTGTTAACAGAAGAGATACACTAACTTTATTGCAACAAGGCTAAGCTAAAAGGGTGGGGTTTCTACTCAAATATCTTGACAACAGTGGACCTGTGGTCAGAATGCCTTTCATGATGGCTATAGTTGGCTGCTGTACAGATGAGACAGCAGTATCTTATTGGTTTGTCACTAGTGTCAGAAACATTTCATGCACACACACACACACACACACACACACACACAAACAAACAAAGAGTGTCACGACTATGTAGATAATGATCTGTAAAGAAGTTCACTTATGATGGTCCCTTTCAACTGGCATGTATGATCTACCTATTTATGTTCCCACTGATGGATACTGAATACAAATTAGCACGGAATTCATCTGTAAAATTCACTTGGAGGTTGTTTTTTTAAAATAGGAACTGATCCTTATGGGAATCATGAGAACGTACAGTTCTTTGATTCACACAGACTAATTTAAAAGAGGACTATATATGTGAATTTCTAGTGTGTGTCCAATCTGTAACTGACTTGTGTTATAGCCTTTGGGGAGTCTGCTGATGAATTCGTGGGCGTTGGCTTTAGTGGATGCAGAGATGACCGTCTCCATTGGGATGTCACCAAGTCCGTACGAGACATTCTTCAGCACTGAGCGAGCAAATAGGACCGGCTCCTGACCCACCAAAGCCACCTGATCCAGAATCAACAGGAGATTTTTAATCACCACACAATCATTACAGCCATGACATCAGATTTATGAATTGTGAACACTTCATAAAAATTAACAGTGTTGACTGAATAATTTCTAATAGATACTGAATAATTCCTAGCAGTTATTGCATAATTCACAGTAGTAACTAGCAGAGTAACTAGCAGTTAATGAATAATTCATAGTGGTAACTAAATAATTCTTAATTGTAAAAGAAACCCGAGATAAAGTCTGAAATAATCTCTGAAACGGGTCTCTTGGATGTACCTTGGAGTGTAGATATTGGTGCTGATAGGTTTGAACTGGACGCCCATCCAGCAGCACCTGACCATGCTGAGGAGAGTAAAAATTCTCCAGAAGACACACACAGGAACTCTTCCCACTGCCAGATGGTCCAACCAGTGCAGTAACCTCTCCTGGACGAATGCTAAAGGACACGTTCTGCCAATTTGAGAATGTGAAAAGTTTGATTCATTTGCAGTAAAACCATGAACAAAGGCACCTTAAGCCAAGTGTATCAGATTAGACAGTAATATAATTAGTAGGTAGCAATTTCCTACTGATGTAAGGATAGTAGTAGTCATTGTCCTCATATAAAGTGTTGAGTTTCACTAATGTGTTAGCTGTACTTTGGCGATGACTGAAAAAATGGGGAGAAAATCAGGTAACAATCATTACCTTCAAAATGTCTGTCTCTGGCCGTGAGGGGTAGGAGAATGTCACACCCTTGAACTCCACTAGACCTTTGAACTCGTCTGGAGCTTCAGATCCATTCAGAACATGTTTGGGCTTCCTGTCAATGTACTCAAACACTTTCTCTGCTGCTCCTACACCCTGCATTAGCCCTGTGTACACCGAGGCTATGCTCTACAAAGAAAACCCACAAGAAAAACCTATCAGTATTAATACAGAAAGACGCCTATGAACATAGGGATATCAACACTAAAGAATATTTGCACTGACCTCAAGACATTCACCCAGTTCCAGTTCATAGATGAAAAATGAAATTAGTGTTCCTCCAGTTATCTGATCAGTGACCACAAGGTGACCTCCGTAAAATAAGATAGCAACCTGTAAAGCCAGTTCTGAAATCTAAAACAGATATACAAGTTAAATAGGATTATATATTTGTCAGCCACACATCATGGTAGAACATAATAACTGAAAAATCATCCAGATATATGAAGCTCCACCTCGTTTTCAAACTGCAGTTAACATAAAGTCATTTGACTCAACACGCTTGGAGAAGAATAATAATGGCCCTGTTTTGTTATGTTAGCTAGGAGACATTCCTTGTACAGCATTTCACTGAGTAATTGTGACAAGGGAGGGCCATCCTGTACACCCAGAAAGAGCTGTAGCATCCCTTGCAATGAAAATTGGGATCTCCCAATGACTAAGTGAACCACTCTGGGTTATTTATTTATTTAAATAAGATTTATGACACCTGGAGCTCCATAACATAATAATAAAAACAATAACAATTAAAAGTAGCACAAAATACTCACGCAGCTGGACCACATGAAGCAGGCGTAAGCTAGAGCTTGTTTTTTATTGAGTTCAAAAACTCGCAGCAGTCTTTCGTAATAAGAATCGGCCTCCTGCTCCTCGTTAGCGAAGCTCCTCACTGTCCTCATGGCTGAGACGGTCTCCTCGGCTAGTTTATTTGCATGAGCAAGAGATGTCTGAACTTCTTTAGTTAACTTCTACACAAAAAAAGAAAAGAAAAAAAAAACTTACATCAACAAAGTTTTACTTTCATTTATTTTATTAGTGTGTACTCTTTCATTGCAGAGATGAAATTAATAGTATTTTCTAAATAATAAAATACACTGTACTAATCTCTTTATAGTAATGTTGCCCTGAAATTCATTTAAAAATATTATGAAGCATTCTGAATTTCACTTCATTCACACATTCATTTATAAAGACTTCATATAAACTGCATTGTATTTTTTATCTAATATAATTCATTTTGTTATATTCAAGAAAAATTATTTTACTTATTAATTTTGTATTTTATTAATGTTTACTTCAATTACAACATATTTATTATACTAAGTTTAAAATAAACTCTAAATATTAATTTATGAAAACATCATCCTTTAATTTAATTTTAATAGACCTTTCTTCATTCATGACATTATAATGCTTTTTAAGTTATTGTGAAATTGTCAAGCATAATGATATATACAAAAATGTGGCTACCCTGAAAAACTTTGAAAAGGCTATATTAAATCAATACTAATACAGTCTTGTAACTTCAACATTTTAAATGCTCAGCCCCAAAGTTATGCACTTGAGTGCTCGTTTATTGTAAAGAGTGATAACATTTGCACATTTTCTTCTAACAGGTCTAGTTACGATGTAAACTTTGTTTTCCTCCTCTCTCAGACTTGCCTTGTAGTACTGTCCGTAGAGCTTGGAGATGACTGCAATATAGGGGAAGCCCATGATGGTGACTAGAGAGAGTTTCCAGGACATTCCGAACATGAAGACAAAGAAGCCCACACCTTTCACAAAGCTACGCAGGAACAGGTTCACATTCTGAGAGATTAGATCGCTCACTTGTGTGGTGTCTGACGTCAGACGAGAGGTGATGTCACCTGCCAGGAGAGAAATGAAGGGTTGTGTGCAAAAGTTGCTTTTTCTTTGAGCAATGAAATTTAAAAATCCTCCTGCCAATTTCAAAGAACCATGGAGAAAAAACAAACAAACAAACAAACAGACAAACAGACCCCCCCACACACACACACACGTGTATGTATACATTTGTTGCTCTTTACACATTATTTGCCCTCTTTCACCCTATTCTTCAAAGGTCATGCAGAAAATGCATGATTTGGGTACTGGATCACTATGATGTGGTGGTGATGTGTTATTGTGTGTTGTACTGACAAGAGTGGATAAGTAATAGCAGTGCTACTGGAGTTTTTAAAGACCTCAATGTCACTGCTAGACTGAGAATAGTCCACCGACCAAAAATATATTTAATTTTTTTTATGTGAGATATTACAAATTAATGCATTTTTTTTTTATTTCAAATCAATTAATTTGTATAATATTTAACTGCTGAATTTAAAAATTGATAACAGAATGTTTATAATTATTCCATAATGACACTCAAGACCACACCTGTATGATTAGCATCAAAGAATCCTATATCCTGATGCATCAGTGACCTGAACAAAAGGTTACGCAGACGAATGTTCAGCCTAGCAAACGTCAAGCTAAACACACCTCCTCGAAAGCCAATGGCCATAGAACTGAGGAGAGAAACAGAAAGATTGTTAGATTCAGGACTGCTGCCGTTTACCTTCTGTGTCCTAACATAATACTCTTGGACCATTATTCCTGCCCCACCAAACTTCACAAATGTTCATCTACCGTACTACTAGATGTGGAAGACTGGTTCGTCACTTCAGGTGGCATATTTCCAGCCTACACTTGGCCTTGCCCATGTTGATCTTTGTCATCCAAATTTTGTCTTTTTCTTATGTATTTTTGTGATGACAATATAAAAAATTGAGACACAAAGCCTGAATTTTCAGTGAATATAGATGGTGAAATGTAAGTGACTATATAAGTATTTCTGCTTGACATTAACTAACTACTCAACGAGTTTTCAGTAAATGTGTGAAGACTGACACATCTTAAGCTTCCTATTGATTTACAAATTTAAATGTAACCTAAAGAGCAAGCAGCAGAAGGCAATCCATTATTGCATTATAATTCAATGAGTTTGAATAGGTGCAATCTACTGGACTCACCTGATCAGAGCCAAAACAGACAGCGTAATCATGGGTTTAGCAAAGTATTCCATACTTTTATGGATCACAATGCCATCTATGGATTTTCCAGTGTAATATGGAAGAAAGGCCTCACCTAGAAGTCCAGAAAAATGCAAAAATTATCTAATTTGAATCAGTGCTAGAAATTATATGGAGGGTGTATATAACATTTAATTGTCACAATAAATATATTTGCTCAACTGATTTAACAATGCCTTGCACCCAATGATTCCAGGTAGGTTCTGGACCCACCGCGACCCTGATCTGGATAAGCAGTTACAGATAATGAATGAATGAATGAATGATTTATATAGCTTGATGTTTCCATAAACAAGTGAGCTCCCAAAGTCATTAATACCCCAAATCCTGTGTTCCTATAATATGAATCCTATAATATCAGAGTCCTATGTTCCAAGTTTTCTATATCCTCAGGACCCTATATTTCCAGAGCCCATTGTTCCCATGTCTTGGTGTTCTAGTGTCTTGGTTATCAGATTCCTAAGCTCTCAAATATCTATGTTAAATTCTTCTATGTTTCCAGAAAACTGTGTGTCAGAGTCCAATGTTCACAACTTCATACATTTCCAGGGCTCTATGTTCCTTGGGATGCCTAAACATATAGCCAGAATCTCATGTTTCAACATCCCATGACTTTAACATCCCAGAGTTCTGTGTGAGTGTGATCTATATGTCATCACAGTGCAAAGAACTGTTAAATTAAGTAATGTGGCAGTTGCATAAACTACCGTCCTGGATGTGTAACAGGGTCAAGCTATACATTTAGCATGTATGTGAATGTTGAAGAGAAACATCTGGGGCAATAGGGTTGCAATATCATGACAACATGCAACTTGACTGTTTTAAGCCATAAAGCAGTAAACGAGAAAGCTTATAGATTCTGATGATTGAGATTTACTTCAGTATTGACTTTGCTTTTGTCATTTCAACAGTTTAAAGCTCATTTAAAGCCACTTGCTTTGATTAGTTTGGTCATTCTCTACCATGCTAAAAGCGTTTAGATCTGCATGAATTCTAAACCTGGTATATGCCGGTCTGGTTTACCCAGAAAGTCAACCTGATTCACCAACTCAGCACTATTCAAAACACAACATATGTCACTGTTGAGTAAATTTCTTGTATATCTAAAACAGAAGTTTTACAAGAAAAGAAAGTTCTTCATAACTTGTCATTATAAAATAATAACAGAATGCATAGTGGTTTTGTTACAACAGTGACAGTATAATACACAACAAAATAAACAACAAAAATGAATGAATGTTTTCTACCTATGGAGCAGAAACACAAAGTCATCTCTTTTCATGTTTTTCACTATTCTGAGGTCTCTGTGTCATCCAAATGTGACCAGATGCATTTCTTTGCCGTGGCTCAGCCAGTTTCAGAGCTATTTCATGCAAAGTCCCTTAGTTTATTTCCCCATATTCCGAACCAGGCATGAGTACAAGCACCTGAGCTTTACAAAGTGCAAACAGACCAGACAGCTAGCAAATGGTGATGAAACATCCCATGAATTTAAAAAGTGTTTTCTGATGTAGCTAAAAAATTAAGTGAAACTGTTTATATGGCAATTAATCACCTGCTAACTATAACATATGGGTCTACTTCAGACAACACACATCTTTACTTACAGAATACATTTGTTGTTATGGAGAAAATGCTAGATTTTCTACCAATGTTTAAGTTTAAATTCACCAATCAATGCCATGGAAAATAATAATAATAATAAAGTGGTCTACTCACATACAGCAGAGAGTAGAAGAAAGAAGAAGGCGACACCTAGCAGTCCTGAGTCTTTCTTGCAGTAAGACAGCAATCTGCCCACTGTGGCACCTGAGTTAACCTGGACTTTTGCCTCTTTCCTCGCCTTTCCACTTGTTGTCCCTGCCTCCTCTTCCAGTTCTTCTTCTTCATCTACCAACTGTTGTCTCTCTTCACTTTCTTGTCCATCCACAATGCCATGGTCAGGTGTTTTGGCCAGGAGCTTCCAGAGGAACATCGTGACCAAAGCGGCTACGCAAGTCCAGGAGAACAGACTGAGAAACCAGGGGTCGTACATGAGATTGCCTACCTCTGAGAACATCAGCAGCTTGACCAAAGCATAGGTTAGAATCGTGAGCACTACGAGAACCACTAGCGTGTCCAAGGTAGCTGCCCTTTTTGGACCATCGCTCCTGTTCCACACCACCCCCATCAAGCCACCAAGCAGAAGGCAAATACGGATGAGGAGAGTTCCCCAAAGGTCCAGGACAGAACGGTGCAGGTCAAAGTCAAGGACATCATCTGCAAAGGCTTCGAGGCTTGATCCCTGGACGTAAAGGACAGTGCTGACCACAACGTCCACGAGAATGAAGGACAAGTTGCAGCCAACAACAATCCAAACTCTCATCTTGTCTACTGAAATGAATGAAGGAGGTTAGGCAACAGTGAAAGAGTTTGAATATGTAACGTATGTAAAATTTTCATAATCATAACTTTATTCACTTTCTATTATGATAGCATAAAAATTATGGACTTACTATTTGGCCTTCAGCAGTTTAGCCCCGCCTTCCCACGCTGAAGTTCTTAGCAGTATTTCAATTGCTTTATGAAGAAGGCCACGAAATCAGTATAAAAGTAAATTTAAAAAACTGGGGTTTGTAGTTTTATGTAGGGCTGAACGATTAATTAATAGTAAAAAAATGTCAAAACATCTAAAGAGCTGATGTTTTAACAAAAATGTTGCCTTAAATGTGTGAGAATTTGATGCACTGGAATTCCTAACAGGGAAAAAGGCCTAGTGTTTAAATAATAACAATACGATATTATACTGTAAGTTCTAACGAATAATGAGAGATTGGTGAGGTAAATATGAATTAGGATTGTTCCGGGGCAAAATGTAAGATAAACACGTCTCAAGTTTAGGATACGTGCCCTTTAATGCTATTTGAGGGACTGGTCCCATTAAGCAGGTACAGTAGCTTTTCTAAAGCTATTTAAAATAATACAGTGTCCACTCTTCCTATTAAATATCACCCAGTGCTGAGAATAAACGATTTCCTAATGTCACATTGACTATGAAAATGAAACAACACGTAGAAGATGATGTTTTTGTGCTCTAACAACATGCCTGCAACTCTGCGCACATGCGCACATTAATAACCGTCATAACAAACCGACAGGGTTTACTGTACCTCCAAAATGAAAGTTTAAACGCGCCAAGCGGAACGTTTCACAAGCTCTAGGCTAATCCTGAGAGAAACCGCTTTTAAAACGGGCAGATATTTAAAAGGTCCATTTTCTGAAAACGAGTTATTCCAGGTCAGTCTTCACCCCTCAGTTGACTGAACTCTGACAGAGTCCCGGAGGAAAATACAGCGCGAACAGCCCCGCCCTTTTCACATAGCGTCCAATCAGAAAAGAGACCTCACGCCCAACTTCAATGCTATTGGTCTGTTTGTGGAATTGAGGGCTCGTGGTCACTAGGGGCACTAAAGGTATTACCTACAGCAATTAAATGTTTCTTTACATGAAACAATGCTATAATATCAAATACAGACATTTGTTTTTCTCATGAAAGGGTTAAGGAAAAAATGTTTTTATATGGTCATCATTTTACAATAAGATCACCATTTTGTGCCTTTAGTTTTCAGTTTCAGTGAGTAAAAATCTGCTTATCTCAGTTGAGGTCAATTGACTCAGGTATTGAAATATATACATATTCATTCATTATCTGTAACCGCTTATCCAGTTTAGGGTCGCAGTGGGTCCAGAGTCTACCTGGAATCATTGGGCGCAAGGCAGGAATACACCCTGGAGGGGGCGCCAGTCCTTCACAGGGCAACACACACACACACACACACACATTCACTCACACACCAACACCTACGGACACTTTTGAGTCGCCAATCCAACTACCAACGTGTGTTTTTGGACTGTGGGAGGAAACCGGAGCAACCGGAGGAAACCCACGCGGACACGGGGAGAACACACCAAACTCCTCACAAACAGTCACCCAGAGCGGGAATCGAATCCACAACCTCCAGGCCCCTGGAGCTGTGTGACTGCGACACTACCATATATATATATACACACACTACATGTATCTCTTTGAAGTTTTTTTTTTAACACAACCAATGCCTCCTTCGCTTGCATTGACACCTCTAACAGCTACCAAATACAAGATCAGCACCCTAGGTTTTCATCTCCTTAATTTGTCATAAGATAATGTGAGGAAAAGGCCATACCTAGCCAAAGCTGAAAGTCTACAATACAATCATATCTTGAATTAATTCATTCTTTCATTCTCTATAAGCATGTCCATCTGATTTTTTTTTAAATAAGAATAATTACATTGGTCAATAAGAATATTGGAAATCTTTTTTGTTGTACTTTTTTTTTTTACTTAAATAAAATTCAAGTGAAGTTAATATATCTTTAGTTTTAGTGCATTTTACAACACACCCCTGCTTTTCAGAAAATAGTTTGAGTAGCTTTTCTCACTATTTTTATGAATAATCTGGTGTCCTTTATGTCCAATTGACAGCAATGTGAGCCAAAAGGGATATATTTTCATTCGGCTTAATGCTATAGAGACATGCACTTTGTCATAGATTTACATAAAAACAACACACACTCTATCAATAAAACCATAGTTTGAATGAGTCATGTTCATGAACTCATACACTAAATAATTAACAGGCCACTGTGTGACTCACAGGCTTATCAAAGTTAAGTTAAATTACTTTACACTATCTTAGGCAACTTGGGCGGTTTTTGTTGCAACTGAACATCTCACTCAGGTTTCCACAGCAGAGCTTCAGATTGCATCAGTTTTAGCAGCTACTAACCGTCCATTAGTGCTGAGTTGTGAAAAAAGAATGGCAAACAAAAAGGAAATAAACTGCCAAACTTAAAAAAAAAAAAAAAAAAAAAGTATAAAAACAATGTTATTTTAATAAAAAGACAAAAAAAAAAAGAAAGACAGACAAACTATAACATTATGTTAGCATTTAGCTGAGGTGTTTTTATTAAAAATGTATTAACCTTAACACCACAGATCAATATGTTTTTAGTCAACTTATATGAGGCAACGTTGAGTAAAATATAACTAATTCAGTCTATAAAGCTGTTATTCATTATGCCCAAATATTTATGGACAGTTTTTCAAATTAGAAACTGCAGATAGTTTAAACTATTGAAGCTACTATTCCAAGTACATCTTGTATTATACCCAAAGAAAAGCATTGTTAATAGAATAAATGTGATAAACATGCTTTACTCTCATTGTACAACGTATTTTCACTCCACATTTAATCCATCCGTGGCAGTGAACACACACACACTTTCATGAGGCTTACCATGTTTACCATTTTCAAGGCCATGTGTCTTCTATAGAGGGGTATAACTTCTCTGAGGTGATCAGGTGCAATATGTGCCAGAGTAAGTGCAAGAACCACAAATCACTAGCAATAACTGACCTCACTGATGTTTTTGTGGCTGCCATCAAGTCTTCAAAGTAATGTCATGGCAGCAAATTGGGGACAACCCCTATTTACACCCTTCATTTCAGAAGGGTATCCACAAATCACACTATATGGTTTAAATTATTAAATTAAAAAACTGAACTAATGAAATGTTAGTCATAAATAAATAATAACAGTCTGGCAACAGTTCTGAATTCTGAACATGACATATGACGTACTGACCATTTTTCAATGGCCAACCTATGCATCTGGGCCTCTAGAATATTCTCCATTCATTTATAAAGTAAAAAAAATTGTTTTGTCTATTGTCAACAAACCTTTTTTCCTTCTCTGCTGGTCCTGTAATGTCTCTAGAGTGAGATTTGAATATGAAACCACTTTCTGGTGATAATACTGAAGGTGGAAAGAATTTTGAAACATGAAGGGTATAAATACATTTAGATAGACTCTGAATAAGACTAACTTAGCACCAGAATAATAAAACCATGATCAGCTCCATTCACACTGTTCCTGGGCACAGTGCTAGGTCCAGTTCTTCTTAACTAACTGTGACTCCACATCATCTGCCAAAAACCTCAAGAGTGGAAACTGTCTAATATACTGTTACCTTTTCCAATTGGTAATGGTGTATATTATTATAACATTTTTCACCGTATTTGAAAATTAACCCCACCATGCTCAATGCCTAGGATCAGCTTGTGGAGTAGACGCCCAGCACTGCGCTGTGAATAGTAAGACTGTGCTCTCTGAAGCGTTGAAGCTCCATCTGTTACATTCAGTCTGAGTGGCATTTGTTATCTAGAACTAAACATCCATTATCAGCACCTGACCTAACGAATGTTCTCATGGCTGAATACAACCAAATCCTCACAGTAATATTCCAATATCTAGTGTCAAACCTTCCCAGAAGAGTAGAAGCAATAACTGTAAGCTCTTTCTCTTTCAGAAACAGTTGGATCTCAGCAATTCAAGTGCACTTCCACGGGTACAGGGTTCAGTGTACATCCGACCCAGGCAATGTGTATTCCAGCCCATTTTTTTTGTCATCTGTCAAAGTCTGGATGCTGCTGAGCACTGTCTCCATAGGGAAGGTCAAGATCAGCCCCTCCTTCAGCTTTTTCGGTGATGGAGGCTCATCTGAGGAGCACAGGGGCTCCGTGACAGTGAGTGTTATAGATGACATGTTTCTACCTCGTCGCTTAGAGTTTTTCTTCTCTTCTTTGTAAGCAGCGTTCATATTGGAGAACACCTGAAATCAGGCAAATAAATGTCTCAGGAAAAAGTTCAAAATGTAAAGTGATAACAATCTTTTAGCATGTTTGCTTAGGAGCAGTGGAAATGTGTTCTCTGGAATGACGAAGCTCCAGCTAATAAATCTGGGATGCCTTGGAGGAAAGCTTGTGATCCAGAAATTATTCAATAACATAGCAAAATAATTAAATATTAATTAAAAAAAACCTACTCATGTAACTTACCATTTGTTTGAGTTTGTCTTGGTGATCCTGGAGAGCAGAGAGAAAGGTGCCCTCGGTTTCATCACTGAGAGAGAATCTGCCAAGTTCCTGATCATAGTTCAACAGATCCAGCTTCATGTGGGAGGGGGGGGTAGAACAGAAAGAAACATCGGCATATTATACCTTTCTAGCACATGCCTGACATTGATAATGGTGACCTTAAACATGTGCAGCTGCTCCTATTCAAAGGTGTCTAAACCTTTGGACATATAGAATATATACAGTAACTGGATGGAACATGCTGCTATTGCTGCTGTCTCTGAATGTCAATGATGAAAACTGAAAGCTGTTGTTCACCCTGTTGAAATCATGTGATTTTCATCTTCATGTTCCTATGAACCCAGTCAATACTGAATTATCAAAATGAATAAATCCATATTTTGACAACTCCTACAATAGAAAACATAACAGAAACATACCTTGTCAGGTGTGCTGACTTTTCTGTTGAACATCAAGCAATAGGGTGTAAACTTAGTCATGTGATTAACAGAGGTCCGGAAAGAGGATAAAACTGGGTCTAGGAAATCATCCCATTCCAACTTCTTCTCTGCCACCACTTGCTCTAATGCATCCTTCAGTAGACCACTGCTGCGGTCAAATAGAGCATTGCGCTGTGGCATGTCTGCTGTAGTCACTTTCTGACTAATGTTCCACCTCTCAGACAGCTGATTCGTGACCTAAAAGAGATGCATTTCAGTGAAAAATCACACAATATATTTCTTAAATGTTGTTAATCAGTTAAGACAGGTTTGGTGTCAAAAACCTTTGCTTCTTTATTTTGCACCAGAACTACTACCCAGAGATTAGCAATTGGACTCAATAGCTTTACATTAAATGCTGGAACATTGCTGATGACAGGCATGAGAAGTACTGATTTTGAATGATCAGTTCCACCCAAACTTAATGGATGGCATTGAATTAGCTAACTGTTTGTGTGTGTGTGTGTGTGTGTGTGTGTGTCTGTCTGTCTAACTATTATTTCAACAAAGACAAACTTTAAATGAATTTAACAAATTCCAGTGCATTACAAATGACTGATTCTTACCTCTTCACAGAAGTCTGCATTCTGAGAGCAAAATATAGCCTTCGCTGGTCCATACCTATAAAATATTAAAATGTGGATGAATATGAGGAATTGCCTCAGAAGCCCAAAATTACTGGAACAAACTGTTGCTGTCAAAAGATAACTTCAGTATCTGCAGCGTGAAAAATTGACCTTCTTGTCTTGCAAAATATGTTAACGAATGAATGATTGAATTTACCTGTTCTCTGTTTGTCCTGGATTTGATTCAGTGAACATGGCAGGTGGTATTTCCAAATTACAAATAATAACAGATGAAGGAAAAAACAAGGTTTCTTCAATGTGCTCATTACCTGTAAATGGATGATGAAATACATCTTGCTACACAGAGGGAATTGTTTTTCTGGACCGGAAAAGCCTCCACCCATTTACTGAAGTAATCCATGATGATGACAATGTGTGTATTCCCTCCAGGACTGGAGCTTGGGAATGGACCTGCATTTTTAAATAAAAACAGAATGGTTTCAAATTTAGTCTCATATTGGATTTCCAGTTTACCAATTTAACTACTGTAAAACAAATGGTAAACTTTTAATGGTTTATTTTCTGTTATATTCATTCATTCATTATCTGTAACCGCTTATCCAGTTCAGGGTCGCGGTGTGTCCAGAGCCTACCTGGAATCATTGGGCGTAAGGCGGGAATACACCCTGGAGGGGGCGCCAGTCATTCACAGGGCAACACAGACACACACACACACACACACACACATTCACTCACACCTACGAACATTTTTGAGTCGCCAATCCACCTTTTTTTGGACTGTGGGAGGAAACCGGAGCACCCGGAGGAAACCCACGTGGACATGGGGAGAACACACCAACTCCTCACAGACAGTCCCCCGGAGTGGGAATCGAACCCACAACCTCCAGGTCCCTGTGACACTACCTGCTGTGGTTATGTCGCCCTATTCATTCATATTTAATATACATATTTACTATTAAGATAGAGCATTGTAAAAATTCCAAAATGTATTACAAATAAAATTAATTCCTACCTAGGAATTTACATTAATTAACATTTATGTAAAAACAAAGTAAATATTACTGCTATAAATATTACTGTTAATCACCTTATGTGCTTTTATTGCATTTATGTTCAGCTAGTTTTCTTAATTCAAGAGCAATGCGTAGGAAATTCAACTTTCCAGATGTTTTTCGATATCACACAGGATTTTTTTAGAGGTCAACACTCTCACCTATTGATTCAACAGCCACAATCTCCCAGGGACCATCAACTTTAATCGGGCGCACTGTTCGAGCCATGATCTTACTCCGCTCAGCATGCTGACACGTTTCACACAACTTTATCTACAAACATAGGGATAGACAAGCACTATTAGTATAAAATGCCATAAAAAGAGAACACTTTTATTTTTTTGCAGTGATTCTTCTTCACATTATAAAATTGTCAATATACTGACACATAGTGGTTTGGATGTATAAGGGATTCTCTTCTACAGTCTTATAAACCTGGCCATACACTCTACAGAGGACAAAAATGTACAGACAATAAAACAATTAGATTTTTCTTCTTATATGAGTGGCATTTCACAGAATAAATATAAAAATCAAATCACTGTCATAAATATTGTTTGCTATGCTTTGTTGGCTAAAATGGCTTATTGCACCATTAAGAATATATTATATAAATGTTGTTATTGATAAGGAGAGTATATTCAGGATATTTGTAATCATTTTAACATCTGTCTCTTAAACTTTAGGGGTTCAGACAACAATCTCATATTCAACAGAGTTGCAGCCAATTTTCACTGACTGGTGTATCTCTATGATCAAACTCATCTCTCGAGTGTGTCTAAATTTGTCAAAATTTTTGTCCAATCAGGTGGACAGATTGACTTTTGTCTACATCATTGTGCACACAATTAGCAGGACTTACAAAAACATGAGTAAACAATGATTCATGGTCCAATCCAATGAAACTCAACCAAAAGTTGGGGTTGTGAGTTTGAGCCCCGCTCCGGGTAACTGTCTGTGTGGAATTTGGTGTGTCCGTGTGGTGTGACCCTGTGTCTGTGAGGGTTTCCTCCTGGTGTTCTGGACACACTGTAACCCTGAACTGGATAAGCGTTTACTGACATTGAAAAAATGAATTTATTGTCTGGGTCTGGAGTCTACCCGGAGACACTGGTCGCAAGGCTCAAACCTGTGGACACTTTTGAGAAGTCGATCCATTTACCAAAATGTGTCTTTTGACCATGCAACCAAAGCAGTCTAATCTGTTTATAAAGCGCCAGTGTCTGTAAACGGGTTTAAAAAAAAAAAAAGGGTTGCGGTCCGGTATGCTAGGCTTTCACTCTCTGCTCATGGCAGATGGAAGTTTTTAGGCAACAAAAGAGACCTCCAAGCATTGAAAAGCATGAACTGAGATGAGGATATAGCTCTATTCCTGCTCCATAGGTGGGTAATATTTTTTTGTTATACATGGTGGGCCATTTATATGGATACACCTTAATAAAACGGGAATGGTTGGTGATATTAACTTCCTGTTTGTGGCACATTAGTATATGGGAGAGGGGAAACTTTTCAAGGTGGGTGGTGACCATGGCGGCCATTTTGAAGTCAGCCATTTTGGATCCAACCTTTGTTTTTTTTTCAATGGGAAGTGGGTCATGTAACACATCAAACTTATTGGGAATTTCACAAGAAAAACAATAGTGTGCTTGGTAACTTTATTCTTTCATGAGTTATTTACAAGTTTCTGACCACTTATAAAATGTGTTCAAAGTGCTGCCCATTGTGTTGGATTGTCAAAGCAACTCTCTTCTCCCACTCTTCACACACTGATAGCAACACCGCAGGAGAAATGCTAACACAGGCTTCCAGTATCAGTTTCAGGTGCTGCACATCTTGATGGTATGGTGTGATTATATGGGGTACAAAGACTTTCATCTTTGGGGTCATCTGAAGGCAATTGTCTATGATGTGAAGATACGAGATGTGTCTGGTGCTGAAAACATATGCTGCGTGTTTGTCCCTCCTCCTTGGTGCACATCACCATAACTCTGCCCCTGACTGGTCCACAGACTTGGTTGACATGTCGTTGGAAATTTGAGAGCCTAAGCTACGCGGCTGTAGGTGTGACACTGGTCCACGGGGATCATATTTTAATTAGTTCTTGAAAATGTGTACTATTTTTTCGGCCAGTACTCTTGACGCAAACATGAGGATTACTCACGAACGGTTTGACAGAGAGACTCGGATTTAGTCTCGTTTTGAAGGGGACTATCTAAGGTAAGCGCTGCTTTGCTAACTTTGTGTGTGAGCCGCTTGTGGGCTCTTCAGGCTTCGAGAAGCAGCGGTTTTGTCATCGATGAGGAAGAAACCTGAAGTTTGGAATATCTTATTTTTTCAGCTTTAATTCCTTAGACCTACATTTTAGCGTATAACCTCATGATCCTGAGAGTCTGACTGTTCGATTGGTGTATGATATGTACACATTGACTCAAATATGGCGCAGTGAAAAATCTGAAAAATCTGTACTGTCACTAATATTTATTCATAACAATTTCCAATAACAGCAAAAATACTTATTTATCAGTGGGATTATATATAAAATGATTAAATCAATGAAAATCAGTGACTTTAAGCTTTAATTTGGCACATTAACTGTGTAAATTAATTGGAGCGAAATAAGAGGCTAAATAACACTGGGTTTCTAGGTTACAACTATCATCTCAGTCGTTTATGATGCAGATTATTGAGTGTAGGTTACAAAGAGCAGCCAGTAACTAATAGTGAGAGCTCAAGAAGAGAAAATAATCCATACCATTTTCTCAGATGAGACGGCGTGCAGCTACAAGTTGGAGGCTTGTACTCGTGCTCAATCATGTCTGCCTGTAAGATGACAAAATGGACGCAAGGGGCGCTCTAACAGCCAGAATGATGGAGCTGCTCACAGCATTGCCTCTGTGCATTATGTAAATATCTGCCTCTTGTGCGAATATATCGGCCGATACTGATTATATAAAAAATGCCAAAAATCGGCCCGATTAATCAGCCGGACGATATATCGGTCGATCACTACAACTAGTAAGTTAATATGAACCCTTAGAGGAACAGAAACATACTGATCATTTTCTGCTGTAGTCCAGACTAAGAGACCAAAGAAAACTTACCATAAGTATTGATTTCCAAGAACAGATAATATTCTAATTAATATTCTAATGTTATTTAAACTCTAGATGATTACATTTCTTACTAAATCACAAACCCCTACACAATATTAAAAAAACGGGACCCATGTACAGAGAAATCATTTAAATCAGAGCACTAACCCAGTCCACCACATCCTTGATGATGCCAAGCCAATAATACTTGCTCTGGATCCGGTGAACAGTCTTCTTCTGGCCCAGATGATGTCCGATCTCATTGAAATGACAATCCAGAAATATTTGCCTCTTTCGCTCTGCCTCAATCACCACTTCACGCTTCTCCTCTTTCTTCGGCCCCACATAGTACAGCCGGCCATCTGAAGACAGAAAAAAGAAAAAGAATCACACTAACAATTAAATAGAAAACTAGTCTGACCAATGCATTTTTTTTTCACTGATAAATCCCAAAAGATGAGCAGGCTTTGAGCAAATGGTATTTGGATCTGAGTCAATTAACCAGTCAATAGAAAGGAATTATGAATCAATTTACAAGTCACTGGACTCTGTGTTGATTCATGAGTCACTTGGACCAGAAAATTATTGAGGTCACTCACCTTCAACGATGAATTTCTGAGCATATCGCTTGAGGTTCTTCTTCCTGATGGGGTTCATGGTCTGTGGGTAACAGCCCTCAGACACAAGGGTGTAGATATCTCCTAGTCGACTGGAGCTCGAGTCCATCACCTCCACCTCCTCCTGCACCTGCAGAGCATCCACACTCAGCATTGCACACAACACACCAACACCTGACCACACAGAAATCATACAGAAAATATAAACACAACACAGTTATTACACACACACACCTCCAGCCCCTAAAAACTAACACACCACACACTCAGCATCTCACTACCTACACTAGCAACTGAACATTACTACACGTTCTAACATCTAATACCAAAATGTAATCAGTACCAAACACGGTCTCAGAAAACAGACAAAACACAGCAACTACACAGCATCTCTCTCTCTCTCTCTCTCTCTCTCTCTCTCTCTCTCTCTCTCTCTCACCCATACACACAGAACAGAGAGAAGACGGACATTGGACCATGTACAATTATCGGCTTAAGTTATCCGGCAGTAGTCTTTAGAGATTTTAGAGTTCACATGCCGCTTGAGAATTGCGCTCCACCTTAAACTGGGCAGAATGTAACTCTTAAGCCATTAAGGTGGACCAGAAAAACTGAAATAAGAACTTGTCTAATAACAATGGACACTACAGATGCACTGCGCACTGAACGTGCAGTTGAAAATTAGAATAGTAAGCCGGCGAATAACAGAAAATCCTACTGGCAAAGGTATTTAAGGTGGAACAACTTATTCAATTAAAGGTGCTAAATTAACTTTAGCTTCGTAACATGAACACGAAAAAAAAAACATAGTATTAATCGTATTGGGTTCAAAACCGTTATTTCCGTATGGGATAGGTTAAAGGCTTCGTTTTTGTTTTCCAGAAAATGGCTAAATATTCTGATACAATCGTACCTTTACCACAGCTGAGCGTTGCCGCCGGACGCTATTACCGGTCGCTCCAAAACAAATATACGTCAGGGCGCAATCCCAATCCAAACAAAAGCCAGGACGAAGTACCCTTAGTAGGGAGAAACGACGTTCTTAGGCTGTACGTACAAAGCCACAATGTTGTAGCGCGCGGATAATGAAGCCTAGCATTGTCTTGCTGAATTAACCATGGATTTCACAGGAAAAGAGTTTCAGTTTATATTTAAATTTAAGTTTATAATTTTAAAGTGTTTATAAAATATACCAAATTCAAGTTTTTCACCAATTAAACATAGTTTACAAAACAGAGACTGCTGATTGCAGTCTACAGAAACTTCCCTGTACTTCAAGAGAGTCTACAAGGGCACAGGGGATTGGAACACAGCCTATGGTGGACTCTTCGGTTACGGTTGCAGCTGCCTGGAGTCGCCGAGCTACACCAGAAAATACACATTCAAACAGACGTTTCTTCAATATTTTCTCTGGAGTCTATCACGTCTAAAGAAACATAATCGGCCGACTTATATCATGTAAATTTGCCAGAAGCTTATATCAGAAGACATAATGCAAAAATTCTACAGCTGCATTTGTTATTACACCGATAATATTTTCCTGGAGGACTATAAGCTTCATGTTCGGTTCACTTCAGAAGAACTGTTTAGGAAAGACTATCAAAACGTAAGCTCTAGCGAATGGATTTAACGTGCTGTCGCTGAACTCTCTCAAGTGAAACGCCTCAGAAGTGCCCTTCATGTTCACAGAATGTCTTTCTCCCTTTCCAGACACTGTTGTCTAAATTAAATATCTATCGCTATAATATCCACACATTTTATGCCACATTACACCTTCATAAGCTTAAAACGGATATAATTATACACAAATAAGGTCTAATTACAATAAGCAACTGCTCTCATAACTTTTTCAAGGGTAAACTGGTATTAATAAAATATTTATGACTTGTGAGAATAAGTGTGTACATAGGTTCATGTCAGTTTTCATGACTGACTTCGGTAGGGGTCATGTTCAATAAGGTCAGAAGAGAGATGCTTTGTGATATTCTGTAAATTGATGTTCTCTTCATGTTTTAGACTCTTAGGTCTTTGGGTTGCATAACTGAAGCCCAGTTTAACAACATTTTTCAAAAAGTGAGTACAAAATTATTTTATTATTATTATTTTCTGGGTATTTGGAGCAAAAAGTTTTAAGCTGTACTTTGTATCTAATTTCCATAGATTTATGCAGAAGTTGAAAGACGGAAGAATCTCGAACTTCAATCATCTGAGAGGAAAGAGGCCATTAAAGCAGTATACAAACCCCTTCATCAGCATGTTTACAACTTACAGGTTAAAGCACTTATCTGTAGAATCAAATTCAAGGGATAAGTATTACAGTATTAATATTGCAGTGAAATTTCATATTTAAAAATATCTAAAGCTGTTTAATTGGAAATACATTTTTAAAATGCAATGGCTTTTCCAATTTCATATTAATGCATTTCTAATTTAAATGATGTTTAACCATTTTTTATGCAATGACTATTGCATCTAACTAATTTGTGATGTGAAAATGTAAATGGTTTAATGTGTATTTTCACTGTTTACATTGACATTGGGGCAGCACGGTGGCGCAGCAGGTAGTGTCGCAGTCACAGCTCCAGGGACCTGGTTTCCTCCGGGTGCTCCGGTTTCCTCCAACAGTCAAAAAAAAAAAAAAAACCACGTTGGTAGGTGGATTGGCAACTCAAAAGTGTCCGTAGGTGTGAGTGTGTGAGTGAATGTGTGTGTGTGTGTTGCCCTGTGAAGGACTGGCGCCCCCTCCAGGGTGTATTCCCGCCTTGCGCCCAATGATTCCAGGTAGGCTCTGGACCCACCGCGACCCTGAACTGGGTAAGGGTTACAGATAATGAATGAATAAATATTGACATTGGCGCTGCAAAATCAAATAAGAAAAATAAATATCACTTAATAAAATTATGTCAATTTGGAAAGAGCTCAGAATCGTTTTATACTGACAATGTTAAGAAATGCAAAATGAACGAATGTGCAGTCAATATGATATAATTCCGATATTGATATAAAAAAAACATAAAAGCCACAGAAAAGCCAGAAAAAACAAGAAACATGACATCACCATCAAACATAAACCCGCCGGCTTTCTTAATTTTAATACGTTTAAACTAAATTTAAAATTGAGGGCAGTGAACTAGGCAGTGCCCTGCAATGAACGTCACTGTTATCTGTCAATGCAACCTTCTTCTCCCACTCTTCACACACTGATAGCAACACCGCAGGAGAAATGCTAGCACAAGCTTCCAGTATTCGTAGTTTCATGCGCTACTATTATATATATACAGTGCCTTGCGAAAGTATTCGGCCCCCTTGAACTTTTCAAACTTTTGCCACATTTCAGGCTTCAAACATAAAGATATAACATTTTAATTTTTTGTGAAGAATCAACAACAAATGGGACACAATCGTGAAGTGGAATGAAATGTAATGGATGTGTCAAACTTTTTTAACAAATAAAAAACTGAAAAGTGGGGCGTACAATTTTATTCGGCCCCTTTACTTTCAGTGCAGCAAACTCACTCCAGAAGTTCAGTGAGGATCTCTGAATGATCCAATGTTGTCCCAAATGACTGATGATGATAAATAGAATCCACCTGTGTGTAATCAAGTCTCCGTATAAATGCACCTGCCCTGTGATAGTCTCAGGGTTCTGTTCAAAGTGCAGAGAGCATCATGAAGACGAAGGAACACACCAGGCAGGTCTGAGATACTGTTGTGGAGAAGTTTAAAGCCGGATTTGGATACAAAAAGATTTCCCAAGCTTTAAACATCCCAAGGAGCACTGTGAGAGCAATCATATTGAAATGGATCGAGTATCAGACCTCTGCAAATCTACCAAGACCCGGCCGTCCCTCTAAACTTTGATCTCGAACAAGGAGAAGACTGATCAGAGATGCAGCCAAGAGGCCCATGATCACTCTGGATGAACTGCAGAGATCTTTATGGAAGAGTGGCAAGAAGAAAGCCATTTCTGAAAGATATCCATAAAAAAGTATCATTTAAAGTTTGCCACAAGCCACCTGTGAGACACCAAACATGTGGAAGAAGGTGCTCTGTTCAGATGACACCAAAATTGAACTGTTTGGCCACAATGCAAAATGATATGTCTAGCACAAAACCAACACTGCTCATCACCCTGAACACACCAACCCCACTGTCAAACATGGTGGTGGCAGCATCATGGTTTGGGCCTGCTTTTCGTCAGCAGGGACAGGGAAGATGGTCAAAATTGATGGGAAGATGGATGGGGCCAAATACAGAACCATTCTGGAAGAAAAGCTGTTGGAGTCTGCAAGAGACCTGAGACTGAGACGGAGAGTTGTCTTCCAACAAGACAATGATCCAAAACATAAAGCCAAATCTACAATGGAATGGTTCACAAATGAACGTATCCAGGTGTTGGAACGGCCAAGTCAAAGTCCAGGCCTGAATCGAATCGAGAATCTGTGGAAAGAGCTGAAGACTGCTGTTCACAAACGCTCTCCATCCAACCTCACTGAGCTCAAGCTGTTTTGCAAGGAAGAATGAGCAAGAATTTCAGTCTCTCAATGTGCAAAACTGATAGAGACATACCCCAAGTGACTTGCAGCTGTAATTGCAGCAAAAGTGGCGCTACAAAGTATTAATGCAAGGGGGCTGAATAATATTGCACACCCCACTTTTCAGTTTTTTATTTGATAAAGTTTGACACATCCATTACATTTCATTCCACTTCACGATTGTGTCCCACTTGTTGTTGGTTCTTCACGCAAAATTAAAATTTTATATCTTTATGTTTGAAGTCTGAAATGTGGCAAAAGGTTGAAAAGTTCAAGGGGGCCGAATACTTTCGCAAGGCACTGTAAATGGCCCACCCTGTATATTAAAATATTCAAAATGTGTTTTGAAATAATATAATTGTTATTGAGCCCCTAAAGGGACTGGGGGAAAAAACAAAAAAAGACTATTGATTTTGCGTTCCCTCGCAAATAGTTTTGCGTTCCCTTGCAAATACTGTGTGGGCTCTGTAGTACTGTGCTTGCTGTTGATTATGTGCTTGATGTGCGTGTCAGGTGAACTATAGAGCAGCTCATTGAATTTTACTTTGATCTTGGACTGAAATTTAAAGACATAGCATCTCTTCTCAGCAGAAAACATGGATGTGTCATTGGGGAGCACCAACTGAAACGTTTGTTGCTGTGTTGTTAACTGCTATGAAATGAGGATGAAAGAATTTAAAGTGCAAGCGCATGGACAAGGGTTATGTGAACAGTACAGAGACACAGACAGTGAACACAGTTTCCAAACAGTGGGAGAGAAAGAAGAGTGAACACCTAAAATAATGTGTAGCTATTGGTAGTGTATTGGAGTAATGTGTGTATGTGTACAGAAAATGGTATCCTGTTTTTACTGCAGCTTTAAAAAAAAAGAATTTCCCAGATAAAACGAAATGCATGGCGAGCTCCACAGCCGAGTCTGGAGCCACGTCTCTGTAAAAATCAGTCTGCAACATGCCCTGAGATCTCTGTGTTGAGCAACTGCCTTACACCCTCCATCTTGTTATTGAATGACTGGATTTTTGCAAGAGACTTTGCTTGGTAAAGGTTTTTCGTTAAGATACTTAGCTTGACCCCTACCCCAGTCAATAACAATAAAAAAACCCAGCCGTCCACACTTTTACTTTCTTTCACTAAGCCGCCTACGTCTCATACGCCTGTTACTATGGAGATACGTGGAGCTACGGCGTTCTGACTAGCACTTTCAGGATGCTACCGAACGTATCTAAACTTGTTCACAACTTCCTCTGATGTTAGGCAGTTCGTTACAGATGTATGAACGATTCGCACTGGCAACGAAACTGTGTGTTAGTCGAGATAAATAAATACATATATAATATCTGTTTCAAGTGGCTGAATTTCCCTGGAAACTGCAGTGTCCTGATGTGTTGACTGAGCCACAAAGACAATTGTGTATCATAAAACATTTGCAAAGGAGCGCAATGTATTTGCGAGGGAACGTAATTGTGTTTGCGGGGGAACGCTTAATCAATAGTCTTTTTTATTTTTCCCCCAGTCCTTTTAGGGGCTCCGTATTATTGAAACATTTTATATTACAATATATATTGATATTGAATTATCATCCAGCCCTAGTTATGGACTGTGTGTGTGTGTGCAGGAATCTTTCCTGGCCCCTAAGTTTTTACAAATAATAAAATACTGTCACTCTGATGGGGCCAATAAAGAAGGACTAATGGACCTTATCCACTCAGAAGCAGGTGAGTTTTTAAAGGTTTATCATATAACTTAGAATTAGATTAAAATCAGCCATAGTACACAATTAGATTTTTGTTAAATCATTTTTGTTTACAGCTCCTAGAGTGTACCGTTTCCCAGTCTTTACAAAGGATTTCTGCAGGGATTTTGTAGAAGAATTGGAGCATTTTGAGAAGTCAGAGGCTCCAAAAGGAAGACCAAACACTATGAACAACTATGGGGTAAAAATGTATATTTTATTTGTGATATTTCTTTGATAATATGTAATATAGTATAACATTCTGATGAAAATGTTTCATAATACACTCTAGATTACACTAAATGAGTATTAATCCATACTGGAATGTTTTTTTTTTTTATATATATTTTGTTTAAAAGTAATTAATAAACATGCAGAATTACATAGTTATGTAATGAATTATGATAGCTCAGTATGTGAGCTTAAATGGGGCAGTATATAAGCCAGCAGAATTTAACAGCTGCATATTTTAAGAATGCCAATTCAGTATAAGGAATTAGAAGAAATGTTGTTTAAAATTCAAACATCAAACATCAGTTAAAGTTCTGGCTAGCATTATAGTGCTGTATATAATCATTAATTTCATTTAGTTTGATAATCTTAAAATAATGGTTGATGTACAGTAGAAGTTAACAATGCAGCTCTCCATGTGGCAGACTAAGGTTTGGTTCCCTTCTACGGCAAACAAACTATGGTATAGTAAATGAGTGCTTAGGCCGTTATTAATTTGTTATATAATTAGACCCACAGAGCTATTATTGAAAAATAATCGTTAAAATTGGCCAGTGGACCACCAGAAGGTCCTTTGTGGTTCTCGGTCAAGTGGTTAACATTCCGTGTCCTAACTGATTCTAATTCAGATCCTGCTGAACGAGCTGGGCTTTGATGAGGGTCTGGTGACCCCCTTGAGAGAGCTGTACCTTCGGCCCCTGTGTGCATTGCTCTATCCGGATTGTGGTGGTCAGTGGCTCGACAGTCATAAGGCTTTTGTTGTAAAGTATGCCATGCATGAAGACGTGGATCTCAGCTATCACTATGACAATGCTGAGGTCACTCTAAATGTCTCACTGGGAGAAGATTTCACCGAAGGAAACCTGTACTTCGGAGACATGAAAGAGGTACAGAAAAAGGACAGATAGCAAGCATTTTCCATTTTATGAGCTCCTGCTATATTAAAGCACCACAGAAAGTGTCACAAGTGAACCAGCTTGCACTACTACAGACCCAGATCCTGTTCCAGATCCTGAAACACTGAAATAGAGGTCTGCATTCACAATGGACTTTTAGTGTCCTACACTATTTGTGGGTTGGTGCAGGTTTAAAAAAAAATGTGTCCCAAACAGACCTCTACTTTGAACCCTGATAGGGGAGAAGAAACTGCAACCTAGAGGAGCATGGCGACTTTGTCGTTAAGTGAGAGGATGCCTTACACCCTGTGGAACCTGAAACTGGGGGAATGGGGCTGTCTTGCTCTAAACAAGGGTAAAACTTGCACAACCCTACAGAACTCATAGGCTGTTTCTCAATACAAAGTACATCAAGTTCGAACTGCTGTACTTAGTAGTACAAACTCCCGAGGATGCGGTGGACATTTTTTAATTGGAACGCTAGCGTACTCAATGAGTCACTGTTTCTGTGGCGTGAAAAAGGTTAGTGTGAAATGCATTGTGGGATATCTGACTCTCTCTCAAGTCTACAGAAGTCATGTCCCAGTGCATCCTCAATATTATTGTTATTTGAACTGTACTAGGCTAGATGTGGACTTTTTTAATGGTACAGTACTTGGGCTGAGACTGATGACGTTTCCCAAGAAAACAAGGACACAAGTACAGACAAGAATACGTATTGAGAAACAGCTATGGACTCATGTTCCACCAGCTGAGCAGCCTCGTTTACTGATGCCAAACAAAAACCCATTTTCCATACCAGCCCTAGCAGATGGTTATGACTTGAGCTGCCTTGGGTTCTGATTTAGGGCAAGTCTGCCCCCTTCCTCAAGGTTGGAGTTTTCGTCTACAGTTCCTGAGTCTGAGGGGCTGGAACTCTGGTAGAGCAAGCAGACCCTGTTACAAAGTTTGAAGACCCCTAGTCAAATGACTAATGATTTTAAATGTCTAAGTGAAAATTACTTAACACATTCACAACAGGGAACACACTGCAGGGAAAAAATTTAATCATTTTAACTACAAAAAGTAGCATCATATGTTTCCATCGTATGTTTTAAAATCCTATATATGATTATATTTATATTATTAACATGTCTGATTCGTCCAAACCTGTGAACAGTCTCTTGTTTGTATGTTTATTGGTTTGTGTTGGTTGCAGGTTCCTCTGAGTGAGACGGAGTGTGTGGAAGTCGAGCATCGTGTGATGGAGGGTCTCCTCCACCGGGGGCAGCAGATGCATGGAGCTCTGCCCATAACCTCTGGTGAGCGCCGGAACCTGATCGTGTGGATGAGAGCATCCCATCAGAGGAGAAGTCTCTGCCCGATGTGTGGCCGGACTCCCTGCCTGCAGCCCAGCCTGGGTTTTGGAGATGGCTTCACATCAGAAGATGACCCACCTGCCGGAACCTGCACTTTAACTTGACTTTAACAGGACTATAACAGGAATGCAGTCCTATTCACATTGGATTGGTTTATCGGAGTACACCTGTAAACATTTTTTTTTTTTTGATGAAGCTCACATCCGGAAGTAATAAAATAACCGAAGACTGAGTTTCTAATCAGTGTGTTTTCTGCATTGTTTTTTCTTTACGGTGTCTAAGTAGCCAAGAGATGCTGGAGTAGAGAAAGGGCACTGGCAATTACTTCAGTTTTGGGGCAAACAAGAAAAAAATGTGAGAGTAATTTGCCCAGAAATGAATAAGTTGTGTCCCTTCATCTGTGCACTAACTGACTGGATTGAGTGTAAAGTATTCAAGGATTACATTAATGGACTGGATGATTATATTTGGTGAAAAGCAGCAGTCAAAAAAGCTCTGGGAAAACATTGAGGTTTATATCCAGAACAAACTAAAATATCCAAGAGTGCTGCTGAGTACAGAAAGCACTCAGAAAAAAATGGTAAGTACTTCAGCCAAGGGAGGAAGAAGAAAAGCAAGACATGACCAGTTTGGCTAGATATAAATCACAGAGGAGCTCCTATAAAAGAAGATGTTGCCCTTGGACCCCATGTAAGGATGATCCAACAAAAGTAGGGCTTTTGATGCATTTTCAGTGGAAACACTTGGATCACTTTTTTTTTTTTTTTTTTTTTTTTTGCAGGATTTGCAGGTATCTGTGATATCTGTTATCTTGTCCAACTGAAGGGTATTTGTGCAATTGAACAGTTGTGCCTTTGGTCAACTCTGTAAAGCTGTATTAATCAAATAAATGTTATATGATTATATGTTACATAATTCAGTTGCTATTTATTTTGGACACTGTTAGTGGACAATAAATACACTGTAATAAATTAATTGTCATGAGCATATTTGTTATACAACATGTCCATAAGAAGAAAATACAGATGACTGTATATACAAGAGCACAGATATACAACAATAACACAAGTCAACAAACCCATTCAAGCATCCTATTAAATTAGGTCATAGTTTGGACACGCCTACTCCAAATCTCTTTGACATTATACACATGTCCAATAATGGTACATCATAACTCCACATATTTTACTCCAGTCAGAAACCGGGACCTTCCTCCAACATTGGCTCAAACATATTAATTAGAGTCACACATTAGCTACAAGTTTCAATTTAAGTTCATAAAATTCTTAAATTCATAAAATATATATATTTTTTATTATACACTTTTTGTGCACATAATTTTCCTGCCAAAGCAGCCATCAAATACTAGTTATTTATTATTCATTAATTGCTTCTAGTTTTTCAAAGAACTCACAAATCAGAAGTTTCATCTTAGAAGCAAATTTGGAATTACAGTCCCAAGTTTAGAGTAATCTATCCAAAAAACCTTTCTCCACATGTTGGTGTCACAGTGCCCAGGTAGAGAAGCTGCTGGTGTTGTCAAAAAAATATGGAATGGCAACCCCAGAGATCAAAGAAGCAGAAAATACATCCAATTTGTAACACTCAGCATACAGAGGTTGATCAATCTTTTGCAGATTACCTTAAACACTTTCCAAAGACGTGATGTTGTGGTCTAGACTCTGGGATGAGAGAACACTTGGATATATCAGATGTGAATCAATGTTTTATTGACTGATGAGTCTAAATTTTTATATTGGATTAGTTTATCTGATGGACTGACAGAAAGTCTTGTGAAACTAAATCTGGAACAAAGACCATGTGTTGACACATATACTGAAGAAAATGACACTATAGTGGGTTCCTAAGGATTTGCTGTTTTTCCTAAATTGACAAGTGAATAAATAGTACTTAATGGCCATTATGACCCGAAATAGCACAGTACCATAGGTTTCGACTTTAGTATATATATTTTCCATGGCAACAAATTGTAAGCACTTAAGATTATGTTTTATAAAAAAACTTACATTCAGTCAGGTGTGTCCAAACCTCTGGTACTCAGTTCCTCATATGCATCTACACACAATACTCAGCAATAAGTTCAATACAAAAAGTCTTTATCTTCCAAAGTGAACGTTGCAGGCATTTGCACACAATTTCAAGTACTGAACAGGCCATAGAGTGACATTTCAGGTACTGAGTTTTTGGTTGTTTCTTTTCTCCCTGTTTGGTCGACGAGGTGAAATTCTCAAAGTGGGAAAGGAAGCGAGATAAAACAGGGTAAGTGGGCGGTGCCTCCTTGGGCCCTTATCTATGAAAAGAAAATTTCTCTGTTGTGTCGCCCCAGTTTTACCACAATCTCTATAACAAAACAAAGACCAGAAGCCAGCACACTGTATAAACTTTCTTTACCTAGTCTTTATAAAATTAATTTTATTTTAGGTCACGGTTGGGCCTTAAAGACAAAATTCGAAGGTCAAGTGTGGTTTGTTATATGGTTTGTAAAAAGTCACGAAGTTCTCTATGTTGTTTGTTTGTTTTCTTCTTTGGGGTCCCTGTGGTTCACAGGCAAGCTAGCGACATTTAAAGGTGCCCAGATTCTGTTGAGGATCTCAGAGGGTGGTCTCGCTGCTCATGTCCCGGTGCCTGTCCCTGTGGTCCAAGTCTGTGTCCTCATAGTCTGACTCCATCTCAATCTTGACCTGAGGTACTGGGCAGGACATGCCGCGGGTGACGGTCATCGCCGGTGATGATGGGCATGAGATCTTCAGATGGAGGGTGATGCTGTGGGTGGCAAGGTCCCATTACATGAGTGAGGTAGAGGAAGGGAGCAGTGGAAGAGGAGAAGGAATAGTAAAGGAGCAGGCGTCAATTGCTGGAACTCTGTCCAAATTTGGGTATTTGGAAAGGATTGGGATCAGAGTTAATGATCCCCAAATATAACAAATCACACAAGGCATGTTTGCATTGTAACTACAAAGCTAAAAAAGCTAATGAATAATGGAAGCTTATACCTATGCGTTAACTTTGTAGCCCACTTGTCTCCATCTGTGTTGAGTTGTTAAGTAAGCCTAAATAGTCTTCTATGTGTGTCAGACTTTGTGTAATAAAATGCTAAAAACTGCATTTTTTAATGTATTTTAGTACATAAGTGGTTTGTCTGTACATTTATCTGTAAGTGTAAGTAACATAGTGGGTAAAGCTGGGATGTAATAGACTACTGTGTAGATATTTGTTTACATTTGGGGTATGATTTTTCACCAAACTATGGGCAGGAAACGGCACAGAACGTAAGGAGATTCAGGGCTCAGACATGTAAGTGGGAAACAGATATCATGCCAGGCTATTTTCCCCACCAAGAAACCTCCAGAATCTAGGCCAGGAACATTACATTAACATAAGGGTTGATAACAGGCTCAAGCACATTAATATATTACTTTAGCTAAGGCCTACAAATGTCTAAGATCTTACATGAGAAAATTTTTAAAAAGTTAATGACTAAACCTTGACCCTGAACAGACTCGGCAAAGCTATAACAGAAAATGTAATGAGTGAATATCAGATATTAGTCATTGCCAATTTAGGACTCTTCAAATCACACAATGCTACCAAGTGGGAAAAGTGAATACAGCATGATTCCTTTAACACACACAAGGTCTTTTAAAACGGCAAATGATTCTTCCAAACCTGCTTGGATGAGAACACTAACTGCAATTCTGTTACATCAACTAACAGAGCTAAATTGAAATGGCAATCTTACACACCCAGACAGAGTGGGGGAGGCAATCTTCCCAGTGTCTTAGACAACCAACACTTTGTCTACAATTACATCTAAATTCTGTACATGGAGCTGAATAAATGGAACTATTTAGTACCCACCTCAGCTCATGCTCTGTGAAAATTACAACAGTTTCACCTTTAAGCTGATTGCTTCTTTCATTCTAAACCAAGATTGTGTTTACAGCCTGGCTTTACATCACATCTGCTCTAAAAAAAACATCATCCAGACCATGCACCATTTACAGCAATGCAGATATTACAGCCAGCAGCATTTAGTGCACAATATGTGAATACAATTTCTGAGGCAGAAATCTGTTATTTTGGTCTTGTGTCACATGGTCATAGGCAACACAATAAGGCCTATTTTCAGTAAATTATCTGGTTATCAGGTCACAAGTTGGTTTCCACTATTATTTTTATCCATGCCAACATATGTTTAATCAAAGTCTTATATGCTGAAATGTGGGCCTCAGTTCTATTAACTTTACTTTAAATAAAGTAGATTTAATCATACCATACACTCAGTCCACAAAGTCCATATATGTAAACTAAACCTTTATAAAATCTAAGTCTGTTTTATCTCATTTTTGTAAATGTCAGCCAAACCCGTTTTTAGCAGATTAGACCTGTCCTTTCAAGCTGGAGATGTAATAAGTGTTTAAGTGTGGATCTAAATGAATCATAAAACAAGCATCATCTAGCCATCTGAGTTGTGTTTAAAGGCATATTAAAAAAAAACATCCTATTCAATTCTTTAAAAATCATGAAAAAATACAAGAAATATTACATGATGGTAATTGGTGGGGCATTAGCCTCAAAGCACCAGGTCAAAAACCTGACTCAAACTCCAGACAACAAACAAGTTTTGGCTGATCAACTATTTTGGAGGCAAATTAGATTTTTACTCCAAATATGTCTAATATCCACCCAGAAAAGCAGTTTTTACAAAAAATATAAGGGACAGGATCATAGAGTGTACAACATAACAAGGAATACACATAAACAGAGGAGAAAGAAACAACCAAAATACCCAACTTTGTGTATTTGCAAACTCAGATGAGCAACAGCTATGTTTCTTATTAGATTTACAAAAATGTAGTATAGTTGGCATATAAACTTACTGAATATTAAAGTATTTTTATTATTATACAATTATGTGTGTTATGTATAGGTGTATACAAAAAGGAAAAAAGACTCATTAAAATACAGAATATTTTTAACATACGACCTCCATCTGCATTGCTTCAAAGTGCATGGGTAGGACAATAAGCAAGAACGCCATTTTAGTCCATAACATGCACCTATTGAACAGTGAAAACAAAACAAACTTTATTATGTTCTGTTTAATGTCTATTAGGAACAAAATGCATGCATTATATTCTTTGTGACAAATAAAGAAGTGTAAAATGTACAGCAATAAGGATGAGAATGGGTTAATCAAAAAGTATTGGGACACTGTAATATTAATAGTTTTTAAGGCTACCTCGTAGAATGTTTAGCATAAAGCATTTCTGTTTCAAAAATAAATAAATAAATAAATAAATCCTGTACTTTTTTATTTCTATAAATGTATTTTTGGTTAATTTTATCCATTTTAAGTGTTCAACACATGACCAAATACCTTTGGAGGCCACTGTATTTGTAGGTACAAGTGACAAGTGTTTTCAAAGAGTATGTGTATATCAGTAGCTGTTTTTTATTGGCCCACATTGTGTGCTAATATGGTTTGTGTATTTATTCTGTTCATGCGTTGTGTGTGTCTTTTTTGATTAGACTGTATATATGTATGTTTGTGTGTGTGTGTCAGTAGTAATAGTTTCCGAGATGGCAGCAGGCCATTCATTTGGCATGGTGATTTGGGGGCCCTAACACCTCTTTCTCTGAAGAACGTATTTAGGTGTGTATGTGTATGTGGTGTGCGGGTGTGTACAGTGCTGGACAGTGCGTATTTGGGTCAGTAATAGTAGTTTCCAGGCTGGCAGCGGGCAGTCCATTCAGAGTTGTGATCGGTGGGTTCTAATAGCTCTCTGTAAGGAAGGTGGAGTTTTAGGACACAGTACCTGCGGTCCAGCTCGGCCTCGCCCAGCGAGCAGTTGGTGTATGGATGATACTTCTCCTACAGGACACAAGACATTAAGTTTTAAATACTCATGAATAAAAAAAATAATTGTGATAACAATACATCAATTATGATGCACACTTAACCACGTAACAGTGTGTGTGTGCGTGTGTGTGTGTGTGTGTGTGTGTGTGTGTGTGTGTAGAAAGGGCAAGTCTATTCTCTGGAGTGAATTGAGCTCGTCCATTATTTTTATGATGAGTTATGATGCAGAACTAGTTGCCCACCATCATTGGTTGACCGCCTTTATGTTGAGGTGGATGAATGCCACCAAACCCACACAGCTATGATCCAATATCTGTTACTGCCCCAAAGTGGAGAACGCTCCCTATTATTAATTAAAAACACTAGATAAGTTGTTGACAAACATTTGACTTTGCTGAGGATGTGTTAGTTTATTTTCAATGAGCAACGCAACAAATCAATCATATAATTAGGCATGAGCGTGCTGAAGTGATGACCAGTAGGGGGAAGCAGCAGCACACAGCTGAATTACGTAGGATAAGTGTTTAAAATCTATTAAGCTCTGATGTTTTGATTTTAAACAGGGCACTGGATACTGATGGATTTAGTGTGTGTGTGTGTGTGTGTGTGTGTGTGTCTGTATCTGAGAGTGTGGGTGGACGGATATCTTCTCTGACAGTTACCTCCTCTGGGGAACACGCAATAAGCCGGAGTCTCTCCAAAGCCACTTTTCTTTTCACTGACCGAATAGATAACAGCACTAGTCACTCAAAAAGCTGGACTTACATCGTCTTCACTGTTGTCTACTGCTCTGCCCTTCTTCTTCTCCTTTTTGCTACTGCCATTCTTTTTCTCATCATCCTTCTTCTTCTTCTCTTTCTCGGGCAGGAGGTCATCCAGCCAGGCTAAGTCATGCTGGGAAAAGACCATGTCCAACAGCTTTCGCACCAGCATCAGTCCTAGAATCTGAGATAAATACCAGACTTGTTCTGAGATTTATTTAATAGACCAGTACTCATAAATGTGTAAAATCCTCTGGGACTGGTAAATGTGATTATGCAGACTGAGCATCAGGCATCAGTCTTTAAGTGTATATCAGCAAAATGGAGTTCCAATGTACAATGTTATTTGCTATAGGAAAAGTCAAAAAGTTGGTATACTTTTTAGTTCATTACTGTTATTTAAAGCTTACAGTTGACATGTCTATATGGTCAAAAAATAAACACTGTAGTTGCTAAGGGGGCTAATGTACCATAACAGGGAAGATGATGGCGAGGAAAGTGGATTTGAGGATCCAGAGCACGGCTAAGCAGATGATCTGCAGCAGAGTAAAGAGATGGACCCTCCTGAGAGGAACGTGGCGGAGGTATGCGAAGTCCGGCTGGTGCTTCGCTGGCATCAGGAAGAGCTTGATCCTGTCCCAGAACTATTGGGGAACAAAAATGTAGCATCACATATGTGATATTATATTGTTATTCAGTTTATTTTTTGTGATCTGTAGAGTTCTGTCTGGGTCTCTGTGGGTTTTATCCAGGAGCACTGTTGTAAGGTAACCAGATTTAAGTTTAGTTACCAGCTTACATTAGAGATATTAAGTGCATTCTACACCATAATAACTGTAATATATTTTTACTTTTTTTTTTAACTTTTTTTTTAAATCTACTCTGCATGCTGCTGAATGTAGGGCGGCCTCCAACTGTCAGGGTTTGATTGCCAGACGCAGCAAAGCAGCATCTGGCCGCTGCCACCCTGCCTCCACACTGCGCCGCCTCATCAGAATGCTGCCGGACGAAGCCGAGGAAAAGTGTCCAGAATACAAAATATCAAGCCCACCAATTCTCTCTTAACTCAGAAACAACCCCTCCACCCCACAACACCTCCAGAGGGCCATGTATTCCATCACCTCGCCTCTAGGGTGAGGACAAATCGCCCACTTCCTCGTGACTTAAGTGCAAAATGTGCTGTCAGAAAGCACGTAATCTTTATCGAACTCCACCGCTGCTGATCTTGTTCCCATTACCCAGGGCGATTGACGCAGAGATGTGACACTTCACACTTAGCTTCCAACTGGTGGAGAGGAGGAATGGTCTCAAGAATGAGTCAGCAATGACCCAGTCACACATACAAGGTTAAGATAAAGGTGTAGTTTGGTGAAAAACCCTGTTTACACCTCTTCCACATTACCTCAAATACAAACGTCATGCAAGGATTTTAGAATTTAGTGCAGTTAAATTTTCAAAAGTTTTTATAGAACTGTTGCTAACCATGCGGACATCAGCACCTGTACAAATGCTAATGTAACTCAATGCAATATAGTCTCTGACCACATGAATCTCACCTGGATCCCACTGAGAGATGCCACACCCATGTAGAGGAACACTCCGTACAACACAGGCATGGGGATGTACTGAATAAAGGCATAACAAACAGAAGAAATTGTTTTATCTCAACCATTTCTACCATGATCAGTGAAATGTGCTTAGATAATGTTGTTCAGACTGATCTCACCTCCCATTATTTTACTGATTTGTACTAATAAACCATGCCATTTAACCTCAGACACTGCCAGTAAAAATAGGCTTTGTAGATGTCTGTTGGAGATCTATATATATATATATATATATATATATATGTATTTATCTGTATTTTTACAGCTGTCTTTTTTTAATAAATGCAGTCTGTTAAGTTCTCTTCTGGGCCAGAGTTAATAACATGTTCTGAACTCACCTGGAGGATAGGGGCTAGAAAGATGGAGACTCCGGTCAGAACAAACACCAGGATCCCGGTCAACCGTTGCTCCCTGTGGTTAGAAAAACAAAGCCTCAGGAACAGCAGAATAGAGATAAACTACTGCCCAAAATGAAAACTGTCCAGTTAGTTCATTTAATTCAACTAAGTAATTGTATTTAGTAGAAAATACTGCTTAGTTTATGTGAATATAGCAATTTATGCTAAAGGAATATATTATATTTGTCATTAAAACATACCATTTTCTTCAGGTTTCAGTGCAGAACAATTTTGTTGGAAAAACAATAATATAAAAGGTGCTTTAAATTTGGCACAGGTCACCTATTCTCAAATATGTGAAGCATATCAATTTAGAAAATGTTAATTCACAGGGCATTATACTGGAAAATCATACATGTTTCTGTTATTGAAAAGTGTATTAGATTCTGAATTTTATATATGTGCAATAAGCTGCCTACAGGATGATGACATAACTTTAGAGATCTTCTACCAACAGTGTTTTATTGCTCAAGGTAAATAATACTAGACTCTTAATAGCATTGTTCCTTTCATACCTGACACCCAGGAACTGTGGCTGTTCTCCCGGGGCACTGGATTCACTCTCCATCTTCAGGGAGTCAATGTGGGCAATGGAAATGACTGTGGCTGCTACGTACCATGGCAACCCCATAAAAGAGCAGGCTGCCATCAGGATCCCCACCCAGAACAGATCCAGGTGATAACCACACCCTTTCTGTTCAGGACAGAGGACTTTAGTTCAGTACGGGGTTATTTGTGTAGCACATTTTACAAAAAAAGACACAGTCTCAAAGCAGATTTTTTTTTAGAAATAATTCATGAATGTGCCCTTAAATATAAATGTGATTCTTTCTTAACTTTCCTTAAAATATACCTTAAGTTTGTTCTCTTTTCTGTTGACGATGACAGCGCTGATCTGCTGGTCCATGAAGATGAGGATGGTGACCAGGAGAGCAGGTACAAAGCTGGCTACATAAACCCACCATGGGTTTTTACCAAACGGCATCACCAGCCAGCCCCGGCCTATACGCGTGGGCTAAAGGTTAGGAGAAAAACAACAGATGTCCAACACAGGAATAATTCAGGGGACATTCAACTGGACACTTTCAGAAATTATGATGCCTGTTATGTAGGTTTATGTGTTGTCAGGCTTTTGTAAGTGTTATATAGTCTTATGAACAATGACCTATAGTTCAGTCTTACCCTATTGGATAAGTCAAATAATCACTAGTAACACCCATATTTTACACAGATTTTTACCCAAATCACATCATGCACCACCTCTTCCTTTGAAACAGCTGCTAATGCAACCTCATTAAGACAGCTTGGACACTTGGAGAGCACTAATTATAAATGTTATGAGTGTACCGTATGAAGGAACAAGAGTTTGAATTTGCTTGTTGCACCTTAAACTTGGTGGGCACAATGAGTTTCGGGGTCTGCAGGCCCATCAGCATGTCCAGCCCCACAAACGTCATGATAGATATGAAGATAGAGAAGTCGCTGATGAGTTTCCGGAGCTAGACAAAGTACAAAGGTTTTTGATACAACACACATGATAATTCCTAATTTCTAAACACCTAGTCTAGGTGTGATTTATTTTAAGGTACACCCATCTCTGGCACAGCCATAGAAATAATTTAACATCAGAATTAGACATTATGAAGCATCTGTACAAGCAGTTTTGCTGAATCCAATGAAAACTTCACAGCAATGTCTAAACATCTAGTCTAAAATTCTGAAAAGAGTATAACCTGATTCTGCAGCAAAGGAACACAAAGTCTTTATGAATCCACTTCATTTTAAAACATTCTTAATAAGCAGGTTTCATAAACTTTTGGTCATGTAGTTTATTGTGTAATATATCATAATAGATATAACATGTCCATAGTTTGGAAGGACCACGACCCTGAATTGGATAAGCGGTTACAGATAAAGAATGAATGAATGAATAGTTTGTAAGGCATAATAATGCTTCAGGAGCTTTTGCTTAGAAAAAAAAATCATCCTGTAATCCTCCAGTGAACTAATAGTCTACCAGGTCACGACTTTTTCATTATGTGATTACAGATTTATTATCACCACTTTTGTTCCAAATTTCATGGGAATTTTTGACCCTGAGCAATGCTTTAATTAAAACAGCTATATACTTATAGCAGTGTAATAAAAGAGCACCCTGACAAACAAAGATAAAACAGATGAAATTTTCTAAACCGTCATTTAGCTATTTATTTATAATGAATATTCTATACAGATCAGAATTTACGGCTGGGCAAAAAATGAATTAGCAGATATCTGAGACCAGCCAAGACCATTCAGCATAATTTCTGACAACCTGTCATGGATACAGATTATACAACCAAAAATTTCTGGACACCTCACTCAATATTCCAGACACAGTAAAATCATCTGCTATCCTGGGAAGCCTTTACACTAAATGTTGGAACTTGTTGTGAGGATCTGAATGCAGTTCTTGACCACACACAGCATTCCAATTAATGCCATATGTACTGGATGGAACTCAAACATGTCAGAGAAAAGAGTTTCACTCATCTAATGTTCAACACTGAGGGATCTATATATCTCACCTGCTGACACTTGGCATTGAGTATGGGGACTAAACTGTAATGCTCCTGCCAAAGGGTTTCTATAGAGATTGCACAAGCTATATGTGGACAACTGAACATCAGTGGGTACCTCTCAGTGTAGTGTTAACTTAAAAGTAAAATGGAAAATTTAATTTGCAATCTGTCCTAACTATGTACCTTGGTTGGAAAGTAGCGGCTGAACTTGAACTTCTTGAGCGAGATGGTCATGGAGTAGGTCCCGAAGAAGAGGATGAAGGACATGAGTGCCAAATCAGGGATGTATTTACAGGAATTTCCCACCAGAGAGCCACCGTATTTCACACATTCCTTCTTACTAAGCTGAGTCCAGTCCAGAGCTGTTACGTTCATCTGAGAGAAAGAGGGAGAAAGAGGTCAATAAAGAATGTGAGGTCAAGAAATAAAAGAGAAAGGACATGAAGACAGTGGAAATATGAGAAATGTACAAGTTAGAGACAATACTGGTGCTTAAACACAACAGATATGTTTAAAATTCTCACAGATATTAGATATTTGAAAAAGAGACACCTATATACAGTATAAAAGAAGCTGGTGTAACCTCTAACCTATAAATACCTCTATTTTTTAAGTCATGTTGTGAGCTTATACTATAGCAGAGAAGTTGTAAATTATGAGGAGACAGTTCATAATTCATGCCACATTTGGGTACGAATAGACACACAGAGACAAGACACAAATAAAACATCAAATACTATTTTCTGCTAAAGGTGCTTTCTTATAGACAATCTTCAGCCTGCAACATCTGAGTAAATTATTGAATTTGAAGTTGATTTTTACTGATAATATTAAAACTGTTTTATTTCTCACTTGTAGCTGTAGACAGTATAGATCCTTTGTATGAAACCATGTGACTTTGTGTTGAGCTGCTAGTGAGCAATGGAGGTCAAAGCGGAAAGGCAATTATAGTGTCAAATCAGTCAAGCCGTGAAATGACTGGATGTTTTTCATGTGAGATATAGAGTAAGAGACAACTGATAAAACAGTGGAGAGGGAGGAGAAAATGAAGAGACACAAGATTGTATCCCCTTTGCATCACACCATCCTTCAATTCCTCTCAAGACTCTATTGCTGAAGCCGGAACTCCAATTTGAATAAAAATGAGAGTGATTTAAGGAGAGGAATCAGAAAGTGAGATGAAGCTAGAATGCCTAACCCCATGTGAATCTGACGAGGCCAAGGTAGCAGTCATGAAAACAACAACATCTAAAACAATGATTAAAAAAAGAAAAGCACTTACACCAAAGGAAGAAGAAGAGTTATCCGGCACTGGAACTACAACAGCAAAGATCATTGTAGCCACTAAAGACAGGTGTGTGTGTGATGAAACAGAAGAAAACATGATCAGAATGAGCAGAGGAATCTGAAATTGAAATTGCAATTGGTTGCAGGGTCACAGCACATCTGTTTTGCTATAGCAACAGATGGCTTTTGGCTAAATGCTACAATCTGGGAATCTTAATTGTGGGATAGAAAATCCCTGGAGAACCACAAAACCATTTTTTCTGAGGGAAAATAGCTTTGGTACTTTACTCTCATGCAGGTAAATACCAGCTAACTGACTATAAAGCAGCAAAATTCTACTCACACGTATGAAGCGGCCATGTCAGATGTTTGCAACAAAATCAACCACAGCACAAATCAGTTACAACAGTTATAGATTTTTCCACTAATTCATTCTATGTACATATTTAATGCTAAAGCATTGCTGTAATTATAAGCAAAATAATTACTAAGCAAAGCACAAATGTTCTGCAACCAATCATTCAATCAAGTTAGTCTTTGCTGCTGTAACAGATTATACTCTTCTTGTAGACTTTATTGGAACAGTACATGCTTCTGTGAATTTTTAATGAAAATTATTTTGTTTGATAACAGTACTGCAAAAGATCCAAACCTTCAGTGATTTGCCAGCTTTATATTCAAAGGTTACATTACACTAAGAACAGTGGATCGATTTCAAACAAAACTTTTCCATTTTCCGGCTCTATAAGTGAGGGTAATGAACTTAAGGACATCACTAGCAGTGGTTTAGAGCAAATAATTGAAGACTGCAATGTTGATTTAGGTTTTCTTCTTTTACATGTTCCACTACTGCTACTTATGTTCTTGGTAAACAACCATCAAGAACCTGGAGCGATATATCTGTGTTCCCACCTGCATCAGAATCAGCACAATTAAAATGTTACTCGAGTAAATGTACAGCAGTCAATGTAGCATGTGGTGGTCCAGTTATGAATTTGACACTGAAAAATTAGTATTGATCAAGGGTTCATCCTTTAAAACTTACCAGCTCTAAAGATGACAAACCTGCTCCAAACTCAATATGTGAGGAAATTGAAAACATTCATTCATTCATTGTCTATAACCGCTTATCCAGTAAGAGTCACAATGGGTCTTGAGCCTACCCAGAATCACTGGCTTAAAGACAGGAACACATTCTGGAGGGGGTGCAAGTCCTTCACAAGGCAACACACACACATTCACACCTATGGACACTTTTCAGTAGCCAATCCACCTACCAGTGTGTGTTTTTGGACCATGGGAGGAAACCAGATTCGAACCCACAACCTCTAGGACCCTGGAGCTGTGTGACTGCAACACTAACTGCTGTGCCACTGTGCCACCCTAAATTGAAAACAGAACAATGCAAAAATACTGGGACAGTTTGTTGCAGTCCGAGAGTGTACTCACTTGGGTCAGGGGCGACACACTCGCACTTGTAGGCCGTGACATAGTCTGGTTTGAAGTCTGTGTTGATGGGATAGTACTTGAAGGATCCCACCATTTTCTTAATTGCATCAGAGATGAAAATGAAGGAGATTAAGCTGGAGAATCCTTCCTCTGTGAATCGGGTCATGTATTTGATGATGTAGCTGGCATCAGTAGCCACTAGGAACAAGCACTGGACACAGGAATGCATCCCAATCCACAGACGGAGCTCCATATAATCAATACTGTTGCTCCTGATATAGAAAGTAGGGCATGGTTAATGTATGTGGTGCAGCTTGGAAAAGTGTCAAACAAAAATGGCTGAACATGTCATTGTTTTGTACCTTCCATTCACAAATGGGCCAGATTGGTTTAACAGCTAATATTAATATTAGCAAGATAGCAACTTAGCAGTCAGAATATGCGTTAGCATTAGCTTAGAAGTATAAGAATATCTACTGGAAACTTACATGCAAATACTGACTTGCAACTTCCATGATAATAAATAAGTGTTGATCATTATAAAGCAGCTTGCAACTCATGTGAAACTCAGCTGCAACATTTACAGCTGCTGAACAATGTGAACATGTGTGGAAACAACAATATTAGAAAAATGTGATAAACCTCAGGCTCACAGCCCTAGCTTCTGAACTACATCTTCAGGTGGGTAACAGGCTGAGAAAAGATAGTAGTCTGGATGATAGACATTCCAATGAAACGATACAGAGGTGTTCTCACATGCAGAAATCGTAGAGCAACTTCTCAAAAATGAGGATGGGTCCCGTAGAGCTAAGTATAATGAGGGGCTGACCGCCAAAGAGGCAAAAGACAGTCCCTGCCAGGGCTGTGCCTAGGAAACTCTCCATCACCCCCTAATGGAGAGGGAAAGAGAATGAGGAACAGTCACTCACTTTGAACACAAACTTGGAAAAACTCTTCTTGCACTGGGCTAGTGGTTAGAAAAGTACATAGGAAAAATACACGTCTCTGTGGAAATAAAAATACACGTCTCTGCAAATTAGAATAAAACAAAAGAAACCAAGCACTTTTTGCATGTAGGCAACAAACAGTAAAATTCCTTAGAAAAACAGGGAGGACTGGCTTCAATCTTTTTTAAAACTCAGGAAACATACACAATAAAAATGGTAATGGAACTTTATCTCATCTCGAGTTTCTTACAAAATAAGTGTGCAGAATAGCTCATGCTTGCACTTACAAGTGTAAGCTTTATACATCAGACTAGAGTTGGACTAAGTAAAATTTTTAGCATTTCGCAAATCCTCTTTTCCAGAGTTATGTACAATATAACTAATATAAATGTTGTATATTTAATCTTATGCTGTGTTAGGAAAGTCTGCTAGTAATTGATCACTAGTCTTCTATGGTTAAGGAAGCAGCATAATCCCTACTCTATGCCAACCCAGTAAAAGTCATGTTGGTAACACCTGCCTTAGTCTGGCCTACCCCTCACTGCTTGAATGCGGTTTCTTCTTGTTTTTCTGTCCCTCATTTCAGGACATAATAATGTCTGTGACATTTAGCTCAGCTGCAACCCAGGATTCTTGCTGTTGAGGAAGACACATGGTTGATGGTGCTTTTTCCTGAGAATCCTTAAACTGCTCTATATCTCCCAGCAAGTGATATAATCTATAAAAGGTTAGTGTTCCTCCTGGAAGTCTCACCTTGAGGGGATACAAACAGAGTGAAAATCTCTGTCTTTATTGCTTTGATGTTAAAAGGGTCAGATTATGGACTCATGTGAGCCATTAATCTCCATGTCTGAAATATGACACTTCCTTATTCTCATAGATTTTCTGAGCCAGAGCAGAAAGTTTTCAAACTAATCAAACCCTATGCCTAAAAAGTCCACATATCAATTATTTATATAAGTCTTCTGGTCAAATAGGGTTACTGATTTTATAAAATTCAATGCAAAATACAAGATAAAAATAAAAATAAATCATGCAAACAAAACCGTTCAAATTTTAATTTAGATATTACAAAAATGTTTTATTACATTAGACCAACCATAACAAGTACTGTAATATTATTACATCATAAAAATATATGTTGTTATTGGTCATTAATGGGTTAAAACATCTTCAAATCTGCTATGATTTTAGGTGATTGGCAGTTCAATATAAAAGTCCAACCATTAGAAACCTATGTAAGACAGGTTGATTCTATTGTAACTACTTGTTTAATAATTGGTAGTGTTAGAGTTAGTTCCTCTCTTGAAGGCCTTACCAAGGCAAGAATTCAAATGGCAGAAAACATGAAAATTGAAATCTTGGGACAGTTTTACTTTTGGGTGTTTCAAGATTTTAAGTCATTTGTTTCTGATCAAACCTTATCATTTTACAAATACAAATACAATAAAACGAAAAATGACAGGTATTCTTTTTCATAGAAATCATTTGACCTTTTCTGAAGACCTAGAAGGCCCTGAGGGACAGGATGCATATCTGATACATGTCTGTGTGTCTATGATGAGAATGGTCAGATTGGAATTCATGTGTGAAATGTGTGGATGAAAGAATGTGGATGAACAAATGAACCATTGAGGCAGAAAGATCAGCAAGAGCTTTGAAACTGAGGAATAAATATTGCAAAAGAATTGCAGAACGAAAAACAATAAAGGTAAGAGAGCCCGCTTTGAAGGAGAAGCATCTCTAAATGTCGCATTCAACTTTAAAGGAAATGTCATGCTCCTGGCTTTCCTGGTGGAGAGTTGCAGGATGTACCTGGTAGTTGTCTGTGGCATCCCCTAAGAGACCCCCGAAGGTGATGGCATTCGTGATGCAGCCCAGGTAGATGAAGAGCACAGCTGAGATAGTCTGGATGTGGAAGCCCTCATAAAAGTCGCTGGGGTACCAGGGCACCTTCCTCTTGATATCCAGAAACAGGCCTCCACAAAACCTGCAGCAGCCAACCACACAGGCTCTTAATAAATGATTAAATGCAGATCTGTCCTTTTACAAAGGTTCCATTAAAAAGTCAAGTGGACAGTGACAAATTACAAACATGACAAAGTAAAAGAGAGGGAGGGAAAAATAGGGAAACTTTTAGGCAGCTACCCCTCCAGGCTATTTGTTCTATTAGCAGTATATTCCAGACCCTAACCTTTTCAAGCAGAGGAGTTTTAAGCTGTTAGCAAGATTAGCCTAGCTAGCTGACAGCAACTTGTTCAAAATGCCTAGTTAGGATACATGAATACATCTTATAAATTAAGATGGTTTTCATGGAGTTACAACTACAGATATAATTCGAATAGGCACTAAGGTTAATTAATTCTACTTTGACAAATCAGTGTTACATTATTAGCTTTAAATATGGAGCTTTAACATATTTAGCTTTCTCAATTTTGTTGTCTCTGTCATATGCCTATATCAAATAGAGAAGGTGAAGTTTAGTATGTTCATACTTTTAAACTTTTTTTTAAACTGGCACTAAGGCTACATAATAGGACAGGTTAGCATACTATGAGAAGAAAACCAGTTGCAAAGAAACGTCACTGGCTAGAATTATACTGACTGACGAGGGAGAGGAAAGGCTACTCTACCCACCCAGAGAGCAAGAGAATAATTATTGTCTCTTTGACATATATCTGAGGGTGTCCATGCCATTAGTTCTCAAAGAACTTAAAACCTCACTTATGCATAAATTGCTAGATATGGCAAAATATTTGCAGCATTTATTTTCATGTAAACTATGCCTCAGCTCGGATTGTCTTCCACTAGCAAGTGTAATTAGTCAAAAGTGTCAAAGGAACTTACCTCCCAGTGTAGGAAAGCTCTTCTCCAAGTTCATGGGGCACTGGCATCTCTTCATCATCGCTCACACCACCCCCTCCACCCACTGAACCATTCATCTGACCCAGCTCATTCAGAGAAAACACTGACTTTCTGAAACCAGGAACAAGTCAGAGATTAGCAGCAAAACAGCATAAATCAATGATAAATGGTGCAGTAAATGGATAATTGCTAACTACCACCATTAGTGTCAATATATTATTGGTTTTATTTTTTATTATTGGTTGCCACACCAATGGCAACCAGTAACTAAAATTATAATCATGTGTTGTCATATAGTCTGTGCAAAACGTAAATACAAAATTGTTATTGTTGTAAATATAGATAGCTAGTTAGTTAACACAACCTATTGTGGCGTCTTTCTATTTTGGACTACGGAAATGTGCATAACTTTTTCAATTCAAATCAATAAATTTTATTCGCATAATGTAGTCATGACCATTTAATACAAATCAAATGTCGTTGCTGTTGTGACAAAGCCTATTTATTTAATGTTGTGATAAAAAAGCAAAAAACTATATAATGTACATTAATGTAAAAGTAGTTTTTTAAAGCTAAATTTGGGACAGTTTTTCACTATATATACCTTTTGTTGTGAAATGTTTGCAAATTTCTGTAATTCCTGTTTGTAGTTAGGAATTCAGGTTAAATGTTTTAGGTCAGGCATTTACATTAACATGTAACACATTTGAATAATTGTACAGATACAAGTGACTGACAAGTTTGGGGTCTTGTCCAAGGACTTACTTGTAGATGGACTACTGGCCCAATGACTAGCTTATAAATAAACTCTATATTGTGTGGATGTCTATCTTGTTATACATTACCCTTACCAACCAACATTATATGTAATTTGGAAAACTTTAAATAACACAAGAAGCATGTACAAATAAGTTTCAAACCTACAGAATCAGAACTCTTAGACTATTTACACTATTTTCACTGGCATCTGCAGAAATGCTAACCAAATAAATGGTTTACCTCTTGTCTGCAGAGGGCACTTTCTTAGGGGGCTCAATGCGGATTTTTGGGTCCCATTCACCAGGTGGGAGTACAATCACTTCATCCAGGAACTCGTCAATGCCTGCAATCAAGTCTTCACGGTCCCTGGCCTTGTACGCTACATCACTAAAAAGCTGAAAAAACAAAGACTCTGTAAATATCTAAAAGGTTAGGGTTAGGGTCTGACCCACCCAGACATTATATATGTCATGAAGTTATATCATATGTAAAATAAATATATTTTAAGTATATGAAACATTTATTTTTTCAAAGTCTTGGCATTTGCAGTATCAAGACCTAACTAGAAGAGATACCTGACTATGGAATGTATTATGTTATGTTGATATAATCCCCATTTTGTTCAACAAGCAAATGATCAGGAAATACATTCCTTAAGATAAGTAGAGCATGTTGGTGCATACTTACATCATCCACCATTAGTGTTGCGATGGCACGGCCAATCTCATTGTAGGACTTGGCTTTGCCAGGGGGCCCCAATAGCACAAATAAGAATCTGTCATGAGAAAAAGCAGTTTTAAAAATACACTGTGATTACCTTACATACATTTTAAATTCAAAATCCACAATTAAGGTTCTCAAATTTAAGGCACACCAGCTGTCAGACAATTCTTTTAAAGGGCTATGGCAGAAAGTGTTGGCACCCCTGAAAATGATCTCCCAGAAAATTATTGCAGTTACCAGAGGCGATTGCTCTAAGACTGCTCAGCTTCCCCTAAAATGTCAAAAAATAAGTGATCAAATATATACTGTTGTGTGTACATGTCATTGAATAAATATGCACTACAACGCGCTCAACTTTTATTCAGAATCAGCTTCTTATCACTGGTAAAAATGCAGCTTTCCTCTCAATCATTCCCGCAGCTTCACAGTGATTTGAATGGTGTGGACGCCGAGCGTCCACAGAGTTCAATAGCGAAGCAGCGAAGTGCAGCGAAACGAGACCAGTCATTGGATAAATGCTGGGCTTTGTCCCGCCCATCGGACGCTCAGCGTCTCTGGGGGTCTATGGGGCAGTGAGCTGGCCTCGGCTGGCCCGGACGCTCAGCTTCTGCATGATGATTGGATGATCTGTCTGTGGCTGAATGCCTTTTTGATTGACAGCGAAATGAGCGAATCAGCGATCCTTTGGTGTAGAGATCCGTGGGAGCATTACATATTCATTCTGTGTTGAGTTGAACCAGAGACTTTCTCAATCCTCTTAGCGTCATTTTCTTTGTTAAAAGCGACTAGCGACAAATCGAGCTTCTATTTCTGGTGGGTTTTTTGTAGCTGCTTGTGTTTGGAGACTGACTTCTATTACACTTTCTGACTTCTATCGCAGTTTCTGTCCAGCGTGTGCTGCTGAGCCCCTCCTCCATTACCAAGCACTCACAGGCGGACACACTTCACATGGGCCAAGGCCGTTTAAGCAGCCTAGCTCTGCTGGCCATTGAGAGGGCACTAGTCAAGTCCCTGGAAAAGATGCTTTGTTGGTACGACAGATCATTTTCTTGAAAAGGAACGGATGATAGAATTTATGTATAAATAAACCGACACATTTTATGATGTAGGCCGAAATTGAGCTTCCCCTCCTTGAACGACCAGCATCCGCCACTGGCAGTTACATATGTTTTGTTATACACGTGTTTATTTCCTTTGTTTGTATTAGAATAACACAAAAAAAGGGAAAACAAATAAATTGACAAAATTATTGGCAACCTCAACTTAATATTTGGTTGCACACTCTTTGGAAAAACTAACTAAAGTCAATCTCCTCTTATAACCATCAACAAGCTGCTTACACCTCTCAGCTGGAATTGTGGACCACCCTTCTTTTGCAAACTGCTCCAGGTCTCTCATATTTGAAGGGTGCCTTCTCTCAACAGCAATTCTAAGATCTCTCCACAGGTGTTCAATGGGATTTAGATCGGGACTCATTGCTGGCCATTTCAGAACTCTCCAGTGCTTTGTTTCCATCGATTTCTGTTTGCTTTTTGAAATACGTTTGGAGGGCGGCATGGTGGCGCAGCAGGTTAGTGTCGCAGTCACACAGCTCCAGGGGCCTGGAGGTTGTGGGTTCGATTCCTGCTCTGGGTGACTGTCTGTGAGGAGTTGGTGTGTTCTCCCCATGTCCATGTGGGTTTCCTCCCACAGTCCAAAAACACATGTTGCAGGTGGATTGGCAACTCAAAAAGTGTGTGTGTGTGTTGCCCTGTGAAGGACTGGCGCCCCCTCCAGGGTGTATTCTTGCCTTGCACCCAATGATTCCAGGTAGGACCCACCGCGACCCTGAATTGGATAAGCGGTTACAGATAATGAATGAATAATAATCTTCGGATTTCATGATGCCCTACACACAGTCAAGGCACCCAGTACCAGAGGCAGCAAAACAACCACAAAACATCTTTGAACCTCCACCACATTTAACTGTAGGTACTGTGTTCTTTTCTGTGTAGGCCTCTTTCTGTTTTGGGTAAATAGTAAGTCTCATCTGTCCACAAGAAATTTTCCCAGAAGGATTTTGGATTACTAACGTACATTTCTAGCTTTTTTATGTCTCTGTTTCAGCAGTCTGGTCCTCCTGGGTCTCCTGCCATAGTGTTTCATTTCATTCAAATATCGACAGATAGTTTGCCCTGACACTGATGCACCCTGATTCTGAAGGACAGCTTGAATTTCTTTGGAACTTGATTGGGGCTTCTTATCCACCATCCGGACTGTCCTGCATTGCAAACTTTCATCAATTTTTCTCTTCGGTCCACGTCCAGGAAACTACAGTGCCCATGGTTTATAAATGTTTTAATTTTGTTGCGCATTGTGGACCAAAAGGACCTTGAGGTTTTTCCACAATTTTGGTTATCACGTCCTCAAACAGTTCTCTTTTCTCTGCTTTCTGTTCTCCATGCTTAGTGTGGCACACACAGACACACAATGCAAAGAGTGAGTCAACTTCTTTCATTTTTATCTGGTTTGAGGTGTGATTTTTATATTGCCCACACCTGTAATTACCACAGGTTAGTTTAAAGAGCATCACATGCTTAAAAAAAACATGTAATTACAACAATGAGCAACAATGTTCTGAGAAATAATTTTCTGCAAAATAATTTCAGGGATGAGAAGCGGAAAAGAAAATGAATGAATGAATGAATGAATAATTTCAGGGATGCCAACACCTTCAGCCATGACTGTATTTATTTGTTCATTCATTATCTGTAACTGCTTATCCAGTTCAGGGTCATGGTGGGTCCAGATCTTACCTGGAATTATTGGGTGCAAGGTGGTATGACTCTATTATAAATAAATTTGAAGACATAGCACACAGTTTCTAACAAGGAACACTGCTCTTATATAAAGTATCAAAAAAATATTTGACTGCACTCTATTGTGTAAATCTTCACCTTGCTAACTGTGATATGTGAATGTGTTGCAAATAATTTCTTTGGTCATATATTCATTGTCTGCAATCAGTTTCATGAAATGTATTGAATCTTAAACCAGTGTCCACAATGAATAGTCTAGTGCAATAATCCGGCTGTGGATCTGTTTTACTGTTTACCAGTTATGTTTACCACACTGTTTTACCAGTTATGAAATACATTAAATATAACATCCTGTTGTTGGCATTTAAGGACTTGCATGCCTTGCTCCCACCTATTTGTCCTCTCTTCTACATCCCTATGCCCCTTTATGCCAACTCAGGTCTGCTGATTCTGGTCTTCTGATCATTCCTATGTTTAGGTTTACTTGTATGGGCATCAAGTCTTTTAGTGTTGCTGCCCCCACACTTTGTAACACTTTATCCTTTCCTATCTGCTCTTCTTCTTCAAAGCCCTGCTAAAATTTCTTCTCAGAATGTTTTCTCTCTCTCTGATTATTTTTCCCCCCTACCATATTCAAATGTAAAGCATTCTTGGGTATGCGAAAGATGAAATATAATGTAACATAGAGTTATTATTAATAATGGGGTACCTGGTGGGCACTGGCACCTCAGTCAGGCCTCCAAGTGTGGTGGCCTGGGACAAGCGTACAAAGGCCACAAAGGGTTTGTCCAGGAAGTCCACCTCTCCCACAAGCACATTGGAAGCCTCAGCATCTCTTGGGATCTTCTTCATAAACTTGTTCTTCAGCTGTGGTCAAAGTTAGGAGAGGTGTTTCTATTTTCCTCAAGTGAAGCACTTATTAATTATGCAGAAACATCAAAGTCAGACCTTTTCCTTTTTTATACCCAATTTTCTCCATTGACTGCGAGTCCCTCAATCACACAACACCACCACAGAGGGCATTTATCAAGAGTTTTTAAGCTGCATAAATCTACAAAAGCTGTAACTATAAAAGAAAAGCCTTTTTATAATCTTATTTTTATTAGACTTTGAAAGTAATGCAGTGTAGTTAATGCCTTAAACCATTGCACAACTCAAGATGCCAATTAAAGCCATTTTATGAAAGTTCTATCTATGCGTGTAGATAATATTTTAGCAACGTATCATTAGACTTCAAGAGAAGTATTCCACATACAGTCTGCCAGAACTTTCCTTTAGTGCAAGCTGAAATATTTCTAATTATAGAGTGCTTAAGCACATTGTTTCTATCTGCTTCTGTGGATTGTAAAAAGGGTTCATTTTTTAATATCCCATCTTTCTAAGGAGCTCACTGAGATATTCTAAAGGTGATTATACCCATTTAAAAGTTTGAGATGGCAAATTGATTTTGCTGAAGTTTTCAATAGGAAAACATAAGTTGCTGGGAAGCATGTAAGAGCATGAGAATATCAATCAAAGCTTTTTTTGTTGTTTGGTATAATCATTTCTTCCCTGTTTGAATACAAAGCAGCCACTCAATCATCTCTGGCTGTTTCTTTTTAAGAGTCAACCTCAGAAACATTCATATCTGAGAGGTGTGCAAGGTTAAATTTTGCTGAAATTCAAATGTCCAATTTAACAGAATAGGCGCAAAATAAAACAGTCCCAGATAACAACAAAGGACAAAAACTGATCCTGATCAATATCAACTCTGTCCTTTAGTTTACATATGACAATAATAAACTAGATTCACATCTCCAGGCAGGAAATAGCTTTAACACCATACGAAAGAACATGCTATGAAAAAGAAAAAGAAACAAGAAGGCATAATAAATTTTGACAGAATACAAAAATTGATCAAGAGTGTAAGAAAAGAAATAGAGAAACAGGGATTGTAAGATAGAGTAGAAAACATTCATAGAGAAAAACAAAGAAAGAAAGAAAATAAGAAATCTAAAGATAAAAGAAGAGAAGAATAATGCAAAACACCAAAAGCACAAAGCCTGCTAAACATAGTAAGAGAGATGCAAACCAAGTCTATGACGTCCTTCACACTATTATTAAATCTGTAATATAAGAGATAAATTATCTTTGCATTAGGTCTGATTTCTATTCATGTTACATTTTAAAATATTATTTCAGTTTGATGACAAATTTTGCTGATATTGCTATTCGTAACATGTTAATATAGTAAATATCATTGTGACAATCAACCCCATGATGTGTGGCAATCAACCCTAAATTCACATGTGTTCAAAACATATTTTCTTATTACACTAATGAAATAAATAGAAAATGCTGTGCTCATGCTGTGCAGGGGGGTTGAACATTTGTAAAACAAATGTTTGGCTGAAACCAATTAGTTGGCTGGGGAGATATGCCAAAGAGTTTCTTGACACTACTTTTAACATTATAATAGCTGTTAGAATGGTTCAAAAGCTATTTTTTACACAGAAAACAATGCATATCGTGGCAGATTTCTGAAAGACACATCTCTTCTGTCAACAACAAATGATCTAATAATGATCACTGCTTCAAAGCTAGCAAGTTATCACTGAACATTAAAAAATTACAAGCATGCTTTTCATAACGTGAAAAAGTTACTTTTTTAAAGGTGCCAAAAATGAAAAACTAGCTGAACACTGTGAGTTTGCTCTTTCAGGAACTGACATACCTTATATCTCAAACACAGTTGTCTTGTCTTTCAAGTGTAAATCCATATAAAGCAAAAGAGAGCAGCACAACTGGCCAGTTCCATAACAATTAACTTGTAACTTATAACAGCCTTGACTCATTTATATTTATCATGCCCATGTATCATTTTTAACTATGTCTAATGTCTAACCACCTTTACACAAATTCACAATTTAGGCTGCTGGCACAGTTACATATACTATGAGAAGGAGTGTTAAAAAATATAAAGACATCATTTGCTACAGAAATTTAAGAGGTAACAAGGGAGATAATCTGCCAGAACTCTCCTCCTATGGCACAATAATTTGTGTATAAGCAAAAAGAATTTAAAATAAATTTGACATTAATCAGTGCAGAGATATAGTTCAATGAACAAAAGCAGAGAGATACTTGAGTGTCTTTTGTGAAACACAAAATTTTTAACAATTATCAAGTTTGTCCATCAACTTAAAATAGAAGCAATTACAGAATGCTGCAAGGCACTTCATCAGAATGCAGAAGATTGGAGGCATGTAACATTTTCAAGCAAACTAAATTTACTTCAATAAAGTCAGCACATATTAAGCTTGCTTGTTGGGTTATAACATTAAACAAAATGGTCATTATGTGCCCACACAATTATTAACAAAGTTGCAGGTCATCTCACACTAGAGGAGTAAAATATAAAAACCAAATGATTGGAAACATCGACAGGCTACTTATCAGCTCAGGAGCTCTATTGTAAGGTTTAGTATTGACTCGTTGCCTCTCTAATGCTACTAAATTATCGACACAACAATCACTTGTGACTTACTTACTGACCAGAATATTGTTTCTGACTGGAAAGTTTATAGCAAGAGCAAAACTGGGGTTAAAATAAGACCTAAAATTGTATATTGTGCATTAGGCTTTAGCCACCATCTGAAAATGGTAATCATATCGTCTCTGTCCAATGAAAAACATGTATCTCACAAAATAGTAACTTTACAGAAGACAGAAAAAACCTTCTTAATTTCAATGGATGTCAATTTAAAAAGACTGAATTTAAAAATTAAATTATATTTAATTATAAGTAATTTTGAAGGATCTCTATTGGTCCATTTATAATTAAATTTACACACAGTGTGAAGGATAGCTGTTTTAATAAACTAAAAGTCTACAAAAGTGGAGATATATGTTTATTGATATGTTAACAATATTTTAGTAATCATATGAGTTTCTGTTGGCCATTTTGGTCCTTCTGTACATCATTGCCTGACAGTTTACTTTATCGCAGTCACTTATGATGAGTATTGCTAACGTGGTGATGGCTATGGCATCTTTCAATGATATGCATTATAGCTGTCAAAGTATAACCTTCAAGTTCAGCCTTAACAATCATGAATCTCAGTTTAAGCTTGATTATTATTTTTGTTATTTAGTCTGCCATATGGGTTGTGAGTGTGGATCTATGGAATGATGTTGTTCAGATCACCCTCTAGTCTTTTTGAGAAGAAATACACACAAAAATCAAGCATAAATACCACAATATATTTTGATTTACAGCAAGAGCTTTTTCAAACTGGGACACAGTTGCACACTCTGTACCCTCTAAGATTTATTTTGATTTTGGTTGAGCCATTATGTTCCCTTGTAATTAACCAGCCAATCAGTGCATAGCTCATCAAACTGTTGAGCCCACTATGTAAGGATAAACAGTTTGTTTTGTTCTAAAGCCAAATTATAAGAGTGTAAATGGGCATGTAAAAAAACATCTGGGCATTATTAGCCCTAACCAGAATCAGAGACTTTTAATATAGGCATTAGAGAACATTTGACAATGCTGAATAAATGCTTGGGAGCCTTTAAGCATGACCCTTATTTAGGAAATCAGAATACAGATGACTGCTGTGTGAATAGAGAGTTGCTGTGAGCATGTGAGAGAAAGGCACGAGGACAGGACAGGGAGACATGATTCCCCTCGATGGTCGATCAATAGTGACCCAGACTCAAGGCCACATAAGAGAGGACGGGCACATTCTGCCGCTAAACAAACCAGCTCCTAATAGTAGACCAAGAATAAAATATTTGGAATTATTTTTAAATATATATATTCTTAATGCATTTAAAAACTAACAGACTAGAATCCATTCACAATTTACATACTTGAGTCCGTAGCAAAAAAATTGAAAAGTCCAATTGTGATTGCAGATAAGTTCCAGGTGGTTTCTGGGGTGTTGCTGGTGGCGGCTATAGGATCTCAGTGGTTGCTAAGTGTTTGCCAGTGTTTTAATTAATTGAATACCATAGTATTTGTAGAATAAAATACTGTGGGAAACAAAAGAAAAAAGTAACTGTCCCAATAGTCAGTAGTCTAAATAAAACAGATCAGTCCAGCTCTCTAACATGAAGTTTAGTGGTCCATGTCAACAGCTTGACTCAGAATTTCCCAATAAACCAATAAAACTCACAAGGAAGACCATCAGATGTGTTTTTCAACTGAATTTGTTTACCCCTGCTTTCTGTTTTATAAGCATTTTACTTATTGTCCCAACTTTACTGGAACAGAGTTTTATACCATACCTTGATAAGCAATGTTGTTACAAAATAATCAGTGTTATTCTCTTAATCTGGGAGTGGTCTTAATGTTCTGATTCATGTGTTTTTGAGTGGTTTGATTACCCTTTACGCCTCAGTGATTCAGACATTCTTCATTTTTTAAGCCTTACTCCTTTCAGCACTAATTCTCTGGGTATGATGTGTCACCCAAATCAATAAACCTAAATAATATATCATCAAGAAAAAACACAGCACTGTTTAACTGTCACTTGCACTGTTTCAAGTGTGGCAAAATTCTATTGAATTTTCATTTAAGATATTTTTAAGAACAAAGTCATAAAATCTGATTGGATACCTTGTGGCATTGTACAAGTCGATATGTCCAACACAGAGTCCTGGGTGAAGTAAAACTCATCACATGCATCAATTTGGTGAATTAGAAAAGAGATTGAGTGTTTTAATAATAAAAAAATAATAATCTCTTATTTGCAAGAGAGAATGTTTCATAACCCCCTTGCTCTGTATGGCAAAATGCATTAGTGTGAAGAAAAAGAGCCTGGTTACCATAACAACTGCAAAGTAACCCCAGTGTGACAGTCCAAACATAGTGTGTGGAAATGTCAGTCCAGTGGTCAGTGCTGGACCATAACTGTCTTTGGAACACCTCTGAAAACTGCAAATACATTCAAATCCTTTTCAGGATGAAAAACTCACCTGATCAGTGCTCGGAGTGTCCGCAATGTCATTCATACTTCTGCTTTGTGCATGACCTACAATACAAGAAAAGCACAAATTAGAAACTCTTTATTGTACTTTATTAAAACACACACTTTTTTACTTCCCCCTTTTGCTCAATTTATTAGAAACACCTAATTTATATTTTCTCTTATTGGACACTTTTATTAGAAACCCCAGCTTGTAATTCCATTCTCTGACTACTACACAGGTTCATTTAGTATGAATACAATACAGGTGTACCATTTCAGACTGTTATCAGTCCCTTCAATTCGCCTACCACTGGTCAGTTACTGGCCACAACACCACCAATACTGATCAGATATTGTAAATTTTTTGGAATGACTCACGCAGTCGTCCATAGCTTCCAGATTGTTTATTACGAAGGTCCTCAGTGGAGCGATTGAAGGTAGAGGAAGCAGCAGGGCTCCGAGCTGGGCTTCGAGCTGGACAATAGAGAGAGGCACTGCCATTAATAATAGCAAAAAGAAATAAAAAGAAAGTGGAACTCATAACAAACATGCATGACCTGGTGTTGCACGAAAATGTTCTACATCAGTTAAAAAGCACTTTCATCAAATCATTCATCTTTAAGAGACAGAAGACAATCAATCAATCAATCCATACTTTCATCAGATCTACTTTGGGAGCTATATCAGATTAAACCATATCATGTAATATTACTTGCATTTTTAAGATTACAGGCTTTATAACTCAGCTGCTAGCATGCAATGAACTTCAAATAAAACATAATACAGAATGTATAATAGTTATAGTTATAGAGTTTTATGAGGTTTGTATGATACAATTATTTTCATTTTCATCATTATTATACGTAGTATTTCAGCAATATTTTGTGAAAAAACTCTCAGGAAACAGTCACTCTTTCTGGCAAACTCCCTACTCTGTGTTAAAGGCAGGAGCTACTCACGAGCTCCCGAGTTGCCCTTGCCCATGTCGGCCAGCGAGCGGTGGATAGGTTTCTTGGTCTGGTGCCGGTGTTTCCTCAGCAACACGAAGCTGATCTTATCCCTCAGCTCTGGACCAATCATCCCTTCCTCAATCTGACGCTCGATGATATCATCTGAGGGAGGTCAGAACAGGAAACCGATTGTTATTGTTGTAAGCTTTTAGCATAGACCATTGGCAGCACCAAAGTAGAACAAGAGGGTCCACAGACAGAGATGGTATCTGGGGATAAACTTGTCCAATATTTGGTGTGAAGTAAAAAGCATATTGGCTGTACACTTAATGTTCATTTCCCATTACGAAGTCATGAGTAAAATATTAGAGGATTAGAGAACCCAGTTTAACACACCTGTCTTTGTTATAAGTGATTTTATCTAGAGTAGTGATTTTATTTGTAAATTGAAGCATTAATTCTTACAAAAAGCAGAATGATCCATTTCATTTTTTAAAAAAACAATTTAAATGATCTGCCAACAGAATAAGACATGACACATGTAAACAAACAACAACTAGAAATTGATGGAATAATATTTTAGGTCCACCGCATTTATCTCCCCAAATGCCTCAAAGATACTTCAAAGCTCAGAGGATGAAGGCTGTACATGCTTCCTCTGAAACATTTAAGGTTCCACACCACACCTTTCGAAACTGCTGGTAACACAATGACACTGCACTCAACATACTTAAAGGAGAACACTGGAGAACCCATTGCCCAGTTCTATGTTAACAGACACCAGTGCTTACTAACGTCACAATAGATAGAGGGCTACGATTTTTTGGATTCTCAGTTATGGACAGCTGTGGCACTGGCGATATTAAACATATTGACTAGGTTTATCAGTATAAATCCTGGTCACAGTGTGGTCATACTTAGTCCTGCTCACCTACAATCTGTGGGAGTGAGTATCCCTCCATGTCCAGCAGTACTACGCCGGTCTGGAGGCAGGTGCGGAGCTCAAAGAGACTGTGCAGCGACAGCGTGGAGACATGAGGTTTACTCCAGCGCTCTCCACCTTCCTCCACCTTCTCCTCAAACTTCACCCACCTGAGAGAAACAGACTACAGAAATGAACACTGGGACATGACACAAGGAGGAGGAGGAGGAGGAAGTCTTCACATACTGTAATTATCAGCAGTAAGACTGTGTTATTAAAAGCGTGTCTGTTTTTAGCTCTGTCCAAAAGTCATCTGGATTAGACATGTGGGTGTGTGTGTGGGCGTGAGTTTGTGTGTGTGTGTGTGTGCACATACATACCTTTATTTAAAAAAATTGAAGGGCTTTTTTTTCCAAGTTCCAAATATTAAATAGAATTTAGGAAACAAAATTCTATATAAATTTGTAGACCATGATGCTATTTTAAAGTTTACCCACTGTGGACAAATACATTCCACTGTCCACACAGTGTCTATTCTCACTGTAGACAAGCAAAAATTAGCGTGAGATATTCTGAAGCAGCTGCTCAGGAGCCTACATTCATAATGCCCACTGCCAAATGTGTGTAAAGTGTTACGGGGCTGGATTTATGTTAATAATGGGCTGTATTCAGGGACAATGCTAGGAATTTTGGGCCACATGAAAAGATGCCAGACGGAGAGATGTAACCCTCACTAATAATCACACTGAGCTCCTGCAATTATGTCAACTGACAAGTTGTTCTACTGTGTGCAACACACCACCTGCTTCGGCTGAGAATAGGGAAGAGTAGGCAGAGCTGCAGAGAATGAAGCTGCCTGCTAAACACATTTATTATCAATTAGCTGCTAAAAATGTTTCCTGCTTTAAATGTTTGCTGAAAGATATTCATTCATTCATTATCTGTAACCGCTTATATCCAGTTCAGGGTTGTGGTGCGACCGGAGCCTACCCGGAATCACTGGGTTAAAGGCAGGACACACCCTGTAGGGGGCGCCAGTCCTTCACAGAGCAACACACACACAACTTTTTTGAGGCTCTAATCCACCTACCAGTGTGTGTTTTTGGAACATGGGAGGAGACCAAAGCACCGGGAGGAAACCCACATGGTCACAGGGAGAACACACCAAACTCCTTACAGACAGTCACCCATAAGAGGACTTGAACCCACACCCTCCAGGTCCCTGGAGCTGTGTGACTGCAACACTACCTGCTGCTCCACCGTGCCGCCCTACTGAAAGAGCAGTTAATGGCGAACACTTTTCTGTGACGTTGTGGGTCTACTGAAAATATACTGACCAAAATTATTAGACTTTTTGTCCTTGGCCTAAACTAACAGGTTCCTTTCCACCACTCACAGAGTACTCCCACCTTTCTTTGTGAAAAATGTTACCCTTTAATTTTGTTGTGGGTAACTAGTGTTTTTGGTAAACAGCTTTCTCCTGTGAATACGGCACAATTCTTCTCTCCCAAATCTTGGTGCACCACACCCAAGTACAGTTCACACCTGTTTTGTAGGTGAAGTGAACAATTCATATAAATAGAAAGAGTAGGAAAATCAAGCAATGAATGCAGAAGTTCTGAATACTTTTTGTCAAACAAGAAAAATGTAAATATATGTATGATGGAAGTTTAATAATTAAATCATCTTACATCTCACCATACTGCCCCTAGCTCTGTTTGTGCATGTGTGTGTTTGTTAGTTGGTTTGTGTATGTGTATGTGTACTGATACCTGGCTGACTCTCTCCACTCCAGCTCCTCCCCCTCGCGTTGCAGTGTGTCCATCTCAGTAAAGAGGGTAGGGGTGGGAATGGCATCTTCATCGTCACCTAAAATATAGCGCAGGCGCTCTGCTGCAGGGGACACTAACACACACACACACACACACACACACACACACACACACACACACACACACACACACACACACACACACACACACACACAGTTACTCGGGCTAAATTATTGTGGACAGCCATGGCATAAAGCTTAGTGAAAGCTTTGTGAAGCAGACATAGGACTGGAAGGTCACTGGTTCCAACACCTTGAATGGCAGTAAAATTGAGATTGAGGGGAGCGAAGGAACAACACAGTCTCATCCCTCCATCTACGGCTGAGGTGCCCTTGAGCAAGGCACCTAACCCTCAAATGCTCCCCAAGCACCAAAGGTGGCTGCCTGCTACTCAGCATGTGTGTGTGTTCACTGACCCTCTCACTAGTGTATGTGTCTGTGTGTGTCTGATTACTGCCACAGATTGGTTAAATGTAGGGTGCAAATTTTATTGCACAACTATACAATGCCAAAGTGCACATTTCATTTGCATTTTATTAACAAATCAATTTTTATTAACATTATGAACATTTTTGGACTATTTCCAACTTTTTTTTAATCACTTAGAATGAAACAGTTTTTGTTACAGTGCCTTTAAGACTGTGGCATCATATCTCATAAAGGCAGCCATGCGCATTTTCAGGTGTCAGCCAGAGGGGTATAAAGCCCCACTAGCATTGGGCTGTGGAACAGTAAAACTGTCTTCTCTACAGTGCTAGATCTCTATTCAATATGAAATGAAGTACCCAAACTAATCATTCAACACTGGCATCTGTCCTCAGTTATGTCTTTGTAATGAAATCCTCACAACAATGTTCCAAAATCTAGTATATAGTCTTAACAGAAGACTAGAAGCTGTTACTCTATCAAAGGGGGACGGACTGTCTCAACCCTTCATTTCATTCTGAAGGATGGATCGGGGTAGGGCTGTAGTCAGGTACAAATTAATGATGCCTGTTCTGGGCACATAAATCTGCAAGTGGCCCTCAGAGGACAAAAAATACAAATACAATAAAAGTGTAGGGAGGCTTTAACCAGCAGCTATGATGGTTTACAAAGTGCTTTAACCAGTTCAGTCTTTGGGAGCAACAAATGAACAGTTTGACAGATATTCTGCATAAAACCACTCAGCTCAGTGCACAGTTGTGAAGGCTGTCCGTGTCTGTGAAGACTACCTGCACTCTTTGAGTCACTACCCATTAATGTTCCTGAGAAAGGACAGACCGGGAAGTGTGTGCATTGTGTGTGTTTTTTGTATGCATGTGTGTGTGTGTGTGTGTGTGTTGCTATTTTAAGCTGCTTGACGTTCTCCAGCAAGTGAAACATTCTTAATGTCAGAACCTCAGAAAAAACAAGTGATAAATGACAAGGATACATTTTTCCCCTGTTTATTTTTGCTACATTTCCAAATACAAGGTTCACGTCAAACTTCTGACACAGGGGAAGGTGTTATCTGACTAAATTGCATCCGGCCAGGCTATAAAACTAAAATAACAACATTTCCAAAAACCTTGAGTGGATTCACTGTTAATCCTTCACATCTGACCCATGCTGTGTCCATGAAACTGAAAAGAAAGGCCTGTGTTTCTAAAACTTCAAACTTGCTTTCTTTCATAGTCCACTGGTCAAGACCATAGAAGTGAAGTGACTTACAGTTGTACACAGTGTCAAGTAGAAGTATACATATATTCCATGGTAGACATAACTGTCAGGTGATTAATTAAACAAAATATGTATTTTCTATTTGTTAAGTTACCTACACAATATGGGCAAAATATATTGTCATCTCTTCCAGTGTTTCTTCAAAAATCAAGAACATTAAAAGGGAGATGGTAGCTTCTATGCTGCAGCAATGGCACTCGTGCATAATCACTAATCAAAATGGTTCTGAAGGCAGTGCTGTCTTTGAGGAAGAAGGAATGTAACTGGTTACTAGCCAATAGACAGGGATGAATGTGATTGGTTAGTATGCATTGGGCAGAGATTTTCATATACCTCCCCATTAACTGGTAAAACTCAAGTAGTTTGGAAGAGGTAAGTGTGCAATATTATTTTCTTGTTTTGCTACTGATTTGTTACCACTTAGTTTTGTTATATATTCTGAGAAGTCTTTACAGTAGCTATCAGAACATTTGCTATCATAAACATTTGATTGCATTCACCCACAAAAGCATTATGAAGATCAGGTACTAATATTGGTAGAATAGGTCTGGCACAACTTATTATAGATGGAATTAGGTGGAGATCTTCAGCCCAGTGCTGGGGGTGCTTTATACTCCTCTGGGTATACACTGGGCATAGTACCTTTGACTCATGTTCAACTGCTCTGCACTGTCCAATTTTATTGGTTATACATTTCTTTGTAGAATATACAGGTGTGCAGATTTTTGACTCAATGTGAAATGACAATGTGAAAACCTATATTAGCTGTTGCTATGATTACAATGTTATGATATTAGTGAACCATGCAGTATATAGTGTTTCATTCTAGATGAAATATATCACTTTTTTTATGTAGTCTAAAGGATCTGGTGGATCTGGCACATTTACAAAGAACAGATGTACCTGCTTGTAAAGCCCAGGTAAAATCCCAGTAAGGGGAAAAAGTCCCAGTAAGGGGAAATCTAGTTCTCACAGAGAGTTTGAAGCCAAGTTCATTGTAGAGGGGTGAGTTGTGGAAGGCTGTTTTGGAAAAGAGATCCAAGGAGAGAAGCCAATGCCATCAAAACACAGCAGCAGAAGCCAAATCTGGAGGTCACCTTCTGGGAAACAGAATCACTAAACTTCTGCTGCAGTGGCTGCCAGGAAGTTGAAAGCTGAATGCAGCTCACTGATGCAAAAGAGCCAATATGATCACATGCAGCTCATTCCAGCTGGTACAGAGCCAGAGAAATTGATTCTTTTATTACTATCCTTTACCAGGAATACTCCTCACAGCTTTGGCTAACTGCAAGGTACAGTACATTTTCTGTCTAGCAATCAGAAGTGAGATTAGTGACTTGAATTTTAAGAGTAAACAAGACTATGATTGATAATTAGAATTAGATTTAAGAAGATGTTTTGTATTTAGAGAAAGGACACAAGGTTTCTTTGATTTGAAGCACAGTATCACTCCCTTATGAAGTAGTACCTAAATGTGAACGAGCATGCATGTAAGTAAATGAGTTAACAAACTAGTTCCATTAGGTACTTGCATCCAAACACAAATTACCTCACCTTAAATAGATCCATGTCAGACAAGTACATATTGGGTTAAAGCAAAAATAAATAAACTATACAAATTAACATGTTTTCCTTGTTTGGCCTTTTGAAACACCCATAGTTATCCAGTGGCTTGTGTTCTCCATGTTGATATGATGCAATCCCCAAAGATAACCCTCAAAACATCAGTCAGTTTGCTTGTAAAACAAAATCTTTAGCCCTGACTGGATATACAAGGAGCAGAATGTGCAATTGCTGCTGCTTCCTCTTAATGCTCTTGATGGAACAAGCAATCATTCATAAAATTATGTTCATTTTAGGTTCATTGATAGAGAACTACATAATCAATATTTCTAACATTGTCTTTGATGTTTGTTCAGTAGTATTGTGGTTTAGGGTAAAAGTACAATTTTTGAAATTAGAATGTTATTAGAGTAATATTTAAGTACTCAGTGACCACACATAGAGGAAAAATGAATTTAGGCCAGAGTGTTTATGGTTAGCTGTCCTCCAGAGTTTATACGAGGTCTACAGTCTCTGGGAGAATGGTGTTCACTTGCAGAGGGAACTGTAATCACACTGTTCTCAGAGCAGGCTGGCGGCAATCAATGCCATTGACTGCTGTGTCGATGGACACTGGGGAAAATGGCTACATGGTTTATTGTCTGTTTACAAGCTGCCCACTGTGAGATCTACAATCTTTGTGAATAAGAACAGTTGCTTCCTGCTGCAAAATGTAAAATGTTGTATGCCACACATAAACAGAGGCAGAGTATTGGCAACATAAAATGTAAAAAATAACATGGAGGTCTAGTATACTGTTGTACGCGTGCACTGGTGCATATATATATGGGAGTGAATACATATGTATTAAGCAGAATCACCTTGCTAACTTAAAATTCAGGTCCAAAATTTAGATTTGATTATATTTGTGAAAATGTTGATGAATATGCACTATACAGACAAAGGTATTGAGACACCTACACATTACAACGACAGGAGATGTTATGACTTTATCTCTTTCTAAATGTGAAGGATTTCTAAAATATTTTGCCCAAGTATCCAAAAGAGCATTTCTGAGGTCAAACACTGATGTTGGACAAAAATGTTTGGCCAGATAAGGTTACTAGGCTTGTTAAAGCATATTTTGAAGAACGTTCAATTTTCCTTTAGTACAGGGGAATTTGTTACATCATGGCAGCGGTTAGAAATAGGTATAATGGCTGGATGTACGATTTCACCATTAGCATTTACAATGGTGATGGAGGTAGTAATCAGGGCCTTTAAGTGGATTGAAGGCAGGGAGAGGGTGCATGATGGTACTCGGCTTCCCCCAATCAGGGCTTACATGGACGACATGTCAACCCTGACGACTACTGTGCCTTGCACACGGCGGTTGCTGGGGAAGTTAAATGATAATCTAAGGTTGGCTAGGCTGAAGGTTAAACCGAGCAAGTCTAGAAGTCGGTCGATTGTCAAAGGGAAACTTGTACAAGAAAATTTTGTGATAGAAGGTTAAATGATTCCTACAGTACTGCAGAGACCAGTGAAGAGTTTAGGTAGATGGTATAGTGCAGCACTAAACGATACCGACCAAGTTGTGGGAATAAAGGCTGATTTGGTGAAGGCTATTAACAGCATATATAGATCACGTATGCCAGGGAAGTTGAAACTGTGGTGTGTGCCTCGTATTAGATGGCCGTTGACAGTTTATGATGTTCCGATCACAGAAGTAAGGAGGATGGAAAGGGTTATGAACAAAGTCATAAGGAAGTGGCTAGGGGTGCCACAGTGTTTAAATAGCGTGGCATGGTATGGGAGAGGGGTACTGGAGCTACCACTCACAAGTTTAATTGAGGAATTTAAATGCGCAAAGGTGAGTTGTGAGATGATTTTGTCAGGATCGAAGAATGCTGCGGTTAAAACAGCAGCGCCAGTTACAAAAGCAGGAAGGAATTGGAACCCACGAGTGGCAGTGCTGGTAGCCAGCAGCTCATTAGAGCTAAGGGATGTGATTGGCCAAGTGCAATGTGGAAGAGCAGGCCTTGGGTCAGGTGATACATGGAAATCATTTAGTAAGGCCATATGGAAATGGCGGCACTGAGCATGAATTAACGGTGCAAGTGGGGCTTGGTACAGCCTCAGTCACCAGAGAGGCCAGTGTGGATTTACGTTACGTTACCATAAAGTGGGGTGGGCCCTATGTGAAGCTCTAATGGATTGGCATAGGATATTTTACATCTTATCTTGTGTATGATTATTATTAAGTGTACAGTATATTGCACATTTTTGTATCCTCAGTTTAAAAATCTCTGCCCAATTTAACCAATCACATTCATCACCACCTGTTGGCTGGTAACAAGTTACGTTCCTTCTGCCTGAAACGCAGTGCTGCCTCCAGAACCATTTTTAGTAGTGATATGCACAGGAAGAGAGTGCTTTGGAACTCTGCAGTTATTCAGCAGAGAATCAACAGAGCGGCTTTTATACACTGTGCACCTCAACACTTGGTGACCCCACTCTGTAACTGTACATGGCCTGCCACTTTATATGAGTGGCTGTAGTTACTAAATACTGTAAATTTTCAATTATATCAACTGTCATACACTCATAGATTAAAAAAATTATAACACACTCAGACTGCTGCAAAATTTAGCATGTGGTTATGTCTCTGGCAGAAATGTAAATGATTCCAGGAGGGTTTTTCTTTGACACTGGGTAGTGCTACAAGAGTATATAGAAGTGCTTCCTCCCTGCCTGGCATGTCCCTTGATGAGAGATAGTTGGGTGCTAATCATGCCTCTACCGCACACTTTGAAGACATTTTGCCCAGGTGAAAAACTTTGCGAATGGGCGCATCACTGGATTTTAAGAAGCAGGCTGGTCATTTTAACAAATTGCCTACCATTTAGGCCATTGTGACCAAGCTGTTAGGAGGTGTTCAGAACAGTGATTATGTGAGGGCACACATACAGAGGTAGGGACTGGGACCATATCAGTTGCAATAAAGATGGCAATATTTTCTTGGCCTTCTTGGTCACCAGATTTATCACCAATCAAGTATTTTATGGGACAAGTTGGTACACCAGCTTTGACAACCTACAAGTTTGCAGGATCTACAGGCCCAACTGCAACATCTGTGGACAGATGTGCCACAGAATGCCATATGGAACCTGAATGACTCCTTGCCCCACATTATTTCATCTTGTATCCAGGTATATTCTTTGTATGTTTTTTTAATGAATTTATATATATTGGCAGACAAAATGGCTAGGTGCTTGATTTATACAACTGTAGCATGATGACTGAAGAACCTGAACAATTACTAAGTATTTCATCTCAGTTCTTTGGCCATATAGTGCATCAATAAAAATGTTCCAACATTGCATGGAATCTAAAGTTTTTGAGATTAACATTTTTTCCCTTTTCTTGAAAAGCCACCATATTTGAGATTCTAGTCCAATGCTGATATTGGACATTGGATGCTAAATGACAAAGCTTTTTGAAAAAGAGTTCTTTCTAATTTAGACACTTCTTGCGCACTCAGTCACCCCCTCTGGATAGCTTGAAAAACTATCTAGTTTATTTTTAGAAGTAGTGAGGTCTACATCTCTTCCACAGATCTTACTCTTGTCTTCAGAATCAGGAAAATCACCCTTGATCAATTTGCAGCCACGTAGAAAGAGAGGAAGACAGGTGGCTTATCAGTGAATCTTATATAAATCTGAAGCTGTCAGGAACAGAAAAAATCCCAAACGAATGTACCATCTATAAAGTGTAACAAGATTTTTAGGTTGTAACTGAACCTCTGAGCTCAAGGCCTAAATTAATTTGAATAAAAATACAGTAATACAATAATACTACAGTGTAGACAGCAATAATATGACATGCATGTGTGGTTAGATGCTAAAGCAAGATATAAAATGAGTAATAATGAACTATCAATGTTATTACCTGTAATTTATAACAATTTGCCAAGTTTTATTACTATTAATTACAGAAGGAATATATAATATTACTCATTTATAATCAATGTATTTATTGGGGGGCATTTTATACAAGGGAAGCCTTGTTTTCTGAGGCCTCTCAAGGATGCTGATAGGGAATGGGCCCTAGGTAATTGCCCCACTGGCTCTTTAAGTAATCAATCCAATCAATTGGAGTAGTAATCACAAGCTTTAACTGATAGCCAGTACTGGTAAAAGTCACTCACTGTTCCTGTTCATCTCAGGTGGAAGGCTGTGGTCCTGCTGGTCAAGGCTTCCAGCCTCCAGGTCATATCTGTCTCTTTCGTCACACTCATAGTGTTCGTGTCTCTGGTGGTCATGGCGGGACCCGCGTTCCATGTCTGTTGCATCTCGACTCGACATGGATGAGTGCCTCCGTCTGCGCTTGCGACGGTAGCCCCTTGGCACTGGGACGCCAATGTAAATGGATTGTCGATCTGTAGACAAACAGAAGGACATTGACTGAGAATGTGAAAGGGTAATGTTTTAATAAAGTGCCCAGTGAGTGTAAGCAAACTATGGGTCTGTTTCTAAACGCATGGCCAGTTAGTGTAAGCAGTTGTGTAATGTAGTGTAAGTTAAGTATTTCTAATAAATGTAGGCAAATATGTTAATTACCATTGCTGCATTTTTAACACAGGTGACAGTGATGGTTTTTTGTTAACTTTATTGTAGGTCATACTACATAAGGCTAAACCATACCTGCCTATGTCTTTCATTACAATTAATATTAATCTACATAAACATGCCTTTGTGTAAAAATTACACATTTTGCTAAAATTATGTACTGTATGTTATATATGAGGGCGGCACGGTGGCGCAGCAGGTAGTGTCGCAGTCACACAGCTCCAGGGGCCTGGAGGTTGTGGGTTCGATTCCCGCTCCGGGTGACTGTCTGTGAGGAGTTGGTGTGTTCTCCCTGTGTCCGCGTGGGTTTCCTCCGGGTGCTCCGGTTTCCTCCCACAGTCCAAAAACACATGTTGCAGGTGGATTGGCGATTCGAAAGTGTCCGTAGGTGTGAGTGAATGTGTTGCCCTGTGAAGGACTGGCATCCCCTCCAGGGTGTATTCCCGCCTTGCGCCCGATGATTCCAGGTAGGCTCTGGACCCCCCGCGACCCTAAATTGGAAACGCGGTTACAGATAATGGATGGATGTTATATATGAATTATACAGCATTACAAATTATAATACTTCTAAATTAGAAGTGTATACTTATACTACGCTAAGCATATAATATATATTTTAATTGTATTAAAAACGTGGCAAAAATAGCATATGATTAATATATTCAGTATATAAGTGTAACTTAATTAAGTATAATTTAAATGACATTGTGTTTTAATATCAATTCATGGGTCCAAAACAATGCAAGTACATCATCACAGTTTATTAGTATACATTCTGCTTTTCACAAAAGTGTATAAAATTTCAGCAATTTTAGTTATTTTCACACTAGAAAATTTTATGAAAACCGATTAATTTTGGAATTAGCTTATACAGACATGTCAGTTGTCATGAAAATGGCTTATGTGAGTGTCATCTATAAAGGGTAGCTTAAATTGTGCTTTAGACACTTTAAGCCTAGAAACAGACACTTGTTGGAATAAGTCTTCACAGCTGACAGAAGCTTACATAAACATCAATACTTTTTCACACATGCATCAGATATCAATCTTTCTTGGGTGAAACTGATTGAAGTAGCATTTATGACAACTAAAACTCATTGATATAAGTTGTTGCAGAGGTTTGTGCATGTTTATGTCATTTGTCATGAAAGGCTTATGTAGGTGTCATGTAGCCTTAGTAAAGTCACCAAAAAGTCTCCGTTATGACCTATTTACATTCAATTTATTATTAACACATTGAGCTTCACCTAGAAACATTACACTTTCACTGACATATTTTGTATACATATGCTTAAATCAGTTGTCCTGAATGGTTTAAGTGTTATGCAAAATAACACCAGCTGTTAAGTTTAATCAGAGGCTTTATGAAGATCTGGTCTTACAGGCATGATCAGTATTCTGGAATTTTCTTACAATGGAGAGACCTTGTCAAACAATGTCGACATTGATTGCAGCTGGAAATTTCATGCTCTAGATAACTCCTTAGTATTGCTATTCTGTGTTGATGCCAAACAAATGAATCCTGTTGTAGAGATATAGGATGTCACATAATGGTATGTGGACCCAGTTTATGCATTTTTACTGCTAATTAGTTATTATGGGACCTGATGTACTGAGAGTCAACAACTTTCCACTACCCCTGTATGCCACAGCTGCAGGGTGGTGAGCATGTTGAACTAGGTGCATATTCATATTGCAACCATGGAGACATAATCATTCCATCAAGCAGTGAATGAATGAGAATGACTGTGTTCAAATTGCTTCTTAACAATCCCAACAAAAATTAATCGGAGAGGTTTGTAACGGCGTGTGAGACATTCACACACATGCACTTAGAGGGACATACATACTCAGAGGAAAAGAACTCAGATCTGGAATAACATCTGCAAAGGCTTGTGTCCAAAATAACAATGGCAGGTTTAAATAAGCATATGTATATTTCACATTAGAGAACCCTAGAGTAGTGCATTCATTTCAGTTCCTAGAAAAAGGTCATAACAGCAATAAAGGCACATTTCATATGCTTTTACACAGGGGAAAAAAACCTCCAAATTTCTCCAAAGTAGCACATTTACAAGGGAATAAATATATTATATATATAATATATAATATATATAAATATATTAAATTGGTAAATATAATGTGTACACTATTTAAATATCACACGGATGTATTAGTTTATCAATTGATGATTTAACACATTATTGCAATTTTTACACAAACAATATATTATTACATAACACAGATAATCCCAGAGCTAGATGTTGGTAAATAGTTACAATTTATTATAACTCAAGTACAAGTTATAATAGCAATACAACTGCTATTATACACTGTCTATAATGTTTACCATTAAGACAGTGAAGTGCTGAGACACAATAGACCTAAACAGTGGTTTATTGTGTAATGTGTAACATGTCTGCACAACAAAATATCCCACCTGGGCCCAGGAAGCAGCGCTAATAACAGCACATGATGAACACTCCAGAAAATGTTTCAAACTGTAAGTCATTCTGGATAAGAGCGTCTGCTCTTTTTAAAATGCATAAAGCATATACAGAAATGACCACAAATCGCTGTCCCTCTGTACACTTTCAATTAAATGAGTTAAGTGCACATCATTAAATTATCATTAATAACAGATCATAAATAACAGCTCTATTCATCAGAACAAATCATAATAATTTAGCTATCCGTCAGCCAGACATTGTCCACTGCAGACAGAAAATGAACAGGGCACTGCTGCCTTCATGTTCTCAGAATGTTCCACAGCAGTTACATTTACTGACAGTGATATAGGAAAACAAACTGCAACAAAAGAAAGATTGGTAAAAAAAAAAAAAAAAGAGCAAGGGCAAATAGGACAGAAATAATGTTTAAAACTAAACTAAAAGCAAGAACAAATGCATGACATACAAAAGGAAACTGGAGAAAAAAGAGAAATATTAGAATATATACAGAAATAAAATTAAGTATAAAAATGAAATGAAGGATATAAAGAATGAAAGGGAAAAAGGGAAAAAAAGAAATAAAAAAAAAGTAAAAAGGTGATTTTGTGCAGTGGTGAATGCAACTAAATAATGCTGGTTTTAACATTGTTAACAAGTTAGATATTTACATGTTTGCATTTACACCTGCTCTATGAACAGAGGTCACTGCTACATCCACTGACCCTACCACCAACAGCGGCAGTTTTAAACTAGACCAGGTTGGACAACTCTGAAAACGTAGTTGAGGAAGAATGGCGAGTGAATATTATTTTGTCAAAGACATCAATTTTGTTGTTGAGTGAGCTGTCTCACCTGCACACAGAAGGGCAGACAAGCGTGTATTCACATTTTCATGTAGACAGGGATTCATTCATGTGTGGATGGGATGTTTTTAAAAATGAAGGAGGAAATCACTTGTCTTAAAATCACCTTTGTATGTGTGGACTAGGTCTAAAAGAGAGTGCATACAATCAGCGTTAGGCACATTATCATTACCATCAGCTGTGGTAATTGCTAAATTGCAACAGTTAAATAACGATATTTTAACTACAACAGTTAAAACATTTGATATGTGCCACATTATCTACAAAACTGTGCTGAAATAGAATGTGAATCATAAGCAATTTAAACAAAGACAAAAAAAATACTATACAATTAAAAGTATCTTTCACAATTTTAATTTATACGAATTTGATATTTCCTTCCCATTTGCTCTTCAGTCTGTCTGCACAATGGAAACAGCTCTGATGTGTTTACAAGCCCTAGTGTCAGTAAAAGGGTAAAAAATGAAGGGTCTTGGTCCAATATGTTAGGATTTCTCTCACTCTGCTCATGACAGAAAACTGCAGATGGCAGAGAGACCTCGCAACATTGAAAAGCATGAACCTGAGTTGAGAATTTTATTCTATTCCTGCTCCATAGGTTGGTAATACTAACTTATACTAACTTATTAGTACATTTTTGTGGTTTCAGATTATTGGAGGTGGACCTGATTCTAAATTTGGGAGAATGCTAAATGCATGAATAAACAGGGATAGAAAATGCTACAAAACTAAATAACTCGAATTACAAATATGTTGCTGTGGGAATTCAAACAGTGAATAAAAACTTATAGAAAAGTTATACTTCAGTCATGTACAAACAACAGTCTGTTTTTCTGCCCTCAAATATACTGTTCTATTTTAAAAGGAGCTTCTGAACATAAACAAAAAAGAGTGAACAGCAGTTCCCCAGAATTTTCAACATGGACTTTAACACCACCTTTCTTGTAAACTTTGTAATGAATACATTAATTAAAACATTCATTCATTCATTCATTCATTCATTATCTGTAACCGCTTATCTAGTTCAGGGTTCATGGTGGGTCCAGAGCCTACCTGGAATCACTGGGCGCAAGGCAGGAATACACCCTGGAGGGGGCGCCAGTCCTACACAGGGCAACACACACTAACACATTCACTCACACACTCACACCTACGGACACGTTTGAGTCGCCAATCCACCTACCAACGTGTGTTTTTGGACTGTGGGTGGAAATTGGAGCACCCGGAGGAAACCCACGCGGACACGGGGAGAACACACCAACTCCTCACAGTCACTGTGCCACACATTAATTAAAACATGGCAAACATAAATAATGTAGATATACACTCATAGTAGAACCTCTAAAAAAATGCACCATAATTTTGGAACTTTTTTTTTGTTACAGTTTTCTCTCCAATTTAGTTGTCTCCATCTACCCCTAATAAGCAGTTTGTCCCACTTACACATAATGTCTCCGACCTGGGAGAGTGTGGAGTACATTCTTCCTCTGAGACGTTTGAAGCCAACTACCGATTTCAAACTGCTGCTGACAGAATGCCACCTCAACATGCTTAGAGGACAATACTTACTGCCTGGATCTGTTCTGTCAGCTAATGGCTATCATTTCACTTGTGATGAGATAGTGATTGTGATGATAGATTGAGAGCTTGGCTGGACTCATGGCCTCAGCCGGCTGAGGCATCACCAAGGATCGATGATGACAGGGCTTAGATTTTAAGAATGCTTCAAAGCCTGGGAGCCTATGGACCTCTTATGTTGTCATGAATGTAACAGAAATATATTGGGCACTGTAATAATGTTCATTCAGTTGTGTTGAGTTAGGTATTATACAGAGCAAAGAAACCCTGCACACATTTGTGTGTGCTTCAAGGAATTTGGGATATTGTTTGTTATTTGCTGCGAAACACATTTTGTCTGGCATAAAGCTTTCCGAATGGCTTTTATGTCCAAAAGCAATTCCGATGGAACAGAACACATTCATGTTCTGAGCCACTGGGCCTTTAATCAAAGCTCTGGTCAGAAAATCACTTTTGGCATGTCACCTGAAATCATTGTAGTGAGCTTTCTTTTGTCATTGCTAAGCTTTAGGCTATTATGATTAATTATATAGCCTGCATCCACCAAGTGTCCAGATTTCTATGACATTGCAGTACCTTAAAACCGCTTTATTTAGAGAACACTGTGGTTGAAATGTGCACTTGCATTTGACATGTGAAACAACATAGGGTGTGTTTCTGATCTTCCTCAGAGTGAATGTTTCTGACTGTGGATAAATCAGACAATGGCAGATGTTTTATAGCAGATGTTGGAACATTTGATGAACTAAGAATTTGATGGCCATCAGAACATTAGTGAGGTCAGGTACTGAGGTTGGATGATCAGATTGGTATCAGGAATTATATGAACTTCATATTGCCATGTTTTTTTCATCACAATATAACTGTAATTATAAGTCAGAACATCAGGACTTCAGGACATTAAGACATGAGAGATGCAGGATGTGAGGATGTGTCTTACGTAAAATATGCAAATAGATACAAATCTATCAAATCAACATCAACATGATTGTCTTCATTACTTTTCATGGGGACTAATGATGAGGCTGCTTGATTATTGCTGATTACACAAGCACACCACAGTCAGCTATAATCATTAATTACATAGTACTAACATCTGTCTTCATCTTCAGAAATGAAGCTAATTGCTCAAGCATCTGCTAGTGTGTGTGTGTAAGCATGAGAGAGAGCGAAAGAGAGCGAGAGAGAGAGAGAGAAAGAGAGAGAGAGAAGCTCACCTTCCTCTTCTTCATAGCGGTAGCGACTACTACCCATCCCTCTATCATGGTCCATCCTGAGAGAAAGAAAGGGAGAGAGAGAGAGAGAGAGATAGAGAGAAAGAGAGAGAGAGAGATCAGCAGCAAATCAGACCCATTAAATAACTTTTCTGCTGCACAAACCCTAAAGAATGAAGAACAGCCATTAAATGGTACAATATCATACATATTCCATGTGGTTTCTGACTTTAAAAAGGATGTTGAGCCATATATTTTACCTTCTTTAGATTTGCACTAGAGTTACAAGGTCAATGAAAGGTTATAGCCATCTAATTAGCATCAGCAAACAGTGTTTGACACTGTGTGACAATCTTATCAGTAAAAACAATTATCATACAGAAACACATGGTTATCTTTGTACTAGATATGAGTTTAAATCATCACACTTGCTTCTAGATCTTAAGAAAGCTTAAATTAAGTTCTCAGTGCTGTTACCTATGGAACCTAGAAAGAAGTATGTACAAAGTTCGTCTTTCAGGATGGATGCTAGTACAGCCTTTAGTAATTCTAAAAGTTAGTCTAAGGTCTGGCTTGGGTTTGATGCAGTACAGTTATATTTATTTACAGTAATATAATGTAACCAACAGGATCACAGTCTACATGTGTGTGACACTGCTCTAGATCTGGTAACCACTAGCCCAGAAGGTAGAGGGTCAGGGCAGTGACACGAGGCACTGGCCATTGATGTGCCTCCTGGCTCTCTGCCCATCCCTCATCAATATCCAAATAATTAAAGACAACTCGATGGAAACATGCATAATTAAAAGTAGAAAGAGAGACCCGTGCCACACACCACACATGCCATAATCTGTCCTAAACTGACTCATGTGATCAAAGGTCATGACTGATTTCTAAGCTATGACCCAATGAATTGTCTGTGAAATGAATGGCTGTTAGCAAGATACACTCATCAGACAATTTATCAGAAACCCCTAGTGGCATCCCCAGGTGCCACAACTGCCTCCTAGAGAAAATATAGATGTATAAATCAGAAACTACAGCGATATTAAGGAGAAACGACTCAGATACAAGGAGAGTCTGCTGAAAAATTATGGAAGAACTATAGAGTTATAAAGGAAGGTTTACTGTCCTAAAATCAAGGGTACTGGTAGTGGGGTAGTTTTCTACCCTCCTCCAAAAGTTACACAGAGCAGTGTCTGTAGTGCTGAGCGAGGAGTAGCAACGATAGAGGCTCCTTTCTCCCTGTTACATGTCGTTAAATCATCACAAATTTGAAACTGTAATTTTAAGGCAAATATATTACATAGTGTTCCTTCTACATTAAATATGCCAATAATGTTCTGAATGGAATATCAGTTTTGTTGATTTTATGAAAGTATGTGTGTCTCCAGGGTGTGTTCCTGCCTTGCGCCCAGTGATTCCAGGTAAGCTACGGACCCATCGCAACCCCAAATTGGATAAGTGGTTTCACACAATGAATGAATGAATGAATATTACATAGTTTTCCTTCCACATTAAATATAGCAATAATATTCTGAATGGGATATCAGTGTTATTGTTTTTATGAATGTATGTCACCCTGTGAAGGACTGGCGCCCACTCTAGAGTGTGTTTTTTCCTTCTGCCCAATGATTCCGGGCAGGCTCTGGTCCCAACCCTGAATTGGACATGCGGTCTCATGAAAATGTTGTTAATGAGCCATCGATAAGGCACGTTACGCATTTCTGAATGCCCTTCTCATCAGGAAACGCTTCCTCTCCCGGTACACCATAACTACACAATTAATGTCTGAGTTTTTTAATGTACAAACCAGATGAACTCTGCAAACAAATGTAATATAATTCAAATTAAACGGTAGCCACTTAATTTTGTAAAAACTAAATAAAACACAAATTAACTTGTATCCGGTGGAGTCAAGAAATGTAAATACATAAATGTACATGCATACAACAGGCCACTTTTTTTATCATCTGTGGGGTTGATAATAAATGTGCTCTGAAGTAGTTTAAGAGATGTTTTGTCTTTTGAATGAATTTTGAAATTTTGTATTTTGTTGGATTTTGGGGCAAAAAACGGAATGTAGTTTACACTACGTCAGGTCTCCCTAAGAAGAAACAAAAGTTTGCTATATGTTTACGTCAGTCACCTCAAGAAAAAACACCACTTACTTCTAAGTTTATCAGAGGGTCCCTGTAATAAAATATTTTACTCCTCAGTGATAAAATTAATGCATCCAGACTACATTACATTGTTAATGAATTAATGAGTTTTACGTAATGTTTTGCAGCCACCTGACATTACCACCAGTGCCTTGTCATCATTTAATCCTATTAGCAGCAAGCAGGGTCTCCTTCTGCCCACGGCTAACAAGTTTGGGATGATACATTCTGCCTAGAATTTGGTGGATTGTGTCAGTGGAACACAAGTCCTCAGTCCAATGTCACAAGGGTACAGTGTGTACAGAGTGTATATGGTCTATAGTTTTGTCACCTCAGCTCTCATCCTCCTAGCAAGGACATTCAAAAAGCTTCAGGGCATTTAACCCTTTCTAGCTCAGTTACACAAAAACCCCTAAAACCACATTGTTTTAAGATTGTAATAAGGTAACACTATATTTTCATTCTATTTAAAAAATGGATGATGTGCACTTTCTGTGGTGGTTGTGGTTATTAAAAAAACATTCCGTGTGTCTTCCTATCACCATAGTAAATCATTTCTCTACAATAAACCATTTTATAACAAATTACTCAATGACATTATTCACTTCACAGCCACTGAATGATACCTTTTAATCTGTAGAATGTACATTTTAATGTCATTCTAAAAGAACAGAGTAAAACCAAGGCCTAAAAATGGACAAAGGTAACAGAAAAATCCAGTACAATTGCTGTAAAATAACCCCACAAAGTGCTAAAAACGTCCACACTGACCTTCCCACTGTCCAGTTTTTCAAGACCCAGCAGCTAAAGTGCAAAGCTTTTAGTGCCAATCTAAATGGGTTTTCTCAATGCCAACTTTTCACAGACAGTGAACACCACAGCTTTGGGCTAAAAAAATATATGAAACTTTCTTACCTGGTGTCATTTGATGGCAACCAAACGAGAGGTTGAAGAGTGGCTAATCAAAGGGATTCATTAATGCAAAGTGATTGCAGGACACTGAAACTGAAAGTCCAAAGAAGAACAAATGTATGGTTGATTGGTGTGCTCTCTCTCTCTCTCTCTCTCTCCCTCTCTCTCTCTCTCTCTCTCTCTCTCGCTCTCTCTCTCTCGCTCTCTCTCTCTCTCTCTCTCTCTCTCTCTCTCTTTCTCTCTTTCACTCTCTCTCTGTATGGGCAGTCAATGTTATGGACTGGTGAGTCAATAAGTGGATAACTGGGATTCAGGCAAGGCAAATGGGCCATTGTAGGAGTGTGCATGTGTGTGTGATTGGGGTCACTGGATTTCCTCTAAAAAAGTCCATATATATGAAACAGTGGACATATATATATATATATATATATATATATATATATATATATATATATATATATATATATCACGGGTGTTGGTGAACATTCTCTTCATAGCAGTGACACAGACAGAGTAGAGAGTTTGGGTGGCACTGGAATTGTGAATGAATGAATGTTTCCTTGTAGAGTGCCATAATCTACATGTCTGGTGGTGTAATGTCTTTCAGTATTGCTTAGCTGTTTTTGCAGTTTATAACTAAAGTTGCCAGAAATGCAGCTATCAGTGGAAACTGCAGTTAAATTTCTCACAGGGGAGTGGATCATTTGAAAAGCACTTATTTTCTTTGCATGAAAACAGTGGTTATTGAATATAGCCAAAACATAGAGCCACTAAAAACTAGGAAATATTTGTCAGGTTTAATATTGCTGGAAATATAGCCACAAATACCCCAGAGGCCAGAGGCTCCCCCACTCCGGTGTATGTGGTATGTATGTTTTATGTTATCTATATAGCATGATATATACTGTTATTGACTATAAGGGGATAAGCTGGGTTCACTGCAGAATAGGAAATGGACCAGTGACAGCTGTGTTTCAATAACCTCAGGGCCCTTGTAAATAAACACATCAGACCCGATAGAGATAATGTCCTGAGAACCATGCACTTTCACTGCTATTGAGTGCTAACAAAAATCCAGTTCATCACAACTCAAACACACAGGGAAATATACAGAGAAACACTCATGCTTTTATTACACATACATGGTACACGTTACACAACACAAAAATACATATAAAAACACTACTCATACACATTTCAATTCATGAAAACATTTACAATAATAATGTAAATAAGTAAAACCTGAACAACCTCAAGCATAGTAACAAAATAGACTAAATAATAAAGCTTAGTGAGAGTGAATTGACAGTGGTGGGATCAGTCCATAGGCATCAGTCTACAAAACTGTCCATAGGTGTGAATGTGTGTGTGAATGTGTCGCCCTGTGACTGACTGGCGCCCCTGCAGGGTGTGTTCCCGCATTGCGCCCAGTGATTCCGGGTAGACTCTGGACTCACCGCGACCCTGAATTGGATAATTGGTTACAGAAAATGAATGAATGAGTTGACATTCATTCACCTTCTGTAACCACTTCATCCTGATTATGGTTATGCTGGATGCAAGGCAGAAACACACACTGTGCAGCGTGCCAGTCCACCAAAGGTCATCACACATGCAACCAGTCACTTTCACCTGTGGACTATTTTACCCAATTTTAAACATCTACCAATGTGTTTTTGGACTGTGTGAAGAAGCCAGAACTCCTGAAGGGATCCTACACAGATGCAGGGAGAACACACCAAGCTCAGCACCGAAATCTGTAGTTATGTTGCAGCAACATTACATGCAGCACCAATATTCTTCCCATGAGTTGACATACCAGAAAGAAGGAGAAGAAGAAGAAGAAGAAGAAGAAGTAACGCCTTTATTGAAATTACTTCTCTGCATTTGACCCATCCATAGTAGTGAACCCACACTAGTTATTCACCACAATTCTTCACAAAAACTAGGGGCAGAGAACACACACACAACCCGAGCAGGGGGCTGCCAACCACCTCGGTGCCTGGGAAGCAGTTTGGGGGTTAGGTGCCTTGCTCATTTGCACTTCCGCCATTAATTCATTTTTCCTTGTTGGTCCTGGGAATTGAAGCGGCAACCCTCCAACCTCAAGCTCACTTCTTTAACCTCAAGGCCATAGCTGGCCCTGTAATATTAATCCAATATGTGTACCTAACCTCAGTAATGTTTAGGTTGTTGCATGCTATTAAATCTTCACAGCAATGCTGTAAGGTAAGCTATAGGGTATACTCCTAAAAGCAAAGTCATGTAGTAAATGCGAACAAAATCCCTAGAAGAAATGCAGGAGGAGCAGGTGTCCACCTCACGATAGATATGCACTGCATGAGACTGTTTAATTTCACAGTTCATTTCCTTTGACTTACCCACTGAATATTTTTCCTTTTCACTCTTTCTCCCCCTCGCTACATTCATTTCTCTGATTTATCATGGCTCTGACATGATTTGCTGATTGGAATTTAGTCATAGAGATGAATATGTGAATATTAATACATCAGCCTTGTCCAAATACAATAGGGTTATTCTTCATTAATGTGGTATATGGGGCATAAAATCACTCCATTCACTTCTTACAGTACACACATTGAAGGATTACTTATGGGGAGTTTTTGGAATGGCACCTTAGTGGTCAAATTATATAGGTTTGTGGCTTTATGTTCTATTCCTAGTACAATCCCCATTTCCAGATAGTTGGCACATTATATAACATTCAATAAAATAAAAATCTGTGATGTTTTTCTTCACTTGAACATTTAACTGACATAACCACCAAGAACGGATTTCCAGTGGTTTCTCTGAAGAAACAAAATATTAACAAATTTTGAAATTGATGCCTGCAACACAAGACAGTTATATAAGAAAATGTGTGATATAACCCAATACAACAAGTTCTATAATCATAGGTTGCAAATGTGTACAGACGATTTTTCATTTTTGGTTGACTGAAGTTTGGATTCACTAGAAATTTCAATTAGACCAAAGAAAAGGCACTGGAAAAATGTAAACAGAGGCAAAGAATTCACAATGGGACAGTGGAGTGATAAGCATTACCAAAGTTAAACCAATATAAACTTAACAACAGTGAGCTTTACCAGGCTGAAACAGGATTACTGTTGTCCAGTTCCTTATTTTCTATTCCACCTTAAATGCTGCAATACATTTTGCAACTTTTAGAGGTAATGCCTCAGTAAAGGTGTTCTAGTAATTTGCCATAATGTGATTACTATTGAGGAGGAGGTGGGACTCTCTTTTAACTTTTTAAAGCAATGACATCAAATCAACTGCTGTGATATAATGAAACAATTAATTAAATAAAAACAATAAAAATAAAAATAAATAATAAAATAAAATAAACTTTAGAACCTTAGCACAATCTCACTCCATTCACTAAAAATAAGAACAATCCAAGTCTATAATTCTAACATGACTCACCCCCAGTTTGGACAAAACCCAGGTCCCCTTTGATGAGAGACCAACTAATATCAAGTGAGATGGAATGCATAAGTGGAACCCAGTGCTGTGCTCCTTGCAAAGAATTGAATTAATCTAAAACCCACAAAGGTGAACATTTCATTATTAACCAAAAATTACTGGCTGTACCTGAGGGCCAGGAATCTGTTATCTATTCACCAGCAGAACTGTATGGCCTGGTTAAATAGGGTGGAGCCAGAGTTCGAGATGTTTGCTCTCTCTTGGTTGTCTGCCTATAGAATAAATCAGGCCCAGAGTAAAAATTTAGCACAATTTCTAAATTAACTCAGAAGCAGACCGCTAATTTAGTTTAAATATGGAGCTAGTTTAATACATTTCTTCTATATTTCAAAATTTTATACATGCATTAGTTTACTCACAAAGACATATGAAAAATGATCTTATAATTATGAACTTTTCCCTCAGACTTTGTTATGTACCTAAAATATTAGAATGATTAGTGATTCTGTCTTTGATCAAGAAGCCAAAGCTTCTTGATCAACTTGAAACAAGGTGTCAAGTCATAGACCTATTTCTAATCTTCCCTTTATGGCCAAGATTTTAGGAGAAAGACTTGGCTTTAGAAATTTTACTCAGAATAATCCTCAGTTGCAAAGATGAGGGTGACACCCTTCAGGGGTCGTATGTTTGTAAGATGAATAATTCATGGGAATAATTAATGGGAATAATTAATAGCAGTCTTTTAAATTGTTGAAGAGTCAGTTTCAGTAAAACAATTTATTTTTCTGCAGACACAACAAATCTATAATAAAGTTGATTCTTTGTGGAACAGGTCATCACACAAACACACATCTGTGGTGAATGTCACATAACCAATCAATATACAAACATGTTTTTGGACTCCTGCCAGACAGTGACCCAAGGCAGGGACTGTGATCAAGTTGGTGGAAATTAGTTTTCTGGCAATATTTCTGGAAATACTCTTTAAATCCCAAAAACAACCAGTAAAATAAATACTCAGACAAAATAAATAAAATGATTTGTTTTCTTTATAGGCAAAAGGGCTGTAAAAAATTCAATCAGACTGAATGAAATAACTGAATGAATAGTGAAGGCTTACCTGCCTGTCTGCAAACAGTTACATCATCACACAAGTCTGTCCCAGTCACTACATGTGACATTTTTGGCATATGTCTGCATGCTGACATAACCAAAGTGTAGACTTTGAAGAGGAGCTTAATGCTCGTAAACAAGCTTAGCCAGTGTAGTGAGTTTAGGCATTTGTCATTGAAATCAATGGCCAAATATCTTAATTAAAATATTAATCTTAATAAATCATGTGGCAAATTGTCATTATCTATAAAAATAAATATTGGTTAAGCTGTTGTACCTGTTATTAGATTGGTTCTGTTCCCAAAAGTTTAGGCTCTGCTTTGATCAGTTGGCTTTTCAGTCATGAAGTGGAGACTGGACACATTAGGTCATGAGGAGCAGAAATCTGAAGTGAAATAAGCAACGTCATTATTATTGGAGGGTCTGCAGGGCTCAGACTGACACACCTGCAGAGTTTCCATCACCACAGGCTAATTACTGAGATCCCTAAGAGAAGGGAATTCTTACAGCTGTGCAGTGACCCCTGGATTGGAGTTGAGCCTGACATCTGCTGAGTATACTCAGGGTGAACTTTATCAGAAACACTTATTTTGTATGTCCAGGCACTAGACATAGAGACACATCTTGTGCTTCTGTGCACCAGCCCCTCGGATCCACTGATACCCAGATATCAGGGTGATCTCTCATGCGAAGCACACTGATATGGTAGTATGTATGTATTGCTGGTATAAGTGTATAAGACACAATGGTTCTGCTAAGTTGTCTGCCACACTTTGACCAAGAATATCCAGAGCATTTCTGTCATGAAGGGTTAGATAATGGCTAAACCTATGCCAATAGATAATGTACAGTCTCTTGATGTACCTCATCAGTTTCTTGGTTCTATTGGCCAGTGGAAGTAAAACCTGCTGAAGAAACACCAGGTCACCAAATTAATGACAAGGGAGAGATGTGGCAATGAAAATGTTAATGAAGGAAATAGATTCAGTCATGTTGCAGAATACATGAAATGAAGACGCTACTGTAATATTAATTTGATCATTGCCCTTTTGCTTGTGCTAATCAGCTTTTTATATTCTTACTCATGGGTGTTGTAAAGGACAGGGTGGATTAGGATGATTCCCAAGACCTCAGAGATAGGAGACCAAAAAGAGAGTTTTTTTTAACTAAGGTTTTACTAAGGTTAATGACCCAACTTAAGCCCTGTTTAATTAGAATTTGTTTTACAGGAGACTTGTTGTTCTGCCACATATATAACTCACACACAAACAAAAATATATTCTGCCCAGAAACTAACTTATTAAAAGACACAAGGATGGGCACACATGCTGGTACTTGCAAGTAACTTGTTTATATTCATTATAATAGGCAGCAAGATACTTAAATACCGAAAGCTGCAAGTATCATCTCCTGAATTTAATTATTGTACAATTTATAAAACTTGAACATTTGTCAGGGCTTACAAGGTTGAAGATTGTTGAGAGATCAGTGCAGAGACCAAAACAATACTCAGAGTAATGAAATACTGAATAAAAAGGACTACATATGACCTAAAGCAAACAATGAAAACCACTGATCAAAAAGAAATGAACCACTGATCAAAGACACACTAGAGTAAAACAGGCTTTTAATCAATAAGACTAAATGAAAACAGGCTACAAACTATAATAGGGATACACAAGCAGCAAGGTAACAAACCAATACAATTAGAACTAAAGAAAGAAGCCAGGGCTAGAAACAGGAAAAAAGACAAACACAAGGAATACAATTGAAGCAAAAACAAAAAGCAAACTGGATCAAGGCAAGAGCCTTTCAACATTAGAAGGGAGTACACCTGGAAGAGTAATGAGGACAAGGGGGCTTGGCTACAATGAACAAACAGCAACAAAGACAAGTGTGAAGGAATCCTAGGCTGTATCTTAACTGTGTACTACACACTAGTACTATACAGTATATACCACATACATTAAAAGTGTGAGTTTGGTGGTTAGTAAACAGAATATTAACATACACAGTTCCTTACTAATAGGGCATGATGAATTTTTGGTATGACAACACACATTCTTTTTTATTATTTATTATTTATATTCTGTATAAGCTTCATGTCTGTCTAACATTTAATGCACTGTGTATAGTAGGATTAGTTTTATTATCTGTAAAGTGCACTAAGTAGGGAGTAGGGCACTATTTGGGAAAGAAACAAATTTTTCCAGCAACTTGTCCACCATTGCCATGAACACAGGATTTAAGTATACTCAACTTTGTCACTTGTAACTATATTATATACTGCCAGTGGTGGACACAAACCATTTACTTGAGTAAAAGTGCAAAAGTATTAACCTTCAAATTTACTTAAGTATTGAAAGTAAAAGTACCATGATTTATTAATTTCTAATGTCCTGTTATCATCTTTGTAACAACATTCATGTTTAGTCAAAAACATTGTAGATGAAAAGACTCTAGTGTCACTCTTGGTTTTAACAGAATGTTATTAATTAGTCTGACACTGATGAACACAACAGAAACGGCCAAAGATAAATTACAATGAATGTTATATCAACTGTCCTCTCCAGAAGTATAACTATGCGTCACATTGACACTCTGCTTGGTCCTCAGTCAGACAAACTGTGATAAAATATGAACATCCAAAAATATGAACTCCTCCATATTTCATTGACTGCAGAGAGCAGTTCACCACCAGAAATTTCCTCAGACATTTGCTTGGACATCACAGTATGAATAAAAAGTTTAACAAAGGAACACTCTCAGGGAAGTCTCGGAAAAAAAAAAAAAAAAAGCTCACAACACACAGAAAATATGTACCTACCTTCCTCTAAAAGTGCAGTTTCTGAAGTGCTGAGCCGAGGGCATTGACAGAGGCTCTATTCTCCCTATTAAAGTTCAGTGAAGCATCACAATAATTTTAAAGCTGTAGATAGCTAATTTTAAGGTAAAACATATTACATACATTCTTCATGCTGATTTGTTTTCATAGTTGCAAAGTAGGCTCATTGAGCTATTTATGCAGCCACCTGTTTTTAAATACGATTTTAGTTTTTCTGACCTGTTGCCTGATACTTGGTTTGTTTTTTGGGTTTGCCTTTTGGCGTTATCTTGCTGTAATGATTTTCAGGTTTTGGAATATTTCTGGTTTTGACCTCACTTCAAGTATTGTGTTAATTTATACTGTAAATTGTTCAACACTCTTAAATAAACCTGCAACGGATTCTCACCCTTGGTTTGTACTGATTAATGCCATCCACAGAACCATAAACCATGTAATATGAATTAACAGTATTCGCTGCTGACTCTTAACTAGACGGTATAAACAATTTTGTTCATTCATAAGCATTTTAAGAACTCAAACAAGCGCATCAGTTCAAATAAAAAAGTCTACCTTTATTATTACTTAGTTTTAGGCTTAGAAACTTGAGGTCCGCTTGTTTTAGCGCACCGATTGTATCCATCTGTCTCCTGGCAAGTCAGGAGATTTGTTCAGACAGACAAATGTTACACTTTTACCCACAAATAAACCAAAAGGAATGACAGAATTTCATAATGTAGTGGAGTAAAAAGTTAGATATTCAACTCTGAAATGTAATTAAGTTAAAGTAAAAAGTCACCCGAAATGGAGATACTTCAGTAAAGTACAGATACACGAAAAAACTACTTTATGATATTTACTCCGTTACTGTCCAACACTGAATAATACATACTCAAACACTAGAAAACACATGGAAGGGGAAAAGAAAAATGAGGAGGAAAAGAGGACCAGACAAGGAAACCAGACCTAGGCATAAACAGGGGCCAAATATGACAATACTGCAGCAGTCACTGGTCTGTGCCATGTATTATATCACTAAATGCTTTCTAGAGCACATCCTTAAGAACAAAATATGAAAATTTGTTTCCCACAGGATATCATGGAATACATGCACACTTCAGTTTACACATGATTAATACAAACCGGATTCCAAAAAAGTTGGGACACTAAACAAATTGTGAATAAAAACTGAATGCAATGATGTGGAGATGGCAAATGTCAATATTTTATTCGTAATAGAACATAGATGACAGATCAAAAGTTTAATCTGAGTAAATGTAATATTTTAAAGGAAAAATATGTTGATTCAAAATCTCACAGTGTCAACAAATCCCAAAAAAGTTGGGACAAGTACCAATAAGTGGCTGGAAAAAGGAAATTGAGCATATAATGAACAGCTGGAAGACCAATTAACACTAATTAGGTCGATTGACAACATGATTGGATATAAAAAGAGCTTCTCTGAGTGTCAGTGTCTCTCTGAAGCCAAGATGGTAAGAGGATCACCAATTCCACCATTGTTGCGCAGAAAGATAGTGCAGCAATACCTGAATGGTGTTACCCAGCGTAAAATAGCAAAGAGAATTAAGTTATCATCATCAACCGTGCATAACATCATTAAAACATTCAGAGAATCTGGAACAATTGCTGTGCGTAAGAGTCAAGGCCGTAAAAAACTCTACTGGATGCTCGTGATCTCCGGGCCCTTAAACGTCACTGCACCTCAAACAGGAACGCCACTGTCAAGGAAATAACAGAATGGGCTCAGGAATACTTCCAGAAAGCATTGTCAGTGAACACAATCCACCGTGCCATCCGCCGTTGCCAGCTGAAACTCTACAGTGCAAATAGGAAGCCATTTCTAAGTAAGCTCCACAAGCTCAGACGTTTACGCTGGGCCATGGGTCTTTTAAAATGGAGTGTGGCAAAATGGAAGACTGTTCTGTGGTCAGATGAGTCACGATTTGAAGTTCTTTATGGAACACTGGGACGCCATGTCATCCGGACCAGAGAGGACAAGGATAACCCAAGTTGTTATCGACGCTCCGTTCAGAAGCCTGCATCACTGATGGTACGGGGTTGCATGAGTGCTTGTGGCATGGGCAGCTTGCATGTCTGGAAAGGCACCATTAATGCAGAAAACTATGTTCAGGTTTTAGAACAACATATGCTCCCATCTAGACGTCATCTCTTTCAGGGAAGATCCTGCATTTTTCAACAAGATAATGCCAGACCACATTCTGCAGCAATCACAACATCATGGCTACGTAGGAGAAGGATCCGGGGACTGAAATGGCCAGCCTGCAGTCCAGATCTTTCACCTATAGAGAACATTTGGCGCATCATAAAGAGGAAGGTGCGACAAAGAAGGCCCAAGACGATTGAACAGTTAGAGGCCTGTATTAGACATGAATGGGAGAGCATTCCTATTTCTGAACTTGAGAAACTGGTCTCCTCTGTCCCCAGACGTCTGCTGAGTGTTGTAAGAAGAAGGGGGGATTCCACACAGTGGTAAAAAATGGCCTTGTCCCATTGAAACAACATATTTTTTCCTTAAAATTATACATTCTCTCAGTTTAAACGTTTGATCTGTGATTTGTGTTCTATTCTGAATAAAATATTAGATGTTGGCACCTCCACATCATTACATTCAGTTTTTATTCACAATTTGTTTAGTGTCCCAACTTTTTTGGAATCCGGTTTGTAATAATTTGGGGTTATTTCTGCAGTTCATTGGGTAAAAGGTGCCGTGATCTTAAAAGATATTGTAGCAAGCCAACTGTAAAAAGAGCTAACTGAACATATTCAGACCGGACTATAATCACAGAGGTGATCTCCTTCATGTAAAACCGTCATGTAATCCCATACTTAACAGAAAACTAATAATCTGTTATAGTCTCATGGTGATTTATGAAAGTAGGCCTCTATTTTTATGAGCATCCATCCCACAGAAAGTGGAGGAGAGATATGCCCCTCAAAATCCTCCACTTGGCACTTCGATAATTGCTGGTGGCAGCATCTGTGTTGATGATTATGATAATGAGGCATGTTGGGATGCGTCCTGCTCTTCGGCGCATGGCGAGTGAAGTGTTATTTTGGCTCCACAGCTCATTTCCTGCTGTTGAAGGTGCTTCACTGTAATTATTCCATGCTCTGCCTCCCCATCACTGTCATTACTGCTTCGGGAAGGAATGATATGGGATGAGAGAGAGAGAGAGAGAGAGAAAGAGATAGAGAGAGAGAGAGGACTCCTAAAAAAAATGGCCCCACATTTTGAGCTGAAAATTAATGGTGACCTGAAAGTGGTCCCTTATTCTGGTGGCGAAATGCGATCTTATTGCTTAATGCTGCTCTGAATACCACATCACGCTGAGTGGGGTATAAATGAAATGCCATCCATTATGCCTTTGTACAGCCAATTACATTCAGAAAACTGCCCCAGCATTTGCTTTTTAGGTTGGTTAAAAAACAGTAAACTCCCACCAGAGGTAGGAACTGAAAACACTCTCAGACTACAAACATTATTAAGTGCAAGCATCTTTTTTAAACCACCAAATGAGCTGTTAAACCTTATCTGGAAGAGACTGAAAGAGCTTGACTCAGGGCATGTCACTGAATGTTTCGAAAGAGAAGCAGAAAATAAAACCAACTGGTACTGAACTTTGGAGGTGGGAACTGTGTCCTGTGGATTTCTCATTAAAGTAAAATTTCTTTACAACATGCAACAAATAAACAGTCACACAGGAATGAATTAATTGAAGTCCATTTAATTGGAAAAGACTGTAGTGAATTATTATTGAAAAATAGGCCAGAGCATCTTGAGAGCTGTGGAAGAGCTCCATTTTGTGTTAAGGTAGTGTTTGACCATTAAGTACAGCTGTTAAAAGCACCATTTTAAAGTGAATAACAACCCTTTTATTCCTGTTCTTTACATATTTATCCCTCAAAAAGAAACATGCAGTTTATGTTACAGTTGTTAGCACACAATGACTCATTAGTCTACTGTAGATTACATTTAAGGTTGCTCTGAATGCAACATCAAAACTGACTTCATTTCAATAAACATCATCCAAAAATTACCTGCAAAGAGGCAAGGCCATTTGCCCAATAGCCAGAGGTATTGCAGACAAAAGTTCTATCGCAAATAAGGCAACAATTTTCTTTATGATTTGTTTATCAGTTCATACTCATGATTGTAAACAACAGCAGCAGCATGAAATTATGCCCATCCCTTTTTCTTTAAGTCTAAGCTTGTCTATTATATTTCCATTAACGTTCCCAAATATAACGGTTTTCAAGACAGAAATGCAAGACGGCTAATGATTAACCAAGGCTATGCACATCTATTAGGGATGCAAATAGAAAATATGGGTAAAGCATGACAACTGACCTAACTTTCCATGAAATTCCGATATAATGGAAATTTGTATAATAATAATCAATTATTTATATGAATACTGGAAAAAATGAAATAAATTTGATAATTTATTTGAAAATGCCTAGTGGTACAACTACTCATTATTACTATTTTTAAGCCACCAGTGTAAACCAGTGTCTCCACTGCCCCAACCAACAAAAATACCTTGCCTAAAAGTTCTTTGTTGCTTGTTGTGCTGCAAAATATTTGCAGGGAAATAGACAGAAGTGATGCAATTGTTGAATTTTTCAACAATAAGAAAAGAAAGAAGCCTTGCCAAAACAATGTATTAAATGTGTAAATAAAAGTAATTATATATATTTTAAACAGTTAAAATAATCTGCACCACCTTGCATTAGACCTAAAATTCTGATTCACTGATAATTAATTTCATGAATGAGGTACTGTAGAAACTGATATATGTCAAATATAATTAGAAAATTACTGAACAGATATAATCTACATAAAAATATCAATGACCTTTTAAATGAACTATATCTGTCTGTATGACTTATGACAACAAACTGTTCATTGTTGTGAACAATGGAGTTTTGGGGTTTTTCTGTTTTTACATATTTTATGCAACTCCCAATATTTCCATGCATCCTTAATATCTATGCATATCTATATACACCTTTATTAATGTAAATAGCATGACACTAAACTACAGATAAACAAAATTTCCCTGAACATTTGCTCTGCATCACCTATTTAAAAATGTCTACAAGAAAAAATAACAAAAAGATTGGTTGCCAATCATCAAAGTATTCCCTTTCCATCAAATAAATCACAGTTTATAAGACAACATAAATAGCCAAACCCAACAAATCCCAACATCTCTTTTTTTTGTTTGTAAAAACACTGAATATTAAACTGTAAAGTTATAGAACAAAACAAAAAACAGCCTTGCCAATTACTGACGTCAATCCTTCAAAATGAGTTCAGAATAATAATTTTAAAATGACGTCATGAAAAAAAAAACATAAAAATCTACTTTTGTCTAAATCTAATGGTGTCTAAAAAAGCAAAAAGGTTCATAACTGGAGCTTTAAAATGCATCTACAGTTGTGTGCAAAGGTTTTGACACCATTGGTCTAATTACACGTTTTGGTGATTTTCCACACGAAAATAATATTGAATATATTGTCTACAGAAAACACATTTCTGCACATTTTAATAAACCATTAAAAAAAGTGTTTTCCAACATGTTAAAGCTGCACTTTATAATTTTTGGGGATTATGCGGACTTGTGAAAACTGCTGGAAATGGGTGGGAGAATATTTGAAAATATCGGTTGTGCTTTGGAACTTTTCAGATTATTGCAGTGCAAATATGCACACACCCACACACCTATTCAATATCTTTCCATTTTAAAGCTAAACTAGACAAATTAGTAATTGTGAATTAAAATGTGCAGATGGTATGCAGTATACTTCATACATTAATAAGTTTTTCCTGTAGAAGGACAATTCACTTTGAGAACATCAGGTGTAATTTATGTAATCTGGCCAGCGAGACTGAAACCTTTGCACACATTGTCCTTAGTAACAAAACACGGACTGTCTGACTGATAACATATTGTGAAAGTTTATGAACCCAAGACATAGTGCAAGATTAAAAACAGTGCAATTAGTGGAAGGTTGCTCCTTTACAAACCTAAAAACTATAAATAAAAAGAATAAAAACACTGGGTGCACTTTGGACCTACAGTCGATTGTCCACTACGTCCATCCCCACCTTGGGTTCTTGGTCTGGAGGTTCAAACTCAGTGAGGGATGGTTTGGACTGAGCCTCATCCATGTCTAAAGGCTCAGAGTCTGGTTCCTGCTCCAGTTCTGGTTCCTGCTCTGGTTCTGTTACAGGAATGGGCAGGTATCCTCCTTCTCGGGGCAAACACATGCACCAGCCAGCGCCAGCCAGGTCCAGATCACTGTAAACCAAGCCAGACTTCTTCAGGATCTTGAAGTCCACCATATCGTATGACTCGCTCATCTCCACCAGCAAGTTCCAGAACATGCAGCTAAGCAAGATACCCAGCAGCTGAAGGACAAGAATGACACGGTCAAAAAGAGGCAGTACTGCACAGTTCCCCTTAGCCTAAACACTGTCAGTCAAGTAAGAAATGCACTAATATTGCACACAAAAAACACATATTAGCTCCTCAGAAAATCACTGAACATGAGTCTATGCACATGCCCAATGCTATATATGGAGTATAAAGCTTCTGAGCCATGGACTCTGGAGCAGTGGGACTATGGTATGATGGCTATCATCAATCTGCAACTAACGCTATGACACTCCATAGTGAAGTAAATGGCAATTATGATTTGTGAGAGAACAGTATTAGTAAGAACTGTGCTGAATGAGTGAGGCATCGTACTGAAAGAGAAGACAGTGTATCTATGTTGTATCAAAGGCCAACAAAGAGCAGTACTACTCAGAAACATACTTATTAGCATGGATTTTGTGCAATAAACTTTCTAAATATTTAGCATTTTAAAATATATCCTCAGATAATCTGCAGTGCCTTCTCAATTTGCTTCTGGAAAACCTTTCTGATCTTTGTAATCTGGTATTGTAATACCAATTCTTTAAAGCTGCTTTGTGATAAAAGTGCTATATAAATACATTTGATTTGATCTCAAAATTCTCTATATTATATTTCTATTTTAATGAGTTTAACTAGGTTAACCTCATTCAAAGTTTTTTTTTAAACTACATTCTGGACCCCCTTCTGGCTTGTTTACAATAATTTTTATAATTATAGTTTTGTTACTGTAATTTATTATTAAATTCAGGCAACCTGTCACCAACTTTTGCATGGCTGCTTATGGTACCAAGTAGTGGATATATCCTTCATCTAATAAATGCAACCTCTAAGACAAAGACAAAGAGACAGAAGGATAAATGAACAGAACGGAAAACTGCATTCTTTCTCAGGGACCATGCACCTGGACGCTTACAGATGCTCAATTTCTGGAGCTCATTTTTCAAGCCAAGAAAGTACTAATGAAGGGTAGTCTAATCAAAATGAAAAATTGTGTGTGTACGGAAGCAAATGTGTGAGCCACAGTAAAAAAAAACAGTAGGAAAAAAAATTTGCACAGAGAAAGAGCGTGGTGTGTCGGTAAAGGTCAGCACAAATGCATTTCCTGGAAGAGGTTTTTAGTGCGGTGGCAATATTGGCCAGAGTAATAATGCGCTGGAGATCTAGACTCATCCCTCCTGCTTTAGAGGAGAGAGTGACCATTTCTAATAAATGTCACTCCTTCTAAAGTGTCCAAATCCAAAGGCCGATGTGAAGGCACTCTCTAAAACAAAGTTTCCCAATGGGAATGAAAGTGCATCTATTTAAGAGTGTTATCCACTTCTATAATTCTGGTCTGATGCAAAAAAAAAAACGGTTTTTGTACAGGACTTGGCCCCCTCCAGGGTGTGTTCCCGCCTTGTGCCCAGTGATTCCATGTAAGTTCTGGACCCACCGCGACCCTGTACTGGATAAGTGGTTACAGATAATGAATGAATGAATGAATGTACAGGACTGAAAACACATTCATAAATAAATAATTATATTAAATAATTAACATCTTTGTTCCATAATTTAAATCTATACAATTTACAATTACTAACAAATTATCAGGCTGTAATCTGTGTGACAGTGTTGTGTTCGTCCTGTGAGAAATGCTAGAAAAGTGGATGAAAGAAACAGCAAGAAGAGTAGAAAAAGAAAAATGAGGGCATGGTGTACCTGAGGTAGCCCTACAGCACAACAGATTCCAATGGTGGCACCTATGTTGTCGCCCATCCACAGATTCACTGCATGAATGCAGCCTCGCACATGGATGATGTCATTCAGATCTTCACGCTATGGAGATAAAATATTATTTTAAAATTAGTTTAATGATATGATGCTTTTTTATTTTATAAGGTTAACATTTATTAACCTATATCGATAGGTGAATATCATAATTAGTTGGAACCCTAATATGGACAGTGCACACATTCACACACATCAAAAAAAAAAAGTTGCACAATATGGTCCCTTTAAAGGGCAGAAACAGATGGGCTGCAGGTAGAGAGCAGAGATTCAGCAAAAGGACACAGCAATCACAGTGGCCCAGATAGGGCCCACATAATGGCACAATTGAGGTGGCAGGGGTAATAATGTCACAATTTCTCTCACCTTTCCTCTCACTGAATAAATAATCATTCAAAATCCAGTTTCCACAAAAAATGGCCCTGAATATAAAGACACACCTTCTATTTCTAAACTGCCAGATCGTTTCACAAAAACACAACAAACGTCACAAAAACACAACAAACACTCCGAAAACAATCCTACTCCAAATTTAAGGCCAAAAATAAAAAAGGCAATGAAGAACAGATGCAGCAGGTAAACAGAAAACAAAAGACTCATCAACCTTCTCACCATTATAAAATCAGTCAAAACAAGCTGATCTACCATACTTGAACATCTACCATACTTGAATAAAAACAGATGTATTTCATAATTAGCAGTGTAGTGAAGTTTTTTTTCCTTTTAACCTCAAATCAGGCACTCAACTATAAGCTTTCTATTCTAAAAGCAAGTCATCTAAATTATAGACTACTGAATTTGCCTAATTTAAGGTGTGCCGACTGTCCACACACAGTTTGTATAATCTCCACAATAAAGCAGATGAGCCTAATATCCCCATGTTGAATGCCAAGCATGGGCCAGAGGGGTATAAAGCCCACCAAACTTTATTGGACTCCGGAACTGGCCTGATGGGGACTGGCTGGAGTGGCATTTGTGATCCAGAACTAATATTCTCATGGCTGAATGTTACCACAACATGAGTTCTAACATCTAGTCTGGAGATTTTCTAGAAGAGCTGAAATTGTTACTGCAGTAAAGAGGAATAAAATACCAATGAATACCCTTTATTTTAGGCTACGAAGCATTGAATGACCAAATTTAAAAAATACAAAACAAAAACATTTGAACACAGTGAATATGCAGCATTAATAATGGCAATGGTGACTGACCTGCTTGGTGAGAGTTTTGTAGCCGCAGAGAGTGTTCACGACTTCTCCAACCTAGAAGGAAAACACAAATATCACAATCCTTGATTAAAATTACAGATATATATTATTCTGCAAAAATACCTGTGCAAAAATAATTTAGATAGATAGATAGATAGATAGATAGATAGATAGGTAGATAGATACTTTATTGATCCCCAGGGAAAATTCAAATTCAAACTTTATTTGTTGAAAACAATAAGGTATTATTTATTCAGCATTAGGAAACAACTTTAATGACCTTTAAGGAAATCCCCCTGTCACTGAGTGAGATATCTTTCACCTTAGTGAACTACTACTCAAATTAATGCTAAATGCTTTGCCTTTTACACTTCCAGCCAACATTTGATGTGCGGCTTGTGTGGCTGTTCCATAGATTATTATTGCCAAAATGCTATCATTTGTTTTTGGACATGTGTAATTTATAGACAATATAGACTACTGTGCAAAAGTTGTAAGCATCTAAAACAAATTTTTACAAACTGTTTCTTTGAGCAGTAAGCACTGATACAACAAACATCTCTCAGTCATTCAGTGACAATGCAATAAAAGAGGATACTGCCTACCCTGAAAGGTACATGCTGTAATTACTGCAAATTGGGAACAGATTCCTGTTAACACTCTTCAGAAGAAATGTTGGCTAAGCAGGCCGAACACTTCTGCCCATACACTGGATATAAAGCAATTCCAATTATAAACTATGCATAATTCTCAGACCATATCACCTGGCATTAAAAGCCTCCATTACCAGAACACTTCTCACATATAGGCTACAAGGACATTGAGTTTAAAGGGAATGAGAAAGAGGAGAGAGAGAGAGAGAGAGAGAGAGAGAGAGAGAGAGAGAGATTCCATTTATGAAATGTGTCATCCATTTTTTTGCTCTCTAATTGTTTCATTCTGTTCTAGCACTCAGTCAACCTCCAATTAACCTGAGTGAGATTCTTAGAGGGTGAGAGAAAATGAAAACGGAGAGAGAAATGAAAATAAAAAAAATGGAGAGAGATCAGGGGAAAGAGAAATTAAGAAATAAATGTGAGAGGCAGAGGAGGGAGACAGAAAAGAGAAAGAAGAAAGAAAGAGAAAAGGGCAGTGAAGGAAAGAAAAACAAGAGAAAAATAAAAGAGGTGGAGAAGAGAGAAGAGTATAGCCCTATTTGGACAGGATTAGATATAAATGTTTATGATGGATTCACATTGGATAAAATCTTAGTGTAAATAACAGACATGAGAGTGGCAACTAGATTTAGGAATTGCCATTGCACTAAAACACACAAGTAATATGTAATTTCCGCTCCTTCCAAGAAGAAAACATGGCAGCAGCCAGTGGAAAAAATGCAAAACTGGACTCCAGCTGAAACCTTGTGTCTCATATCATTCTGGGGAAAATTTCACTGTCTAAAAGAGTTTGAACAAATGGTGACATAACCATTCTGATTTACACGCCAATCTTTCAAAAGGTTAGCCATGTACTTGTACCAGCTCATATGATTCCTCCTGCATGTCTCCATTCTTGAGACAACCTGCGCCTTCACGATGGGATAGTGTGGAATATTCACCCACATGTTATTTCGCCTGTAGTTATATAAACTGCAGTTCTTTTTTACTGCTCTTTTCACAGAATATAACATGCTCTGGGATCTTTCCTGAAGTAGGAATCCACACTCTGGAAAAAATGACTGAAATGGTCTATTTGGAAGAAATAAAAAAAAAAACTCACTAAGATACTGCAGTCATAATTGTATTACTACATTTCTATAAGTAAAACACAACCCATTCAAACAAGGCCTAAGAGAGGAAGAAAGAAATGGTGAAGAAAGAGAGGTGTATTAGAAAATAGGATATAAAGAGAAAGTAAGAGAAAGAAAGAGAAAGAGAGGAAAGAAAATGAAGGAGAGTGAGGTTAAAGAGAGTGAGAGAGACTTTGTTATGAGGAAAGTGCAGCTAATTTAATCTGTTCAGTTAATAAACTAATGATGTGCCATCAGTGACAATCACTTCCATACAACACACAGAGGAAGAGAGAGAGTATGATGTTTGTTTTTTGAGTTTAACTAGGGCATATAATTAAATATCATTTATAATGAAAAAGAATTGATAGTAAATGTATTTTACGTTTTATAACACAAAGCCACTTTAATGTTGCTTTTGTCACTTTCCTTCTCATTTATACAATTCTCTGTCAAGACTGAAGAATGTGCAGTCTGCCCAATGTGTTGAAGTGATTTAACTGTCAATTAAAAAGCAGTATTTGAACATGAGGGCTACAATCTAACCTTTGACAGCTGCATAGTCAGAGAGCAAAAACACTGTATTCTACAGTCCCAGTTATGACATGTGTATGGGCATAGACATTAAAATCATGTAGGCCGAAACACCTCTTATGACTCGTAATGGGTGGGCTAAACAGCTGCAACCTCAGTAGATGGTGTTGTGTTGGGATTTTCTGGCACTGCATAAAAATAAATAAATTAATAAAAATCCTAACTGTGCTGATTTTGCAGCTTTTGTGGCAATGTGCAGACAATTCTGGTAGACATCCCGTGTGTGTATATCTGTGTGTGACTCACCTCTTTGCTGAGGATGCAGCAGGTGTAGGGAACTCCACAGGCCAGCGGCCCAGTGCCATTACAAAAGTGATACTGATTCACCTCCCAGTCTTTATAATCATCACCTCCGCAGCAGGAGAACTGAGAAAGAGAAAAAAAAAAAAAATATATATATATATATATATATATATATATATATATATATAATTTATTTATTTATTTTAATAGAGAGAGAGAGAGAGAGAGAGAGAGAGAGAGAGAGAGAGAGAAATGAGAAACAGAGATGGAAGCAGCTGAATAACCCTTTTACCCAGGGGACTCTAGATAAAATCAGTCCCTTGTCTGAGAGAGAGAGACAGAGAGCGAGCGAGACACACGCACACACGCACGCACACACACACACGCACACACACGCACACACACACACACACACACACACACACACACGCACACACACACACACACACACTAGGAATTCATGACTTGATTAAAAGACCCTGTCTTAGAAGCTTGAGAATCAGAGGTTTCTGCTCGGTGCCAAGACAAAGCACCTGACAAGAGGAAGCAGTCAAAGCTGTCACTCTAGGGTTTTTCTTCCTTATCTACCCCCCACTGCATGTGTACTACTCCATGGATTATGATCTCACCTGTCAGTCTCAGGTCTTCACTTGATATATAATAAGATAAACTAAATTCATGGTAGCGGGACTTTTGACTTCAAGAATTTCCTGGCGCACAACCAGTCAGGCGTAATAAGTACCTTTTAGTTCGGTACTTTCAGAGGCACATATTACACATAGCTGTTAAGGAATGTGGAAATAACAAGATTTAACTCAAGCAGTGAAGCTTCAAACCTTCTGCTGCACGTAGTCCAGAATGTTCTTGAAGTCCAAATCATCGTAATAGTGCTTGATTCCTTCACGGATGTTTTTCTGGAACAACTCAGATGTCTGGAAAGCAAAGCAGATAATGATGGAAGATCACACAAACAAATTTGTAAGCTATAAATATAGGACTGGCCTGGTTCATCCAAATATTTGCAAGTTTGTTTGCTAAGTTGGCACTCATTTAATAATTTACTATTCAGAAGCTTCATCTTTTGTTAACGCCCACCTGAATTATAAAGGACAAACTTGCAGACTCCTGATTATTTTCAGAGTTACATATTTAATCAGACAAATCATTTTATTCATCCCCAACCTCTCCCTGCTCCCCCTATACTGCACTGCACTTGTCATGAGACTTCTACACCTGTTATATAAAGGTCCTACAAAGTGCATTACAAAGTGAGAGACAACCACACCTTGTTTGGTTCTGATTGTGGGTACACGCCATATTTACGTCTTTTCCATGAAAACACAGAACCAGAGAGTCATGCAATGTGGTAGAATTACTATGACAAGAAAGAAATGCAAGTATATGTGTACCATTAGCCTAGAGTCTAACCGGAGTCCACAAATATGACCCTTAGAGATCAATATTCCATGCTTCAACAGAACTTAAGGTCCAGAGAGGTCAAACGAAATATGAATAAGTTAATTAATATTTCATAATCTGGACCCAGACTGGAGTTCACCTAATAAATACCACTGGCCTAAAGCTATGGATGGCCCACAGGGACAAATTGCAAATATGTCTTAATAGACAAAGACAAATTTATTAAATAAAAAAACAATAACAAGGGAGGAAAAAAAACAAAACAAAAAGAAACAAACCCTTTATATTTTTGCATTACAGCATTTTTAATAAATTAACTTCTGACACTGCTAAAACAAATATTTTAATACTCATGCAGAACCACGCAAGACTACACAAAGCTTGTAAAGTTATTTGGAACAGCCCTGTATGAACGTGAAACCTCTTACCGTCTTCTCAAAGAGGAGAGCGATAATTAGTCCCAAAGCCTGGAGTGCAAGCAGAACACACAGCACACACAGAAACTGTAAAAAAAAACCACAACGTTCAGTTAGTACAGGCCACAAGAAACATATTCAGAATGACCTCAATATTAGTGTAGAACATTCTGATTAATTATATTTGATTTATTTACCCAGCATGATCATTGCTAATTGCACCTGTTAGTATAGACTTCAAACAATGCTACCAATGGTGAATTTTAACACAAACTCACTCTGAGACACTTGAAGCTTCACTGCTTATATTTTAACTGCTGCTAATTTAAAAAAAAAAACAACAACAAACAAACAAAAAACAAAACAAAACAATAAAAAAAAACTTGTAGAGCAAAGCACTTTGGAGAACAGGGTGAAAGTGGCAAATAATATATTCAGAGCAACATCTAGACTACAGTCTGTAATTATAGAATTACAAAGCGTTAATTTATGGCCAGTGGAGCAGAGAGAATGGACAGTGAGTGTAGGGACAAACAGGTGGTAATAATCGCATGGCTGATCAGTGAAGGTATTTTATGCTATCAATTAAAACTATCCAACCTAAAACTAATGTGGTCCCAGAAAATAGGGAGCGTCCATCATTATCATCATTATTAACTGAATGCATCTGAGGTAAAGGGGTTGGATTTTTGAAGCCGTATGACCAGGGTCAGACAGTAATTAGTTTACTTGTTTCTGGTACATATGTGATGGATGCGTACTTTCCTGAATGTAATCTGTTTGGTACATGTCACAGAAACAAAGCTGTGAATTTTGAAGTGATGGTCCTTTTCTCTCACCATGTGCAGGAGGGTCTTGTTGTCTCTGAGGGAGCCCACCATCCCCACCACGGACACAGTGAACATTACTAAGCCCAGCAGAATTAGCACTACGGCAGGGGCCAGAAACACACCCTCTAACGTTCGGTTTTTCTGCCTTTCAATCTCGGCGTACAGTCCTATACAGAGCACACAAAGGCCCAGGAACTAAAGGAACAAAACAGGGACAAAAACCAGAAAGACAGTGAATATTCCAAAACAAAAGCAAAACTGAAAAAAGACATGTCACATGAAATATATCAATAAACATTTGCACACTATGGACCTGACAGTCATCCATGGCATTGAATTCCTTTTTTTTAACCCAACTTCTCCCACAATCACATGATGCTGCCAAGCTAGGAAAGGTGAAGATTAGCACATGCTAACCCTGAGACATGTGAACTTAGCCACAGCTTCTTTGAACTATTGCAGACAGAACATAACTGGAGTGGAACTGTATGATTGGTTTTTAAAATGCAAGCAGATGATAATTTCTGCTTTGGCTACTTTGTATTACTTCATGTTCGTTTGTAAAGAGGTCTGTAATCCCATTTAAAGGAGCAGGCTTAATAAACTGTTTACAAACAACCTAATCATATATATTCAAAGACCTTTGAATTCTTAATGCATATTAAACAGAGGTCTGTTCTTATGACAGTTTCCTGGGCATAAATTATATGAAATATATATATATATATATATATTATTATTATTTTATTTTTTTTATTCAACATAGATCATTTTATGGTTTCAATGAAAGGGGTACTCTAAGATCCACATTTAAAAAAAACCTAAGAGCTGCCCTGTTATCTCGAATCTTTTGGGAAAACACAGAGTGAATGGTTAAAAGGAACAAATGGGCACTTGCATTAATAACAAATGAGGTTGAGGCAGCAAGGTTGGCTTCTATTAGCGGCTGGAACAGAGTAACACGGTGCCACAAATCGAGCTCATTTAAGCCACTTATTCCTTAATTTACCACTCAGCCCTCCATGGCTGAGTAATGCAAAGCAATTGTCTGCTGCTAATCAACTTCTTCATACATTAAATTTCCTCTATCAATCATCTTAATTTTGCTTTTAATTTAGTTTTGTTTAACCCCTCAGTTTATTCCTTGCCAGTAGGCCATATTAGCTAGGACTTCCCCAATCACACATAACACCAGCCTGGGAGAGTGAGGAGTACATGATGCCTTTTTATATGTGAAACGATCTTCTACTAACACTACACTTATGGACACCTCAACATGCTTATACTAGGCCACTAACTGCCTAAATCAGTTATGCCAACTAATAGACAGCTATGCTTACGATAGGTAGAGGGGGCTTTTCTTTCAATCCAGAGAAAATGAGGCAAATTATGCTCTCTTACACGCCCAACCTTGGTTGACTCAGGCATCACTTTGGTCCAAACCACACTTCGCCCCATGATACAAACAAAACTTAGAACACTGTGCAATTTGGGAGATCCTATAATTTTTTTACATTCATGCTCATGTTTTTAAATACAGACTGCCTCAAAGCAGACTCAGTAAAAGTCAGTAGTAGAAAATGAAACTTAAAGTAAGGTTAACGGGGTTAAAAGGGGACAGGGGGATTTAAATGGATCAGACAACACCAACAAGCACAGGAGGCTTTTCTGCTGGCATCATCAGCTTTGGAAAGTTCTGCCCGCCGGTCAGTACCTTTACTGCAAGGTCTGTAATCATGCCACATTATGGAACAGAGAAACTCAAAATCCCAGTGTTTTTTATTGCAGGGTAATAACATTTGTGGTCAGCCAGTCTGTGGAAGAGGAACACATTGCACATGAAAATAAATCAACACATGCAGTCACAAGGAAAAGTCTGAATAGACCTGGCCAAATTAAATTATTAATTCATTCCTTGTCTGTAACCACTTATTCTGTTCAGGGTTGCAGTGGGTCCGGAGTCCATCTGGAATCACTGGGCACAGGACGGGAGCACACTCTGAAGGGGGCACCAGTCCTTCACAGGGCAACACACACTCACACATTCACACCCACGGACATTTTCAGCCACCAATCCACCTTCCAATGTGTGTTTTTGGATCGTGGGAGGAAACCCATGCCGACACAGGGAGAATACACCAAGCTCCTCACAGACAGTCACTGGGGCGGTACTTGAACCCACAACCTCCAGGTCCCTGGAGTTTTATGACTGCAACACTACCTGCTGCGCCACAGGGCCACCCTCTCTGGTCAAATTATGTTATTTAATGAAATGGTTTGAAAATATCACCAAAAATATTTGGACATTTGCTTCTAATCTCTTGTTGGAAAGGCTTTCCAATGGTTTTTGGGATATTGCTGTCTAATATCTAATGGCATTCAACAATGTAAATACTAAGGGGCAAGTGCTGATGGAAGATGATTAGTTCTGGATCACAAGCACCACACTAACCCATCTCCAAAAGTAATGAATGAAGTTTTAACTGCACCACTGAGTATGGTGACCACTCAAGTGGCCGCTTTAGAGCATCCCATCATATTGGCCTATACTTGTCTATGTGGATAAAAGAAAAACTCTGCTGTCTTTATTAAACAAATAATCCAGCTAGCCCACAATAATAAAAAATAATAATCTAACCTCAATGAATATTCCTGAAGTTTGTAAACTTTGAAAATGTCCCTGGATCTACACCATAAATCATGTGGAGGTTTTAATGCCTTTAAACCAGAAACCTATACACAGGAACAACTGTAGACCTGCTGTAAAATGTAAATTAGCATTTTTACAACATAGCAATGGTAATTACCGTATTTTTAATATATTCATTCATATTTTAATAATATAACAAAGTAGTTTCACAAAAACTGTATATCATGAACCAAACCCATTAGTTTAAAGATTCACAAGCTATTTTCGAGTAACTTATAAGCAATTAAAAATGTTTACATTCCATTCTGGCAGTAAAGGACCCTGACAACTTATTCTGAATAATGTGATTTGATTTAACAAGACAAGAATATATACATCAGAACAGCAATATTTATCATATTTTTACAAAATGCTTTGTTATGAGAACAAGAAACGAGAATTTAATATGTGTATATTCCCTTCATAATATCACTTTAAATGGATTTCTAATTATGGTGGTTCTATTTACTATTACTTATACATCAATATTATAACTGGTATTATTATTAATTATACTTACACACTCTATATGGCATGACATCATCATTTTTTTGGTTAAATCAACTGTTCAAATGCAGTTTATGTTGTCTTGAAAGCAGCATTATTTATTTTGTATTATTCCTCTTTATTATATTTAGGGTTATTTTAATTGTCATAATTTTATTACTTCACTCAGTACTAAATAAAAAGTCAAAAATGACCCCATAAATGCAACATCGTTTTGTGCTTTTGTGATTTTAATTTAAATGTGGGTAAGTTTTTCATTCTTTCAGTTCATTTTTCCTCTGTGTATGTAAAATTCACACTAAATCACTTTGGGCTGTAACCTATACATTTGAATAAATAACAAGACTATTATTAATGGGAATTCCGAGTCTTTTCAATTCCAGAGTCTTGAGATACATCCGGGTAATTGACATTGGCCCCATTCTGAGTCTGAGAGGAGCGGCAATAACAAAAGTGCTTTGTCTCTATAAAATGGTCTCAGATCCATTTTTAACGCCCATAATTCATAGTTTAGACCAAAATCTTCAAGATAGGATGTGTAACAGACAATACGACAGGCTTAGTATAAAAATAAAGCCTTACGTCTTTTAGAATATATCTTTATTTACTGTCTCTAGGCTCCCAGTCGCCTGCTCTGTTTGGGAGCGGGTGGAATCCGAGGCTAATTTGTTTTATTTAAAAAACAGATAACAAACATTTCTGCTTCTGTTTACTCACCGAAAACAACATGGAATAAACGTTGAGGGTGAATTTAACGAAGTAATAAAAGGGTAAAGTCTTCTTCCATTCCTCGTACGAAGGCATGTTTTTACTGCTGTTTCCCATCCAGTAAAAACCATAGAATCGAGGTTATCCTTAGCTTATCCTTTAAACACAAAATAAAATAAGACTTCGGAAGCATCCAGGACACATTCTTGAAGGGTTTATGTCTTTATATCTGTCAGTAATCTTTGTAGAAAGGCGTCGGCAGCACGAATGAATTGAAACTTTACCTGCTAACAATAACAACTACATGCGGCTATCCGGGGAAAACTCTTAAAGGGCCAGTACACGACTTTCCACGTTAAAGGGCCAGTACCTGTTGTTAGATTAATTTCATGCAATGAGCCAACAAGCTTTAATGCTTGGTATAAAAGCAACTGTCTGTTAATGAGTGTTTCTGAAGAATGTCTTATATGTTTTAAGAAGACCTGGAGGTTTTGTGTTCAAGTCCCGCTCCCGGTGACTGTCTTTGAGGAGATTGGTGTGATCTCCCCATGTCCGCATAAGTTACCTCCGGGTGCTCCGGTTTCCTCCCATGGTACAAAAACACACATTGGTAGGTGGATTGGTGACTCCATAGGTGTGAGTGTGTGTCTCACCCTGTGAAGGACTGGTGCCCTCTCCAGTGTGTGTTCCCGCCTTGCACCCTGTGATTCCGGGTAGGCTCCAGACCCACCGTGATCTTGAACTGAATAAGCGGTTACAGAAAACGAATGAATGAATGTCTGTGTGAATCTTACATTTCTTTGCATCTTTAAAGTACAGTAAAATGTCAGCTATTTCACCGTGTTAAATATGGTAAAAAAGTATTAAAAGTTATTATATGGGGGCCTACATATTTTTGTGTTTTTTTTTATTTACTTATTTTATTAATTTATTTATTTTTTTCCACTTTTGTGGGTGTCCTGCACTCCTAACCATAGTGAATGTGAATGACGGAATCTCATTTCTATTTCAAATGGTATCTCAGTGTTACAAATAATTATTAATGACTGTTAAGGTGCTTAGAGCCTAATTAATAACCATGTAATAAACAGAATTTTATACCATTTATAAACTTTATATATGTAGTTATTTTAAAGGGGTACCCATATTCATACTTGGCAGTTCTATTAGACAGTCTACATTGGGGGCCAAATTCACTGCACTATTTCTTTAACAAGTTAAATGTGCTTAAACTAAACAAAGACCAGAAGTCCCTGTCTGAACGTGACTGTCAAATATCACTAGAAAGTAGGTCAGATTCATGTCTTTAGCCTCCAGCTGAAGGAAGACTGCAGATGAGGCCTAAAAGCAATAAGTGAACTATTTAAAAACAATTGCACTTTGTTGCATCAGTGGTCAAATTAGGATTGGTTTGGTATTATGTACAATTAAAGCCTTGGAACAAAACCTATTACTGACTGGGTCAAAGAGTAATCAGAGCTTTAGACATTGAAGAGCCAGCCTACACAGCGAATGTGCCTCTACACTTTGCAATTAGCATGATGCTAATTCTCGGGGATCGCTTCCACTCTTATCTACCATGTCGCTCCAGTGCAAAACAAAGGGGAAATCCTCAGACACTAATTTGCTTATTTGCTGATTTACTGCATTTAGAGAAAACCTCTTTTAAAATAAAAAGTATTGTAGGAGAGAACAAGGTTCTCAGCAAATATGTCCTGATGTGAATAGTGCTGGTTAGTACAGTCTGTCCTAAGTATGGGGGCATTACAAACACACTATGGTTAATTATAACTTGAAAGTCTTACTCCTAAGGTATATGACGATAAGTGAGATTATTAAGAAATAAATGTCAAAAGCAACAAACCACTAATGACATTCCTATTTATGGCAAATTATAATTCTAATCATATAACAGTTGGGGTTGGGTGATACATTATGATACCCAAGGACTTTTATAGGTGGTGGACCCAAGTTGTTACCCACTATGCTACACCCACTGCACCAACCGACAATAAGGGAGAACACAACAAATGAAGGGAAAATAAATAAAAAATAAGTGATAACACAGCAACACTAAGGTTCTTACTAAGGCACAGAGAGAAAATGACCACATTAAGGAAATGCAATATCGGTGTGTGAAACTGTTAGCCTGCTAGCTAATGTGATCTTCTAGTACAACACTCAATCATACACACTCATGTTACTCAATGGTGAGCTTCATGAATTTGAATAAAAATCCATTGCACTCTCAGTCTGTCTTTCATCTGTAATTGTCCCTAAAGATTTTATAGTTTGTAGACTTGACTAAAATGGTCACAGGTCTTTTTGTGACACTGCTTTCACTATACAGCCAGCACTAAAAAGGATCAGATTAATGATTACAACCCCAGTCTTCTCCTTTTATGGCAATAATTTTCAATTACTTCTCATTCCACTGGCCAGCTGCAGCTGGGACCAAAGCAAGTGAACAGGTGCCTGATGTTTTGGCTAGATGTTTTTGCATTAAAATGTAAATTGGTATTTGTAGACATCCAGCCTCTCCATCTCCTGTAAAAATCTTTTCAGAAGCACTGACCAGATGCGGCACATAGTCCCACTCAGAAATTAAATGGGAAGTTACAGTGTATATATTTTTTCTATATATGTATAAGATCTATTTTCTTTTCTGTTATTAAAGACCACTTTAATCAAATCCAGTAGATGGAAAAACTGATTGGATTTCCAAGACTTTTTCTTATGTGGACTCTCTCTCTCTCTCTCTCTCTCTCTCTCTCTCGTGTGTGTGTGTGTGTGTGGGTTCGCACACCTCAATCATCATTTTATCATTTCTAACCAGTTCAGTCTGTCATATGACAGGTACACTGAGATGCCATATAATAAAACCTCCAAGAAATATGTTAGAAAGCCTAACATATTTAGGCCACATTCTGATGAGGGCACATCTGTGATTATGCATCTTTTTGTATTTTGCCCAAAAACAGATCTTTAAAATCATTAAAATTTGTGGCATGCCCTTATAGAGATTCCAGGTCTAAGCAGGTTTTCCTTATAAGAAATATTAATGGAAATTTTGAAAATCAGCAGGGGCTTGATGCCCTACTCAGACAACACTCTTAATGCTGCACAAGGTGACCCTGTCACATGATTTGACTGAAAGTCTAGGTATTAAAATATTACTAATTAAAAATGTGTGAAATGTATGACTTGATATTCGGACCGAATATTGAATACCAGTCATCAACCAGTCATCAATGATGAGGCATAAATTGTCCTTATATATCGTTGCTGTCCAATCAATAACACGTGTCTCCAAAATAGCAACTTTACAGGAGAACGAAAAAAAATTTCAATGTAAAGAATGTGTCAATTTAAAAAGATTTTATTCCAAGTAAATTTGGAGCATTTCTATTGGTCCCTTCATCATGAAATTTTCACATAGTGAGAGGGACAACTTCTGTGTTTAAATTATGTAGTAAACTAAAATCTGACAAAAATAGAGATACATGTTTTTAGAGATACATAAAGACTGGACTGACAATGAATGAATACAATTGATATTCTTTGATTGCACATTGTTGCTTGTAGGTAACAAACCTCTACTAACAGCTGATACTAACTGTATTATTTTCTCAGTAAAAATGGCCTTTTAAATGTATAATGTATAATAAAAATGTATAATGTATAATCAATTCTTTCATAAAATGTGATTTGCTATAAAATAAATAGCAAATAAATGTTCAATTCATTACAATTATTGCATGTTGTTGTGCCAAAGTAGCATACTTAAATCGACCCCCTTGTCAGGACCGGGTGGACTGACGAAGGCGGATGCACACGCTATGACACAGTATACTTTTATTGAAACAAAAGGTAACAAAACAGATAGACAGACTTGGATAAAGGAAGACCTAGACAGAGGAAGCTAAACAGACAAAGAGCTAAAGAGGGCGAACGGGACAGGCAGACTAGAGAGCTAAACAGGGCAAACAGGGCACAGAAAGGGAAACAGACGAGAGAGGTACCAGCTTGAAGGGAAAACAGACAAAAGAGACAAACTGATTTGAAAGGGATGAGAATGAGGAACAGACAAAACCAACAGTCCTGTGAAAGTGGAGCGAAGAACAGACGAGACAAATCAAATGTCCAACAACAGGAAGTGAGACAAAGGAATTTAAATACACACAAGGACACCTGAGACCGAGGCAGGTTTACAAATGAGACACTGATGAGGAGGAGGAACTAAGGAGGGACTAGGGCGGAGACAGCAACAGCAAAGAGCCATGTGCTACGTGAGCACATGTTGGAAACAACAGACAAGACAGGGCCAGGGTGTGACACCCCTATTATCATTATTCTTTATTACATTACTATTATAATTGTTCATTGTGCTCTATGGAAGGTAACAAAATGTGTGAAAATAATTTAATCAAAGTCCAACTGCCCTTACTTTGCCTCAATGGATTCTTTTCATTTCAATTGTGAGTGCAGTGCATGATGGGTTGGGTTGTGTTCAGAAGCTCTCAAAAGATTGCCACCGCTGGACGCGTCCAGTCAAATCAAATCAAATCAAATTTATTTATATAGCGCTTTTCACAACTGATGTTGTCACAAAGCAGCTTCACAGAATTCCAGTAAGACAAGATTTGACATGAAATGTAAAGACAAATGTAAAACCCTCAAGTGAGCAAGCCAGGGGCGACAGTGGCAAGGAAAAACTCCCCCAGCTGAGGAAGAAACCTTGGGAGGAACCAAGGCTCACAAGGGGTGACCCATCCTCCTCTGGTCAATCTACTGGTGATGATAGTTAGTAGTCCATGAGAACTTCAGTGTAGGGACAGCTTCAAGGCACTTGGTGGTTGCTGGAGCGTGGGCAGCTGGTCTGAAGCGTGGAGGAGGATCTCGACAGTCATCCATCAGTGTCCAGACAGACAGGTGGGCAGTCGTTTACTCGGAAAGATGTAAAGGGATGGAATTAGTTTTGAACTGTTTTGTGTTTGTAAAGTAGAAAATATGAAAATTTCCAGAGTGTGGCTAATGACTCCGGCAGATCTGACTATGACAGCATTAACTAAAAGGAGAGAACCAGGAGGACACACAGACACGGGAGCATCCTGAAACACTGGCATCCCTCCGCTCCACCGTCAACAAACCTGAGTGATCGCGAGAAGCGGCGGGACGACAGCACCAGCGTCTCAGTTTACTATAATTCCCTGTGTCCATGGACCCCCCGGATCTGCCGCCTTTATCTATGGGGGAGCATTAGCTACCAAATGATAAACTAAACAAATGAGTTTTTAGCCTACATTTGAAGATTGCGACTGTGTCTGAGTCCCGAACATTTTTTGGAAGATCATTCCAGAGTTGGGGGGCTTTATAAGAAAAGGCTCTTCCCCCAGCTGAGGCCTTCTGAATTCTGGGAACATTTAAAAATCCAGTATTCTGTGATCTGAGTGAACGTGGAGGCTCATAATAGGAAATTGTATCTTGAAGATATTCAGGAGCAAGCCCATGTAGAGCTTTATATGTTAATAACAAAATTTTGTAGTCAATGCGGAATTTAACAGGCAGCCAATGAAGTGATGATAAAACTGGGCTGATATGTTCAAATTTTCTAGTTTTAGTGAGGACCCTAGCTGCAGCATTTTGAACTAGTTGAAGTTTTCTTAAATTGCTGCTGGTGCATCCTGACAGTAGTGCGTTACAGTAGTCAAGCCTTGAAGTAATAAAGGCATGTACTAATGTTTCTGCGTCCTGGAGGGATAAGGCATTTTTATCTTAGCAATATTGCGAAGATGCAAAAAAGCTGTCCTAGTGATACTACCTATGTGTTGATCAAATGATAAATCCGGGTCAATTATGACACCAAGATTTTTTGCTGCTGAACCAGGTTTAACTGGAAAGTTAGCTAGATTTAAAATTAAATCTGATAATTTATTTCTTGTCACTTTTGGACCCAAAAGCAGGACCTCTGTTTTGTTGCTGTTTAGAAGGAGGAAGTTACGCAACATCCAGCCTTTCACGTCTTTTACACAGTCCTCTATTTTCTTTAATCTGTGTTTGTCATCGGGCTTGGCTGAAATATACAATTGTGTGTCGTCTGCGTAACAGTGAAAGTTAATGTCATGGTTTCTTATAACTGTGCCTAGCGGTAACATGTATAATGTAAATAATAATGGTCCTAAAATAGAGCCTTGTGGAATTCCAAATCTTACTTTAGAATAATTTGAATTTAGATTGTTTACTTTTACGAATTGATAACGTTCCGTTAAGTAAGATTTGAACCATAATAGGGCTGTCCCTGTGATTCCAACCATGTTTTCTAACCTTTCTATGAGAATATTGTGGTCTATTGTATCGAAGGCTGCGCTTAGGTCAAGAAGCACCAACAGGGATACGTGGCCTTGATCAGAGGCAAGAAGAAGATCATTTGTTATCTTGACTAGAGCTGTCTCTGTACTATGATGTTGCCTGAATCCAGTCAACTGTAGTGGTCTGTAACCCTTATCCAGTTCAGGGTCGCGGTGGATCCAGAGCCTACCCGGAATCACTGGGTGCAAGGCGGGAATACACGAGTCCTTCACAGGGCAACACACTCACACTCACACCTACGGACACTTTTGAGTCACCAATTTTTCTAAAATAAAATTGCAAATGTAGTAAAATGCACGTTTCCAATTTATTATCATTATTGCATGTTGTTGCGCCAAAGTAACAATCAACCCCCTATTACCATTTTTTTTTTTTTACTTTATTATTATAATTGTTCATTATGCTCTATGGAATGTAAAAAAATGTTTGCAAATATTTTTTTACTCCATTATTTCATATATCATGCAATAGAGGGTTAAATATAGTAATTCACACAAAACAGCTATTTCTTACTGAAGGAAAACAAGTGAGAAATCATGGGTGGATAGAGAGATTTCCACATTTTACTTTCCATCACAAATGTTTACTTTTTATTGAACGCACTGGTGCTGATGGCTACCTTCATGGTAACATTTTATTCTTTATGAACATATGTGTATGAAGGGTGACACAAATTGACACACAAAGTAGGTAATCCAAAAAAGAATAGGTTTCAGGGCGATAGCTGCACTTCTAAAGAAATAGTAAAGAAAAAGACTCTGGAACAATGTGATTGTAAGTCCAGCAGCAGCTCCTCCTGAAAGATAATCAATGGCCTGTGTGACTGTGAGGGCTAGGTGAGTAAATATAATACAATATAATTTAATGCCACACCATTCATGAATAATTCATTTTTCTATTCAAGGCCCATCATAGTGAACAGTAGTATGCGCATGTATATCTGCTGTGATTGCTTTTGTCAGATGTAACCACTCACGAGATTAACTGTTCTCCTTGATATGAATGTGTGTGAAAGATGTCATATCATAGAAAAATGAATAAAAAAAAACTGTTATTTTTCCATTAAGCTCCACCCATTATCAACACAAATGTTCAGAAGCTGTAGAGAAGCTTGAAACAAAAAGGAATGCTGAATAAGATCATGATCAACGTCAAGTGTCGGCTAGATGGATATAATAACCCCAGCACTGAGCTGTAGATCAATACAACTGTGCTTCCTCCAACAGATCCCAGAGGTTCTGGATGGCGTTCAATCACCCTGATCACAATCCAATAACTTTGGGATGAGTTATGATCCATAACTAATCATTTAACATCAGTATATGACCTCACTAATGCTCTTGTGGCTGCCTTGAAACACATATGTATGTGACATTTTGGCCAAGCAGGTGTCTATATGTGTTTTAAGCTTATTCAAACATACAAAAATAATTACGTGAGGATAGAAAATGGAAAAAAAATCATCACACAAGAAATAATTACAGCATGAGACCATTAAAGTAACACTCTTCAACCTTGAATTAATAACACGCTATTTTCAAAATGTCAAACAAATGGATGAAAAAATTAAGGGAGCAAAGACATACAGCGACGTCTGCTATTTCACAAAAGGTCACCTATTTGATGATAAACATGCAAGAGGTTAATCTGAGGTCCTCATATTACAAGGACACTCCTTACTGGCCATTAGTAATGAACAAGAGCAGAGGATTTTTGTTCCAAATGCCAATAGCCACAGCTTTCACAGGTTGTTTTGCCTTTATGCATTTTATTCCATTTTCTTCTTGGCCAATTCATTAGAAAAATCTGCCTGCGACTTCCACACGCATGCCACTTTATTAGAACACCCCCCTGCCAACCATATGCTTTGTATTACTGGCCACTACACTGGAAACATCCCACAATTCTAAAAAGTATATCCAGACAGCAGTAGCTCTGTGGTCAGAAATGTGGCATACTGTGAGGGAAGTGTTTCTGATAAGTGGCCAATTAGTCAATGGCAGATATGATGCTGGATGGTATTGAAGTGTTAAGGAATCAATATAAAAAAACTGAATACTCAGTAGTGCTGGTTTTTCATTTTATTATTATTATTATTTTTTGGAAACACCTTTTTGATGTTTACATAGCAAGGTATCCATTCCCTTGCATTGATTTTTCACAGGTGGTGGAAAGTGTGAGGCTCATCTCAGTTATTGCCTGAAAGCCTTTAGTGCTTCTGATTGTATTGTCTTCCCTCTTTTCTTTCTTCCTTCATCCCTCACTCCCTCCCTCCCAGTAGAATGCATTGGGACCAAGCTGCAGGCCGGTGTGTGAAATGAAATTTCTGATTTCTTGCTGTTGATGGTTGGTTGTGGGGTCCCACATATCGATTTTTAAGACGGAAGCTTTGTTGCCACTGGATATTGCAGCTGCTATCAAGTGGAGGGCATAAGTAATACCAGACAACACAGTGCAATTTGCCTGGATAGATTTCGGCAGAATACCGTTGCATACTCTAGTTTGCCTTTCTGAAATGCATAATAATAGTTTGGAATAACAAAGAGGATTCTGTTTGTATTCAAGACATTTTTTTGTGTGTGATGTGTTGTTGGTTTTTTTGTATGTGTGATGGCTGTTGGTTTTTTTTTTTATGTGTGATGGGTATTGTCTGCACTTGCACAATTTCATTTTCAATTTCTACAGTTTTATTTGTATACTGCTTCCGACAACAGACATATTGCCAAACCAGCTTGCCCAGAGATGAAGGTTCAGCCCTTGAATGTGTATCAACAAAGGGTGGGGGTGTGTTTCAGAAACAATTCCTAAAAAAAAGAGAAGAATCATTGAGTTGAACGAAGAAGGAAAACTACTTAAAGAAAGTGGATGTGTTACTTAAAAAAATAACATTAATTTGGGGATATAGATCACCCCCTAATTCTTGTCTGAAAACATAGAATAAAATGTTCTGATTTTGTGCTGGATCTTATGTAGGGTTCAGACACATTAAAGTTGTCCTGGCTCCATGTCTGATTTTCTCCACTCATTTACATTTACAGCAAAAGTGCTTACAAAGACTTACAAAAGTGCTTAATGTTCAGACAGAATGTATATGCTATGTAGTGCAAATAGGTTAGGGTCCAAATTCCCTCTGAGCTTAGATGCTTGTCAGAACAAGGCCAGTGCTGATACCTAGAAAGAACAAAATGTACTAAGTGCAATACACAATACAATCTAGTCAGTGCTCAAACTAGTCAGTGCTCATAGAAAGGAGTTAAGTGCAGATAAGTGCAAAAACATGTTCGTGGGTGACAAAGAGATGGGTCTTCAGTCTGTGTTTGAAGACCGCAAGAGACTCTGCTGTTTGGACAGCGAGTGGAGGTTCGTTCCACCATCTGGGTGCCAAGACTGAGAAGAGTTGACGCTAGTCCTCCATGTGACTTTGGGGATGGCAGGTCAAGTGGAGCTGTACTTGAAGCTTGAGGTACAATCCGACTCTATGCCTCTATGGACTCTTGACCATTGCTATAAGGTAGGAAGGGGCTGGTCTGTTTTTGGCTTTGTAGGCAAGTTTTAAACCCAATGCGGGCAACTACTGGAAGCCAGTGAAGAGAGCACAGCAGTGGAGTGATGTGGGTGAACTTTGAAAGACTGAAGACAAGCTGTGCAGCTGCATTCTGGATCAGCTGGAGGGGCCTGATGACCCGCAGAGGAAGACCAGCCAGGAGTGAGTTGCAGTAGTCAACCATTGAAATGACTAGAGTGAACAAGCACCTGGGCAGCCTCCTGAGAAAAAAAGGATCAGATCCACCGGATGTTGTACAGTAGGAATCTGCATGAAAGAGTCACGATATGGGTTGCGAACAATAGCTGGTCATCCAGAATCACACCAAGGCTCCTTGTATCTCCAGATGGAACAGTTGAGAAGTTATCAAATGAGATAGCAAGACCTTGGTGAGAGACAGCCATTCCAGGGATGAAAAGCAGCTCAGTCTTTCTAGGATGGAGTTTCAGGTGGTGAGCTGTCATCCTAGAAGAGATGTCAGTCAGACATGATAAGATGTGAACCTGAGTGTCAGAAGGTGTGAAGGAAAGCATTAGTTGAGTGTCATTAGCATAACAGTAGTAAGAGAAACCATGAGAAGTAATTATATCACCAAGAGAATGGGTATACAATAAAAAGAGAAGAGGACCTAGCACAGAACCTTGAGGGACACCAGTGGAGAGCCTGCATGGAGCGGAAGTAGACCCGTTCCATGTTACCTGGTTCCAGATAAGACCTAGGAATTAGGAGTAATGAGCACAATCACAGCACTGCACCTGCATTCATGTATGAGCATAAAGACAAGATTAAATGGAGCAAATGGTGGCTATGTATGGAGAAAACATGAACGGAGAAGAAAGAGAACCAAGTGAAAATGGCTAAAAACCAGAGCTTCAGCTCCTTACTCCTCACTCCTCAGCTCTCATGCTGAACTGAGCAGTGACTTATTCTCATTTAAAGGAACAGACAGTGATAACGCAGTTATGGTGTTTGATATTTGTTTTATTTTGACCAAGCACATCATCTATTCAAGACCACAGGGAACTGTATCAGCTGTTCATTCTTTCAGCTCCACTGACACGACAGGAGCACTATGTACAAACCGGATTCCAAAAAGGTTGGGACACTAAACAAATTGTGAATAAAAACTGAATGCAATGATGTGGAGATGACAAATGTCAATATTTTATTCGTAATAGAACATAGATGACAAATCAAAAGTTTAATCTGAGTAAATGTAACATTTTTAAATCATGACTCATCTGACCACAGAACAGTCTTCCATTTTGCCACACTCCATTTTAAAAGACCCCTGGCCCAGTGCAAACATCTGAGCTTGTGGAGCTTGCTTAGAAATGGCTTCCTCTTTGCACTGTTTCAGCTGGCAACGGCGGATGGCACGATGGATTGTGTTCACTGACGATGCTTTCTGGAAGTATTCCTGAGCCCATTCTGTTATTTCCTTGACAGTGGCGTTCCTGTTTGAGGTGCAGTGACGTTTAAGGGCCCGGAGATCATGAGCATCCAGTAGAGTTTTATGGCCTTGACCCTTACACACATTGATTGTTCCAGATTCTCTGAATCTTTTGATGACGTTATGCACGGTTGATGATGATAACTTATAAGTCTTTGCTATTTTACGCTGGGTAACACCATTCTGGTATTGCTGCACTATCTTTCTGCACAACAATGGTGGAATTGGTGATCCTCTTACCATCTTGGCTTCAGAGAGACACTGACACTCTGAGAAGCTCATTTTGTACCCAATCATGTTGTCAATTGACCTAATTAGTGTTAATTGGTCTTCCAGCTGTTCATTATATGCTCAATTTCCTTTTTCCAGCCACTTATTGCTACTTGTCCCAACTTTTTTGGGATTTGTTGACACTGTGAGATTTTGAATCAACATATTTTTCCTTTAAAATATTACATTTACTCAGATTAAACTTTTGATCTGTCATCTATGTTCTATTACGAATAAAATATTGACATTTGCCATCTCCACATCATTGCATTCAGTTTTTATTCACAATTTGTTTAGTGTCCCAACTTTTTTGGAATCCGGTTTGTATTTCTTCAATTACAGACTGTAGTCCATTGCTCTGTCCACTTTGTTTGCCCCTTTTTACGCTGTACTTCAATGGTCAGGACATCCACATGACAACAGAGAGCAGGTCTGATCCATGTGATGGATTCTTCTCAGTGCTGCAGTGACACTGGTGACTGGTTACATGGTGGTGACGTGAAGAAACAAGGATGTAGTGTTCATGTTATGGCTGATCGGAATATATATATATATATATACTTGATTTTTTCTCTTTTCATTACAGCCAATCATTGTTGGCCTTGAAATACCAAATATGATACCAAACAGTCCTTTGTCTTTTTATTTGTGCTTTTTAAAAAAAAACACAAAAGAATACATGATATGACATGCCACAGAATCAAGATAATTTCCTACATTGTGCCTTGTAATATATTAATAATATTATATGCCAGTAATGCTGTGCAAACCAAGCTTAAGGGGGACCAAGACTGAAGAGAAGAAAATGTTCAGTGTCTTGGAACAAACATTAGAGCTAAGTCTCAAAGACTGTAAATGAACCCCCAAGTACAGGAGAACTCTTGAGAGGAACATACTCTAAAGGAAATAATCCCCAATGTGTGGAGAATGACAAGGAACCACATGTGACCTTTAAATAGGGTCTCTGTGTTAAGCTTATATATATATATATAATTTTGCCTTTCACTCAAAAGATGAATGTAATCACTGAAACATCAGAATTGATTTTCCTCTCTCTCACACTCTCTCTCTCTCTCTCTCTCTCTCTCTCTCTCTCTCTCTCTCTCTCTCTCTCTCTCTCCTCGCACGCTCTTTCATTTGGCCTATCTGTATGAAGAAGTGATGGATGTTGCCATCTAGCATTTGTGGTCAAAATATGATTGAATTATGCGAATGCTAAGTAGATGACAAATTTCTTAAAGGACTGCTCCATTCAGAATACTGATTGTACTAAATGAAAACAAATAGCATAGAGTTAGCATTACTCAAATTGAATAATGCTAATTATTAGCTACAGTTAGACACATTAGCTGTGAAGGAAAAAAACAAAAAGCTATACAAAAATGAAATGTCAAGGAACTGCATTAGCATGCAATCAGCATAATATGATTTTAGCACTGTACAGGCTTCCATTCACTTGTAGCTACCTGTAGCAAGTCATTCCTGTGTGAGGCAGTGATGGGCGTTTAATCAGTATGGCAGTGAATCAGCATGAATTTTAAATACATGAAACACAAAGATAGACTGCTCATCATGGAGAAAGTCTAAAGCTTCCATATATTGTTGAATTCATAGTAGCTTTAGTTAGAACAAGGATTCTTCCGGGAATATCATAGAGCAAGAGACAGTTGAAGGTATTCATTAAAGTTCCATGGATGCCAGTGTGTTGCAATCTTGTTGTATTCCTATTAACCAACTACTTCCCATTTGGACTAATTAGTCTACCCAATACCCTCTTCGGCATGATTAGAATCCAGATTTCTAATTTAATCTTTAGAATGAGGGTCCAATAGCTTGAGCTATTGGACAAGCAAATTAAAATAGGTCTTCACAAACATTAAATCTGTTTTGTATTCTCTCACTTGTTTCCATATACTTGGGGATATATAGTGTGCATTTCTGAGGAAATCACACTATTAAGTCTCCTAAAAAGAACAGTGGTAAATTATACCATACATTCATAACAAAATATTGTGTTTCCACGGAAATTTAAAAATTTACTATATGTTTTATGGGTAGGTTTTTTTTTCTGACAAAAGAAAATCTTACTGGGTGTTTTGACAATAAATACTACATGAATTAAAGCTGGCTGAACTAATAGGATAAGGGTAGGATTGAGTCTGAATCATGGCAACAAAGACCTCTGTGATACTGCTGACAGGTTTGCTCCAATATTGGATGGTGGAAAAAGGTGGTTGGAGAGCACCTCTAGAGGGAGCCAGTGAGAAAGGCTTTCTTAAACATGAGATGCACGGGTGATTGACAGTAGCGCAGTGTTATAAATGAAAGAAGCACTCAGTTGTTTTTACCATGAAGAAAGCGCAAAGAATATATATCAATGTGATTGTTTATAATTTTGATATTTTTCTGTTTTGGAATCCATGAATGAACCAGTACATGCTACATAGAGTGGGTTGTCCACATGGGGCAGCCATGTTTACAATAGGATTTAGTACAGAATCTGACATGTCAAGGCCACTATTTGTCAGTGTTTCTTTCGTTTCATAACATGAAGTATACATGTCTTTATTAACACTTATGATTACAGAGGAGAGTAGTAAAGGGGCAGGTATTACATCTGGGAGTTAATGAAAAAAAAAGTGGGAAAATGCATTGAATCAGCTTTAATTAAACATTTATTAGCTGTGTGCAAAATTGCTGGGTGAATGACATGTTTTTTTCTGATATTCGAAATACGAATTCTGACAGCAGAAATAAAATAAGCAGATTGAGCCGCTTCAACTTGTCAGTGAAAATATACACAGCACTCACCTCATGCTAAATGCTAACTTTTATTTAAATACTAAAAGCATAATAAAACAAAAGTGTAAGAATTATACACCCTCAGAAGAAAATGTTACTGAGGTGTAACACTGAGGATTTCACCACAGTGATGGTTTTTCTGAGAGTGTATATGTGTGCATTTAGGGCACAATCCATCTCAGAGCTCCAACAATGGCCATAATTTCATTAAAGGGAGAGTCAGAGGTAGTGGGGAACTGCTTTTCTCATATGTTCAGAAGCTCAGCACCTTTTAAGATGGAAAGATGTTTGAAAAAAACAACAACTGCTGTTTGTATGTGGCTGAAGATTAACTTATCGGTAAGTTTTTATTCATTGTTTGAATTACCACAGAAACTCATTTGTTACTCAGCAGGTTTCTCTTTATAGCACTTATGGTCTGTGTGTACTTTCATGTGGTCTCGTGAATTTGGCATGAATCCACTTTTAGTAATCTGAAACAGGAAAAATGAGTCAGTATTACTCACATATGGAGAAGGAATAGAAAAAAACTCACAGTTTTTCATGTTTTTTTAACATTTGGAATTCTCTCTCAGCCATTTCAGAGACCTGAGCAAAAAGAGAAAAAGCCTAGCATATCAGATTGTGCCCCTTTGTTTTTTTAACTCTTTACTGACACTTGGGCATAGTAAACACATTAAACTGGTTTGCAGCACACAAATAGACTGGAGAGCAAATGATGAAGAAAAATGAACTGAATTTTATAACAAAATTATTTTTTGATTAAAATAATTAACTTTAAGGCAGTTCCTGAAGCTGTTTTAGCTGTGTACAGGAGTGATGATTTTTTAAATAGTACACACAAGACAGAATTATATTTTACTATAACAACGTTGGATGATCCAGTTTACTATGTGGAACTTAAAAGTTTCCTGTGTAACTCTGTTCATCATCTGATCATTTTTGTTAAAAACTAAATTGTCAGACAGACATTATATTAATAGGCTGCTATTAAGACCTAAGTTTGGGACAACAGGTTTTTGCTCAATAGCTCAGTATTAAGATCACGTTGAACAGGCATAATATTTCCAGCTGCTCTCACTTGGTTAAATGGACATTGAGGGGCTGATGCCATGCTCACCAACAAAAAAGACAGCTGAGGGAAGATTATTCATTAGATTTAGTGAAATAATTTACACCTGTACCTGTCCATTCAAATATATCAGGTTTTTTTTCAAGCTTGTGAAAGCCTTCTCATCTAATTTCTTTTCCTAAAATGTAGGCTATTAGGATAAGATGAGATTATATGTATTTTCTGTGTGGCAGGTGTGAGTAAGTGACTAAATTAATGAATTTATGGTGCTCTGTGATGGGCAGGCACCCCATACAGAGTGTGTCCCTGCCTTAGACCCAGTGATTCTGATTAGGTTCCAGACAAACCATGACCCTAATTGGATGAAGCAAATACAGAAAATTAATTACTCCCAAAGGAAAGTGCAGTGTCACTGTAAAAAAAACATGTTGCGTACATTATTTATAATAAGTGAAGTGGTGTCACAGAAATACTCCTAAAGTATACACAGTAAATTCACCAGTGTTAAATCATCACTATTAGTGTTAAATTAACACTGTTAGTGTAATAATTTAATGCCCTCGGTGTTAACACTAACAGTGTTGATTTAACACTGCTGACGTTACTGTGTACCTGCACACATATATGAAGAATATGACATAGTAAACAGGACTCAGTAAGAACTTCTAATCTTCTGGGAAGGATTTTCACTAGATGTTTGATTATTTCTGTGAGGGTGTAATGGCAGTCAATAGAACATTAGAGAGGTCATGTGCTGGATGATTAGTTCTGTCACTCCAACTCTTTTCAGAAGAATAGAAAGGAGCTCCATCACCAGAAAACACACTTCCACTTCTCCACAGCTCAATGATTAGGGGGCTTACACCCCTCTAACTGACTATTGACATTAGGAATAATGACCTTAGATAAATATGAATCTGCTTTAGAGTTTTCCATTTCATTTCACGCTTTCTGTGAAACTGTTATGCTACACAGATAGATACATTTTAATTTTATTAAGCCATGAATTATGTTCCTGTTGGTTCTTGGTAGTGTCCAATAGTCAGTGATGTTGTTTTGTGTTTTCCTGATTGTTTGGTAACAACCGCATTTCCAAGAAAGTTGGGACATTATGTAAAAACAATAAAATCATGAATGTTTGATTTGTTTATTTACCTGAAACTATACGTAACTGGCCAAGTACAGTCAGATGTTTCAATTGTGGGTTACTTCTCTTCATGATGTGCCAGAGGAGACCGTTCTGAACAGCAGGAAGGTCTGTGTCTACGAAACCACAAGCAGAAAGAGGCCTGGGTAAAGGTCTCCCCTTGATGGCAGCATATGTCTCTCTAAACTCCCAATATATGCCTCTACATCAATAGTACCATCTCCCATATAACAGTCACCAATGCTATAATCACTGATGCACCTCATCTCATTAGATGTGTCGGCTTTTGCACATGTCACTGATAACAGTCTAGACGCTCTCTTTTTGTCTTTGAAAACTAGATATTTTATATTGTTCATGAACCCGAGCAGAAACATGGACTCATTTGACCACAGCATACATTTGAAGTGTCTTTTGGAACATCAGAGATGAGCTTGGGCCCAGTGAAGTTCTTAGAATTGCTGTATGTCTTTCTCTTTTTGTAACAGAGCTTCAGGTTTCATTTTCTGAGCCTATGCGGTTATATTTATCACAGTAGCAGTAGACAGTTTGTCATACACTTCTGTCTGAGGGCTCAAAGGACATGCATATTCAATAGTGGTTTCGGACCTTGCTGTATGACATACACAGACTAGGATTGATTTGGATTTTCTGAAGGTTTACAATGTTTTGTATGATATATGGTAAAAGTCCTCCATTCTTTGCAGTCTTGCACTGATTTTATTTTATTTTATTTTATTTATTTATTGAACTTGTTGACAAATCTCTCACAGATTTTGGCACAAAGAGATGAACCTCAACCCATCTTTGCCTGCAAGTTTGTTGATGCCCCCTATGTGAAATGTTTCAAAACACTGTAACTTGAATAATTTATAAAATATTCCCTGCCATGTTTAAAAAGCTGAAAATAGTTCAGGAGACCAAGAAGGGGTTACATTTTATTTATTTATTTATTTATTTATTTGTTTGCTTCTCCAACGACTCCAAACATGTCTTGGCCACTCGACTGCACCTACGGTTACGCAAATTAGATTTTTTTCTTAGCTATAAATTAAAGGCCTTTGTGGATCTAAGAGATAATAAGATAATGTAAATATCATGTGACTTTGTGAAATGTAAGTGTTAGACTCCCACTGAAGAGAAATCAAAGGAAGATCGACAGATGTGTTTCCAGAGGCAGGTTGGGCTGTGCAGGTTGAACTCCTCAGTGTCTACAGGTTCTCGTTACTGCTTTTATTGTACTGAAGAATTACCATTTTATCAAAGAGACGTCTTTTTTTCTAACGCGGAGTGCTGACAGTGTGAGGGGACTCGCGAGTTCAGGAGCTAAAATTAGGCAGCAAAAACATGAGAGGCGCGAAGCACGCGCTGAAAGGGGGCGGGGACGTGTGTGTATGTGTCATTTGTCTGCGGGCGCGCGCTGGAGAAGCTGCCACGCTGCGCTCTCGCTTCACTCTGCGCTCGCGCTTCGCCAAGGAGAACTCCCAGTCTCCAAAAAAAAGCGTACTCCAGCATTTTCAGTAGAATAATCGACACGAACATGGTCGATTAAACCCAATCCGAAAGCGACTTTTCGACGTTTTTTTTTTCGGAACTTTCTTACCCCCTCAGTTGTGTCTTGGAGCTGAGCTTGAGATGGACCCCCTCTACACGTCCACAGAGGCTTGGCCGGGGAACGGGAGCGCTCTGGAGATGAACAGCACGGACTCAGACGCCTACTGGAACCAGTTCGTGCAGCCCGCGTGGCGCATCGCGCTGTGGGCCGTAGCGTACTCGGCGGTAGTGGTGGTCTCCGTTGTGGGAAACGTGACTGTGGTGTGGATCATCGTGGCGCACCGGCGCATGCGGACAGTCACCAACTTCTTTCTCGTGAACCTGGCGTTCGCGGAGGCCAGCATGTCCGCCTTCAACACCGTGGTCAACTTCGTGTACGCCGCGCACAACGAGTGGTACTTCGGCCTCGTGTACTGCCGCTTCCACAACTTCTTCCCCATAGCCGCCGTGTTCGCCAGCATCTGCTCCATGACCGCCATCGCCGTGGACAGGTGAGCGCGCGCAGATTTCCCTCGGTTTACTAATACTCTTGAAGAAAAGCATATACAAGGACACGCGCAGATACGTGTGGAAATGCACTGGTCAAAGAAACCAATGGGAAAGTACATGGAAATATGTGTCATGAATGGTGAAATGGAAAGTGTATGGAGAAGTTCGTGGTCATGAAAATCAACGGGGAAAATATTAAGTAAAATAAGTAGAAATGGGGATAAATGCGAAAAAAATGCATCAACATGGGAAAGTTTAGGGACATTGAAATATTTGGGAATTTATGGTGGGGCTGCGCATGGGAAAATACCAGGGGAATAGCACATGGGCATGGAAATATGGGAAATAATAGAGATGATATACATATGCTTGGGAATATTGACAAAATGCATGAGGATGGTTTAGGCGTGATAGGTTAATTTTAAATATGGGAATATGGCATGGACACATATGTGGAAATATGGGATAAATTTAATGAGAACATACCAGGGGGAAAGCACATGGGCATAGAATTATAGAATAAAGTGTTAGAATACATGGGCATGGATATACAGAGGACTATATATGGGTGAAAGTGGACATGAAAATATACATCTGACGTTCATGGACACTGAGGTATATCATTGTCTATCAGCATAGAAATATATAACTAATACATGGATTTGGAAATTAATTGGAAAATATATGGTAAAATGTACAAAGACGTATATTGTTCTGAATAGAATTTCAAAAACACTGTTTACTTTCTGAGTTCCTTTTCCACAGTTGCTAAACGTATTCCATAAACTATTTTTAATTTTTTTTATTAATTAATTTTTTTTTGTATGTATTCTGGAGCTTCAACTGATCCATAAACAAGTGTCTGTTTCTCCCCAAATCTCATACACCACATGACATATCACAATATGTGAGCCTTTTATCTGACTAACTGTACTTGTTTTAGAATTGTTATATTTACACTCATACTTGACCTGAACACACACTTGTCTTGGAACCAAATTGGGAAAAATAAATAAATAAATAAATAAATACATTTGAGTTTACTTAATAATAAAGGGTTAACTGAGATTAAATCATCTACATCCAGAGATATAATTTTAACACCATGCGCTCATTCTCTAACTGTACATCTTGATGTAGATGATTTAATGATATTCGCCCCTTTGACATAAAAAAAAAGTAAATTCAAAGTGTAAATTTTCAGTGAATAACTCAGAAATAAGCTTGTTAGCATTTATACTCAGACTAGTCTTGGACTCTGTTATTCATTTGCAGGCTATTCCTTATAGACCATAGTTTTAAACCTATTAGTATTAGTATTTTTCAGACTACTCCTGAACTTTATTTGTACACAGACTTCTTGAAATCATAAGTATTTAGGCTTGGCTAAGACTTGCTAGTAATTATACTAAGATTATGATTACAACTACTACTACTACTACTAATAATAATACCAATAGTAGTATTATATTGTATTTATTCAGCACTTTTCAAGAACCAAAAATCCAGTCATCAGAACACAGAACATCAAAAGACAGACACAGGGTCAAAGAACCAGCAGAGAATAAATAAGTCCAGGGGAAAACAGGAGCAGCTAACAGCAATACAAATGTGGTGAGCAGCTGCTTTGTGTTTGTAGCGTCAGTGAAAGTGGGCACTCTTAACCATCATGCTGGGTAGAGTAGCCGTGTTGAAAGTGGTCATTCTCTGATGGCATGCAGGCTGGTCTTGAACTCCTTAGTATTTACAATCAGTCTGGTCTTGGTCTCATTAATATTTATAATCTGACTTATTCTCTGTGCTTGTTCACGGTCGCCCCACTCATTTAGTTCATACTGCTATGGTATGATATACCCAAACCCCTTCAACAATCATTTTATTTTGTTAAAATAAACCCCACCCAGTTTGCTCTGATTGACATGCTTAGATGTCTATCTTTATGGGTTTTCTCATAGGCTATTTATTAAAAATTGTTGTTTATGTTCAGATATTGTACTGATCTCCTATATGTTTGTATCAACATGTTTCACAGTACTGAACACTTTCCTATGCATCTAATCCTCCACTTGAGCTCCAGTTACATTCAAGTGTCTGCAATCCTTCAGTTCCGCTGCTTATCTCTTGCCTTTCAGCATTGAGTGCTGTAAACCTGCCCTTTAATCTGCGTTTAACATTCAATTACCCACCAGAGAGAAAGAGCGACAGAGAGAGAGAAGCAAGAAAGAGAATGCATATCGAGAAAGAAAAAAGAAAGGGAGACACAGAGACAGGGGGAGAGATAGATAGAGAGAGAGAGAGAGAGAGAGAGAGAGAGAGAGAGAGAGAGAGAGAAATTAAAAGAAAGATAGAGATTAAATTGAGGAAAGAACTAATAAACAGGGATCATGGAAAGCAGAGATCGGGATAAAGCACAACAATAGGAAGAACAGAGATAGAGGAAATAAAGAGAGGGATAGTAAAGAAAGATCAAGAGGGTAAAGAACAAAAAAGAAAGAGGGAAGTGTAGAATGTCCAGGACACTGTGTGTTTTCGGACCTCCATAGGTGAAGGGGATGCTTTGTTGATTTCTAATTTACTCAGATCTCTCCAAAGTCAGAGGAGATTCTTTTGTTCCTTTCCCTCTGTGGAGGCATTCTGAGAGAGTACTGCAGGAGAACTCTGTGGTTCTATATTAGGAAATCAGTCAGAGACGTGTTTACATGTTCACACTCCTGGAGTTTCTCTCTTTTTTTCACCTTTTTTCTTTCACCACGCCTCAAGAGAGCATGTAATTTGTTGCAGATATTCATTTCAGCTTTCAACCAAAAAGCCACAGAAGATACAGCCTCCTGTAACAGTCTTATTTCTGTAAACACCACTATATGTACAAACATTTGTGGCTCATCATTTTTCTTAAATTAATTGTATCCATTTGTATTTTGACCCCATTTCCCGTGACAGCCTCTACACTTTAGAAAGGCTTTACTTTAGATTTTAGAACATTGCTATGAGCATTTGATGGCATAGAGCAATGATAAATTCACGATTAGTTCTGATTCTTATCCCAAGATACTAGATGGTGCTTTTATGTTCCTGAGAATGTAGGTTTGCCTTCTAGACAACAAGTGGCATTGGGCATGGTGATATTCAACACCACTATATGTACACTATATGTACAACTGAATATCTATGTCCACAATTGATGTGATGCATTCACTCATAATAAAGGATTACTGCAAACCTTTGTGCATACATCCAGAGCCAGTCCAGGCTTTCCTGGGGCCCTAAGCAAAATTTTGATAAGGGGCCCTCCTACCTGAACTCTGAAGCCAAATTGTGACCATTTTTTGACAGTTGCACCTGACTATTTACTTTTATTTTCCCTTCGTTTTTTTGTCTTAAACATCCATATACAGAACAAAATGAGATGTAAACAAACAATATTTCTAAAAAAAAAAAAACAATATAAAAACGGTCTGTGAGGAGTTTGATGTGTTCTCCCCATATTCACACTGGTTTCCTCCGGGTGCTCCGGTTTCCTCCCGCAGTCTAAAAGCATCGTTGGTATGTGGATTGGTGACTCAGATTGTCCGTAGGTGTGAGTGTGTGAGTGAATGTGGGAGTGTGTGTTGCCCTGTGAAGGACTGGCGCCCCCTCCAGGGTGTGTTCCTGCCATGCGCCCAGTGATTCCGGGTAGGCTCCAGACCCACTGTGACCCTGAACTGGATAAGCGCTTACAGGCAATGAATAAATGAATGAATATATAAATAAACAGCTGCAGCACTTAAGGTGGAATAGAAGAAAAAGAAGCAAACATAGATGTTTATTCTCCAGCTTGCAGCCTTGTGTAACCCTAAATGATGCAGTAGTTTTGTCGAGGCACCTGTAACTGCCTCACTGTTTAAGGTGTAACAAAGACGTCAAATATGCTGGTGTTAGTGTGATTGTGTGAATATCATGGCAGCATTTAAGGTGGAGCTGAAACTTCTAAGTCAACTTAGTACTTGGAAGTAACTATATCATTTTTAAGGTTGAATGAAATTGTAAGGAAATTTAAGAGTGTACTGGTGTGTTTGGGAAGTTTAAACGAGTACTAGACAGTTTAAAAATATCAGTATATATTCACTTTTCACAAACTTTGGTTCATGATACTGAGATGCTGCAAGGCTTTTAAGGTCGTGGAGAACAGCTGTGCAGTGCATGCCACCTCTAAATATATTACCACGGCTATGTTAGTAGACTATTATTTATTAACAATCCAACCTCCACAGGTTTAACTGACTGCTGTTCCCACAGCTCAGTCTTGTGGAGTCTTTTTTTCCCCCTCTTTTCATATCCTGGAGGATAGTTTTGCTTCATCTTCTGATGATACTCTAAATCCCGCTAACTTTACGCAAAGGGTGAGATAAGAGGGCTTTTGTTCATTTGCGGGGCCCTACGTAGTGTGTGTAGTGAGCGTATAGGGCGGTCCAGCTCTGCATACATCATTGAAAAGCAACCTAACACAATCAACAGTAAATAATGTAAATAATGTGGATTTTCTGATATTTTTAAAAAGGGGACTTAATATAATATTATTTTTTTTAATAAAATAAATTATATATAATATAATTTATTGCAATACTATTATTTACTTTGTTGTAACAGTGGCCAAGAGGCAGGATGCTAGCGCAAGAAGGTTTTGAAAAACAGAACAAAAATAACAAACATAAAACTAAATATTGGAGAGACAATACATATCTTAGGAAATATATAAGGAAATATACTAGGAACACACAGATGAAAGAATCCTATAATTGATCACAGCAAAAATGGAAAAAACAACAGTCTATGGCCAACACAAACTTAAGGTGAGAGGTATCTATAAAGGGATGTTCCAACAAGAAAAAGACTTTCTGGGTATGTTTACATGCAAAACAAGGTAACAGGTGTGGGAAGAGTCAGAAAACTAAAACAGCTTTAGGCTATAATAACATTAATAAAAATAACGATTTTAACCAGTTATATGTCATGTTTATTTCAGTGTATTTTGTATGTATTTAACACCAGGATGCAGCTTGTTCTTATTTGTAGCAGTCCTTTGGCTCTGTAGGAGCTGCCTATGAAGTTAACTCCTGGTGTGTGGCACTGTATGAAAAAAATCAAGAAAACCAAAAGGGAAGAAGATCTCAGCAGATAGAGGCTGACATGAGTAGCATTTATTGTGGAGAACATTTAGAAATGGGCAACTTATGATGGAAAAACTTATTTACCTTTAACCATGTGAAGAAATTAACTTCATGTGGATACAGAAGCCAATTTCTTCCATTAGTAAGACTTTTTGTGGTTTTTTTTAACACTCATTCGCCTGCAGTATTTCAAAAGTATGTTGACATACTTTATTAAAATTTGATTATATATCATAATAGTGATAATCCTTAAATACTGATTTATTTTCTGAAATATATTTCATTTTATTTTCATTATCAAATAATAATGACTGAATTGGCCTTGCCTTTTATTATTTTATTTTTCACCATAAAATGACAAAGAAGACAATATCTTCATCTACAGTACAAAATATCATTAAAAGATTTAGGGAATTCAAATGTATCTCTTTATGTAAAGGACAGGGCCAGAAACAAGTATTGGCTTGCTGTGGCACTTGCTCAGGTGGCACTGATTTACAAGCAAACACAATTCTGTAGTGGAAATCACTGCATGGGCTTAGAATCCCATTTGAAAATCATAGTCTGTGAACACAGTTCATCACTGCCTCAATAAGTTCAAGTTAAAACTCTATAATACAACGAGGAAACGATAAATAACCAGAATCCAGAAATGGCACCACTTTCTTTGGGCATGACATCATTAAAAATGGACTCGTTTGAAGTGGAAAGGTGTTCTCTGGGCTGACAATAAAAATTTGATTTTTTTTAAACCATGGGTGCTGTCTAGGCTAAAGTGGACAGGGACCTTCAAGCAGATTATAAGCACAAAGTTCAAAAGCTATTATCCGTGATGGTATGGGGTGCATTAGTGAACAAGGCATGCACATCTGTCAAGGCATTATTAACTCTAAACAATATATACATGTTTTGGAGCAACATACTTCCACCCAGAAATTGCTAATTTCAGGGAAGACCTTGCTTATTTTATCAAGACAGTGTCAATCCATTTTCTGCAAGGATTATAACAGCATCAGACCCCTCAGGTCAGACTCATTGAAAACATCTGTGCATTATGAAGTTAAAAATACTACAATAGAGACCCCTGTTCTGTTGAGCAGATGAAATATTATATGAAGTAAAAACAGGAAAACATTTCATTTTTAGAACTACAGCAATTGCTCTCCTCAGTTCCCAGTCATTTACAGAGTGTTGTTAAAAGAAGAGATGAAGAAACAGAGTAGTAAACATGCCCCTGTCCCCACATTTTGTAACCTGTTCCTGGCATCAGATTAAAAAGAGGCAAATATTTTTCAAAAACAATAGATTTTCTCACTTTGATCATTTGAAACGTCAATTAAATGTAGGGTTTATATGATTTGCAGATCATTGCATTTTGTTTCTTTCACATTTTGCAGTAAAAATGCGTTTTCTGGAAATGGAGTTTGTAATATAAAAACCCTTGTGTGTATGTTATATAGAGGAAAAAAGTGGTCCTTAATGTTCTTTAAGTATGCATTTAGAGCTACTATTGGCCAAAGGGGAAATGGCCAGACAATCCCAGGGCAGAAAAGCAAATATAATAATCTCCGGTTATGAAGAAGCATTTATTTAGCCTTTTCTTGACACTGGCCACTAACTGGAATTTTCTCTGCCTGTGTCGAAGAGCTAAAGGATGATTTTCTACAGAAAAAAAGTTCAGCCTCAAACTATTGAAATAACATCTCATTTGTTCAAAATATTCACTACATATGTCAAAATAATGACTAATATATCGAAGATAATTAATTATTATTCATTATATTATTTTTATTTCACTTGTTTAACCTTATTTTATTTATTTTATGATTTATTTGATTATGATTGATGCATAATTACATTTTTCTCAAAATAATCAACAAACATTCCTAGCTTTTTAGTTAAGTATTTAATATGTAGAATGACCTCATAATAAAAGTAATATCCAACATTAAGTCCAGGGGGAAAAAAATTAATAAAACATGTAATATATATATATATATATATATATATATATATATATATATATATATATATATATATTGAATATATGAAACAAGATTAATACCATGTGGTGTTTGATTTACAAAACTTTTACAGGATGAATTAAATGAATAATAATGTAATATGTGAAGCACATTAATATGTGGTGTGGATCTGCATGACCTTTTGAACTTTCCTTGTATCTCCGCATGTGATCCTGATCATGTGTAATTGCCTTTGGGCTTCAGCAAATCACTTTAAACCAGCCTGACCGGAGACACTGGACAGAACATAGTGGAGAAAATGACCCCAGCTGGACAAAAAGTGTGTGTGTGTGTTTGAGTGTTTTGGTCAGATGTGTTTTCCTTTATTATCCACATTCTAATATGTATTTACTCTTGTATATGTATTTCAGGTATTTTACATTTAGTTTATGAAAACTCCTACAATGTAGAGCTGTTTGAATAGGTTTGGCAAATAAAACATGGCCTGTCAAAAATGCCATCTTCAACTTTGTTCCCAGCAGTGATACTAACTGTATCACCGGAGAAAGGTCCATCACACCAATAATGTTTTAAAAACAGTGATCCTGTGGTCAGAATCTGACCAGTAATTAAAGAGGTAGACACAGAGTGTGTCAAGGTGTAATAAAGGTTTGGAACACATAAACTGTATTTTTATGCTAAAGTTTTTTCTTACAGAACTAGAAAGTATCTGGATAATCAGACCTTCACAAATTTCAAGGCAAAGTGCCCTCAAACAAGTCCAAAAAGTGGACAATGTGATAAATGGCAGGGTAGACATTTTTAATAAAGTGGACATTGAGTGTGTATAAATAATTGCAAATACCCTGGAGATATGGTCTCTCTGATTATAAATCTAAGAGCAGACACAGATTCTGCACCATTTTGCACTTACCACAACTCATTCATTTTCCTGAAATGACATTAACAGCTGATCTGGTAAAGGAGTTGAGTCACTCAGACTCTGGACAGTGGCTGTCCACAGCGCAATGTGGTGGATAACTGATAGCCCCTTTCTCAGTCTTTCCACAAAAATGCTGAGTGATTTCTCAGGTCCCAAATCTGGACGAGACTCCATCCTCTGCTGTAATTCTCCTTTGTAAATCCAATCCAAGACCAGACTTAAGGAATCCAAATCCAAATCTGGTTCTACTGGCCAAGTAAGAGGTCACTTATAAGGAATCTGGCTTAGCAGTTGCTCCTTTTAAGGGAAGATTAATATAGGTAATTATATTATATATAGTAATTCAGGAAGAAAACAACAGAGAATATTTATATACAAATATTTAACAAATTGTTATAAAATAGTTATCTCATGCTTTACAGGGAACAAACATGAAAAATCATAATGTACTGAACTTTTTTCATAATTTTGATATCATATTGTGTTTCTTATTTTTAGTAGACATTTTCTCACACACACACTATCACTATATATATATATATATATATATATATTTTTTTTTTTTTTTTACTGTACTGGGTACAGTAAAACAAATATAAATATACCATAACTTTTGAAAGGAGCATTCATTCATTCATTGTCTATAACCACTTATTCAGTTCAGGGTCATTGCAGGTCCGGGGCCAACCCTGAATCACTGGGTACGGTGAGGGCTGGGATGTGAGAACACACCCTTGGTGGGGTGCTTTGTACCGAGCAAATTAATGTAAATATTAAATATTTCCTCTGCGCACTTTTTGTCATATGAGTTCAGAAGTTCAGTAAGCTCAGAGTTCAGCATTTTAAAACCCATAGGCTCTGGTCTACAGAGATGTGGACAAAAATAAACTGTGTGTCTAAATGTTTTGATAAAAAACTGTGTTCCATAACTTCAGTAGAGTTTCAGAGAGCTTTAAAAAAGAGGCATTTGAATGGTGGAGAGATCTCTGCATGTTGAAAAGTGCAAAAATTGCAACAAAACTAAACAGATCAATTTACATGTGGGTTTCTGTGGTAATTGAAACAGTGAATAAAACGTACAGACATAGTAAACTTAAACCAAGAATAAGCTACAGTTGGTTTCCTACTCAAACATACCGTTCCACCTTTAAAGTTTCAGAGGTGTGTTTTGCTGTGAAAACAGAAGTTTGCCAAAATTGTCTACTGTGCCTTTAAGAACTTGACAAGTATTTTTCAGACTCTGGAGGAAAATCCAGAGATGTAGTGCTAATGTTAAGATCATGATTTTCAAACTCTCACTTGTTCAGATGCTTTAATGGACAGAAGGAGCTAATTCAAGAGGTTCAAATGAGGATTACTTGACAGGAACTGAGAATTCTGTGGACATTAGGTGATTTAGTCAGGCCTGACTAGCCCATTAATTGATTATTTTGAATATGCCTGGTCTGTCCATGCTCATTGGATTTGTATTTCTGCAAGATACAAGATACATTTCAATGCCTTTGTAAGTTTGTGTGTGTGCCTGGCAGAAGCTTGTGAGGATGTTGGCAGACTGTTGGCGGGGGAAATTACAGTTCAGAAATAAACTTGTGAGTTGCCTAATTAATCTGCCAAGTGGCGGCAGAGTGTGACGGAAGTGTGCATGACCTACCTTCATTTACAGACCTCCATGAGTCATTTCCTTCAACAAATAAAAATGTATTTAGGATGAGATTCAATTGGACATCTTAACATCTGGCTAACAGGACCAACAAAACAACAGAGGTCAAAATTGGACAGCCTGGTTAAAAAAACTTTTGGCAGCCCCCCTAGTGGTCATTTCAGCAAAAGAAAAGAAATCAACCAGAATCATTTTAATTAATAAAACAAAATAAATAAATTATAAACTATAAGGACAAAATGATTGAGACACTAATTATTAAATTCAGGTGTTCCATTGTGTGCCATTGCCACAGGTGTATAAAATCAAGTACCTACCCATGCAGTCTGCCTTTACATACATGTGAAAGAAACTCTCATTGAGTTCAAGCATGCTATTGTAATAGAATGCAACATTCCTCCTAGACATCCCACAATCATCTGTGAGTAATATTATTGAATAGTGGAAGTTTTCAGGGACCACAGCAACTTGAGGTTACAGAATGAGGTCGCCAAGTGCTGAGGCACACAGTGTGTAAGTTGCCAACCCTCTGCTGAGTCAATAACTTCAGAGTTTGAAACGTCCTGAGTCATTAACATCAGCAAAAAAACTGCACAGTGAGTTTCATAGCATGTGTGTTTCCATGGCTGAGCAGCTGCATGAAGGCCTTACATCACCAAACACAATGCCCAGTGTCTGATGGAGTGGTGTAAAGCATGGTGCCACTGGACTCTGGAGCACTGTAATCATGTTCTGTGCAGTGAAAAATCACGCTTCTTTCTCTGTCAGTCTGATGAATGAGTCTGGGTTCGGCATTTGCCAGGAGAACATTAAATGCCTAGCTGCACTGTGCCACTGTGCCAGGGATAATGATATGGGGTTGTTTTTCAGGAGTTGATCTAAGTCCCTTAATTCCAGTGAAGGGAAATCTTAATGCTTCAACATGCCAAGACATTTTAGAAAATTATATGCTTCCCTTTTCTTTTCCACCATGACTGTGCCCCAGTGCATAAAGCAAGGCCCATAAAAGCATGGTTCTGTGAGTTTGACATGGAAGAACTTGACTGAGCCCTGACCTGTACCCTTGGGATGAACAAGACCATACATTGTGGGCCAGGACCTCTCATCCAACATTACAATCTGATCTCACAAATTACCTTATGAATGAATGAATGAAAAAAACCCAGACACACTCAAAGATCTTGTAGAAAGTCTTCCCAGAAGAGTGGAAGATGTTACAGCTGCAAAGTGGGGACCAACTACATATTAATGCCTATGGATTTAGAATGGGACACCATAAAATCTCCTTTAGGGGTAATGTGTAGGTTTCTTAATACTTTTGCCCTTGTACTGTAACAATGTTATTGGATTCAGTAAGACATTGCTGGCTCTCAGTGTGTGGAATGTTATGACATTTTGTTGACCTGCTAGCAATTGAAAATATAAAGAATTTATAGGATTGTGAAGATTGAGTGCTTAAAGGCATGGTTTGACCCGTATGATATGAGGGTCCCAGAATTTGACAGTCTTGTCCAAACAGAACATTGAACAACAGTTTGTTCCAGGTGGAGCCCCCTAGTCACATTCTACAAGTTTGCAACATTTGTTCCCTGCTAGTAAAAAATAAGGCGTAAAAAAGAAAGATGAGAATGCCCTTTTATAAGCATTCCTGAGAGAAAATTGTGTAGTTTGTTGAGGTGAAGAGTGTGGTTCAGAAATAAAGTTGTGAGCCACATGTTGCCTAATTAATTCACAAAGCAACCTGCCTTCATTTACACATCTCCATGTGTCAAAAACAACCATAATTTACTCAATTTTTCTCTCATGAAAAGAGAGACTGAAGCATTAATTCATGTTCACCACCAGGAGTGAGAGGCACTAACATGCTTTTCAGATTCCAAGAAGAAGTTGTTTGGTAAAATAATTAAATTCACTCCAGATAAACTGCTACAAAACCTTTCACAGCTGCTCAATTAGTTGTTTATTGGCAGGTGAAAAAAATCATGCAATCACTGATCATTCTTTCTTTTCATGTTGGCAAATGTTTGTTCATGCAAATAAATATGCACATTGATTATTTCTGGAGTCTTTTTCCTGGGAACATTGGACCAGATCAGATTTATGAATTATTCATAACAAATCACACTAGACATAAATGCAGCATGAATGTTCCATTAATAAACATATGCATCTTTTCCTTTAGTTAAAAAAATATACAGTCAGAGACCACCATACATTTATTTATTGTCCATTTAAAATAGGTATTAGGAAACATGTATTTAACTAAAAATTAAATTTACAGCTTTCAATTTTTGGAGCCTTGTTTCCTTTTATTTAAGGAAATCTGCTGCCACACTTTAAAAGTTTAGTATTGGATGTTGGTTGCATTTTCTGCTTGTTGCCATCCAAGTGATTCAAAATTTGTGTCTATTTCCTTTTCTCTTGAGCGTGGCACATCTTTTCAGACCCTGTTTTGAGTTGTCTTCACACAGTGAAAGGCTCCAGAGTGCAAATTATAGAGTCACAATTCGGGAGGCCAACTTTTTCTCCATTGTGCCCAACCCATTCACTACATCCATGCTCAAAACACCCACTGCATCACTAGCTCTTCACAGGGGTCATCAGGTAGGCACCTCTGCTCATCTGTGTTTCACTGAATTAAACCCACAACACCTCCAAAATGTTCAACAGTGGTGTAATATGGCTGAAAAACCTAATGAAGATTATCCATGGATTTTTAATAGTTATACTGCTGGGAGACAGCTTTGATTTTACTTTTTGTTTTTTAATATATTCCTGAAACTACATTTTGCAGTAATGGGACCATCATTACAACTAAAATCTGAGGAAATGAATTGAAAGCACCAGATGGAACAAGAAACACCCTTAGATGGGTGGATGGGATACAAGATAGGCTAAGCTAATCCCATCAGTCCGTTTGGGTTTTAAAAACTAGCCAAAGTACGCCATACAAGTTGTAACATGCCTAATTAACTTGGACAAAACAATCCATAAATATATTACAACAAAAGCATGACACAGTGTTAATATGTTCCCAAAAATACATTGGTAGGCTCTGGCTTTGAATGAAATCCGGAGCAGCAAAAAATTTTGGGGAAAAATTGGCCTTGGATATATAAAATAGGCCTGCATTTTTAAATTCACAATCATGAACTTTTTATATTTCCTTTATTAAAAGACAACAGATTATATTTGTGTCAATCATTTAGTGCCATGCTAACCAATGTAACAGAATGGCCAGTTATTTTTCTTCTCCTTGGGTGATGAACTGTCTAATGGCAGCACTTTGAAAATATGTATTTAAGATATTTTTAGTTAGCTAAAGAATCATGTCTGTAAGTTAGTTTCCTATGCAGAAATGAATCCTAAACCAAACACACTGCATTCACAGCACTCTAAATTGAGATTCTCCATTGGCAGAAAAATACAGTCTATTGAATGAAATGACTGTCTGAGAATCCATCTACAGTTGTAGTAAATATAATATAGTAAGTCATATTTAGGTAGATACAACCATGTTTTTTCATTATATGTTTCTTGACATAAAACCAAGAATTTTAAATCTGAATTTTAAATCTGTTTTTTTTTTTTTTTTTTTTTTTTTAACACGTGAATGAAACATGAAGTAAGTGGATTGTGTTGGGGTGAGGCATTGTACCATTGTGCCACATGTGTATTTGTGTTTTAGGGGAACTGCTTTAGAGTGAGGGCTGAATGTAATGAATGGGACTTTTTGGGTTATATTCTTGTAAAATATGGATTAATCATTGATTTCTACAAAATCACCTGTTTCAGCTCTAAAGGGTTAGATACCTTTATGGGAAATGCCCTCTCAGCAGCCATCTTAAAATAGTTCCCAGGCAACTATTCATACAAGATCAGGCTTAGATCTCTTTAAATAGAGACATACAAATCCAAATCTATATCTAATCGAAATGGCTCAAAGAGACATAACATAATAATACGCTATGTTATGTGTTACAGGAATTCTTATTCCGTTTTAACCAGTGACATGTCTCCACTTCCTTTTTAAAGTGTTTGGTGATAATAACTGATATATTTTCTGACACCCCCTCAGGTACATGGCCATCATCCATCCCCTGAAACAGCGTCTGTCATCCACTCAGACCAAGCTGATCATTGGTGTGATCTGGGTGTTAGCGCTCCTGCTGGCCTTCCCACAGTACTACTACTCCGACACAGAGCAGCTGCCCGGCCGTATTGTTTGTTACATTGACTGGCCTGAGTACACCTTCATGAACTTCAAAACAATGTAAGAGTGATTTTGCTGTTTATCTGAGTAGAAATTGTGGCTTTATTTTGTAAAAAATTGTAGCCTCTATGAAAAAAACTTGTGACCTTTATTAAGCAAGGCCATATGAAATGTTACATGAGACATACAGTTGCCATTTTTGAAACACCAGGCATTATGCACATGTCTAAAATACTCTCACAGACATCTAATAATAAGTATAATGACATGAATGACTGTCTCCTCATTTCTGAAATATCAGTAACACAAGTGTGACAAATGCTTTGTCAATAGGTCTGCATGGTGTCTTTATTTTTGCAGAACTGTAATTCAAAAAGTATTAAATCACTGGAGATTATTCATTCATGTTCCTTCCTTTTCAACTACATTTGCACAGCCGGCCATTCATCTTAATCCTGAACTAGAAAATGTATCCTCTACATATCTCGAGTGGAGAATTCTCAGTTAACAATGTTAGCCCTGCAGGAGAGCTAATCTGTGTCTTGGAAATACAATCTACCTTCAGGCAAATTGTTTAGCTGAAGGTTTAAATGGATAAAGGTTTAAAGACCCCTATCAGTTCCTGTTTGTTTTCTGTGGTTTAGTTTGTTCTGTGGTCAAAAGCTCAGATCAGTTTTCTTCGTATCTGACTCGATCAGTTTATTTGGACACGGGTTTGGAGAAGCACAATGAGTACAAAACCAGATTGGACATACAGTAGCCAGTGAGTTGATTTAATCTTCAGCAGCTGTTACTTGTATGGCATCTTAAGAATCTACACTATATAACCAGATGATTTTGAACAAACTCTCATTCAAAAATTCATTAACCATATCTCATGTGGAAAGCCTTTATTCTAAATGTTGGAACATTTCTGTGAGGTTTAGTAGCATTCAGCCATGAGATTATTAGTAAGGCCAGGTTCTGATGTGGGATAATTATTTTTTGGCACTCCAAATCATCCCAAAAGTTTTGGAAGGAGCTTTTAATTTGTGTTTTGCTAGTGGACTATCAGTACACCAGCAATTACGAAGATGTAGATTTTAAATTTATATTTGATAAAGGTGTAGCTGTAACGCAGGTTACTCATATATTTTTGAATCTAGTATTTGTTGTTAGGTGTGTTCTTGTATGTCATTGTTTGCTTTTGTATGTGTACTTTTTCTGCTATGTATTAATATATTATTTTTGCTTTGTGCAGACTGGTGTAGTGCAGCCACAGACACGTATATTCTTTGTCTTTATAGAATATAAACATTTCTGAAATTAATTAGCCATTCAGTGATGATTTATTACTGAATATAAGCTTCCATTATTTGTGTAAACTTCAATATTTGCTTAGCTCCAGTACAAATCTAAGGAAGCGGGTTTTACACACCAAATGTAATGAGTAGTCAAATTTATTTGCTTTAAGGGAGAAATTCTTTGTTTTTTGGTATTTTCTAAATTAATATAGGAGTCTGGGGTAATGGCTTGCAGGCTTTGCTGTTGTTCCGGTCTTAATAAATTAAACACAATAGCTTGTGGCAGTGGACCATTGGACCTATTTCCAGACTACTGCTCTCTCAAGCAGAACACTGAGTAGCCCCACATGCACAATCCCAAAATACTGCTGTTTTTCATAAAGCAGGGATTCAGTTAAACTACATATTTTAAATCACTGTATTAGTCTTGAAGACATATGTGATGATGATGATCTTTATTGTCATTATACAGAATGTACAAAGAGATTGGGGAGCTACTCCTTTTTAGTGCAAAAAAAATGTACCAACTGTAAACAAAACAATTTATAAAAAGATTTATAACGAAATATACAAATATACATATACATATAAATATATAATAGTAATGCAAATATAAAAGAAAGAATATAACACAGAAGTGAGTAAAAAAGAGTAGCTCCCCAATCTCATGGCTTGGTGGTTAGCACGTTCGCCTCCCAGCACTGGGATCTTGGGTTCAAGTCCCATCTGGGTGGAGTTTCCATGTTCTCCCCGTGTCTGCGTGGGTTTCCTCCGGGGGCTCCGGTTTCCTCCCACAGTCCAAAAACATGGAGGGTAGGTGAATTGGCTTCTGTAATAACTGTCCTGGTTTGTGAGTTAATGAGTGTGAATGTGTGTGTGCCCAGATATAGATTGGCACTCTGTCCTGGGTGAAATCCTAGTGCCCGATGCAGTCCTCCAGGTGGACGGTCGTTTCTGGTTGAGAGTACGCTGTGCGCGTTTGGCTGCCGCTTCTCGCCAGTGTGTGTGTGTGAATTGAGCGTTCTGAGCAGTGTAGATTGTAAAGCGTCCTTGGGTGTCTAGAAAGGCGCTATATAAGTGTAACGATAATAATAATAATAATAATAAAAAAATTTCGCCAGGGGGTTAATTTTCTTATTGTTGTTGGTGCCTCCGTTATCAGGAAACACACTGAGGCCCAGAGGAAGGCCATATGTTTGGGTTCAGTAGAAACATGAAACAAGTTAATATCATGGTTCTTCCTCATTCTCCAGAGAAGCAGTGGGATGTAAAGTTCACCTTGAAAAAAGGATGACGATCCGTTGAGCTATTTCTCACACTGCAACCCACCTCAGGCAAAAAAAAAACAAAAAAAAAAAAACACCCACACTCCATCAAATCGAGATGTCAGAACTCCGCCATAGATTGTAGAGCTGCGAAGAGAGATTAAAAGAAATTATTTGTGACAAGCATTGGTATGGACAGTTAATGGAATTTAGTCCTGCTCAGCAGGCTCAATGTTATGGAGAGAGATTAGTCTCAAAATATTGACAAATGCGTAAATGTTTACCAACTAATTAAACACAAGTCACAGATGTGTCATTATTCACAAATAATTATATCCCAATCTGTGTCTCGCGGTCTGGACCAAATTGGTCAATACAGGTTCTGGTTTTTACAGATATGTTATCATTTAATGTGAAAATAAATACATTTGTTTAAATTTACATTGCATATATTTGTAAAGTCATAGTCTCGAATTTATAAATTGTGGCATCTGCATTTGTGGATCAAATTACTCGCCTGTTTTGGTGACATATTTTTGTTAATTTCCTCTGGCGGGTTTTTGGATTTTGAGACTTTCTTTCGCATTTCACCCGATCCACACACAAATGCAGCCTGATCCCAAATGTTGCCTCATCCACAAGTGTGGCCAGTAGGCGAACAAGCTACCGCTATGTAACACTGCTGTCTTTACCAGTGTTTCAGGACTGACCTGTTGCTCTCAGGGCCGCTGCAAAAAAAAAACACTTGTAGGCGGGACTGTGACTCAATTGGCTGCCGCAGTAAATAAATAACCGCTAACTCCGGCTGCTGATTGGCTAAATAAGAGTAATCACCAATGAGAAGCGCATTTCTGTTTACGTGGCGTTTCTGTCCCTCCCTCCAGCTGAGGGAGAGCAGGTTCTGTCTGTCTGAAACAAATCACCCCTCTTAACAGTCCAACCTCAAAAATACGGAACACAATGCTTCTCGTATCAGTAACAATAAAAAATGGGCATGGGACGTCAACCGCTGTGAGCAACACAAGGCTTCTCTGGCATTTTGGGAAAAGAGGACAAGCGGCGGAGAGTGGATACATAAACATTGCAGTGTTGTTTATGTTATCCAGCCTAAAACGGCATGAACATCGGTGAAATGGTGAAAGGTTGCTGTGTCTCGAGTGGAAAACCTATCGCAAATGTAGTGTGTTTTTTTTTTTTCGATTTTCCAGCTTTGAAATAAAATTGTGGAACCATGGAACAAGTCAGGGAATGTAACTTGTGGTAGCTCGTTTAAATCATCTGTGCACTTTATTTTCGTATGGATCAAGTCCGTTAATCACTTTTATTTTTTCTAAATAACACTCTGTTGTGTTCTTATTCTGTTTATCCCTATAAGGCAGTGGTTCTTAAAGTTTTTAAACTAAGTACCACTTATTTTCAAATCAAAGCCCCCCAAGTACCGTCTATGAATCCTATGAATGTCTTGCGGTGGGTGGCACAGCAGGTAGTGTCACAGTCAAACAGCTCCAGGGTTCAAGTCCCACTGTGGGTGACTGTCTGTGAGGAGTGTGGTGTGTTCTCCCTGTGTCTGCGTGGGTTTCCTCTGTGTGCTCCGGTTTCCTCACACGGTCCAAAAACACATGTTGGTATGTGGATTGGTGACTAAAAAGTGTCCGTAGGTGTGAGTGTGTGTCACCCTGTGAAGGACTGGCGCCCCCTCCGGAGTGTGTTCCCACCTTGTGCCCAGTGATTGAGTGTAGCCTCCGGATAAGCGGTTTCAGACAATGAATGAATACTAAATTAATTGCTAAACATACAAATAACCAGGCCTAAACAAAACGCTTTAAACACAATTATACATTTATGAGAACATATACAATTTTGGGGAAATAAGCATTTTGAAAGAAACAACATGAAGAAAGATCGATATAATATGTGCTTTAATAGACAATAGGTGAAAACTGTGGCGCTTGAAGCAGGTGCTTACAGCTCTCAACTTATATCAGTTGTATATCAGTAGGTGAAGGAGGCGCAGCGTTGTTAAACAAAGCTTTTAGGACTCTAATGAAATGAAAATTGGCCACATTATTTACCTTCAGTTCAGTGTTCTCTCTATGCTTCTAGATTTAGCCCTTCTGGGCTAAGGAGTGTTTTGCTGGGTATGAACTCAGTTTGTTTTTCACGTTTCCACTTTGCCCTTTTTGCTGAATTACTCATGTCTGTCTCTAGTCTTTGCTCACGTTCAGTAAGAAATTTTAACTGGGATTTCTTTACATGGATTTTGCAAAATACTCTGTCCATTGTTTTGTTCTGTTGCTATGAAGTTTGTCCTCAGAAATGGCAAACCCTACCCGCAACACGCTGTTATGTAGTTGCCCATTCTTTATACACAACACAGCTTTTAGTGTCCAAATTCGGTTTGGGTTAAAAGTACAGGGTAACTTCCTGTTTGTGGCACATTAGTATATGGGAGGGGGAAAACTTTTCAAGATGGGTGGTGACCATGGTGACCAAGGCACCTGAAACTATGAATACTGGAAGCCTGTGCTAGCATTTCTCCTGCGGTGTTGCTATCAGTGTGTGAAGAGTGGGAGAAGAGGGTAGCATTGACAAATCAACACAATGGGCACTACTTTGAACACATTTTATAAGTGGTCAGAAACTTGTAAATAACTCATGAAATAATAAAGTTACGTTAAAACCAAGCACACCATTGTTTTTCTTGTGAAATTCCCAATATGTTTGATGTGTTGCATGACACACATTGAAAAAACAAAAGTTGGATCCAAAATGGCCACCATGGTCACCACCCATCTTGAAAAGTTTCCCCCCTCCCATATACTAATGTGCCACAATCAGGAAGTTAATATCACCAACCATTCCCATTTTATTACGGTGTATCCATATAAATGGCCCTCTCTGTACAGTTGATTATCCCAGTTTATTAAGATAAAGAAGATTATCCTATATATTATTCCTTTTTACTCTTTTCAACAAACTGGATATTTAACTTAAATCAGGACAGATGCAGACATAAATGCATCAAGTCAATAAATGGCATGGTTTAACCATTGTTTACAGTGGATTCATATTGTAGTGGTATCATACACTAAACAATGCCAAGTTCTCTCTGATAAAGAAATGAACAAAAATACGTCATGGACAACAGGTGAGTGACATGATCCACAAATGCAGATTCTACAATTTATAAATTCGAGGGACTATGACTTTACAAATATATGTAATGTAATTTTAAATAAATGTATTTATTTTCACATAGTGATGATATGTCTGTGAAAACCAAAAATGTGTATTTATGAATTTAACTGTATGTACAAACTGCAGACTATAAGACTCCGATTGGGATATATTTATTTGTGAATAGTGAAACATATTTGTCACTTGTGTTTAATTTGTGGATTAATATTTATGCATTTGTCAAGTATTTTGAGACTAATCACTGTCCATACCACTGTAGGTACAGCGTCTTTTTATGATTCTCCTCTTGATCCCTTTCCTCTTATTCATGCATTTCCTCTTTCCATCTCCTCCTTCCTCTAAAAATATTTTTTCTTCTTTCTTTGTATTAATTATAATTAATACAATTAATTAATAACCCATTAGATTAGGCCAAAATTTGCCATAAATATTATTTAGCAGATGGGAGTATAGCCGTTTCAGTTCCTTGAAAATGGGCCTCTCTGAGGTAAGCTATACAGTTAGCATTTTTTGTTTGAATCCTAGTAGCCTTCTAGATAGTTTGCTGGGCATGGTTTGCAGAAGAAACGTGAAACTGGTCCCAGCTCAACAGATATTTCAGAATATACATGAAGGAGTCTTACTGATAAAGGAAAGGAATGGACAAAAAAAGAAAAAAACTGCTGGAAATGAATGAAAAATGAACTCTATCCAGTGTGAGATCTTAACATCACTGAATGCCTGGGAGAGAGCAATCTGAGAATATGCTGTTAGAGTGAAAATTTTGTGTGACTGTGGCCAACAACAGCTAAAAAACATAATGCACCAATCCTTGTGTGACAGTAGTGTCTCCTTTATTGACAAAAATTCTACAAAATATTTAATCAGGCATTTTGAGCGCAGTTGAAGAGGCACTATGAATAACCAGGAAACAGATTCTTTCCTCAGGCCTTGTCCACACAAATCTGGATATTTTTGAAAATCCCAGCTATACTGTCCACACCAATTAAAAAAATAAAAAAAAGGCTGAAATATAAATGTCAGCCCAGTAATTAACAACCCAGCCTAAATTTTATATTTACATATTTGGTCTGTTTTCAAGTTTAAATAATCAAAATTAAAACATGTTTTAAAACATCCAAATGTTGAATTATTTATAATTATCTTCTAAAGGTGCTGATGCTCTAACAGGGTTTCCAACTTGTCAGGTTTCAAAAATAATCCTCGTTTACTTGGTTAATGCGAGAGTTTTGTTGATATCCAACTCAGACTTTCTATCCATGACCTGCATGTTTTGTTCAGGTCTTCTTCTGTCTCCAGCAGAAAAGACGGCGACTGCTGTGCTTTTGTAGAGTGTAGTCTTTCAGCTGGTGTCGTCTTGTCCCTGTGATTCAGATGCTCCCGAATTCAGGGGTCACTAATTCTGGGGCTAGAGGGCCTCAGTCCAGCACAGTTTAGAGATTTGTTTGTTCTAGCACACCTTTTGCAATGGGTCATTACCCAGTGAGTCACCATGAGTCAGGGAAATCACCAAACAGCTCTTCTCCAGTTCATCACCAAAATTGGAGACCCTTGCCCTGACCTCACCAGCCATTATCTTCCCTCCCAACTCTCCAACCAAATCTCTGCCCTTAGGGATATGGGAAGTAGGGCTAGAGAGTGGGCTTCAATACTCTCTGATTTTTAATAGCAACTGTTAAAATAAGAGTTCCTTTATTTTTTTACATTAAAAAAAGGAAAACAAAAACATTACCCTCAACTTCTCTTGGGTTTTGGGGAGTGCCACTAAATCAGAAAAAAAGAGATGTACAGCGATCAACCATTGAGTATAGAAACATTATGACCACCTCCTTGTTTCTACACTCACTGTCCATTCTCTGAGGTCCACTGACCATACAGGAGCAATTTGTAGGTCTATTGCAATTTGTAGAGTTTTTAAACTTCATGCCCACTCACTGTCCACTCAGTAAGATACATCTACCTTGTTGGTCCACCTTGTAGATGTAAAGACAGAGACAATAGCTCATCTGTCAACTGTTTTTGTTGATTGTATTCTAGTCCTTCATCACTGGAAACAGGATGTTGTTGGCTGGATTGGTCGGTGTGAGGGCTTTAAAAACTCCAGCCGCACTGCTGTGTCTGATTCACTTGTAACAGCACAACACCCACTAACACACCTCTGCGATGTCTGTCACTGCAGAGCTGAGAATGATGCACCACCCAAATCATACCTGCGCTGTGGTGAACCTGTGGGTGTCCTTTGAAGAACAGGGTGAAACAAAGTACAGTGAGTGTAGAAACATGAAGGTGGTCATGATGTTATTGTTGAATGATGTATGTAAACGGAACAGTTTATAGTATATATTTTGTACATTTTTAAACATATTGAACATTATTCTCATATGAAAATGTTATATCTCCCACCCAGTGTGTGTTCAATTACTACTAACTCTAAGGCTTAATTTTAGGGTTTGTGATCTGACTTTACTCATTTGCATGAATTCCTCGAGAGTTAGACAGCAGAATGTTGCACTCACAGGACCCTCCTAGGTTTCAAACTTCAAAATATAAGTTCCTATTTGGTTGTGCATATTCTGCAGGGTTCTGTAGAAAACATGTTGGTAGAAAAAACATTACATTTTGTGGAGACACCCTTGGTTTTTACTTGGTTCTTCCTACTCATTGATTTTTCTTTAAAGAGTCACCCACTGAAAGGTTTTTTTTCGGTAAATCGAAGAGTTTCTTCTAGAGAACTGACTTGTATGGCTGATCTCCAGCAGTTCAATAGTACCCAACCAAGCTGACCATAAACAAATGGGTGGAAACTATTGTGAGTCTATTTGGTAAGACACCAACATTTCTTTTACATTGACACTTCAGGACTGTAATTGTGTACCTCTGACCCATTTCATTGCTAGATAAGACTCCCAACAACATGGGAACACGTGCATTCTCCTAGGCATGTGAAAAATCTCTGCCTCTTTTCCAACTGCCACTATCAGAACACCAATGGGCAGCTCAACACTCTTGGAGGGGAACACTAACCCATAACAGTTACGCCAGCAGGATGCTGACTGATGAGAAGAGAAGGAGAGCCTTCATACCTACCCAGAGGGAGTGATGTGAATATTTGCAGAGATTTTTTGCCAAGTTAATTGTTATTAACCTTCCCCAACAGAGTTGTTTGCTCACCTCTGTTTAGTATGTAATTCCTACAGGAGATTTGGGATGTGCCTTCAGTGTGAATCACATACAGTTTCTCACGCTGAGCTCTAACTCCCTTCCCGACATGGTTGTACACATGTTCAGCAGACAGAGCAAAGTGGCGCCTCTCTCCACAGCCTTTCAGAGAGGTTTGTTCACCCTCAGGCGGAAAGAACAAAGCGCTATCGACGCCTCAGGAGAAGTTACTCATACCCCATGTCTCTGAAGAACAGAACAGTCTGTGCTGAACAATCTGAAAGCCTTGCCTGCGGTCAACCAGAGCACAATTCCACCTGCAGAGCTCATCCACAATCAGCAGCACAGCCACAATCACCCTGATCACGTCAGAACAACTCAGACATTTATTATTTTTCTGATAAAGTCTGGCACATCTGGGTATCTGACCCAGGGTTCCTTGTGGATATGAAAAACACAGCTTTAGTCTGGCCTGCAAATTCGGTTGAAATCTGAATACAGTAGCTGCAGAATATTCAGTCACAAGGCTGACCAAAACCATTAACACCAAGTTTTAAATCTTACAGAAACAAGAACAGAAGAAAATATCTGGCAGTTACATAGCTCAAAGTCTGACCCGAACCCACAAAATTTGCCATAATGCTCTCAGTTTTCAACTCTCCACTATCATCCAGAGACAAAAACAAAACATTACTTAAACCAAATGCTATGTGACCGTGGTAAAACTGACAGGTCTCATCAGATCATTAGTATTTTCACAAAGAGGAGCATAATATATGGATATTTTCCTGGTTTACACTGAAGTATAGCTGGGATTATTGTCTCATTGAAGTTAGCATCCTCCTATGAAAGCATAGAAGACACAACTAAGTAACAAACTGCAGGTTTTAATAGAAGCTCTGGTGGACTTAAAAATTCTTGTAGACAGCTTAATCTACTGTTGTCATGGTAGCCTCACGGATATGGCTGGACCTCAGTGCAACTGCACAACTGATCTAAGCACAAGAATTATTCATTAAATTATTCCCAAGCATGACGTGTGTTTGGAGAATCATTTAAAGCGCAGCTGTGCAGTGGGTACTACAGGTCTCAGGTCAGGTGCTTATACAGGTTTGGTCAAATATGAATCTGAATGATGGGTATAAATAGATCATCATAAAAAATACCCATAATAGCTTGCATTGTCTGACACACAGACACACACACACAAACCCAGGGTGTGTGTTTCTGGACTGGAGCTCATAAGTTTTGATTGCTGGCCAGTATTATGCACAGGGCACAGTGTCCAGCAATCAAATGGGGGAAGAGAGAGAGAGAGGAGGGTGGGACCTACAGAGATAGATTAAAGCATAGCAAGCATACAAGAAGTAGAGCACCTTTTAAAGAGAAGAGAAAATCAAGCCCCACTCTTGCTTCAGGATGTGAAGTTATTGAGTAGCACTGAGGAAAGGAAACTGATAAAAAAATGAACATTTGCTCAGCATCACTGAAAGTGACGTTCAATTTTGAGAATCTCAAAATGAAACAGACACCTAAGACCGAAGTTTTGTAATCTTTGAAGTTTGAATAAAATTATGTTATTAAGCAAAGGTATGGACACGGTAAATTCAGCCAGACAGTGTTCAGACATGTTTTTCTTTGTTTGGGTCAGTGTGGGCAGTGTGTGCGATTTCACTGAAGCATGTGACCTCATATCAGTCTCAATCTGAGAAGTCACTACACACACACGCACACATACTGGTTTGTTATTCAGTCTTCCTCAAAAAAAAAATAATAATAGAGGGACACCTGTAAGATTAAATTGAATTACAAAAGTGTATGTGTTTGTTATAATCTTACTCACTCTCTCACTTGCAATGGCAGGCAAGAACTGAGAGCTTTGCAGATCTCAGTGTACTTTGAGCATTCTCTCTCTCTTTTCCACATTGTCTCTCATTTCTACTTTCTCTGTTATCTTTCTGTCTCTCTGTGTTCCCTGTCTTTTTCTTCCCTTCTCTATTACCTGTTCTCTCTCTCTCTCTCTCTCTCTCTCTCTCTCTCTCTCTCTCTCTCTCTGTGTCTGTCATCTTCATCATATGTCTTTATACTCCATGTAACTGTCACCTTCTCTATCACTTACGTGTTCTCTCATTCTCCCCTCTGTTCCTCTCTATTTCTCGGTCTCTGCTCTTGTGCACCTATCTTGCTGTTTCACACCTTTCTTTTCAATTCTTCATATGTCTACTCACTGTTCTTTCTCATCATTTTCTGCTCTTTGCCTCTTCTTTTCTTGTACTCCCTTTTCTCTGTATTTAATGCTTCCCTTTCTTCTTTTTCTTCCTTATTCTCTCTCTCACACACTCGATTTCCACACACTACTGCTCACATGGAACAGAGACTAGAGGTGTGTGTGTAGTTAGTTATGGAGCACATATATAATATTGTAATACTGTTTTGAATGGACTGATATATATGTAATATAGATATATAGTGTGTGTTCAATGAAAAGTCAGTTTAACTACATATTACAGTGGGTTGGGAGTTCCATATCCTTTCAGATTTAGTGTTGCCTTCTCACAGTGGAAGGATGAACATAAATATTTGTGGATTTGTTCAGATCTGTAATGTCCAGCTTGATTATCTCAGAAACACCCCACAATGAGCTTTATGTGTTGTTAATCTGATGGGTGACATTTTTATGCAAGTGGATTAAGATACAATAATTATATAATTGAAGGAAGTAACAGTGTAAATTTCCATTATATTAACAGCATGACCAAATGCACTGCTGCTAATGAGGGATTCCATATTGTAATATTTCATGGCCATAACACAGTAAATCCTAGCAAAAGACTGTAGTAGAACACTTCCATTCCCTTCATATCTTTTACCAGCAATAACCCATGTCATTGCTTGAGTGTTCTGTCATGTCTATGTAAAGCATAATATGTTATTTAATTTTCTTGAGAAAATTAATTACATCATATAAAACAAAACTTTTACTCAGGAGAACAAAACTTATGAGAATAGCATAAATATCTTGAAATCTCATGAAAAGAGTTCTGTTATTTGGAGAGTGCAGCCCTTGTCTTGTTCCCATAATGTAATAAAAGACCAGGAGAAATGTATTTCATTATCTGAAGAAAAGAGCTCTCACTATAACATAATTATGAGAGAAGTTGCAGTACCCTTGTCACCTTTATTATGACAGATTTACACTGTCTCCACACATGTGGACACACCCCTTAACAATAATAATGTATTGTCTGGACACAGACAGTTAATTGTGCATTCACACTGTGTATGAGCTCCATAAAAATAGGATGCTCTTCTGTATCTGAACTTAGGCCTAATGCCACCATGTTCAATGCCTAGGTCCCCTGCATTAGTTTGTGGATTAGTGGAACTGTTCTGTGGACTGACAGAGCTCCATCCGATGCTTTTGATCTGGAGTGCTAGAACTAATCATCCAACATCTGTACCTGACCTCACTGATGATGTGGCTACCATCAGATTCATACAGCAATGTTCCAATGTCTAGTAAAGACTCCTCATGGGAGTAGAGGCTGTTACTACTGCAGGAGGAGAACAAGTGCCCAAACTGAAATCATTCATTTTGGATTAAGGGAAAACTACATTGCAATTTTTTCAAGAGAAGGTGACAGCAGCAAAACATGCATAGTTCAAAATAGAAGAAAACCTGTGGGCAAAATCCCTGCTGTGGCTTTTGTGAGTATGTTACCTTACCCTCTACTGTACTGTATCAATTCAAATTATTCAAATGAATGATTTCTCCACACACATAACTACATTTTCCTTTACCCTCCGTATGAGGTAGATAACATTCTCAGGAGAAAGAAAGCATTGGCTAACAGGTTTTAAATGTTAGGCTGAATAACACTAAATAACCTACATCGTTAAGACAAAAGGTTGTGGGACTGTGTCCAGAACGACTAAAGAAGATTGGACAGAAGTCCCATAAAACCCTTGGGCTTAAGTGCCTTTGGATGGCATCCCAAGTTCTAAATAACAAATCAATAAATCACAAAGTAATAATACCACTGTTGTGTTTGTAGGGGTTTGTAGTGGCACTAAAAAAGGATTCAGGATCACAGCATACATTTTAACAGCGTGTTTTAACCATATACCTGGTGCCTGTATGTTGTACCTTTAATCATATTAAAATATGTCCACGCAGGTCCAGTGTCAGAATGCAGAATATTAGAACTGCATTTCTTGAAGTGGTGAGACACCATCCAATACCTTGGGGATGAGCTGAAATGATCCAGAAGAAATCATCCAGCATCAGTCCCTCAACTCACTAATGCTCTTGTCACCCATCACATGCTCACAGCATTCATTCAACATATTAAATCTTAAGCATTCCCACAAGAGTATAGGTTACAACTGCTGCAAAGAGGGAAGTAACACCTTATTGATGCCCTTGTAATCAAGTACTCCTCACTGCAGAGACAGAAATCCACTGGGTGGAGTCAGATCACATCCAGCTCCGCCCACGTCCAACTTTTTCCTTTATGGAAGGTTAGGTTAGGGTAAGGGTTAGTTAGTACTGGGAGGAGCTAGTTTAATCTAATCCAATGAAAACACAATAAGGGAGGAGCTGGATCACTATGGATTTCTGTTTCTGCAGCTCTGGCCTTCTCCTTGTAATCTGAAGAAAAGATGGATGACCATAATTATTAGGCCTTACAAAAAGCTTTGGTCTGATCCTAAACCTAACCCCAGGTGGTCTTTGGTCTCTGTGTACTGTAACTTTAAATGTTACCATAGCTGTCACCTGTATTTGTTTATACAACCGGCGTTATCTGCGCAAGTGTGCATTATCCCTCTTTGAAAGCTAATAATTGTTCTTATTAATTTTCACTGGTGTTTGACAATCACAAGAGAGCAAAAGCTCTCCACCGTCCTGCTGTCTAAACACAGCAGCGGGTTAGTAACTTGGAGAGCTCTGGCTTTCTCAAACAAAGCAGCCGGGTGTTTAGTCTGCAAGTGGGGAAACTAGACAGGAAATTTGATGGCCTTCCACCACTGACCGCTGGGAGGCTTTCCACTCTTCCTCTCATCGTGTCTTCCTCTCGGCCAGGATGTTCAGTAACTGGAGGAGTCTGTCTAGCGCTATGAATTGAACCATTTGTGGGCACATATGGCTTTTTAATTCCATGTCGCAATTACCCTTGTGGCTTCCAGTAAAAGGAGAGATCAATTAGCCTTGATTACAGAGCCATATTTTGGTAAAGAAGCCCAGTGAAAGAGATCAGGTTTTGGAAGCCCAGGGCTTGTTTTGACTGGCTGTCTGGAAACCCGCATGATAAATCTATCAACGTTTTCTTTGTGCGTGAGAGTTCAGGAGTGTGATTGGCCTAGAGATGGACAGATGATTGCTTAATGTTTTGCCAATTTTTAGCTTTAATCAACAATGTTTTAATCAACAGCTCAGCAGGTGATTTCTTTCTGATCCCAGTTGTTCTCAGTCTCTGATTATAGATAATTGCTGGGGAAATGAACTGGAAGTCCTCAGCTGGATGGGGCCAAACAAAATGGGAGCCATTTCCCTGTAGAGCTCCTTTGTAACATATCGATGGGGTGCCATCTCTTTCCCGTTTCCACAGAACACATAAGCCCCTAATGTCTCTGTGTACCACCTGTGTCACCATGCAAACTGAGATTAGCTGAGGTTTCATGAAGTCATTTGAAGATTTTCCACTTCACACTAGGGAATCCACGGATGGTACCTGTTATTGGACACCCACTGGTTTCCTACTCATCATAGGACTTTCCTGTGGTCATGGGTTTAATTCCAGATAGACACAGGTGTGGAGAATTTAGAATATCAGATCATGACACAAACACATATCTGGGTGTTTGAATCCCGTTTTTCAGCACAGTGCCATTGTTTGATAGCTATCTAACTACACAGTTACGTTTTGAAAAAATGTGTCATCAGTGAATAAAATGGGGAGAAATTTTACTGAACTGAGCTGAATTGAATTAATTCTTCTTATTATGTCCCTGAGGGGCAGTTTTTCATTGAGCATTTAAAGATTACAAGACAACACATACATACATATTCATGAATATAATTAAGCAATGTCACATAAGAGAGAGTGCTGTTACATCCAATATCAGCACTACTGTGATTATCTTTGGCACTCTGCCTGCATATTCAGTTTAACAGCAGGACCTTTTGTGTGATATTGCTTTTATACACGCACCATTAATTAGTTAAACATAATAAGTCACCACAGATTATGATTTGTTTTAATGTATTAGTCTTCACCCACACAAAATGTTCAACAACTGGACTGGTGTCAAACAACATTTTCCTGCCCACTGGCTTGCTGCAGCATGTAGGTCTAATTATGGCAGGTCAGCTACTTTGCTTCATATGCATATCGTCACTGTCCAATTAAAGACATGTACGTCCCAAAATAAATATTAAAAGATTTTATTCCAAGTAATTTTGGAGCATTTCCATTGTTTCTTTGATCATTGATCATTTCAATGGTTCATTGATCAGTCACTTCACCACAACCACAAATATAAACTAAAAATCCACAAAAATGGAGATACATTCTTTAAACTGGACAGATGTATATATTGTTTCCTATCTCAGTTGTAATGTTGCCAGTCAGCCATAGTTGTGAAAATTCGCTTCAGTAAAAAATCCAGTTATGCATGGTCTCAGTTTTTAGCCCAATCTCTGTCTAGATCTACATGGTGTAGATTCCACAGACTCAGCAATACAGGATCTGGGTTTGTTTTGGAAAAGAGGGCCAGTGTAGTCGGTTAATCAGTGTGTGAGTTTTGGCCTTTGAGTGTGTGGTCTTGGTTTGGACCTAGAGTCTCGACAGCTGTGAGAGGAGTCTCTTCACTTGACAGTGGGGGTCTCCATCAATGCAGAGCAGACAGGATTCACTCCACAGAGACTAACAACAACAGTAGTGTTTTCAAAGAGGGTTTAGTGGGTTTTAATGGGCAGGAATGTAACGGAAGAATGAATTTCCAGTCTTTCAGACTCAGTTCTCAGCAAAGTACTGGAGTTTCAGCTGAAGATGTGGAGATGTTGTTGAAATTGAAGTTGTATTGATGTCCCTTTAGATTAATTGCAAGAAATAATGAAACTTTACTTTTAAGATAAATTGAAAATGTATTGATGTCACATTGACTCAAGGCTTCTCAGTGTGAGTAGAAGAGCATGTACATACATTTCATAATGACTTGAATTTAGTTAAAATTTCAATTAAATAAAATAATCTACAGTTGTAATTTGCCGAACTCAGAGACCCCCCATATTATTTTAATTTCCAGAGGAATTAATTGGAAGTCATTCGTTTCAGTGTCATGAGTTTGGAAAATCATATATATTTAATACACATTTATATACACAATACACATAGTATTTACTTTATCTCAACTTCAGCTCTTATACAGAAAGTTCTTTCCGATTTTTGAATGATATCTGCAGAGACTCCCCTAATGTTAAGTTTTTTTGGTTGCCTTTTCTGTTTCTCATGATTCTGATTCTCACAGATTCACATTCACATTTAACACTAGGTCTTGTTCTGGTTCTAGGTTCTCTGCATCTTTTGATATATTTATAAAAATGTATTAACTGTTTTGAAAGGAAATAAAGAAAGATGAAAATATAAAGTCAGGGACAGTTGCGCATCTGTTGCTGCAGCTTTGTTGGTTGTCCTCTAACTCTAATATTGTAACTGGCTGGATATTTTTGGTTGGTTGACTATTCTCAGTCCAGCAGTGACACCGAGAGGTTAAAAACTCCAATAATACTGCTGTGTCTGATCCATTCATGTCAGCAAAACACAAACTATCACACCATCACCACTTCAGTGTTACTGCAGCATGGTGATCGATCCATTCATTGATTATCTGTAAGCGCTTATCCAATTCAGGGTCTCGGTGGGTCCAGAGCCTGCCTGGAATCATTGGGCGCAAGGCAGGAATACACCCTGGAGGGGGCACCAGTCCTTCACAGGGCAACACAGACTCACACACACCTACAGACACTTTTTGAGTCGCCAATCCACCTACCAACGTGTGTTTTTGGATTGTGGGAGGAAACAGGAGCACCTGGAAGAAACCCACGCGGACACGGGGAGAACACACCAACTCCTCACAGAGCAGGAATCGAACCCACAACCTCCAGGTCCCTGGAGCTGTGTGACTGCGACACTACCTGCTGCACCACCTTTTGGCTGTGATCAGAGAATAGCAGGGTGAAAGGGGTTGTTACAAAATATGCAGAACAAAAGATGGACTACTGTCTGTAATTGTACAGGTACAAAATTCAACTACATGATAAATGAAAGCTGAATAAAAACTTTAAAATATATTAGAGATAAATTTCCTAAATTACAAAATATTCCCTTTTAAAGTTATTCTGACATTAACAGATGGACGATGATATGTATTACATAATTCTATATTACAATAAACAAAAATGAAAATATTAAATTTGATAAGAGCTGGGATAGAGCTGTGAGATATATCACAGTTGTTTGGTGCTAATCTGACCCTGGAGTTTGTAAAAAGGTGAACTACTCCAAGGTGATTGAAACTCTGTGAGAGCAGGTTATTCAGATAAAGGCAAGAGAGCTGATCTTTTCAGCCATCGCAGAAGATGGTCATTTCAAAAGTATTTTCTAGAGCACTGAGGCTTTACAATGACACTGATTCATTCAAGCAAACAAATTAGCTGGTCAGTTACAGAAGGCAAATACATTCAAGAACAAGGATATTGTTTGAGGGAGGGTAAAAGATTGGAGAAAGTCTGAAACCAAAGTGTGTTAAGTAGTCAGTTAAAGGGCGAAGTTCATGATTGTAATAAAAAAACACTTCTTTTTATAAAATGCAAATGAGGTTTTTCTCACCATTTGCTAGCTTTCCAGTCTGTTTGCATGCTAGAAACTGGTCTAATAAGTTTTTACGAAGCCCCAGTGTCTGTAAATGAGTAACAAAACAAACCAGCTCGGGAGAACACACCAAACTGCTCACAGACAGTCACCTGGAGCATGACTCGAACCCACAGCCTCCAGGTCCCTGGAGCTGTGTGACTGCGACACCTACCTGCTGCACCACCGTGCTGTCCACTGGAAAAAGTGTGGAACAAAACAAAAGCAGAGCAGATGTATTGCAATCATTCAAAGTGAGGGAAATCTAGGCATCCTAATGGATTCTGAAAGCTGGTTTCCTATTTTGTAATATTGGATTTTTCAAATAATAAATTATGCTTCACTTACATACATACATTTCTTCAATTCAGGGTAGGATTACTTTAAACAGAGACAAGAAGTGGCTAAATATTTATACGCCAATCTTTGTTTTATATACTCTCTCTCTCTCACTCTCTCTCTCTCTCTCTCTCTCTCTCTCTCTCTCTCTCTCTCTCTCTCTCTCTCTCTCTGTAGTTACTATGTATGTGTGGTGATTCTGATCTATTTCCTGCCTCTGATGGTGATGGGTTGGGCATATCTTGTTGTGGGCCTCAATCTCTGGGCTGGTGAAATCCCTGGAGACTCGTCTGGACGCTACCAGGAGCAGCTTGCCGCTAAACGCAAGGTCTGTAGTACATGCACACACATGCACAAACATGATACTGTTCATGGTAATCACATAGGAAAAAAAATAATCTGAATTGATTGGGTTCATATATGTACATTGAAATATCAAAGGTACAGTGGTGAAGTAAGGGGGGAGCTGGAGAGCACTGGGGGTAAACCACTATTTTGATTGTTTTAGGGTATATTTTAGGGGGTTTAATGTTGTTGTCTGGGGGTCGGCGTGTTGGGTATGTTATGTGTGTGTGTGTGTGTGTGTGTGTGTGTGTTTGGATCTGGTGGGTACTGAGAGGTGTAGGTTTTGGGGGGGTTTTGAGAAGGATGTCTCGTTGCTTCTCTTGCTACACATCAAACTAAAATGACTGTTTATTCCTTTGCTTCCTTTTTTCCCTTGTGCTCTTTTAAGATTTTTATAGAGGTTGCTTAAAACACAGTAATGGCTCAGTCTCATTAACTGGCCTCTGGTGACATAACTGTATTACAAAATGTGTTCTTAAAGAATCCATATAATATTTTTTACATTTTGTTTTCTATGAAGTGCAAATCACATGAGATGAATAATCATTTGTAGTGTAGTCTCTGGATTAACCCATTTTATTCCATGCACAGGGATACTGATTATTCTCATTCCAGGCCCAGTCTAAGCCTTAAACACTGTAATGACAGGCCCACAGGGTCAGGGTCAGAATTTAAAAAATAAAAATCTGGAATTCCAAGTGATGAAATATTTCCTAAGAAACACTTTCTCTCTCTCTCTCTTTGATAAATCTCTTCTTTGAGAGCAGTCTCCCTTTTTGTGTGTCAAAATCTTTGTAATATACTCACATAAATTCATTCAGAAGTTCAGCATCTATCAAGCATAGAAGTCTGTGTTCTTTTACTTTTTTTTTTTTTTTTGGTATGCACTGTTAAATCAGACATCCTCAGAGAATTCTAACAAACTAGTGAGGATTAAGGCTGGCAAATGCTTTTTTGAGATATGTGATGACAATAAACACTTTTTAAACCCCTGCTAATGCTATGCGATAGGAGCTCAAAATGGTTGGAGGACACTAATGGCCCCATTCTATTTCATTGGCTAACAGATGATGGTGGAGAAGGAACATACTGTCTGTTCAAGGAGAGATATAATTATGATCTCTTAAACTCCAAAAGGAGAAAAAAGGCCCGGTGCTAAGTTAGATAGACCAGACAAGAAAAAAGGATAAATATGATAAATCTCTTTTGTTTCCCTAAAGAGCCTTCACCACTATTTTGGGATTTCAGTTTTTTGTAGTGTTGAGGACATATGCACAAATAAATTAATTTAAAACAAATAAAACCAGAAACAACACAATCAAATAAACAATAAAAAATAAACAAGAGCAGGACACAAAACAAACAAACTAAAAGTTCACAAAACTGGACAAAAACAAATAGAAAACAACCATGAACCAGTGTGGGTAGAAACAAACATTGACACATACAAGACCAGACAAAGTAACACATTAAACAAGGGGTTATATACACATATGACCACAGACAAGGAACACATGGGAAAGATAACAAGAAGGCAGGAACACAAAGGAAGCACAGCTGTAAACACAAATGATCGTTTACTGCCAGCTAGAATTCACTTTCCTATAACAGTGCACTATATCGTGAGCATCAGAAGTCTGACTCTCAGAGGTTCTGACCCTCTTTTCCCTGTTGTGTAGGTGGTGAAGATGATGATTGTGGTGGTCTGCACATTTGCATTCTGCTGGCTGCCGTACCACGTCTACTTTCTTCTCCATGAGTTCTTCCCCACGCTCTTTGAAAAGCCCTTCATCCAGCAAGTGTACCTGGCCGTCATGTGGCTTGCCATGAGCTCCACCATGTACAATCCCATCATCTACTGCTGCCTCAATGACAGGTATAAGCACACACTGCAAGCAAATACAGATAACCTGTCAAAGACCACCCTTAGTAAAGTATTTTACCAGTTGAAATGGTTTGCAAGTACATGGTACTTCAGGAAGAACATATCTTTGCTGTCCAATTAATCTCCTAAATAGTAACTTTATAGGAGAAGGAAAAAACCTTTAACTTTCAATGGAGTTCAATGTAAAAAACATTAGGACTGGAAGGTTGCAGGCTCATTCCCCATAACCAACAGGAACATCCACTGCTTAAGCAAGACACCTAACCCTCAAGCCAGCAGCTGGCCAGTGGGGCCAAGCTGCTTTCTTCCGAGGAATGGCGCTGTGGCGAATATATTTGGAATGAGTTAGAGTGCAAGAACTAATCATGCAACATTACATGACCTTAGTAATGCTCTTGTGGCTGCCATCAAATCCTCACTGACATGTTCCAACAGGTATAGTAAAGCCTTCCCAAAAGATAAGAGTCTGTTACTGCAGCACAGAAATAAAGGTAGCTGTAGAAAACCTGCTCAGCAGAAAAAAAGGACAGAAAACAGTGTGTTCTCTGCCTTTTTTCCTTTTCCTATCTATCTCTCTCTCTCTCTACCTCCACTTTTCATGTAGGGTTTAACACTCATTGTCATCAGCTCTTTTTCCCTGCACACTCCAAAACTCTCAAACAGCCTCTCATCTCTCTCACACACTCTTTCACACTTTTTTCCTCACCTCCACTTTTCATCAGGCACATCTGTCCTTCATATCATCACTTATATCTCAGGAAAACTATCTTTAGACAAGAAAAAATACGGTCACTATCTGTTTTTAATCCTTTAATTTGTAGATGTATTATTATTATTATTATTATTATTATTATTATTATTAAAAAACACACACACACACACAATTCCAAACTCTTTGGCATTGCAAGTGAAATGCCAGCAGAATCTGAAAGCAGTCATTCATCATTTGTCTTTAATCTAGGTCTTCCTTCATGAAGATCAATTCCAACTACATAATCTTATAACATATATAAACGTACTATACTTTATCGTTATTCCAATAAGCAGCAGTTATTATAAAGACATCTTTAATCATTTTTACCATAGAAAGTGCTAAGGCTATGCTTGTTGGAATCAGCCATATAGATATTTAATACAGGTTTATGCCACATGAGCTCATCATGCTTGAAGGAGAACATACAACTTGCATTATGCTATGCTAGTGATGTGAGATAATAAAGTGGGCAAGCAAGCTTGATGATCTTGAATGGGTGTAGCACATTTGGAGCTCTCAGGAGCCTAGAGTTGTTGTTAATTACTGACAATAATATGGTGTGTGGCAGTGGTTCCTTAAGTGGGTGGCAGGTCCCAGTTGGGGAGATGGAGCCATTGCAGGATGTCAAAGCAAGGCAAATATATGAGATACATAATCTGTGTCACTTGTAATAATTCCACGGTAAATGTGATTAGTCCTTTATTTTGTTACATTCAGTAAGGGAGTTCTGTATATATTGCAAGTCTGTACGTGTGTGTCAGAGTAGAGCTGGGTCAAGAATGTTCTCATCTACAAAAGGGGCACTGCAGAAAAAGTTTGGGAACCACTGGTGTATGGCAAGGGCATCACGGTGGCGCAGCAGGTAGAGTCACTATCACACAGCTCCAAGGACCTGGAGGTTTTGGGTTCAAGTCCTGCTCCGGGTGACTGTCTGTGAGGAGTTTGGTGTGTTCGCCCTGTGTCTGTGTGGGTTTCCTCCGGGTGCTCCGGTTTCCTCCTACAATCCAAAAACACACATTGGATTGGCGACTCAAAAGTGTCCATAGGTGTGAATGTGTGTGTGTGTGTTGCCCTGTGAAGGACTGGTGCCCCCTAGGCGGGGGGGCCTTGTGCCCTATGATTCTAGGTAGACTCTGGACCCTGAACTGGATAGGTGGTTGCAGATAATGAATGAATGAATGAATGGTGTATGGCAAGATTCAGCTCAGTTTGTTGATTTCCTTGCTCAAACACACCTGATTCAACCTGTCTTTATTGCCAGAATTAGTGGGAGTGTTTGAACAGGGAGATCACAAAAAGTGCTGGAAACACACCCTCCATGATTTGATACCAAGAGCCTTGGTAAATAGCATGAGATTGGGGAAAAGAAGTGGTTGGTCCAATTTAGACAATCTGAAAGACAGCTGGCATTTTCAGATTGTACAAATAACAAAAGTATTGACCTATACTTACACATAGTGTTAAGTTACTTTTTCCTTCAAAAATGTATAAATCTTTTTCATAGATTTCGTGCTGGGTTCAAGCAAGCTTTTCGCTGGTGCCCCTGTGTGACTGTCAACTCATATGAAGGCCTGGAGCTGAAGTCCACTCGCTACCTGCAGACTCAGACCAGCGTCTACAAAGCCAGCCGCATGGAGACATCCGTCTCGGCCATTTTGCCCCCTGCTGAGGATGGTGCCAAGGCCAGCACCAGGAGGAGCTCACCCATTCACAGTCCCTCAGTGGAGCTCACATCCAATGGCTCCTCATCAAGAAGCATGTCCAAGACCGTGTCTGAGACCTCAAGCTTCTACTGCAGTAACCACCTGCCTGCCTAGAAGATAAAGCTGGAGAAACAGAAGATGGAGTACTATGTCAACATGTATTGGTAGAATTCTTGGATCTTTTCATCTCTACGCACTTGTTATCATTGTATAATCTCTGGCGAGGACCATTATTTGTGCTTGTATGTCTGAGAGTGTGTGATCACAACTGCATTCTCATGAGGCTAGTGTCCTTCACCATTCTCCGAAAGCCTTATTCAGACATATCCCGAGAAGACTGACCAATTTTTCCTCACCATAGTCACAGTCCAGCCTTGAAACGACTGACAATGGAAGTCCCTATGGTACCAGATATGACCCAAGACCTTGAAAAACGAGCCAGTGATATGAGTATTGTAAAGATACAGATTTGGTCAAAACTTGGGGGACCTGCCACAATGTAGTACAGTTTACATTTATTTGCATGTGAGGAATGTGTATACCATGCCGTATGTAAACACACAGCCTCTCCCCTCTGTGTAAATGTGTGTATGTGGGTGAATGTGTTTCTTTTGTAGCATGGCAAATGGCAGTATCACAAAAGGTTTCCTCTACCGTTTAGCAGAGATCATATCAGCTGTCAGTTTGTATTTTTTTTCTTCATTAGAAAACAACATTGCATGAACATTTCACCAAAAAAAGCATCTAAACTTTAAAGCTGTGACATTCAGTTACTTTAACTTTGTTGATCTACTAAAAAGAAAACATATATAATCATTTAATAAGTTACATAATTACTTACGTTGTTTCTTTTTTATATTTTTGTACCTATAGGTCCAAATCTCTACTCCAAATGTATGTATAAATGTTTTTTTCATTCCATAAAATATGAAAGCAAACTCACTTTTTAACTGATTCATATCTCAATTAAATGTCACAATTACAACACAGATGTAGTATAAAAGTTTAGAATCTGTGATTCTAACATCATTTCCATGGTAGTTTCAGTGGCAAATCAGTGAAATTGAACACAATATTTATTAAGGTATTCCTCTCAGAATTTGGTTCAAAATGACATACAAAATAAAAAACAATATGAAAGGATTTTTCAGGAAGTCATTGCTCCAAATCCCCAGTACCACTGCCACAAATTCAGACTATTCAGATGCCAAGAAAGGAGGAGTTATCAAAGGCTTTTCAAGATGTGCCTGGAAATCTAAATAGTCAGTGATGAAACATTTGGATGCCTAGCAGGATTCTGGTGCCAAACTACGATAATGAACTTCAGTGGCTGAGAAACACTAACAGCTCATATATAAGAATGGCAAAGGCTTGTGGCTTTGGCTTTTGTTGTTGCTACTTCAGTCCCTCAAATGTTGTGAATAGCTGTGTTTGTCATTCTGACTCAATTTGCTTTTTGAACTCATTGCCACCTCCCTGTAGCCCCCATGCGCCCATTCTCAGAGCGAGCATTCAGACACTGTTAAATTTAGCTCCGGAGTCAGCTGACCCCCTGCTGAGTTTGTTTTGCCCCCCCCATGGTGGGGAAGGTTTAGTTGTTGTTGTTGGGTGGAGTTGGCAGTGAAGGATAAAATGTTGAGGGAGGGCTGAGGGGTTTTAAAAAGAGATGGGTACAGCACCTGTTACTTTAGATTACAGACAGCCGGTATGCGACAGTGGTGTCAGTTTTCTGTTCTAAGGGATCAAGCTGTCCTGGTCCACTTGAGACATGCTGGCACATTGGACACTATTCACACATACTGACCAAGTCATGAATTGTGCTTCTTTCCATGTGTATTTGAATGTGAAACACATCATTAAATTATACAATCAATCATTTGTCAATAATAAAAAGTAGGCAGGTTTGTGCAACTTTACAAGTTTTTTTTTTTTAATATTTAAAAGTGTAAGAAAGTACTATATTTCTTAAGTGTACAGCTTTTACAGATGTGTAGATGACTGAAAATTCTGAGAAAGTGGTGTCTAAACCTCAAGTACATTACATGAGTGGGCACAGTACCCATTAATATCACATTAACACTATAAATTACTAATGCAGTTAAATCTTTTAATGTTTCTAACACAACTTTGTTATTTGAGCTACTACTTAGACTTAATATGTATGAGTTTGAAGTATTATTTACAAGCAAAACACACTGCTAATGCTGATAATGTCTGTAGCATGTAAAATATAACAGTCTAGGAGGCAGGATGCAAGTGTGAGTTGTCTTTATTAACTTAAACAGTTTAAAACACAAGACTAAAGAAATAAAAAGCAATGTGGGATGCTGTTCAAAATGTAAAAGAAAAACAGAATGCAAATCATTTAAACTGTATTTAATGGAAAACGCAAAACAAGACCATTTTCAAATGTTGAAAATGTATTATTATGTTTTTCAAATATTTGCCCATTTTTAATTTGATGCTTGAACCATGTTATAAAAATGTTTGTACAGAGGAAAGTTTTCCATTTTGTTGTTTCACCTCTTTTAACAACATTCTGTAAATGTTTGGGAACTGAGGAGACCAAGTGCTGTAGTTTTGAAAGTGAAATTTGTCCCATTGGGCGGCACGGTGGCGTAGCAGGTAGTGTCACAGTCACACAGCTTCAGGGACCTGGAGGTTGTGGGTTCGATTCCTGCTCCAGGTGACTGTCTGTGAGGAGTTGGTGTGGTCTCCCCGTGTCCGCGTGGGTTTCCTCCGGGTGCTCTGGTTTCCTCCCACAGTCCAAAAAACACACGTTGGTAGGTGGATTGGCGAATCAAAAGTGTCCGTGTATGTGTCCGTGTTGCCCTGTGAAGGACTGGCGCCCCCTCCAGGGTGTATTCCCGCCTTGTGCCCAATTATTCCAGGTAGGCTCTGGACCCACCGCGACCCTGAATTGGATAAGCAGTTACAGATAATGAATGAATAAATTTTTCCCATTGCTTGCTGTTGGATTTCAGATTCTCAACAGCTCAGGGTCTCTGTTATAGTATTTTTCATTTCTTAATGTGCCACATGTTTTTATTGGGTGTCACCTCCCCTTTATTACAGGACAATGGTGTTGTAATTTGTGCAGAATATTGATAGTTCTTGTCCTACTGGAATAAGCAAGGCCTTCCCTGAAATAGACATGGTCTGGATGACAGCACATTGATCCAAAACCTGTATGCCCCCCCCCCACCAAAAAAAGAGAGGATTCATCATCCAAGATTTCCAAAAAGAATGCACATTTTGATTCGTTGACCACAAGACACTTCCACTTTGCCTCAGAGAAGTTTTTTCTGAGGATCATGTTTATATATGATTCTTCTTTGCATGACAGTTTTAACTTGCATTTGTGGATGCAGTGATGAACACAGAGAGTTTGATTGGGATATGATTTCCACTACAGAATTCTGTCTGTTGTTAATTCACTGCCACTTGAGCTCCTGTAGATCACAGCCAGCTAATACTGGTTTTTAAGCCTTTTCCCTTGCATAAAGATATCTCTGCTATTTGACTGTTATTGACACTGAAAAACCTGGCCTCTCTGAAAGCCACGTATCACTGACCTGTTGCCAATTAACCTAATTTATTTTTGTTGCATTACACAACTCTACTATTTTATTTTTTTGCTGGCATCAAATACAAAATGTGTATTTAGTTTTAAGACATGAAATGCTGTTTTTGTACAGTTTTCAGTTAAATATTGGTTTTAAATAGTTTGCATATCATTGCATTGATTTTATTTACATTTTGCACAGCTTCCCAACCTTTTGTGTAAATAGTTTTTGTGAATTGAATTAATAATTGAAGAGCAGGAACATAGAACCATGCATACAGACAAAGACAAAAGGGTTAAAATACACAGCAGGAGAGCAAGCAATGTCATGTAACAGTTGATAACCATAGAAAAAGAACACTCTTATTTTCCTCAGATAACAAGGGTAAAGGAAGGAAGGACCAAAATAATACCAAAAAACACAAGTACAGGAGAGAAACAGGGCAAGATGTAGGTAACAGAACTGAAGGAATTTGTTAACTTATGTTCTGGTGTTCACAGGAAAACAATGGATTATCAATTAACCAAAGCAATAGCATATTGAAAGATTTTGCAGATTCCCTTGAAACAAGATAATATTGTTTCCACCTGTCACAGAGCTGATATATGCAACCACTGCTTGCATAGATATGAAATTAGAAATTGCATCACGCCATATTGTATTATGGTATTTGGGTTGATGTTGAATTATTAAAGATCATAAATATATTCAAGTTAAATTATATTCAAATATGTTGTTTTTTATATGGACATGAAAATCTCAGCAGATAAAACATTGATTAATCATAATTTACTATGGAAACAATGAGATTAAGATTAGCAGACAAGAGTGAAAATATATACACTGTCAGAAAAACTGACAGTTTTCTGGTACCCTCACTGTTCTGGTACCCTCAAAAGTATATATGCAGTACCTTTAGTTAGGGAACATAATTGTACCTTATTCTATTATAAATATAGATTTTAAAGTTGTGTTGATTTCATACATAGGCGGCATGGTGGTGCAGCCCGTAGTGGTGAAGAGAATGTAATATACATTTAGGAAACACAACTGGACTTTAACACCAGTGTTGTACCTGTGATCAATAATGTACCTCTACTGTACCTTTTTTTCTGAGAGTGTATAATAATTAAACCTAGTAATCTAATATGGTTTTAAACATTTGTATCAGTTTACTTGTAACATTTAAATGGTTTCAGACATTTGAAATATACTTCTCGGTGTGTTGCCAGTATGGTCTTCTCTAGGTACATATTCATTGGATTCTTTAAGTGTGCATATGTATGCATAAGCACAGTTTTGGGAAAAGTTCCATGCACACAGAAAAAAAAAAAACATTTTATATTCATGATAACCTTTATTGAATAATTTAATGGTCACCAAGGCTGACAGAGGGAATGCATTTCTCTGCGAAGCTTTCTGTAGACTGCAGAATCCAAGTGTCTATGCCCTGTGATGATCTCTGGACATTGCAGTAATGCAGCTTGATTGAGACCTTCGACTGAGAACACATTGAATACATTGTAAATCTCCACAAGACTGATTTCAGTCATCCTTGCCAGGGCAAATCTGACCAGATTTAACAGTTCTGATGGTCCATTTGCTTGTCATTTCTCAAAAACACTGAACAGAGAGATGTCTTTCAGTTCATGTATAGGGTTTTCCCACCATGACTTTATCAGGATCTGTTTTTTTCACCATTTACTGCTCTTCAGTCTGTTTGTGTGCTAGAAACCAATCTAATGTGTTTACAAAGCCCTGATGTTAGTAAATGGATAAAATGACAAATGGTCTTAGCCTGGTATGGTAGAAAAATCGCAACTGTAATTAAAAAAAAAAATAGAGAATTCCAAACATTCAAAAGCACAAACTGAGATTAGGATGTCCTCTATGTTTGCTGTTTTGGATTACATAAGGTGGGACAATTCTCAAAATTTCAAAAAGATGGCTAACTGACCAAAAGTCCTGCAAAACTGAACAACATTGATTTCAAATGAGTTTCTGTGGTAGTTTAAACAGTGAAGAAAACATAAAGACAACTTCAGCCGTGTACAAACAAGAGTAGTTTTTTTCCCCCCAAACATACAGTTGCACTTAAAAGATGAGCTTCTAAACATAAACAAACCAGATAGAACTGTGTTTTCCCACAATCATAGAGGCCCCATTTATGTAGCTATTTTCTATGGTAAAGGGAACCCTATGAGTAGAGCTTATGTACAGAAAGTTGTTAACAGGTAATTCTGTAACTAGCTAATGTACATATTTTTAAGCGCTACAGTGACTGAATATATTTCATTCTGAAATGACCTCATTGGAACATACTTTTAGAATCATCTAGCAATTTTATTTGTAATACATTTGCTGCATTTTGCTTAAAACACCTGGGAACCTAAATCCAAATTTTACTTCTAAATTAATCTTTAACTTTTCAGAAACTCTGTAAAGCTGAATGAGAAAAAGCAGACAATCGCAGAGAGCTATTTTTGTTTAATATAAAAAACAGACAAAAAAGCAGACAAACAAACAAACAAAGGAGTAAAGATGTCAAAAAACCAGCTAGACAAAAGAAGAGTCAATGAATCAAAAGCAAACAGTCAATATACATGAAAAACTCAATAAAATAACACTTAGAAAAGTTATAGAAAACAGTGGCAATACTAAGCACAGGAGTGCTTTATTGAGGTCCCAGTCACAGGTGATCCCAGTCAGTACTCTGAAGAGGGACCTAGCGCTCACCTTTTGCCATTGGTTGGAGAGCAGGTCCATGTCCATGTGATCCTCTGTGGATTCTTGGGAGTTGTAGTGCAGAGTCAGAGAAAGAGAGAGAGCGATGATGGTATGATAGCCCCAGTGTAAATGAACAAATAATTTCTTATGAATATCTGGCCCAAGTCTAATAAATGTGTGATGTATTTCACCAGTATTGCTCTACTCTCAACGTAGAATGGGCTGTCCTAAAATAGGTAGAGTAAGCTTTACTCTGACTAAGCACAATGCTAACATGACTCCACACTCTCTTTATGTCTGAGCAGTCGCGTTTGAGCTGGCAGTTATACTTAGCTTCACACAAGACTGCACAGAGTAAAACCAGTGCATGTATCAAGGAAAGGCTCACAATTAGCAAAACCAGCACATAATCTGCAGCTCACATAAGGTCATGCTAAGCAAAACCAGTGCCTGCTGTGCTGCTCACACAAGGCTCGCGCTGACTAAAACCAGCACTCACTTTAAGACTCACACTGAGTAAACTCAGCGCCTAGTCCACTGCTAACACAAACCTCAAACTGAGTAAAACCGGCACACATTTTGCTGCCCACACTGACTCCATAGCTCACAGTCATTCTGAGGCCTGCACTGAGTGAATTATCTTCAAGCTCCTTATCAGTAGGTTCGTACATGTATGGCAGCATAATCCTGTTTCTTCCTGAGTGCAACATTATGTTGTGTATTTATATATGGGTTAGTAACTCGATCAAAACACCAGTAAACCCTAAAGATCTGTGAAATTCAAAGTCAAAAGTAAAAAAATATATATCTTTGCTGTCTCAAAGCTGTGTACATTGCCACAGTAACATTCATGATCATTCATTCATTGTCTAAAACTGCTTATCCAGTTCAGGGTCGAGGTGGGTCCAGTGCCTACCCGGAATCACTGGGTGCAAGGCGGGGACACACCCTGGTCGGTGCGCCAGTCTTTCGCAGGATGACACACCCTCACACATTTATGCACACACTCACACCTATGAACACATTTGAGTCGCCAATCCACTTACCAACATGTGTTTTGGACCGTGGGAGGAAACCGGAGCACCCGGAGGAAACCCACACGGACACTAGGAGAACACACCAAACTCCTCACAGACAGTCAGGAGCTGGAGCTGTATGACAGCGACACTACGTGCTGTGCCACCTTGCCGCCCCATTCAAGATCATAATTAGAAAGTTTATAATATTTCGGCTTTCTGTGTTCTGTTGAAACTTTTCTAAACTTTCATGAATTCAATATACAGAATGTTTTCTCAAGGGCTTTCATCAATATATGCTGTTTGTCCAAACAGCCACAAAAAGAACACTTGCATTCTATTCCTAAGTACTAGTTTGCAGTCAAAATTGAGGTTTATTCTCATTCTCATTGTTATGTGTAAAGGCTGTGAAGCAGTATTCACTGTCACAATAAACTTGCATCACCATAAGCAACTTTTTTGGAAATTGACTTGTATGCTAAACCAATGCTACAAAAATGTGACTTTTGATTGTAAGGCAGTTCACAGGGAAGGCACTTATGGCACATTTTAGTGTACCATACCAATATATAATTTGTTTAAATAAAATAAAATCAACTGTTTAACCAACAGGGCCCCAATCAGCAAGATGTTTCAGACGTTGTGTTGGTACAACATAAAATACTCATGCACAAACACTCCGTCATGATTTTTTTTGTTGTCTCCTTGGCTTCGGTGAAGTGAAATGAATTTGAAATAATCTTTGATTTACATAAATGTTCACAGTTCTTTCAGCCAAGTGGAAAAGACAAGTAACTCACTCTACCACTGTGTGGTCTTTGGTCCTTGCTATATTTAGTTCCTTGACAAGTTTTTTGAAAAACAGCTTGTGTGAGGAAACCAGGCTGAAGGTCAGGGGAATTAGACCTTCCAGAAAACTCTGGTCTGGCCTTGTGTCTAAATTTTCTACAAGAATGCCAAATGAACACAAGACTAAGGTTATGTGCAGAATTTTTTAATTCACTACACCTTCATTGTTTTTCATGTGCCTGAACACTCAGCAGGTTTGCACACTTTCTGCTGATAGACGTGGACATGCTATTAGTAACTCCAGGATATCTTTGCCTTTAAAACCCATTGCTAACTAGGAGCAGCATGGTGTCTATTTGTCATCTGCTGAACCTGCTGCTTTCCCTAGTTTCAGCAAAGACACATCTCCAAGGATTAGGACAATGTCCAAAATAGAGGCCTACTAAGTCTTAAAAATCCCCGAAAAGCTGATGGATAAATTCAAGCCACCCACGGAAGACCCTAGCTGTTTATTTGTGGTTTATTTCTTTCTTTCTTTATTATTATTATTATTATTATTATTATTATTATTAATAATAATTACTTTTTTTTATTAATTCCAAGTTCCCCAAATAAAAGTTTATTTACTATAATGTTTAATATTCTTTCGGTAATGCCAATGTCTAGTAAAGAAATGAAATGCATTGGTTTTGAAATACAAAAAAAGAACTGGCTGAGTTTCTCAGAAATCTTGACATTGCCAATTATGTAAAGATACAATTATAGTTCATACATAATTTCATCTTCAAATGACATGAACAGTATGTAGACAGTGGTGTACCTGCGTATGGTAAAATAAATAACCCCTTTGCAATAAGTGATAGTTAGTTTTCAGGGCTTTTTTTCAGTTTATATTTCCTGCAAGAATAAGAACCTTGCATTTTTTGAGATACTGAGTTGTACTCTATTTTGCCCCCTGAGTTGAAACATCAGAGACCAGATTTTTCGGTCAAATGATATGTCAATCATATGATTGACGAAGTTTTGCTGAAACTTCGGTGAAAAACAAGAACTTAATTATGGACATATATTCTAAATAACTTAATGTTAAAGGGGATGATTAGAAATTGGCTGGCTTAATGCCTTCCAACTCTTGAGCTAGGTAACCAGGATTCAAATCAAACCTTTAAAAGTTTTAATCTGGTTGAAATTAGGATGCTTTCATTGTCCACAATTATTGGGCTCTGGGATTCTTGAAGTTTATTTAATCCCAACAAACCATTATTTAATCCTCCCAAATAAAATTCCAGAAGAGCAATACATTTACTTATGGATGAAATGAAACTCCAGCAGTTATAATAAACTGGATTCCTCATCACTGCGCCCTTGACTTGTATTGCTGACCCTTAGCATGGAAGATATTGACTGAACCATAAGAATGCTATTAAAGCCATTAAAGCCTCCACCATTTAATGTTGCCTCACTGCTGAGTTAGTGGCCGCTACATTAAAACCTCTATTGATTGGGATAATAGGCACAGTGCTTTGGCTTTTAATGGATTCAGAATGTTATAGCTTTCTCAAAGTAAATGTGAACTATGATCAGTTTTCAGTCTTTAGATTTTAGTAAAAAAGGCAATTATTCTTGAAAGCATGGGGATTTCCAAGGGAGATACTCTATGGTTCATTTTATAAAGGCTATTAGATTAAAAAAACAAAAAACAAAATATATATATATATATATATTTCTCTTGCTGCTTTTCAACCCATATTTACCAAATTGCCTTGAGGTTAGAATTCTAGTAAGAAGAATTCTAGATTGGTGTTTTTTCCCCATTTTCAAAACCTGTTTAAAGCTGTCATTCTGACACCAGTAGACAGTCTATCAACCGCTTCAGTCATCAACCCAAACTTATAATTTCCTGGAACAGTTAAATGTGAAGCAAGTCATATGCAGAAAAAAACCAACAATCACTATACATGTGGCGGACCAACTTGACAACACTTAATATTGTAAATACAGCAGAATATAGTTCCAATCCAATATCCGTGTGTTTTTGTTTGAGTGAAATGGATAGGATAGTAGATAGGAAAATCTAGTAATGCTGAAAGCCTTGTCTCTGCAGTTTGTGAAGCTTAATTTGTTTGGTCCTTATCCCACTGTTGTCCAATGACTCATGCTGTCATTGATGTCTCCACTGCTTATCGGGGGTGGGGGTGGGGGTGGGGGGTGTTTCTTTTGAGCTTAAATAAAAAATATGATTGACCAATTTCTGGAGCTGCCAGACTAGTGTCCTAAACTTCAAAGGTACCCAGAACAGAGAGATTAAAGTTTTGTGATAATCACAGAGATGGCCCACAGTTTACTAATAATTCCAAAACAGTCGGGGACATGCCTCAGGGGATTTCCAAAAACGTTCATTATAAATATTATAAATGTTTAGATTTAAGCTTTTATCTTTCATCTTTTTTGACAGCCTTGTAATTAACGTGTGTGTGTGTGTGTGTGTGTGTCTGTTCCAGTAATAGATCAGACACACATTTAATACACTTCTGAACTGGTATTCCTGCCACAAACACGCATTTTAACACTCCCACATCGTATGCCTACACACATACAAACACACAAATGTATTCACACCTCTGTGTTATAAGTTTATAAGTTCACGCATCATTTACAGGGAATATGTATTGTTCTGCAGCTTGTACAATAATTCATTTAATGTTGCCATAGTTACATCAAAAACGCACAAATAGTTAAAAAGTTTTTAAAAGTATAAATGTATGGCCAAATATTAGCCATTTTGGGAGCCTGAGATATGAAATTGTATCTGTCAGGCGGCCTTTGTTATGATACACATTAATCTCATGAAATACACCTACACATTTTGGCTTTAACCTCCTTAATGTCATACACACTGACACCAGCATTTTGCCACCCCCTTAAAATTAAAGAGTAAACTACTTTAAAGTGCCACCATCATGGACACACATCTGGTATAATCTGCATAGGCTGACATGCAGACACACATAGAATTGGAGATTCACTCAAAACCTTTGAGACATGTTTTGAGTTAACATGCCAGAAGTAATCATACAACAAATGTTCTGATCTCAGTTATGTTTATGCTGCTGAATGCAATCAAATCCTCATTAAAGAGTTTGAAGTTATTATTGCAGCAAATGGGGACAAATTAGCAAAACCTCCATTTTAGAACAAATGTTGGATGAGCAGGTGTCCACAACCTTTTGGCTATGTAGCCTATAACATGTAGAGCCTCCTGCTGTGGAATTGGAAGAGGTAGAATGTTTGATCTTGGGGAGATGAGAAGGGGAATAAGACAGGTGAGTCAGACTCCCTGGAAACATTCACTAAGTGGGAGAGGAATCCAACTTATCACATGTCTGAAATAATAAACTGTTGCTGGGAGGGTGGTGATTTGTGTCTGTGTGTGTGTGGTGGCACAGTGGATACTCTAATCAGCTTCATCTCCCTCCAATCAGAATAATTACCCAAGAGAGGACAGCACAGTGGACAGGACAACAGCTGGGCATATGCACACACACACGCACACACACACACAGACATACACACGCACACACATTCTTCACATCTCAATTCATGGTTGCTTTATTCCACATGCAGCTTCAGCTCATGTGTGTTTCAGTTTATTTGTAATTAGAGAAAGAACACAATACCCATGGGATGTCCTATTGTTAGAAGGGTCTATTCTTTTCAGATTGTCATGTGTCATGCTAGTTGTGACACTGTCCTGTGTGTGTCCAGGAGCTGTTTATTCTGTATAAATTCATAGCTTTGTTTGGGTTCATATTAACCTAAAGCTGTTAAATATCACAGGACCATTATGAGAAGTAATAAAAAGATTTTAAAAAGGTATATATTCTCCCCTACTTTAAGCAAAAACAAAAAATAACAAAACCACAATTCACACAACGAATACATATAGCTGCTTATTACAGATGTGCCAGAGAAACAGTAATGTTTTCTTAAAGGGGCATCTATGATCGTAGGGAAGCACTGTTCTCTGGTTTGTCTTCAGACAAATTATCTCCTGAATGTAAAAGCATTCCACCTTATGTAATTCAAAACAGACAATAGGACTTTGCGAACACATTAGACCAGTTTTGAGCCAGCAAATGGTTAGGAAACATCCTCAGAATTTTATAAAAATTGTAAAAATGTTTTATTAAAATCATGAATATCTGTTTTAAAGAATGTTTTGTACTTAAGCCTATAGAGCAAATAAATATGTTTATATTCTATTATATCCTATATATTATAATTATGTTCTTCAGAAGCCCTTTATAATGATGCAAGCTTGTTATGACAGTGACAACAAATGCTTCACATAGAACTACAATATAAATCATATTTAAATTCTTTCATTGGGATATAGTCATGTCAGAATCTGTCATTGCAGCATTTAATGATGTGTTTATCCCAGAAACCACTATCTAACCACTATTTATCTGTCACTGTCCATTGAAGACCTTTTTCCCTGACTTTAGTTTTCATCATTTGAACAATTCAGCTGGTCTTGTGTAAATTTTACAGTTTCATACAAAGTGACTAAAATAAAGATTTACAAAACATTTACTAGTAATAAAACTTAGGAACATATTATGTACTCTGTTAAACTTACCATTTGGAGATACTTCTTTCTTATTGGACAATGGCAAATTACAGTGATCAATTTATCATGTAGCCTTGGTGTATATATTGACGAAGAGCATGTGTGTGAAAGTGTGTGTGTGTGTGTGTGTGTGAAAGTGACTCCAAGTGTCCAGCTGGTATGGCTCATCATTAGATGCGAGTGCAGCTTTGATTCTGTGCCAGTGCAGTGGGTCAGACATGGACTTTACAGCTAATGTTTGATGACCTCTACCTTCGCTGATGTCCACTACTGACAACAAAGACATTTTGAACACTGTTTTTCCCCTAACAATTCCAACCAATTTTACCAAGGCAATATTATAGGAAAGTTCTAAATGCTAGAAGAAGAACACTAACTGGCAATTCTTTTATATTGGCTAACTCACCCAAAGACAGCAAGGATTATTATTTTTTAATCAAAATAAATACATTTAAAAAGAGAATCCTAATGTGAATGTCTAGCACTTTGTGTCATTAGTTCTGATTCCAAACCTGACCCAAGTCTGACAAATGACGTGTCTTTACCTTTCCCAAAGCTTATGAATATTCTGTTTGAACCCAAAGCACAGAATGTTCATTCATATTTTGTGCCCAAATCTTATTGTATAATGAGCAAATGCAACTTCCAGTTAAATTGATATAATATTATTGTTAGTAATACCATTGTGGACAGACGTTCCAGGAGTGCCAATAATACACTATAATGGCACTCTGACCAAAGCTCTTCAGGTATCACTCAGCAAAATACATGTAACCTAGCAACAACACCAGCGGTTACAAGACAGAGCTGTGCCTGGACTTTTTCACCCAACGGGGAACTGGTTCATTTTCTGTTCGCATACATTATTTTGAATGAGTTATGGCGCAGTAGAGCGTTATCTGCTTTCTGATTTGTAAACAAAAAAAAGAAGAAAAAAAAACAACAGTAAATTGCTACGCCTGTGTGGTTTCTGTGATTGTGTTTAACAATTCTAGGTGCATCTTTTTTCTCCGCTGTTCTTGTTCGCCAGCTCAGCTTCACGGCTATGGAGCGATACTCTAAAATACTTACTTTTAACTCACCACCATTTGGTGTTGGCATACATGGTCTTTAAAACCATTTTTTCTCATTGTAATTTGAACAGTACAGAATTTTAGACAATGGAGAAACAAGTGCACACATTGCTTGATCTCAGGTTACGCTTAAAAGTACAGCTAGTGTCAAGTATAGCCTCAGAGTTCCATTTTTTCATTGGCTCAGTACTACAATATCTGCACTGATAATGGCATGCATCCTCAAATGAGGCAGTGGTAAATAAGTTAGATTTCCAACACTGAAGCTGATTCATCAAATGCGCTTATGTCTTATTGCTTCTACATGTTAAAACAGTTAAATGACAAAAATGTGATCGCTTTCATGCAACATTACTGAATTTTAAGCTGTAAACGATCATCAATGTGTGTATGCATGTTTATGTAACTTTGGAAAGTAAACAGATGTTTGTGTTGAGGGGAGAGATGTTTATATTTGATATTTTGCATCATGAGATGAGTATAAAATCATGAGATGTTTATAAAATAGTATATTCTGTAAACTGTATACTGTAGAGTACAAGATACATCCTTTTATTTCTAGTGATCACTTGCCAAGCAGCAGCAAGCCAGCATCTACATTCTTTAAGTACATAGTCATGTGTATGGTCATTAATGTGTAGTGTGTATTTGAAGGATTCTGTCATAGATTCTGGGTGTGTTTGACACACCACAGAATCATTTAGAAAAGTTCACTGTATTTTCTTATGTGTTTGCCAGATACTTATGAGTCTTGCTTTTGTACAGAACTTTGTATGTGACCCTGTGTTGTGTTAATTATATCCATCTCTTTGAAATCTGAAATTTTCATTAAGTGTGTGAAAAAGCAATTCTGCAAAAAGCAGGAACTGACTTTTGGGTTGAAATGAACTTTGCTGATTATGTGTATGACTGCAGATCAGTGTGCCTTTGAACATGATTAAGCTGGGAGCATTTTCATTTTTATGTCTTGAAACAGCAATTAAACTACTGCATATTGAAAGTCCCCACTTTGTTGCAAAACATCCAATCAAGCAGTGAAGTATGATGGAGATGTACCGGGGTCTGAATTCCAAAATTCCTGAGATTATTATTAGTTTGTTCCTGACTAGATTTAGTTGGTTTTTTTTTTGTTTTTTGTTTTTTGTAATTATTCTTGAATGTTCCTTGGTATAATTGTTGCCGTTGCTGACATTAATCATCACCAGGTCAGAGTCTTATCATTCTTGGGATTTATCTTGATAATTCCCTGGTCTTATCCTGATAAACTCCATGTCTAATCTGGATCCTTCTTGATCTAGATTATTTCCCAGATAGATTTTTAAGTCATTCATGCATCTAATCTTTATGATTCCTGATTTTGATCTGTCCTGGTTCAGATTCCAGTTCCGTCATGTAACTGTGTCTTTTTCAGTACATACTATGAAACAAATATAGAGAAGGGATCAAAGCCTGGAATTGTTTATATGTCCATTACAGACTACCAGCACTGTCAGCTGAACCCTAATGGCTGAGGAAACAATCTATGGCCAAATAGCCTAGTGGCTGATCTGGGTCTTCATGGAGAGTGTGCCTATGTAAATCCAATGCTAGGCAATTCATGAAAGACAGATATGAAAACTTTGAGAATCAACAGCTTATATTCACATCATTCTACCACATCTCACACAAGCACAGTGGAAATAATGTATCAAGGTCTGCTCTTTATGTACAGAAAGAGTGGAGGGGAAGCCTTAAATATCCTGATTGCACCAATTACATGCAGAGAGAAAATATTGCTTTCTGAGCCGCATGGAAAATAAAGAAGAGGAGACTGCAGATCCATTTAATTTCAGTCAATTGAGCCCGGGGAGGGTGGGAGGGTGGGCGTGCAAGGAAAGAACGAGACCAAAATTAATAGCTAGGATTTGATAGACAGCTAGGAGAGTATATAATAGAACAAGAACAATTGACAGATGGAGTAGCAAAGCGAGGGACTAAGAAGGAGGCGTTAGAAGGACGGATCACCTGGGGGTTGGCGAAACGAGTCATGGACTGCTTGCTGTGTTTGAACCACTCTCTGTAGCCTCAGAGGATCTCCAGTCCTTGCCAAAGTGTTCTGCTTCCATTTAGGGCCTATTTACCTTCCTTCCATCTCCAAATGAAGAGTAATAGGGCTGCCTTTCGGAGGGAAGATGAGAAGGAGTAGGGGAGGGGAGGGGGGAGGTGGGTTGACTGACAGCACTGGTCAGATGGAAGAAAAATAGACCTCAAATGATATTTTGTTGAGATCTTTCTTCCAGAGTATTTATCTTTTAAAAGAACATCTGTTGGACCCATAGTTCCTGACCTTAAGCTGGGTATGGTGAAAACATGGGCTTCTAAATGCCTTAAACAGCCTATGATTTTCAGGTGATAATATGAAGCAAATATTGAAAAAAAAAGAAAGGATGCCTGGAACTGCTCGTGCTCATGTAAGATTCCAAAGCAGTAACTGTTCTGCATTTTTTTAAATAATCCTGAACAAAGAATCAAGGATACTGAACATATTGTACAAAGGTGCCTGATGGTAGAACATAGGAAAATGTTCTGAGACTGCAGATCTCTGGGGGTTCCAAAGGTTTTAAAAATAAGCTGGAGTTCTGTTGTTGAGTTTAGGAGATATCCAAGATACTCTGGGGCTGTATTCACAAAAGTGTCTAAATAAAGAAATACTTAAATATAATTTTTATTTTTAATTTCAAACTTAAGAAATAAATGTTAAGATAAATTCTAAGATCTAATTATTTAGCTTTTAATTTTCTATTAAAACAATTCTAAAAACAATCAATGCTCTTTAAAAATGTATGTTCTTAATTATTTTCTTAACCTTAAAATAATGAAAGCCTTAGAGTTGAGCATGAGTTCGGGTAAGCCTCTAAAATTGTTGTTAGTACTGTTAGTTTCTTCATAAGGAGAATAATGTCAATCTTTAATTTTTGTTTTTTACCTGTTGGATCCACAAATTCTCTCACTTCAAATATTTGTTTACTAAAATATTTTGAGTGCTTATTTTTTTATCTGTTTTTCTTTCATTTTGCAGTCTGCTGCATGGATTAAAATACAATGTATCTAAGACAGACATTTATAAACTACAATGCAGCAAGAAAGCTTCATTTCAAATTGCCCACAGAAGAAAAAAAAGTGAAGAGTGACCCTTAAGTAAATAATTAAGACTTTCCTAAGACAGTATTTACAATAAGAGAATAATATTTTCTTGGGAGAATTGCATTTAAGAACATTCTTATTTTAAGTTTAAGATAATTTCGTAAGTTTTTACGTAGGAAACCTTTTGTAAATCTAGCCCTTCATTTCTGTAAACAAAACCAGAGACAAGCTTGAAGGTACTATAACAGACCAGTTTTGCTATGTTTTATGTGAACAGAGAAGCACAAACAAAACTAACTAGTGGTACATTTTTTTTCTAGAATAGACTTCAAACTTGCTTCTCTACTGCAGCAATGTTTAAGTTTACACGTTTGCTAAGGTTTCAGGCCAGCCTTTGACAACCGGCTTACATTTTTTATGTGTCACTTTTATAAGCTGCTACAAATATAACATTATCAGTTTCATCAGAGATATCTGCAGTTTAACCTCCTCATTCGTTGTGTGAGGTAAATATTCCTGTAAATCTTCCGTTTCTGAAACCAGTCGCTTGTGTCCCTTTAAGTTGTTCTGCTTCAGCGTGAGTGCTGAAAACAGTGTTGTTAGTTGTTCTTAAAGGAATGAACAAAGTGTAACCAATGTATTGTTGACATAAAACTGTTTTTGAAATGCAGAATGAACGTTCTGTCATTTGTGCTTGGTGTCCTCCACAAAAACAACTTCATACACAGTCAAAGAGAAAGGGTTCAGATGCTGGATTCCTGGAGCTAGGAGTCTACTCCTTGTTTGACAGAGTAAAGAAAATCATTGTTTGTCTTCAGAGACTGCAGCTCGGTGTGATATTTATGTGGTTTACTTATTAAACATCTTGTAGCATAGCCAAAAAAATGAAATTTTTATCCTTTATTTATACTCCAGCAGACCCAGTCAAAGATGCCTCTGCCTCCATATATTCATCTTTTTTTTGTCTGTCCCTTCCTCTCCATCTGCCCATTTTTCTTTCTCCCTCTCTCTTTTTCTTTCCATCCAACTCCCTTTCCATTTCTGTTCAGCTACAGCCTGAGTCAGATGGTAAAGATGCATCAAGTCCCCAGCAGAAACGTCAACTTTAGAAATGGACATGGGAGTGGACAGTCAACACAGACACACAGTGCCCTTCTACTGAATCTGTTGAACTTAAAATGTTAGATGAGTTTGGACAGATGTTGAATTTCATTTTTTGCCTTACAGCACTTTGTCTGACTTATCCCAACTAACCAAGAACCCCACCACACACACGCACACACAGAGACTGGAATCTAATGTTTTTATAAACCTGCTCACCCAACATTTCTTCTGAAATCAAAAGTAGCAATCTATGGTTAGTAATTTGCAGTAACGACTTCTACTCACCAGATTACATGTTGGAAAATCTGAAGGCCACATAAACAGAAGTGAGGGTGGTACATTCTGGCACTCCACTCATCCCAAAGATATTGATTGGATAGGGCAGTTAAGTTCAATTTAAATCCTATATATATATATATATATATCTTAGGATTTAAACCACATATATATAACCACAATGTGAGCAACCAGCTCGGGAGCTTTTCTCCTGCAGCAAGAAAACTGACCAGCTGATAAAAGAGCAAAGAAGCGGTCGGCCTTCAGAAAGCATGTTTCTGTAGTTTACTCCAGGGCCAAGACGTCAAAGAAGAAATGTCTGAAAGTAGTGAAATGCACAGTGGACTACGTTGCGCAAATATTCTATTCTTTTTTTTTCAATTACATATCTTACTTCCTCCTCTCTCTCTCTCTCTCTCTTTCTCTCTCTCTCGCTCTCTCTCTCTCTCCCTCACTCTTTACTAGCACTTGATTAAATAATAACATCTATGATGTGTTCAGCCTGCAGCTGATACATTGGACATGACAGATGAAATTGCCTCTTGTTGAATGAGCCTGGTAGAATAATGAAGAGTTTTCTTTCCTGCACTCCTTCTCTCATCTTTTAAACTACTGACAAAAAACAGCTCCACATTCCCCAAGAGTAATTTTCTACCATCTTGAAGACTTCCCTCTACTCTATTAGTAATGCAGTCTACTTACACCTACACTTCTAAGTATGCTTACCTGTTCAACTTTTTGAGTAAGAATGAATGAATGTATTCAGCAGAAGTGTTAAACAACAATAAAAACAAGACCATCTGGTCTTTCTGCTGTTGTGGCCTAATTATCTCAAAACTTCACAGTGAATTTGCAGCCCACAAGCACAGGTGGTTCTCAAATTATGTAAAACAGATCACCAAAATTTAGATATAGATCTTAGTCTAGAGAAAATGCAGACTGATAATTGAGCTATTCATACCCTGCCCACAAATGTGTGTCATAACTACTCTTGCAGTGTAGTAAACTGTGTATAGAACAGTTGTAAAATGTTATGTTAAACCTGTTTAATCTGATGACAAATTCACTTATGTGAAGTCAACTTTTTGGATGGTGTCCATGGTTGGCTCAACGTGCCTGAAGGTCAGTCTCAGTCTTTAAGTCTAGTGCACGTTTAGTGTAGCTTTCAGTGATTAACCTTTGGCCTTAGATAAAGGTTGTAGATCTGCTATGTAAACTGTGATGCTGGTGCTGTTGTCCCACTGCTCATACGCGATCACTCAGATTAGTTGACAGTGAAGTGGGGGGGATGCCTGTGTTTTAGAGTCCCCTCACGTCTGTGTTACCTGCAGGTTCTCTCCTTTTAGTTTGACTGTTGTAGTTAGACCTGCTGAAGTCACTCGTCACACTCTGACAATATTCAAATTCTCTATAATCCATATACAAACTGAACTAATGCCATCTCTCTACTCCTTTGAGTTACTGACTGCCCTCCTGTCCGGGTGACACTGATAGAGGACTGGCTGCCAAAAGCTGCTGCTCACCTGCCTTGTGACTAGTTATCTGCACTCAATTCCCGATATCTGCTTCACTTCATACCTTCATAGCACATCTGTGGCCCCTGCTGTCCCCTTGCAGGAGCTCCTGAATATTTGATGGGACTGATTCAGCTTAGCCTAGGGTTAGGCGGTATAACGATAATACCGCATACCATAGTATTTAAAAACGTGGATGGTATCTTAAAATGAGGGCGGTATTTATGATGCATGTGTGGTATGTCAAATTTCTGTTCTGTGTCTTTAAAAGGTGGCTAAAATGTTCATGTGCATTTATGAGAGCCACCAGCCTAACAGAGCACCTCCTCTCTACGGTAATACCGTATACCACGATAATATTTTGAGACGGTCTGACGGTATGAAAAAAGTGGATACCACCCATCCCTAGCACAGACCTTTGCTAAAGACCAGCACAATCTATATAGACTCCAAGGCTGCTTCTACTTGCAGTTTTAAATTAAATCTCTATTGTTTATAATTTATTTGACCAGAGGAGGATGGGTCCCCCTTGTGAGTCTTGGTTCCTTCCAAGGTTTCTTCCACCTGCTGTCACATATGGCTTTGTTTTAATTCTCCACTTTTGTAAGTGACGGAGAATATTAATCACCAACTATGTTACATCAGTAAACAAATGCCTATGCTGACTAGCATTACTTTGAGTGATAGGGGCAAGGGAGGACCATGAGTTTAAAGTCAGCATGCTCATTTACTAGAGGGCATGAAGACCCCCAGTAGAGACTTAACATCATGTTGTAACGCTAAAGAGCACTATACAGGATTGATGCAAATAATGGACTTAATTTCACCAATAATTACAGTTTCTAATTAGGTTGTAAAGCTTAATTAGTGGGTTTATATATATGTCACTGTCCCTCAAAGCTTGTTAAATCTAGCAACAGTAGCTAAAGACCATATTTGTGGGTGGAGCCTAGATACGTCCATCTGAAAAGGTTGTTTATCTTGGTCATTCTGTGCCATGATCTCTTTCATTTTGTATTCACCCCATAGCCTGAAGTTTATTTGCATTCGGCCAGCACTTCTTCAGCTTAACATTGACATCTTATCTCAGGAAAACCCAGAGGTCATACAGGACTGCCACCAGCAGCAGCAGTACATTGATTTTCTATGCCCTGACACAAGCTTTTATGCTCATTCTCTGACACTTTCGCTATCACAATAAATTTCATATCCATCAAAGCACATTTGAAGCAGCAGAGAGCTGCTGAAGGTTGGCTTAAAAGCCTTTGTTGTCTACTTGTTTGAGACTTCATCTTTACAGGCAAATAGAACCATTTGAACCGCAAATTCTCAGTCATTAATTAGGAAATGAGTGCATGAAACTCAAATATATAATGGATTAATACCTGGGAACCAACACAGCTTGGAGTTGTTATATTATCAGCAAAACACTTAGAGTGCTAGAAGTAAATACAGGAGTAGATATACCAGTCGGAAAATTCAGGAACACACACTTGTAAATATTAGTGACTTGAAAACACATATTGCTCCCTGAAGAGCATTGATGTGCAAATCATCTCTGATAATCGGAAGGCTTAGACTTTTCTAGGAGGGCCACATTAACCCTCTGCTCCAGAATGCAATACTGTGGGACTTTGTTTGCCTGTGTCAGCATTTTGTGCATATTAATGTAGAGGACATCAATCACTGAAAGAAGTGCCATAAAATATTTGGGCAAATGATGTATCTGAAATGTACATTCTCTGCATATAACATTAGAAGACTTAATTTAGTTAATGGATTTTAATTCAGAAGTGCTGTTTATAGTCATTAGACATTATATTAAAATTAGCAAATACAGCAACAGTGATCATTTAAAGCTCATCTTTATCATAAGCTAATAAGTGTAGATCCATTTATAATAGTTTTATAATGGAGTGATGAACATAGACGTCTATGGAACATAAGTTTTCAGATTCAGTGATGACATAAAAAAGAGCAGCTAACATTCAGATAATTCAGTGTTGATTTGTATTGGTAAGACCAGTATTGCATATAGTCAAACAATTGAACCTTTTCTTAACCAAATTATTCTTACCAGTTGATTTCAACTGGCATTCTCACTGCAGGGTTGTCTGGCAAATTTCTGTTTTATCCACTTGTCCAGAATGGGATTGTTTAGAGAAGAACTTTTGCAGAAAATTTTATCTTACTGTCACAGGAATTCACCAATAATTAAATGTGTGTTTTAAACTCAGTGTTGTGTTTTATTTATTTATTTATTTATTTGGAAAATTTTAATCTGGACCCTAAAATCAGCATGCGTTGTGTGGGAACTGGGTCATGAAATAGGCCACAGTGAGATATCTGTAATTAAATCTGATGCATTTGCACCGTCCTACATGATGAGCAACCCGCCTGAGAGACACATTAACTGATAGCCATCAGAGCGGGGCCAAGACCCTGGGCCCATATCCCAGTGTTACCATAGAAGCCCCATTCTCCTAATAATGTTCTAGATCCAATATCATCACTAGAGATAGAGGCAAAGTAATTACTGACCCATTCTGTCAAATATTACAGTTGTGTATTTATTAGTTCATTTATTATTTTTCTCAGAATGAGACATCAGCCAAGTCTGACACCATATTTACAATGCCACAGCATCTCTGTCCATGACTCCATTTTCAAAATAAACAACTCATTTACTCATATTTAAATATAGGACAGCCAATCAGGGCAAAGGACAGATGAACAGTTTTAAGCATCAGTTAGTGAACTAGGCTGTTTTAAAATTCAAACTCTTGTTGACACAGGTATTCAGTCAAGGGCATAGAATTAGCATGGACAGAGGTGACGTGTCCCCACCAATATCCAGCGATTATTGAATTGTCCCCACCAATAATTTGATTCCCTCCCAAAAAAAAAAAATCATGTTCTCTACGCGAGTCTTACCTCCCCATAACACATATGACCAGTGTGATTGGCTGTGCCTTTCCCTGCTTTCACATGAGTCTCTAAAGTTTGGTTGTTAGCAGTGCAGAAACTGTAAGGAAAACTTTCCAGTCATAAGCGAGTATTACTGTGCAAGACTCAGGTGCATCATGGGTAACACATGGGTGTCAAAGGTGAGTGAGTATGGCAGCAAAAAAGAATAAAGAAACGTGTCATTTAAAGTCAAGTTCGCTAATGAAATGAGTCCATCATAATAACAGCTGGCTAACATCGTCTGTAGCTACGAATAACATGGTTTGGAAATTAACTGCACAACAAACTGCCAATTGTCGTTTTATCACAGAGCAAAAGGGGAGGGGGGTGTGAGTGTTAGATTCATAGGTCCCCACCAAAATCAAGAGCAAATCTATGCTATTGTATTCAGTTATACATACACTGTTAATATAATTTAAAGAAGAATAAGAAATTGGCTGTTTTTGGATTAGCTGCAAGAAGCTAGGATCACAATGTCCAATGCCAAGTTTTCACATAAAGAGGTAGAAAGCCTTTCCAGCATAGGGCTGTGGAGCAATGGACTGTATTTTCTGGTGTGATGCCACTCCATCCAATACATTTTTGATGAGTTGCCAAAACGTAACATTCTACATCAGTACCTCATTTCAGAAATGCTCTTGTGACTGCGATCAGAGCCTCACAGTAATGTTCTAACATCTAGCGTAAAGTTTTCCTAGAAAGTAGAAATTGCTGTATCTCTCGGGTTTAGCCTGTTATTGATACCCTTGATTTCTGAAGAAATATTGGATGTGCATGAAGTGGCCTGAGCAGAGTTTAGCACCGCTTTCCTCAAAAGGATTCCAGCCTCATATTGAGCAAATTGTGTTTGTCAATGTGGCCATAAATCTAACTTCTGTTTCCTGACCTCAGATTGACCCTAGAGACCTCTGTGGAAGATGCTGTTTAAATCGTGAACAGCGGTGAAGCTGTCAAATTTGTTTGGACTACAGTCCTACAGGTGGAATTACAATGAGGAAAAGGCAATCCCATGATATTTCACTACTCTCTTATGAGCGAGAGGAAAAGGGCGGAAGACTCATTCCCCTCTTCACCACACTTCACTTACAAGCTAGCTCTTTTTCTGTGCACTTCTCATGCTCTGTCCACCTCACTGACCCCCTCTTTGTCTGTCTGACCCCCTCGCTGTCTCTCTGACCATCTCCCCATCTCTATTTCTCAATCCAGTTTGACACAAGTGGATGGTGACATTCAGACAGAATGGCAAGTGAGAATGGTGAGTCCCTCTAAGAAGTGTGTATCTACTCAAGAAAACCAGAGGACCTGCTTCAAGTCACTGTCCAGTTTGCTGCCCAATGCAGGAGGAGAAACATTAGGTTAAACGGAATATTTTCTAAATTTACACATATTAAAAGAGCAACATATCAAATTTGATAAAAATGTAAAAAAAAAACAATATGAGGTTTTTTTTGGCTGTTTATGAATATTGATATAAGAAAATTCTTCTTTTACAAGTAGAATCTTGTACAAATGTTTCATTAAAATCACATTGTCACATCATCAGTCCCTTGGGGCACAGTTAAAATACAGACACAGACACACAGAGCGGTGGCCAACAAGCCAGAGTGCCCAGAGGAGCAAAACAAATTTGCCTAAGATCATCTGCATTCATATTTCATGCACAAAAATACCAGCTCTTAGCACATCACCAAAGCATATTGCTATGAGGCTTCAGGCAGAAAATACTGAGTTTTTCTTTTTCAAAGACATTTACTCCGGTCATTTTTGGCTGAATTTTATGTAACTACAACCAGTAGAATTTGAAAACCCTTCCCAATTATTAGTTATCTCTAATTGGAGGAGAATGCAAATTTTTCAGATTTGTCACCTCCTACCCACCTAAAGCGCCTGCAATAAAAATCTAAATCTGTGAAATTGTGGGATTCACAACCTGTGTTCTGTGTACATCTCTATTTCCTAGCACAGGTGTTTTTGGCAAAAAAGGAATTCTCTTGGTTCTTCAGGCCTACAATAAAAATACACCTGAATAGGGAATATATTTATCCCCATTGCTGTTGGAATAGTTTGCCTTTGGGGTTTCTTTTGCGCCCCTGGAACAGTGGTAATTTGGTATTTCTTTGCCTCATGGAAACACAGCGATGATGCCTGAATGTTGCAGGCAGGGTGTTATTGAGTAAGGGCTATCGAATCTCCTTGTCAAATGAATAAATAAATATATAAAGGAAGAAAGTTTAGAGCAGAACAGTGAGGTGTCAGTGATTTATGCGGTGCAGAGAAAGAGTGGGGTGGGGGGTGGGGGTTAGAGAAAGAGAGAGAGCGAGAGTGAGGGCGAGCAAGATGGATTGTCTACAGGGACCCACGGTTCTCTGACAGGAAGACAGCGAGGGTCTGTGCGACTGTATTAAAGAGCTGAGAGTGGGCTGTCAGGATGCTATGTGTGTGGAGGGGAATGAGAATGGCTGTAAATACCGTGTGACACGACAATGGAACTGCGTCTCCCCATCATGTGGTGGCCCCATCCCTGCCCTCCATAATGGAATTAAAGGCCTGACCCTGAAACCAGAGGTGCCACGCTTCAGGAGATATATGTAAACATGCACGTCGCATTTGCACAATAACTACACATGCTCCTGCACAACCGGCATGGAAAAGCTATTGCGTGCTTTCCGACAAGCAATCACGCACCATGACCTGTTCTGATGGAAGGGACTTTGTTTATCTCTAGTTTTTTCCCCACCAGTCCACATGTAAACATCTGTATTAAGCTTGGATTTGCCAACAAAACTGAACAAAGACTAACATTACACAGGAAGACCTGGTTGATTTCAGGTCCCAATATTTCCTCTGAATTATGAATTCAATATAAGGTCATTCAACAATGATGATTTATACACAAAAACAGACATCAAAAAATGACACATACATTTCTTGATTTAGAAATTATATTGAGGAAGCAGATATATGGATTGTCTAATATCTAATAGTGAGTATGCTGGACATGAGTTTAACCCACTCTTAGATGTGCCAATTTATAAATTAGATATCTGTTTACGTCCCCAAGATCATGCTGTTTGTTGCTGGGAACAAAACATTCTTCTGACAGAGGAGATATCATACTTAAGAAAAAGTAAATAATGCCATAGTAACACACCAATTGCTTCAGTAACAGCTTCTACTCTACTGGAATGTATTTACAATAGATCTGCAATATTGCCTTTAGGATTGAATTCAGCCTTGAGGGCATTAGTGAGGTCAGGTGATGTGGGATAATTTGTTCTGGCTCTCCAAGTCATCCCAAAGGTATTGAATGTAGCTCTATCATTCCAGGTCCATTGCTCCACCACCTGCTTCTGTGGAGGTTGGATACTCTTTTAGCTCATTCCTGACTTCACAGTCAAATCCATTTCATGCTTTTCTATGGAGATTATGCAAGTAATGCATTTTATTATGAGGGGTGCCGACAAATATTTAGGCATATAGTGACCCTCAGGTCAAATATCACTTGCCTTAGTTAGAGTTCAAGCTTCTTGAACCTAATAAACTACAGCTGAATAACTCTTTTCTCTGTGGAATAACTCTGTGTCCTCTAATGAATGCTGCTCAGTGTGAAATCCCCTCCTTCTATTTTTCACAAATGTACCTCCTAGCAGGGTGCTTTGAAACAATCCATTTAAATAGAGCCCCTCCTTCCCTCCCTTAACTCGCTTCAATGACGCCGAGTTAATCTGAGCATGTTCCTCCTCTCGGCTTCTTTCTTTCAGCAGCTACAGAGATTAAGTGAAGTATTAAATCAACGCTTTGACTTCACTGGCAGCTTTTTTAAAATCCTGCCAAAGCAATTAGCTAAATTTAGACCAGCGCCATGAAATCTCTCTTTGTTGAGGCACAAAACACACACACACGTGCTTCGATCTTGTTAAACTTCCTTCACAGTTGCTCTTTAGATCTTCAGTCTCTGTCAGATCAGATACGCAGGGGTTGTTTCCAGACATACAACCTTAAAGGTGCCATTGCACAATGCAATGATGTTTCTCGTATTCTGCAGGTGTTTTTTTTTACAGAGATTTCCTAGAAACACCAAAAAGAAATGGGTTGTGCAGTGTGCCATAGAAGACCCAATTTTAATTCTCTTGCACATTAGAGCTTCTGTCTTTGTACAGGCAAACTAATGGGTTATTTCAAAATATGGACCTTAAGAGTCCAAAAAATATTCTATACACTAAGATGTAGAAAAAAAACATTACTTCCCTAAAAATCCCCTCAGCTGATGGCTGATTTAAAGTACCATTTCTGTTGGTGAGATGTCTGAATGAGAAGAAACTATGAAGCACTCACACAGCATCCATATAATAGAAGTTTTGGTAAGTTAATTTGTATTTAATTCATTGTAAAAACAGGGCACCACGGTAGCAGGTAGTGTCGCAGTCACACAGCTCCAGGGACCTGGAGGTTGTGGGTTCAAGTCCTGCTCCGGGTGACTATCTGTGAGGAGTTTGGTGTGTTCTCCCTGTGTCTGCGTGGGTTTCCTCCCATGGTCCAAAAACGCACATTGGTAGGTGGATTAGTGACTCAAAAATGTCCATAGGTGTGAGTGTGTGTGTCGCCCTGTGATGGACTGGCGCGCCCTCTAGGGTGTGATCAAGCTTTGTGGCCAGTGATTCCGGGTAGGTTCTGGACCTGGCGCGACCCTGAACTGGATAAGCAGTTACAGACAACGAATGAATGAAAAATTGTAAAAGCATGAACTGTAACAAAGCAATTCATAGTCCTCATCACCTTGACTATGACATATTTACACTATGTGTATAAATATTTGTGGACACTCATTGTAACTGAATTCAATTACTGGACAAATAATTGTGCATGGACACCTTGTATCTTCTCCATAGAATGGATGAAATGCTTAGAAGAAGCGTAAGTTCACCATAAGCATCAGCTAGAAAGGTATAAAGGAAGCGTGAGCAAGCTCTACCCAGTACCTTTGGGATAAGATCTAATCATCCAACATCGTAAGGCTGACCTTACGATAACCTTTCATGGTTGAAAGTCTAAATAATTAAAATGGAAATAAGAGGCTATTATGGCTATTCAGATTTGGGCCAACAGGGCATTCAATATATCTTTTGGTCAAATGGAAATTTCCTCCTTGATAAACTTTCATCACCCACTCATTCATTCATTCATTATCTGTAGCTCTGATCCAGTTCAGGGTTGCGGTGGGTCCAGAGCCTACCTGGAATCATTGGGCGCAAGGTGGGAATACAAGTCCTTCGCAGGGCAACACACACACATTCACTCACACCTACGGACACTTTTGAGTCGCCAATCCACCTACCAACCTGTGTTTTTGGACCGTGGGAGGAAACTGGGGCACCAAGAGGAAACCCACGCAGACACAGGGAGAACACACCAAACTCCACCCAGACTGTCACCCGGAGAGGGTCTTAAACCCACAATTCTGCAGGTCCCTGGAGCTGTGTGACTGCGACACTATCTACTGCGCCACCGTGCCGCCCATCACCCACTCATTAGAAGTAAATATATGTCATAGGAATCCTCCAGTATTTTCCCCTAAGTAACCTTCTAGAGTTTGGCCTCTTATCAGCTACAAGACCCGGCTGACTTCCCACAGAAGAAGCACATCTCTCGTCGAAGTTTCGTTATGTAATTTTAGGAAAGTGTAACTCCACGAGTCCCTTCGTTTAATGAGAAATACTTCCCGTGCTTAAAACTTTTTAACAATGTGCATTCTGCCCCTGTTTTTCCCCAGTAGTGACATCTTGCACCCTTTAAAAAGATTACACCAGAACCCTGATATTGCAGTACGTATTTTGCAAATACTTTCTCAGCACACAAATACTATAATAGTCCACCTCTAGTTACTGGGCTGCGGACACAATAAACAAGGTGTTTCTCCCAGTCACAGAGCCATAATGGGTAGAATAATGGATTCAGCTCTCAGATCATTACACAAGGAGAGAGAGAAAGAGAGACAGACAGACAGAAAGAGAAAGAAAGAATGCAGAGGAAATGGTTTGAAAACAATGTGTGGAAAGTTGTGTAATTGCCTACAATTTCACCATTTTTTCACATTATCCACTGAAAAGTAAACAGTCTGCCATGAGATGAACAGACCAGCGTATGTTCCTGCCTTGCACCCAATGATTATGTTGATGCTGAAGATGAAATGCCTTTAAGAGATAAATGAATAAATGGATGACTGACTGACTGACTGACTGACTGACTGAATGAATGAATGAATGAATGCACAAATCAATGTATCAATGAAACAAGCAAATGAACTTGACTACACCTCCTCCCTGTCCATGACTTACACCTTTGCCCTTTTGATATCAGTGAGATTCCTGGTTGTGGGTCAGTGACTAAACTCGACCAAAGTGACTAAACTCGACCCCTGGATGATCAGGCATTTGGACAGTCGTATCAGTCAGGAATCAAAGAAAAACTGCAACATGAAAAATAAGTGAACCTTCAGTCTAGTAGATTGATTTAGAACAGGACAAGGCACAAAAATCAGTGTAATTGCATTTTGAAAAATCAATGTTAAACTGCTTTTCCATGGACACTAGACTATGAAAGCTGGGTTTGAGCTGAGAGAATGAAAGGAGAAAAGGAGAGGGGTGTGTGTGAGAGAGAGAGCATAAGAGAGTGAAAGAGAGAGGTAGTGGCTGTGTGTTGAGATACAGCAAATCAACACCATGCACCATGCTGTTAAATGGGTTTGAAGTGTTAGTGCATGTGTTCCAGAAAAAAAGCAAGGGAAAAGTGGAAGAAAGTAACAGAGGAGAGAACAAGTGATTTTAGTTACACATGTACACAGCAGGATGAAGAGAGAGAGAGTGAGTGAAGAGTGGGAGGATGAAAGAAGGGATAATCAGGGGGGGCAGGGTCCGTGTACCATTTGTTAATTGGTTTTCCATTTCTAATCCTGCAATAGAAAAACGGAGAACAACCCATTTCCCTATTTTGTATGTTATCAACAGTGCAAGAATATGTAGATTTTATTGCTTTTTTTCTTTCTTCCAATGCATCAAAACATTATAAACTGATTTTTTTCTTAATACCCAACAGGAATATAACAAAGCTACGTGTCACATAAAAGCCACCGCTCTGCTGCTATTTCACAAAAGCGGTGGCACGGTGGTGCAGCAGGTAGTGTCGCAGTCACACAGCTCCAGGGACCTGGAGGTTGTGGGTTTGATTCCCGCTCCAGGTGACTGTGTGAGGAGTTGGTGTGTTCACCCTGTGTCCGCAAGGGTTTCCTCCGAGTGCTCCAGTTTCCTCCCACAGTCCAAAAACACACGTTGGTAGGTGGATTGGCGACTCAAAAGTGTCCGTAGGTGTGAATGTGTGAGTGTGGGTGTTGCCCTGTGAAGGACTGCACCCCCCCCACCCCAAGGTGTATTCCCGCCTTGTGCCCAATGATTCCAGGTAGGCTCTGGACCCACCGCGACCGTGAACTGGGTAAGCGGTTACAGATAATGAATGAATGACTTATATTAGCCTTAGAACACCCTCTCCAGACACCCATGTTTCCAATGTGCAGAGAAATCTCAGCATATGTTGCCCTGTCATTGATCATATTTCTAATTAAATCGTGAAGTTCATCTTTAATCTACCAGCAGAATAAGTTCCTCCATTTCAAAATATATGGCGATATTAGCGTTAAAAACTTCCAGTTCTGGCTAAAATCTGCAGCCCAACCCGTAATCAGCTACAAGCAAGAATAAAAAAAACTCTGGAAATTTTATTTTGTATTTGTTCATATTCCTTTTTTCATAACAGTTTGATTACCTTAAATCAGTTATATTTATATTGTTTAAAACAGTGAAATGGGTCGTTCTCCATTTTTCTATTGCAGGATTAGATATGGAAAACCAATTAACGAAAGGTACACGTACCGGGCAGAGACATCTGATCACAACAGGAGTGCCTGCCAAAAAGGTCACTATAGCATCAACACTTTTTTTCTCTCTGTCCCTTGCCTTCATTTCCTGTCATATATGTCCACCACTTTTTGCTAATTCTTCCTTCTCGCCATCTCCTTATCGCTCCTGCTGCTCCAGATCTCATTCAACTCACTCTGATAGGCTTTATTTGCATGATCAGGTTTCCACTGCCAACACCACTGGCAGACATTAAAAGAATGGACTCATTAAGTCATATTCTCTCTGTTGCTCCCCTGTCCTTCTCTGGCTATTTTGTTGTATAATAAGGTTACTCAACTTTATTAGCACCGCGACCCTGAAATGGAGAAGCGGAGAAGAAAATGATGATGATGATGATGATGATGATGAACTTTATTAGCAATGCCCACCTGTATTTCTTAGTAATTTATCAGAGATAGATAGCTAAACACTTTTAATAGAAAAACAAACACTTCCAATAGAACAGGACCTTTTGGAGCAACCAGATATGAGCCCAAATTTACCCTGCCAAAAGCATATAGTTGACATGAAGGACAAATCCCACCCCAGCACTGGGATGTAGAGCAATAGAGCTGTGCTTTCTGAGCTGGAGCTCCATCTAATATATTTGGGATTAAACTAACCATTCAATCAGTACTTGGACTGCTAAATGTCTTTATGCCCATATCAGTGTCTTCACTGGGTGCAACACATTATACAGAAAAGCCTCTAAACTGTGGGGTTACACTCCATTTGTGGAAAAAGAGAGTGAATGATGAGTTTTATTGACTACAGGGACATAAAGATGGTTGACACATCAAAGAACAACAAACACAAAGTGTCTCAGTTAGGTGTTTTGACACCACAAGGGACCAGAACAGTTTAAATGTGTGTCTTGTGTCTGGAACTATAACTGGATGGATGGGACCCCATTCCTTTAAACTATGTTCACTTAGTTTCTGATTTGATGGTGGTCGTGTTCTGCTGGTTTTAAATCTGGTGACTACAAAAACCATTACTTACAATTTGCATTATTTTCATTCACAGTCAACCGAGGGAGCCTGTCTCCAGCTAGCGGCTACTGATACTACTGGTATTTGCAGTGACTGTCGATTTTAGGAGCACACTTTAATGCTGTGTATCGGTGCTACTCATTGCTTTGGGCACCTACTCTCACCACTGCTATTGGTGCTTTTCTGCATTTACTTTGTTCTTTGTACAATCTCCATTCAAAAGACACTACACTTACTATTATTCCCTGTGGATGTGAGTAGATCAAGGCAAAAATGTTCCATCATAGTAAAAAAGTGATTAGTCAGTATTGATTCTCTGTGACCCTTACTTTTAAGTCACAGCAAAATATCCTCCCTAGTATAACACAGCCACCAGACCCCCACACTGTAGGTGTCAGTTAGTCATGGTGGAGAATATGAAGTATGACCTGATCACATTTTTTCCACATCTTTGTTGATCAATGCCTGTGTCGTTCTACACCACTAAGCTCAAAAAGACAAGAGGTCATTTGTCTTTGTAATAAGGAGCCAAGCCTCCATTCCACTCAGTTGCCTCAGGGCAACAAACTGGGGTTCTTCACATTACAATGACAGGGTTAGTATTTAAACGCAATGAAACGTAAATAAATACAGAAACTTTGTTACCTAGGTATAACAGACTATACAATTTCTACCTGCTGCTGAACAGAAACATACATGCCCCAAACTGTGTAGTCTCTGTTACTGATCAGTCCCTTACATATTTGCAATTGATCCAGAACTCAGTTTTGAGTATGTGGCTTAGCTGTGTCATGTAATACAAATACGTAGCATTCTTACTCACGGAAGTTAAAATTAGTCCCCACAGCAACAACATCCATTAATTTCAAGCTCAAACTGAACATTCCAGAATGCCTGAAATATCCCAGAAGGTAATGAACTGTTGGGTCAGGGTAGCGCAAACTACATGAAGGTCACGAAGACGAGCATCAATTACAGCCACACTCACTGCCGTCAAGGCCTGCAAAGCCACAGAGAAGGTATTTCAATTAACACTCGGTCAGAAAACCTGACAGGGGTGAAAGATCAATAAAAAATCCACAGGACCACCCATTTGGCCTTGGTGCCTGGGATTGACCCTGGGTTATATTTCATACTACTCTGTTGTGTTGTTATTAGAGCAGTATCTGAAGGGGTTGAGGCCAGAGATATTATCCTTATTTAGAAAGGATTACTTTATCCAGGAGATGTCTGTTGACATATTTTTACATGTCTCCTCAGTGACAAAAGTCCAAAAAAACAATACAACAATCACAGGATGACAAAGCAGACTGGCTTCTCTATAAAAATAAACTTCCCCCTAACTGATCCCACAAGACTTCACTCTCTTCTCATTTATTTATTTTAAAAAAATCAGTGTAATACCACCCAGAAAAAGTGCTTAGATATTGGTCAAATCAGTCCTAAAAAAAAATAATAAAAAGGACACATAAGTTTGTATCTGGATGGTACTAAAATCACAACATGACCAATTTGAGTGGGAATAGAATTACAGAGGAACATTATCTAAAACAAATCTATATATATATATATATATATATATATATATATATATATATATAAATATATATATATATATATATATATATATAAATATTATTACAAGGAATATATAAAGAAACATGTGAATATATAAAGAAAAAGATGTGTATCCCATTCGTTTCAAACAAAATCAAAGGCTAGTTTTGAGCTACGACTTGGGTAAACCAGCTATTGTTTAAAATAACATTCCATTTTCCAATTATACTCCAAATCCATTGTAAAGTACAAAAAAAAATTACTTCAATGAGTTATATTTATCATTTATTTGGAGCAGGGTTTGGGACCCTCCATCCGTTCTGGGATTGCTGCATATCTGTAATATCTCAACAAACTTCTAAACAAATACAGCTGAACTGTTGTGTGGGTCAGGTTTCATCTGCTGGATCTTTGAGGGCAAAACGACTCCAGCAACAGATTTTTGTTTCGGGGCCAAAAATTCTTGGCTCTGATCTGAAGACATTTTCCCTAAAGCATGATGCTAATGTTGTCCGTACTACATAAAACTACATGAATATTAGGTGTTATTCTGTCACCTGCAGGCCCTTCAGGAGGCCTTATGTTTCCTCCAGTGATTTTTATTAATGTTATGAAACACTTCTTGGCATGAGATGCCATATCTATGAAGAATAAACTACTTCATTCAGGGACTACAATGCAGTTTGAGTCTTCATTTCACATAAGATGAAATAATAATAATAAAAATAATAATAATACAAATTATTTCACCCTGAAAATGTGATGTTTTTGCAACAAGACAATAGATTTTGCATAATCAAAATCTCAATTGCCTCTGAAATATCACCATGTTCTAGTATTCTCTATAATGGTATATTCAGATGCAGACCACAGATTCAGTTCATTCTGTTTATACTCAGTGAGCAAAGAGCATTATTTCAGTCTCCTTTTATCCCACATAGCATGTTTTTCAATGGTATCCTTTTGGGTGGCACTATAGATCTTTAAAATCCAAGGAAAACTATTTTAAGCAAAGTTGAGACAACAGCCTAAGCACTGACTCTATCACAGGGAATCCAAAAGATCATAATTGCCCCCTCTGTGGATAGTATGGCCCTCCCTATCCACGCATATCTCAGTAATGCTAGCCAACCTGGGGTCTGTTAGCTAATATAACAGAGCATAGTGTTCTCAATGTGTATTACACTCCAATGACATTGTGTTTGCAGCGGTTTGTAAAGAAGAGGCTGGCTTTACATGCACCATGTGATTTCCCTCTCCCATCTGGAAGCATGAGATTGTGAAAAAGCTTTGCTATAATGGGTGAAATTATTGATGACTAAAATAGGAGAGAATATGGGTATACTGTCCTTGTAGCAGGTTTTTCAATAACATCCTAGAGGATTAAAGGCTGTTACTGCTGCAAAGTGCAACAAATTGTAGTAATGACAGTAACCATAGCAACGTAAACCAATAGTTTCTTCCATCCATCCATCCATTATCTGTAACCGCTTATCCAATTTAGGGTCGCGGGGGTCCAGAGCCTACCTGGAATCATTGGGCGCAAGGCAGGAATACACCCTGGAGGGGGCGCCAGTCCTTCACAGGGCAACACAGACATTCACTCACACACTCAAACCTACGGACACTTTCAAGTCGCCAATCCACCTTGCAACGTGTGTTTTTGGACTGTGGGAGGAAACCGGAGCACCCGGAGGAAACCCACGCAGACACGGGGAGAACACACCAACTCCTCACAGACAGTCACCCGGAGCGGGAATCGAACCCACAACCTCCAGGCCCCTGGAGCTGTGTGACTGCGACACTACCTGCTGCGCCACCGTGCCGCCCCCCAATAGTTTCTTTTTAAACTATATTTTAAAGTTTTTTTATGGTGTAGTTTGCCATTATGACTTATCTTGCCATTCATAACAGCTGTTTCGTTTCTGTGCTGTGTCCAAATTTATAATTGACCATGCCATTTCCTTCCTACTGCCCTTGAATTTGACTGATCTGTTAGCATACTATTCGAGCGATGTCATTGTTTACAAATCCATACTATTAACATAGCACTAGCTACCTAACTATTTTATTTGTGGATTATCTAAAAGCACAATCACCTTAAAAACACCACATCATTCTCAATACACAGAACAAGAAAGTTTACTTCAACTTAATTTGTAGATTGTGATAGCAATTATCCTTTGCTGTACATATTAGATTGCATCACAATATGATTATTTTATGACGTTTCCTTAATGTCTTGAGTTGGATGCCATAGCCGTCTCACAAACTAATGAAATGTCAACAAAATTTATTTCATTAATACTAAATACAGAGATGCAGCCAAGAACGGTTCATTGAAAGATGCAGATGCTACCAAAGGCAACACATAAAACAGTTCTATGATGAGAAATATCTGTACTCTGCAAGCAAGCTGGAGTTTTAAAGACATTTCATAAATTTACAGTCACAACCAAATAGTTCCTGACCTTCAGGGAAACTATAATTTGGACATCGGTTTTACACTGTAACATATTTAGAGCTCAGAAAGGGCACTATTAATTTAGAAACCAAAAAGACAGGGGCTCAAAGTCCCCTGTACCCCTCCTGCGAAGACCAGTGGGTAGTCCAATTATTTTTTAAGCTTTACAGACAATGCTTTGCCATTTACTTCATATGAATCTTGGTATTCTTGTATCAAGCTGTGAAAGATAAAGTAAAAATACATTCAACAGATGAAGAAAATGTACCTGATTGGTCTTTTAGTTTTATTCTGCTTTTGTTGAGATGTGTTGAGTACAAGGTCAGAATTAATATTATACTTCAAAGAGTAACTGCTATTCATGCAAAAACCTTTGCAGTAGATACTAATTGTTCCATACAATGGTGATTGAAGGAATCAAACCCACAACCTCCAGGTCCCTGGAGCTGTGTGATTGCGACACTACCTGCTGCATCACCATGCCGCCCTCTAAACAGAACATATAAATGAAATGAGACAGTTTGTTGCCATTCATTTTGTCAGTGTAGTTTATATCATGTTTGGTTGTATGATACAGCCTTCCATGAAATGAAGCTTTGAATGTGCTTTGTAATTTTGGATTTGAAATGTGGTGCCTTATAACAAGGTAGTATATCCCTTTTTAGGGGATCAAATGCCAGTATAGGTGATTGGCTTGTGTTTGGATTCATTCACTAAGCAGGTGTGTGTGATGTCCATAAAAGGTTTATAGTGCCTCACCAGGCATATTCAGGTCTATACAGCGTACATCATTCTCAGAACTTTGCTTCAAATGTATTGAGACATCTGACATTGGCACGAAATGAATAGACAAGCCAGTCAGATTTTAGTTTTATTTTTGCCACGTCCATTTACAATTGGCACAAATACTCAGAGCAAAACAACAAGAGCGGAGAGAGACAGGAATGCATTTGAAGAGGGGAAGTTGTCTACAGCAAAATGAAAGAAGAGGATGGAGGGAGGGAAAATATGTTGTGATGTTATTAGTTAATTTAATTGTCCTCTGCATGATGCACGAAAAACCTCAAACAGAAAAATAACAACAATTCAAGTGATGATTACAGAGAAACAACAATGATATGACTCAATGAACTGTGCTTAATGCAACCAAGGAAATGAAATAATAAGGTTAAAAAATGGTTCATTTTGATTTTAGGCATTAACACACTGTTTCTGTCCAGTTAAAAACCCTAGCTCCAATAGTCCCAGTTCCCTGCTGAACGCTATCCACCAACTGCTTCCGTTTCTGCTGCCAATATCCTCAGTAATCGATCTGCAAACCATTTGTAGTTACTTCCATATCCCTCCAAGGTCCTGAGGTGCAGTTTTCCATACGGTGTACAGCAATGATTAGCAATTCCACACTGAACTGATGTCTGAAATCGGCTGAAGTATTCTAAACTGGTGCCATACGGCCCATAAAGATCTCTCTTTCATTTCTCTCTCTCTCTCTCTCTCTCTCTCTCTCTCTCTCTCTCTCTCTCTCTCTCTCTCTCTCTCTCTCTCTCTCTTTCTCTCTCTCTCATCAGCTCTTTTACACACTCTCTCTTGGTAATCTTCAGCTAAATCACTGGCTCCTTACTTTATCTGAGGATAGAGCGTGGCTAAAAAAGCCTCAACTTTATGAGGGTTTTTGAGTGCTGTTGCCTCATTTTAGGCAACTAAAGTCAGGCAGCCCCACTGTGAGCATCCCCATGACTTTCCTTTGTTGGTAATTACACCATCATTGTGAGCTTGACGAGCAGGGCTTAGGAGTGCTAGCTAATCGTTCCACCACCAGAATTGGTAAGGCCAGTGCTGTGCCTGTTGCCTAGGTGATTTCTGGATTTTTTTTTTATATATTTTTTATATTTTGAGGAAAGTTTTGTCCCTTGCTGAGAATCAAGAAAGGACAAGCTCATCAGGCCTATTACTCAGAATTCAACAGCTGTTTTCCAACATTTTGTCTAGCTAAAATTGGCCATTCAGAAGTCATTCCTAGAAAATATGGGTATGTACAATGTAGAGTGGAACAATGTAGAAGAAATATTATTCATCAGTTTACATCAGATATTTAATTAAATATGTGCCTATAATGTTCGATTTCTATTCTGAATAGGGAAAACACTCTTCTGTGGAACCAATGAATACTGTAGTGTGAACATCTTTACCGAAATAGAGTGTGGAGAGTGCTTATAGGTGGATTTTTCCTTGAGAAAGTTGACATGAACTTGTTTGTGCCCATTTCCAAACAATGCCACCAACCACCAACCATGGTGGCACTGTAAAGGAAAAAAGAAGTGTGTTGTATTACTGTAGATGTTGAGATTATTGAGGAATATTCAAAGACTCGGATATGACTGAGACTGACTGCAGAGGTCATTAGGAGGAAGCTGATCTGCATATTATTTGCATAAAAGCTTAATTGCTTACCAGGTCTGTGCTAAGAGACAAGAAACCTGAAAAGGCTTCACTGCACTTATTCAACCATTTTTCTACATTTCAGCCATTTGCTTGGTTCCAGCCATGGTTTCTTTTTTATGTTCCTATAATCCTGGAAGGCACATTATTTTATTTAAATTTTAATAGTCTGGTCACATTTTGAAAATGTGAAATTAAAGATGAATGTCTTTATACAGTGTTAATATTTTGGCACAGCTCTGATAAATTACCCAACAATGCAGATCGACCCCCGTTATATTTGTCAGGGGCTCTCAAAGGAAGCGATCATGAGTTGTAATGATTTAAACTGGGTTTCTGAGCAATACTCAGCTTCCCTTCACATTTCTGCCTTCCACTCCCCGCCTCATCACTCCAGGTGGCAAGGGTGACCCAGGCATCCCCTGACTCAGCATTTACTGCCTACTCTAACTTCCCACCTCCATTTAAATTACAGCTGCCTGGAGTCACGGAACATTAAGCTCAAAGCAATAGGGCCTGTACTGGCAGTACTGAGGAAATAGACAGCCTGGAAGACAATGGCACCTATAGGATAATTCAATGTGTTTTTGGTATATACAACACATGTTCAAACAATACTTAACCGTCCTTTTATTAAGTACATTTATTGCTTCAAAAATCATTTAAATTTATTTCAGTAGAAAACAATGAAATGTGACTTGATAACAGGTCACAATGCCCAATGTCAAATTTCAGCTTAAGAGCCATTAACCACCATAAAGCTGCCATAAGCCTCCCCAAAAAGAGTAGAAGTCATTGAGGTAGAACACAACTTTAGGGGGTTACATTTCCATACCTATACTGTTAATTTCATAAGAAATGTTAAACAAATATGTTCACAAATATTGCCATTTAACCAGGAAACCTTGAAAAGGAGCTTTATGTTTAAAATGATAGGAATTTCACAATTTATTTCCAAGATGGATTACAGTGATGCTTTGTTTGACTTTGATGATGCTAATAAAGTTAAATTTGGTAATAGATTAGATCCCGACAATTGTTGTGGTATGTGAATCGTATATGCAATTAACCCTTTCCTGAGATATAAAGGGGTTAGGTAGATTATTTTATTCTGGGAGGAATACAAAAAAAGGCTAATATAAAAATGTAAAATGATCCAAGAGTTTGTGAGGTCAATAATTCAGCCTTATTTCATATACACATATTACTCCAAGGGCGGCACGGTGGCGCAGCAGGTAGTGTCGCAGTCACACAGCTCCAGGGGCCTGGAGGTTGTGGGTTCGATTCCCGCTCCGGGTGACTGTCTGTGAGGAGTTGGTGTGTTCTCCCCGTGTCCGCGTGGGTTTCCTCCGGGTGCTCCGGTTTCCTCCCACAGTCCAAAAACACACGTTGCAGGTGGATTGGCGACTCGAAAGTGTCCGTAGGTGTGAGTGAATGTGTGTGTGTCTATGTTGCCCTATGTGTGTAGGCTCTGGACCCCCCGCGACCCTGAATTGGATAAGCGGTACAGATAATGGATGGATGGATATTACTCCAAGCCCTTTTTCTGATAGCCTTTCAACCTTCGTTTTCAAAATAGGGCGCTTATTAAAAATGTACATTCAGTGAGCACTCTTTTTAAATTGAAAAGAAAAACCTTTGGCCTCAGCTTATTAGAATGAAACTTAACAGTTGAAGAAAAGCTTTCTCCAGGTGATGCCCAAGTGCAACAAGAGCTGAATAAGTGCTCATCATTCCTGCCTTTACATCATTTCATATTACTATAATGTAGTGGATATATGTAGAGGGAGAGAACAAGAAAATAAAGACACTTTATTTATACTTCTTTTTAAAACAATAGTGCTCTGTATGACCAGACCTTAAATGTGGAGTGCTAAACTTGCAATGCTGTCTCCAAACTTGCACTTGGATATTACCAACCATTTTGTTTATGTTATAAGTGTGTTTGCCTGTACCCACACTACCAAATTCCCTGAATTCCAATGCTGGGTCCAGGATTTGTTTACAATTCACCCAAAGGACTGTAACTGCTAAGGTAAGCTGGCTGTAATCGAGAGTCATTCTCTCGTTAAAGTAGGGGTGTCCAAACTTAGCCGGTGTGGCTGCTGGTTTTCATTGCAGCAAGAGATCAGTTCGAATCCAGCAGTTGTGGGTTCAGTGCCTTGCTCATGGACAACTCAGCTGTGGATTGAGGGAGGAGGATAATGCTGTTCCTTCACTCTCACAGCCCCCAAATTTCCTGGTTAAAGGAAATAAGTGAAAAGAAAATAATCAGAGTTTAATAGTTCCAGTACAGCCTTGACCACAGTTAACTGCTAAAATGGCGGTGACATAAGCCAGGGTTTATTACGTAGGTGTATAACTTTCTATGGCATGGAACTTGGGGCATGAGGCACTTTTATTTGTTTTTACTGTTGTTTATTTAACACAAGTCCAAATTAATTGTCAAACCACAGCTTTCTGTGGGCATTTCACATATTCTTTGAAGCATTTCACATTTCATAATGTTGTATCTGTATTTTGTGACAAAACACAAAAAAACTTTCTCATATCATGATGATTCATGTATTCCACTGCTACCCAAATCTGGTAAAGTGAAGACGGGAGAGGCAAGAAAGTATAAGGAAAGCATCGAAGCAAATAAGAGCAGAGAAGGAAGAAGCAGTGAGAAGAATAACAGATAAGAGATGGAGCGACTGCATTCAGACAGACGAGACTTAAGTCCTGAGAGCCTGTCTGCAATGTTGGCATGTTAATAAGCAGACTTGCAATATGAATCCATAACTAGATAGAAACAGAGAAAGAAAAAAGTCTTCAAAGGGAAAATATAGTAATAGAAAAGTTTCAGAAGCAAACCTGAATCTCTTCTGATTCATTATATCACTCTGATTGAGACTGGGCAGTAACTGGAGAGTAATGAAAAAGAACGTAAAAAGGTAGAAGGAAGGATACAGACGAAAGAGCACAGAAAGGCATTTATTAAATGTCAAATGGAGCTTCCACTGGGATCTGGTGGCCATTGTGCTTTTCAGATCTCGACTTGCACTGCAGTAAAAGAGGCCAAATGTGTTGCCACAGAGAGAGAATGAAACAGATATGATTCAGGGAGATAAAATGAACAGATTGTGGCAGTAATCCATCGTAGCATCTTGAACAGTAATCCATCTTTCTTTTTTTTTGCAAACAGAGTTTTTCAGCTGCCAAAGGTGACAGAAGGTGATGATCTAGGTACATTTTCTGCTTTTTCAATCTAGAAAACCATTCTGATCTAGGGGCTGATTTTCAAATCAAGGAACCATTTCAGCTTTTCTGATCTCTCTTTCCATCGAAAAGACAGATATTCAACTACCAAGTGCAACAGGAGCTGCTTATCCAACATACTTTCCACTTTTCTAATGCTAAATGGTGAAAATTTAGTATGATTAATATGGTATATATATTATGTGTATATTATGTGCCCGGAAACAGATGGCATGCTCCCTTCAGGTAAGTGGTGAGAACCTGCCCCAAGTGAAGGAGTTCAAGTATCTCGGGTTCTTGTTCACGAGTGATGGGAAGAGGGATGGTGAGATTGACCGTAGGATAGGTGCAGCGTCTGCAGTAATGCGGTCACTGTACCGCACCGTTGTGGTGAAGAGAGAGCTGAGCCATAAAGCAAAGCTCTCAATTTACCGGTCAGTCTACGTTCCCACTCTCACCTATGGTCATGAGCTCTGGGTAATGACCGAAAGAACAAGATCGCGGATACAAGCGGCCGAACTGAGCTTTCTCCAACGGGTCGCTGGGCGTACTCTCGGTGATCGGGTGAGGAGCTCAGTGACTAGGGAGGAGCTCGGAGTAGAGTCGCTGCTCCTTCGCATTGAGAGAAGTCAGTTGAGGTGGTTTGGGCATTTGATCAGGATGCCTCCTGGACGCCTCCCACTGGAGGTATACCAGGCACGTTCAACTGGAAGGAGGCCCCGGGGTAGACCCAGGACACGCTGGAGGGATTATATCTCCCGGCTGTCCTGGGAACGCCTTGGGATCCCCCAGGAGGAATTGGTGGATGTTGCAAGGGACAGAGACGTCTGGGCTTCTTTGCTCGCCCTGTTGCCACCGCGACCATGAAATGGAGAAGCGGAGAAGAAAATGATGATGATGATGATGATTATGTGTATGTTGAGTAGTCTTGTTTTTACTCACATTTGAAGTGGAGTGTACTAGGGAAGGAACTACCTGCATATAAGCAGCACTGCAGCCGGTTTAAGGGACTCTCTGATTCTCTGTCCAGGCAGGCAAGCTGTTGCACACTGATCCTTAAAAGAGAAAGAATGTTTGAGAAAGTGTGAGTATGCAACCATTGATCTAGCTCTCCCTGTGTGTATAGATTATTGCCTATTGTCTTTGTCTTTTTGTTTGTCCCACGTGCATGCATCAGAAAATATGTAAAAGCCCAAAACTGTTGGTGTATAAAGAAAAGGTGAAGAGGAAAAATGATTTCTTGTGCTACCCAGCTTTTTCCAGGTCACAACACCGTTTGACTGACACAACCCTTAAAGCGTACTCCATGCTACTACACACTACAGTTGTGTTGGCCGCACACTTTATCACACTGGCCTAGGAACATTTTCCAATTCATTTTGATCAAGGAACATTTTCTGATTTTCAAATCTAGGAGTAACTTAAGCTTTTCTGATCTTTTTTCATACAAAACTCAAGAGTTACTTAACCAACAAAGGCGACCGAAGGTGTTTATCTAGGTGTGCTTTCCATTTTTCGGATCTAGGTACAGTTTGTGCTTTTCCATGTTCATGAAACCTTTATGTTTTTCCAATCTATCTTTCCATCCACAAACAAACTGATTTATTACACTACTCAAGGCAACAGATGATCACGTAATACGTTTCTTAAACCCTTACTGATTTTCTGCTATACATGTCAGAAAAACTGTCACTGTGGTGGTAACCTCAAGGGTACGTATAGTTTCATATCCTGGACTTATATTATGTTTGTTTATTTTGCAGTTGGGCGGCACGGTGGTACAGCAGGTAGTGTCGCAGTCACACAGCTCCAGGGACCTTGAGGTTGTGGGTTCGATTCCCGCTCCGGGTGACTGTCTGTGAGGGGTTGGTGTGTTCTCCCTGTGTCTGCGTGGGTTTCCTCCGGGTGACTGTCTGTGAGGGGTTGGTGTGTTCTCCCTGTGTCTGCGTGGGTTTCCTCCGGGTGCTCCGGTTTCCTCCCACAGTCCAAAAACACACGTTGGTAGGTGGATTGGTGACTCCAAAGTGTCCGTGAGTGTGTCTGTGTTGCCCTGTGAAGGACTGGCGCCCCCTCCAGGGTGTATTCCCCGCCTTGCGCCCAATGATTCCAGGTAGGCTCTGGACCCACCGCAACCCTGAATTGGATAAGCTGTTACAGATAATGAATGAATGAATATTTTGAAGTTTTTTTAATGAAAGTTTACAAATATTCCCCTCTTCTTCTGGAGAAGAGAATGTAATAAAACTTTAGGGAACACAACTGGACTTAAAATCACTGTTGTACCTTATAAAGGTACATTTACACTGTTTGTACCTTCAGTGACCAATAGTGTATCTCTGTACGATCAAATTTTGTAGACATATTTACTACTTTACATCAATTCCTACCTTACATCTAACTTTTAATTACTACATTTAATCTCAGCATTTCAGTTCTTGTTCTTTTCATATTGTTCATTCATTCATTTTCTGTAACCACTTCATCCTGTTCAGGGCCGCAGTGTCTCTGGAGCCTTTACCTGAAAACCCTATTAACATTGTGGGGACAATTCAACAGACAAGGGCAAGGTTAATTGTGCTCTAGGAAATTTCTTTGGCTGAGATATTACTGGGGGAACAAACAAGCGATCTCCTGATGTTGCTTTGATCACTGCATCACTCCGGAGTTTCTTGTAATGTTTGTCATTTGCCATGCTAATAAATGATTTTGTTGAATCTTTGTAATTATTGTAGTGACACTACCTTTTACTTCTCTGTGCCACCTACAAAATGTGGAATAACATGAATTATTTATAAATTGTAAAATACTTAATTAATTATTAAACGGTATGAAAACGAAATTGATATTTTTGCAGAAATTATCCAGCTATGATTCAATCTACTTGTTAGAGGAAGGCTTAGAGCAGAAACAGTAATGATAAAGTGATCATGTTGTACATGTCTGTGTTTAGGAGCTGATGTGATGAATTGATTTGAGAGAGGGCCACAAGGAATGTGACATTTCATTCTTTCTCTTTCTCTGTCTCTCTCTCTTATTAATTACATCTGCACACGATGAAAGAAAACCCAAGCCGCAAGGCCCACCTCCTAACCAACACGCAGGAGCTTTAATAATGTGATTTATTAGGCTCACAATACGGGAGACTGATCTAATCATGTCCACAGTGGTGTCGATTCTGCTGAGGGGATAGAGGGAGGGCAACAACACTGGGGCCTACAGGAACCAGACACCAAAGTCAAACAAGGTATCTACACTACACTGCAAATGTTTGCCTGAAGTTCCTTCTGAATCAACTGTGTTTTGTAGCAGCCAGAAAAACATTAGAAAGGTCAGGTAGTGATTCTTGATGATTAGCTCTGGACAACAAACTCTCCAAAAATAAGTATATAAACTACTAAAAGGTGTACTCCAGATATTTGTAACATTTCTGTTATGATATATTTTTATACATAGTTATTTTACTTTAATTAATGAAGCAGGTAGTGTCACAGTCACACCACTCCAGGGACCTGGAGGTTGTGGGGTCAAGTCCCACTCTGGGTGACTGTCTCTGAGGGGTTTGGTGTGTTTTCCCTGTGTCCTCGTGGGTTTCCTCCGGGTGCTCCGGTTTCCTCCCACGATCCAAAAACACACATTGGTAGGTGGATTGACAAATCAAAAGTGTCCGTAGGTGTGAGTGAATGTGTGTGTGTGTGTGTGGCTCTGTGAAGGACTGGCACCCCCTCCATGGTGTATTCCTGCCTTGCGTCCAATGATTCCTGGTAGGCTCCGGACCCACTGCAACCCTGAATTGGATAAGCGCTTACAGACAATGAATGACTGAATAAATGAATGAATGTACTGTAAATTGTTTTGGGAGAAAGTAACACAGCTCAAACATTCCTACCATTGCTTAATGTCGGAGTCTATTTAATTATATTTTTTCCAAGCTGAATATAGTCATCAGATTTTTGCATGTAAGTCTACTAAGAAGAAACTATATTTAGTACACATTTTACAACTGTCAACTATATTTCATACATGTTTGTTTTGGATGCAACAATATCTGAATCATTATTATTGGATGGTGGTTTGTTATAAGAGGGAGTGTGTTTGTAATGCACCTCAGCCCTGGGCTATGATGGGTTTGTACTCTGTTAAGCATTGGTCATGGTGACCTTAGGTTCAGGAACAGCTTCTGCAGAGGATCCCAATCTCTTACTGAAGCAAATCACTCATTAGAATAGGTGTCTACAAACAGAAGACAAATGTAAGGTCATTATGTTCAATGTCAAGTTGCCGGTTAGAGGGGTATAAAGCCCTGATGGATAGGTCTGTGGAGAAGTGATGAGTGATTAGGGCTTTGGGATGAATTGTGATTTGGAACACACTAATGGCACTTATTCACTGCATAGATCATACTTGACTCGGCTCTGCTCTTTTGATTTTCTATTAGGCAAATCTTGTACATTGTCCCTGGAACCAGGGGACAAGGTATTTGGTCCCAGCTCGCGCCTGGTACGAAGCGAGCTGACTAGGTACAAAATGTGACATGTAAACCTTGCAGAGTTCTGTTTGGTCAGGGAGACTTGTTTACACAGCAAAATGCAGACCTCAGCGCAAAGCCTCTTGTAAAAATCTCCTAGTTACAGCAGCAGTCACATTTGTTTTTATCCAACTCACAATGGTAGCTTGTAACAGTACCTTGTGGCCTTTTGAAAGGGTTAAAACACTCCTTGGATTGGTGGCCCACCAAATACTTCTGCAAGAGCCAGATGTGCAACAACAAAATCTCTGCTGAAATGTGAGATTTAGGGCCCATAAAAAGCTAAACCAACATATGAATTCACTATTACATGAGTAAAAGGCACTTAATTTACATCCAAAGGTGTAGTTTTCAAGGCCCATAATTCCTGTTAGAGACTGGGTTTTGCGATGTACATTTCATGGGGGAACTATGGAAAAGTGACCATGAAAAAGCCTGTTGAGCTGTGCCATGCAGTTGAAAAGCACCATAAATCAATGAAATCCTCACAGCAATGCAAATCCTACAACAGTTGAGTATGTTACTGCATATTGGATAAGCAGGTGTCTACAAACTTCCAGCATCCCTGCTGGGGCCCGTAAGACCCAAGATGTTCCACTGGCCATGTGAATGACATTTTCCAAAGCAGAAAAGAAGAGTTGAAATAGTAAATAAGCTCAGTGATCAGCCACTCTGTTTGACCCTTGAGCTGAAGAGAATTATGCGTTCAGATTAATAGGAAACGTGTCATGTGTGCGATATGAGCGAGGGGACGCGAATGGCCTGGGCTGACCCCAAGGCTCAGGCTGCTGTCGTAGTCTGCGGCTGAACGCCCTGCAGCTTGGCTTTATCCGATGTCCCTAGTCTGCTCCACTTCAAAGCAGATAGGTAAAACACGCAGAAAGCATCACGGTGTTTCATTTGATCTGCACTTCAAATGTCATTTGCAAATAAGCGCTGTGCCTTCGCTGTCCCTGGGACACCGTCCTGAGACTCTGCTTTTTCTTTATTTAAACCTTTATCTCTCTCTCTTTCACTTCTTTTAATCTTTGATACATACATATACCTGCATGCCAAGTTGGTGTTATAAGAAAAAGCTAAACTTTGATGTCAAATCAGTTTGTACAGCCAGAGGTTTATGGGGATGTCCTGTAAGCTACCTCAATGCTCTTGTATGTCTCTGTCTCCCCTCCCTTTTTCATTACATGTAATTTCATTTGAAATAAACTTTCTTTCTTGTAATTTCCACCTATGTTCTAGGATTCCTCCCGTTATACAACACACACAGAGAAGATGGAAATGTAAAATGTGCCAAAACTTTCTTCAGGACACTGGACATCTTTTCTGCCACTAACACAATGTTTTTGGACAAAACATGCTAGGAAATGCACACTAACTGCTTATGCTGCTATTGGACACAATGCCATTGTTTGCGATAAGTCAAAACAAGAGAATATGTGAATACTATGAATGTGGAATAAAAAAAAAAAAATAATAAAAAACAATGTCTGGTTGCAGTTAGGAATTTGTAATGTACAAAAAAAGCTTATTGAACAGATACCAGTCAAATATGATCACACATGATCCACATTTGTTACTTGGTTTATGTGCACATTTATTATGCAATTGTAACAATCGTTAAAATTGTTATGCAATTGTAAATCGTTCAGAATGCTATCATTTTTTTAAGTTACACAACCCTACAAAGAATTTTCCATTCCATTTCCTACAGAGAATTTGGATCAGTGCATCCTACTGCTAAAGGCTGGGGGTATTAACAGATTAGCGGCTGGGAGAGTTGAAGAAGAGGCACAGCGTCTGCACAAACTCTTCTCTAATGAACGCATGCCTTAGCCAAGGACCTCTGGCCTCAGAGGCTTGGGCAAATCTTCTCATTAAAAGACCGTAGCATCCATATGCCAGAGGAAAGGAAAGGAATGGAAAGGAAAGGAAAGGAAAGGAAAGGAAAGGAAAGGAAAGGAAAGGAAAAGAAAGAAATCAAGCATGAGATATGAATTACAGTGCTAACCGTGTGTGCATGTTACACTGTGATTAGACCTGTGCTCTTGGGAAATGGGATACGAACTCTATTTCTCCTCCTTCCTTTTTTCCTGGATGATGATGGAGAGCAAGAACCATCTGTTGATGTCAGTTCATCTGTCTATGTGTTGCAGAGGACTGTTAGAAGAAGATAACAACAAAAAGGAAAACATAAGGTTATATATGAAAAAAACAGGATTTTGTCTCAGATTAAGGCACATGTATATGCAACCTACGGGCTTATAAAAGTATGTCATTGCCTGCTTTGATTATTTTTTTAACAGAAGTTTAGTTCATGATTACAACACTGCAAAAACAGCAAACTTTTAAAAGTGAAAGGAGGGCTGTTCCCTTTCTCCACTACTGTTTTTTCTGTTCTTCCTTCTCAGCTATTCTCAACACCTCCACTATCTTCCATGGTAGGGGGAGGAGTAGACACTGAGAGGAAGGTTTCAGCCAATCCATCCTAGTGTTTGTCTTGCAACACTCTCAGAAGACCCCCTCACTGGGCAGATTAATGTCTTCCTTTCTCAAACACACCTGATTCAACCACAGTTCTTTGGTGCCTCCAATGTTTGGAAGAGTAGGGAAACCCTCAAAATTTTGAGGATTGTGATAAAAAGATCATTGTCGGCATCAGGAAAGAAAGACAAAGTATATATTGAATAATTCAGAGTATTCAGAGTAATTCAGAGTAATTAAGAGTTCAGGGTCGTGGTGGGTCCGGACACTACCTGGATTCACTGGGCACATAGCAGGAACACACCCAGGAGGGGGCACCAGTCCTTCAGAGGGTGACACACCCACTCACATCTATGGACACTTTTGAGTCGCCAATCCACCTACCAACAAGTGCTTTTGGACCATGGGAGGAAACCAGAGCACCCAGATGAAACACCCACGGACACAAGGAGAACACACCAAACTCCTCACAGACAGTCACCCGGAGCAGGATTTGAACCCACAACCTCAGAATCCTGGAGCTGTGTGACTTTGACGCTAACTGTTAAAGCTGGTTGTAATTTCAATGGTTTGGGGTGTTTTTGAATTATGAGATTATGAGATGAGAGGAGAATAAAATCTCAATAAGAAACTGAACCATGCCTCTAAGACAATTAATAGAAATGCTGAGATTTTCTTGTTGGGGCTGGTCAAGAGCTGGTGCCGTGGGTCCAGGTCAGACTTGGAGACGATGTTCTAAAGCTGTATTCTTGTTCTGAACTAAATTTCATGCCTGATTACAGCTCGACCAGACAGGTCTTATCACCTGAACCACACTAAACCTTCCCCAATATCCCAGGTGTCCAGACTGTATTGATTTCAATTAGAATGTGTTTCTTCCCTGTATATCTGCCTTAGCTGTCAATCCCAAGGTTGCCTTTAAAACCAGCTGATGCTTCTTCACTAGGGGAAACCTTGAGATGTCCCAGTGGTTCTACATGTATGCATTAGACCTAGCGTTAAAAATCAATACAGATCTGTGGACCAGTGAAAGCCCTACTTAGTCGTTGTATTTATTAGAACCAAAATCTAAATTCTCAGGCGTAATGGCAACAACTTAATCATTTCCAGAGATGGTTAACCATTTCACTATGATTATGACCAATCAATTAATCTTAGGAGTTAATCAGAGTTCATCAATTATTAACATCAATAAATATTTAAAGAAATGGTCTGTTGAAAACTGCCCAACGTCGAATGGCTTAATACCCCTCTAGCTGATGGGTCTACCCATGCTTGTGTGCAAACATTAAGCATTTATTTGACATACATACAGTTCTGCTCAGTAAATAGCAGTAGATATAGAGCTTGAAATATCAGCTAGTTAGGATGTTTAGTGAGAAGCATACACAAAGTGCTAAAATGGGTTACTGCACAATAAAGGGGAAGAGGGAATATGAGAGGGATGTGGAGTGAGAGAGGGAGAGTGAATGAGAAAGTGAGCAAGAGAGAGAGAGAGAGAGAGAGAGAGAGAGAGAATAATCGTAACCATGGGCAAGATAAGTACATTAGCCATGGTGTATGTGCTGAACTCATTAATATAAAGTACTGTTCAAAAGACCACCCTTCATTTCATTTCCTGCCAAGGCAAGGCAAGCCACGTTTATTTATAGAGTACTTTTTTTTCACAGTGGCATTTCAATGTACTTTAAAGAAACAATGAAGAGTAAAAAGCAATTAATAATAATAATTAACACACAAAAGGCATTTAAAATAATTAGTGCAATAAATGGTGTATGAATTTGAGAAGCAGAAGATGCAACCAAATTCTAAGACTGAACTTTGGAAATAGAAAACGCAGAATTAGAAACTGAATGCAATTGTCACCTTGGTAAACATTGAAAAGAGGCTTACAGGCAGAACACATTTTTATGAAAGAGCTTATCTGCACAGCTGCACCTTGTCTGAGGCGAGGGTTTCTCACCGGAGCTCACCAGATACTTGTTGTTTGGATGAAACCAAACATAATGTATCATCATTGCACGAGGATTTGAAGGCTGCAAGCAGAGAAGTGCCCCTGAAACAGAGAGCAGCAGAATAATAGAAGAAAAAGAGGTGACAGAGGGAAGAATAAGCGCAGAGTGAGAAAATGTCACATATGGAGCCAAAGACCAACCTTCATTTATTGCATTACCAAAATATGTACAAATTGTTCTTTTTTTCAGTTTCTGGAAATGAGCAGAGTATTAGTTTTTGCAACCCTTGTGTATTGTTTACAAGAAAGAAAGAAATTTCTTGAAAGTTTACTCTTAAAAGATGCTTACAACTGCATTTCAATCTAATTCATTTCTTCTAAAAGTTTGTAACTTTTTGTTTACCTTTGTTTAAATATTGAACGTAACAGTTTAAGTCAGTTCACGAGTCACTGGGTTGTTGAGTTATTCAATGACTAATTTTTCTCCATTCTTCCTCACATTATGAAACCTAGTGGCCTGGATATAACAGAGATTCTGAACTGAGCCACCACCACATAGGGATCCTGATCTATGGAGCGTCAAGCGATCAATTCCAGGACTACAAAACAATTTGATTTTTTCAAGTGAATTATATTTTACAAAATGTATATACAGAACCACTTCCATAAATGTTGCATGAGGAACAAGAGACATATTCCTTCTTTAAAAAAAACCGAGACAAGGGAGGGTGCAACAGAATGTGTTAATGATGTTGAAGGTCTCTGGTTTCAGTGCATTGTGATGCCGCTGATGCCTCAACAGAACAGAGATAATTGGCTGCGGTTCAAGATCCCTTGTTAATTTCCAACCCTGCAAAGTTTCTTTGTCATTTGAAGTTAACTCTCTTACTGTGAAAGCAATCACACTTGCCCAGCATCTGTGTCTTAGGGTGAGTGAACATGTGTGTGTTTGTCTGAGACTGATGAAAGAATGAAAGTGGAGTTGTGTGCAAAAGTTTGTTTCACTCGTCTAATTGCGTGTTTTATTGATTTGTTCACTAGGACACACTTCTATCATTTTTGTATGTAATGTGCAAATTTATGGCACATAATATTTTTCATGTTTTATATCTTCATACATTTTTATTTCAGTCAACATACAGTACAAACATTCACAGAAAAAAAACTATATCTAAGTTGAGAAAAATCTACACCTTATTTAAATTTGTTCTTAAACAAAACATTTCAAAAGATTAGGTGTCCAAAATTAAGACACTTAATGTCCAAAGGATATTGGTACATGCAAAATTATAAATGTATATGCAATCATAGTAGTAAATGTAGTACCCTTTTTATTTTATTTTTTATTTATTTACAATATTTAAGTCAGAGTTTAAGAACCTTCTGTTCTCATTATAGATTACTTTTATACTACTATACTGCCACCTACTGGATTCTACTGGGTTTTTCTGGTATTTTTGGTCATTCAAAGTAAGTTAATGTATTCATTAGTTGATTCATTCATTCATTTGTTAAATATAAAGGAGCTACAATAGGTTATTGGAGTGGTGCCATAGAAGAACCACGTTTGGCTCCATAAAGAACTGTTTTTGCTAATACGTATTAATACGTACTTAAGATGATATTATGCCTTTTTAAAATCTTTAAAAAGGTTTTTGCATTTTTCATTTAAAAATTATGGCTCTTCATTGAACCAAAAGTGGTATTGCTCAAAGAACTCTTTGTAGAACTTTTATTCTTAAAAGTGATTGTCTGTAACTGTTTATCTAGTGGGTCTCTACCCCACGTTAAAAGTCTAATATTGTTTTGGGTCAACATCCAAGGAAGCTGTGCATTAAAGTGCAATTACACCAATTTATCACCTTAAGTTTCTGCATAATTCAGTGGTTGAAAACCAAACAAACAGCAGTTTGATGCAGTTTTTAAAAGTTGAGAAATCAACTTTTTACACTACTAATATAAAAAAACTGTTTACTCAAATATAGACAATCTATTTATTTTATTTACTCTCCACAGCCTAAGGTGATATACTTGTGTCTTCTGAATTTAATATGGAATGCTGATGATGATAAAATAGTGGTTGTAGCAGCAATCAGTAATTTCCTCTATTCTATCTTCTTCATGATATGAAAACAGTTAGCGTCCTGGATGTGTCAGAGATACTCTATTAAACATAGTGTGGCAGCAACGAGTGTGGAAGAAGCTCTTGCATGCTCGGCAGCCACCCAGTTCAGGGATGTTTTAGAGTTATTTAAGGGTTTTTTTCGTGTTGTGTGTGTTTTACGGTGGGGGGATTTTGTATTTGGGTTTGTGTATGTATTGAACTTGGTGTTTTGCGGATTCCGCAGGCGGAACATTAATCACCCTCAAGTGTTTGGGGTGGAGGGAGGATAAGAGTCTCCACCAATTCCAACACATATCAAGCCCAAACTGCTGGCTGTTCACTTACCTCCTTATGTGTAGTGCCTATGTAGGAGTGTTAAATAAAGGTTGCTTGTCACAGTAATTGCGCAGTCCCCTTATCCTGCTTATGGTGATGTCAATATTTTTAAACACGTCTCGCCCCATGTAGGGGATCTGCTTCATGGACTATTTGATTTTTCATCTTTGAGTTTCACCTTACAGAAAGAAAAAAAAAAATATATATATATATATATATATATATATATATATATATATATATAGAATATGAATTATTGCTCATTTATCTAAAACCATTTTGTTTTACAATGCCCTGTGTCAGATATAAGGAAGATAACCATTGATAACCATTTCATGTCATGTAGCTTTTAGGCTCATTAAACTCTTTAGACGTCTGGTTCCTATACACACAACCGTGAATAAGGGCGAAAGGAGGTGATCTATTGCATGATCAATAAGAAAAGGGATTAGCATGGTATTCCTGTTGCATGTTAACAGCTAAAGGTGTAGAGCTGTTTTCAAACCCAGTAGTCTCTTCATTTAATTTTTGCTCACGACATTGCCCACACATTTATTTTGTTCAAGGTAAGGCCTTCTATATTAAATTATGTTTGTGTGTGAGTGTGTACAGGGTGGGCCATTTATATGGATACACCTTAATAAAATGGGAATGGTTGGTGATATTAACTTCCTGTTTGTGGCACATTAGTGTATGGGAGGGGGGAAACTTTTCAAGATGGGTGGTGACCATGGTGGCCATTTTGAAGTCTGACATTTTGGATCCAACTTTTGTTTTTTCAATGAGAAGAGGGTCACACTGATAGCAACACAGCAGGAGAAATGCTAGCACAGGCTTCCAGTATCCGTAGTTTCAGGTGCTATATTCTCCAATGACTCCAGATATCAACAAAAAGTTGAGTAAACCAGGAGGTTTTAGATAGGTTTCAAAATTTGTCTTCTGAAAAAGTCAAGACAGAGGAATAATCTATGTTCACCTGCTGTGTTGTGTGAGAGAAATGGCCCGTTAACATCCATCCTGAACACACAGCCGTTAGTTGAACGGTGCTATCTTCTCTGAAGCAAACAAATCAATTAGTTGACTAATAATGAAAGCTGTTTGATGCTACATTGTTTAAATTTAATGAGGTTACTGGAGTAATAAATGTAGACATGAGAAGGTTATCCTAAGTTTTATGAACTTTTGGAGGTTTTTTTTAGTTTACTAGCATATTTATCCCAAAAACTGCTAGTGGTCAGGCCTCGTCCACACTTTGGATGCTGGGAATAACTCGAGTATAATCAAATTTGTTTTTCTTTGTAACGATTTTAGCCTATGTTTCTGTTTGTCATTACTTTGTCAAATGATTACTTAAGTGTTAGTTTCAACTGAGCTGAGAAAAAAGATGGGGGTTCATATCTGTGCTGCAAGCCCTTCCATTCTCATCTCTTTACTTGTTCTCTGTGTGTGACTCTGTCTCTGTTAAGGATGATGGAACAAGGCAGGGCTGAAAAAGAATGGGCTGAAGCAAGGTTTCTGAGGTTGTTGAAAAGCAGACAACTGAGAAACATGGTTCTGCACTTGCAGATGTTTCAATAGAAGACACGTTTGAAGTTTTAACCAAATATTTCAATGCAAGGTTTGAATGGAAAGATTTTTTTTTAATTCAGCAGAAATAAAATCAGTCAGAAGGAAGATGGTAATTGGGGGTTAGGAGACATTAAACTGATGTCTGGAAAGTCACAGCATGTTTAATGGTGCTGCTAAAGAGATATACTTCCTTTGGCAGGACAGGTTCATTCTGAAAAGTCTAAAACATTACTTTGTGGCTGAGGTTAACAAGCTGAAATCTCTCAGTTTAACAAAGAGCTGAGAGAAGCAAATATGATGACAGTCACTTCCACAATACATGAAAATTCAGATTCACCGGAACAACCCTCAAAGTTTGGAGCCAAAAAACATGTCATAAATTTTTGTATCCAATAAAAGAACTCAAACAAGCTGAGGCAGCAGTCTGTGAGTATCAGAGACTATCAGCTAAAAAGGCTTAAGATGCTGATGTTAAAACTGAATAAGAATGTACAGATGATGAAGCAACACAATGTGATTCAGAATCATCTGTGGATGATTCATCTTCCAATGCTCAAGCTTATACAATTCCAGTCATGAAACCAGACAAATTTTATGCTAAGGCTAACCGTTTAGGAAAACATTCTAAAGCATGGGAAGAACTAAAATGTGTAAAGTAGAATTATCGTCTACATCCTTATGATGGGTTGATGTTCCTATCTGTCCTTCTGAAAGATAAAGAATGGACTGAGCTGTCTAATTAAAGTTAATAATGTTATTGAAATCACTGGAGAAATCTGTGAAGAAGACAAATCATCAAACTCTTCCTAATAGCCATAAAACAGGAAGAGATTCGTTCATTCATTCATTGTCTGTAACCGCTTATCAAGTTCAGGGTCATGGTCGGAAGAGATTGACTGGAACAAAATTGCAGTGTGTACACAAAATGTCAATGAAGCGGTGAGAGATTATGAAGAAAGATTTAATCAAGTATGGCTGGAGAATGCTGGTATAAACAATAAGTCAGACTCTCTGGATGAAGACACAGCATCCCCTGAGGACTAGATTCATAAATGGTCTAAAACCAGACATCATTGTTGCTTTAAAAATAAACCACACAGGATGGAATAAATGAACTAGAAAGTTTGGAGACATTGTGCAATGGGCACAGAGCATTCAGATGGCACAAGGTGAGAATAAGAGCTGTGAACCTCTGTGGATCTTCAAAAGCAACAAGAAGACAACCAAGACAATGCTGATTCTTCCAACAAAAAAGGGAAGAAATCTGGAAACTCTGTAGTCTGGAAAACAGAACACTGGGAAAGAAACTGCAGGAAGAAAGTCAAAGATTAAAAAGATCAAGCTTCCAGTGACCCAGGCCTCAAATTCTAGTGAACTACAAAGACGACACAAAGATCCATTTTCTCAACCTTGAACAAGATGAGGAGGTTCAAGCCATTTCTAAAAACATTAAACAGATGCAATTGGGACACTCCAAGAAAGGAAACATGGACTTGTGGATGGACGATGGTGCAACGTTGCACAAAGATTCAATTTGGTAATATGGAACATGCTTCGTGGCTCCTGAATGTCTGCGCCCTTTATGGGGGCATGGGCATGGGGGTATCTACCCAATGATGCAAATTTTCACCAAATCTGCTGGAACCCCAAGCTCATAGCACAAGCATGTCATGTCCTTCAAAGTGACTTGTGAGAAAAACAGTCCTGGCACAAGAGTAAAAACTCCTGCTGTGGGTTCACCCACTCCACCTGGTTTATTCAGACATCTCCAAATGAACTGCATCACACTGCCAAAATGTGGAAGATGTTCTCGTGATTGTAGACACATCTTCAAGTTATGATGAATGCTTTCCAACAGGACGTGGAACACAGTGAAAGAGTTGGTGAAGGACATCATTCCAAGATTGGGTTTGCCAGAACAAATTGACTATGATTAAGCAACACACTTCACATGTGTGGTATGCAGTGAAATAAACTGAATGTTGGACATATGTTGGGCGCTTCACTGTCCTTATCATCCTCAAGCCTCAGGCCAAATGGAATGGATGAACTATATTATCAAATGCATCAAGACGGCCCTCCTTGGACTGAAGCTCTTCCAGCAGTGCTTTGTAGCATTCAGGATACTCATAGCAAGAATGCTGGCTTGAGTCTGTTTGAGGTCATTACTGGACAGACAATGTCATAGACTGGAACTACTGATCTGTGCAAAGGTGATGTCCATCTGACCTCTGATGCTCTAATTGATTACTGTGTAGCTCCAAGCAGTGCTGTCTGACAAGTAGAACATCAAGTTCATGATGCATGAGAGAACCCACCTAAGGGGTGGGGCGGGGGGGGTATATAATATAGTATAGATAGTATAGATAGTATATAGTATAGATATATTAATATAGTGCCATGTCTATACAATTGGATTCATACCAATCATCTTAAATTAGCAAATCCAGCACTAGAGCATGTTTGGCCAGAATGCCAATTTAAGTTGGAAGTCAAACCAGCTTTCCTGTGGCTGATGGTTGCTAGAAGCATGAAGGTAAATTATGTGCACTCGCAAGGTGAGGGATTATTATGTCTCACTGCTTTTATATTAAGTTCCTGCCCAAGTTAGAGCTATGGTGGAATTCTGTTAGGGTTATGTTACCATGCTAATATGCTAAATATTAAATTGACCTCTCTTCTTGTATTAAGTTATTTTTTAAAAAAATGTTGTATGTTCTCAAAGGGTTAGGTCTATTTATTTTTCTGTCTGTAATTGTTATTAGAATTATAATATATAATTGTATAATTATATATTATATAATTCTATAATTATATAATATATAATTCTAATTACAATATATAATTGTAATTAGAATTATATAATTATGTTATATATTTAAATAATTAAATAAGCGTTTTACAGGGTGGGCCATTTATATGGATACACCTTAATAAAATGGGAATTGTTGGTGATATTAGGTTATATACATAGGTGATATAATGTGTTTGTGGCACTGTGATGAGGTGAAGGCCTGCCTCATCACTAAATCTGTAACACGAAGTAAACCATGTCTTAAAAATGTATATGTTTTAAAAGTGTTAACCTGTTTCTGCTTGTCCTTCAGGTAGCGTGGTTAGAGGAGGAGAGGTCCATCCAACTTCCTTTTTTTTAGAAGACGAAGGCCCCTCGGTTGACTAGAAGAAGGTGGGGTAGGTGATCTAATATGGTACCTGTAGAGGAAAGAAGGGAACAGTTGGAATGAGATTGAGTATACTTACCGGTAAGATTAAATATATGTCGTACGTATGTTTATTTTTAGGAATTAGATCTTAGGTATGAGGATAATGGAAATTAGTTTTAATGAGGTACTACCTGAATGTGGGGAATGGGTTGGCTCAAGTTAATTAGGGGGCGGGGCCAAAACCTATAAAGGGGAGAGAAGAAGAGTCATTAGGGAGAGCTGGAAAGAGCTGTCCTAGAGGGCTAGGCAAACCTTAATTTACTGATTGCTGTGAAGTCAGTGTGTGGTACTCTAAAAAAATAGGCCTATTATTTTCTTTTTGTATGATCCTTTTTACTTATTTTTCTTTTGTTATTTTTGTGTTTGAAGTAAATAAAATAAAGTTAAGCGCTTGGGATGAAAATAATTTTGGAGTTTGGAGTGATCCTTGATTGGCGGACCCAGTTTCCTGTCCTTCCAAACAGTCCCGTGGGAACGGTTCTTTCACTACATAACAGGCACATTAGTATATGGGAGGGGGAAAACTTTTCAAGTGGTGACCATGGCAGCCATTTTGAAGTCTACCATTTTGGATCCAACTTTTGTTTTTTCAATGGGAAGAGGGTCATGTGACACATCAAACTTATTGGGAATTTCACAAGAAAAACAATGGTGTGCTTGGTTTTAACTTATTTTATTCTTTATTCTTTCATGAGTTATTTAGAAGTTTCTCTTTGCTTACAGCCATTGACATGTCAAGAGGTCAACATGTGAGGAGCGGATAGAAATTGTGTTGATGTCTGGTGAACACAGTAACCGGGTTATTGCAGCAGATTTCAATGCAAGACACCCTATGAGACCACCCGTCTCCCATGCTACAGTTAGCAAACTGCTCGCCAAGTTTCGTGAAACTGGTTCAGTGTTGGATTTGCCAAAATGTGGACGTATGAAAACTGTCACTAATGAAGAAACATCAGTGGCTGTCCTAGCTTCATTCAGCAAGAGCCCACAGCGTAGCACTCGCCGCATGTCACTGGAGAGTGGCATCAGTCGAACATCCCTTCAACGGATATTAGCAACTCATAAATGGCACCCTTACAAACTCCAGCTGCTGCAGCATCTCAACGAGGATGACCCAGATCAGCACACTGAATTTGCAGAATGGGCAAAACAATAATTGGAACAGGACCCTCAGTTTACACAGAAGATTTTGTTCAGTGATGAGGCAAACTTTTATGTGAATGGTGAAGTTAACAAACAAAACCACTGCTATCGGTCTGACACTAACTCACATTGGATAGATCCCTCCAAGACTATTGGAACAAAAAAATTGATGGTATGGTGTGGTATATGAGGTACAAAGATAGTGTGGGCATTCTTCATCAATGGAAACCTCAAGGCCACTGGATATGCGAAATTGCTACATGATGATGTGTTTCCCTCTTTATGCACTGAAGCTGGCACATTCCCTGAGTTTTTCCAGCAAGATGGTGCACCACCACGTTATGGTTGTCAGGTCCGAGCATTCCTAGATGAACAGTTTCCTGAAAAGTGGATTGGTCATCGTGGGCCAGTTGAATGCCCCCAAGGTCTCCCGATCTGACCCCCTTAGACTTTTATCTTTGGGATCATCTGAAGGCAATTGTCTATGCTGTGAAGATAAGAGATGTGCAGCATCTGAAACTACGGATACTGGAAGCCTGTGCTAGCATTTCTCCTGTGGTAATGCTATCAGTGTGTGAAGAGTGGGAGAAGAGGGTTGCATTGTCAATCCAACACAATGGGCAGCACTTTGATAAGTGGTCAGAAACTTGTAAATGACTCATGAAAGAATAAAGTTACATTAAAACCAAGCACACCATTTTTTTTTCTTGTGAAATTCCCAATAGGTTTGATGTGTCACATCACCCTCTTCACCACCCATCTTGAAAGGTTTCCCTCTCCCATATACTAATGTGCCACAAACAGGAAGTTAATATCACCAACCATTCCCATTTTATTAAGGTGTATATACCTCACAATATAAATGGCCCACCCTGGAGAATTATTGGTCTGGAATGGAAAAAGAACCAAAGGGCGCACATGTTTCTGTGATAAGACTAGGTGGTGCTTGGAGGTCTTGGTTTCATTATGGGTGGTACTTGGTCTAAAAAGTTTGAGAACCACTGGTCTAGACCAGTTACTAGGCATAAGTTGTAGGAACCTCTTGTCGTACAGTCATAAAGTTGTGTTGCTCTTGTATCTTAATGTATTTTAATTGTGCAGTACCATTTAAGAAATGACCTTTTAAGCCACTCAGCCAATTATTGTGAGGTATTTCAAAGGTGCATATGATTAAATTCTAAAATGATATGGACAGCTGTTTCTTGACAATGTCCTCATTCTTTATACTACACACTTAAAAATTGTCCGTTTACAAGGGTTCATTGGTAAAGAAAAGGGTTCTGAATCCTGAACAACTGAATAACTTTTGGCATGATTAAAGTGTTCTTCAGATTGATGGAGAATGTGCTGTATATCATTCCATACAGCACCTTTTAGAAAAGAGTTCTCCTTATGTTATGATGTCAAGCTTGTAACAATAGATGAACGGTCTTTGGTGCCATATAGAACCCTTTTCAAAAATGTGCTATATAGAACCTTCATACACATTCTTCAACAATCTGAAGAACCCTTTTATAATGCAAAAATGTAACTGTTCAGGGTTCTATAAACAACCATTTTCTTTACTAAAGAACCCTTGCAGTGTAATTTTCATTTATATTTACTTTCTTAGTCATATTTTTATATATACTTTATTTGTTTTAATTATTTTCAAACATCTGATTTTCTTCCTTTTCATGTAAGCATCATATGACCATTTAACATTCACATTTTTTTTAGCTATGACTATTTTTGCAAGTGCCTCTCAGTTTTTAGAACTCAGGATATTTAAGCTAAAACAACTCTCCATTTCATAACAGAGCAAAGTTTTTCACCATTTGCCAAAACTGCATCCACATGTACAAGAGAACTGTTATCTTCTGCAGATACTAATTTATGCATTGTCAAGAACTGAACGACCTAGAAACGATCATTCTTTAAAATGAACGTTCTCATGTTTGTTGTGCAGTTATACGTGCTCTTACATTTATTTTCTCTGGCCAGGGAATCTGGGTGTGGGGCTATTGGTCGGTTACCCACATACATGAATATTAATTACCGTGTCTGTTGTGTAGCTGACTTTAATTTAACTGTTTGCGAATGTCCATTAATATGTCAAAGAAAAGCAAAAACTATCTGATTGAAACCATTCTCAAGCCTTTGGAAAGACATTGGGGCTTTATGGGAATTGTAGCATGAGTAATTCCTTATTCTACAAATTCTGTTTTATATTTATCATGGAAATGAGCGGCCATCAAAGCATTTCACTACTAATATATATATATATATATATTTATTTATTTAGCTTAAATATTCTGAGTTCTAAAATCTGAGAGGCACTTGCAAAAATAGTCCTAGCATTATATTAAAAAAAATGTGAATGTTAAATGGAGTAATTTGATGCTTACATGAAAAGGAAGAAAATCAGATGTTTGAAAATAATTAGAATTATATATATATCTTAATGCACTTTGATTAGTTTTGGTTTGTGATGCTGCTTCTGATTTTCCCATTTTACTTGTCTATGGATCACAAGCTGTATGCCTGTGTGAAATCATCCTTAATAAGTGGATAAATCTTTTGAAATATAATATAGCCTAAGGTAGAAGAATGCATAATCTGCTTCTAGCTAGTCTCAGCCACAGACACTCGCCCACAAGTTTACTTCTAGTTTACTGAGATACAAAAATAGAATAGCTTCTTAGTAGCTCATAACACTTATCTGAGAACAGATTTAAAATCATCTTTTTGTTGTCTTGTATGAACTTCATTTTGAGACTCTGATTCCAGATCAGTGTGTTTTCTGTGCTATCAAGTCATATGAAATACGTGATGACGCCACCGCCGACGTATGACGCACAGAAACCGTTCGGCGCTAATTTTCAAATGGGAGCCTAGATCAGTGAGAAGACGTGACGAGAAGTACTGTTTTTTTTAATCAGACTTTTAATACTTTTACTTAACTTCTACTCCCTATCTTGGGGGTTTTCAAGAAGCAGATCTTCGTAGAATTCTACTTGGGTCATTGGGTGAGTTTTACGGGAACTAAATGACCGCTTTGTGTGATTTTGTAGCGGCTAGTGAGGGCTGCAGCTGGGCTCTGCCTCAATGTGCGCTGTTGTGGTTGAGCTAGGGCACTCAGCACCCGGAGTTCTACGCCCTTGCTAGACGGCCTAAGTAGAACGGCAGGGCGTATATTGGAGCACTCTTGTAAGATTATGTTACGTTTGCCTGTAATTTATTTACTGAAAATTAAAAAGTGGCTCAAAACATGTTCAGCTTAAACATACATTATACGTCATGCATGTTCATACACCAAAGTACATTTTACCATTTAATATGAGAGCTAACTTGGAAAGATGAATGTTAGGGTATTTCTAGCTTACGTTATGTTTAAAAGTTAGCTGACTTTAGGTCAATAGAAGTAGATTGTAGAAGTAGATTGCTACTAAGAAATAAGAGCATAAGAAATTATCAAAGAAAGAAAAGCAAATAGTTGTTTTCAACCCAAGAAGTGGAAAGCGATGTTAATTAGGCCAATAACAGTATAGTCTGTATAATTCTATGGAATAAAGGTGTTTAATGTGGCAGGTTCCCCTGATACTAAGTCTACCCCTCTGTCTCTTTCAGGTCTGAGAGTATGAGTGCGGTGAACACACCTACGTCAAAGCCCAGGCAGTGGTCTTCCCCGGCCCTCGGACAAAAAACTGTCCTCTCTGCCCACAGTACTCCACTTTTGGGATCTATCCAGGGAAATGACGATGAAAAGGAGAAACGGCAGAGACGCAGGTCTAAAGTCATCGACCTTCACGGAGTGGCTGATTCCCCCTTCAGTGAAGCTGCGCCACACAGGTGTGTACCAGTGTCTGGAATATACGGTTAGGAATGCCCAATGATGTCAGAAAATAAATATTGGCATCATACAGATCTTTAGATCTGTCTAGTATTTCTACATAATATTTCTAAGATTGGTTGATGTATTTAATTTAATATGAAAAAGCAGAGTATTTCGTTGACCATGGGTTCTGTATAATTTTTTCTACAAATAAGTTTAACTTTTCCATGTAATGCTTGTCCTAATGGCTCTATAGTGTACATTTTTATATGTATGGACATACGCATAAAACTAATGAAGTTTATTGTGAGGAACTGTTGTTACTTTGTAAGAGGGGGGGAAAACTACATTTTCAATTTATTTCACCAAACAAAATGTTATTGCAAATTTGAGGAAACAAACTCACAGCAGCAACAAACAGCATTTTCAATTCAAAACAGATGGAAAATAAGCCATCTACACTGAGAACTGTACTATCTAATAGACATACATAAAACCACAGAATGCAGGTCTTAAAAGTAGCTACTGTAGCATAGTTAACTGTGCTGTGTTGTATTTTGTTTAATAATGACTACATGAAATGTATTTATATCGTTCTCCACATCTTTCTGGCTTTACAGTGCCACAGGAACCCCAGCTGCTGTTCCTAAATTATCGTCTGCTCAGATCTCCGAACATTACTCTACCTGCATCAAGCTCTCCACTGAAAATGTATGTCAACCTGGAATGTTTAGTCCAGCTATACACCGTGGCAGGTGTCTATAGTTATACATTTCTAACATTTATTCAATCTTGAATCATGTCTCTACAGAAAATCACCACAAAAAATGCCTTTGGTCTTCACCTCATTGATTATATGGCTGATATTCTAAAGCAAAAAGACTCTGAGCTCAACTTCAAGGTAGTTTCTGAATTTGTTTTGCGCATACACCATACTCGTATACTGCTCAGTGTTTGCCTTTTAGACAGGTCTTTGCATTTCATAATTTTCTCAGATAGGGAGGTTTTATTTTATAGCATTTAGACATCTACTTGTTTATTTAAATATAATGTGTGCTCATACAAAGTCATTTATTCTGCTACACATTTAGTTACTGTGTCCTGTGTTTTTGGGCTGAACGAATTGAGATGTAGTTGCAGAATGTAGATGTAGATGCAGAAACAGCATTTTGAAAAATTGCTCTTTTCAAACTGCAAGTGCTGCAATTTTAATTCTAGGCTACTTTACCAAGAACAATATCATACATTTTAAATGAATGAAAAAGTTTATATATCACACTTGGAGCAATCAGATGCAACCAAGCACTGTCCTGTAACTGTTTCAGTAACTAAATTACACTGTCAATCTATATCATGGGCATTCACAGTTAATGCCAGACCTTGGTTATGAAAACAGACCTGAATATCAATTATTATAAAATAACGTCAGTTTAATTCATAATATTGCACAATATATTTCCCCCAAATCATTCAGCTTTATTGTATGTTCAGGTGGCTGCAGGAACTCTGGATGCCAGCACTAAAATTTACGCTGTGAGAGTAGATGCTGTTCATGCTGATGCCTACAGAGTACTCGGAGGACTGGGCTCTGAGACCAAACCAAAAGAAGGCGAGTATGCTGTTGGATACTCGGTTAATAAAGCTGCTCTCTCAATCTCAGCTTTGTCCCTCAAGGACCACTTTCTTCCACATTTTAGTGTTTTCTCTGATCCTTTTATTTGCTGTAAACCTTGGGCAACATTATTTACAGAAAAAAAATTATACAGGGTGTAAATTCACTACAAAGGCAGCGGCACATGATGTAACCTTGTGTAATACAGCGCAGATCATTAATGTTGGGAATAACATGCAGAGACTTGGTGTGCATTTAATATATATATATATATATATATATATATATATATATATATATATATATATATATATATATGATCAAATACTTGATTTTGTTGTTGTTTTGTGGCCTGTTCTGTTTAAGTTTACTTATACAGTTTATTTTACTTGAATGCTTGTAGGTCAGGAAGTCGAAGAGACAGAGTCTGTGGAGAATGATCAGAGTGAGCAGGCCACCAAGCAGCCCACAAAGAAAAGACCCCCGAAGAAGACGGTGGAGCAGAATCTGTGCAACATCAACCTGTCAGAGTCAGAGATGAAATGTGAGGTAAAAGCTTTGGGATTTTTTTTTTTTTTTCCTCAGTACACCAATGCTCTTTCCTCTGGATGGATACAGCAAAGTAATTTTAGCATTTTGTTTCAATGTTGTAAGCAAATCTCCCAAAAATGTGTATATATTTATAATGTGAAGCTACAATTTGTAATTGTGGGGAATTACCGTTCTTTCTGGTTTGTTTATATTCAGATGTTCAGCTTCTTTTAAAGTGGAACAGTATGTTTGTGTGTGTGGGGGGGGTGCAACTGTTTGTACATGGCTGAAGTTTGCAATTGCTGTGTCATGAGCAGGGAGAGAGGAAGCCTAGCATGTCTAACAGAGCCAATATATTTATTTTAATGATTTACTTACACTAAGGTTTCCTAAACACATTAGACCAGTTTCCAGTGTGTAAACAGACTGGAGAGCTAGCAAATGGTGAGGAAACATCTTCTGAATTTTATAAAAAGTGTTTTTTGATTTCAGTTGTAGACATTGCCTTTAAAGCAAGACAGATCCTTATTTTTTAGGGCTGTGTGGATATGTTAAACCCTTTTTTTATATAAATACATTTGGGGTCACTTTCATATGAGGTCCATGCAACATGAATGTGAACTGTCAGATTGGCTTTTGTGTTTTTGCCTGTACACATGCCTGCAGTGCTGTTTTCATCAGTACTTGGGTGTACAAACTGGCATTTAAGGATTTACATGTTGTTCTACACAGGGCTTAGGGGTGGAGCTGAATTGAATCAATGTGCACGTGCTGTTCGAGATACAGATCCGTCCACATTACACACACATACAGGTCACTTCCATTTATGAATGTGTCCAATCTGAGCAAAATATCAGAATATGAGCCTTGTAATGTGAACAAATCTTTAGTAGTTATTTAAAACACATCTACATGTATTTTGTAAAATGTATGGAATTATCTATTGATATTAACATTTAAAACCTTGAATAATGCTTTTCCAAATTTCTATTTGTCCTTTTGCCATTGTCATATTCAAGTACAAAAAGGGCAGCTGCTAGTGGCACAAGTATGTATTTATAAAGCAGTAATATGACCTAATGACATTTATTTTAACTTCACTGCATTTTCAGGTGGACCCCATGTTCCAGCGTATGGCTTCGTCTTTTGATGAGAACAGCACAGCTGGAGTGTTTCTGTCTGTGTTGTTTAGTGAGGACAGTAGCTGCGAGCTGCGTTTCCCATCACACATGACCCTGCTTAAGTCCCGGTCTTCCAGCTCACCCACACCTGTCCAGAACACAACTGTCTCACCCTTCATAGGTTAGTCCAATCTGTGTTTAGTCCAGGCTACACATGTGTAATGGAAAATAGGAAAACATTAATTTCTTATTTTGTATTTCACTCCCAGCTAGCCTCAAATCTCTGGAGGGAAAATCTATCTGCCCATCTCTGGAGGACTTTTCCTTCACTCAGTGGACACCAGACCAGGTTAACACAGGCTTTAAATGAGATTTTCTCTTGCTGAATTTGATAAATGCTTTTAACTTATCTGTTTTTTTTTGTTGTTGACTGGTGATCTCTGCAGAGCACCAATCTGAACCATTTGCTGGAGAAGATGAAGCATGGTGAACATGCTTTTGACATCAACGCTGACATTGAACCTGATGTGGATGAGGCTCCAGACCCTGGAGATCATTTTTATGCAGATGGAGACGATGAGGGACAAGGAGACTATGGGGATGAGATTAATGAGCACAAAGACTCCTGTGCTCGGAAGAGCCCAGAGAGACGGTGATGACCTTTTGACTTTTTTTTTTTAATACTCTTTCAAGTGATAGTTTGGTAGTTGCCCCAAATGTAGTCAGTCTGTAAAGATGTTTGGGCATCTTTTGTTTTGCAGTATAGCTATAAGTGTAATGACAGCCTAGTCAGTTTTTAAGGGAATGGATAACCTTTCATTACTTGTAAAGTCAGGCTTCAGGATAGCACTTGCCACTGATCATGAGCCTATTTTCAACATACCAAATGCTAATTGGTAACCAGATGTGTTACGTCTCCCATCATTGGGCTGTGGAGCAGTGTAACTGTGTGCTCTGGAGTGATGGCTTTCCACCCAACGCTTTTGGGAACCAGAACTAATCATCAAACGTTAATACCTGACCTACCATGGTTCAGTATCAGATGTATTAGGTTTTCAGAAGAGCAGAGCTTATTGCTCGGCAACAAGTAAACAAACTCTATATTAACGCCTTTGATTTCAAACAAAACACTTCTGCACTCTCACTTTTAACTTTTTTAAATTCTTTATTTTGAGGTACAATCACATCTTCACCTTTAACCATCTTCAGGATCCATTTTGTCTCATAATACTATTGTTACATTTATAAAACAAACAAACAATTACAGTGAGGACAGTCAACTCACTTTTAACGTTTTGTCTGATTGTGATGGTAATTGTGAACAGGGGAGTTATACCAATAGGAGAGGCAGATATCACCACCATGTGCCTTCAGCTGTCAGATAAACCCAGAGAATATTCCTACTTCAGCCCCCGTACCATGGCCTCATGGGTTGGCCCTGGCTACTGGCTCTTCAAACCATCACACAAACGTGAGTTAAATACTGATTCTGATTCTAAATATCAGTGAAAAACAATACATTTTTCGGCGAAATTGGGTTTTGTTTACTCCCTTGATGAGAAATCGTTGTAAAAGTATTTTCTTTCTGTTGCAGAGGATCACAAGTTAGAGAAGGAACCTAAAAAGAGGGCGCCAAAAAACCCCCTGGTCATAGACTTCACCAAAGATATCAACTTTCACAATTACTTCCGTACAACCAAAGTAAGATCACACTCACTGACTGGAAAGAAAATTGCTTACTCTAAGTGTTTATTAATAATTATTCTACATAAATAATTTGCATTTGGAACAAAATCTCAACATCAATTTACATAGAATTAGCTGGATGTGTGGGTGTGGGTGTGGGTGTGTGTGTGTGTGTATGAAAACTTATCTGGACAGGATTAAATTTCCATGGGGTCCTGGGGTAATTCTTTCTCATGTGGGGGACCTCTGTAGTTTTATATCTGACTGAATCGAAAATTTCTGTGCACCCCCCACCCCCCTCCAACATCCTCAAAAAAAAACTACTCTCACAATTATCTCCTGTTTTCAAAATGGAGATCACACGGCCTGATAAAGGAGTGAATGCAATGGCAGGTTTGGGTATATAGCGTTATTTCAAAATTTTTGGAATACAATTTGTACTAGAACCTCGCTCGTGTTCATGTGAAAAAATATAATTCGGCAGCAAGAAACTCACATGTCCTCTAGTTTTTCATTGCCTTATCACAGAGAAGGTGTGTAAAGTTTTTATTATAGACAGCCATCTGAAAAAGGAATCCGATTGATTTTGTTTTTTACTCGTTTATTTATTTGGTAATTGACCCATTTACTTATGTTTACTCCAATCTTTCTGCCTACATAATTGAACACAAGACCCTAAACAATACTTACACAATCAATGTAAATGGGTGGAGATAAAAAGCTGCAAACTAAACAGATGTGTTTGTGAAAACAATACATTCAAAATGGGAAATAATTTTTGCAACATTTTAAAATATTGACATTTTATACTTGAGAGGGGATAGTACATTTTTAGATTTTAATTTTACGTAGTACATCCACTTCTCGTGTCCGCGTTGGGTTCCTCCCACTGTCCAAAAACACACGTTGGTAGGTAGATTGGCTACTCAAAAGTATCCGTAAGTGTGAATGTGTGAGTGAATATTTGAGTGTTGCCCTGTATAGGACTGATGTATTCTCACCTTGTGCCCAGTGATTCCTGGTAGGCACTGGACCCACCGTGACCCTGAATAGGATAAGGGATTACAGACAATAACTGAATGAATATTTCATCCAAAAAGGAACTATGGCCTTTTTTTAAAGCACTACAGTGAGCAGGCTTTGACAAATGTATCACTTTATTGCAGTAATTGAAAAAAGTGTTTAGTCACTGTAATGGGAATCCAGGGTGTCAGCAAGTCACAAATCTGTTTAATGCTGACAGAATATCCCATCCCCCTCCTTCTCGCCCCCTCTTCTCCCTGCTATTTTACAGAAGGTTTTTAAAATCAGATTATAAATTACACACCATTTGTTGTTTACAGGCTGCAACCACATTCAGTAAATCAGCTTTGAACAGCAGCAATAAGAAGACCACTCTGCCAGCAGACTTCCAGTATCCCCTCAGTAATCTGTCACAGCTCAGCCTCAAACCCTCCAGCACGGTAATCCATTTAAATGTTACATTACCCAAAACTGGTTTTTGATGTTCCTTAAAACAGCAGTCTGTTGTTTGTTTTTTTTGTCCAGTGATATTTCATGTTATAACAGTTGATATACTGACATCCAGTGGCCGAGATGTGTCATAAACTACTATACTAACTGTACTAAACTTATTTTTTTAATATGACCACACCCTGCTGTTTGGAGCATACAATTTATGGCATGCCACATACGTTTACACATATGGACATTTTTATATCATTTAATGTTAAAATAAGTGAACTTTAATGAAACCATTACTAATACCTTGAACACTATACATCTTGTGATTTTTATTTATTCCTTATTTTTATGCTTTTGTATGGTAGCTAAGTGCAGAAGGAAAGAAAAGGTTATCAGGTGAACTCTCAGAGGAAATTGGAGATTACAACTACGACAATGCCAACGACACTGCAAATTTCTGCCCAGGACTACAGGTGAACTCACTTTACCGTCCTTTAGAACAATGCTTCCCATTATTCGCTGCTGAGGGTTTTTCTCCACACACCTGAGCTGAGTAATCTGTGCCCGTCTGAAACTGAATAAAATGTGGAGTGGCTCAGGGGCTTTGAAGACTGGATTTGAAAACACTTTTCTGGCAGATCAGTGTATCCACTGCCACAAAATGGTTATAGTGCTCTTTAAATGAGTCACCGCCATATCACCACTTTGCCTTCTAGCTTTTAAATGTTGTCTATGTGAATGATTGCATTGAGCCATATTGCCCTCTGCAATTTTAGTATATTACAACCTGTCAAAGTCTGAGTCTGCACGGATTATGTGAACATCAAAAGTCATTATAGAACCTTCTTCCCGGTGTCTTCCAGGTGTTAGTGCACCAGAACCAAATTTAGCTCCACAACCTCTGGTTTGTTCTTAATGGCAGAACTGTATGTGTGAATAATGTAAAAATAGTGAATGCATATTTGTTTTCGGTTAAGAAACTCTCCTCCCCATCCCTTTTATGAATATGTATGTGCCGTTTAGGATGGAGACAGCTATGATGATGATGGTGAAGGTTTTGCTGGATCCAACGACTCTCAGCCTGTGAACCCCTTGACTTTTGACCCAGAAGGTATCACTACATATGGAGATGACTGCCTGGTGCCGGAACCCCACAAGGTATATACCCCACAAATAACAAACATTAAAAGGAAGAACAATGTTAGATTTCCCTTTTGGTTGTGTGTGTACACAACCCACTGGGGTTGGATTCCTATAAGAATAATGTATCATCCCTTTCTAGAAAAATGGCAAAGTATTATTATGTTTGGATGCAAGTACTGAAAATGCAAATAAACTGAGTGTTTTTACAAAATGTAAAAAATAAGGCTGTGTCCACTCTAGATAACTTATAGAAAAACAGATGCATAGAAAGTGACAATATGTTGACTGTAGAGAATATTGCATTTGCAATGCTGTTACATGTAGTTTACCCCTCCTAGGTCAATGTCATTGAGATTAACTACGCCAAGACTGCAAAGAAGATGGACATGAAGAGACTAAAGACCAGCATGTGGAGCCTTCTGACTAACAGCCCAGAAAAAACAGCTCCAGTATGATTTTCTTTCTTTTTTTTTTTAATTGTGCATAGAACATAAAAATAAGCAATAATGGTACACATTAACTTGCATGTTGTTTTGTCATATTCCAACACACTGCATGGCTCTGCATTTCTTTGTAGTTATGAAAACTAAGTATATACATTCCAACCAGAGGTCAGTATGTTTGCAGCCAAATCTCTCCTATAGAGAAATATGCAAAGGCACAGTGTACCCGTACCAGAAATACTATTTGTCTGTAATTAAGTATGCTTTAAGTCCCATTTACATGTATAATCTCTTTTTAAAGGAGGTGGAAAGTGAAACATCCACAGAAGTCTCAGGAGAGAAGTCTTTTAGCCAGTCCACCAGGACACTATTAAAACGGTACTGTAAAACAACCTTTTATTCATTCATTGTATTAGATGGAATTAGCAAAAGCCTGTTTTCAAAAGGCCACAGAGAACTAAAGTCCATATTTTCTTTTTAAGTAGGTTAATCTTGTGCTTGTGGGCAAACAGTACCCATGGGAATGTAACTTACAGGACATTCTTTTACATATATTCTACAGTAAAGATGTTTTTTGCCAGGGTTATCCCCTTTGATACAGACTGGGCAGTCCTAAGCAGTGCTTACATAAGCAGTATTCTCAAAAATCACAAACCTTACATTTGCTCCTCTGTCATCGGTCTGTATACCAAAACGAATGGCTGTATAGCCAGTGATAACATGAATGAGGGCATTGGTGTTTTAAAGATGTTAACATAGAAGCAGAATAATGCATAGACAGAGAGTAGGGGTGGGTGACATGGCCCTAAAATAATATCACGATATTTCAGGGTATTTTGACTTTTTTGTTTGTTTGTTTGTTTGTTTTTAGCAAAAAAATGTAAATGAAAAAATATTTTTTGTAAAAAACAAAAAAAAAAAGTCATAATATACCTGTTATCATGATATTGTTGGTTTTTGTCTTTTGTTTTAAAATGATGATGATATTATCGGGAACTACATTATCTGGCACAGCCCTAGTTTAGAGACTGTCACTAGTTTCAATGTTACACACACGACAAACTTGCTGAAGTGGTACAGGTCTAAAATCACTATCTGTAATAATCACATTACCAATTTTGTATAATAATAACGACTTTGGTTCTTTCTTGCCATTTTTCTTGTCAGAGCTGTCATGTCGGATTTGGCACAGGCTTAAAAAAAAACGGGGGGCTGATCTCTACTGTATTACAGTGAATGGAAGGAGAGCGACATTTGAATTAAGCACAATTGCATGGCACAGAAAGCTGTGCCTGTACAAGCCTCCTTATTATTTTGCTGTCAAATTTGATAGCATAGCAGAGATTCTTGATGTCTCACACAGTAGAAAGCAAAGCCAGATACATATCCACAAACCATCCAGACCACTTGCAGTTGGTGTTTCTGCTACTCTATGTTTTCATGTAGTTAGGCTTGGGCAATTATGGGGAAAAGTGTATGATTATCATGATATAAAATATTATTGTTTTAAAAGAAAATCTTTGAAAATTTTTGCTGGGCTCAGCAATGCAGAAACTGTACTATGTATGTTTTGGAGGAGGGTAGTATCACTTTAAAGACACTATTTACATGTAGTATTGTATGCAGCTCTGTACAGTCGGAGGAAGGCTATTAAAAAAAACTGTCTGTTAGTCATTGTCCAGGTGGTTAGTCCATGAATTCTGGTGAACCTGTTTGAATTGAACCATTTGATCTCATGGAGAACTCATTTTTGGCACAACTGAGACCTGAGGTTTCTTCTCTGCAGTAGTGTGCAGCAAGTCACTCTACCCTTACCAGACAACACCTGTAGGGAGCTCATCCATCTTTTAGCTCAGGAATTCAGCACAGCATCAGAAAGTTACCTAGCTTCCAGATCAATCAACTATACATGAACCATGCACAAAGCTGAATGATATATAAAAAACTTAATAATATATTCCTCCTTTTTCCTCTTCCCAAGGCTGCCCACCACCATGGCCAATAACCTGTCTGTGCCATTGGCCTTTGTTGCCCTCCTTCATCTGGCCAATGAGAAGGTGAGCCCAACTTTAGCTTTGGTTTAACATCTTAGAGGCAAATATTTAAATTATGGAAAGAACATTTTTTCATTAAAAACTTGCACAATGGTAATTTTAAAAGAATATGTATCTCCAAATGACAAAAAAAAAACAAGATCAACAAGATGTTGTGTTTAAGATCAAATTCTATGGGTCCAGTTCTTAAAAACAAGGCAACAAACTAGGCAAGCCTGGTTTTGCCATACTGCCATTAGCCATATAGCCATTGTCACAGAGGTGATTCTGGCAATTCACAAGCATGAAAACCCAAAATGTATACCTTGTCATTGCAAGGTCTGGAGAAGCTTTGGTGATTCATATCAGTGTCGTTTACATGTGGTTTTTATTATGCGATTGTGTTGCACAGAAAATATGGAGGGCAGGACTAATAAATGCAGAAATGAATAAAGGAGCACAAAAATTTGTTAATATTTAACACTAGCATCAGTGTTTTTCATCATCGTTTTATTTGATTACAGTTACTTATTTATTCAATGTAACAGTTTAAAGCATGTGAAGTTTAAGGTGGGTGTGTGCAGCTATATGGAGTTTTATAAACACACTAATGCCACAAAATGTCTTCCCACCACTGCCCTTTATAATATTTGAGGCATGTGTAAATGTTGCAGAGTTCTGAGTCATCCCGCTGAGCTTGTGAACAGTGGAGTATTATAACTAATTCCGAGCCAAACACAGCCCCAGAAACACATACAAACGGAGCATGTTCCTGTTTTATTTCCTATTATTTATATGAAACTTGATAAATAACCTTGTCCAGCTTCAATGTGTGATAACGCTGTGTGTGAGGCTCTGAGCTCTTTCTTGAGTTACTGAACATTGACACACCCACAGACGAAGCCACGGTTCACGCTGAAGAGCCTACTGTTCTTTGGTTCCAGCTGGGAACAATATTTTTCTGGTTCGCGAACCAGTTAATGTCCGTGGAAACGAGCCAAATGGTTCTAAATATAGTTTACGAACCTCACTGGTGGAAAAGTGCTATGTGGAATATGGCTGAACTAACATCAGATGATGTAGTAGCGCCACCTTGTGAAATATGACTGAACTAACAGCCAAATGTGAAATAACTTTCCTACTTGCGCATGCGCATTTCAAAATTAGGAGTCCGCGAAAATGCCTATTCTACACAAAAATATAAATGTAAAAAGCAAGAGAAAAGAGGCCAGTGGGCTGCTATTAATTTTTAGTACAAGTGTCAGTTGAGATTTTCTGCAGTACAGGCTTATTAATTTGTTTTTCACATTACTCATTGTTTTTTGGAAATTCTGCTGATTTTTCTGCTTAATTCAGTTGATCACATAAAAAAAGTGAAGAAACATTTTAATTTTCACTGCATTTCATTGATTTATAACACCCTCCCCAGCCAGAGTTAGCTCATTTAGCCAGCTAAGCTTCAGCAAAGTCGAGGCTAGAGCATGGACTTGCAGACCATAGATAGGAGCTGAGGGGTACTGTTAAGTCTATAACTGAGCTAACAAGTTTAACAGGGTATTTCTGCCTTAGAAACCTAACACATTGAAAATGACCATTCATCCTAAATTTTCTGTTCTCTCACCAACAGAACCTGGAACTTTGCAAAGTGGATGACATGTCAGATATCCTCATCAAACAAGGCCACTGAAAACATGCCACTTTTTTACTTTTTCTGCTTTTAGAAATAATTTTACTTTACTATTTTTATATTTTATAAAATGAAATGTACATGTAAAGCCAACTGTTTTGTACTCTTAAATACCTTTTCCCTTCTCTGTAAAGTTGTACTGAAGTCTTGTCTTTTAATACACTTGAGAACTAGGATTGTAAAATAAAAACTCAAGGATCTGAGTATCATGATAAAATGCAAATATATGACTCATGCTTTCTTTCAAGCTCGGACTCAAAAGAAGTAAAACGACAGGGATGGACAATGTATGAAATGTGAATATGAAACAAATTCATCAATACTTTTTGTTTAGTCTTCAGGGATAAAAGTTTGGGGTCGGGGGGTTAGGGTTATATATATATATATGCAGTCTTATTAATTTAAATGTTTGAAGCTTTTCCTTTTATGTGTACTTTCAAGCGGATCATTAAAACTCTTCAGACTTTAAACTGTGCAGAATATTAATTGTGTGAAGGAATGCATTTCCATACAGCACTTAAAGCCCTCATCACTGAGAGAGAGAGAGAGAGAGAGAGATCAGGGAATCAAGCTTCACTCCCTTCTGATCTGAACTAATCCACAGCCATTTGCATCCATCCTTTCTCTTTGAGAACAATTCAGCATTGGTTCTGAAATTGTTACAATGTCAAGAATGCCTTACTGAGAAATGGAAAGAAGAATAAAATAAACAAGCTGCTGGTGGAGTCAAGACCTCACTATTGCTGAATGTAAAAGACAAAAAGTGCAACCAACTTGAGGTCTGCAAAAGATTTTTTGAAAATCTGATATGAAGCTTCATATGGGTAGAAGCTGTTCTAGAACCTTTATTTATTTATTTTTTTTACAAAAGCTGAAAACCTAGTTGTAAAGGGCCTTATACATATAACATGTTTATATATGTTTTATCAGTGGGATATTAATGCTACTGCAGTCAGCATCATACATTTGTTTTCAGCATGGTTAAACATTTTTGCTGACATATCCCTTTAAAGATCATGCGCTGAGGTTTATTAATAGACACCTAGAAGATGATGTCACTGGGACCTGAGGGCTGGTCAGGGTGGAGTTGCATTCAGATTTAACACTTCACAAAAGTGGTCTAGCGAGATTTTGTCTCTGCCCATAGATTTGGGGCAGGTCCTGAAGTGGAACACTAAATTATGTGTTGAATAACTTCACAGTGAATATTAAGCTTCTTTATTAATCAAACATTACAAAAATTCACAGTTTTTCTTGTCATAACTTGGTATATGTATGGTGCTAACTGATACTGAGTTACAGTCAATACACTAACACTATTACTTACAGTATAATTTTCCTGTTTTATCTGGTTACTTGTGCTGTGAATATTATAGCATTAATATAGATTTTTTTCCTCCATAAAATTGCTAAATGCAAATGGGCTAAAAAGTAAAAATGTATTCTATAAATGTATTGTACTATAAATTTAATGCAGTTTGACTAAATCTGTTTTGGTTGTTTGTTTTTTTAAGAATGAAATGAGATGTTTCAGAACAGCTTATGAAGTCACCATGCCCAACGTAATGTGTCGGATGGAGGAATGAAAACAATCCACATTTTGCTGCTGATCTATTCTATTGAGAGACTGATCTGTTCAATACCTTTGGGATGACTAGGAATTACAGAACTAATAAACATCAGTACCAAAAAGGGCCTCAAATATTTTGGACAAATTTAGGAAAATTGTATGAGCCTGTGGCTGACAGGGGTCCTAAAATTTGCTTAAAATATTGTGTTGTTGGGACAAGTCTGATGTATTTTCAAGGGGACCCAAAAACCCCTGAAAACACCCTTCACAGTACCTGATCTTTTTCTTCTATGTCTATCATCCAATTCTAACAGGAATCTTCCAACATCTAGTATAACGCTTTCCCACAACCGTAGAAGCAGGTACTGTATAGGAGAAAGAAATACTAACGTTGTTTTCAGAAGAAACATTGTATATGCAAGTGTTTACATGATTTGGGATTTACATGTAAGGGCCTTCGCCCCCTTCAGGCAGTAAGTGGGAGTGCTATAATCGCTAAAGGAATTTAGGTAGAGGAGGAAGAGACCGAGAGGGAGATAAAGAGAGAAGGAGGAAGTAAAGGAAAGCAGCGAAGTTTACCCTCTCAGACCTCTTTAAACTAGGGTTATACTATAGGAAACCAAGAGAAAATTGTTCTTTTAAACGTTTAATGTTGTGTTAAGGAAAGAGTTAGTGGTTTTTTTGGCTGAAACATGGGACTGGATGATCCAAACCAAATGGTATGTACCAGTCCAGCGTTACTCATTATTTAACTTGGTGTTCTTCATTTTAAAAAAGTTAAAAGAACATGTACGATATTTATTACTTGTCCCTTAAAGATATGCCCAATTACGTGAAACATTGTGTTGTTTCTATGCAAAAAAACAAGAGTTTATCGACGTTAACTCGAAGGAGGTGCAGCTGGTTCTTCAGGTTGTTGCTCTGACGAAGCTCAGGTTTTGTTTTTAAATTCCAATTTTTCCGTTCCACCTTAAAACAGTGCGGCGTTCAACGGCACAAAGGATTGTTTAACTAACTAATAACGCCAGGAGTATTCGAAATAATATTTGTCGCTTAATGCTTAGACATGTGGAAAAGTTTAATACCATTTAATTTAATAAATAAAAAATAATTTAAAAAAAATTTAATTTAATACCAACACTGGGCTATTGTAATGCGATTTTTGTCGTTAAAAGTCCCATATCACACAGATATTCCTTCCTTAACTGTTGTAGTATGGATGTACAGTTGGTTTGTCCCATTCCTTGTGTAATTCATATTAAAAAATGTAATGTTTTTGTGGTGTCACAGAAGGCCTTTTCAGTCTAATGTCTTTTCAAGTAGAAGTCAAAAAGGAGTGTTTCCACTCAGGTACGAGGCCAAAATATAGCTGCTACAGCAGGCAGAGCCTGTCACCTGCTGTGTCATGTAAGGTGGAGCAGAGCATTTGAATAGGCTCTATTCATCTCACAGTAAGCATTTTAAAGGGGTTAAAAAAGTTGTTTTCCTCTACATTTGTTGCTAATATTTTTTTGACTGTTTCTCAAATTCAAAGCAGCCAGAACCCACTGAGTATTCCCCATTTAAGGTGGAGCAGAAGGTTTCAATAAGAAGCCAATATCAGCTTGAAGTTTGTAAAAATATGTTCTGTTAAGTGTTTTCTTTCTAAACCAGTTGATGGGCTCAATGCTTTGGGCTGATTTGCCTTCCTTCTTAATCTCTTCCCTAAGCTCACTGAATAATGACAGCTTTATCAGAGCCCTTTGTTTGCTCAGGTGGATTGAGCATCTGAGGCTGTGTGATTATAGCTATGTAGATTACAGCAGGCCTCTGAGTACAGGACACCAAAGGAGGTGGAGTTTTAAGAATAAAATGCTGATTTCTTAACAAGTCATTACTTGGCTGAAACCTCAAACTGTGCTGTCAACAGGCGGTTTTTAAGGGTCCGGTAGCACGGCAAACTTATTTTCTTAGACTGTCTCCCCTCTCTTATACCAACACATTTTCTGCCTGTGCATTTATAAGTTATAAAATATTGCTCAGACCCTTCTTTTTTTAAATCAGATAAAAAGGTGATTGGCCATTAAGACATGGTTATTCATGTTTAATATGAGAATTTGGTTCCATTCATCCACATCAACACTAGTGAGGACATAGAGTGATGATAAGTTTTGGATCGCAATTCATCCCAGAGATAGTGGATGGAGCTCCATCACTTTAGAGAACACAGTTACACTCTCCCACAGTCCATTGTCTAAGGGATACTCCTGCCGCTAGCACATGGCAATAAACATATTGATTTTCAGGACTGGGTTGTTACAAGGCATAGAAACATACAGCGTTTAATGGGACACACACACACACACACATACACACATACACATACACAGTGCCAGAGGTATGGGAAACAAAGTGACGTTTCAAGTTTCCTGGTTACCTGCTTTTGTTTATAAAGGACCAGTCTCTCCAGAGACGCTATTTCACAGTCGGTCATGTTCTCTCACAATGCTTACTTGGAGAATCCTTATGCTGCTGCAAATATGGTAAATATAACATGAAATAGTTTTTTATTTTAGCTGCTGAGCTCCCAAAGATCTAATTTTACAGTTTACCAATGATTGTTAAAGGTCTTTCTCAAGTTAGTTCTTGAGTTGTGATAGTGTTGTTGACCTAGGTACTGGTTATCCTATCTTACTTAGTAATTAGTGATAAGATGGTGTCTTTGTACCCTGCGAGCATTAACACTTTTTTCAGTCAGTAACACTTTATTAACACTTCTGCCTGAGTGTTAGTCTGGTATGCTGTTGTTCTGCTGCTCTACACTAAATATGAACCTGCAGGAATGGAGAATATGGTGTTGTTATTATGAGGTAAATTATGCCATGATACAACTTTATGAACATATCACTGTTATTTGTTTGCTACTGTAGTGTGCATTGACCAGCCACAACATTAAAACCACAAACAGGTGAGGTAAATAACATTATGTTATTACAGTGTCATCTTTCAAGGTGTGGGATTTATTATGCAGCAAGTGAAGAGTCCGTTCAAAAAGTTGATGTTGGAATCAGGAAAAAAAGGGCAAGTGTAAGGATCTGAGCGACTTTGAAAAGGGCTAACTTGTGATGTCTATGTTTTAAGGCTGTTCCATAGTCATGTCCGCTTACCAAAGGAAATATTAAACAACATGTGCTGTCCCTGTGGTGATGCCAACATGTCTTGTCCACTTATTGGAATATGTCACATCAAGCAAATTGTTTTTAACTATGAAAATGTTTTTTCTTGCAATAAAATAACTCAATTTGTGCCAAACTACATAAACAAAACTACTTTCCTTGACATTGTGAACAAAGATGTCATTATTTAAAGGAGCAATCTGTAATACTGACACCAAGCGTTTAACATCGGAACTATAATACAGTTTCAAAACAGTGGAGAGAGCTGTCTGCCTCCTCTCCCTCCTCCCCAGATGTTAAGCTCAACCCAGTTGCCAGTTTGAGGAAAACTGAATGAACAAGCAATAGACAAGTTTAAGAACTTGGGCCATAATAGCTAAGAGAGCTAAGTGTTCATCATTTCACTAAAACATCTAACTATGCAAGAAAAAGACAAAAAAGTGAATGAGCAGCTGCTTTCCCTGCATTTAAAAGCCTTTATTGTCTAAACCCACATTAAATAATTTGACTAGACAAGGCTGGTGTTACTTATCGAGTTTCCCTTCCACAGTAAATGTCATTTAGGAGGCAGAATTTTGTTTTGTATTTACAATTTTTATAGTCACATTTCATGACACCTTATGTGTCCGTTTATGAGTCTGCTTGCCTTACTAAGCTCTGTTCCACCTTAAGTGCTTTAGCTTTTGAAGCTTTTTCAAGTGACTCATATTCCACTTTATCCGTTTAAAACACACAAACCGATTGTATGTGATGTCACTAAACATTTACCTACTTAAGTGAAAGGCAAAAATGGAAAGAGTCACCACTCTTTTCCCTGCATTTACATTTTACTGTCTAAACCACATTAAAATTTTAGAGTAGACAAAATTTAGAGTCACTTTCCCTTCGACCATAAATGTCATTTTAGGAGGCAGATCCTTGCTTTTTATTCATAACTTTTGTATTCAAGCATTTAGTTCCACCTTAAATGGGTCATTTAAGAGGCTTATTTGCATTTTTCTCCAGCTTATTGAATACTCATGTCCACCTTAAACAGCTATGCGAAGCTAAAGCTAATGCTAAGATTTCTAAACAAACCTCATATTGAAACAGTACTTATTTCCCATTATCCTTTTTAAAAACACACAGCCAAGTCTACAACAGTTCTGACACCTTTCAAATGTCGCTATGCCTCACTTTCTTTATATGAAACATACAAACTATGGCATTTACTCTTTTTAATCTATACATAGGTGTCTGTATATATTTTCTTTCAGAAAGTATTTGCTGTTACCTGTTCAAAAGGAAATTAGCCAGCTCTGGCTCTGTTCTGTAGTGTTGCTGCATCTAAACTGCCTCCATCTATTAAACACAAGGCCAATATTTCCTCTCCGTCTCTGGTCATGGAGATTATTGGGAGGCCAATTGGGTTTTTGGGTCCGGTAAACTATAACATTAACTCTGTTCACTTGGTCATTTCATGGCTGCAAGACACTATGTATGTAGACCTAGCAGAGGTGGGTTTGGTCTGTAAAATGATTGGACAAAGGGCGGGATCGCAGGCAGAACCTTGGAGGGCGGGATCACAGGAGCTCCGCTCTGGCTCTTTTCAAAGAGGATATACTGCTTCAGCAATGCTACGAGAGGCAGCAGTGTTTTAGCTTTGACTCTTTCCTTCTATGAGTGCACACCCTGGACATTTTATGACTAAGTACAGTAAATATATTACAGATCTTTATTGTTCTATAAATGCATATACACATTTGACCAACTCTTGCTGTATTGATTGTTTTAACATAATTTGTTTTTGGTACTCATGTGCAGTGTATACAGCGTGTGTCATCGGTGCTGTTTTACCCAGAGGCTGTCCTTTTGTTCCTGGTCTCTACTGTGCTGGCAAGAGCAGCTTACAGCAGCGCTACAGTGCCACTGCCAGCTCTGGCATAGATGTACATAATCGTCATGAGCAGTGAGTCGAGAACTATGAACACGAAACTTTGTGGACAGTCCGGTGCTATGGTGTGCACATGGTGCAGCATCCACAATATCTATGAACTGACTTAATCACCAATATTTGTCCTAGGACAACCACTAAACAGGCAAAATGGAAAATACACAATGTGCAGCATTTTGTGCTACAGTAAGTCATCTTTATGACTGGATTGGCTAGCTTTTGCTCCCCTCAATGATCAAGGAGCCTTGAGCACCCATCACCCTGTAGCCACAACAATTGTCCTTTGTTGGACCATTTGATGATAACCAATGCATAGCAGAACACCCCAAAAGGCCAACCATTTTGTTGATGCTATTATGACCAAGATATTGATTATCAAAATTCGGCATTTGTGAAAGTCACTCAAATCCTGCACTTGCCTGTTCTTTGTGCCTCCAGTATCACCACTAAGAACTGACAATTCACTTGCTTCCTGATATTTCCTACTGCTGGACAGGTGCTTTACTAATGAGATAATCAACCTCGTTCACTTCACCTGTCAGTGTTTTAAATCTTGTGGTTAATCAGTGTAAGTGTTTAGATCTCTACTGGCCAACATTTCTACAGGACAAATCATTATGAAATTTTATTAAAATATTATAAAATATTTAATATATATATATATATATATATATATATATATATATATATATATATATATATATATATATATATATATATTATTTATTTATTTATTTATTTATTTATTTTTTGTGAATTTAATATAGTATAGTTGAATTTAACCCAGAGTTGAAGATATATCTAGGACTGAAAATGATTGACATCTTCTCATGATGTGCGTCTTCATGATGAATGTTTGATGAATAAATTAAAGGACACTAACTAGCCCTTAAACAATATAAAATTTTAAATATATACCTGACTTCTTGTGTCCAAAAAGATAACCAGAGATGTAGAATAAGAGTGAGTCCAAGTAATTTTGGAGCATTGGTCCACACATTATGAAATTTTCACAAAATGAATGACAGATGCTGTGTTCAAATGATGTCGTAAACTAAAAATTGACAAAAATTGACGTACATGTCTGTCTTTGGACAGCAGCAATAAGCCCCAACTACCAGTGTCACTGTGAAATTGGCGTAGTAACAGAATGACTGCATAATGGGATTACACACTTAACTTTTTCTTTCCTGCTTCTTCATACACTAATTAAAATAAGCCACAGTGCTTTATTGCACTTATTTAAATTTTTTATTTTGCATTTCTCCTTTGACAGTGCAGTGCAGGAGTAGATGAACATAAAAGTTTGTACGGCTATTTGAATAATCAAGCCAAAAAGTCTTGTGGGCAATATTAAGAATGTTTGGCCAAATTTAATGTTTGCCATATGTTGTGTTTACAATGAACAAACATGTTTAAGTACGAAAAAAAAGTGTTGTTTTGTATCTTAATACTTTATTCACTCAGTTGCCAAGGTTTTTTTTTTTTTTTTTTTGGGTTCACTGAAGATCATGGTACTGTAACAGCAGCTCATGTTGAAAGCTGAAGCTGCATTTCCTGAAACAGTTCCTCCTAGTAGAATGAGTTTGCAGTGCCTGTTGCGGGAACTGATAATATGCTTGACACAACACTGTATTTGAGCCACCAAATTCATTCTTTCACTTGAACCTTAACGGCCACATAATTTAGATTTTTCTTTTTCAGTCATCAATATGTGATTTTGTTTTTATTGTCAAGACATCCATTGGGCCTAAAGTCATAGGTTACGTCATACAGTGGAAACATTAGTTGGGGAAAATCTGAGATTGTTGTTGATTGCCAGTGGTGAATAAGACCGGGCAAAACAGGCTTCTAGACATGCAGTCACAGTCTTGTGAAAAAATGGGTTGTTCTAAAGAACATGAATTTGAATTTGACTCTAAAATTGAGCTTGGTTTAATAGTAATGTCACTATGGCAACAAGTCAGTTCTGAAGTTTCTTCCTTCATAGATATTCCACAATAAACTCTGAGTGGTATTGTTGAAAAGTGGAAGTCTTTAGGAATCACGCTAGGGATGCAACAATATTGAAATTGTTTTTGACAGATACGAAAATTAGCACCTTGGTGTAGTCAATACGATATTAATAGCTAATAAATTTATCAAACAAATTAATTAATTCATTCATTCATTATCTGTAACCGCTTATCCAATTCAGGGTCGCGGTGGGTCCAGAGCCTACCTGGAATCATTGGACGCAAGGCCAAACAAATTCATGTTGGATTAAATCAAAAAAATATTTTATCATATGGCAAACCTTTTCCTCAGTATTTGTACATTTCTGTTGTTTTTAATTGTTTTTTAGGTTTTTTTGGTGTAGTTAATTTATAATTTATCTAAGATTTAGTGATTCACGTGAATGTTTTCTAGAGAGGCACTAATATAGTAGTTTTAATTACTAATTTTAAGAGAGCAAGAGTAAGTTTTCAGTGTGTGTAATCATTTTTAATCAGTTTTCAGACTCAGAATGACTATTGTCACTATCTGACTATCTCAGAATGATGTTTAATTTAAAAAGGCCTTCTGAACTGTGGTGGTTAACAAGTTTTTTGTCTGTCTTTTAACATGCTTTACACTGTTTACACCACTGTGCGTTTGTACACTGAGCATCTCAGGGATAATACCATTGCTTTTACACTCAAAACAGACAATAAAACGGAAATCCATCATATCAACAGAGAATTTTAATCCCAGCAGAAACTGTGAAAAACAGTTGTGTAATTACAGGTGTCAGTGCATATGCCGTAGCACAAAAGTGCTTATCTGTTGTAATATTGGCTACAACTCCAATATTGGACCAATAACATTAGCTAAAAAAATTAAATACACATATCGACCAATAAATTTAAAGTAGGGTCAGGGGCGGCATAATGTTATGGATTTGTTTTTCAGGAGGTTGCCTGAGACCCTAAGTTCCAATGAAGGGAAATCTTAACATTTTGGATATTTTGGAGTGTAATATGCTTCCAGTTGTTAGTAGGTTCTATAAAGGCATTGGTGTGGTAGAACTTGACTGCCCCACACAGAGCCCTGGCCTCTACCCCATCAAACACTTTTGGGACGAACTAGAATGAAGACCGGGAACCAGGTCTTCTCGTCCATTCTCATCAATTCAGATTATAATTAATCCATACGGCCAAGAGTTTGTTTAAAATAAAAACACACTATCTATCCATCCCAGTAATCCAGTATCTCTTCTTAAATCATGCCAAATGTAAAATTAAGAATGATTTAATCCTGATGACCCATTTATAACAGAACAAGAACATATTTTTCTGTTGGAGAGGGCTACTACCAGTAACATGTTTCTCAGCCATTAACATTACAAGAACTTTGGCACAATGATAACCAATTATCCACACGTTCAGCTTCTGAAATGGCCTCTTTCTATTAATCGTTTTTACTAATACCATATGTGTGTAAACTACAGAAGTGAATTCAGGTACTGACATTAGTGAAGATTAGTTATGTATCAGAAATGTATCAAATCGGGGCACTACTGTCTATCGGTGTGATACATTTTTAAGTTTTTTAAGTTATAATGCTTTATTTTCAAATCCCAGCCCCTAGAAATCCTTTTTCTCTCAAAGTTTTTGAATGTTGGCCTGTATTCAGACTTCACTTCGCTACTGCCATAGCTGTCAAACCTGTTTGCTGCAACCTCAGGTGTGTATGATAAGCCATAAATGGTATCTGTTTATGGCCCGAGAGGAACTTCCACACAGGTCACTGATCTTTAGAATGTATCCTCTGGCTTTAAACCACAAACAAGTGAAGTAAGTAAAACTTACTGTGTTTTCCTGATAAGTGTTGGATATAACTTCAGAGTTCAGTGACCATTTTACCATGTCGTTAAATGGTAACACCTGCTCATCCAACATGAACTGCTCCACAATTTATAGCTTAAACATTGCTTTGACTATGGTGACTTTAGGGACATGTGCCACAGGTGCAAAGAATTGTCATTGGGTAGCCACACACATAGTACCAGGTAATGGCGTGTAAGTCTATGCAATACTGTGCAATAATATCTGGACAGTAGGGATGTGATGATGAGTGGGACAGAGTGTTTATAAACAGTAGAGCAAGTACAAGGTAGGTAAAGTGACCTGTGCGTTATATCGATTATATTAAATATAAATCATCTGGGTTTTATTTTTTCAGGAGCGGGGTGCAACAGGGGGTCCCGTGGAGGAAGCGGATAGGGTCAAAACCCTTAAATCTCAGGTGGATGGGGTAAAGGATATAATGACCCAGAACGTAGATCGAATCCTGGCCCGAGGCGAGCGACTGGATGATCTGATGGACAAGTCTGAAGACCTACAGGCTGGGGTGAGAGTCTTCTCCAAAATGTGCTTATAGTTCCTTTAGCTAGCCAACATTTTGCATTGAGCATGGTGACCTTGGGCTCATTTGCAGATGTTACAGAGCACCACATTTCATTGCATGCTTTTCTATGGAGAAGATAACACGCTCTAAATGGTACTGTACTGTGAGATATTGTCTTGGGCGTGCTGCATTGTAGATTGGTAGTGAGGCAGAAAGAGCTTGTTTTCACAGCTCTGAGTGTGTATATTTCTGAATAGCAGGAAATGTTTTATAGGCCCTCAATAAAGCTTCCTTATTGTAAGCGTAATCAAACCAGCCTTAGACAAATACACCAGAAAATACATATTTTAAATTTGGCTTTATCTTATGTAGATCTGTTAGTTTTATTTGTTTTTTTCTTTATTGTCTGATAGTTTATTTTTTGGTTAAAATTATAAAAATATTTTTTTCACATGTGCTTTCACAAACAACACATTTCCTCCTTGTAGACACCCATTTACCCAATGTTTCTTTGGAAATGTAGGTATAGAGTCACAGCTTCTACTCTTTTGTCCAGGGTGCATTAGCTTTTTGAATACTGCAATGATTTTGATGACGTTCAGCCAAAATACCTTTAACAAAGTCATGAAGATTGTTCTTCCAATTGACTGTGTGAAACATTCCCTTCAATTCTGTAAAAATTAAATTATTCTTCATGTTGTCAAATTTGATATGAGTTTGCCCAGTAGGAAACACATGCGGAGAGTCTGCCTCATTTGTGCAGACCCACCACCCTTTATTGTTTTGTTTTGGTATTTTTTAATAGGCTGCAAAAAGGCTTAATTTCTCATTATTTTCCTTTTATCACACCGCATATGCTCTGCGAGTAAACATTTTCCATTCCACTTTAACAGTGCAGCATTTAAGATGAAATGGCTAATTATACCAGGGCCATATTATATTTGCAGCTCAATTTTTAAGCTGGAATGAAAAGTTCAGCAGGGAACAGAAAACTGTTGCACCACTTAATGTGGAATGAATAATTTTGAGGGGCACAGGAATTTCCACTCCATTTAATGTGGAATAATTAGTTCAGGTGACAGTATACTGTTGCGTGATTTAAGTTGGAAAAATTCCACCCGGGCCACATAGTAATTTCTTATTAATTCAAGGTGGAACTGAATTAGGCACCATAATGTAATGTGGAATTGAACATTCTACAGGTGGAAGAACAACATTGTTGCACTATTTAATGTGGCCAGGAAAGTTCTGCTGATGACAGGATGTTATTGCTGCCCCATTTAAGTTTGAATGGAAAGTTAGTATAGGCCGGTAACTGAGTTTGAAGCCAAGATGCACATGATTATGGTAAAGAGTTTCTGTTAATGCAGCCTATAGCAGAACAAGACACGACTGTCAAGATGTATACCTGTTAAATTTAGAAGAAATGATAAATAATAATAGTGTGTTTCAGATTGTCCATGTAATGAAGAGAAAGGTCTCTTAGAAGGCGTTGGGACCTGTAGGTGGTCTGACCAGCCAAGCCTCTATATTCCTAAGTGTAGTAGAATAATGTTTTAAATTTGTATTCTTGGAGAAAATCTAAAATGTGCCAATACTAGCAAAAGAAAAACTATTGGTTAAGGGCATTAGCCGTAGAAAACATATAAGTGAAAGCAAAGCTGCATGTAATACTTCTACCAGCCAGTAGAGGCATTAGACCTGTGCTGGCTTTACTTGTGAGAGATTGTTGTGCTGTCCATGTTCCTACTTTCCTACTCACGCCAATGGTATAGAATTGAGATCCATCACTAAAGAGAACAGTTCCATTGCTACACAGTGTAGTGCTGCTGAAGATTTTACACCTTGACTTGGGCATGGTGACATCAGACTCGCGTTCCAAATCATCCCATTCCTTTGGTCAATTTGGTCTGTAGATGTAATATAAATTATGTATGCAGAAACTAGGCATTTAGTACTTGTGTCATCAGTGAGTGCTCTGGATTAGCTCCTGCATTAGATTACACAGCAGTTCTATTAGTTCTAATTACATGTGACTTATTCAGATATTAAAAACAAATATCTGTATTTCATCAAACACTAATACTGATGTATTCTTATCCTCTTGTCCTCTTCCAGGCACAGAACTTCAAGCACACATCTCAGAAAGTGGCTCGTGCTTACTGGTGGAAGAACGTGAAGCTGATTATGCTCATTATAGTTGTGGTGGTCGTCATCATCCTTATCATTGTCCTGTTGGCCACCGGCGTAATCCCCACAAGTGCACCTGCCCCTGGCCCTGCCCCCACCCCCAAACCTCCAACAAAGTGATGAGATTAATCCATGCACTCGTGCTTCGGCCATACAACCAAATTTGCAGCATTTTGCAATTAGCAGGTCTGTCAAGACTGTCTTACATTTGTTTCTATAGTTTTGCACTGGAGCTATGAGGATAATGTAGCAAGTACAGAAAGCTTACATATGTTGCTTACATTTTGCTAGCTGCTTGCCTAAATCATCACACAAAAGTCCCAAAACAAATCCTGTTGTTAAGTTTCCCAATCAATGTTTGGTATATTCTGCCAATCCCTGAAATATGAAATTTACGATAGGGGTAAATATTTTTTCATTTTACCTGTTAAATACAAATCCATCTGCTTTTATGCTCCATATAGTTGGTCCCCCACAATTGGGGCAGCCATGTTTAAAATTGGACAGAATTTCTAGTAAATTTAGAACAGTGGCTGCCAGAATTGTTATTTATGAAGAAGAATAATTGCAAAAAAAAAATGACTACTGTTTTCCCTTAAACACTGTAAATTTGTTGTATCTAATTGTATCTATTACTTTTTAACCTCAACAGTATTTGAGGTAAATGTGTGAAGATTTAAGCTTGTAGTTGGCAAGTTTGTAACTCACTGTTTTGCTGTATACTCATCTGATTAGCTACATTTGGGATAACTAGGGAAAAGTGTGCTGTTTTTGTTATTTTGGCCAGTAAACCTCTTAAGTATGTACACGCAAGCCTACAAGCACAAATGATCCACTTATGAAGAGGCCAGCATAAATGCGAAGGTCATCTTCCTCCTGGGGTACCACAGTTTTGAGGGTTTGGGTTAGTCCTTCATAAACACACCTCTTTCACCTGTCTCACAAGCCTGTAAATGTTATTGGTATGATATATGAAGGTTACACCAAATCCTGCAAGTGTGTGACACTATTGGAGGAGCTCCTCATATTACTGATATGTCTACAGAGAATTAGATGAAATTATTTTTACTTGCACATTTTTACTCTGTGATCGTATGCAAATGTTGTTTGACCATCCACTGCAGCCATGGAAGCTCAAGGCCTTTAAACAGAGGCTTTGATGCCAAAAGTAGATTATCATTGTTGCTAACATTGTGGAAAAATTAATGAGGGTGGGGGGGTGGTTAATTGATTAATACATTAATGAAATGTTAGCAATTATGTGCAATAGGTTTATTCCATTGATACTGTTGAGTGGTTCCAAGCTAACCATATTAATGTTACATATTTAGAAAAATTAATTCTTGACTTTTCTCAAGTTTGCTTGGGACGAAAGGCTAGGCACCAGCTAATATTAAAATGCTAAACCCATCAGTGTACCTAAAGTGGACTTCCTAAGTTATGGTAATTGATAGTTAAAAATATTTCTTAAAATGTAAGGCTTAAAACCTTGTTTCTTTTCCTTTTCTTGACTTAATCTTTTGTTTTCTGAATGTGTCATAAATGTCATTTGTGAGACCTAGGAACTGGACAACAACTGTTTATTGTGGAGATGGCAATTGTATGCAAACAAATACAAGTGTATTGATGTTTTGATTTTTCACTTTTAATTCATTCCTTTTGTAATGCTTGGCCAATTTTAACCAATTTTCTTTTCTTAGACATGACTTAGCCAAGTTGGAGGGCTAATGCAAGTGAATAAGGGCAGGATTACATTTGGTAATATTTTTCACTGTGTCCACTAGTGATATCAATATGGCATCGGGTTTTTCCATCAGTTTACTTTCATGCATCGTTTTAAAGTGAATTAAATGGGTTTTTAAATTCATCTTCACACCTGTTCTAAAACAATATGAAATATACAGGAAAGTCTGATATATGGTGCTTAGTTCCTAAACCTAGTCTGCTGTCTCTGAACTGTTATTTCCATAACCCTGTATCCTTAAAAGAAGACAGAACTTGTAACCTATACATTAAGGTCATTGAAATGTTTCAAATACCTATTTGAAATCTCTGGAATGAACTGACAAAAGCAACATATGTTTGTTTCCACTCTACAAACAAACAAACAAACACAAATTCCATCCAATGGTGTCCAAAATATTTGCCTAAAATACATGGAAAATGGGTTATAAAATGTTTGGACACCTCTGGTAAAATGAAGAGTTTTTGATCCCATACAGGGAACATCATTTTGCACATTTACTGTTGCTGTAAATCATTGCTCTTTATTTGCTGAATTGAAACAATAGGAAAATGTGGCCTGTGCAAAGCTAAGGGAATTTTAGGGACAGAGCAACATACAAGGATTTAAGTCTAATTCACAGCCCTAAACACAAGGAAGGTCCTGCCATTCAGTCAAAATGAACCAATCAGCTCACTGGAAAAGACTGTTAAAAATGTACAGTATTTATGTAAATTGAGGAAAACTATTTGTAGCACAAACTGTGTTATATTTAATCACTGGTTTGAAGTATTTCTGTGGCTTTTAGTTGTTTGTGCTACATATATATGGTTACATTTTCCCCTCAAATAAATAGTAACTGTGTTCAAAGCAGACAATCAGTAATTAAAATGTTTGTTGAAACCTAATTATAATTAGAAAATAACAATTTACTCTGTATTTCTGATGAGTAAAAATCATGATTAATGTTTAAATTTTAAAATACTTAAATTACATCATATATATATATATGAATGTTGATGTTGAACATGAGGGAATTTTCTATTTACTGTTATAATTAAGAGGAAATAACAGTAATAGTGGCGTTATTAAGTGTCAGAATGTGTTTGAATGTCATTTAAATAGTAGACAAATTCCTCTCATGGAGTTTGAGGCTAAGTTACTACAAATCTGAACCAAGATGCCAGCTCTACATGGGTTCAAGGTAGAAAGCCCCTGGGGAAAGGCTCAGTTACAGGAAAAACCAACATGAACAATACTGTGATATTGCACTTTGGCTCAGTTCATTCCTGCTGTGGCGAAATTACGTTGTTTTTTTTATTTAACTAAGTTTTTGTGTGAGATTCCAGTCACTGGTGAAACTTTTTTCTTAACTCTTTGCATTCCTTTTTGTGGCTTGGCAAAAGAAATTTAAATTACATTTTGCACTTTTTTTTATTAAAGTGAGTAGTTTTGTCCCCAAAAATTCATATAAATTGTCAGTCACAAGATGAAGAATCACATTTACTTAATAGTCCCTGAACTGGTTTATGCTTTGCTGAGGTGGCCATGTTTAAAAAAGATTAGCACAGAATCTCTGACACATCCAGGCCTCTGAGTGTCAGTGTTGTGACTGGTTTATGACATGACGATTATAGAATTATTGATGACTGCTGCTCCTTAAAAACAAACTAATTAGTCTAAAAAGCCTCAAATATGTCTCTTCATTGACACTCCACTGTGAAGACCTGGAGAGGTCAAAGGATTGCTGGCTTTTGTAAATGGCTGAAATAATGTCCCCTCTGTCCCACTTTTCTCTTCCTCCGAAAAAATCTCATGCTGTAGTCACTGTTTATATTATGATTGTTACATAGTCCTGTTTATTTATTATTTCATTTTCCAGCAGTTTTAGGTTTCTCTTTATCCAATCATGGTCTAAATCAGTAACTCATCAAATTTAAATAGCCTCTTCTGATGTTGTTTTTGTTTTTTGTGGTCTTTACATAAAATACATTTAAGGATACTGTTAGATTTAAGAAAATACTAGATTCTGAGAGTAAGTCAATATTATATTACAAACATTTATAGATATTATTGTGATAATATGGACTTTTTTCCTTAGACAGAAATCTAAACTGTTAGGTCAATGATTACTGAACGCCTTAAATCTGTGATATTTTGAAATAAATTGTTATTGTGCAGTTCGAAATTCAGTGTGAGCCTGTTTTTTTCCCACATACACCGATGAGCCAGAACATTAAAATGACCAAGTTGGTTCTACTACCATTTTATCAGCTCTGTTATACACACTTACTAACATTCTCTGACTCTGTCACCAAATTTTAGGCGTGCCTCAGGAAGTTTTATTTATTTATTTATTTATTTTAATGTTCTGACGTAAGTTGTCCTCAAGGGGGAGACAAGAAACTTGCAGAGACTATACTCTGCCAAAACTTCATAGGACAAAAGTTTATATCCAGGATGTTTTAATTATGAGCGTCATAATTCAACAAAAAGATTAAACAAATGATAGCAGTCTGTTACATAAGAGAATGTAGTTATTTGTTACATGTACAGCTGTATTATCAAAAGCTACATTCATTCATGGTCTGTAACCACTTATGTAGTTCAGGGTTGCGGTGGGTCCAGAGCCTACATGGAATCACTGTGCGCCAGTCCTTCACAGGGAGACACACATTCACACCTATGGACACTTTTTCAGTTGCCAACCCAATGTGTGTTTTTTGGACCATGGGAGGAAACCAGAGCACCTGGAGGAAAGCCATGCAGACACAGGGAGAACACACCAAACTCCACCCAGACTGTCACCGGGAGCGGGACTCGAACCCACAACCTCCAGGTCCCTGGAGCTGTGTGACTGTGACCCTACCTGCTGTGCCACTGTGCTGTCCCTAGCTGCTTTTATGTTCTGCTTAATTTTAAGGAATTAGGAATTTAGGGAACATCATAGGGAACAATTATTCTGTCTGGAAGAAATAGTAGCTTACTTGCATTGCTATTTTTCCCTGTCATCGTGAGTTAAAGTTTCTCAAGCTCCGCCTACGAGTGCAGCCATTGGTACGCGAGCCTGTGGATTCCATCTTTTTATTGGCTCACAACCAAAACAGCACAAGAGCCATGGTTTAGGATGTGGCTCTTGGGTGTGCCTCACATTATTTGTAAATTATGCATTAGTAGGCGGGGCTTGTTTTCATGTTGTATAATATGTAATGTTGAATATTTAAAAAAATACATTTACCATTGAACACCGTTAAAACATTTTTAGATACCGTCTCATACTGTATTTTGTTCTGAAATGAAGAATATTAATTACTCCTTTGCTGCAATAACGGCCTCAACCCTCCTGAGAAGGCTTCATACAAGGTGATGGCTTATTGTGGTGAAAATTTGTTGTCCTCCAACAATTGGTAGGTCCCATCTTTCCATAGAACACACATTTCATCACTGGAAGGCTTAATATCCCTCTCTCATTATCCTGACATTGAACGTGAAGACTTTAGTCTGACGTGTGTCTTCTCCTGAGCATTTCATTTTGTATTTAACATTACAACTTGATTCTTTTCTGGAGCCTTTCTTTCAGGAATTACCATTTTTCCAGTGCTCAGTCTTGCATTTATAAAGGCTCATGTCTGGCAGCTCCATGGTGTCCTGTTCTATTAGCATTGCTTTTCTAATGGAGATTATACAAGCTGTGAGGTCATTCAATGATTTGGCATGTCCTGGATGTTGCTTATAGTACTTGGTGCTGAAGACGTACTCACAGAATGTAATCCCATCCAGGAAATAGTATGAGTGTTGTGTTACAATAACCCCCCCAAAAAAAGACTGAAAGAATCTATTGCATCATATGACCTGTGGTTATAACGTAGGCTGCACTGTTGTATGCCAAACAAGGGGGAGTGAATATATCATTGTCCATTGTCCAGCATCCAGAAGTGATTCACAGTTTTGTCAGACAAAACAACAAAAGGAAACTTGCTGTTGTGGCCATTAGGTGTTATTGGGCCCTATAAAACAAATACACTGTGTTATAAATGTTGATCTCAGCTATTTTCATATTCGCCCATTGTGGACACTAATGTTCTTGTACAATCTCCCTAGTAGAGCATTTGACAAAATGGGACACACTGAAGCAGGTGCACATGAGCCTGAGGGAGCCACAAGCTACTGAGGTCTCACTACAGCCAGACGAAACTCAGAACTAACCATTATTATGTGTTATAGTCATATCAGTAGTTTTTTTTTTAAACCATTAATAGCTCTTAGACACGTAAAGATTTTTAAACCCATAATGTAGTGCAATTACTGATGATAAACTTCACTGTCAACTTCAAGTGCAGTCATAAACCTTTACTCACTACTCCCTAGGCTGGTTGAAGTTTCCTTTGAACTTGAATGCATTCTCTGTGTAGTGCAATTCAGAAGGAACTACTGGAGTGATTGGAGAACATCTCTAGTATCTTCAAAATGGTGTCTTTTTAAAGGTGAAGGCAAAGACATACTTTGAATTGCCATTCTGGAACATTTTTATTGGCCCCTTTATTATGAAATGCACACATAACATAAAGGATATCTTTTCATTTTTTAAATGTGTAAGAACATGAAATATAAAATGGAGGTACACATGGTTTCGGACAGTTACGAAATGCAAGTAAACAATGTGGCATCCGGAAACACCGGAAACATGCCTCTTTTGAAAGCGCATGGTCTGTTTTCATTTTTTCCCCCTTCTTTCATTTCTTACTTTTTATTATGTGGTTTTAATGCCTTCCTGTGCTCTACTGCAGACAGCACAAAGAGTGTTTTCATTTTCACTGTAATAAGAATAAGTCCTTAAAGGAACACATCACCCATGTAGTACTTTTCTCTTATAATAGTCCCAGAACATAATTAAGGCTTGTGAATCATTGTAAAATGGAATATCAAGCTTCCTTAATTCCAGAAATTCCCATCAGAAAATCCCCATACTGATACTCAAACATATTTGCATATTTGTACATTTCTAATTCAGAGTTAAGGCCAGGGTTCCAAGTCACTCAATGATATGTTAGGAATAAATGTATGTCCTGAAAGTTTTGTTCAGTGAAGGCTTGTTCATTGTGGACACAGCTATTCATTTGTGAAAACACAGCTTGCATAATATCCACTTTGGGATGCTCTGGAGCAGCTGTACGTGACACAAATTCCACCGTGACCAATTCCAAGAGTTCACCAGAGTGGTGTAGCATTGAGTAGCTGTGGAGTAGTGGCCTGGCAGAAAGCATACTTTGGTATGGTTTTTGGTATGAGCTGCGATCAAGATCTAATCATTCAACATTAGTACCTGACTTTACCAAGGCTTTTGTGGCTGAATGATATCAAACAAAATCAACAAATTCTTATAGCAATGTTTCAGGATCTAATGTAAAGCACTCTTAGAAAATCTCCAGAAGAGTATCTCCAGAAGAGTATCTTGACAGAAGGCAGGAGAAGGCCTTGGGGTAGGATTAGGAGATAAATCATCCAATCATGACATTTGGCATACTGTGGCCTACATTTTAGAGAGGTGAACTTGAGACCAGAGAGTTGTTGGTTCAATTCCCGGGACCAGCAGGAAAATTTCATCCATGTCTAAAATTCCCTTGGGTTACATGCACAGCATCAAAGAGATGAATAAAGTAATTTTTTTTTTTTCTTCTTCTTCTTCTTCTTCTTCTTTCAAAATTTGTGGATACCCCTTATGAGACATTGCTGCTACTTTTTTAAAGGTGACTTTCAAGATTTTTATTTAAAAAAACAAAAAGAAACAGTTTTTATAATGTTTCCTCACCATTTGCTAGCTCTTCAGTCTTTTGCGTGCTTGAAACTAATCTAACAAGTTTACAAAGCCTTGGTGACTGTAAATGGGTAAAAACAAATCCTGTATGCTATACTATCTTTCTCTTTGCTCACAGAAGAAAAGCGGTATTTTAGAGGATTTTAGACAACGAAGAGACCGCTAAATGTTGAAAAGCATGAACTGAGATGAGGATAATGCTCTATTCCTGCTCCATGCGTTTACTTTCATGCGTTAACTGCATGAAAATGAACACAGGCCTAAAGTGCTAAAGTTTTATGTCAAAAAACACAAACATACTGTTCCACATTAAACATTGTGGTGCTTCTGAACATAAAAACAGTGTTTCCTCACAGTTGTAGACATCCCCTTTAAGGTGCACCAGTTTCTGAAACAGGTATTCAATGGTACAAAGCTTTTATAATACCCATAGTAGATAATTATAAATAAAATCGATGTTCTGGAGCAGTTGTCCAAAGTTCACAATGTCCAATGCTAAGTCTGAGAATGAGAGGTTTATAGTTCAACTGCTCCATAGCCTTATGCTATGGAGCAGTTGAATGACAATCTAAAGAACACTGCTGGTTCACTTTTGAGCTGCTAGTGAGCAACGAGGGGTGAAACAGGAGAAATAAGGACTCTCTGCTGTGAGCAAAACCTCAAACCTCTCAAAAGAAATGGACCTGCCAAGATAAAATAACAGCTTGACTACAGTTTTCTTGTTTTTAATAATATGTGTACAATGCGTACAATGAATTAATCAGTTAGTTAAACACTGAAAAACTAGCATAAAATAGTGTGGTAGTATGTTAAAAAATAGTATATGTATCCTGACTGCTTAATATCCTCTAAAGATCAAAATGAAGATCAGCTCAGTATTGGTCTGCGAAAAGAATTGAAGTAGAAGAAATATTTGCATGAGCCTAGAATGGGAAAACTACATAAGAGCAAAATGTCAGTGACATATAATGACCTAAACTCTCAGAAAATAAGGAAGCCCTTCAAAGTACTTTAATTTATGTTACTCAAGGATATTCATGCACAAATGAATTTACACTGAATTTTAGAAACATCCATCCATCCATTATCTGTAACCCTTATCCAATTTAGGGTTGCGGGGGGTCCAGAGCCTACCTGGAATCATCGGGCGCAAGGTGGGAATACACCCTGGAGGGGACGCCAGTCCTTCACAGGGCAACACACACACACACACATTCACACATTCACACCTACGGACACTTTTGAGTCGCCAATTCACCTGCCAACGTGTGTGTTTGGACTGTGGGAGGAAACCCACGCGGACACGGGGAGAACACACCAACTCCTCATAGACAGGCCCCTGGAGCTGTGTGACTGCGTCACTACCTGCTGCGCCACCATGCCGCATTTTAGAAGCAATTCTATATGAAATACTTAAAATATGAACAATGTAACAGAGAGTTTGGTATGAGTCTGGTGGGACGTGCGCTGTAAAAAAAACTGGTTCAGAATAGTTCAAATTGGTGGTGATAGGAGCCAGACATCAGAAGATAAATGCTCACTCACAAACAAAAATCCATATTTTAACACAACTATATTGGAGCTGTAGACAATTTTTTAACCAACCACGCTAAATGACTCTCTCAGCCAATGAACTAAAACTGAAATGATGAGATTATGTGTTATTTTTGTGTGTCTTTAATATGTTTAATATGTAAAGACACACATGGAGCACTTCCTGTGGTGAGACAACAGGAACTGAGAGAATAAAGTTTCTGGTCTTTCTTTCTATCTTTCTGCCTTTTTTCTAAAATTAAATGTGGAAATACCCCCACCCAGCGCCACTCTCTCTCTCTCTCTCTCTCTCTCTCTCTCTCTCTCACACACACACACACACACACACACACACACACAGACGGCTGTTCTTGTTGATAAGGGCATCTCAGCTGTCCAAATGTCAAGTCAACTCTCCGCACAAAACATTCGACATTTTAAGCTCATTCGACGTTTGAATCAAGCTCTAATGATTACGAATGTGTGGTTTTAAAGTTGATAAATGTACGTTATATTCACCATTCTGTCGTTGCTAACCAGAGGCTTCTAAAATAAAACTTATATGTTGTAATTTAAATTTTAATGTACATTTCCAACCCATTATTCTTATCATTATTAAAATAGAAAATATTATTTAAACTGGCCAAATATGGAAAAAAAATAGGACTTATACAGTACACAATTTTAGCGTGAATCTGGATTAAAAAAAAAATAAATCCATAAAGTAACATTAAAAAATGATCTATATTTGCTAACCTAGATTTTGCATATTTTTGGTTATTTATTTATTTACTATCCACCCATTTTGCGTTCCAAGCCTCGCCTTAACGCCGGAATGAATTACCAATCACAGCGCGGGGTGGGCGGGGCTTAACACAAAAACGGGTGGTAAATAAAAGAGTGCTCCTCCTGCCTGCGGTGACACTCAGGCGCAAGGCTAGAGAAAACGACATTGAAAGTTGTAAATTGAAGCCACAACTCCCAGAAAAGTGGGCTTAAAGCGAAAGAAGGACACTTCTGAAGTTGGACAGCAACTCGTTTTCATTCGGGACCGCTTTTAAGAGTCGAGTAGCGTCTTTGTGTTGGGTTTTCTGTCAAATGTAGTATAAGAGGGTGATAACTATCCTTTAAAACAACCAGAGACAAATATGGTAAGTCCTTTCCTGCAGCCTAAAATGTCTTATTTATAGTTAAACTTCTCTGAACTGCTCGTTCTCTGTGCGTTTCTCACAGGGTGACGTTTTTCTTTGGGCACTTATGTTGCCGACAGTTTTAAATGCCTTGCATCTTATATTAGGCCTCTTGTGGGTGATGTATTAAAGGCGAACCCCTCCATTTTATTCACTCTAAATATATATTCGTATAAATCGGTGGCAGTAGTCGTTCCTTTAGAGAATTAAACTTTTTTGTTGTTGTTGTTATTGTGTGAGAAGTTACTGAGGGAGATTTCTTTACAGTGGTAGTGGAGGGAACCAGGGGTTACAATGTCACATTTTATTTGTGCCATTTTATTATTATTTTTATACTTGCTGTCCCAAACAACAAATTGACCTACATACTGCTGACGTTTGGTATGCAACGCTGGTTATGTTCAAATAAATAGCTAAGTTAAATAGTAAAGAAGGGCACTGTGTTTGTTTTTGCATCCATACACCTTGCCTGTGGGCCTAACACCATGAAAGTAAATCTTAACCAGTGTCTCAAGTATCAGGCAATGTGTTTATAATCATTTCATATAATAGCTTCCCGTGTGAAAGCCGTAAATAGCTTCAGATGTGTCTAGATTCCACTGTGAACCTAAATCAACAATTCCATGCCATGGCGTACAGAACGACTTTGATCTTAATCGTTAAATTATGCAGAAAATTTGAACTCCCCTTTAAAGAACAGTGTACAAATCGATCTTATCTACAGCAGATTACACATCTTTACACAGAGTCATTTCTTTGCGCACAGTGAAGGAAACACTTGTCAAAACAGAATTAGACAGAGAAAAGTTATTGGAAAGCAATAGACAAAGAAAGAAATAAGGAGGTTATAAAAGGATTATAAAGGAAGTAGTGGAAAAATGAGACAAATAATGTGACAATATTGAAAATGGTGGACAAGTACAGGAAATAGTGAATGGAGAAATAGAAGAATGATGTAGAAAGTAGGATTATATTTGGAATAATGGAACGATAGTAGAGAAATTGAACCTGTGACCAAAGTATCTCCTCATTTAACACTATAACATGTTTTTATTTTTATTCCTTGGCTTTCAACTCAGCATGAGACGTTTGTTTTCTTTTATTAATTTTATTAGTGTTGTTTTTTAGTTATTTATTTTTCATTATTGGTTATTTTATTTTGTTTTAGTTTGTTTTATAAACATCTTTTGTACAGCACTTTGTTTTAACTGTTGGTGTTTTTTAAAGTGCTCTATAAATAAAGTTGAGTTGAGTTGAGTTGAGTTTTACAGAATTGACACTTTTGTATTTACCTTAATACTTTATCCAGACACTGGAGATAATGTATTAGGATTGGCTTAATGTATGATTCATCTGACGCTCAGTGTTCTCATCATTGGAGAATAAGGGAACTTCTGCTTTATATAATCACACTGATTAATTCACCTGAATGTACTTGGGCCATTGGTTTTTGAATGGCAATGCAAATTAGCCAGGGGGGTTTCCTAACTCTGAGGAAATTCCAGGTTTCAAATGGTTATAGAGAGCAAAAGGAGGAAAAGAAAGGAAGGAAGGAGGCTCCAGAGGGAAGTGTTGAGAGAGGCACATCCTGCTAGTGGCCATTCATTCATCGACTATACTCCATGTTCAGTTTTAATATAGTTTACTAGTGGTATATTAGAAACACTGGGAATACACGTGTCGTCTGTTATTTTCAACAGAAATTGTCATCCCTTGGCTGAACATTGTTCAGTGTAACAAACCTGGTCATATTCAAGACTGTAGCCACAGTGGTCTCCATGCCGATAGGCTCTAGTAATTATACAATTAGCTCAAATCAACAAAAAGTCCACAGCTATAACTCTCTGAGTATTTCAAAGTCAATGGTAATGATATGGATTTGCCACAAGGGTAATTTGTATTTATGATGTCCAATATGAATGTACCGAATGACCCAGTTTCCTAACTCCTTTGGAAATTCAAGACTTGATTTGACTGAAGGCGGCACGGTGGCGCAGCAGGTAGTGTCGCAGTCACACAGCTCCAGGGGCCTGGAGGTTGTGGGTTCGATTCCCGCTCCGGGTGACTGTCTGTGAGGAGTTGGTGTGTTCTCCCCGTGTCCGCGTGGGTTTCCTCCGGGTGCTCCGGTTTCCTCCCACAGTCCAAAAACACACGTTGCAGGTGGATTGGCGACTCGAAAGTGTTCGTAGGTGTGAGTGTGTGTGTGAATGTGTCTGTGTTGCCCTGTGAAGGACTGGCGCCCCCTCCAGGGTGTATTCCCGCCTTGCGCCCGATGATTCCAGGTAGGCTCTGGACCCCCTGCGACCCTAAATTGGATAAGCGGTTACAGATAGTGGATGGATGGATTTGACTGAATTTGAAATAAAAAAAAAAGGGGCATTTATTTTGTGATATCAAGATAGGACCTAGTAACAACTGAATACCAGAATCCACTCTGGAATTCCAGAAATTATTTGAATGAAGTTGGAATTAACAGATCTGAGTGAACTTGTTATAACTTGTAAAGCATTGTTATTGTGGATGACACAGTGGAAAAACCGAGAACAATCCAATTCCTTTGAACACAGAATGAATATAATATGATTTGTTTATTTGTAATGTCATCAGAGTGCGGTCAGAGACTTCTGAAGGATTGAAATAAACATGACATTAACCCAAAGAGCACAAGCGTATGTTCTTCTGTCATCAGAGACTTGGAATAGGGTCTTTCAGTGTTGTACAGCTCACCTACGGCTGTTTCCTGTTATTGTGCCTCAGATGTGTGTGCTGTGTATGTGACGTGAGGGGAGTGAATATGAAAAATGAGTCAGGTTTGCTGGGATGTCCATTCATCTCACAGTTGACGGTTTCCCGGCCCTTGCGGGTCCATGGCCGCATTGGCCATGACTCCTGGACCCTGGGCTTCCTCCGCCAATGCCAGGACGGGGTGGACAGCCAGCGAGGTCAGAGCTTATACAATATACGGCTTTCTTTGTTTGGAGTAAAGCTGCCAGACACGGAGGCTATCCACAACTTTAAATGCTTGCATTTTTTAGAATCTGTAGCCTTGCAATTGTCACAATGGCCTCGTTGTTGAATTTGGTGGCCTGCTCATTTGGAAGGCACCAAGTGTCTCTAGCCTGCTCTGTCTGTTGTTTAGCTGAGCCTGACAAGTGCTGCGGAGAACAGAAAGAATGGGGCATGCTTCCAGAACTGAATTCCCCAAGTTTAGAGCAACCAGAACTCAAGGGAAGGCTTCCAGAAAACTGCCTGAATGATTTTACCCTTCACAATCATATGTGCAAATGACCTAAAATCTCAAATAATTGACTCTGCTATCCCATTGTCGAGTGTACTCCAATGGCAGTGCCTTCTGACCCCTTGGAAGTCCCCTGCTCTGCATATTTTAGCGGTTTCCTGGTGTGACACACCCACTTTAATTCATGAAGGGCTTAATTAGATGGATCAGGTGTTGTAGTAGGAATAGAATCAAAATCTGCAAGTCAGGGTACTCCAGGGAATCACATTCTAACAGGGTTCAAGTCCAGTTCACACTGTGTTTTCATCCAACTCAGTGCTCTTACTGACAGGTTGTAGCCTCTTTCCTTATGCCTCCTAATGTCCATTATTCTAGCAAAATGGACACTAATTGTGATAATATTGATCCAGTTAGCCTCTAATCATAGTGTGTGCATTTGCTCCATGTGTGTGTGGAATGTGGTCAGTGTGTTTTGAGCTGCTGGGCAGAAATGAGGCATTGAAAAACAGTAGAACAATCCAGATGCTTTGAAAACAGTTCCAACCTCTCCACAAAGAGAACTGTGCATAGATACCTGCAGCTGTTTTAAATTCACAAAAATTGTACACAACTGTCACAATTTGTAATAAAGCATTTAAACACAATACAGATATTTATCAATATATTGATGTCCTTTGTTTCTGTATTGGAATATTTTACAGATTTCCACACACACACACACATTCACTCACACCTACGGACACTTTTGAATTGTCAATCAACCTACCAACGTGTGTTTTTGGACCGTGGGAGGAAACCAGAGGACCCAGAGGAAACCCACACGGACACTGGGAGAACACACCAAACTCCTCACAGTCACCTGGAGTGGGGCCAAACAGTTCAAAAAGAACATTTCTCAACAAAAGATTTCAAAGAATTTAGGTCCTCACCATCTAGCATACATAATATTGTAAAAAGTTTCAGGGATTCTGCAAAAATCTTAGTTGGTGTAGGGCCAGCTGGGAACCACTTTTAAATCTGCAAGACCTTCAAGACCTCAGAAGGCATTGCATGAGAACGTGACATGCAATATTGATGAATATAGCCACATAGCCACATGTCACAGTCAAGTGCTGCAAGAAATATAACCTAAGATTTTGTTGCACAATGGGAATGTCATTCATCAAATCTATGCAGGAACACTGCCAATTTCTCTGGGTCTGAGATCATATGTCTGAAAGACAGTAGAAACATGTGCTATGGTTCAGTGAGTTCAGGTTTCTGGGCCCTCATTTATAAAACTCTGCGTGGATTCTGGCGTGAAAGTGTGTGTGCACACAAAGTTAGAATATGGCATACGCCCCAAAAAAATTCAGATTTATAAAATCATGCATACGCACACCTGAACGCTGTTTTCTCTTTATAAACCACAAACGTCTTCAAAATGTGCGCAGATGAACCAACCTCATGTTCCTCCCCCGTAACGCCCACATCTACTTATTAATGATCAATGCAGATAAACGTGGTTATATTTCAATATGGGCTCCTCTGTTCATTTTCGTATAAGATAGTGGAGAAAATGAAGGACCGAAAGACAAAAAAGAGAAACTTTGGAGACTGTGCCGTAGAAGTTACTGTTTCAGAGATAGAGGCGAGGTAAATTGTTTTGTTTGGTGGCCTCAGTTGTGGCATTACAAGCAAACTCAAGTTAGTTGAATGACAGCATATGGCTGCAGCAGTAAACAGTGTTTAATTGGCTCATTAAGCAGTCATCCTAATCCGCAAAAAAATCTTCATGATCTCTGAAAACGTTGTCGTCTTTTGTCTGTTAGCTAGGTCTTAGTAGTGCCAAAAAGCCATAATGACAGACAGTGCATCCGCCTTTTGCCTATTTATATAGGTAAGTGCAATTTTGTGATTTTTGTGCTGTTTAGGCTTGTAATTATCTATGATATACAGCAAGCAAAAAAAACTTTAAAAAATGAGGAATATAAAACGAATCGTTATTTTAAAGGAGTGTTAATCTTCCTTATTCCTCTTTAATCTTTCTGTGTTAGACAGATGCACGTGAGGATGGTTTGCACATTTACTTGCAGTTCTCTCCTTTACCACCAATGTGTGTGAGATGTTACGTACGCACATTTCAGACCCGTTTTTGTTTGTATGCAGCCTTCAGTTGTGGTCCGTGTTTGTTTTTTCTTAGATCCCCAGTTGGTTTGGGGTTTTGTGGGACTGTGGGAACTGATTGACCTTGCTGCCCAGACTCCAGGCACACACAGACACAGGGTGGGATGTCTGTCTGCCTGAAGTCCAGATCAGGCACATCATCAAGTGAGGAATTGGACAACATCAACTGTGGGCTGTTTTGAAGCTGAAAACATGTATACAGCATGAATTGGCAGAAATTCCATTGTTCCCAAATTGTTAAATATTATTTGAAAGGTGATGTAACACAGTGGTGAACATGCCTCTGTCCCAACTTTTGGAGTGCGTTACAGGCATCAAATTCCTAACTTGTTTATACCTCCAAAATATAAACACATTGGAAATCTTTTGTTTTCTGGATCTTTGTCAGTTATATAAAGGGAATTAACAAATCACAGATTTATTTATTTATATATATTTATATACGAAAGACCCCTTTTTTTGAGGTTAGTGTTTTGTGCTATCCGGTTGCAGGAGAACGGGCAGAGCCGGCTGCAGCAGGCCCAGAAGGAGGTGGATGAGGTCACAGTCATCATGCTGGACAATATCAACAAGGCCAGCGAGCGTGAGGGCAAACTGGGTGAGCTGGAGAACCGAGCTGACGAGCTGAGAGAGAAGGTGAATATGCTCTACCTTTACATCTGGTTCCTATTAAACTTGCAGAATATACATAATGCATCAATATACAAATGTAATAATGTCGTTTTATAAATCTTATCAAACAACTATTCTTTGAATTTACTTATATTTACTAGTGTTCATTGCAATATCAGTAGGATTGACAGTTCCACACCAATCCATATCAATTTCTGTCCACATGAAATTTTGTCTTTATATTAACCTCAAAATCAATGTGCAGCCTTATGTCAGATTGAGGTGTATTAAAAACCCATAGCATTGCCTTTGTAATGCCTATTGCCTCACTCTGTATTCCTGAGTGATGTGTGCCAACTTTTTTTTTTTTTTAGTCCTAACAAATGTATATTTAGCATTGTTGGCCTCTATGCATTTGCTATACTAATTGTGAGGGAAGGTTGCTCGGGGTGAAATTTTCCTTCATTTTGTTTACTCTTCTTGCTTTTCTATTGTTAGTTTTTCTTTATGTAACACTAAGTCATATCCTCATACATGTTTGTCCACAGTGGCAGGTTTTACGGCTGTCTGGGCGGAAGTCAGGAAAACCTGTGGACACACTAATCATGAATTTTTGGCCTGCAGCAGGCTTTATTACACTTGACAACAGTTTCCAGTGCCCCAAGGTCCAACAACAGCCAGTGAAATGGCAGGAAACGTCATATTGGGGTCTATAAATACGCCCTAGGTGGAGTATAAGGGAATGTACAAAAAGAATGCACATCCTGATTTTAGCAGACACAATTAATTTTAGAAATCAATTTCCTTTTGCAATGAAATGAATGAAACAATCCTCTCATCCTGTCTGTGTGTGTGTGTCTGTGTGTGCCTGGAGTCTGGGCAGCAAGGTCAATCAGTTCCCACAGTCCCACAAAACCCCAAACCAACTGGGGATCTAAGAAAAAACAAACACGGACCACAACTGAACAAAAAGGTCATGATTCTAACAAGGGCTGGACAATATGGCAAACTAAGTATTATCATGATACTTGAAGATATTTTGTATTGCGATATGTAGTTTATCTGAGGTTAAACTGGAATAGACAAAAATATAGTGGGTAAACTATATGAAATACAGTAAAAACTGTTAGTCCAGTCAGTTTTATAACTCTGTGTAGTGAGGAGCAAGCTGAAAAATCACCTGAAAATGTTCCCCTGTATCTGATTGTTTACTGCTAGAAATTGGTTGCCTAATGGTTGGGTACAAAAAACACAACACTGGAACAAGCTACCTGCAGAACCTAATGTTCTCCTTCATCTTTGGAAACAACAATTTAGTTATCTCATCCTGAAGTAGATGGTCACCAAGCACATGTACGATACTAATACAGCACTAGAATGTGAACTATAACAGCTAAAGTAAATGGTTCTACGCAGATAAAGTGCGACCATAAATTTTATCTGTTCTTGTTGGGGTCAGTTCATGTTTTTGATTGTGTGGTGGAAAAATAAAAATTAAACAGAAGTGTCATATCAGTCTTTAGTACTGATACTGATCACTGTTTCCATCCCTGGTGATGCCATGGCTGTCTGAGGCCTTGAGTACAAGAAATTACAATTAGCTTCGCTCAGGGTGTGTAGTAGGATGGCACAATCCTCCTTTTATCTTTTCAGTATCCTGTGACAAAACTTTGCATCCCATGACCAATCGATCATCTCCCTCTCTTCCATGACTGTGTTCTCCTGTTTATTGGGGGCCTCCGGCTTCCATGCCCACAGCAAAGCCACACAGAACTTCCCCATCTAAATGCATTTGGTGTTGATTATGATGATGAAGATGATGATGATAAACCGAGTTGGTATATGAGAAAAATGTCATGCCTAACTTTGCCTAGTGGTACCTGGGGTCAAAGGGATATAGGATTTTTGTCCAAAAGCACAACAAGGAACACCCTGTCTATACTGGGATTTGAACCCACAACCTTCTGGTTACTGGCTCACATTTCTTAATTCTTAGTGGGGGACCATTCATTCGTTCGTTGTCTGTAATGGCTTATTCAATTTAGGGTCGGGGTGGGTACAGAGCCTACTAGCAATCACTGGCGGGAACACATCCTGGAGGGGGTGCCAGTACTTCATAGGGCAACACACTCACACACTCAACACCTAGGTGTGTTTTTGAGCCGTGGGAAGAAACAGGAGCACCTGGAGGAAACCCACACAGACACAGGGAGAACACACCAAACTTCTCACAGACAGTCACACAGAGTGGGGCTCGAACCCACAACCCCAGGATCCTGGAGCTCTGTAGTGTGGGACAAGTCTGTAATAAATGATTGGCAGCAGTTAAACTTAATCATTCTCTTTGTCTGCTTTCAGAGCAAAGTGTTCTCCAAGACGACCGTCCAAGTGAAGCAGAAGAAGAGGTTTGAAAACATGAAGTGGAAGCTAGTGGCTGCAGGTGTTTCAGTTGGGGTCATAATCATCATCATCATCATCCTGATTGTTAGCTTCAGTGGGAACAAAGATGACACATAACGAGCCACTAGAAAACGAGCCAATAAGAGGTCTCTGAGATGCTCCAGGGTGTTGGACTGTAGATGCAGCTGTGCAGAACATCTGGGGAAGTTCAGGATGTCAACAACATGACACTGAAAGCAGGGACTAGGATCGATTTCATTCTGCTTTTATATCTTGGCTGTTTGGGGCTAGGCAATGAAACGAAAGGGTACTAGACGATGCTCACTGCTGCTTAAGCTTTTGTTCATGTGTTGTTTTTTATTTTTAAAAAAGGTAACGTCTAGAGCTATACCTGGTTCTAATTTTAGGACAATGTCTAGAACTGTACCATGTTCAAGCTTCAGGAAAATACACCTCGAAGTGAAGTGTTTCAGGACAGCTGAGCTGAAAATGAACAACTTTCAGCTGTTTCTGGACACAGAAAAGTGGACGTTTGTTAAACTGAGGAGTAATAATAGGAACTTTAATTGGATAAAGTTTGTGCAAAAGTTTTGATGCCAATGATCAAGTGAATTGATGATTTGTACAAGTTAAAAAAGAGTTTAACACAGCTTCTACTGAGATACAATGTTGTCTATTTGCAAAACAATAATTTGTCTTATTCCATGACATGGGAGGGGAAAAAAACATGAGTGAAAATTACTGAATGGTCTTAGAGTTGTACCCTTTAGAAAATCAACAAAAAATACATCATTTGACCAGGGGTGTCCAAACTTTTGAACAGGATGTACATCACATATCTATCAGGAAACTCAAAGTCCCACTTTTATAAAGTATTTGAAAAATCCTCGATAAAATGGTTTATAAGAATCTATAAATCATAATAAGCTGACATTTTGTCCTTTTGCCTCAAAATCTTTGTAGTGTCAACTTCTTTGAGAACATTATTATGCATTCATTAGCCAGTATCCCTATGGCTATAAATACATGTGCATTGTATATTTTGACCATGTTTGTTTGTGAACAGTTATGCATAGTGCATGATAAATAATGTTTATGACTGGAAACTGTAATAATAGGAAGAGTTGAACAAGTTTCTGTTAGAAATTCACGCTGCTGAACACAGAAACTTGTTTGTTTTGAAGTGTTCTGGAAGTGTTCTACATTCTGCAGAAGCGATAAATCTTGTCTTAATATAAAGTATAGTCTTCTTCACAAACCTGGTTGTAATGTGAGTTTATTTTTAGTTATTTATTTTAAATTCACACTTCTTAGGCACAGGTGAAGCTCCCCTGGACTTCCTCACCAAATCAATGAGAATGATGTAGCTGCAGGGCAATGAACATGCACCTGGTCATCAGGAGAATATCTTGTTTTAAGCAGTTTACACCAATCTACCACAAGATTAAAAGCATTGACAAGTGTTGTGAATAACATTGGTTATGCCATGATAATGGCACCTGTCAAGGATCGGGTGAATGGTTAGGTCTTGACGGTGTTGGAAACAGAAAAAAGGGCAAACATAAGAATCTGACCGACATCGACAACGGCCAAATTGTCATTGTCATGATCATGTAGTGGTCATAATGATGGCAGCAAACAGGTCATGGGTGATTACACTTTGTGTTTCAGTTGAATTTCACAGATTATGGGTCAAATTAAAGATAGAAATAGATTATATTTGAAAATACATTTTTGATATTTTTGAATTTTTATTTTATTTTATACGTCACAAAAACCTGGCAAGATGCCTTTTTATACCTATTGTATATTAAATATATTGGCTGGTCTTGGGCTGCTGCAAAGTGAAACATGAATTTAAACCTAGCTAATTTTTGCTTTTCAGGTCTAAAAATTTAAGGGGTAACTACAGACTATTCAATTACTATTTTTTTTCTTCTCGTAACCATTTCAATACCTTGACTCAGATCTTGTTCCATTGATCACCACTGTGAGATATTCTGCCCGGATACGTTTCACTGGAACTGAGCCTTTTACCTCAAGCAAATAAAACCACTATGAAATATTTAATTTGGTATTTTTATTTTCAAATAATTTTCGCTTATTTTTTCCCCTTTCAAAAGTGGCACAAAATACAGCATTAGCTCAGCTGCACCCTCTGGCGATACATGTGACAGCGACCCATTTATTTGACACTCAAATGGCTTCTCGCTCCCTATGTAGAGCATTAAATATAAAATTTATATTTTATATTTACTGAGTGATTGATGATTTGCTGAATAGTTTTAATACAAAAATTGTCAGTGTAATGGATGAGATTGCGCCAGTTAAAATGAAGGCCTTGTCTTGCAAACAGAAAGCACCATGGAGAAATGCTTCTGTTGTTCAAATCCAAAAGAGGGAGTGTCGCAAGGCAGAACGCAGATGGCGTAAAACAAGTCTTCATATTCACAAAGAAATCTACAAAGATAGGCTACGTCAATACAACGCGACAATATGCAAAACACGACAATCCTATTTCTCTAGTATCATCAACAATAACACTAACAACAGCAAAATCCTCTTCACCGTGGTCGACAGACTTACTAACTCACCCACACCAATGGCCCCTGAATTAGTATCAACTGAGAGATGTAATGAGTTTGCATTCTTTTTTAACACTAAAATCCAGAATATCAGACAAGCGATTAGTACATCTATATCCAACAATGAGTCTGTACCCTCTCCATCACCTCATAAAAACTCCTTAGTTAAAATGTCAGAGTTCAGTACTGTTGATAGTAATATTTTAACTGACACAGTTAATCATCTCAAATCATCCACTTGCAGTCTTGACACACTACCAACCAATTTTTTAAAGAGTGTGTTTCACACTATAGCACCAGACATACTCCACATTGTAAACACCTCACTCATGTCGGGGGTTTTTCCGAGCTCACTAAAAACTGCAGTTGTAAAGCTTCTTCTAAAAAAGAAAAATTTAGAATCTTCTCTGATAAGTAACTACAGGCCAATTTCTAATCTACCGTTCATGGGCAAAATCATTGAGAAAATAGTTTTCAGGCAAATCACTGGTTTCTTGTCCATAAACAGTAGCCTAGACAAATTCCAGTCCGGGTTCCGGTCTAATCACAGCACTGAGACTGCTCTAATCAAGGTAATTAATGACATCCGCTTAAATACAGAGGCTGGAAAGGTATCTCTTCTATTACTTCTTGACCTTAGTGCTGCCTTTGATACCATTGACCATAAGATTCTTATAGATAGACTCGCAAACTGGGTTGGACTCTCAGGAACAGTCCTGAAGTGGTTCATTTCTTACCTGGAAGGCAGGAACTACTTTGTAGAAATAGAAAATAATATTTCAGAGAACATGCCAGTAACCTGTGGTGTCCCCCAGGGCTCTATTCTTGGTCCACTTTTATTTAATTTATATATGCTTCCTCTTGGCCAGATTCTACAGAACTATGGGCTGTCCTATCACAGCTATGCAGATGATACTCAGATTTACATGGCCCTGTCCCCAAACGACTCTGGCCCAGTTGACTTATTAAGCAAGTGCCTTGAACACATCACAAACTGGATGGGACACAATTTTCTGCAGCTGAATAAAGATAAAACTGAGATTATACTATTTGGGAATAGCACTGAGAGACAAAGATTGGCTACGTATCTGGACTCGAGAGCCCTCAAATCTAAAGAACTGGCTCGCAACCTTGGTGTATCAATGGACTCAGATCTCAGTTTTAGTAGTCATATTAAAGCGGTTACTAGATCAGCATTTTACCATCTTAAGAACATCAGTAAGATTAGAGATTTTCTGACTAAACCAGACCTAGAGAAACTTATCCATGCTTTTATTTCTAGCAGGATTGATTACTGTAATGGTCTCTTAGCTGGACTTCCAAAAAAGACCATTAAACAGCTTCAGCTGATTCAAAATGCAGCTGCCAGAGTTCTCACTCGGAGCAAAAGAAGAGATCATATCACCCCCATCCTCAAATCCTTACACTGGATACCAGTCTGTTATAGAATAGACTTTAAGGTGTTATTACTGGTTTATAAATGTCTCAATGGGGTAGGACCAGCGTATTTATCAGATCTGCTACAGAGATATGAGCCGAGCAGAGATCTCAGATCTTTAGGAACTAGTCAGTTAGTCCTGCCTCGGGTCAAAACTAAACATGGAGAGGCAGCATTTAGCTACTATGCCACTTTTAAATGGAACCAGCTGTCTGAGAATATTAGAAGTGCCCCAACGTTAGACACATTTAAATCAAGACTTAAAACTCTCTTGTTTGAGCAGGCTTACAGCTCAGTTTAAAATATTCTGCACTTTTCTGTAACGGCATTTTATTTCTTTTATTTCTTTTCATTTATTGTCATTTTAAATTGTTTTAATCATTTTAATCATTTTACTCTTTTTATGTAATTGTCTTATTGGAATTTATGATTTTACTCTGGCTTTTAATGTAATTTCTTTTTCTGTAAAGCACTTTGAATTGCTTCTGTATGAAAGGTGCTCTATAAATAAACTTGCCTTGCCTTGCCTTGCCTTGCCTAAATGGGCCGCGGAATCAAGGCTTCTTCAGCGCCCTGTGTAGTGCACTAGTTAGGGAAGAGGAAGCAGGTTTGGACTCGGCCCGATGACACTGCAGCCTTAGCTCAGGTTTCACCACTCACCAACTGACGGTATGATACGTTATTTCTCTATAAATATGCGTATTATACGGTGTTTAAAACGACATAACATGTAAAAATACACCGCAAATAAAGGTGAGGTAGGCCTTACTCCCTTTAAGACTCGCTTTAGTGTAACTTTGAAGTGTGTAAACGGAACAGAGCTGCTATTTTGAATAGCAAACTGTCTTAGCTAGTTAACGGTAATAGAAAAATAGCCTTAGTTAACATATTTCAACTAGCTTTCATACAGTCGCGCTAATGTACCTTTAATGAAAATTACGCGAGCTAAAGTTCTTAGCTTCATTATCCAACTTTAGCTGCCAGATATCAATAGAAGAGCCTTAGCCGGCGGTGTTCTAATATCTGCCTTCTCCCTAGGTAGTGCACTATGTAGGTCATAAATTAATGAAGCAGAAACTATAATAGTGCATTGTATGTGTAATATAACGTTTTATATGTCTAGTTATAAGCTTAGAGAACTGTTTGGCACTATAATTAGCACTAATGAGAAGCCCCCTATTTTATAACCTACATAGGTAGCAGGGAGCCATTTGGTGTAACGTTATTTTGACTTATCAGCTACAGTTAAAGAGGGTAGAATCCACTTAACTTTAATTGATTTAGTTTTTTCTTTTTATTTCAACAAAAGCTGATCAACATACAACAGGAAGTACAATTATACACAGAACTACGTTCCTTAAACCACATAGGGACTATGGAGCTATTTGGGATTGAGCCTATGATCCTCTTTGGCTAAAAGTACCAAAAAGTTATTCCCTGTCATTTTGTAACGTCGTCTCTATATTTCAGTTACGTTTACATTTCCGAGATGACTTCATATTTTGAAGAACATGACTGTGAACCAACAAATCCTGAAGAGCAGTACAGACAGAATGCCCTCCTTGAACTGGCCAGGTACCTGAGCTCTAATAGCCACTACATTAGAAACACAGTTTTTTTAAACATATATAAAGCTATCTACTGTTTATAGGTCCAGCATATAATTGTTACGTAATTATGAAATGATCATTACTATTTCTGCATTTTGAACTAGTCTCTCAAAATACAGATTTGTCTTATTTAACAGAAACTTAATTCAAATGTTGATTTAAGATGTTGATCTTAGTAATGCCATGCTGACAAGTCACTTGTTAAAATAACTTGTCAGATTAATGACAGTTTCTTGTAACAATTACTTATTAACCCATGTTTTTTTGCATTAATTTAGCGTATTATTCTAATGTAATGATTAATAATGTAATAATGTGGAATCCAATTGCCCATTAGTTCAATGTATTATGTAGAATTTTTGAGAAAAGCCATTGTGAATCAAATCAAATCAAATCAAATTTATTTATATAGCGCTTTTTACAACTGATGTTGTCACAAAGCAGCTTCATAGAATTCCAGTAAGACAAAGATTTGACATGAAATGTAAAAACAAATGTAAACCCTCAAGTGAGCAAGCCAGGGGCGACAGTGGCAAGGAAAAACTCCCCCAGCTGAGGAAGAAACCTTGGGAGGAACCAAGGCTCACAAGGGGTGACCCATCCTCCTCTGGTCAATCTACTGGTGATGATAGTTAGTAGTCCATGAGAACTTCATTTTTTCTTCATCAATTGTGAAGATGTTCAACATTTTCAAAACAATTTTTTCAGCATCAGATCGTCGGGAAAATAAATAATCACTTTGAAATATTTAATTTTAGGAAAGTTATTATATTAAGGACATGTAGGACTGTGTTGTGGAATGACAGCAGAATTGTACTTGGTGTTGAATCATTACTCTGCAGGTCACTGATGCAGGGTTTAGACATAGACTCTGGATGGCTAGACGTTTCTGACTGGGACCAGCGTCTCCCTCCTCCTGCCTCTAAAACAGTGGTTCAGAACATGCCTCTACACCGTGTAACACCACAGCAAGCAGGTAAGTTGTTTGGGGTTTTTTTGTTGTTTGTCATGTCCTGGCTGATTTATGAATTCCAAGGCATTATGAAAGTGTTTGTTTCCCCTTTACTGCATTAACAGCCTCCACATTCCTAGCAAAGTATTATACTAGATGTTGGAATAATTCTGCGAGGATCTGATAGAACGCAACCACGTAAACCTTACTGCAGTCAAGTACTGATTCTGGATTATTTGTTCTGGATCATAATTACCACTCCAGCACATCCCAGTGATATTGGATGGTGACCTGTCACTCCATAAAACACAGTTCCCTAACTCGCACAACCCAGTGCTGAGTTCAAAGCTCATATGCAGCTTCTTCTGTAAGAAGATTATATATCTCTTATTACACATATATTAGCTGTGTGCACAATAATGGAACTCACTAATCACAAGGGATGTTTACCGTCATTTGGACATAGTGTTTTGGTTTTGAAAATTTGCACTGTGAAGGTACTAATGCATAAAATTACGTGTGTCCATATTAGCAGGGTATTAATGCGAAGTCGAACTGAAAAACAAACTTGAATCACACAATGTGCCTTGAATATTTGTAGTTGGTTGAGCAGAATTTGGGTCTTTACAGTTTTGAGTTTTGAGTGGTTTGTTTTTTTTTTTTTGCAGTGTGAGGGGTTTGACGTGAGCTCTGATGTAATTGACTCTTTCTTTTGGCCCAGATAAAGGACTGAAGTGTCCGGTATGTTTGCTGGAGTTTGAGGAGGAGGAGACGGTTAGAGAAATGCCCTGTAAACATCTCTTCCACTCTGGCTGCATCTTGCCCTGGCTCGGCAAAGTGAGGCAGACACACACTCACACACACACTCACACACACTTGTTCACCCCAATTTTATCAGGATCATACTCTGCTCAGAGCTCATATTTACATCTTATAAAATATATTATTACTCACTTTAAACCAAACTAGTATTAGGAATTGTTCTAAGTAATTCACCAACACTAAAACAAATTTTTTTATTATTATTATTATGTTTCTTTGTAAATAGTTTCTGCAAAGCTTCAACATTTAAAACTCAAACTCCAATTATTTTGTTATTTTGTCTGTGTTTAATTGTATCACTTGTCTATTTATACATTTTTAATTCTATCTTACTTAATTTTCATTTAAAGCACATTGTCATTTTCTTTTAAACAAATGCTTGGTGAAATCTATTAATATTAAAATAAGCATTTTTATAAATTTAACTAAATAGAACATACATTTTTGAGTGTTTCAAAACAGAAGAATACTTCAGTTACTTAATTTGTGTTTCAGACTAATTCATGTCCACTGTGTCGATTTGAGCTGCCCACAGATAACCCTGACTACGAGGAATTTAAAAAAGACAAGGTAAACAAACCCAAATAGTATCATTTTATACACAAAGTTGTACCATAAATCAACCCAGAAATATCATTTACAATGATTCTCAAGTATGCTTTGATGGAGCGGGACTTAGTTATTCAGACATTGTACAGAGGGACACTAGTGTAGTGTTTGGAGGAGTCTTGATAGGATTTGCTTCAACAGCTATGAAATGTACAGTTCTGATGGCCTCAGAAATTGCTCCTTATGTAGTTTTTATTTTGTTTTACACGTGAATGATAAAGGATGGTAAGTAATTGTTACCACCAAAACATAGCAAACAGTATTTATGGAAGTAATTATTTAAAATAGAAAACAATCCTGCCACTTAGTGCAAATATCAGCTGGTTCAACTGAAGGACTATAAAAATGTGTCTCATTACCAAGGTGCCACACAAGAAACATCTCATTACGGGTAAAACCAGTGAGTTCTCTCAAGACTTTCGCAACGTTATTGTCGCATGACGTACTGAGGGTGAACCGAAGGTTCCAGTGAGCACTGTGGGGCCATAGTGAGGAGGTGGAAAGAACATAATTTCACCACAAACCGGCCATGGCCAAGAGCTCCCCGCAAGATTTCAGACAGTGGAGTGAAAAGAATTATCAGAAGACATTTCTGGAATCAGTGGGTACACTTGTTTAAAAGAAAACAATAAGTAATGCACTCATCCGCCTTGGCCTGTATACACACTCACCACTCAGGACTCCATCGCTGAAGAAAAAGCATGTTGAAATGCATTTAAAGTTTGCTCAACAACATTTAGACATGCCTGTGAAATACTGGGAGAATGTAGTCTGGTCACATGAGACAAAAATGGAATGCTTTGGATGCCAAAATACACACCATGTTTGGAGATCAAAAGGCACTGCATATCAACCAAAAAACACCATACCTACAGTGAAGTTTGGAGGTGAGAACATCATGGTTTGGAGCTGTTTTTTAGCATACGGCACCAGCACACTTCATATAATTGAAATAAGGACAAATGGACAAATGTACAGAGACATTCTTAATAAAAAATCTGCTGCCATCTACCAGGATCATGAAGATGAAACGAGTGTGGACCTGACCTGATTCCAGTTGAAAATCTATGGAAGGAACTAAAGCTCGGAGTCAATAGAAGGAGCTCACGGAACCTTCCGAATTTGAATGTTGCTGTGGAAGAACGGGCCAAAATCACTCATGAGCAAAGCCAGAAAACTGGTGGTGTGTTCAATACTTATTTCACTCTCTGTATGAAGTACAAATCCCATGAGATGAAGGATCAATCTACTTTGCAGTCCCTGAATGAATCTGTTTCTGCTCCAGAGAGTGGAGGGGGTGTGGGCTGGTACAGGGGATAGATCTGTCTATCTGTTTCTGTCTATTTTAATCTATTTTTTGTTTTGGATACAGGAGCGAAGAAGACAGAGAGAACATCGTCTGGAGGATCTGCACGGAGCCATGTACACCTGACCTCATTCGCAGACACATTTCCAATGCACATTTTAAACACAGGGCTTAATTATGATGTGCTGCAGGTTGGACCACACTCTGGAAATCTCTTGTACTTGAAAACAGATTTACTATAAAAAGAAATGTAATATTGCATTTTATATGCAAATGCACAAAACTTTAGTTTGTTTAAATGACGGGCAAAGTGTGATTATGATGCTTGTACTTTTCAACAAGGATGATTTCCATTCTATTTTTTTTAATACACATAATTGTGTTAAAATGTTGCCACTGTATTCATACATCTATTTATTCTTTCTTATTTTTTAACTGCATTTGAACTTTTTCCATTCTTTCTAGTGTAAAAAATAAAGCTGGAAACATTGAGGAAGTATTTTGTCCTCCTGAAATAACTTAATAAAGATGAAAAATCAGTTTTTCAAAAAAAATAGTAATAATAATAATTGGACATGTAAAGTTTTTGATGCATTCCATTAAGTTGTTCACATCTAATAATCTGAAAACGCCTCTTAGAAGCTGGTGGCACATTCTGTCTCTCATGAAGTTGAGCCCTAACAAATTCTGTGAAGTTGTGTGGGCTGTGGGCCGACCAGTCTATATTTCCAGCCATTTCTTCTTCTTTTTTGTGTTTTTTTCCTCTTCTCAGTAAATCCTTGGAGGTTCAAATCCTTTCATATCCATAGCACCGAGAAGCAATTCTTACAGTGGAAGAATGGACAAATACAGCTGTGGATGCTTTTGGATCTGAAGCTCAGACCCTGTCTTAGAAACTAAAGAAACTAAAGTGATAAGGACACATGGTGTTAGAAATATCTGCTCAGCACTGAGTAACTTGTACTTAATGGCTGTTTTGATTGGAAATATAAGGACTACTGTGCAGTTGCCCATTTGTTGAAGGTCACTTGCATTGACCCTCATTTTGTGAGTTTTGCCACATTAAGCAAATAATTTGCTGAGTCATTAGGTGCTTCCTCTATAAATCATATGCTAAAAGCGTCACTAATTTTGAAAACAGCAAGATGGAGCTGATAAGTGAGAAGGTTATCAGAAAGGAGCAAATTAAAGAAGTTTCCTTTCAAATACCTGGTTCCTGTTATTGGAGCCTTCAGAGTAGAATTTCCCCATTAAGTGCGTTTAATAAATACAACATTCCAGCAAGATATAACATATACTCTTGTTTATTTATCATTGTCATTTTTTTCTGTAATTAAATATAAATCTCTGATTAAACAAGGAAAAAAAATCATTGAAGTAATACATAACTTTTAATTATTTACATAAGTGATTTATAAAATAAAAAATATTCTCTTTGTCCCTCCCCCGAGGTTTTGGAGGGATATTTTTAACCTCTCCCTCCTCAGTCTTGACCTTGCGAGAATCCGTCGTGCTGATAAAAAATATTTTCTATCTATTTTTTTTATTACTCTTAAAGGCATCAGAAAAATAATTCCTGCTCAGAGATAAACATACAGATTGAAAATACATCACAAAAATAAAAGTCCCCTCCTGGCCACTCCCCTCAGCCAGTGAATTATTTGCATGAAACAATTCCACCTCATGAATTCTATCATGTCTTCTGACCAGCATTACAATGTGACAGGTTTTCAGTTCGTCTGTTGGCAGGCTCTTAGCTCTGAGTAACAGCGTGTGTTTGGCTAGTAACAAAGTAACAAAGCTCCAAAAGAAATGTCTGAACATAAACAAATGTCTACTTCTTCACCTCAACTTGAAAAAACCCTCGCAATTTGGTTAAACAAAGACATGCGATGGGGATCCAAGCTGACTTTGCAGTAGCTACAAGGCTTTGTGTTGAAATGCAATACACCTTCACAGGTAAAAAGTTGGTATTGTCTTAATTAATAGAGAATCAGATCTTCACAGATCTCTCTTTCTTGTCATATCTGGTGGTTGTCTCTGGAAAGCAGTTTCCCAGCCCAAGCAATTTTCACCGGACTTTGGTTTTCTGATTGTTTTGTGTCTACTGTTTGTCAAGCTCCAGCTAGTACCAACGAAACAGACTGAAAAATAGTAGCTGTACAATCGCAAGTTTGAGACTGGAACCAAATCGAATGGTCTCGAAAACGTATCTGTAACTACAAATCTGGTTTTTAGATCCAGTGCAGACTAGGGCTGGGATGAGGGACAATTCTGAAAAACCATTACATTTGAACAACATTCTTGATAAACGTCAAATAAAAAGGCTGTGTTGTTATCCAGTGTCTGTAACACTCAGTGTAGCTCTGACCAAGTAGAAAGCAAATACCATGTGCCTTAACACTTGGCAGATTCATTTTTCCTTCATTAACATTGCCACAACAACTAAATTTTAAACTAACATTGCAATCGACAAATGTTCTGTGGGAACTTTCCTTCATAGCCCCTCTGAAGATAACAGATCAGAGTGAAAATTGGTCATGTTTACAGAAAGAAAATACAAATCAATAACTTTGGATAAATCAATGTAGCCCCCAGCGCTAGTGGCGACAATGAGCACTTTTCCACCAGAATGATACAGCACTGTACAGTGAAAAATACACAGCTCTCCTCATCCTGATCTTGTACAAGGGAAACAGGAGGAGGTCTGACAATTTAAACCAATGGTCTGCATCAATTCAAGCTCCAACTAAGACTCCTCAGAACCACTGCAGATACAGTAGAGATGGTTAGTGTTGGTATGGCTCAACTGCAAAAGGTAATAACGTCAAAATGACGGGTCACAGATTATTAGTGTTCTACACAGTCTGATGGAAAAGTGCTTCAATCAAAAATCATGTAAACTTCAAGGCAATTCCCAACTGCCCAGTTTCAGTTGGGCGATATGATAGCACCCACTAATGGCATAGCTACAGTTTGTTGTCAAATCTTGACTCAACTTGAAAATTTACTTTCATTTTAATAGTATTCCATAAGTAAAACACTACTGATTGAGTAGTGCATCATTAGTTTGAACTTCTTGAAATTCTAAATACATAATACTGTGTACTGTTTACAAAAATCTTCTGGAAATGTATCATGATATTTTGGACATCTTGCCCGAACTTACTTTGAATATCAAGTGTTGGAAATCTTGACCAAATCTCAACTGTTCTGAATATCTGTATGCTTACAGCTTTTGAACTGGATCAAATAAATCAAGAACTGAATCAAGAAAAGTGATTCAATTTGGTTGTACATGTTCTCTCAGCTGCCACAAATAGTACATAAATTAAACTGCCCTAGTAATTAACTTCCTTTATATAGAATGCAAACAAGATATTTGGACTGAAGAGTAGAAGCCTTGATACCGCGTCATGAGAAGGCTGAAATTTGCCACATTGGTTAGAATACTCTAGGGAGTGCAGCTAAATAAATCTAACCACAGAAATCTGCCTGCACAAAACATACCAAAAATACATTGCAGCCTCTAAAACAAACAGTGAAAACAAGGAGAGCTGGAGTACATACAAATCCTGTCAGAGGTTGGAGAACACCAGGGTGTGAAAACATATTTTTAATATGCCCAATGCTAACATCAGCTAGAGCCTTGGGCTGTAGAACAGTGGAACTGTTCTCTGGAGTGATGGAGCTTCATACAATACCTTTAAGTGGAGTGGCATTTCTGATTCAGTACTAATCGTCCAACATCAGTACCTATCCTCACTAATGGTCATTTAGGCTGAATGCAATCAAATTCTCACAGCAATGTTTCAACATCCAGTGTACAAAGTCTTCTCAGAAGAGTAGAGAAGTCCTGTTATGGCAGGAAAAGGCTAAAAGCTCCCCATTAACACCCCTCAACTGAGAAGAAACTTTGGTTAAAGTATCTGCAGACTGTTGGACACCCATGTTCATAATATCTTCCTTAAGGCTCATGTATTTAGCAACAGTTTTGAAAATTGGCATGAAGTCATTTTATGGTAACTACACCACTGCAAAGTTTTCTTTCTTTACATAACTGAAAATCCAAAACAGCAAAATTAGAAGAAACCCTAGTGTCCGTAAACTCTAACAGACAATGTGCACCTCCACTTCGCTGGCAACTGATGGTAGCTTTTCCAGTCTCCTGTACAAAGAAAAACTCTCAGAAACAGCAGGAACAGAAGATTAAGGCCCCCCAATAGCTTTCTCCTCATATATTTCAAACGTGGTTTCCCAGGAACCAGCCTGGATACCAATACAATTCTATAGTCCAGCCATTCATGAACCTGTTTACAGACCACCACTGCAGTGTCTTGGCACCATTTCCCAAAATGGCACTCAGGTTACTCTAGTTACTGTGTCCTCCTGCTACACTTAGACGACAAAATACTAAGCTAATGTCTTTGCAATAAAATACATAAAGAACAATGCTTTGGTGGACCAGATGAATATGGCAACAGAATATAATCTAAAAAAAACAATAACAAAAAAACAAATTTTTGAATGTAATGTTGGCTTAAAACATGTCACTTTGTATTTATTATTAGGTGTTTTTTTTACTTTGAATTTACTTTGTGAAACATTCCACATATTAGTAGCTAATAATTTTTTCATGCATCATACTGTTCTGAATGTGATAAAATATCTAGGATATGCAGCTTAGTAGTTTACAGTTGATTCTGCACATCAATTGTATGTCAAGAAAAAAAAAAATGAGGAACACAAGCCAGACTTCAGGCTAACACAGCATCCTACTAAACACATAGTTTGTCAAAGGACAGTGATAGTGCATCTAGTAATGCAGCATGTGTAGCATGTTAGTATGATGTTGTAAACAAAGCCCTTGTTGTTGGAACACAGCCAGTTCATTTGGTCGACACTATTCCAACAGAGTCGAGTGCGTTTATTTTACCTGTGAAAGTTAGCAAAAAAGCTAGAAATTATATATTAAATGTTAATATTAGCTGGCTACCTAATTAGCAACTACGCAGCTACACAAACTAGTTAGCAGCAAATAAGCAATTTTATCTGTGTCCATCTACAGAGACATAATTTACTGTCAAAATACACAAGAATTAAATTTTAGTCCCTGAAGATGTTTTAAACGATATATTATGTGTATTTTGTGTGGATGGGACATTCATTCAAGACATTTTAGGTGAAGTTTTAGGAGACTTCATGTAATGCATGAAATTTAGCTTTGTGCACGTTTCTATTAAGTCAAATGAAAGTTTCACCAAGTAAAATCAGTCCACAAACCAAGGACAGATCAGCAGTCACTTTACAGTGTTAAATATAACTCAGAAAAACAGATGGTGGAAGCAGGTCATGGCTGGAGCCTCATGGGGAAAAAAATACCATAGCAATGGAAAGCTATGTACGATTGTGAATAAGGTGTATCATGACCTATATCAAAGATTAAAAAACAAAACTGATAAAAGGCAAGTGTGTTAATAATTTGCCATAAAGAACAACCAAAATAAGATGGTTATCCATGATTTTACAGGGAAAAACAAGTGCAGGAAGAGTATCAAGACACATTATTTTCCTCAATTTCACGCAATCTTAAACTACACTATCTTAGGTTTTCTTAGAATGTTTTGCTAAATTCATACATGTGCACAATTCTTACAAGCAAGTACAATAAACATCCTTAACTACAGGCCCTTTGCCACACACATTCAGAGTATCACTCAGTAGTAATAATAATAATAATAATTATTATTATTATTATTATATTATTATTATTATTATCACTCAGTAGATCTAAAAAAAAAATAAAAATGCACTTAAAAATGCTTCATTTTGATTTCATTCATTGTGGAACGTGCAAATACTTAATTGTCAAATGGTGGAGGGGGAGCACAACAGCAGGATCCAGCAGCTAAAACCACCCCCTTAAACTGTAACCATAAAATTCTCCTTTTCCATTCCCTCGATGTCTACAAATCAGGCAGCAACAAACAAACCACAGAAACTCTGTGCATCAAAAAACAAACCCAAGCCAAGTTAACTTGACCCTTGACCAATTGCAACATACTTGGCCCAATTATCATACTTCTCTATTACAACCTTGGAGAAGTCAAATCTGGACCAAGTGAAAATGACCTGATGGAGCGAACAAAAATCACAGCAGGATTAAAAGAGTAGTTTAGCGTACAATCAAATTCACACAAGTTTCCCCCAATACAGTCAAATAGCAATTTTTTTGTCTCTAAAAATAGACAGAGGTGTGCTAGCTAAAGTCAGCAGTAGTGATCACTTTCAAAACTGGATTGTGTTTTTAAGCAAACGACCCAGTGCTACTAGATGTGCTACAGGTGCTGGTCATAAAATTAGAATATCATGAAAAAGTTGATTTATTTCAGTAATTCCATCCAAAAAGTGAAACTTGTATATTATACTCATTCATTACTCACAGACTGATATATTCATTCATTCATTCATTATCTGTAACCGCTTATCCAGTTCAGGGTCGCGGTGGGTCCAGAGCCTACCTGGAATCATTGGGTGCAAATCACAGTGGACCAACACCAGCAGAGGACATGGCACCCCAAACCCTCACTGACTGTGAAACTTTACACTGGACCTCAAGCAACATGGATTCTGTGCCTCTCCTCTCTTCCTCCAGACTCTGGTCCTTCATTTCCAAAGGAAATGCAAAATTTACTTTCATCAGAGAACATAACTTTGGACTACTCAGCAGCAGTCCCGTCCTTCTTGGAAGCAAAATGCTTCTGAAGCTGAGTGGCTTGACACAAGGAATGCGACAGCTGAAACCTATGTCTTACATATGTCTGTGTGGTGGTGGTTCTTGAAGCACTGACTCCAGCTGCAGTCCAGTCTTTGTGAATCTCCCCCACATTTTTGAATGGGTGTTGTTTCACAATCCTTTTCAGGGTGCAGTCATCCCTATTGCTTGTACACTTTTTTTCTACCACATATTTTCCTTCCCGTCGCCTCTTTATTAATGTGCTTGGACACAGAGCTCTGTGAACAGCCAGCCTCTTTAGCAATAAAGTTTTGTGTCTTGCCCTGATTGTGTTGTCAATGGTCATCTTTTGGACAACTGTCAAGTCAGCAATCTTCCCCATGATTGTTTAGCCTACAGAACTAGACTGAGAGACCATTTAAAGGCCTTTGCAGGTGTTTTGAGTTAATAAGCTGATTAGAGAGTGGCACCAGGTGTCTTCAATATTGAACATTTTCACAATATTCTAATTTTCTGAAATACTGAATTTGGGGTTTTTCATTAGTTGTCAGTTATAATCATCAAATAAAAAGACATAAACACTAGAAATATATCAGTCTGTGTGTAATGAATGAGTATTACATACAAGTTTCACTTTTTGAATGGAATTACTGAAATAAATCAACTTTTTCATGATATTATAATTTTATCAGCAGCACCTGTAAGTTTTCATTTCTCATCTAAATTAGCCTCCAGTGCAAACCTAAGAATCAAACTTTAGGCACCAAGTAGGTTTGGCTAACTGATTACGTTTGAAGAACAGGGGAAAAGGCAGTGCAAAGTTGGTTTGCCAAACTATTCCATTAACAGAATGGTTGCTGACCCATCTGGTTTTTGCCTTTGGTTGTGCTCAGGTATCGAGAGCTGAAGTCTAAGTGGTTTCCCTTCTTAATCCTAATTCAACAAATGTCACCACACATAGAGCGTTTTAACCACAGGACCAGACATACTCTCATAACAAGAACGTCTGGGGACACACACATTAAATTTTCATCTTAATGTTGTTAGGAATGTAGCCTTATTAGGGTAGAAAAATTGTAGGTGAGAAATTCTGAAACCAGTGTAATGCCTTGTGAATGTGGAACTCTGGTGCACTTGTCAACATTGCCTGACTGACAGCAAGCCTTCTGACAAAATGTCTAGCATAGCAGAATAAAGTCAAATATCAGGCTACATCCTATAAAAATCAGACCTCTTTTAAGAGAAGAAACAGTTCTGTAAAATAACAATTATGTTTTGGTAGCTAGATTGTTTTGCATGGGCTATCAATTGTATCGCTCTGACATTAGAGACCACTGACTTGATTAATTTGTGGTTGATTTTAGAGGTCTCCACCCAATGTCAATGCTGTAATCACATCCCAAAAATTATTTGTCCCCAGACAAGCATACATAATGTAACCACTAACTCAGAATTTAACCTGGGCCTTTAATCCAGTTTCCGGTGCCAGATTTCTTTCAGTCACTGGTAGTTAACTGAATTACCTGATTTGCCACGTAATGCCATTCCTGACATCTGCTGGATTATCCAAGCATTGAAAATAAACTCTGCAGACCACTGGGTCCACAGTATAGGAGTTGAGAAACTTTGTCCTATAACAAATTAACTACCAATGATTACAAAATCCAGGACCAGCTCATGCAATCCAGACAAACTCCAATACTGCTTCTTTTTCACCTATGGAGTTTTTTTTCCATTCATTCTCCAGGCAGTCAGTGTGGTTCTAAAGCATAGCTATGCTCTCTGGTGTGCAATTCAAGTGTGTTGAGGTACTGCTGCCTCCTGGTGACTTCAGACCCTTCGAGGCTCCTCCGCCCAGGCCTCTGGAACCACCACCAAGCATGACGCTAGAGCCGTGCTGGAGGTTTCTTTGGAGGCCAGCCATCATGGTCTCGCTGGTGACAGTGCCAAACTCATAGGTGAAGGTTCCATAGAAGACGAGAATGACCACGGTAAAGACCCACTCGCAGATGGCAGCCGCGTGCTGAAGGACAAAGCTTTCATGGATGAAGAAGATGCCACCTGAGGTCAGCAGTTAGGGAATGCAAACAGTAGTGATGATGATGAAGAGTATAATTTGTCTATTTTTCATTATCAGTCCAACAAATTAGTCTACTCTTAGATAATCTTAACAGAATATTGTACTTTCATGCTTTATACAAATATTATATATAAATGATGCCATATATGATTACTTAATTGTATCTCTAAGACATATGAGTTCTGAAGTTTGCTGTTATTTAGTTCAGCACTGGAGCTGAGACTAACAATTAACACGAGCATATAATCCACCAATTAGCATATGACCCGAAATCATTAGTCTTTTGCTTCAAATAATGTTGAATGTTTAAGTAAGCTTTTTGTGTCCATGAGACACAGTCCATGAGTCTGCCTTAGTTTACGTAAAAAAAAAAGTAAAAAAACATCAATTAATTGTTGTCACTAAAAGAGAAATCCATTTTCTTTAACAATTATATAGCATGCAGGGATCTACAGACTGTCTTTACAAAAGAGATCTTTACAGGTGTGTGTGTGTGTGTGTGTGTGTGTGTATACAAATTAATATTTGGTGTGTATTTATATGAAGGGTAGCACAAAGCATGCTGCCAGGGCTGTGATCCTGAGTGTGAGTGTGTATTCAAGCAACCACAGCAGCTCTCTGAAGACTGCATGCTTAGAAAGCAGCTCATACTTAATTCATGCTGAGTCTGGTTAATTATCCATCTACTCCCACCCATTTGAGTCTGCTCTGCTCCTCTAGTTTCCTCCTAATGCTGCATCCTTTGACACTATATTATAGGTACTGTTCGCATAAAATTTCAGCCAATGAACAAAAATAAATATCCAGCATAATTACTTTAAATTAATAATTCAACATAAAATTCATTTACAGCTTCTCGTTACCTCAAATGTTGTTGATCACACAAATAAAATAAAATGTCTGACATCCTATTCCCTTAAATTTACAGACAAATAATGTATTTATTTTTTTACTCTTTTAGTTTTATAGAGCAAACTCTGCCCATAAATTACCATTTATCGTTTTAAAATATGTTTTCAAAGGATACTAAGCACCAGAGACACCAAGGAGCCAGCAGCAAGAGCAACCCGGACATGGGCCATCCAGTAGTCAAGGGCAGTCTCGGCCACTCGGTAGGTCAACACACACTGCAGACACACAAACAACAGACCAGCAGGAAAGGCCACACCAGCTCCAACATAGTGAAGAGTCTTAGCATGGTCCACCTGGACACAGAACATTTACAATAAGCTGATATCCAAAAAATACAACAGAAAAGCAGCAGGACTTTATGCTGCACTCTTGGATATGGTTCAACAAGTCTAACAAGGAACATAAAATTACATAACGTTTCGAAGACATTCCAGATGTAACAGAATTATTAAACAGGATCAGCAGTAAAATACAGAATAATTTCCTTGCACTGCACACCCTGTATCTGAGTACACTGCTCCTGTCAATATAATCAACATTCAGGCTTTATTACAGTACACACTGACCTGGAAGTTTCCCACCATAACCAGACCCACAGCATTGATGAAGCCGGACACCAGGCCACTGGTGTTGGTCCAACAGTGATGACTATGTTCGATAATCTGAGCATAACGCAGAAGACACACCATAACCACTAGAGAGAGAGAGAGAGAGAGAGAGAGAGAGAGAGAGAGAAAGAAAGAAAAGAATATGCCATTACATAAAAGTGACACTACAATAAGAGTGAAGATGTATACAGTTAGTCGAATATACTATACCAGATAACAGAATGGATTGGGGAAAAAAATAAATCTAGGGGAGGGCCTATAGCTCATATTAAAATACGCAAATATTTGAATTGCAAAAATCAATTGCCCACCCTTAACTAAAAGGATACCTATTTAGATAAGTGACACACTCTCATATATTCTTGCAGGAAACTTACCCATGAAGGCTCCTACGTTTCCTATGAGACTGAAAAGGCAGCTCTCTGGAGGGAAGGAGCCACATTTACTGCAAAAGACAGATTTCATTTAAAAACCCTACAATATTTAAAATCACACACACATGACACAGAGCTAAAAAATATATTTTTTTTCAGGGTGGCTGTGTGTCATGTATGTGCTGCTTGTTTTTTGATGAATATGCTGAAAGTCTGTGTGTTACCTAATGAGTGGGATGTCTTGAATGGTGCAGCATGTTTTAGGGAAGCCAGGTTTGGCTGTCTCTTCTGAACACGTCACATTGTAGGTCCTGCATACAATGATATGCATTAAAGGCATGTTTGAAAAACTTTCTCATCAATACTCACGCGTGCACACACACACAGACACACACACCAAATATGTTTTTACCAGTTTTCCACGGGACACACGTGGTGGTTCATCACAGCCATGGCGTATCTGTGGAAACAAATTTTACTCTTATTTCTATAGAACGGTTAAAACAGTAGTTGGCCCAGAATCAATTGACCCACAGTCTGGTAGTGGTAGCTACCTTGTGATTGTGGACCTTAGTTCTAGAAGTATGATTTTACTCATGATATATTTAGTAATATGTATTATGACATCACCAGAAAATAAAGCATTGTATTGTCCATCACTACTCACACTATCCATATTCCGGTGATGGAGAAGGCGGCCAGGCTGACAGGTAGGACGATCCAGGCGGTCATTGAGTTGGAGTTGCGATATCCTGAGCATGAGGGGGAGGAAGACAAAGAGCGGAGTAAGGGGACACAGACAGAGACGGACTCGGGAATGACAAGGGGACAGTGATGGGCTGGGACACACAGGGGAGGGACATGAGAGGAGGACGGGGATGTCACGGCACTTCCTGATCCCCACCAAGCTCAGGCACTGGTGGTGTAGAACCTGAAAGTATTTGATAAAAGAATCCTCAGTATCTGACCTCATTAAATAGGAGAGAGACAATATATGAGAGTTTGGTGTTTGAAGCTGGCCAGACAGGACCAACTATGCACACACTACAGTACAGCAATACAGTTTGAAAAATATCATTATCGTATTTCAACAATTTCTGTTTCCACTCTGACGTTATTAAAGCCAATTTTGTTCTTTTTTTCAAAACGTTTTTTCTTCACAACCACATGAACGGATTATAGCTACTCTTATATGGTGCTTTTCTAGACACTCTTGACACTTTCTCTGGGACAGTCCCCAGTCACCACCTTCTACTACCTACCACTATCTTCAGTGGATTTGCTTGTTTTGACATTCAGGTGCTACAGTCACTGGCGTATGTTTACATCAATGTAAATTTAGTGTGTTTTCATCAACCAAGTTAGTAAGTGTAAATAGAATTATTGCATAAACTGAGAAATTAATGACTGGAATATTTAACTTCATTCATTCATTGTCTGAAACCGCTTATCGGGTTCAGGGTCGCAGTGGGTTTTGAGCCTACCCGGAATCACTGGGCACAAGGCAGGAACACACCCTGGATTTGGCACCAATCCTTCACAGGGTGACACACATTCACACCTATGGACACCTTTTGAGTCACCAATCCACCTACCGACATGTGTTTTTGGACCGTGGGAGGAAACCGGAGCACACAGAGGAAACCCATGTGGACACACCAAACTCCTCACATACTTGGACCCACAACCCCAGGTCCATGGAGCTGTGTGACTGCAACACTACCTGCTGCGCCACTGTGCGACCCTATTTAAATTTATGCTATTGTAAAATTAAAACGCAGCAGTGTCTATATTTTAATAATTTCAGTACAATCTATCTATCTTTGTGAATACCTGCAACTGAAGCTGAAGCTGTTCAATTTAGTAAATTTTTCACAGTTCCTGGAAAGTATTATAAGAGTTGTTTTGAAAACATTTCTAGTAGGGAGCACTGAAACGGCTTATCAAATTCTTATTTATTGTTGTATATGAAACATCATGAAATAATTTTGCTATGGCACTCACAGGGGTTTTCACACAATGTAACAGACATAAACAGACACACACATCAGTCATTATAAGAATCTGATGCTTATATAATATCCTGTCTTTTCCAAAGGACAATTATTGTTGATGTTTTGTAGCTCTGAGACATTTGTTTTTTAACTACAGTCTTGCCAGGCAAGAAATGTATTTTTTTTTTTTACAGTGTAAAAGGGACTATGAAGTGTATTCAAATACTAATCCTTCCCTAAATTCCCATGATCACAGAACATTCAAGTCTTCAAAGCTAATGCAAGTTATGTGGGTATTTGGCAGTTGATAGATTCACAGTATTGTACCTGTAGTAGTCATATGGCAGTTTTAATGTCTTCCAGGTCTCGCCTGTTATTATCATCTTAACTGGTAGAGAAATTGTGTTCAGTGTGATGCCTGCTCTACCATTTATAAATCATTCACACATTTCATTTTTGGTCAAACAAACTACACTAGAACCCCCCAAAAAATGGGCTTTAGTTATACCTTTCTGAACATAAACTGAGTTGACAATACACAAAAATAAATAAAGAAATAAAAAATATGGTTGTGTACAGTGTGCAAGTTACAGTGGCTATACAGGATGTGACACTGAACTTGTAATTTCCCAATGACTGTGACTGATAGAGGTACCGAAAAAATGCAAGTTAAGCCTACTATGCACAGCAAAAGCCATATCAACATTGTCCAGAAAAGGCAAGCTTTAGCACAGGCTGATGCACAGTAAAAAACACAGTGTTGTGGTTTAAACACACCTTTCATATCTTTCATGAAAATGCTCTGGATTAGAATCCTACGGCATGTGGAATTTGCACAGCGTTTAAGTCAACATTAACAATAAAATATTACACATTTTGAGTCAAAATATGCTGCTTTCCAGATGACATCTTTTTCAAGAGCATCCGTGTTTACTCCAAGTCACATACAGCTTGTGTTACAACAGCGTGGCCATTTCAATGCTAGCCTGGTCTATCTCCTGTTAAGTATCTGTTGCATTATTAAGAGAAGCATTTGACAACAAAGACCATGTGGCAGAAGAGCTAGACATTTATACCAAGAGAATGGCAAAGATTTTACTTTTAAAATACATTAGTGTCTTCAGTCCCTTAACTAGTATTAAGGGTTGTTCAAAGGAAAGGTAATGGGACACGTTGCTTACACATGCTCATGTCCCATCTTTTGTAAACAAAGCTAATCAAACAGACAGTAAAGTTAATAAGAAGTATATTGACACACTGAGTTTTTATTAATTCTCTAAAGATTAAAGAGTATTGAATACCCACTGCTTTATGCATTGTCCCAATTTTATTTAGATTTAATTATTATTTTCGTGATTTGTTGAAAACTATTTTCATTCACTCTGGATTCAAACTGATTTGCTTTATTGAAAATAAATGCTTTGGAAGACACTTGTTGTCTTGTGCTACTGAAGTACAAATGACTGTCCTATTTAAATAACGTTAACCTTAAACGTTAAAATATCATAATTTAAACATTCTACGTTAAACTATTAGTTAAAGCTTAAATTGCATGGGCCTTTCTTGCTTATTATTTTACTATTTTACGTGTTACTAATAGCTATTTATAGCACGTTCAGTGATTATTAACACTCTGTTTAGTGTTTTCTGGTTTAAAATTAAGTGCATAACAAGAAAATGTTAAGTTTTTGGAGTTTTCCCTTAAAAACCCTCAGTTCGTATTGAGTAAGATAGAAGCTAATGCTACATGAGTATCAAGTTATGCTATGCAAACGCAGAAAAAACTCACGAAATACAGCAAATTCAGAACTTCTATACAAACGAAAAAAGACTGATAAACATGTATAAAATGTCCGTTTTCCAAACATACCTTTTATTCCGCTATTTTCGTGACTACCCCCCTAAAATAACCTTGTCGGTGCCGCTTTATAGTAGCGGGCTAACGTTAGCTCCATCCGAGCTCATTTCCTCGCGATAATTGTAGTTTTCTAGAGCAACCATCACCGTTAAGTTTGATTTCATTGGACAACGAGAAGAACTACATTAACCACAATTCATCTGCGATGTCGTAGGATTTCGTTAAGTCTTGGTTCCAGTGTTGAAGAAAAAGTTTAATCCTCTTGAAAATTGTCCTTTTCCACGGATAAACCTCATAAAATTACATTTTATTTTCATTTGAATAATGAAAAATTGCAGGAAAATGTATATTCATTTAATGAACAGTACAACGATTATATATTTGTAGTAAATATGTATATGTGTATATTTGTAATATTCCCTAAACAGTGTACTATTATCAAATGGATATATCCATCTAACAATTTACTATGAAATATAATGATTAATGCCCTTCAGACATATGTTTTATTGTGTCACTATAATGGGCGGCACGGTGGTGCAGCAGGTAGTGACCTGGAGATGGTGAGTTCAAGTGGGTTTCCTCCCACAGTCCACAAACACACGTTGGTAGGTGGACTGGCAACTCAAAAGTGTCCATAGGTGTGAATGTGTGAGCGTGTGTCGCCCTGTGAAGGATTGGCACTCCCTCCATGGTGTGCTCCCACCTTGCACTCAGTGATTCCGGGTAGGACCCAACTTATCCTTGAATTGGATAAGCGGTAACAGACAATGAATGTGTGACTATATCCCATCTATGCTATATACATATAAAACATATTTTTTTCCATATATATTTAAGCTCTGTCCCCAGGTATTCACTCAGTCCTGTTAACCTAACATATTACATTGAAAATTTCACAGCTCACGTTCAACAGGAATTTTTGGATTTTCTGAAGGCAAAATTAAGGTTTTTCTATTTTGTATATTTGATTATTCTGTAACTGTGAATTAGATGGTACATCTCCAAATCCTGTCCTGTTACCAACATTATTTTTTGTATTTTATTACTTTATTTTAAAAACAGATATATTTGATAATGAATTAGAATGTGCTCAGTGTCATTATGTCACTATCATGGGGCCCACATGGCTATATTTCATGAATCTGTTAATTCTGTGCTAAAAACTCAGTCCTTCAGTCCTTACAGTAATAGCAATGAGAGGCATACTCTCTATTTATTAGTGTGAATATTACTCAAAGTAATTCACCTAAATTTTACATTTTGTAATTGATATTACTGAACTGGTTGATATTTAAGATCAGATTTACAAGAGAAATGCTATTGTTGCTATTGCTATTTTTACATGGAACCAGTCCACCACTTCATCTCTGTTCATCACTCCTCCACACAGCCTCCAGCTATCACAATGGCAATTTCCAGTTGTACGTGAAGTTTATGAAATGAACAGTATGATTGAAAATGTGGAGGAGGGGTGGGGTTATAGCAATAGGAAATATAAGTCTGAGACAATGTAATAACAAGGTGCTGTGGAATGATCAGTATTTAACCTAATCCTATTTTATCAGCTTGCAGGGTTTAATTGATCTGTGTCACAGTGCACTGTAACAACTTTTGCAGTATGTCATCTACTCTGATGCAAACACACTAAGTGAAAAAGCATTCAAAAATTACAACAGAAAAAAAGCATGGTAAGAATTATATTGTGCAGGTAGCAGACAAACTTACACCTGACCTGTTGCAGAGGAAGGAGGGAGACACATGCTCTCCCTCCCTGCTCTTCCCTCTCTCCCTGTCACCCATCAGTCTCTTTCCAACTACTTAGATGTGATGTTGTGCAAGCACATAGGGAATCAATTCAACACAGAAATCACATGAATATATATTTGAACTTCCTTATTTAATTCACAAGGACGAGGTGAAGTTATTTCTGGAACTTTGCAAAGTACAAATGGAGAACATCCGACTAATGACAGAGATCTGGCATATGAAGGAGGACAATGATAGGCTCCAAAAGATGCAGAAACTGAACCAGGGTCAAGCAAATGAGGGCCCCAGTAACATCTGCCAGAAAGAAAGAGAAGAGCAACAGAATGCAATGGCAGATGCAAACCCATTGCTCCACTCGGCTAGTAGTGCGCCCCAGGTGAAAGCGTGTCACGCACACTCCCCCACCCTAGGAGAGCGAGAAGATGGAATACAAACCTAAAACAGAACGAAATGCTAAAACTGCTATAAAGTGGTTTAACCAGAGGAGGATGGTCCCCCGGCAGGGACACCTGTAGGGGAGAAAATTAGAACAATTCTACGAGCCTCTAACTGACAAAGGCCCTACAAAAAATCCTGAGCCACGAGATGTAAACCCATTGCTCCGCTCTGCCAGTAGTGCACCATGCACCCCAGGTGAAAGCGTGTCGCGCACACTCCCCCACCTTACCTCACCTCAATGGCGTCCCTCTGCCCCTGTTCCCCATTTTGTGTCTTGCTTCCTCCCAAGGTTTCTTCCTCCAGCGTCAAGGGAGTTTTTCCTTGCCACTGTCGCCTTTGGCTTGTTCACATGGGGTTATTTATTCTGTTTTGGTTTAATTCCAAAGTCCTGTGGAGCCGAGAGGAAAATGCAGTAAATTTGACTTGACTTGATTCAAGCTCAATAACCATCATACACAGTCCATTTTGTCCTTTCATTTTTTCAAAGTAACCATAGGCCTACAGTTAACACTACAAATAACTGTGCACAGAAGAGACAGAATTGAAGAAATTTAAAATATTTACATGCCTTTAAAGGTTGTGAGTTGGTGTGAAATTGCATAAATGTAGCTTGTTAAACCTGAAACATGAATGAGTAAATCATGAAGTGCTGAAATTGAGTTGTAGTTGGCTTGCCAGATATGATGCTGTACACTACAACTGATTTAGGATCTGTATGCTATACTAATGTTTCACAATAGCAATTTCTTACATTAAGAACTTTCTTTAAAACACATTTCAGTACTTTAACACACCGAAGGTTGTACTGTTTCTTCAGATGTGTCTCTGTACTTTACAAGTGATTTCAGATCTGCATATCATATGGATCTATTACAGCAGTGATTCGTTTAACTGAAACTTAATTAAAATTTAACAGAAACATATTTTACTAAAGTAAAAGTTGGAGTATGTTGGCTAGACATCTCTCTGTAGACTACAAACAGTTTTAGATCCATATGTCATACGGATGTCTCAATGTAGCTATTTGGACTTTAAAAAATTTAACGAAGACATATTTTAAAAAACTAAAGGTTGTAGTAAGTTAGTCAGACATGTCTCTGTAGACTACACCTGATTTTAGATCCATATATCATAAGGATACCTCACAGTAGTGATTTGTAACTTTAAAAATGTTCTAAAAACTTAATGATGACATATTTTAAGAAACCAAAGGTCATAGTATGTTGGCCACATGTGTCTCTGTAGACTACAACTGATTTTAAATCTGTATGTTACACGGATGGCTCACAGTAGCTATTTGTTACTTTAAAACAATAATAAAAATTTAATAAAGATATATTTAAAGAAACTAAAGGTTGTAGTATGTTGGCTAGACATGTCTCTGTAGACTACAACAGATTTTAGATCCCTATATCATAAGGTTACCTCACAGCAGCAATTTATACCTTTAAAAAATATAATAAAATATAATATTATTTATATATATAATATTATGACTGAGACGCTGAGAATGTTAAATTATTACACTAACAGTGTTAATTTAATACTTATAGTGTTGATTTAACTGGTGAAATTACTGTGTGGGTCACAGTTAAATAAGCAAACTGACCAGTTTTTAGAAATATGTGGGCTGGAGGTTTTTCAGCTTGGCCATGAGGAATTAATCTTAGCATCATGTCATACAGGTGCTGGTCATAAAATTAGAATATCATGAAAAAGTTGATTTATTTCAGTAATTCCATTCAAAAAGTGAAACTTGTATATTATACTCATTCATTACACACAGAGTGATATATTTGAAGTGTTTATTTCTTTTTTTTTAACTGACAACTAATGAAATCCCCCCATATTCAATCGCAGAATATTTGAATATTATTTAAGACCAATACAAAAAAGGATTTTTAGAAACACTGGTCAACTGAAATGTACGAACATGAAAAGTATGAACATGTACAGCACTCAATACTTAGTTGGGGCTCCTTTTGCCTGAATTACTGCAGCAATGCGGAGTGGCATTTAGTTGATCAGTCTGTGGCACTGCTCAGGTGTTATGAGAGCCCAGGTTGCTCTGATAGTGGCTTTCAGCTCTTCTGCATTGTTGGGCCTGGGCATCTTCCTCTTCACAATACCCCATAGATTTTCTATGGGGTTAAGGTCAGGCGAGTTTGCTGGCCAATTAAGAACAGTGATACCATGGTCCTTAAACCAGGTACTGGTGGCTTTGGCACTGTGTGCAGGTTCCATAAAGTTGGTCAGCAGCAGGAAGCATGAAATGCTCTAAAACATCCTGATAGATGGCTGCGTTGACCCTGGACCTCAGAAATCACAGTGGATCAACACCAGCAGAGGACATGGCACCCAAACCCTCACTGACTGTGAAACTTAACACTGGACCTCAAGCAACGTGGATTCTGTGTCTCTCCTCTCTTCCTCCAGACTCTGGGTCCTTCATTTCCAAAGGAAATGCAAAATTTACTTTCATCAGAGAACATAACTTTGGACCACTCAGCAGCAGTCCCGTCCTTTTTGGAAGAAAAATGCTTCTGAAGCTGTCTCTTGTTCAAGAGTGGCTTGACACAAGGAATGCGACAGCTGAAACCCATGTCTTACATTTGTCTGTGTGGTGGTGGTTCTTGAAGCACTGACTCCAGCTGCAGTCCAGTCTTTGTGAATCTCCCCCATATTTTTGAATGGGTTTTGTTTCACAATCCTCTCCAGTGTGCAGAACACAGCTCACGCTCATGCCCGAAAAATTCTCAAACAGAATTTTTTTAACGGAAAAAGTAACGGCGCACGTTATGTCATTCATTCATTCATTATCTGTAACCGCTTATCCAGTTCAGGGTCACGGTGGGTCCAGAGCCTACCTGGAATCATTGGGTGCAAGGCAGGAATACACCTTGGAGGGGGCGCCAGTCCTTCACAGGGCGACACACACACTCACTCACACCTACGGACACTTTGGAGTCGCCAATCCACCTACCAACGTGTGTTTTTGGACTGTGGAAGGAAAACGGAACTCCTGGAGGAAACCCACGCAGACACAGGGGGAGAACACACCAAACTCCTCACACACAGTCACCCGGACTGGGACTCGAACAACCTGGAGCTGTGTGACGTTATGTTGGTAAGTAAAAAACATTTAGTTTGTAAGTATAATTACAAAGCTCGTTGTTGTCAGTGTTTTTGCTAGATACATGAACACGTTATAAATACGTTATTTCAGTATATACTAGTAGGGTCGTAGATTAATACACAAATATTAAACTGCGGCACGCATGTCGTATGTGGTTGATTTATGTGGTAGGCCGTCTGTCTAGCCAAAATAAGTAATAGAGTTACTTAATTTCACACAAAAAAACTTGCTGATAATATTGCCTCCGTGTAAGTAACAAGTAACAATATTGTATCGCGACCCACGTAGTTAAAATGAACATGTATATCACAGATAAATTGTAATCTCCTTTTATGTTTTATTTTTTTCAGCATCCAACCCACGTTCAGGCCACTCTTGACCCTTCAAGTTTTTATCTATAGCTGCACCTCCTAAGACAACATACCCCCATAAAAATGGACAATACAGCACAGAAACACCCCAAAGCACATTGTGTTGATTACACAAATGGAGTATTTGCAGTGGCAAAATCTTTCTTAGCACCTTGCACACCAATACATGCAATTAAAAAGACATGGTGTCCTGACCAAAAACACTAAATGTGAGCTGAACATCTGCAGGATTAATGCAGAGTTTGCAGAGAGATCAAACCTACGTCTGTTTGACTGCCACCACATTTAGTTCCTAACATACTGCCTGCCATCCAAACTGGACACACCCTCACTCACAGAGGATGTTTTAAATGTAATGGTACAAGACAAATGGTTTGGGGAGGACAAAAAGGAAAGACGATTGGCACGCCAGAGAGAGGCAAATGATGCAGGAGCCCCTTTGTTCTCTCTGGTAACTGTGTGTGGACCTCCCTACAAAAAATACATTTCTGTTTATGAGTCAAACATCTCCTATTATAGCAGACTTGGCAGAGTGCTTGTTACATATGATTCAAAAACATTTCATGGCATTGTCATGGCAAAAAGAAAGTGCTTATTACATCAAAGGCCAAAATCTTGAACATCACTGATGTTATTGAAGGCAAGTTCTCTTTTTAATTGTTTATTATTATATTAACATTTCATAATTGTACTGTAAGATTTTGTGCATCCGTCTAATAATAGCAGCCTAATGGCATTTATCAGTTATTCACACTTGTATTCTTATAAAGAAGGCAATATTAAAAAAAGGTTTTAGAATTTTGCAATGCATGTAAGCATGTCATACTATAACAGTGATACATAAAGGTATAATTTTTTACTCTCACTTGTTGTTATTAGGAGTTTCTATGTACAGCAAATATTGCTACAGGTGTGGCATGGTATATCCATACCAGGAATGGTCTGATGGTGTGCACAATTTTGACGACCACTCACTTCTTTCTATGTACATGTGCCATTTCCTACACAACCCTCTCCAGGTATGAGCCATGTTTTGCTTTATTAATCATATGACACTTTGCAGACTCACCAAACTGTAGGTAGTGCCATTGAAGTGTGGGAGAAAACCTCTGGTAAAACCTATCCATCCAAACAAAGGATCCTGCAGGCTTACCTACGTTTTGAAGCACTCTCAGATCTCACTTACATATATTCATGTGTATCATGTGGTTATAATCCAGTGTCTGTTGTGATGGATCTTCATAAGAAGGGTGTATTTAGTATGCCTGGTAAGTTAGCACATTCATTTTATTGTTAACTTGCTAAATATTTCAAGCACCATGTGCCTAATTCAGGTAAGGTTGTTGGGGCAATACTAATATCTTTTTTTCTTTAGTAAGCAGCATTGAGGAACCACAAGAGAACTTTGATGGAAAGGTGAATGCTGAATATTTCTGGGGGATGGTTTCTCCTGAAACAATCAGCTGTGGATTGGTTTTACTTTCTTGCATCATTTAAAGGCAGTAAGGCAAATCCATTTGTTGTCCACCCCAGTTATCATAATTGGGCTCCATGGATTGGTCCAAAAAAGTGCATTCTCATTAAAGTGCAATAAAGGAAATGGATTTGTATTACTGAATCATACTAACAAACTATGCTAATGTTTATTATAGATGGAGGTTGAGCATTCTCTTTGTAAGCAATGTGGCGTAGACAGTAAGGGCTTGCATTTGGACTTGGTTAAAAGACTCCAACAAGAAATGAAGAACAGAGCAAGTTATGACAAGGTGTTTTCACAGATCTGGGGAGCTTCTGGTAAGTTGTTCGGTTACTGAGAAACAGCTTGTACAAACAGCTGTTTTGCAGGTCTTTGTTCAGTGTTGTGTATTGCTTTACTGAAAAAAAAGTTGTTCTGTTATGTCTGGTTTCCTTTAACAGGTGGATGGGCTGTGGTCACCTGTCCTTGTTCTGTGGTCTATGCTGTAACATTTAACATAAGGGCTGAGAGCCCACGAGATTTTGCTGACCTTTTGTTGTCAATGATATATTTTCCAAATGTTACACTGTATGATTTTGCTAGAGGGTTGGCTACACATACCAATATACGTGAACCAGAATCCTTACCCTTCAGTCCACATGGAGGTAGGATGCCTGAGTCTACTGATGAAAACATCAGACATGCCACTTCTGGGCAGATAAAAGTGAACCTGCCATGGCTAGTCACCAACAAGAATGTACCTGATGAAAATGCCCACCCCTTGACTGGATCATCTGAGCATTATGCACTGTATGATAGATTCCATGAAGCTAATTCTAAAGATGTGAGGGATGTCTTGCGTAAATTGGAACTGGTCCCAGAATTACGTGGTTGGCTCAATAGCCAGTGTGCTGAACAGCTGTTCTCTGGAATGAGAAAAAAACAATCATTTCCTTAACATGATGACTCCCTCGTCTCATATAATTTTGATACGAAACATCTTGCATCATTACAACAATGACAGGAATTCAAAAACCATAGAGAAGATGAAAAAGAGGCAAGGGACTGGAAATACAGTTAAATTCCAATGGTCAGACAGTGTTGGGTATGTATTCCACCTAGATTTATAACGAATTAGTGGTATGTGTATGTAACTTTACTGTATGGTGCCATATTTATGTTTTAATTGTAAGTTATTTGTCAGCACTGTATCTTACATGTCTGTATGGAACATTACTTAACAGTTGTGCTGAAATGAGAGATGCAAAAATACAACTAATTGACTCTTACAGCACAAGCTGAAGTTCCACAAGCTAAAAGAGCAACTGAATCTGATGCTCCAGGCAAAACAGCAACAGAAACTACAACACCACCCACAAGATTAATGGCAGCAGCAGCATCAGCTCATGGTAACTATGCCATCCACTGGTATAAACATAATATTCTGTTTTGTAGGCCTGGTTGCACATCCAACTGTTTTTATACTCACAATTTTATTGTTATTCTGTGAATGGTTTCACATAAATGGCAGGTGATTTAGCATGCAACAATAACTGTTGGGGACTACAATATCTGGACCATATAAGTGCCACATTAGTGACCAAGGACTCAGAGATGCGTGTTTTTAATGGGGGGTGGTTTTGTATGATTTTGTTATTTTGTTGTTGTTGTTGTTGTTTTTTTTTCTTGCTGCATGATCTCTCTTAGTTGCAAAATATGTGTTGGCATGTACATGTGATCTTGATCATTAACCTTAAAATATGCCAGTTTTTTAGCTTGCTAATGTGCTGGATCCCACAAAATCAGAATCTGAGGTGTTGGGGATCCCTTGGCACCACTGTATCCAGATGGGACTTCCTAACCCTAGGTTTAAAGCAACAGCTAGAAGCAAGGGTTAGTATACGAGATCCATGACATGACAATCCTATATATTGCTAAATGTATTTTTAGCCTGTTTTATAGTTTGCATTCTTTTTTTTTTCATTTAAAGAGATTGACAACTGTTGCCTTGAGATGATCTACCAAATTGCCAGGGAGAAGGATGCATATACACACTATATAAGATTTCTGTTTTTGAACATTTGTATGCTTTGCATTTTGATATGATTGACATTTGTGTTTTCAGGGAAAGGATGTTCATGCAGTGGATGCATATGTTGCTGCCACTTGGCATCCACCTTACAAACAAGACCTATTCCTGGCTCTACCTGTAAGTGTTTTTTTGTGCTCTACAACTTGTTATGCATGTCCAGGAGTAGAAATATCATTCATGTTATTACTTTTAACTTAGTATATAAATAAACAGATGAATGTCCTGGCTGTATTCATAACACTGAGATGACAGCAAATTTGTTTTCTTGTACTGTAACACCTTGCACTGGCATATGTCAAATTTTACCAGTTAGTTCTTATATATTTAATAACTGTAACAGAATTGTACCATACCAATAATATAGTATAAGTACAATGTATTTTTTTTCTATTTAATACCTATAGGATGATGCAGCATCCAAAGACTGCCTCCTTTTCTTTGTTGTTATCGAAACGTATTATTTCATGTTGCATCTGGATCTAGCCAAGTATTTGTTAAAAGTAACATTTGTTCTGAAATAAGGAAAATTTGAGTTTCTGTGAACCCTGTAATTTTAAATCATGTGTTAGTGCCAGTGGTAAAGATTTATATAAAAATAAAAAATGAAAGAATTTAACCCAAGTTAAAACAGGTAAATCAGGCAGCTACAGAGATGACATGTTAGGGTCTTGATTCAACAATCAGACTTAACTACAAAGATCTGTTTCACCCAAAACCACATTACTGGCCAGAGATATTAATTTATTCACCTTATATGTGTAAGTAAAGTGCTTGAAATGGGAAATTTCCAGGTTCACCTTATCACCATGGCTCGAATTTGTGGAAGGTTGATATATATTTCCATCGCAACTTGTATACTTCACAGGTCCCGATGCCAAAATATTTCAGGATTTATTTGCTGGACTCATTAAGCCCTAGAGGTTTATATCTTTATATCTGCACTCTTCTATAATGTCTTTAACAGATGCCCCGGTCCTGGAGTAGATTCTATTAGAGGTTGTCCTGGAAGAGGGTGATCAAGCTTTTTTAAAGCTTTCACTGGTGTGTCGCCTCTTCCGGGACACTGTTGGAAGACAGTCATTCTGGGCCTAAGCACATTTTCAGTGGCTTGACAGTAAGTATAAAGTGCATTATTGTATTTCAGTACACTTTATTTTAAGATGTTTGTATTCCTTATAAGAAGAGGTGGTAATCTGATTATTAATTCTCAAATTTGACACATACAGCTGTTGTGACTTGGAAACTCTACAGCACAGAATAGAAACAATAGTTTCACACAATGTATCGACTGGAGTGCTGCCTGTACTGTAGAGAGACTGTATAAAGACTGCTTACCAGGTTTATGTATTGTGTATGAATTTTGAGGATTGTTTCTTTTGCCAGTGGTTGCAGGGGTATTACAGCGAGGACATGTATCCTGGGTTCTGCAGCCCATTCTACCAACAAGTTTATGAAGATTTGGGTGTGTGAGTGAGCCAATGTTTGTGTGGGGTGTGAGTTTCTATATATAAATATGGAATATTGGTATTAGCATCATTATATCTTTATTCTTTACTTTTATTTCACAACCTGGCTAATCACCCCTAGACATCTCTTACCACTCACAGGTAGTAATTATTAGGCATTATGAAATAAGTGGTACCTCTTAATATTTGTGAATAATTATGTGTCTGAACCTCAAAACATAGACATTTAAATACATATGAAAATAGTATATGCTTTTAATAAATTTTATGCAGAAAAATAGCATCACCTATGGAAATCTGTATGTTCTTAAAATGAGAAGATGTTCATGACCAGGCAGGGATGCGTATTTTTTCAAGGCACTGTACACTTAATAGCATTGGATTTTATTATTGTTTTGCAATCAACTGTGCACTATATACACTACATAACAATCCATCATGTCATAGTTGGCATAACATTTAAATACAATGAGATCACCCGTTGTGGCTGAGAATAACCATTATAAATAACAACATTAATGATTTTTGGGACAAGATATTAACTGAATGGAGAACAATATTTGAATGAATCCTGAACGGTATCCGCCGTTCACCCTGTCATTCATAATAATAGTCTGCCAAGCATTGACAACAATTACAAAAGTTAAATCAAATCAGGTTTATTGGCACATTACTAAGACAAGTGTAAGGTTGGTAAAAACCTTGGGTGCATAGTGCCTCAAAGTAGTAAAAAATAAGCAGTACCTTTGACATCTTTTTAAAAGATGCCCTCAGCGGAAAAACAAAAAAGCACCTGAACGTTGTATTTAATGTGCTACTCAGTGTCTCTAAACATGTCTGTGTTCAAGTGTCACACAGTGCTTCTTGAACACATCAGTATTAGAAGGCGAGTCTGGATATGGGCGTAGTTGGATATAGGCGGAGTTAGACGTGGGCAGAGTTGGATGTCCAACTCCACCTTCATACAGGCTGCAGCGAGACATACTTGTCATTACATTACTACAGCTACATTTAGATGAGCAGCAAAAACAGGTTTAATTGTTGTGTTCGCTCAGCAGAACACTAGACACAAAAACTTTTCAACACTCATGAGAACTACACATTAACTCCTCTATAGTGAAAAGGTAAGGCTAGACCCTTTATTACATCGTAATCGTAATTAATAAACAATGAAACAAATGGAGTATATTCACAGCATTTCTACTGACAATTTATACAACTACTGTAGTCCAAAGCAATGTATTTAATGCAGTGTAATTTACTTTAAAAGGATCTCCTGTAGTGTATGTCAGAACAAATGTTTCTCAGTCGTCAAACAAGTTGCCCTTTGTATTTTGTTATTTGTTGTATTTTATGTTGTTGTATAATTAATATGTAATATTGATTATTCAATTTGGGCGGCACGGTGGCCCAACAGGTAGTGTCGCAGTCACACAGCTCCAGGGGCCTGGAGGTTGTGGGTTCGATTCCAGCTCCGGGTGACTGTCTGTGAGGAGTTGGTGTGTTCTCCCCGTGTCCGCGTGGGTTTCCTCCGGGTGCTCCGGTTTCCTCCCACAGTCCAAAAACACACGTTGCAGGTGGATTGGCGACTCGAAAGTGTCCGTAGGTGTGAGTGAATGTGTGTGTGCCTGTGTTGCCCTGTGAAGGACTGGTGTCCCCTCCAGGGTGTATTCCCGCCTTGCGCCCGATGATTCCAGGTAGGCTCTGGACCCCCCGCGACCCTAAATTGGATAAGCGGTTACAGATAATGGATGGATGGATGGATGGATTATTTAATTAATAATAATTAAGAAAATTGAAAACATTTTTTTCCTCCCATATATATTTTCATTCTTTTTTCCCCATATATGAAGTTTTTATCAAAATATGTTTTGGTATTTACATGGTTTCAAAAACATTCTTGTTGCAATATTTTGTACAATTCAGAGAACTCATATGTCATTATGTTATAATTATTTACGATTCTGCAAATTATTGTGGGAAAACACAATCTACTTTCCTTGTTTTTTCAGTATCAGATACAATTTATGATTAAAAACAATTTACAAAGCTGAAATATTCATATAACATAAGCAACAATTTGGAGGGCCCTGGTCAAATTTCATGTTTTTATTGATTTGTAGAGAACACCTTTCAGTGTTAAACTCAGCATACTGAAAAAATAGTGATGACACAGCCAAAAGCATGTCATCACAAAATGTGAGTGAGTGCTGTTTCAGGACAGGTTTGTTACAAGATGGGATCAGTTCCTATTTAAAATAATAGATTACATGTTATATATAAATTAGATAAATTTTTCTATAACAATTCCTTTAATGTTGTGAATAGTTTGGAGGCCAGCAGATCTGTGAAACCCTATCTGTTAAATTTAGGGTCCTCTCCTGGTAGGACCTCTCTGGACCTGTCACGATGCTTTCTGGAAGCTGTAAGATGGCACTGGACCTCACTGGACAGGTCAAGACGCTCACTGTAAGCTGTGGCAGAGTGTTGGTTTTGCTGTGGCTGCTCACAGTGCCGAGTGCAGCGCTGACTGACTGCCCCCTGGATGAAGCTGACCCTCAGTATCAACTGAACAGTCCAGAGTCCAATCAGTCCACAGTCACAATTGTCCAGAGCGTAGCTGGATCTCTGGAGCCTCTCTATAACTTTGCTCGAGTTTTCCTTCAATCTGTACAACCGTTTGGACTTCCATTAGGTAAGCTTATGTGGTTAATATTGATTAATGTATTTTCAGTGCAGTTCAAACAAAAGCAACAACAATGATATATATATATATATATATATATATATAATTTATAATTTATCAGTTCAAATTATCCACTTAGATGTAATGTGTAGTTTTACAATTACAGAATATAGTCCACTCTGTGCTGTTACAAGAAGATCAGACATAGCAGTGCTGCTAGAGTTGTGTCCACTCCTTGTCTAATCTGTTAGACACAAATACTCTGTTGCTGCACAATTTGTGTTGGTTATACTTTAGCAGTGCTCATGGGATGTTGTTGGATAGTTTTGGTTGGTGGATATTTCTCAGTCCTGCAGTGACACTGAAACCTGTTTGGAAACCTCCAGTTGATGTAAATTTATCAAATAAAACACAGGCAATTAATCACGATTACAATTAAATTATATTTTTTGTTTGATAGTGTTAGTTTGGGCAAAAATGACATAAGTCCTCAGTATTAAAGAACTGCATTGTAATATCCATACCTTCCTACAGTATTGCTGCCAAATATGTTAAAGTTTTGCAGAATTTAATAAGTGAATTTTAATTCTGTAATAAATTTCAGATACTGCATCCCAAGTACTTGCAAAAGAAGCTCCACCCGCAGAGGTAAAACATGAGTTCATTTCCTGATAAACTGGTTTAAGATTAGAACTTAGTTCTACTGAACCTATTCTGCTCATACAATTTAGTTTCAGACATCCTATATATATATAATGCATTTAAAATATGATCCAGTGTACATTTTAATGAAAGAAGTATTGTGTTTTTTCTAATTACAGGTGTTGGTTACATTATCTGTCTGATTCTCACTATTATTTACATAGTGGTCATCCCTGTATTCGGTATAGTGCTTGTATGGCAACACTTTCATTATAAAAGTATCCCAAAAGAGAATCAGATATCATCATCATCTTCACCCGCACCATCATCATCATCATCATCATCATCACCACCATGGCACAAGAACAACATAATTGTGATTACATGCCTATCTGTTGTGGTCATCTTACTGCTGTAAGTAAGAATTTGCAGTGATGTGCTGAGATCGTTATTTTGATAAATTACTTTTATGACCTTTAACACATGTTCTTATTCACAGCAATTTTCAGCTTCTTTCATGTTACAAATATATCGTTGGGAATCTTGTCTGAGAACTCATTGATATATATGGTATTCTCAAATGGCAATGAAATATTGGTCTGCTGTGTGAATGATATTATACTTATACCACATTATACTACACATTCAGCCACAGTATACTCATTCATTCATTGTCTGTAACCAAGTATCCGGTTGCGGTGGGTCCGGAGCCCACCCGGAATCACTGGGCGCAAGGCGGGAACACACCCCCTGGAGGTTCGCAGGGTGACACTCACTCACACATTCACTCACACATTCACACCTATGGACATTTTTGAGTCGCCAATCCACCTACCAACATGTGATTTTGGACTGTGGGAGGAAACCCACGAGGACATGGAAACCCAACACTCCTCACAGAACCCACAACCTCCAGGTCCCTAGAGCTGTGTTACTGCAGCACTACCTGCTGCACCACCGTGCTGCCCCCACATTATACTGCTGGCTGTATTTCATGTTTATCATCAGTGCTTTCAGAACACTAAACATCAGCATGGGTTTAAAGGTGATTTTCACTGTAGAGCCACAAACATTTAGTACCATAACACTGAAACTGTGCTTTTTTCTGTTGACCATCACTTGTTGAAGCTTCAGTATCTATACACCAGGACTTAATGCTAATGGTACTTAAGAGTGATTTGCCAGAGTTTGTAGCATAAGTCAAAAAATACATAGTAAATTCTTAAAATTTCCAGGAGAAGCTAAAGACCCCAAGCACTATAACATCACCAGAAAGTATACCTGGATGGCATTTAGAATGGAATATTATTGTGTCAATTGCTATTTTTAGGATTATTAGTTTGTAATCAATTGTAAATCTGGCATAAATTATTTAAAAAGCTAAATCTCTCTGCATTTGGATTTGATTTGTTTCTCCAGTTTGCTAGCTAGCCACCTGAAAGAAATTTTAGACACATACTGAATCCCTCTTTATGTAAGATAAGTGTTAAGTTACCTAGTGAGGGATCAATCAGGGATTATGTACAAAACCTATTTTGATCATGTCAACACTCCATGTGAGGGACACACTCTCTGGAAAATAAATTGGGTCGTTCAGGGACTACAGAGCAATTTGGTTCTTTACCTAAAGTGAGATGCATTGTGTGTGTGTGTGTTTGTGTGTGTGTGTGTGTGTTGTCTTTTTCTTCTGCAGCACTGGTGTAATTTTGACCTTCACCACCAACAACCGGATACATCAAAATATGAGTCCAAATCTGTCACAGATCAGCATGGACCTTGAGGTTCTTAAGAATACCATTAGCGCTGTCCCACAGGTACAAACGCAGTTCACACATACAGACACACACACACCAACTTGGACCTATCCTCTGTCCATTAAAGCTGTATTTAAAATAAATAAATAAATAAATGCATTTTAAAAGCTGTGGTTGAAGTTTTCAGCATCCTAAGGGGCTCAGTGACCATGAAAATAAATTAAATAACAATAAAACATTCTTATGAAAACTACTAATGCAGGTTTGTCATGCCTACATTAGAAAGGCCAGGTCTAAGGTGGATTTTTTTCATGACAATGCATTTTCCAAATATAATCTCTATCCTGTAGAAAACAAAATGGTACTCCTACATACATTTTTACTTCGACTGAAATTATGACCAACAGTAAACTTATTTAAAGCTGTTTTTGTTTTTCTGTAATACCTACAGAAATGTGAAAATTGATAAAGTGTTACATAGAAATACTATGATTCTAACTGTAGTTCTATCACTGAGTGAAATTTATTATCTGACCAGTAACAATTTCCTTAACAGAAAGTGGACTTCATCGTTGAGCAATTCTCCACTTTCAAAAGTGAACTTACAAAGGAGCTATGGCGTAAGTAAAAGTTTATTAGCAGGTTTGATTTATTAATAAATCAGATTTTATTTCATTTAGGAAAGATTACAAGCAGCAAATTTTTGAAAAATCTTTAAAATATTTTTGCAAGGTTTTGGTGGAATTTTAATAATGGAGAAAATTTTAGTAATATGGATGGGCTGTTATGAAAATGTGAATCAAAATTTTAGCATGGAGGTAAATAAAAGCAGTTTTAACAAGTATTTTAGTGTGGGTTTTCATAATAGAATCCTGCATCTAAAACATCTGGAGTTTTAGTTCACTTAATTTAGTGCTAAAATTAAAATAGTTTTGTTTAATTTGTTAATTTTTCACATCCACTTCTAACAAAGTGGTAAAGGTGGAAATATGCTATTTTTTGCACTGACATATACTTAAGTATATTCATCAAAACTAAAAAAAATAAGAAGTTGCTTGAGCAACATGGTTATGACACAATGGGAAAGGGCCTAGGATGAATCCCTGTGGAACACGTGGTGAGTGCTGAATTAGAAAAGTTGGCAACAAATACATCAAAAAAAAAAAATACATTCTTTATGAACAGCATCAAAAGGCATTTTTAGTGCTTTACTTCTTGTTGCAAGCTAACAGATATCTGTTTTGGTCTCCAGAAACCGGGAATTTAATTGGGAAAAAAATCCTCTCTTCTCTAGAATCTCAGGTCAGCACCGTCTTGCTGAATTTGCATCGCACAATTCGAGGTATGTTTATATTTACATTGTAACTGGTAATAAGTTCCATTCCATGCCTGTGTTTTAATACTTCAGAATGTGTAATTACTGTCCACACTCCAATGGCAGAACATTTGGCACTGAAAAAAAAGAAGTTGCTTGTTTGGCCAACTTTGTTTTATTAGCAGCATATGCCATGTTCACACTACACAATTTTAGTATGATTTAGTACATTTGTTGACTGCTTTTGGAACTTGCTGGCAAAATAGTCAGGTCAGAGTTAAATTAGAGTTTGCTTGGCGATGGATCAATTGCTATGTTTGAACTATTGAAAGACACTATCCAAGAGCTCACCAAGTGATTGCTGATGCTTTGCATATGCTCGAAAAATATCTAGCAGGTTTAATGTCTAGACCTGTTGATGACTCTCACTCCAGTAGTGCAAAAATGTGACTGGCAGTGAGTGCTACAGCCAGTGGGAAGACGAGGGGGTGATTGTTTATTTCACTGTGTACTTGTATATAGCTGAAATAACAATAAAGAGTCTTGAATTTAAATTTGAAAAATAATGCAATTTCTGTTAGAATACATATGCATACAACACAGGCAGTATGCACATGCAGAGACAGTAATACTATGTACTCTCACTTAAATTAGTACAAGTACAACTAATATTGCTCATTTCTGGGCATTTGGGAAACACATTTCTCATGTGTTTTTCTGATTAAAAAACATATGAAATTTAGACACAAATTGCATTGGGCTCCTTCTGGTGGAAGATCATTTGTGAAACCATCGTTGATCATCATTTAGTGTGCAAACAAAAAACACTTCAGTACCCCTGATTAGAAAAAAAAGATGTGTATTGTGTAAGTATAGTGATCTGACGACTTTGAAACTCATAGTGTGTACATGGCATTAGAGGCTAGCTGCAAGACCTGATATTAGTATCCATTATTAAAGGCAATGTGCATAACCATCATGTCTGAATAATTATACATCCTTGACAGAGTAGGCATGATTCACCCCACTGAACTGGCGAATTGGCTTTTCACTCACTCACTCACTCACATACTCACTCACTCACACACAATTAACGAAATTCTGGGGCACTGGTGGTGTTTTGGATCAATGACACTGTTTGTCCATGTACTTGTTATGTACAGTTCAGCTACCAAATCATTATTTGACCAGGCCTTTCCTTCCTTTACAAAATTCATAACATTCACTGATTCAGTCACATGGGCACTGTAATATATTACAAAGATTTTTATTTGGCTGGTGTGCCCACAGATGCTACTGAAGCACTGCGCCTCCTACAGGAGGTGAATGACACAAGGGTTAAATTGCAGACCACTTACGGGGAGTTACAAACGCAGCTGAGCGATATGAAAAAACAACTGGACAGACTCAACACCACCCTGAATACCACTGGTCTGGAGACCGATGCTGATTATACCTTGGTATAAAAATGCCCTATGAACTTTCACTATTTTTCTTAATTCTAATATTTTTGATATTTTGCTTGTCAAATTGCAGTTAGAGTAATTAAGTGTGTTTATATGCTATTTTGCATTAATTATTCAAGAAAAATCTTATTTGTTGTGTATGCCATTCCTGTACTGCCATCATGCAATTTTAGAGCTCTACTTACTTTCATACAATACATACAATAATTTTAAATTCATTGTAGATACCCAGTGTGGATACTGAGATACAACAATTAAACTTCATATCCGAATTTAATGGCACGGAACAGCAGGTGGGTCAGTAATGTTGTTTAATTAGTCATTTCATTTATTAGGCAATACAAAATTCTACTATTTCTGGCAATTTTATTTGCAAAAACTACTCCTTAATTTCAGCCACTGCCAATTCAACCCATTAGCTAGGACTCCTTCAATCATGCATCACACTAACGAACTGGGAGAGTGGAGGGTAGCACATGCTTCCTGCAAGACACAAGACACCCCTTTCTGAACTGCTGATAACAACTTAATTTAAACTCAAATTGCTTGAAGGAGAAAACCAATTACCCAGTTGTTATGTCAGCTAACATTGGCTAACATTGCCTAGCATTGCGATGAGTAAAGCCAGATATGCACAGTGTAATTTTTAACCTAGTGTTAAGCCTGATATGATTGTAGAAAAACTTCAGGATCGGTCTGAATTTTAGCTCAATCAGCTGACATTTGATATGCAGTGTGAGAGGGGAAGTAATGCTGATTAACTGCCCAAACAAGCTCAGAGTGAGCAGTTGGAGGACTTGACGGATTTTTGACAAGTAAGGAATGTCTGTCACTTAACTTGCAATTAAGCAGTCTCACAAGCCAGTTTTTCAACATCTTGTCTCCTGTTCTCTATGCAAATGGAAATTCCTATTGTACATCTTCCCGGCCACCTTGCGTCACTTCTGTCATCTCATATATTTCATGGAATTTCTGCACATCGCATGGCAGAAGTTAACAAACACTTCCTCAACATTTCTGTTCAATAGGGCACCATAGTCTACTGAACTGTGCTTCTTGTTTTTAACCAACTCTACCTAGAGGCTGTCTTTTCCCTGCAGTGAGAGCACCCACATTGCAGCATGTTAGACTAACTTGTGTTGTATGAGCAAAGGCTATGTCCATACAAAACGAATCAGTCAAATGTGCAGTGTGTGTTATCACCAAAGAGCAAGATTTCCAAAAATATTACAGTGTGGCTTAATTCGGGGGGTCTCAGAGCAGAGCAGAGAGAGTGAGAGACGAGGTGTATTTCAGCTGGTCTTATTCATCTCTTCAGGTTACAACATTATTTTTCTCCATTCCTGATGTCTGCACAAATCTGACCACACCATATATAGAAGGTATGTGGGTCAAAAGTCATGTTTATCTGAAATTCTGTTTTTTTTTTTTTTTTTTGGCTGTATAGTTTTGAGAAGCTAATAAAATTAATTTCTCTTTACATTTATAGACATGTTATTGGACCTTAACGAATCCCAGGTCATATTTAGAAACTACAGCAAGCGGCTGCCCTCTCTGAACTCCTTTTCGGATGCAGTTTCAAACCTCCATGAGTTGTTTGTAGAATCCAAGGAAGATATTAATTACTATGATTACATCAGGTGATTATCTGATTTACACATTTTCAGATGTAGATCACATATAGTGTGCAGCAAGACATTCTCTGAAATGTAGTGTGTAGTTGATGCCACTACACTGTGATGGACTGGAACCCCGTCCAAGGTGTGTTCCTACCTTGTGCCCTGTGATTTCTGGTGGGCCCTGTACCCACTGCTACCTTGACCTGGATAAGTGGTTGCAGACAATGAGTAAATTAATGTTTGTAATTTTTAATTTAATGAGCTTATCAGGGATTGTAGTAATACTCAAGTTTTGTCACTAAATTTTGACTGGAACTAATAGATCACAAATCACAAATTCTTTCCACTGTATCTTCTAGACAGACACCAGAATTAGTTCTTCCTTTTGTTAGGCCCGGAGGAGCTGAACTGAACTTTGATTATCCACCAAGACAATTAAGAAGTGACAGATTAAATCATGATTAACTGTAGAACAAACTGAAAATTTTAGGATAGTTGACAGTTTTGTTCAGTTGTGAGAAGTGGAAAATACAAACAGCTAAAAATTTACTGAAGAATATAATGCTTATCGAAAGATACACATTACTCAATACTGAAAGGTATGCTAATGTCTGTTTCGTGTCAGGTACGAGGGACGAACTTGACTGAGGCGGACGCATACGCTAATAACACAGACTTTATTATAGAACAAACTAACAAACAAAGACAGGAATACTAGATAAGGAAACACACAACACGACTTGGCTAGGGAAAGGAAACGGGTATGGACACCGATACACGAAACAGTACAAAGAACAATGAACAATGAACGCCAACCAGGAAGTGAGGGAAAGGGACTTAAATACCAGAACAAACTAGACACACCTGACACAGATAACGAGGGTAAAGAAGGCGGAACAGAGGCGGGACAAGGCGGAGAAATGGACAATGACAGACAAACAGAGCCACATGGCAGGGGAAAACAAACAGGAAAGGGCCAGGATGTGACATTTCGTGTTTCGAGTGAATGGTAAAAAAAATATTCATGTAAAACAATGTTGGCTTATCATTTATTCATTCATTGTCTGTAACCGCTTATCCAGTTCAGAGTCATGGTGGGACCAGAGTCTACCTGGAATCATTGGGCACAAGGTGGGAATACACCCTGGAGGGGGCGCCAGCCCTTCACAGGGCAACACACACACATTCACACCTACGGACACTGTTGAGTTGCCAATCCACCTACCAACGTGTGTTTTGGTGTATGGGAGTAAACCGGAGCACCCGGAGAAAACCCACACGGACACAGGGAGAACACACCAACTCCTCATACAGTCACCCGAACCCACAACCTCCAAGTCCCAAGAGCTGTGTGACTGCGACACTACCTGCTGCACCACCGTGCCGCCCCTTATCATTTACATACTATGAAAATACCACTGCTGTTCTGACAGGAATGAATATCTTACACGCTTGACCAAGATTGACATCTATGGCCTGAACTCAAAGCCCAGCTGTAACCGTCAATGATACAGTATAAGAATATAAAAGATTCTATGTAGTAAATGATAAAGTTGATAAATATTTAAGGAAATATAAAATGAAATCTCTGTCTGCTGCCTCCTGTAGGTGGTCAGTTGCTGCATTCTTCTGCATCCTGATCCTGATCATAACGTTGCTGATGTTGACTGGACTGGTTATTGGAGCATCGGTGGTCATTTCTCCCACAGTCTACCCTTTTCACCTGCAGGACCATCTGAGACTGACTGCTGTTTACCTCCTCTATGTGTGAGTAAAGCAGAATATGTAGCTTAGCTGAAGATACTTAGACCCTTAACTCTAACTTATGGTCTCTTCTAAAATGAAAGCACACATCAAGTGTTTAACGTTAGGCATTTGTTTAATATTGATGCTTATATACTACTTCACATCTCATTTAACTTCCAATGAACACTCACTTCAATGTAGACATAAATATTGGGTCATATCATAGCAATTATTATTTCTTCTTTAGAGATGGGACAGGCATGTGTTACATATTAATGAGTCTTGTTTTCTGTTCAGTGGTTCAGGGATGATATTTGTTTTTTCCTGGCTCTTCATGATCATGGTTTTCATCAACATGTTTTTTGGAGGCAACACCGATGCACTGGTCTGCAGGAGTTGGACTAGTGGGGAGATGTTTGAGGTAAACACAATTCTAGAAGTATCTAAAATGTTCATGTAGCTTATGTAGTTTCCAAACACTGTGTCCACTCACTGTCCTCTCTGTTAGACACACCTCCCTTGCTGGTCCACCTTATAGATGTAAAGTCAGAGACAGTAACTTATCTGTTGCTGCACAGATGTGTTGGTTGTCCTCTAGTCCTTCATCAGTGGACACTGAACGCTGCCCACCAGATGCTGCTGGCTAGATATTTTTGGTTGGTGGACTATTCTCAGTCCAGCAGTGACACTGAGGACTTTAAAAGCCCTGCTGTGTCAGATCCACTTGCACTAGTACAGCACACACTAAGACTTCCGTAATTGCAGTGCTGAGAATGATCTACTAAAGAAGAAATACCAGCTGAGTGAATCCTTAAGCTCAGGTCCAGCTGCCCCATATTGTGTATGATAATGTGTTCTCTTTCCAGTTCTTGGACAAGCAAGATATATTCAGCAGTCAGAATGGGAGTGGTTACCAGACACAAGACAGTGAAAAGAATGTGACCATCAAGTCCTTCGATATATACGAGTGAGTAATGTTTAAAGACTTGAATGGACACAGTTCATTAAAAAAAAAGTCTTAACACAGGTGAATATTTGTAATAAATCCAGTACTCACTACATAGAAACTAATGCACACAAGCTGCTAATACAGTCTGGTGTTCACCTAATAATATACATTCATTCATTGTCTGAAACGGCGTATCCAGTTCAGGATCATGGTGGGTATGGAGCCTACCCAGAACCAGTCCTTCGCACGATGACATACACTCACACATTCACTCACACCTATGGGCACTTTCGAATAGGCAATCCACCTACCAACGTGTGTTTTTGGACCATGGGAGGAAACCGGAGCATCCGGAGGAAACCCACGCAGAGAACACACCAAACTCCTCGCAGTCAGTCACCTCGAGTTGTGTGACTGCGACACTACCTGCTGTGCCACTGTGCTGCCCATTAATAATAACCACCTCCCATGTAATAGTTTCATTTGCTAATTTGATCATTTCAGGTGCTCAGTTGATGATATCTACTGCTCATCTGACTGTTTCTGGTGGTCAGTCACAGTTTTTCTCAGTCACTTTGGAGCATTTCTCAGCTCAGAATTGCATTTCTCAAAATGACTTGTTCAAACTCCACATCGTCTAGTTACATGTGCACATGCTTTGGTTAATCATGCAGATGATGTTGTACAACCGTCTGCTCTTTTTACATTACCAGTTGCTTTTATCATGTTTATCAGAATGTATTAGACTGGTCCTTTGTTGAACGGTTCAACCCACAAAATATCCAGGCACTAGTTCATTGCTTAAGTCAGTAAATCAGAAATGTTCATCCAGTTCTCATGAGTTGTGAAGCCTATTTTTACATTTCTGTATAATTCTGACATTTTTGGTAAATGTCTGTTGAACTGATGAGTAGCTCTCAGGTAAATAATGACTTTCAGTGATAAAGGAGAGTGTTTATCCACCAGTTCTCTAAAATAGCTCAGAGGTGCATCTCATCAACTGCCAAACATATACAGGCAGAGCAGAAGACAGTGTTACAATTTCTTCAGACAGTGTTCTGAAGAACAATGAAATAACCTGGGTCCACAGCCCAAAATAAGTAAGAGGACAGCCACATATTCATATGACCCTGCTGGCTGCTATGGATGCAGCGTGTGAGGGCATCACAACTGATGCCTACTGAGGCTGGATAAGACATTCAAAAAGATTTGTTTCATGCTGCATTGCAATGGAAGATATCAGCTGTGTTGATGAGAATCTGTGGCCCAACATATAGGAGTGTCAGGAGGTCCAGAAAGACTCCTGTTGAATCCCCTATGCAGCTCTATATATACAGCTCTGCCTAAAGGGACATGCTGACATTACAGATTTTTTTTTATTTTTATCATTTGTGCTAAACATCCCTGAACTGGACAAGAGGTTACAGACAATGAATGAATGAATGAATTTGTGCTAAACAGTTTTGTTCTTCCCTTCTGAATTGTAATGACATGGTTTGTCATTGACCAAGAGTAAAGAGCATAAATGTGAATCTGGTCCAATCTCTTTCACTAAATTCCCCACACACAGTAATGAAACTTTGTATTGTTTATATGCACCTCACAGTAAAAATGCAGCCTTGTGCATTTTCAGTGTAGAATTCTGTGCACATTGTGGCTAAACATTTTGACTGTCCTGTTCATAATCAATGACACAAAGTCTTGTCATTCTGATGTCACTGATATGTTCATTGACATAAAAACTTCATTTTGGGACATGAAATAAGGATTTTGAGCAAGTTTCAGGGATTTGCTAGTAATCCAGGGTGGGGTGCTGTTTGTACAAATGCACATAAAGTTGTGCAAATACAAATGATGATAAGAGAAGTGCTCCAAAGCGACTGAGAAAAACTGTAATAGTATGTAAGACATAATGGTATCTGGAACTCTCTTGACTGTAAATGGTGCCCACTTAATATTCGGTACTCACTGATCAGTATCTGGTGCAGATCGGATAGTATCTGGTACTCACCTTATCGTATCTCACGCTTACCTGATTGTATGTGGTACTCAATGTCAGGTACTCACTCAAAACAGGCTGGTGCACACTTGATTTGTATCTACTGCTCACTTTATAGTATTTGGTGCTCACCTGATATTATTTGGTGCTCACCTGATATTATTTGGTGCTTACAAGTTGCTATGTCTTACTCTGCCTCAGGGGTTGCCTAACAGGAAGATCCATGTTCTACAGCATGCATATGGACGAGTTCTTTAATATGAATGAGTTCCTTAATGTTTCCATGGTAATGCACCCATTTAATTACTTACTAGGTGAATGTCTAAGTGTCATTTCTTCTTTATATGGTGATCAGGTGAAAATGTCACTTTCTTTCTTTTCCCCTTAAATGTGTGTTTTGAGGAAATGACACTATAGAGTACTTAAGAAATTATGGTGGTGTAATTGTTACAGATGCAACAGCGTGTAGCTTAATGTCAACATGTTATTTGTTGTTATTTAGCTATTATTAGTTATTATGGCTCTATATGTTTTTACAGTGTAAAATATAACTATGCTATATGTCTTCCAGTATCTGAATGGAGTTAACAACAGCCTAAATTCTCTGAGTGTTGACCTGTCCAATATAACTCTTCCTTTGGAGAACATCAGAGACACTGTGGTGAAATTTCGGGACTTCAGCAACCTTGACCAAATCAGATACAGTGATTTCAGAACTCTGGTATTGTCTTTTAACTTTGGATTGGTGTTTTTTTAACATGTTTTAAAGGAGTATTGAGACATTTTCTTCAGTAATTTTTATTTACATTATGAAACAGCCACTACACTGACACCTAGTGGTCTGGATGCATTAGAAATTCTGTACTAAATATATTATAAACATGGTGACACCCTGACGGGGGACCTGGTCTTTGGAGCATAAACTGGTTTACTCTTTTCATAAACATTGTTTGCTATGTTTAAGTCCTTTATTTAAGAAAATTTATGATTGTGGGGAAATGCAGTTCTCTGTGATTTGTTTATATTCAGAATCTCCACATGTTGTATGGTGGAATGATATGTTTGAGGTAAAAAAATGTTTGTACATGGCTAAAATTAAACTTTTCTGTAAGTTTATTTTCCACATTTGAATGATCTGATAAATATAAAGCAAGAATAGAGCATTATCCTCTTTTTTTGTTCATGATTTTCAAAGATTGTCTCCATTGTCTAAAAATCTCCATATGCCTTTACACTGCCGTGAGCAAAGTGAGAGAGAAAGCCTAGCATCTTCGTTCTTATTAGCCGTTTACCAAGACTGGGGCTTCATAAAAATATTAGACCAGTTCAAAGCACACAGAAAGACCTGACAGTTAGCAGCTAGTGATGGGACATCCTCAGAATTAAAAAAATAAAAGCTTTTTTGATTAATTTCACCTTTAAGTATGAAATATCCTGCAAATATTATGGCAATATAAAATAGTTATTTGCTAAATGTTTGAGTAAACAATATAGGGTGGTTTCCAAGACAGAGATTAAGCCTGGACTAAACTTAGTTCCCTGAGAAACTACACCTGTATGTCAGAAAGTATCTAAGCACCTGTAAAGAAAAACACTTTTCTGACACTAATTACTTCAAGAGTCATGAAAGAGGTGCCACATTCCATTGGCATATTTAAAATATTTGCTTATTTAAGGCCTTATTTCTTGAAACAAGTATGAAGAAGACACTTGAAGACACTTAAAATAAAAGAATCATATATTGTAATTTCTTACAATATACTTGTCATGTTGAGATTTTGCCTAGGTTCAAGTTGCGAACAATTTTGTATTGTAAATGTGGTTGAATGCAATCAAATATTCCAGGATTTGTCATGGACAAGGATTAAGTAAGGTATATGGTTTGTCACCATTTAGTCCAGACGTAGGCTTAGTCAGACTCTTGGAACACGCAGTGTATGTTTGCATTTATATGCCATTTATATGCAGATTTTGATGGGCAGTATATGTGTGATATGGCTTTAGATCAATATTTTAACCTGGAGTGTAATTGTTTTTCCCCTCAGCTGTCCACACCAATATTGAACATCGACTTGGACGCATTTGCAGCCCTGTTGGTGAGCAAAGAGCATAATCATTATAAAAGAGGTCTAGTGTATGACAGTCAAAAAACTTAGTTTGTTTGTGTTTTATTTACAGGCAAATGGCACCATTAGCGCAAACCTCACAGAGCTGGCCCAACTTGTTCAACTGCAAGATTCATACAGAGTGAGTTTGTTCAGCACATATTTCTCAACTAGCCAGGTATTAGCAGCATCAATTATTGCACTGAACCTGTTTAAACAAAACCAGAACTGTTAATACCTGACCTATTTGGTATTTGTTTAGTTAAGCAGTACTTTACTGCTGTGCTTAAGCAGTGCTTTATTAATGACTGCTTTTTAATGATGACATCCTATTATAATAGAGCTCATTTACATATATCAATTCCAAAGACATACTAACCAAAGACATATTTGTATGTTATGTATTAACGAATTGTAGGAAGCGTGGAATGTAATTCATGAAATGTTTCTTTCTATCTCTCCAGCTCAATATGAATACCAGCATTGCGGCTCTAGAACACATCAGTCAGAATTATAAGGTATTTATTAAAATATACACACACTGGCCGCTACATTAGAACACACCCCTTTTATTTCCTCTCACTGGCCACTTTATAGAAGAACCCTCTCTCTATTCCCACTCAGCAGCACCTTTATTAGAAACACCTCATTATCCCGCCACACATCCACTTTATTGGAAACACCAACATGTGCTACTTAACCTTGTTCCTTACTTTTTTCTAGGTGGATGCAAACAACACTCTTGAGAACATCAGTGAAATCATGAATGAATTTCAGGCTTCTCTCATTGTTCAAGAAGTGAGTTGATACTTTAGGGATTACTGTAAAAAATTAATGTAAGCCAATCTATGGTTTTCTATAAATTCATTTAGAAAGTTTGTGATACTATAAATAAATTGACCATTAAAGAAATACTCAACATTTTCCCCCATTTTCCCCATCTCTACCTGAAGCATCTCTAGCCTATTGTCATTTGGTATTAATAATGAGATGTTTTCTTATTATCAATAAAACAACAAAAAACATATTGACCTAAAAGTCATCACTCAGTACAATGCTAGTCAACATGGGTGTCTATTAGCTAACATAACAGAACTTGGCTGTTTGTCTTCTCCAAGTCTGAGGAGCTCCCATGGCCTCACAAAGGGACCTGGGGAAAAAATGTATGTATTTATAGTAAACATTAATGGACAGATGGTGGCATGTACCCACTGGCACCTATATATATAGTGATGGAACATTGTTGTACTGTGTTTTTCCAGGTGACTGAATGTATGATGGAGAGGGCGACCAATTTACTGACCAAGTATTTTGACATTGTCAGATATGTAGTAAGTATCACGTACAAGCTTCAAATGTGTCTCAAAAGGTAGCCTAACCTTCACTGTATACAAATGTAATAATGTAGAGTGTTTAACAGAACAGCAGAGAATATGTCATTTCTGAAAGAGAATATGTTTATTTCTGAAATGTCAATGCACTTTTTGGGATTAATCAGTTTTTTTTATTATTATTTTTATTTATTAATTTATTAATCAGGTTTTTATTTTAAATCGATTTGAACTCTAGACATTTTTCTGACATCAATTTTTCCTAGCCCATCTATAACCAAAGTGCTAAATAAATCTTGACATTTTTAATGACAGTGCCACTGAATTTGCCATATAGGAAAAATAATAGACAAATCTTAGAGCACAGATAAATTAAACACAGTGCTGTTTAGTGCTAAAAGCAGCCATTTGTTGCGCATCATCATGGTGTTTATGGAAATCCGTGTTAGTCTTCATCCTCCCAGCTTGGTAGCTTTGTGAAATATGGAGGAGACATCGCTAGCGATGGTAATTGGATAGTGTAGATTGCAAACCCTGGTTTAAACTGTAGGCTGTAATCTCAGGTGCCTAATTGTTCGTTAATATATCTTTTGTGCTGTGTCAAAAAATTTAAGGGGCTTCTTGATGCATAAAAATAATTTTGGCTTCAGAGGGATGTTGATAAATATCTGTAGGACCATGCCAATACTGCAGCATGTGCTGTACCACTGTCTTGTGATTAAACATATGTAACATGATCTCAATCTGCTGTATGTTTTCATATAAGTTGGACCACAGACAATCATTATACACATTTCCTATACCCATATTACCTCCAGCACAAATGTAAAGAAGTAAATTTCAGACCCCAAACATGTCTCAGCTGATCAACTATATTTGGATAAAAAATAGTTGAGACTCAAACACAAAGAGATCATTTATAAAGTTGAGAAAGGCCAGTAAACATGTCCTGGAACTGTTATGAGCATCATGTGCTGTGTTACTGCTGTGTTTTTATTAGAACACAGTTTTAACTGTATGTCCTTTAAAGACTGGTCACAAAGCAATTCAATTGGTATTATCTCTGAAGCATGTGATCAGACAGATGGCCCTGTTTTATTGACACTTCTAAGAGATGTATTTTTTATATCTATTTTTATTTCTATTTTATATCTATTTTAGTTTTTAAAGAACATAGATTTGTCTATGTAGATACAAATATGAATCTAATATCAAAGATATCATCAGAACCAAAAAAAAAAAAAAGAAATTTGTGGTCAAACCAGACCCAGTACTGTTCACCTTTATGAGTGGAGTGTTGAATGTTTTAAAGGTTTTTGTGTGTGGGTTTTTTCTGAGGTGTGTTGTTTATGGTGTGTTTTGTGTGTTTTAGATCCTTAATAAAGCAATGGAGTGCAGCTGGCTACCTGTATCCCTTGACAACCTGTACGTTGCAGCATGCGACAACCTGATAGGACCGTGGGTGAGCAGACGTGAATGGATATTCGGTTCTAAACGTGTGGGCAGCTCTAGTGAATGAATTTTGCTGCCTGTCAAAGGTTGCCCTTTGTAAATATAGCTCTGTCATCTCCAGTTTAATGCCTTGTGCTGCTACAGCCATCTTTAAGTAAAAAAAAAACAAAAAACAAAAGTGGTTGGCAGCTCTGTGTACTGCCACACAGCTCCAGGATCTTGGGGTCTTGGGTTTCAACCCTGCCTCAGGTCTCTGTCTGTGAGGAGTTTTGTGTGTTCTCCGTGTGTCTGTGTGTGTTTTCTCCAGGTGGTTGTTTCTCCCTACAATGCCATAGGTCAGTTGGTGGATTGGCTGTGCGAAACTGTGCATGTGTTAGTGTGTGAGTCGCGCCCTGACCAGGGTGTGTTCATTCCATGAGACTGGTGATTCCAGATATGCTCCGGATCCATCAAAACTGATCTTATCAGGATGAAGCGGTTACATAACACGAATGAATGAATGAATGAATTAGAATAGATTAATATTTAAATATTGTAGGAATTTTATTGGATTCTCACTGTCTGTGTGTTTGTGTGTAGAATGCCTTCTGGCTGTGTTTGGGCTGGTGTTGTGCTTTCCTGGTTCCTGGTGTAATCTTCAGCATCCTCATAGCTCGACTGTGGCAGCCTCCAACAGTTGTGAAGTGAGTCCAAATATGACCAAAAGTATATGGACATTTTCTCATACAGAGGTTCTTCTGAAACGAAGTAATAATCAGGAATTTACAGCAATAACAGCTTCTTATTTTCTGGGAAAGCTTTAAACTGAATGTTGAAACATCACTGTGAAGATTCAATGCCATTCAGTCACCAGAGGATTTGTAAGGTCAGGTACTAATACTCAGAAGTTCTGGATCATAAACACCAAACTAACCAGTGTTATAAGTCCTCTTGACCTGCTGAATATAATTGCGCGGTCATGCTCTGTGTCAGGAGCTGATGAGATCTTTAAAAAGTCTCCCGGGCACTAGGGTCTGGAACAGTGGAACTGTGTTCTCTGTTGGCATGTCGTATGCCTTTAGGATGAGTCTGAGTGATGTTTATAATTCAGAACTAACCCTCTCATGGACGAACGCCATCTGATCGTCCAACAGTAGATTTTAACTGCAGATGAAATGTTGGATGAGAAAGTGTGCACACATGCATTGATGGTTACTCTGTTATTGTATTGTGTTATGTTTATATTGTAATTCCACAATTGCAGGAAGGAGCTGTTCCAGACGCCCAATTATGTCACTGAAGTTTTCTGCATTTACAGAAAATGAATGAATGTATTAATTATATTTTTGTATTCAAATACAGACCTTTGTTATGACCTGGTTTACCTGTGATTAAATCATATCAATATTATTACACTATAACTACACCACTATAATTATTAAAAAAATATACTTTGATACAAGTGCCAAATCAACATTTTTTCTGTTGGTCTTGATGTCAGAAATTAGAAAAACAAGAGTAAAGAGCAAGCCAAGTTTAGCCAGACTGCCATTAGCCATTAGCCATTGTCACAGGGGTATTTCTGGCATTTCAAAAACAGGAACGCCCAAAATACATACCTTGTCATTGCAAGGTCTGGAGAAGCTTTGGAGCTTTGGTCTTTGTTTACATGTGTTTTTTATTATGAGATTGTGTTGTATAGAAAATATGGAGGGCAGGTAATAAATGCAGAAATGAAATAATGAGCACAAAGTTCAGTTCATAATATACACCAGCATCATTGTTTTTCTTGTTCATTTTATTAAAAAAAATAATAATAATAGATGATCAACAAACAAAACCAAGAACATTTTGTTGATTTTAAAAATTACAGTTACATATTTATTCAATGTAACAGGTTAGAGGAAAACAAGTGAAGTTTAATGTGGCTGTGTGCAGCTATATGGAGTTTTATAAACACACTAACGCCACAAAATGTCTCCCCACCACAAAGACACACACTCATATGAAATGAGACAAATTCAGCAGTCCTCCTCTCTCTGTGAGATATAACACGTGTGTAAATGTTGCCGAGTTCTGAGCCGTGTTTGTTGAACTAACCAATGCTGAGCCGAGGCTCTGGCCAACGCACGTGGTGTCGTGCCAAACACAGCCCCAGAGACACACACAAACGGAGCATGTTCCTGTCTTATTTCCTATTGTTCAGACACGGTTTGTGCTGAAGAACCTATTGTTCTTTGGTTCCAGCCGGGAACTAATTTTTCTGGTTCGCGAACAAGTTTATGTTGGTGGAAACACACCAAACGGTTCAAATGTAGTTCACAAACTGGATTGTGAAATATGGCTGAACTAACAACAGACGGTGTAGTAGCGCCACCACAGTTCTCTCTGTGAAATACGGCTGAACTAACAGTTCCTACTCCCGCATGTATGTGTCAACATTAGGAGTCAGTCAGTCAGTAAGTGAAAATGCCTCTTCTAGTCCAGCAAATATAGTCAAAAAACATATTTTATCATCAAATTTGTCTTATAATTATGCATTTTCTGTTTACAAACTCAAATATAGAAAGGTAATTTTGCTCAAACTGTTCGTGCCCTAAGCTAATTTTCATATGAAATGGAAACCAAAAATAATTCATAATTGTCTGTTTCACGTGTGTGTTTTGAAACAGTAAAATGGATTTCCCCCACAAGACTGAAGTCAGCATCTACACTAGAATGGACGACCTCAAGGGTGTCAGGTATGGTCTCCTATTTCATCTCCAAACCAATTTCCATGACTTAATTTTCTAGGAGTTTTCTGAATGGATATGAATCATGACATTTATAACTGTAGGTAAATAGCTGCATCCAAACCACAAGCTATAATACAATATGTACTTCTTACAATACTGTGTTATTTTTGTAACGTGTAAATATATCTTTGATGACATAAATGGCCCTGGCATTTTAAATTTCTTTCCATCACATGTTCCAAAAAGCTGGAACAATGGTGAATTTTGGCCAATTTAGAAATATAATGAACGGCTCAAAACATCTTGAAGAATAAGTATAAGGAAAAAAAGAACACCTATGAATGCTGTAGTCTTTGTGAGCTTGTTTAGAATATGTGTCAGCGGAGAATCCAAACGTTAAATAATAACATTCCTCAACAGGTGATCATAAGGATTGATGGTAATTTCACCCTCTCTGGTACATGATCCCTTAAAAAGCATAAGGGAATATAAAATAATAGCTGTTGTGTTTTGTAGATTATCCAGGCTGTTACCAGCCTGAATTTTAAAAGCCAGAAACTGTCATGGAATTGATGTATATTAGTGCCGATGGTAAGGGTATCTTGCACATCTTTGAAGGCACCTTAACACTAAGATAATACACATTTTCTGCGATGCCCATTCTTATTTCAGCATAGCCGCACCAGGCCACATTCTGCGTGGTTGCTTAACTAGTGTGCGCAGATGCTAGATTGTCCTTCCTGGCATGTCAAATGCCTGATGAAGCTGTGCAGCTAAAGTTTTGAATAACAGAAGAATGGCCAAAATGGTGTTTCCAAAACTGCATCAACAATAATTTACTCAGCAAAATAAGCTAGTTAAGCGTCGTTAAAATGAGAGTTGACATAACAAGGTCGTAAACAAGTTCCGTTCTATTACAGCCGTCAAAGTACGGGTGACACAGAATTTGCAAATTGCAAATGAAACTAAAGTTTGTACCAGTTAATATGTGGTTTAGGACACCTTAAATCAGTAAGATTTGTAATTTATTTTTTTAATATAAATAAAATTAGGCTTTTATTTTGAAAAAAAAAAAAAACAGGAAGGATGGAAATGCCAAGAACGCCAGCATCTACAACTGATGAGCTGTGAGGAAGCTGATAAAGGCAAAGGAGAAAGCAGCACATGAAGAAACAAGAAAGCAAGGCAGCTTTAAATGATATACATTGTATAAGCCAATCACTTTCCAGGAAATCCATAGTGGTTTTGATTGTGATATTCTGTAATGTCATGTCTTTAATAATAAATTCTTGTAGCTGCTTCTTTTCTTAACTCCTAAAACTAATGAGTTGCAATACATCAGTGGTATTCTATTCATGTTCCTCTAGAGGGCAGCAGTGGCCTAGTTTTAATAGAAATACTGGACTATCTGGCCTTTTGTCCATTCGGTGCCTGTGTACATTTTCACTTTGAATACTCTGTCAGGACTTTATTTTCCCAGAGGACCATTTAAAATAAACTACAGTAGTCTGTAGTGTCTTTACCACCTGTGTTTGTGACTCTTTCCTGTAATGCTAATAAATCAATTATAGTTGAAGGCTGATTTCTTTTGTGTTATAATAATGCTATTATAACATGCAGATATGTTCAAAAGTCTAGACTATGCAGGTCTGAGGAAAGTCTTGAGTAAAGTATGAGCCTGAATACAGCTGTGAGTCAGTCAATGTTAATTCCAGCTGTTCAGCTAGGTGTCAGTCTACACCTATTCCAGGCTCAAAGAGTCATTTAAGGCCAGTTCTGAATTCCAGGGCATTTCCGACTTTTGGGTCAGTCAATTATGGGTGCAGTTTTGGGTCAGTCAATTATGGGTCCAGTTTTGAGTCAGTCAATTCTGAGTCCCGTTTTGAGTCAATTATTTCTGAATCCAGGTTCGAATCAATCAATTCTGAATCCAGTTTCGAGTCAATCAATTCTGAGTCCAGTTTTGAGTCAATCCATTGTGAATCCAGTTGAGTCAATCAATTCTGAGTCCAGTTTTGAGTCAATCAATTCTGAATCCAGTTTTGAGTCAATCAATTCTCAATCCAGTTGAGTCAGTCAATTCTTAGTCCAGTTTTGAGTCAGCCGATTATGTGTCCAGTTTTGAGTCAGTCATTTCTGAGTCCCATTTTGAGTCAATTATTTCTGAATCCAGTTTCGAGTCAATCAATTCTGAATCCAGTTTCGAGTCAATCAATTCTGAATCCACTTTTGAGTCAATCAATTCTGAGTCCAGTTTCGAGTCAATAAACTCTGAATTCAGTTGAGCCAGTCAATTCTTAGTCCAGTTTTGAGTCAATCAATTCTGAGTCCAGTTTTGAGTCAACAAATTCTGAATCCAGTTTTGAGTCAATAAATTCTGAGTCCAGTTTTGAGTCAGTCAATTCTGAGTCCAGTTTTGAGTCAATCAATTCTGAGTCCAGTTTTGAGTCAATCAATTCTGAGTCCAGTTTTGAGTCAACAAATTCTGAATCCAGTTTTGAGTCAATAAATTCTGAGTCCAGTTTTGAGTCAGTCAATTCTGAGTCCAGTTTTGAGTCAATCAATTCTGAGTCCAGTTTTGAGTCAATCAATTCTGAGTCCAGTTTTGAGTCAATCAATTCTGAGTCCAGTTTTGAGTCAATCAATTCTGAGTCCAGTTTTGAGTCAATCAATTCTCAATCCAGTTGAGTCAGTCAAATCTGAGTCCAGTTTTGAGTCAATCAATTCTGAGTCCAGTTTTGAGTCAATCAATTGTGAATCCAGTTTCAAGTCAATCAATTGTGAATTCAGTTTTGAATCAATCAATTGTGAATCCAGTTGAGTCAATCAATTCTGAGTCCAGTTTTGAGCCAATTAATTCTGAATCCAGTTTTGAGTCAATCAATTCTCAATCCAGTTGAGTCAGTCAATTCTTAGTCCAGTTTTGAGTCAGCCGATTATGTGTCCAGTTTTGAGTCAGTCATTTCTGAGTCCCATTTTGAGTCAATTATTTCTGAGTCCCATTTTGAGTCAATTATTTCTGAATCCAGTTTCGAGTCAATCAATTCTGAATCCAGTTTCGAGTCAATAAACTCTGAATTCAGTTGAGCCAGTCAATTCTTAGTCCAGTTTTGAGTCAACAAATTCTGAGTCCAGTTTTGAGTCAACAAATTCTGAGTCCAGTTTTGAGTCAACAAATTCTGAGTCCAGTTTTGAGTCAGTCAATTCTGAGTCCAGTTGAGTCAATCAATTCTGAGTCCAGTTTTGAGTCAGTCAGTTCTGAATCAAGTTTTGAGTCAATCAATTGTGAATCCAGTTTTGAGTCAGTGAATTCTGAGTCCAGTTTTGAGTCAATCAATTGTGAATCCAGTTTTGAGTCAATCAATTCTGAGTCCAGTTTTGAGTCAATCAATTCTGAGTCCAGTTTTGAGTCAATCAATTCTGAGTCCAGTTTTGAGTCAATCAATTCTGAGTCCAGTTTTGAGTCAATCAATTCTGAGTCCAGTTTTGAGTCAATCAATTCTCAATCCAGTTTTGAGTCAATCAATTCTCAGTCCAGTTGAGTCAGTCAAATCTGAGTCCAGTTTTGAGTCAATCAATTCTGAGTCCAGTTTTGAGTCAATCAATTGTGAATCCAGTTTCAAGTCAATCAATTGTGAATTCAGTTTTGAATCAATCAATTGTGAATCCAGTTTTGAGTCAGTGAATTCTGAATCCAGTTGAGTCAATCAATTCTGAGTCCAGTTTTGAGTCAATCAATTCTGAATCCAGTTTTGAGTCAATCAATTCTGAGTCCAGTTTTGAGTCAATCAATTCTGAATCCAGTTTTGAGTCAATCAATTCTCAATCCAGTTGAGTCAGTCAAATCTGAGTCCAGTTTTGAGTCAATCAATTGTGAATCCAGTTTCAAGTCAATCAATTGTGAATTTAGTTTTGAGTCAATCAATTGTGAATCCAGTTTCAAGTCAATCAATTATGAATCCAGTTTTGGAGTCCAGATTCCAAGTGACGTTTTCAGTCAGTGAAGGACAACTCAACTTCAGTTTCAAATCATATAACATGTGACTCGAGTCTCAAGTCCTTGTCTCTGAGGACTTGGCTCTGGGCAGGCTGTCAGAAGGCGACTCAATTGAGTCAAATGCATTTGCGTGCTCAAGTTGCTGCTCTGTCCTGCTCTGCACACAACATAAATCCACAACTTCATTAAAAGTCTGTCCAGAAACATTCTGCTGCCCCATAATCAATGGCGAGTCACTCAAGTTGCATCAGCTTTTTACTGAATTAAACTCAGGACATATCATGATCAATGACAACTTAGAGAATTGTCTGGAACGGAAGAGAAATATAAACACGGTTACTATTCAATCACCAAAACAAGGTTTAATGTTGAGTGTGTTTACAGTAAACCTGGGCCAGAAAGAAAAGTTCCTGTGGTAAGAGCTGCAGATGTGCTGTTCCTGAGTTAAGGACATGCTTCACTATATATCCAAAATTTCCTGATAGTGAATTAACCATTTCATGCCTTGAAAAATATCCATATTATACAAAACCTATTGCCATGGAAAAGCATTGACCAACAGTAAAGTACAGCCTGAGGTCAGCATGCCCAATCCCAGGTCAGTAAGTGTATAAAGCCCCACAAACACAGAGGAGTGGATCAGTGGAACCAACATCTGTACTTGATCTCATTAACACTCTGGTCGTTGAATGTACTCAGCACTGTTCCAGCACCTATTGGAAAGCTTTCCAAGAAAATTAGACATATACACAAAGCTTGGGACATATAGTGTATGTATAGGTTAAACTATGCATTCCAAAAAATTGTGGACAGAACCAAAGGGCTAGAATTAGTTCTACATATCAAAAATGTTTTATTATTTTCTCCCAATTGCAAGCAAAGCATTCTGTCTTTGGCAAGTAAAGATGATCCTCATTAAAGACCTTTCTCACATCTAATGATAAACAGAGGCTTTGATGTTGGTACTGTCAGTGCACCATAAATAACTCTTTGTCACAGATATCATAGCCCTCTGCTCTACTTCCATGTGAAACTAAACAGAGAACAGTGCAGTTAAAAACTCTTTACACTTCCTATTAAACCTGTATGCATACGGCTTTAGAACTGCATTCATAAGGTATATTATATGGCATATATGACACCATTCATTATATCTGGCATAAATGTTTCTAAGCAGTTAGTTACTTTAAAATAGTTCATGAAACCAGTGTACAAGACATCATAAAATCAGGCGTCATAAAGCATTATAATGTGCTCATAAGAACAATGCTGACCACAATCTTGTTAATGTTTATTACTGTATATTATAAAACTATAAAATCATATACTCGTGTTCAGTGATGTTTATTCAGTTTATTATCACTATATAAGATTATGCCATGCATTATAACACCTTATAAATGCATTTTAAAGAATTATGACTACAGGATTCATAGGAAGCTTTCTCAAAAGTCCAAGTGGTGACTGGAATCAAGGACTCCCCAGCAGAGGAAAGAAGAGGAGTCTGAGGGCAAAATGTATTTGCTCGTTTGTGTGTGGACAGTGGTGCTGCATGGCTCTAGGGTTCAAAGGCACAGACTGAAGGGGGGAGGTGGCTTAGACTGGACCCTCATTGCTGGAGTTTGAAGTGAAAGGATTGGGTTTTCCACTGTGTGATGTCACAGTTCAGCATGGTGCGCTCGGTGAAGCTCACATTGTCCTCGCTGTCGATCAGGATGACTGTGTTGGCTCTGAAGAAGGAAGAAGAGAAGCGCGACTAAAACAGGTGCCCAATATTTATAATAAACCATGAGTCGATTTCTTTAGAGATGTCATAAAGTTCAAAGCTTTTAACAACTAGAGGTGTCCATGGAAACCATAAAAGAGCAAATTAGCTTGCTGGAAATGCCCACTGTTGCTTTGGAGATAACACGCAAGGCTGAACTCGTCACTGAAGCTAGACACGCTTGCAGGAGAACACAATACACCAGATGTCTTACATTCACTAAGATATGCCCACATTGTCCAACAGTGTTTCTCAACATGTTTTTGATCATGGCACCCTTTAAAATTTTGCCAAATTTAAGGTCCCACCAATCTTTAAAGAAGAATTCTCTTCATCCATTTGACTGTCAAACACACACACAACCACAAACAGCTATAATGTTTTAAACATTCTTTCTTGAGAATAAAATTGTGACAACAACAGATCAATTGGAATTTTTGACTGAATAATTTGCTTGAAAATAAAACGCATTTCTGGCTGCATTTGTTGTGTCTAATCACAATGCAAACCTACTCTCCTGCTCTGCTGATTGTGGGCAAAGGACTAAGATTTTAAGGCTAAATCTCTCATGGAGAATTTTTAGTTGCTGTAAGATATAGTCAGAATATTTAGATCCCCCCCCCCCTCCCCAAAAAAAAATTCAGACTTTATTCTCAAAACATTCTTACTTTATTTCTTTGAATATTCTGACTCAGGGGTGTGGCCACAGGTCCAACAGGTCAAAAACAGGACCAAGGCCACTGTAAATTCACTGCAAGGTGGACCTGTTGCACGACTGAGGGCAAAACATGGGACACAATGCCACAGCTTAGATTTTGTGAAGCGTGAAAGGTGCGTCACCCCGATTGACAAAATAAAAGTAAAGTGCCCCCCCCGTTGACACACTAAAGAGGACATCCACTTTTACCTACGTCACTGGTTGCTAATATTATCCAGGCCCAGCTGCAATTTTATTTCTGGCACTTTTCAGACATTGTAGCTGTATTTTCATGATACATCCTTATATCAGCAAAGTCAGGAACTGAAATCGCAATCTCCCAAAAACAGGGCCAAGTCTTAGACAATAGAGAAAATCAGATATAAAGCCTGGGATCAAGATGGCGCAACTGCAGTAGAATATGTTATGTTCTGTAAGTGAAGATATACCCTGAAGGGACCACCCCAGCGACAATCCTTGTATGCAAGGTGCCAATATTTCTGAGATAATAAATTAGAGGTGGGTGTATGAGCTCTATAGACTCACTTCTACAAAGAGACCATGTGTAAGAATGAGAATATACGAGTACCAACCTGGTTCCATATCCCGGTGAGCGTACACACACTGCTGACAAAGCCTGAAGCATGGCCTTACTGTAGCCCTCCCCCTGACTCTCCTGCATGGGGTCTGGGGTGTGTCTGAGAGAGAGTGAGAGAGAGCAATGTAAGTGAACCAGTAGAGATCAAAAGAAGCTTTTTAGTGCTATTTGGCCATAGACCTCTAATGCTTTGCTTAGAAAAACACGAGTTGCATATGAGTCCAAAGGTCACCATGCTCAATGCCAAGAGTTGGCCAGAGTTCGGCCCCCCCGCACTGGACTGTGAGGCACTGGACAGCATTCTATGTAATGGAAGGATGATAGAATGAGTGCTAAAACTAATCACCCACAGTTAATACCTGTCTTTCTTAATGTTCTCGTGGCTGCCATCAAACATTTACAGCCGAGTTCCAACATCTAGAGTAAAGGCTTCCCAAGAGATTAGAGGCTGTTACTGCAGCAAACGGGAACAAACTACATAATAATACCAAGTCTTTTTCCGTGCCCCTTCACTGGAAATCAATGGTGTTGGTGTCTGCAGTTAGTGGTTAATAAAAGCCAGCGTAGCTTCTGTATTCCCTGGAGCACCTTGCCTCACCTTCAGAGATAATGAATGTAGTAAATGTAGGGCCTCTTATTCCCTCAGGATTTTTAAACAGTTAATCAATATGGCATTTAAATAAAGACCAATTCTTTTTTAAATAGAAATTTTCCAGCTATGGTTAAATGAAGACCTTGGCTCTTGGCTCAGGGGTGGAGGTCAGGAGGGTGTAGAAAGGTCACATGGTCATGTACAAAGATTTGTTCGCCTCTGGTCTTCTGCAATATGGAGATTTACTGTTCCACTTCTTCTAAAACCAATTGGGAATTTGTCCTTCCTTTGCTGAAGTAACATCATCTATTCTCTGGAAAGGCGTTTGGAACATTGCTGGGAGGGTCTGATTGTATACATTTTACACCAAGTACACTAGGCCACAAACCATCTCAAAGGAATTGGACGGCACTTATTCACTTAAGAGAACTCAGTTCCAGTGGTCCACACTTACACTCCTGTAGTTGACGCTTGTCACTGAGCATTGAAAACCTAATCTCACATGTAGCAGCTCCAGAGCGTCCAATTTCATTTCACGCTATTCTACTCGGATGATACAAACTGTGTATGCACCTGAACGTCTGTGACCCCAATGGGCACGTGTTTAAAGGGGTATCTAAAAACTTTTAGAATGTAATTGATGTCTAGAAGGTAAGTCAGCCCAAGTTTCTGCACTCTTCACATGTTCAGCAAAAGCTTCAGAAGTTTCCCAATCATGAAGGACAGTGGAAATTCATTATTGCTGTCCTGAGATAACACAGCGAGATGTTCACCTTACAAAAATCAAAGAATCTGTAAAACCCTTTCAGAACAGCGTTCTGTTAAAATCTTCCTGTTCAAAGAAATTCTACAATAACTTTCCCTTTCTGCGCCTCAAGAAGCCACCAAGATCAAAGTGGACAAGAAAGAGAGACAGAGAGGGAGAGAGAGAGAGAGAGAGAGAGAGAGAGAGAGAGAGAGAGAGAGAGAGAGACAGAGAGAGAGATACCATACTGCGCATCTATCAGACTCTACTCTTCATTTATTTAATTTCCTTGGAGTTATATTGAAATTATTAAAAATGACAGACATCTGGCAACCACTCAAATCTGCCTGAAAAACAAGCTATCTGAGAAAATGAAATAAGTACAAAAATATAATAATAATAATAAAAATATATAGTAATAATACCGTAATAAACTGGCTGACAGCATTGGGGACTAACCATAAGAAAAGACTGGATTCGGTAAATACAGAAGAATATTTTTATGAATATTCTTTTTTAATGTAATTGTGTGTGTGTGTGTGTGTGTGTGTGTGGGGTTTTCAGGTACACAGGGGAAAAAAACAGAAGCTACAGAAACAGAGAGTGAATAGGAACAAAAACAGTGAGAGATACAGAGCGGCAAAGACAGAGTGAGAGAGAGCGCGAGAGAGACTCACAGTTCCTCGTCGTTGAGGATGTGTAACAGTTCTTGGACTAGTCCTTCAGGGGGCAGTGTTCTGTTCACTACACTGGTGAAGAGCCGTTTGCCGTGCTGCAACTTCCTCCAGGGGGTCTCCAGCAGAGCATTACTCAGCGCATAGATTCCTGCTGAAGCCCCCCAACACACACACACACAGACAACAAGGATGACTGCTGAATATTGCTTATATTTCTGTCACATAAGGTATTTGTGTTTGTGGGGGTGGGGGGCTAGCACATTACATTTTATTATCACTTCTCGTTCTCTCCATCTCTTTCACACGTGCACACAGAGAATGACTAATAGACATCGATGCATAGATAAACTGAGACACAGATATGGTCTGTGGGATGGTGAGGAAGAAAAAAACAGAGACAAAGGTGGGGTGGGGGGGGCATGACAGAGAGATGCCCGTCTTGAACGAGAGCCCACACTTTAGCGTGTGTGAAGAGAGCTCAGAGCGAGAGTGAACAAACCCGCTTTCAGGCGGATGGGTTCCGGAGTGGCCTTGTTTCCATAGTAACACAGTGTGTCTTCACCGACCCTGCGTCAGGAAACATGGAGACATGAGATGAGGTTAGCAACAATTAAACACAAATTAGCTCTATTTTTAGTGTATGTTTACCTCTGCAAACAATGTTACTGTCCAAAGGAGTGGACGAAGGGCTGCGTATGGTGGCAGCACACTAACAGGCTAAGTATTAATACTCTACTTAAACATTAAAGGTCATTTATTGTTGGCCGTCCTTGATAAAGCTATAGCACACTTACATAGGCCTTTTAGAACATCTGCAATGGTTTTTTTCAGCAAATGTCAGTTGGTGTGAATGCTTCACCCTAGAAAATCGTACAATAAAAGACACTTGTTGAAAGCTGTCATAGATGCTGGTGTCAGCTGTCATGAAAGGCTTATGAAGGCATCATCGAGGCTCATGAACGATGACCAGCATAATTTTAAATTGTACTTAATTATTATTTATTTGTGTTATGCAACATTCCCACAGTGCAGAATGAAACCCTTCTCTGTTCTCTCACTGCAGCACCCAGCATGCGTTAAACAAATACATCACACAAATCCCTGTGGTGTCAACCAATCCTGGCTGCTAGCATAGCTTCTGATCTACAGGCTAATAAACACACTACACGTTTGCCAACACCTGCTCACCAAATATTTTTTATCTGAAATGAAAGATATCAAAAAAGGGGCTTGCCCCCCCCTTTTCCTGCAGTCACAGCCTCTTCTCTTCTGGGAAGGTTTAAAATTAGATGTTGGAACATTGCTGTGAAAGTTTGATGGCAGCCACAACAGCAGTTCTATGGGTCAGGTTCTGATATTATATAATTAATCTGGATCACAAACACCACTTTAAATCATCCCAAAGATATTGAACAATACCTTACACTACTATTGTGTTACCTTTCCACTGCATATTAATTACACTACCGCATTTGAACATATTCACCATTTTTGATTTTCCATTAGGCAAGTTTGGCATCTGATACATCTTTTTTTTTTTTAGTACCTGCTCGCTTTTGGTTACAAGCAAGCAGATTAGGGACTGAAACTTGACATGTAAGCCTTGCAGAGCACAGATTGGCTAGAGAGAATTCTCACTACACATCGCAATGCAGACATCCAGCACAAACTAGCCATTTGTAAAGTCTCCAGGCTACAGTAATGATCAGATTTGTTTTTATCCGACTCACAATGGCAGCTTGTAATATTTGTAGCTGATGAAAAGAAAAACACATATTCCAATTTGTCTGAACTGACGCATGGCTCATGTTTAGTTGCAAAAAACAATAACAACAAGTAAATACATAATGAATAAACAATGCTTAAATGTTACCTCCACCACTGTCGTGGTTTCCAAAGCCAACTGTTCCTGTTAGAGATGGTATTTTTAAAAATGTCACCATGTACATTTTGGAGAAGGAGGCTGTGGTAATGAAAAACGAACGCGGTACCATGTACCAAAAGTGAGAAGAGTCAAGTAGCGTACTGTCATACAATTTTAGCCTACACACTGCGTTAGGCATGTTGACCTTACGCTATGCGCATCATTTATTCTTGAATCTGTCCTCAGAAGAGGCGTTTCTTAATCTTTAAATGAGAAAATACTCTTCCAGAGACTTCTGCTGCAGGATGTAAGTAAAATTGGTGTTTATTAGCTGGCCATACATTACAAAGCCTGGGCTTCTGTAAATTTATTTCCACAATAGTGTAGCCTGGATTAAATTAGTCCTGGAAACAAAGTTCGTCTCTCCTAGTTTCCTCCACCCACTGCTTCATTAGGAGCACATTTGCAGCGCAGACCTGCGGTTTTGTTTACTTCTTGGTAATTAGCTGGAGAATCCGAACTGCCACGCTAAAGGTTATCGCCAGCAGGGCCTAGTGGGTAATGTCTTATCTTCAGGAAAGTTCCCTCGAAACAGCGGGGGTGCCTGTTGTGAGCAGGTCAGAGAGCAGCTGATACGGCGTAAGCCAAAAAACACAGGAGAATACTGTCCAGACAGGCGGTACGCACCACGAATCACAATCCCATTTTTTTTTTTTTTTTTAAACCCGGCTTGATATTTTGTCTTTATCAAGGAGCATTAGCTGTCACTAACACTCTGCTCTGCCCAGCTGCTGCCCAATAGCAGCTCAGCCGCTATTCGAAGCTGAGCTGATTAGACTTGTTCTCCCTTATCAGTTACAAGGATCTGGCGGAAGGGATACTCAAAAGATTCCAGGCACAGTCCCATAAAGGGCTATGCCCAAAGTAATGGCTGAAGGAGGACGATTAAGTGCTTGTTTTGTCCCATGCTGTTAAAATACAGGGTTTTTTTTTGTTACTCTGAATAGGAAAACAAAACATGCTACAGTCAGGAACATCTTTTTCATTTGTTCGGCTGGCAGGAAGAAGGTGGAAAGGCCATAGATGAGAAGTGAAAGAAGAGGAACCTTTTGTGACATCCTAGAATTGGTAAAACAGTTGGATCAAGTCAATGCCTGGAGATTTCAACAGTGCCAGGGAACGATGCAAGAAGAGAGGGAGGGAGAGAAGGAGAGTGAGATGGAGGGAGGGAATCTCTTCATCAAAGTGAGATGATCAGTATGCAGAAAAGTACATGCTCATTTCGAGTAAGCCCACGTCTTTCTCCCCCTCTTTAAACTGACATCTATTTGAGCCTTTCCCCACTGAGCCGCTTTGTGTGGCGCCAGCTGAGAAGCATAAACAATGGGAGCTCTACAACACCAGGCATCAACAAATGATGTTTGCTGAACAGTCTCTAATCAGCTCGTGATCAAAGTGGATATGGGTTAGCTGGGTCGAACCTTTTGAAATTTGCCAGTTTTCACTTCGCTTCCTGTAGGCCAGGCGGGAGATAACAGGGACACTGAGTCATCTTTTCCTTTCATAGACTGTTCTAAGTTATATATAACTTTAACTCAAAAAGCATTTTCATATACATTTACATTTACGTTAAGGGCATTTAGCGACTTCCAAACTTGCTTCACTCTTTACTCAGAAAATATCCTTAGCTGGTTTGTGTGGGCTGAAATCCAAAAAATACCATGCACGGTCCATTAAATGCTGCCAAAGCATTGATTTGTGTCTGAATGTCAAATCAAGTAAGACATGGCATTAAGTGTACAACTAGTTTTTTTGCAACATATAATAGAAATTCAAATAAAATTTTTTACAGTAGTCAAAATTCAGTAGTAAAACACTCACACTTTTGGATACAGTATTATCCCCAGGAACAGAACAAATCGATGTATATGCTTTTGCAGCCCTTTCTCCTCGATGGAACTCCTAACAAATGCAGTGGCAAAGAAATTATTCTCGTTTGCCATTTTCAGGATATTTTTTGTTGAATAAAATTACAACTATTATTTGTAATTCTACACAAGAGTTACAATAAAATGACAAAAGACTGGGATGAAGTTTGAAATTTGAATTACATTAACTGAAATAAATATACACAAACCTAATACAATCACAAGCCTTTAATAAATAAATAATAATTTTAAAATAAATAAATAATTTGCAAGTGTTGATTTTTATGTACTCTTGTAGGAGAATATATATATAATCCTGGATCCATGGTTTACGGATAATAATTATAATAATAATAATAATAATAATAATAACAATAATAATAATATGAAAACTATTTTAAAATTATAATTATTATTACCACCTATAAAGCTTGTTTCATAAACCCAAGGACTCTTACAATTGAGTGGGGGAAAATCTGAATGCTGATGTTCTACCTTCACTAAAGGAGAATATCATACTCTGTCTGCTCCTCACAACAAGAGTACTGTACACTACTGAAAGCCTGGTTAAGTACCAGAAGGGAATGGGTTCCTGTTTGGGTCTTCATTCCTCTCAGTGATTCTTCCTCTTGCTCTGAAGTGGTCATTCCAATCTGTGTTTGAACTATCACTAGATTAGGAACATCTACATTGTGTCTACACTCATTGCCCATTATATCAGCTCCACTGACCACACAGGAGCATATTTGTAGTTCAACAATTACAGACGGTAGTCCACCTGTTTCATACTTTATCTCCAATCCCAAATCATACCTGCTCTGTTGTGGTCCTGTGGGGGTCATGACCATTGAAAAACAGGGTGAAATTGGGAATTAAAAAAAGGTATGCAGAGAAAAAGGTGGACTAGTCTGTAATTGATAAACCATTGCCATCCAGACCATGTTTATGAGCAGATGAATGAGCTCTGTAGTGATCTGAGTTGGTCTGACCTTCTCAGTCAGTGATTGGACAAATTAAGTTCAAATGGATTGGCTTTCAGGACCGGCAGGTATAGTTCATAATCTTATTTTAAAACGCCGCTTTTAACGCCGTTGGTTTGGCTTTGGAACAGCGTAAAATAAGGCGTCCTGGAGGTTCAAATCAGCTGTATTTTAATGGCATAAGAATGCCGGTATTTATACTTTTACAGCATAATTAATGGCGCCACTTCAGGAGAAACGACTTATTTTTCGGCGTTTTATAAAGTAAACGCGTCTTTTAGATGTCATTTTTTGACCCTCTTGGCGTTCCATACAATATATCTGCGCGTGGGCACAGAAACCTTCTTGCTTGCTCAAAGTATCCTTGCGCACACAGAATTGTGGCACAAAGTAATGCCATACAAAAGAAAGTGGCTTTTCTTAAAACAATGAACTGGCTGCCCCAGGACCCTGATGTCGACATTACTGAATGTAATTATATGGAACATAAAGGGCAGAACATTTAACCAGCTTCAAAAACAGAATTGAAGGAGCTGAAAAAATATTGCTACAGATGTGTTCTACTCCAATAAAGAAGTCTTCATAGAGAAAGTGAAAGAGGAAAGAGAAGTATGCTGCTATTCTTTCATAATGATTTGATGTGAACCCTCATTGATATGAGACCCCAGGAGCTCTCCTCACGGGATGTCGAAACAAGATGACTAACCCTTCTGTGTGAAAAATGACTACTATTGCACTGAATGGTGCCTTGGCACCAAGAGATAGCTTCATGAACAAAGAAGCCAGGAGGCCTGCATTTATTTAGAAACCTGAGTGTGGATGAGTGTATAGGAGGCACTGGAAATATAAATATGTATAGGAGATATTCATGACTATTATTTTGGAGTCAAGTAGTGTTTAAGGGGCTTGTGCAAGAAAGTCCACCACTGTTGTTCTTGTCTATTGGAAACCTAAAACATTCCAAAAGTGATACTGTGTTCTGAAACAACCCTACATTTTATACTCCATCTTAAAGTTCTTTTCAAACTGGAACTGAAAAAAACAACAACATACAGGAGCTGGTACAGCCTCAGATAAAAAGTAATAAAGCTTTTTTTCAAGCACCACTTCCTGATTCAGATCTGAAAAAAAATAATTCCACAGCCTTTTGTGTTTATGCTTCCACTGTGAGACAACAACTCAACACTGTGGCTCTGAAAAGATGTGGAGCTGCTGAGAAGCTCTTACTGAGAAAAGGAACCAGACACACACAAAAGAAAAAGAAGATTATGCTGGACTTAGACAATTAAGACTGGCTGCCTCAGAGCCCACACTTCATGAAATGCATTTGGGAATACTTAGAGTGAGAGATGGGGAAATGCAACCAACTTCTAAGACTGAACTTCACAAGTTTGGCTGGAGATTTCTTTAAAAGATTAAAAGCTAGTTTTTTGAAGGAAAAGGAAGCAGTAATAAAGGGAAGGTGTGGACACAAAATATTCTGAAAAAAATGTAACCATTATTTAGTTGAAGAGTCTTCATATTAATTTTTCAGAATATATTTTTTTGATGTTAGACAATGAATAACTAAAGAAGAGGTGTTATAAATGTGCTTTGTGAATGGAGGTAAAAGGAAAGGGTCCTAACATGATGTCAGTATGACTAATTGGAATTAGGTTTATCAGATGCGAATGTGAATGAGGAATCCTCTCTGGGACTGTTATATTTGGAGAATGTAATAACAGCTTTCAGATAAAAATAAACTGTTCTTCATCCTTTTATACAAACGCCATCTTCTACCTGGACTTCTGCAATCTGTTACAGAATTCAAGAATCTTTTGGGTCAAGACATCAAAGCCTTCAACATAAGAGTCCCAAGAGTCACTTCTGCAGAGCCCAGAGGACACGGAGCTCTCTTCAAGCTATTCAAGCAAGTGTTGATATAAAACTCTTCTAAGGATTTGGAAGATGTCCAAACAAGAAATTTCCTTTCAAAAGACTCAAAATTACTGCAGACTTGCTTGGCTTGGCAGTGCTGGTTTCTCTTGTTCATTATGTTCTGAAGGCTGGTCCAAAATACATAAAAGGTGATGATTTAAAAAAATAAAATAAAATTACACACCATGTCCAAATATTTATAGACACACCTTATAATCAGTGAATTCGGCCATTTTAAGGATACAGCTTGTATAATCGCCATAGAAAAGCATGAAATTAACTGTTAGGTAAGAGGTACAGTACGGGTAAAAAGGGACAACAGTGGTTTTAAAGTCCAGTTGTGTTCCTTGGAGGTACATTTCATACAATTCTCCAGAATGAGATGTGAATATTTGTACGCTTTAATTACAGAACTGTGTAAAATAATGTAAAAAAAATTGCCTGGCTATTGGCTATAAGCCTAAATTCACCATGCTCAATGCCGAGAGTTGGTAAGTGGAGTATAACTCTCCCCAGCATTGGTGTAGTGTACTCTCTGGAAATATTAAGCTTCCTCCATTCTTTCACATGAGGTGCAGTGTCAGAACTATCCCCCATCATCCCAGAATCACCCCCCATCACTACCTGACCTTATTTAATGCTCTCGGGGCTGCCATTAACGTTAGAGTGAAACTTTCCCAGAAGACCAGAGGTTTTTACAGCAGCCAAATGAGAAAAGCTCCTCACCGATAACCTTTTAAAACAATGGGGGCATGGAGTGTCCAAAAAACTTTTCATCATATATTGTCTGTCTCTACAAACAGTAAAAACTCATCATCTGTTCTGTCCTGGCAGGGCAGCAGGCCAGGGCAGGAAAACTCTTCATTATAATGGAAAACTCCTCTCAGGTCGCAGGATGCCACTATTGATTTTGGAACAAAGTGGCCACCTCTGAGCTTCCGACAAGCTTATCGCCATGTGTATCATCTTTGGCTCAAAGAACAAGAGCACAGAGAACTAATAGCTCAGTAACGATCTTGTTTATTGAGATGGTAACCAAATTAAATAATGCTCTCAGATGCTTTACCCATCCGTTCTTATGGGCTTGTGTCAGCAGTGTTTCAGCAGTGTTTCAGAGCAAATTAGCCCTCTAGATGAAGGCCAAATAACACGTCAGCAAAGTGACAAATGTGTCCAGGCTTGCGCCCAGCTAAAAATATACTGAAACACCTTTCGGAAATGTATTTTATACAACAGTCCACACAATCGCCAGCAGTTGCTTCACGGTAAGTATATCATTCTGCCCAATGTTGGTTGCTAAGTAACGACTCACTATATATATATATAGGGTTGGACAGTAATTCAATATCACAATATAAAAAGGTTTCAATAACATGATTTTAAACACATTCTCAATATTTCAATACACATTATTTACAACATCTGTCACTGACTGATGTTCATTACAGGGTGCTGTCGTCAGTATTAATATTGACGAAGCCAAGTTTATGTTTGATGGGAATGTCATGTTTATTTGTTCTTGGAAGTTTTTCAGTGGATATTATACTGTTCATATTCATATTCATTGGAATTATATCATGCTCTTGATCACAGCTCTTGATATACAATATGGCCAGTATTGGTATATCATGGTATATGTGTATGGTATATGTCCAGCTATATATATACAGCAATCTCTTGTTTTTCGTGGGGGATGCGTTCCAAGACCACCTGTGAAAAACAAATTTCTGTGAAGTAGAGGAAAGATTTTTTTTATGTATTTAACGAGTATTCGGACTTTTGAAACCCTCCCTGTTACTGTTAACAACTCACCCTTTGCATTAAACAGTCATTCTATAATGTTTTTCGGCTGGAACTACATGTGATATCCTACCAGTTTCTTTAATAGAGTCATTCCTAAGCTGTGATTTAGCGTCAGTAAATTTCACTCGGATGTGGACGTGAACAATACATGTACTGTACATAAGAAATACTTGTAAATTATATATTTTGTCACCTACAGGCCTAGTCTAATACATGTAAATAATAAAAAAGCCCCCTTGAAAAAACCTGCGAAGTAGCGAATCCGCGATAGATGAACTGCGAAGTAGCGAGGGTTTACTGTACATATATATATATATATATATATATATATATATATATATATATAGAGAGAGAGAGAGAGAGAGAGAGAGAGAGAGAGAGAGCTGGACAATATGGCCATATTGTATATTAAGAGCTGTTTCTTTATTTCAGTCGATATGATATAATTAGTTTTACAAATTGCAGGTTTGATGGTAGAAGAGTAGTTTGTTTTCAAATTTTCCATTCCACCTAAAACTGTGTAGCAGTTACATACAAGTGCCTCTGTTCCACCTGAAATGGTGCTACAGATATAATCTGGCACCCAGACAACACAGCCTGCAAGTCGCTGGGTATGAGCCAGACAATGTTGCCACTTATTGGATACAAAACACAAACATTATTGTTATTAAGGGAGTTTCTGAATGAGTATTTTGAAACCCCTTTGGAAATGCCAACCAATATCCAAAGTCCCAAGAGTACAAAAACACAATAAGTGAAAAACATAAAAAAGGACAATAAAAAAGCCCTGAGAAGTCTTTGAGTTTGAGGTTCATAAACAAACCTAAAACAATCACAAACAGTGGCTCTTTTTCTTCATTTGCTTTATTTGCTTATTTATTTTTACATGTTTCTTTGAATTTTTCTTTTCAGAGAAACTCACTGCTACTTCTGTAAATGAAGCAAAGACAAGTGTTTTCTGGGCAGATAAATTAATGCTAGCTGGGGTCATTAAGTATTAAGAAATAGTATCAGATCAATCTATCCACATCTTACTAGCTGTTATTCATTCTGGGTTGTTCATTCACTCTATATCCTGTAGACCTCCAAGTCTGACGCCATGGTTATTTCGCATATAAAGATGGCGTGCTCTATTCTGGTAGGGGCTGTGAACCCACTTCAAGTGGAGGAGTTCAAATATCCCAGGGTCTTGTTCACAAGTGATGGAAAGAGTGACTGTAAGATCAACAGTAGGTTAAGTGCAGCGTCTGCAGTAATGCAGTCATTGCACCGGAGAGTAGTGGTGAAGAGGGAGCTGAGTCATAAAGCAAAATCTCAAATTACCAGTTGATTTAGGTCCCCACCTCACTTAACGGTCATGAGCTTTGGGTAATGACTGGAAGAAAGCTATGGCGGATGATGATGATGAGACCCTATAGACAACCGAAGACAGGGACGCCTCTGGGGATTTCCATTCTCACAGTGAGTCACCTCTCTGACAGTAATGTATTCTAATATTAGTAACATTAGTAATATTAGCAACTATCTAAACAAGAGCAAATTTCAAACTTTACGCTCCAGTAAAATGGTGTTAGCCCTACACCACCAACACAATACAGAATTCCATTTAGTAAGATGCTTGTTTTCATTCATACTCAACAGAGCCATCAAGGTGGTGTGAGGGATTCTGCCAAAGGAATAGAAGCAGCAGCAGCCCTGGTCTAGTTTATTGTCCTTGAGAGTTGACCACTTTTGGGATATTCTTAAGTTCTCCTACCAAACCATAACATCTTGTTTCTCAATAGCAGAGGACCAATGGTGTTGGGACGATCCCAAGAGTTGCCAACAATTCCACACATGTGCCTACTTGAAACATCGATAAACAAGACTCCCACTGTAAAAAAAAAAAATCTAAAAAACAAGAGCCTACAAAGCCCTGAAGAAATCAGTGATCTGAAAGAACAGATGTGGAGCTGAATTCTAAACAAGCTTCTTAGGCTTCATCCAGAGCCTAGAAGAGGAGAGCAGGTGGCCAGCCCAACGGCTGGTTTCCCTCTCAAGGACCCCTAAGATCAGACAGAAATCATCTCTGTCTCATCTCCATCCAATATCACAAAGGAGAAGAACACACACACACAGACCAATAGGGAGGTGGGAGGGAGAGAGGGAGAGAGGGGGAGAGAGAGAGAGAGAGAGAGAGAGAGAGGTGTAGATTTTATTCCATGCAAAGTGCTGAAGACATTGTCGCACACTGTCTGAGAGTTTTGTTTGCTTATAACAAATGAAACTTAATGGAATTGAAGTGTAGTGACTACCATTTCCTTACACTCCATGAATCACAATGAAATGCTATACATTTCCTGCATAACACTAAATCACAGTATCTAGGGCTGTGTCAATCCTTGGAAGAAAAACAAAAAACAAACAAACAAAAATATTGTTGACAAATACTGACATTTTCAAAAATTACACTCTAAGCAAAAATAGGTCTAAAATCACAGTACAAAAAAAATTTAATTGTATAACAATTCAGAAGAATTTAGTGAAGCTTTCTATTCTAGCTTAAACATTGCAACAGGTCTGGCTTCTTATTTGTATTTACCATGCCACTTTAAATCAACTTTACAAGTTGGTTAGTTAAGAAACAAATTTTCAACCTAGCTTTGTATCTGCTGAACTGTAATGTTAGTCTTATATAAACACACGTTATCTCACTTTTGAAGCATTTGAGCTATTTTTCATTTTTCCATTCAGTTTAAAATAGATATAAAATATCAAATTGACCCTGTTGTAATTCTAAAATGTTCATTCATTCATTCATTCATTCATTATCTGTAGCCGCTTATCCAGTTCGCAGTGGGTCCAGAGCCTACCTGGAATCATTGGGCGCAAGGCGGGAATACACCCTGGAAGGGGCGCCAGTCCTTCACAGGGCGACACACATATTCACTCACACACTCACACCTACGGACACTTTTGAGTCGCCAATCCACCTACCAACGTGTGTTTTTAGACTGTGGGAGGAAACCGGAGCACGCGGAGGAAACCCACGCAGAACACACCAACTCCTCACAGACAGTCACCCGGAGTGGGAACCCAGGTCACTGGAGCTGTGTGACTGCGACACTACCTGCTGCGCCACCGTGCCGTCCCTTCTAAAATATAAACAATGCTTTTCCATTTTGGCAAACAACTAACTGCACAGTCTCAAACATGTAAGTGATGCAAATGTCCTTTCACCAAGTCATATTCCTTTCATTAGTACATTTTAGTATATTGGACAGTGATTGGGTTTGATCTCTTTGTCATGTACAAAATGCCAAACTTCCGGAAATCACCTTTATCCACATCTAAAGTGCAAGGCTGTGTATTCAAGATAGTAAAAATTGGCACATTTGATACCACAATATTAATTCTGGTCAGATTCTGGTCTGATCTCTGTTCTACAGATAAAACAGTTGTAAAACCCCACTGCCAATTCCAGACTTGGTCCAACTGCAGTTCCAGCTGGAAATTCATGTTCTATTGCCCCAATGCAGCTCTTACCTGAATTCAGCCGTGAGGAGATTAAAGCCATTGTACAGGTGTCCCTCAGATGCTACCTTGCGCAGATAAGAAAAGCTGTCCAAACCATCGGTCAGGAAATTTGAAACCAAAAACCCTGAAAATAAATATATAAACATGCTCTAACAGCAACAGCAAAAACCCTACAGGGAATGGGCAACATGGTTAAAAATGTGCAAATGTTACAGTTTATTTTTCAAATATTTCAAAAGCACAAAATTTACTGAGCTATTTTCAATTTCCATATCTTCCTATGATTCTCATTACGTATCCAACCCCTATCAATGTATGTCATAAACTCCCTTTGTAATAATTTTGGACAGTTTGTATAAACTCTACAAAGAAACACTGACCAACAGAATGGGGCACTCTGGAGCAGTAGCAAATGACCCTACTGGCCAGAACAACAGCATCAACAATAATAATAATATTAATAATTACAAAATAAAATAATAATGAAAATATATTAAACAACAAGCCATTAATAAATAACTAACCAACTGCAATGTACACAATGTTGCTTCTTCCAAACGGAGTAGATCAATTAAAGAAGAGAACATTTCTGCATGGCAATGTTATGAGGACTCTGATGAAAATTTCATCATTTTGATAAAAAAACAATAAAACTACATCAATAAAATAAGTGAGCAACACTCACAAACACTCGCACTGGATAAGCAATTTCATTAAAACAAATGCCCACTAAAGGTCAGAATTTGAGCGTGTTCCCCAATGTTCTTGGCCTAAACTTACATTTTCTTTAATTATTATCACATTCAAACAAGTGAGCAGTGTGTATCTGACTGCATTCAGCCACAAAAAGCATAAGCAAACACAGGCATCAGTGTTGGAAGTTGGTGCTCTCTAGCTCATTCTAATTCTCTGCCTGACAATTGGCATTAAACATAGGGACCTTATAGGCTTATATTCTGCTGCTCCAGTGTATCCTATTCTGTTGAACACTGATGTTCTATAGAGATGATACATGCACAATGAAACCTGAATGCAGCTTATTCAGTAATTATAAGGAGTGTCTGGACATATACAGTATCCCTGGAAATCCCATATCCCATATGTTTAGGCCCTACAAATGTCAGTTAACAAGGGGCAGCCTTAAAGGAAGCAAACAGATGTTCAGCTGGCCGCAAAGCATCCGAAACATGGGAGAATGCAATGCGCACATCTGCAGCAAACAGCTGGCATGAGATATGGCGTGCAGGATTGTTCATATACATTGAGGAGAATCAAAGGAAATAAAAAAATAAAAACATCACCCAGGAAGCTTTGACAATGTAGTGCTTCCAGGTTTTAGTCAGTGTAGAAATTAGAAAATTGTTTTAAACCTATTTCTTCTACACTGAAAGAGTCAACGTAATGTGTAAGTTAAAGTGGACACATAATATATATGAGGGAAAAAAAGAGTGCTGATAAAATATTAAAATATGAAGAAAACAAGAACTAATAAACAAAATGGCTAAAAACCAAAGCTTCTGCTCCTCGCTCCACACTCCTGGGCTCTTGCACTGAACTGAGCTGTGGGCTAAAACCTGTCAATCTGAACAGGACTGTTTAGACCAGGGGAGAACGGTGCTGTGTTCTTTATTTCTTGTGGTATTTTGACCAAAGCATGTCACAGACGTTTAGGACCCTAGTGAACTGTGTCGGCTTCTGAAAAAGTGGTAGGATATATGTCCCCTTTAAAGATTCAAAGGGTCATTTAACGGTTGGCCAAATAATTTTTTATGATTTACCATTAGCTCAGTGCAAGCATTTAACTACAGTACCATTAGGGAAGTAGTAGATTACAGTGTTTCTTTGCTTATGTTTATTATTATCTTTTTTTTTTCCAGAGGAAAACCTCCAACATGTTGCACAATCCTTCATCAAAAGCCTTCATCTGAGGAAGAAGCTCAGGAACAAGCAATTTCAGAGATATGTGGTAGTTTCTCAGGCAACACACAGACATGTCAGATTTTCACCTGAGCTAAGCTGTGAGTGGGCTGTTTGATTAAATGACAGTAATAAGAGAAGCTTACCTCTCCCCTGGGCATCCGGGTTCGTTTTACCCTCCAGGTAATTGGTTAGTGCGGCCAGTTTACCGCGCTTCGTGATCCCAAGCCAGGAGCCACCTTCCTTCCCCTCCTCCAGATCCAGACCTGAGGAAACACAATTAAGTACGTTATACATTCATTTATCTTTAGAAGCAGAATACAACTGACTTCTAAGACTGAACTTTGTATAAATTGTAGGACAATATCCCCTAAGTTTCCAAAAAAATGAGAGCAATAACAGAGGCAAACATAAAATCACCAAACAATTATCATATTTGGTTAATAATAATTAGAAACTGTAGTCTATTTGTTTGCTCAGATTCACAGTCATGGCCAGGACCCCCACAGAGCAGGCATGATTTGGGTGGTGGATCACTCTTAGAGTAGCTGTGACACTGACGTTCTGATCAGTCTGCTCAGTCTTGAGGCTCTCATCCAATATCTAAATGTACCAGTTAATAAAAACTTCATTATGTTAAACCAAGTGTGGTATTGATTTAACAAATCCATATGATCAAGGAGAATATCTAAAAACAAACATTTTTCAGCTTAAGCACTTTTTTTCCAGTTTAAGCACTTCCTTTTATCATCCAAATGGACAAGAAGATACAGCCCCTTATCTGCCCTGATTTTCACACTGTCACCCAGAGTCTCCCCAGAATCCCTGGACCTGGCATCTGCCTCTACATTCATCAACATTCCACCCCCTCTTCCTCCTCGACCATGCAAGAACTTCTTTTTCAGCACCACACTTCATTTCTGCCGCTTCACATAAAAGCAGTCATCAATTAAAGCACCACATTGTCCACTGACCCTCAGATTACAGGCAGCAACAAGCTACAAGACACCCTGGATCTCACTAACAACAAGAGGCAGTGACTGATTCCTGCACACTGCCTCCAGTTGCGGATCAAACAACGCATCATCAGTCAATTACAAGCTGTTTACTGCCAGAGTTCGGCTAGGGGCACCTTGGGAACAAGCAATTAAGGTGAACGTTTGCGACTGCAATCATATTTTTTGGTTTAATCGGGTTGCTGTAGATATCACATTTATCATCTTGCAGTGGCCTGGAAAGGTGCAGCAGAGAACGGGAAATGTTTTTTTGTTCTAAACAGGAAGCTTTAAGATACGTGGATGTAGCTGAGCATTAAAGTGTGGGGACATGGGACCCAGAGTGGAGCAAAAAACGTTGGCCCTATAGCCTGAGAGTCCAATCACTTGTGATGTCACAGCCATTGAGGACCTAGAGTCCATGAGTGCAAAACTGTGCTCACTCTCTCAGGGTGCACAGAATTGTCTTCTCACTCCCTCATAACTCAGCACAGTGCTGGCCTACATGGGCATCTGTGAGCTAATAAAAGCAAACTGGCAATTGTGCATTTCCATTGCATGGTACCCACTCTACTCGACTAGGCTATACAATATGCTTTTTTTGATTTTACATTTCTGACTTATGTAGAGATTTCCCATTCTGTATAAGACCCCAGCCTGTGTCTTTCTTTGTGTTTTATTCACTATATATTCCTTGATCTCTTTCTGTCCCTGTTTTTACATAAAGTCCAGTATCTATATCTGGTCACCTCGGCCTTAACTCGTGTTGAGCTTTCGGCTTGTACCCGTCTCCATCTTGTTTAGTCTCTGTCTCAGTTTAGTTTTAACTATATCTCTGATAAGTTCCTTGTCCTGTTATAAATATCAGTATTTATGAGTAGTGCCATATTGTATCGTTGGCAATAATATTGCAAAAAAAAATGTTTACGTAATGATGTCATGCATTTACATGTAATACGGCGTACATTTGTTACATGTATAATTTAGACACAGAGACACGTACAGTGGAAATTTGCTCTGTGTTCAAAATTTTACTCAAAATATGAGTGACTTCAGTCATGTGGTGGTGGTTTGGAAATAAAATATCAATATTATAAATATTTTTTATACAATGTCAGAATCTTGATGAGTTACAGTTGTTTACAAAATAAGCAAATGTTTATACATTTTTTGTTTCTTCTGAATGTTTAAAATTGTTAAATTTGCACTAAAATAAAATGTATTTAAATATAATTGAAATAAGAAATTAAATATATCATTGCCTGTATATTTATATTCCTGATATTAGTAGTCCTTGTTTTCTGTTTTCCTTGTTCCATACAATTTAATACATTGCACCTTGCATTTATATCTGCTTCCGTTTCTTGTTTGATAGTCAGCAAAGTTACAAAATTCAACTCAGCCTATAAGTTTAACGTACACTATGAGCTAAATTTTAGTTTGTTCTCCAAAAAGAATCTCTTTCTGAAGATAAACCACTTTCCTTTAAATATTTGTGACACAAAGATCACAGATTTTGCCATGCACTCATGTAAATAGTCTACTCTATCTTTAGTTATTTTTGTGCCGGTTTTCAGTGTTTCAGTGTTTAGGAGTCTTTGCTTGAAAATTTTCAAAAAACAAACAAAAAAAATGTCCCTAAAAATAGACAGGCACATTTTAGACACATTTAGGCACCATGCCCTAATTCCAACATCAGTCTTCCAACAGAAGCTGTGTCTGTTTATCACTGTGCTTTTCCAACAGAAAGCCTCAGTCTTAATTGAGCGAACATAACAAATGCAGATAACTGAAGCCATCAGCTCTTTCCAAATGAAGTCTGTTGACATGGAAACCAATGATCCCTCAGCAGAACAGAGGGTAAACATGTACCCGATGAAACTGGATGGAAAAATATCATCTTTGACTTCCAAATCTGCAGGTGCAGAGTCACTTAAAGTAACGCAATGTTCCATTACAGCAATTTTAAAGACGCTGAGAGCAGATTCTAGTGTTTTAAAGGTTAGTAATTAAAGTGAAAAGGTTTCTAAACAAGTATAGATTCAGTGCCATACTAATCAAAGTTAAAAAAACAGGTTTTTCATAGTTTTCACCATGTTTTATAGATTTTTAAAATAGAGGTGACAAACTGTGAATTAACACAAGTCAGTACACAAATGATTTTTCTTGAGCGCTGGTGCATCTCTGTACACTCTGTACAGTTGCAGGCCTGCTTAATTAACAGTGCATTCAACTTTTATTTCATATTATGTTTAAGGATTGAAACCAATGAATAATCTGTTAAATATAACTAAATGAAATGCATGCTCTCAGCATAAGCATTATTTTATAAAGGATTTTGGCAGATTGTAATGGAGTAAATTTAGTGAGTAAACCTTTCCAAGGTTAGATGAGCCAAAAAAGAAATAAGGGATTACGTATATTCTGAACAGAAACAGTATTTGTATGGGAGTATGTTTTAGAGAGCAGACAGGTAGTACAATTCTTAGCAATAACAAAGTCTTCTTACCACTGAGTATTTCCTTGTTGCTGCCCCAGAATTCTGCAGCTTTGGATGGCCTGTTGTAGAGCTCATCTCGATTGGCAGCCAAAATGAGCCTGTAGAAAAATAGAAGAAGAAGTTGTCAATTTTACCGAATTATATTATTATTCGGGGACCAGTAGTTTATTAATAGAAAAGGTAGTAACCTGAAGATTGTTGGGTTAAATCCCAGAAATGACTGGGCTCCAGTATGCTGCCTTAACAGAAGGGGGAAAAAGATTGCAACTTTTCCTGAAAGGCTCCATAATGGTGGAGAAGTGGTAGCAGTGGTGACCGGTAGTAGTTTTGGGTTTAAATCCCAGGACTGACTGGGCTCCTTGCTTAAAAAGATTAGAAATACTGTGAATGACTAGGAAATTGCAGGACCGTTTTCCCTAGCAACATCAATTACAATAGCTACGAGAGATAAGCTTTTTCCCAGGGAGTATTTCTGGGTTTAAATCCCAGAACTGACTGGGATCTGCTGTGTTGCATAATTAGGGATAATCCCTTATAGGGTCAAGTAAGAAAGGAGGTAGAAGAAGTGAACAAGTATTCAGTAGTTTATAGATTCAAATCCCAGGCTCCACTGTGATACATTCCCAGTGACAAAATCCCCTAACATTATTGGACTGATAAACCCCACTGTTTCAAAACAGAAAGACCTGATTGGGATGCAAGGGGCATGCTGTGCAATGGAACGCATTAATGGCAGGCTTGTGTAATAAACTAATAGCACAGGCCAAAATTGTGGTTCTAATTAGTTCTGATTAATTATGGAAGCTTGCTGTGATACGGCATTGGCCGAATAAAATGAGTTCCTGTGTTATTCAATAATCACGGATTTTAGTTTCAGTGGGCGATGTATGCAGCTGTTGGCCTGTTCTCCAAAGCAACTGAGGTGTGTGAGTGTGTGCGTTTCACCCTTGGACCCCAGGAGAGTGATTGCTGTTTTGTAGCACATCTGTAGAATGAGACACGGCTGGAGTTTCATGAATGAACGAACACACAAACAACTTTCAGAAACAAATCTAAACACACCATTTTTTCTGCTAACTTTAGACAATCTTTACTAGGGCACATATGGTGTTACTGTATATGAAAGTGAGGTTCATAAAGACTTGCTATGACATGTTTTGAAATATGGCGGAACTCCGGTGACCTCCACAAAGCCTTGAATTCACACTAATCTTCACTGCAGCAAGTGACTGACTGGCACAGCTTTAATAGAGTTTCACCAGACACTGGTTTTGGACAAGGATTGGTTCACAGTCACTGTCCATTTCATCTCAGTGGTACTGAGATTACCTCTCCCCCACTTCCCAATGTATACGTAAATGTATAAGACCCATCTAAAATACAATGGACTGGTACCAACCACAGACTGGAATAGGAACAGACTGGATACAAAATAGGATAAAAAGAGAAAAAAGAAAATAAATGATACAAAAAACGAGAGTCAGGTGAGAGAGAGAGAAAGGAGAAAAAGAGGCGATGAAGAGAAATAGAACGGCATCAAAGACAAAGGCATCAAATAGAATAAAAAAAAAAGAGACACACGGTTAGAAACAGCAAGAGAGAGAGTGCAAGAGTGGGTGTAAGAGAAAGTGTGTACAAAAGCGGGGACAGAGGAATGGGAGAGAGTTCTCAATGACAATTAGAAAGAAATAGTGTAAAACAGAATGTAAATGTGTGAAAGACTGGAAAGGAAAAAAATGTGGCAGAAAATAAAAAGGAAACGGAACAAACACGATTATTAGAAAGGAAATTCGAAGAAAAAGAGAAAGTGAGAAAGAGAAGAGATACTAATGAATCTATGTGCCATGTAGAGTGGAGGTTTGTTCTCACATCCTCATTAGAATAAGCAGTGTGTAATGCCCCTCAATTGATTAGCGATTGTAGAGACAATGGGCAGGAACTGCTGTATCACTCACAGCTTTCTGCTTCTATTAGCCTCCAACAATACAACAGCAATTACCAAGATATCGTTGTCATTTTGCTATTTATTTTCTGCCACGCAATTAATTTATCCATGTGCTCTTTCATAGCTACTGTTGTTAGGTTAGACAAGCTTCACAATATCTTAGCCAAAAAAAACCATGCAGCACAAAGCGACAGTGCACCACCGTTTTTAAACTGAAATAACTTTATAATATTTTGAATGATATCAGCAAATTTACAAACTTACACTAGAGAGATTTGATATCATCTTTCCTTCTGAAAACTCTGGGATGGTCTATATCACATGTATAGAGTCATCTGTTTTGTCTCTCCATTTCATCACATTACATTTACATGTTTATTTTAATGACTCATCACATGCACACTCAGTCATGGTTAGGAATTGCACCACAAGGGAGGCCATTCCTTGCAAACTAATATTTAAGGTTTGACTTTAATATTAATATTAAGGTAAAAATATTATATATTGCTCCTTTAATGAAATGTCTGTTACAAGCTTTGTTCAAAATACCACAAGGATCAAACATCTTCCCCTGTCTGAACAGCCCTTTCTTAAAATAACTAGTTTCTGCACCTGTTCCTTTCAACAACATTGAGTCACTGTGCATCCCAACACAAGTGTACAGTATTGAAAAGTGAGTGAGCAGAATTCTACAATTTTGAAAATTTCAGCACTTGTTATCAGAAGCAGAGCAGCCAATAAAACCTGGACTAGGTGGTATAATTTGGCTTTGTGGGTTGGTAGTAGCGCTAGGTACACAAATAAATGCCATTTTAATAGATTTTTTTAACCTTAAAAGGTATCATTCATGATTATAATTAGAAAAGTTTTTTTTTAAATTTATAATATGTTTCCTCACCATTTTCCTGATTTACAGTCTGTTTGCATGCTTGAAACTGGTCTAATGTGTTTACAACCACCAGAGTCTTTAAACAGGTAAAAAAATATCAAACTGTCTTTGTCCAGTATGCTAGGCTTACTCTCTCTCCGCTCATGGTAGATCAAAAGTATCTGGAGTTTTTTAGGCAATGGAGAGAACAACAAACATTGAAAAGCATGAACCAAGATGGGGATATTGCGCTATTCCTGCTCCACATGTGGGTAATATTGACTTATTTTTGATGTTTTGGATCACTTAAGATAGAATGTCTCCAAATTCCAAAGACGGCTAACTGCATTAACTAAAGTGCTTTAAAACTAAACTTGGGTTACAAATAAGTTTCTGTGGTAATTCAAATAGTGAATAAAAACTCACAAGTTCAGTTTCATCCATGTACAAACAAAAGTCATTTGCCTCACCGCAAACCTACTGTTTCACCTTAAAAGACGCAGAGCTTCTGAACGTAAACAAAACAAAGAGCGCTTTCCCACAGTCGTAGACCTCTCCTTTAATATGTGTTCTTTTATAATTTGCCCAATCTACCAAAGATCTTAAACATGTATATTATTCATACTTTTTTATTCAAATTGTTTCATTCAGTATGTCTTTCATTTTTTATTTCAATAAAACCTTCATCATTTTTACATTTGTGTATTTTTTGGAGTGAAATTTGTAATATTCATAAGTTATCATTAAGATGTTTTATTGCATTTTATAAAAGTTAGTTTGCATGCAGACGTGATGATTTAGGCATGCTCTACGCAGAATGGCAATTAATGGGGTGCAAGCTTTTACTACTTTTACATTCTTTGGCCTTGTAGCCTAACTTCACACATCAAACTTCATTAATGAAGTTAATTTAGGGAAAGGGGTGTAAATATGTTTAAATCATCATTTTAATCTAAGAAGCTGAAAGCATATTGTAAAACCCACAGGTGGCCACAAAGGGCTAAAAACACATCTATACTTAGATGCATTTAAATAAACTGTTGCATTTTTGGATTTTGTGAGATGACTGAGATAATACCTAGCTCCTAGCTCCTAGCTTGGTTTTATTTATACAGGCTTGAAATCATAGCAGATCTAAGCTGGACCACCCTCTTCTAAAGCCCTATCATTCTTTGGGGCATTCAGGCACCTAGCCCAATTAAGCTCACTTGCCAAGGATTATTATTTTTTTCTTCTTCAAATGTAAATAAACTCCTTTGAGAAAATCAGGGTCAACCACAATGTGCTAGGGCTAATGGTACAGAACTGTTTCTGATCATGTGAGGCTAGTATCCCCATGTGTAAACAGAAAGCAGAGCTAATGAGTCAACATTAGAAAGGTTTCACTGGGTCATATACCAGTGGGAACCAGTGCTAACTCATGATTAGCTTGGGCTTTTATTTCTAAATCCTTGCTAAGACCTTTTGAGTGTAGCATCTTCTAGGCTTTCTTGGAATGGGATTTTCTCCAAAACCTAGAATTAGCTCTCTTGTCTCATGATTGGTTAGACCCAAATGTGCACAAACCTAATGAATTTTGCTTTGGTTAACAGTTAGCTCCTCTTCTGTGGAATTTGATTTGTGCCTTAAAGAATCAAACATTCATTCATTCATTGTCTGTAACTGCTTATCCAATTCAGAGTCATAGTGGGGCTGGAACCTACCCAGAATCACTGGGTGCAAGGCGGAAACACACCCTGGAGGGGGTGCCAATCCTTCACAGGGCAACACACACTCACACATTCACTCACACACACTTTTGAGTCATCAATCCACCTACCAACGTGTTTTTGGACTGTGGGAAGAAACCGGAGCACCCGGAGGAAACCCACACTGACACAGGGAGAACACAACAAACTCCTCACAGACAGTCACCCGGAGCGGGACTTGAACCCTCAACCTCCAGGTCCCTGGAGCTGTGTGACTGCGACACTACCTGCTGCTTCACCGTGCTGCCCAAGCTTCAAACAGAAAAACGTAATTTTATATGTAAACTTATAACTGGCAAACTAATTAGCAAGCCCTAACATTTGTGCTCCCTGAGTATTTTTGTGAACACACTGAGTTTTGCATGCACCCATCTTGTGTTGTATTGTGTGTATGCGCTTTGAGACTTTTGTGCACTCCCTGTGTTGTGTGCACTTCTTTTATTTTGCTGAATTCCCTGTGTTGTTTTGTGTGCTCTAATCGTTTGCATGCACTCCCTGTTTTAGTTTGAGTTATTCTGTGTACTCCCTGAGTTTAGTGTGCGCTCCCTGAGATTTAAACAGCTCAATTACCTGCAAATTGTGTTTATTTACAGCTAAAGATATCAATGTAGATATGTTTAGGCAATTTCTTGGTCTAACACAAGTCATGACAACTTTTACTGAGGACCACAAACCTGTTTATCTATCGTTAACAGACACCAGTATGAGGTAAATACACAGAGATTAGTGTTTATTTCTCTTTATTTGTAAAATGCTGTTTATAGGAGAGCGCTGTTCCTGTTGTGGTAACAATAGTAGTTAGTCTTTCCCTTTTCCACAATCACTGACAGAAAATAATGATCAAAGTATATTTTGAAGATCAGAGTTCACTCTGTGTTTTGACAACTGTTGTATTTGCATTTTTTGTTACATAAATTCTGTGGAGGAGAACATGCTGGAGAAAAGAAACAGAACAAACAAGAAGCTGCACAGAGAGAGGGATGCTCCTGTTTCTTTAATGAACGCTAACAATTTCAGTTCAGTTAAACTACTTCAAAGTCCACTGCCATCACTGCATTTTATGAGGCAAAGCTAAATGAATGAGTATGTCTTATTATTATAAACAGGCATAGAAGGTCATAGTTATCATAACAGTAAATGTAGTGGGATACACTTGCTTTTCAAACAAAATGGGCTGTATCTGTTTAAAATACTGGAAGAGGAAAAAAATGTATTCAGTATCAGGTCTATCACTCAGCAACGTGTGTACACATACATGGTATTCTGATACACATATCACGGCGCTTCGGGCACTGAGCAACATCCAGGGCACTGAGCTGTCGCTCAAAAAGTCATGAGCCAATGGGAATGCAATCTGAAAATTAAAAAAACACCCACATGAGAGATTTGTGCCAGGACTTCTCACAAGAACTCAGGAAGCAGAAGGAAAAACTCAGGGAATACAAATGGGTGAGTTTGGTGTGTTCTCCCTGGATGGGTTTCCTCGATGTGCTTTACTTTTCTTCCACAGTCCAAAAACCCATGTTGGCTGCGCATAACAGCCCATAGGTGTGAGTGACTGGGTGACGACCAGTGATGGACTACCTCCCTGTCCAGGGTGTGTTCCAACATTGCTCCTAATTATTCTAGGTAGGCTCTGGACGCACCGCGGCCGTGAACAGGATGAAGCAGTTACAGAAAATAAATGAATTAAATTAAGTCCACTATAAAAGTAAATTTAATATTATCACAAGTATAATGATTAATCTTAGGGACTTTATAGTGGGGTAAAATATGTTTAATATTAGCTTACTGCATTTTAAAACAAGCAATATAAAATATGATAAACTATTTTCAATTAATAATGTAATATCATTAAAGATAATCACAACAACCCTTTCACTGAGAAAATTGTAGCTTGAATTTTAGGTCGTTGCTGCCAAGCATGGAGCTCCATCACTCCAGAGAACGTCCATTATGGGAAGCTTTATACGCTGCTTTTCAGTATTTGGCAATGGACATGGTGCCCTTAAGCTCATGTACAGTTGCTCCAGAGCATCCCATTCTTTAGACAATGGTTTGCTATGGTCATAATATGAGCCAGTATTGGAAATCACTAAAGGTAAATGTTGTCTACCTTTGGCCAAACTGTGTATATGAACAGATTGTACAGCATTTCAGGAGCTGGAAAGGAAGATCCCTGGCTAAAACATTGTTGATTAGATGATACGCTCCTTGGAGTGTCATCTAATGCAGTAGGGAACCATGACTAACTTGATGTAGGCTCGACTCTGATGCAATTACAACCTGTGGGACCACAACAGTGATTGATAAAGATCGTTACAACCTAATAAAGCTTATTATAGTCCAACATTGTTAGAACAGTTCATAACTGTAATGCTAGCTTCCAATAACCACACACAACCTTCCTGGTGTTATCCCCAGCTACCAGCCCAAGCAAGGCACTCCCATTGCCTGAAAGTTTCTCAATTCCACATTCCACCCATTGGCAAATCACCAGTAACACTGACATAAACGGCATTTTTCAACACATTCATGAATTTCCTGGACTAGTACGACTTTGGGGCAGTGAAACTGAGCTTAATGGCTTTATAGAACACAGTTCCACCACTCTACAGTCCAGTGCTGGGGTTTTCATTCTCCTCTTGCTGATACTTAGCCTTGAGCATGGATATCTTTAGCTCCTGTGGCTGGCGCAGTGTGTCCCTTATCAAAAGGCGCATCTGATTGACTTCTGTGTCTGTGCTGTTGCTGGGTGTACTACAGTTCTAGACATGAGTGTGTTCTAGGCATTTCATCCCAACTGCTCTAATTATGGTCAGCAAATGCAAAAAGCAGTATTTTCCTGCAAACTGATGCTCTCACGGTGGCTCAGATCTGTGAGTGAGGTCAAACTGGGTACTCTATAGCACTCTCAGCTCTATTTTGTCCCATCAAACCATGGTATACGTTCATTAATATTCAACGCAGCGTGTCCTCAAATCCTCTGTAATTAGGATCTCTAGAAATGAGGCAATGCTTTAATGAAGCGACCTGGGCCCACACTAACCAAGTAAAGCTATTTTTGCTCAATAAATGCATAAATAGCTCAAGTTCAAAGACATTTTAACACAAGCAACATCTGCTGTTGTCAACAGTGAGATATCCATCAACGTTCTGCCCAAATTGCAAGCGATAAAATAAATAACCATAAAAAGTTTTGAAATTTAACAAACAGACTTTTAACAAAGTCTTTATAATAAAGTCTGTCCACAAGGCGGCCATCTTGGAAAAAGACCCCCGGTAGTTATGTCCACTCAAACCAAACCAGGCTCCTATGCCTCTGAAGTAACGAAAGAGAGACCTTTAAGCCAAAAACTAAAAGCTTATGTAACTTCCCAAGTTTCTGATGTATTTAAACATTTTGGAGCAAGTTATTTCCTTAATGAGCCATAAGCTGTGTTTAAAATGGCTCACAACTCACTATTCCCTGCATTACTCACTATACAGTGCACTACTGAAGGCAAGTGAATTCAGGAGGGGAGTGAACAATTTCAGACACTCATAGGGGATTTTAACCAAACAATGTGGTGTGTTGTGTGTATCCACTATCCTCTAGGGTAGAACTATTATACACTATGTATTGCAGTGCACTGTAAGATTGTTTGAGTGCACTATGCTTTTGGACACATTACAACATTGTGGAAACCCAAAATAATGCAATATGTAGTGAACAGGGCACAGTTTCAGACACAGCATGAATGTAACAGAACTATTGGGCAAGAAGTAATATGGGTGTGCGTGGCACATGAATTTATATGTCAAGATTTACTTGGATGATTTTAAGAGTTTTAAAGGCTTTCAGCTCATTTTCATATCGACATAAGTTAAATCCTTGAGCTACTACTATTAAGACCACTGAAACAGCTCACCTGTAGGCATTTTTGGACGCAGGCCGGGGGTCAAACTTGAAGAAGATGATGCACATTTGGAAATAACCCAGACCAGAAGTTTTTCTTGTAGGAAAGAATGAGGTCGGAGGTGAAGATGTGCTAACTGCTACAGAAGTGGAACAAAGATAAACAATGATTAAAAAGACCGTTTTTTGCAGCACAGAAGGATATAATTAAGACTTTGTTCACAAATCTGCACAATTACATAATTTCAGTGTTAAAAAATACACTTAGAAATGTATGTTCTAGTGAAACTTAGTTGTAATTGTTGATATTCATTCATTTTAACTGCCGATTTATTTGAGCTATATTGTTGTACTAAGACATAATTATTTCATTGTTAAGCACTAGCTCCTTAAGGAGACGCTCGGCCCTTGTTATGAGGGCGTTAACTCTCAGATGCTACATCACAGATATGAGAAGTGACGCGCAGTGTTCCACAGAGGATCTCTGGGTAGGAAATAAACAGCTGTAGTCAGCAACGTTGACTTAACACTCTAAAAACATATTTCACTTGAATGACTCTTATTGAAAATCCCACCAGAAAAGTAATCCTAGGTCTTGAGTTCCAGAACAGTCCCGCTGCAGTGTCAGTAACTGTAATATTAAACTAAACGACCTACAAACAATGAGTATCTAGCTACAAGTGTCTGGGAAACATGTATATGGATTGTGTGTCTCCCAAGAAACGTCTGAGCAACCGTTTGTAACATGTCCAATAAGAGAATTGCTGATTTAATTTCGTACACGCAATATTACAGACTCTCAGAGATCAAATCTGACTGACAGCTAACAGCAGAGCTAGCATGACACTAAGCTTAGCTTTGAAATCTCTCTGATCTCTCCGCGGGGAAACCAGTCTATCTGTTCATACGTCAGCAGTGAAAGGGCCGTTTAGTGAGGTTACTCACGGATCCATCTGCGGATCACTTCATCGCAGCAATTTTCATTAAAAACGCGAAATGGAGCAGATCTCCACCCTCTCGGTGTTTTGGTTCTGAGGTCGCGTGCCAAAATCCTGCGCTCTGATTGGCTGAACGCATCAACTCGTTTCACCAATCAGAGTAACTCCTGGATCCACCTTCGATTTATTATTGCTTTTAATTTCAATATCGTCCCCCAAACATTATTATTATTATTATTATTATAGTCGTAACTGACGTAGAATATTAAATTTAATATTTAAGTTGAAAATGGGAGAAAAGTCAGTAATTTTTTTTCAAGTTTTAATAATAATAATAATAATAATAATAATAATAATAATAAGAAGAAGAAGAAGAAGAAGAAGAAGAAACACTTTTATTGATCCCCAAAGGGAAATTGCTTCTCTGCATTTGACCCATCTGTGGTAGTGAACACACAAACACACACAGGGGGCTGCCAACCACCTCAGCACCTGGGGAACAGTTTGGGGGTTAGGTGCCTTGCTCAAGGGCAATGTGAATGAATTTTTCCTAGCAGGTGACCGGCGACCCTGCAGCCTCAAACTCGCTTCCCTATCAAGGCCATGGCTGTGGTTAAAGTTCAGTTAATGTAGTGCTATCAATACTTATTTAATTGATTCATTTATTCATCTTTTGCAACCTCTTCATTCCAGATCCAACTAGAATTACTGTGCAGAAGATAGGAAACACTCTGGACAGGGCATTTGTCCATTGCAGGGCACTGCACAGTCAAACATTTTTTTTTTTAAATTGACCACCCAAAATTGTTTTTGAATAAGGGCAGGAAAACAGAACATCCAGAAGAATCCCAGACAGACATTATGAGAACTCACTAAACTCTTCACTGACAGTCACCCAAAACAACAATCGAGTACCCCGGGACTCTGAAACAATATCGCAATAATATTATATGTTGCACCACTATACCAGTCAGTAATGTAAATATTATGGTAATCATATGATGATTTCTATGAATAATTGTAAGTGCTGAGCTACAAATCATACACAATTATACAATCAAATATTTTGTAGGACAGTGACATGTTTCCCAAATCTATTAATGGTCTATCATTAAAATTGTCTAGATTAAAATTTTCTAGAAAATAAAAATCTTGTAATTTCCCTTTTGATCCATTAGGTTGAAATCACTTAGTGCTATCAAACTGGGCTGTGAAGGCTGGCAGCTGCTTCCTCTGCAGTATATTAAGCATCGGTAGCCTACTTTTTAATCTGCCACTCGCAGATGGAAGGCAGTGCATCCACTAGCAGACTAGCAATGCAACATCAATCAACGGCTCAACTTGTTTGAAGGAGAACATTATTGGCGTTCCACTGAAGGGTTGGAGGAGAGGGAGGGCCACTGTACCCACCCAGAGACTCACACAAATGACAAACAACTAGTCCAAATGTTCCCAAAACATTGGCTCAGAGAAAATAAGAGGGAGTAGAAAAGTGGGAGTGCTTTTCCATCCAAGTTAAGCCAAAAGGAAAAAATCCATTTATCCTGTAAAATCCAGTAAAATAGAAACAGAGAGATTGAATGTATGCTGATTACTAGATAACAATAATGATTTTTCAACAGTCATTGTTGCAGCTGAATTTCAACGAACAGCGTTGTTTAGATTGATTGACAGCGCATTTCAGCCAATGAGAAGCGACCTACCAAGTGCCACTGTGATTAAAGTGAGAAACTGGCCAATCAGAGAGCGGAGCCGCGTTCCTAGAAGGCGACAGAGTAGTAGCGGACGGGGCTTGGTTGTGGTGGGCGGGGCTTGGTTGTGGTGGGCGGGGCTTGGTTGTGGTGGGCGGGGCTTAGAGGAGCTGAGGGCTTTCTGATCTCTCTCCACGCGCCTGTTGTTGTCGCTGCGGAGAGAGGAGGCGCGCGGTTCGGGGTTTTACAACCTTCACCACCGCCACATGTTTGGAAATAAGAACCACTTTTGAAAGAAAAGCTGTAAGTCCGAGAGCTGCTGGAGCATAAACGGGTCGTTGTATTGGAAGAAAGAGCGGCGTTTGGTTATTTTTGTGGCGGTAAGCAACGTATGTTGATGATTGGATTTTTATATATATTATTATTTTTAGTGTTAAATGACTTTTATCACTCATGTTAGTTACGAGTTGCATTTGCATCACATATTTTGAAATAATTTTTTATAATTTTATTATGCATTTTAATTAATACCCGAACGTAAGCAAAATTAAATTGAGGAATTTGAATGAGTAATTTATTCATATTTATTAACAAATTATTTTAATGTCGCAGGATGTTATGACCAAAAACCATAAACACTGAAGAAAAATGAATCAATAATTAAATTATTAATTTTTTATTGTTCCTGGCAGTTATCAGACGTTTTTGTCAGGGATTTTTGCGCGCTTTACACGAATTGAATATGATTGTATTATGGGAAGTTTAATTTGTATTATTTTATTTAGGTAGTTAGTTTAGTTGTTTTGGTGAAGACTGTTGTGGAGTGAGTTTGGAACGTTGCGCTGGTTGCTAGGGCAGCGCGAGAGGAGCTGACGTTGCCAAGTTTACCCGCCTTCCCTTCAACTCTAGCGTAAAAATGAACGAGGTGCTAAAACGTACCGATTTCGTGATTTCTTTTGAGGGAAATGGAAGTTAATCATATTTTTCCCGCCTTCGAAATTGCAAAATGTCATTGTTTACAGTTGAATACGGCTGCATCTACAGCTTTTAGGCCATTGTGATATGTTTTGTAGCAGGCTGTTATTAACGTTTGTAATTGTCATTTATTGGTCATTACTGATGGTATTAACGTTAATTTTATATCTCTAAGGAGGATTAATGCTGACCCACGACCTTATATTCCCCCTCAAGCCAGTGGTTCTGCTGTAAAACAACGTAGTAAATACAGTTTGAGTCCACAGAAGGATGAGGCGATTCTGAGCCTCAGCTTTATCGCGATGGTTCGGTTTTTCAACACGGTATTGTAGTTAACATCAATTCATTTAACTGATTATTTGTTGTTTTTTGAGTGCTCTGAAGTTGTTAATGGCCATGCCATCCATAATGACTGTGGGGAAAGTGTTTTTTTTACACATGGTTTAACTGCACATTCTCAGATAATGTATGTTTTGATACATTATTAATTTTTCCATGTAGGAACTACAGGCCTTTTATACATACAATTACCTCACCCCCATTCTCTATAGACAGCAAGATGTCTGGGATGAAAGTCATTGTATGCATAGGTTTTCTACATTTAGTGTAGACACATGCAAATTCTACTTGATAAGATTAAAATATATAAAAATAACCTTTACAAAAATGTTCTTATTATGTATGTAGTATAGGGGAAGAAGAATGAAAAAAGTACAAATATTCCCTTGGGGAATGCTTCTCTGCATTTGATTCATCCGTGGTAGTGAACACACAAACACACATTAGTGAGCAGTCCTTCACACACACTAGGGGCAGTGAACACACACGAAACCAGAGCAGTATGCTGCCAACCACCTTGGCACCCGGGGAGTAGTTTGGGGGTTAAGTGCCTTGAATATATGTTGTGAATATTTTTAGATATATCAGCTGTGGATATTTTCTCTTGCTGGTCCCTGGGCCTGGAATTGAACTGGCGACCAGCCGCAGTCTTGCTTCTCTAGGCCATGGCTGCCCCCGAGGATAAAGTAAAACAACAAAAATGCCCCAAACAGTTATCAGTTATTCTGCTTGGGACTTTAGGCTTCTTAATTGCAGCCTCCCACGGCCACAGATGCATTTTTGGGCAGTTACGTCACTGAAGCCTGTTCTAATGTAAAGGTCTTTCATATACAGGCATGAAATGTATGTAGTCTTCATGTACTTCGTTTGCCCGAACTCAGTGCGCATGTACGTCATGAAAAAGCCACTTAACTTATTGTATATTGCCCCTACTGTTTATATATATATATTGAATTGCTGTAGTAGTCCTATGAAACATATATTCTACTTCTACATAGAAATTTAAGTTTAATGCTGAATTTATTCACATTCTTTTGCATCGCAGCTGCAGATGGCGAATACTTTTGAGTGACTGCTCCATGCTGCCTCTTTAGACTGTTCTGTTTGAGAGAACTGTCACTGTCTTCAGAGGACTATTCTATTGAGGACCCTTAGGCTTTGAGATGCTACCATTGATAAATAATTTCTCTTATTCTATCCATCTATTGTATTGTTGGTCATGTTACTATCTTTTCCTGTTAACTAATTCTTCTTATATGTCAACAAATGTTTCGTTTATTAATCTGGGCTTTAAGTCCGAGACTTCATTAGATAAAGGATCACTTTGTTTGTTTTCTTTCCCTTTTTCTGAGATACTTTCAAATGATTTTACCAGCGGCAACATTTATAGGGTGTCCATTTTATTTGAAAATCATATATATGTGTGTTTTATTGAGGAATTAGACGATGATTTTGAACAATCATGCAAGGCTGCACAAGCAAATGATGGGCTGCCTCAGTTTTTAATATTAACACCCACCCACGTTAAAAACAAACAAACAAACCAAAAGCCCTAAGATGACAACTAGATAAATTAAGATAAAGCTAAATAATTTCAGTAGTGAAAGGGGAAAAAAACAAACATATAAATAATAAAATGAATTATGAATATGAATACACATGACATTTTATGAGTTATCTGGAGTGAAAGCATCACACTGACCTTGATGTTGGTGTTGATGATATGCAAGCAACCGCATTTTCCTGTTAACCATAGCATTTTAACCAGCTGAAGTACTATGCCCTGTAGCAGGAAGTCACCTGATTGTCAAATGTTTCTTCTGACATCAAGGAAATTAATATGTCAGTTTATTTTTCTTTGGCACAGTTACATTCTGTACTCCTCTGTGAGGATATAATTGCAGTTCAGCCACATAAACAGTAGTGAGGACAGGGACTGATGATGGATGAAAAAATACCACTCCAACTCCTCTTGAATCAGTTTGAGGGTGCTCTATCACTCCAGAGAGCACAGTTTAGGAGCAACAGAACACAACACTTGTGACCTCAGGCCCATTCAGTCCCATTTAGTTTCTTGATTTTCTATGGACTCATCTTGCAATATGAATAATATTTCGTCAGTGAAACATTTGGTTAGTTTAGCTGTCTTTTACCAAGCTTATCTTGACCTCAGATGACTTTCAACAGAAGCAGAATCTTCTGTAACACCAGGATGTTTAATGATGAAACCCAGGTGCTTTATTATTTCCCTCAAATCCGCTGCAATACACTTAACCCTGGCATCTGCGGGTTCATGGCTGATTGGATTTGATACCGCCCCAACAGAAACGCTCACATTGATTTATCCTCTTTTCTTCCATCATGAGTGTCTTTTTATTTGGTTGTGTCTGTGCTAAAAGCTCTGGTGGCATTGGTGCTTAAGCCCAGACTCCAATGAATGAATGCAGCAGAAGTGCCATAGAGTTCAGTATCAAAACAGTTGATCAATAGCATGCTCTGTTTTGTTCCTTTTAGATTAGATTAGGCTAACGTGATTATCAAGCACAGTGGAAACTTGTCTCTGGTTTATCCTATTAAACATACATTATTAAAGGAAGGTTTACATGCCATATTGGTCCCAAAGACATTGGGTGGTGCTCCATCACTTCAGTGAACACAGTTCCACTGCTCCACAAGCTCTTGTCTCCTTATGGCTCCACTAGCTGATGTACACTGTTAGAATAACTGTCACTGTGGTGGTACCCTCAAGGTACAAATTCAGTACCTTTTTAATTAACATAAATGCATATTATTCTATTATAATGGTAGATTTTAACGTTGTGATGATTTCATAAGCCTCATTTCATCTCCAGGATTTATATTATGTTCTTTTATTTTACACAGGTCTATAAGGAAATACAAATGACACCTTCTTCCGGAGAAGAGAATGTAATGTACCTTTTAGGGAACAAAGACAGACTTTAAAACTACTGCTGTGTCTTTTAAAGGTACTTTTAGTGACCAATAATGTACCTCTACCGTACCCTTTCTCTGAGAGTGTACAGTAGAAGTTGTAGTCCTTGGTAGATGATTTTTTTTTGTGACAAAAAAGGGTGCTGCAGATAGGTGCCATTTTCTACCAGTGGACTTTTAGCCTCAAGTAATTCAGCCAGTGTGTGTGTGCCGTCTTTAGAATAGTAAAAGGAGAGATAGCTGATCCTAAAGATTGTTGCACTAAAGAGACCCGGTTGCGTGATGTAATTGTTGGCTTTTAACAATATATAATTGATAATTAGGCCCCCATTTACTCATTTAGCTCTCAGGAATTAATTGCCTGAAGCACAATGGCCGTCTCAGCAGTGAACCACTTATTCACACTAAAACTTGTACATCAAGTACAGCTTCGAAATCCGGCTTTGTTGAGATCCACATCTTTTTTTCTACAGATGTCAACACACTGTTGAGAGGACAACGATTTTGGACATAATTGTGCATAATTCAGGATGAACAGAATAATAAGGGGAGTTTAAAAAAATGTGTGTGTGTGGTTTCAGACAATGAATGAATGAGGTGTTTGTTGAGAATGAATTAGAGTCACGTGTGTGTGAAGAGAGTACGTATGTTTTATTTGAAAGTAGAGATGGAAAAGTTTAGAGATGTTACTTGGTCGTGACTTTGTCACTCTTCCCACGTCACTGGGAGCATAAAAAATGTTATCACCCTCAATTGTTCTATAAACATTCTTCCTCTCAAGCATCAAGGTTATAAACTGATGATGCACAGGCAGAGAAGAGACAAGATCTCAAGCAAAGTGTAAGAGAATCAGAATAAAATATAGAATTAATATGAAATTAATCACTTTCCCGCAATGTCTCTCTTTGACACCTATATTCTTTAGTGCATATTCTGCCAATGCAGAAACCTTTGCCTGTTCTGCTTTGATTTTATTTTTTTAGCCGGTCATCTCAACAATGACTCGTGAAGCCAGATTTCAGCTGCAAGCAAAACATGTAAAGCATCTTTAGCGGCACTATTAGACATGCGCTGTGACTTTCCAAACACTCGTTTGATGTCTTCTAACCCCCAACTCCCATCTTCTTTCTGATTGATGGTGTATTTATTATGAATTTTTTCACATTGCCCTTTCAAGCCAAACCTTGCATCAAAATATTGGCTTATACATTCAAGCATCTCATCAACTGAAACTCCTGGAGGTGCAGAAGCATGTTTCTCAGTAGTCGGTCTTTCACCATCTTCAGAAACTTTGTCTTCTTGCATTTCAACTCTGCCTTGCTCCGTTATAGTTAACACAGAGACAAACACACACATACACCAAGTGCGAGAGTCAAGAAGGGAGGGTGAAAAGATAAGACTTGCTGAGAGAGCCTAGAAGGCCGTTTAAAGTGATAAGATGTGCAGCACAAATTAATTTAACCCCCCTTTTTCTCCACACCGCTGAGACAAACACTTGGCAAATGCCACAACAAACAGAAAATAGACTTATGTATTTACAAAGAAAGTAGGCCTACATTTTTACAAGTATTGTACTCGAGTCATTTCCAGAACCCCATGTGGGGAAGAAAACCACAGTTACCGCGTTCACGTTGAACAGATGTCGTAACTGAACTATATTTACTTCGAAGTCATGCCAACCTCTAAGATGTTAATCAATCCTTGGGATAACTGTTTAGCAATACTTTTCAAAACATCCAAAGGGTTGATAAAGCTTAGGATCACACTTTTATGTCTACAGTATTACTCCATTAACCTCATTAAATGTAGTTAACTTAGCATCAAATAAGTTTTAATACATAACCATTAATTGATTGTTTCCTTCAGTAATGATAGCACCAATCAACTCACCACTGTGTGGTTTGGACAGATGTTTCTGTTTATGGGTCCTTCGTCTCTCAGAGCACAGCAGGTGTTGAAATCGGCACAGCTTGCGGCTCAAACTTGTCTTTGGGCTTTTTCAGAAGACGGATCTTGATTCTTGATGTAAAGGCTCCTGGCTGGCTCTGCCGATTGTTGGATCGAGGTGTTTGTTGAGGTTGTTGAGAACAAATTAGACAGAGTCATGTGTGTGTGAAGGGAGTAAGGATGTTTTATTTGGAAGTAGAGAAAAGTTTACAGAGATGTTACTTGGTTGCGACTTGGTCACTCTCTTCCCACATCAGTGGGAGTATAAATGTTATTACCCTCAATTGTTCTATAAACAAGCTTCATCAAGGTTATAAACTGAAAAGAGAAGAGAAAAGAGAACAGAATATATATGTTATTAGATGTTTACAAAACTCTCAAATTAGTAAAAAAAAGTACATATAGCATTACTAAAAATAAAAATAAATACAGTGGTAACAGTAATAAAAAAGAAATAAAGTTAAGTGGTTACATATCGAAAACGTGACGACTGGCTGGAGGAGTAACACGGGCACTGGCTGTATGACGGGAGGTGGGGGTGGGTGGAATAACGGAGAGTAGGCGGGTGAATGTGGGGAGACGAAGCGTAGATACGGCTTAACTTAGCACGAATTTCAATGTCTGTTTCGATGCTAAAATTACAATTTGCTAATCTTAAAAGCTCACTCAAGTCTGGGCGCGCTGGGAGACTCGCCTATTGGGGGCAGTGGCCATTTCCAGCCCCCGGCTCAGCGGAGGCTCGGGTTCGTTTCTAGAGTCATGGTTTGTTGGTGGAGGCAAAAAATATTCAAATGCCTGGTTCGTATCTTGGAAAGTTCGTTAGTATAGGCGTTCGTAAGTAGAGGTTCCACTGTATAAGAGAATAAGAATAAAATATAGATTTAAAATGAAATTAATCACTTTTCAACAATATCTCTTTTTGACAACTATATTCAGTGTTTCTTCAGTGCAGATTCATCATCTCTTCATCTCAAGCTTGTCCCAAGTGTTTTGTGAGCTGAGTCTTTTAATGCTGAGATCAGACTGCACGATAAATGTTTTTTGTTTTTTTTTCACAGCATTCACTGTGTCAGATTAGCGTAAAAGTTATTTTTGTGTCATGTCTTGGTTGGGAAACTGGCAACACTAGTTCAAAGGTCATAGGGGAGGTGGGTCAAGAAACTGTCAGCCAGTGCTACGTAATCGCTGTGTGTAACGCTGGCAGTTTTGTGTTCCCAAAAAAAAAAAAGAAGACAATGGGAATATGATTTTAGACCTTTTTTCCTGGGTGTTATGATGAGGACAGTATGGATTGTATATCCTGCAAAAGAGAAAATGAGGTAACGTGTCAACATGTCAAGAGCATTACATAAATGTAGCTACATCCCTCTTTCTCTTCTCCATGTTTACTTGTGTGCCAGAGAGCGTTCTGACCTCCTATTGGTCGTTGCCAAGGAACGTGTTGTAGGATATTTCAGACATCCTAGATTTTCGGCAGGGTGTCGTGGGGCATTCCAGATGCCACATCGCTGATTTTTGATTATGTCACACTACACGAACATTCCTTGTCCCCAACGCTTTCCGTGTCCTACGCTGGGAATTTGTTGCATACGACAAAATTGTGTCCAAATCGGGGTAAATTTGTGTAATGTGATCCCAGCATAATACAAGGTTGAAATTTGTATTATTTTATTTTGCAAATCATGTAACTTGTAGCTCCGGTTTCCTCCGTTGATCCAAAAAAACACACGTTGGTAGATGGATTGGTGACTCAAGTGTCCGTAGGTGTGAGTGTGTGTCGCCCTGTGAAGGACTGGCGCCCCCTTCAGAGTGTGTTCCCATCTTGCACCCAGTGATTCCAGGTCGGCTCTGGACCCACCGTGACCCTGAACTGGATAAGGGTTTCAGACAATGAATGAATGAATGAATGTAACTTGTAGTTAAACCAATCCAAACGTGGCACTTTAAGATACTTTACTTTGTGGCCCAGATATTCTCTTCTCTCTCTCCCTGTAGGGTAGGACATCCTGCTATCTTCTTCTGTAATAGTTGCCTGCAAATGTAGTCTGTTAGCTAACATAACAGAGTTGGACAGTTAGTGTCCTCCAAGCGTGTTGAGCTTCAATGATGTAGCATTAGCCATTGGTTGTAAAGAAGAGGCTTTTAAATGTTTTTGAGAAAAAGTGCTAGTCTTCACTTTGTTCGCTAGCATTGTGTGATTGGGTGGGGGGACCTTGCTAACCTGTGGAATGGATAATGACTAAAAAATTGAGAGAATATTGGGTAAAAAAATGAAAATATTACGAGGGCTGTATAATATGGGCTATGTAGCTGGGTCTTACACTCTCTCTCTCTCTCTCTCTCTCTCTCCCTCTCTCTCCCCCTCCCCCCTTTTCCTCTCCCTCTCCTGGGTGAGTAAGTAACCCCTACCTCTCCCTCATCTCTCAGCATAATGTTATCCATAGGGTGTTTGTGAGCTGATGCAGCAGAATTGGGTTATACTTCTCCTTAAAAGAAACATTAGATGGTAAAACTTATAATCTATAATATGGTGGGATTACTCTGGTTTATTAAAAACACATTGTAAAGTTAAAAATAACATTTTTGTCCACACATTTGATATATGGAGGCAGCCATTATTTCAGACGTGCAATGACTGCTGAAGTATGCACTTCAATAACATCAAAAGCGACCGATATGTAGAAAGACTTTACAAAAAAAAAAAGATGAAACCAAATCAATTATTTATATTTTTAAATACATCACCAACTGAGATTGAACTAGTAACCCACCCATCTTTGAGGAGCCTTGTGTTGTCCTTCTACCTCCTAGTTTTGTAGAACTGTGGGATTGGGAGAGACCTAACTAACAGGTGGATTGGAAATGACTGCTCTTATTTTTTAAGTATTATTCATTAAGTATAAAATATATTGAAATGCCAGTGACAACTTTAATAAAATCCAACAGTGATGGCTCTGTCAATTTAAAACGCTTCACAAGCCACTGTAATGAGGAAAAGAGCCTATGGTTGCTAAGGGAGAAAAAAAGTTGTAGCCAAACTATGCCCTTCAGACTGCTATGATGGAAAGCACTCGTCCAAACTGGACAGTCATTCCCATGGAGAACCTTTTCTCTGCTCGGCCACAATGGCAGAGGAATGTTAATGTCAGGGACCGTCAGCTGTTCCACTTCATATGATAATGAAGTGTCCTTATAATGTCAGCCACATCCAATTTACAGCGTTTTTGTGTCTTATCTTCACTGTGAGTTTGAATTTATTTAGCTTCACATTGAACACAGTTTGCTGAATGTGTCGTATAGGCAGCCTATTAGGGTCACTCAAAAGTGCGTTAACTTTCAAACAAAAAAAATGTCCAGTCTGACCAAACAGCCTTATTGACTGATCTCATTAGTCTGGGGAACTGGAAGGAAGAGTATAACAATATAAATGTAAAAAATATATACTCGTGAAACCTTTAATGTAATGCTGTCTAATAAGTGGCCAAAAATGTTTGGACACCTACCAGTACCTAAATGGTTTGACCACTTTTGCTGCATGTTGGAAGAATGGTTCATGAATGGTGTGCACATATATGTCTAAAATATATATATACTCCGTTTATCATACATTTAACTTTTAAGTTTTTCATATGGTGTGTTTCCCAACCAAATTTGATTTCTATACCACATTATTATTATTATTTCTTTTTTTTTATTAGGGGGGCATGGTGGTAGTGTCACAGTCACACAGCTCCAGGGACCTGGAGGTTGTGGGTTCGAGTCCCGCTCCGGGTGACTGTCTTTGAGGAGTTGGTGTGTTCTCCCTGTGTCTGTGTGGGTTTCCTCCGGGTGCTCCTGTTTCCTCCCACAGTCCAAAAACACACGTTGGTAGGTGGATTGGTGACTCAAAAGTGTCCATAGGTGTGAATGTGTGAGTGTGTGTGTTGCCGTGTGAAGGACTGGCGCCCCCTCCAGGGTGTATTCCCGCCTTGCGCCCAGTGATTCCAGGTAGGCTCCGGACCCACCGCAAGCCTGAACTGGATAAGGGTTACTGACAATGAATGAATGAATGAAGGTGTCCAACAATACAAGTATACATTATTTACAGCATCTGTCACTGACTGACGATCATTACAGGGTGCTGCCCTCAATTTAAAAAAAGTTAGTTTAAAAGTATGAATATTGACAAAACCAGGAGGTTAATGTTTGTTCTCGGCAGTTTTTTGGTGGTTTTTATGTTTTTTATATCGATATCTGAATTATATCGACTGAAGTTTAGAAATATATTGTGATACATTTTGGCCACATCATCCAGCCCTAGGAGGATGGGTATTGCATCTATTTTGGAGTTAAATTATTGCCGCCAAACAGAGCAACTGGTAAAGATTTCAATCACATTTTATCCTCCCTCAGCATCCACAGCTGAAACGCCCTTGAGCAATGTGCCTACCCCCCCAACTGCTCCCCTGGCACTGAAGTGGCTGCCTGCGGCTCTAGATGTATGTGTGTGTGTGTGCTGAAAATGTGTGGGAGAGAGAACTTGTGTGTGTGTGTGTGTGTGTGTGCATTGCCATGGATTGAATGGAGAATCTGCTTTGCTGTACGGGTGTGCAATGACAATTAAAAGCATGTTTCACATTTCATAACAAATGAAAAACAATACAGAGAAATGCAGAGCGCAATGTGAAGAGAGATGAAGAAAGACGAAGTGAGTGGGGTGAGGATAGAGCAAGCATCTCCAGAGAGAACGGGGGGAGTGAGAGACATGAAGAATGAGAGAGAAAGAGCGATTATGCAGAGGACATTGAGAGAAAGGACACGGAAAAGAGGTTCCGAGCACATAGAGGGAGATTCCAAAAATGCAGAGTGAAAGAAAAACAAAAATACAGAGAGAGAGAGAGAGAAAAGGGAGAGTGGAAGATGGAGTGAGGGGCAAAGGATAGAAAGGGGAAAGGTTTTAGAGATACATAAATGTGATGTGCCCCCCAGGGTGTATTCCTGCCTTGCGCCCAATGATTCTGGGGAGGCTCCAAACCTTCCACCCTGAACTGGATAAGCGGTTACCAACAATGAATGAATGAATAAATGTGATGTTTTATCTCAAGGAGTCCATGGTTATTTCAGCAAGACATTTCCAGGACCCATGTTGGACAGATTAAAACCACTGACAGGTGAAGTGAATCTTATTGTAATGGCACTTGTTCAGGGGTGGGATACATTAGGCAGCAAATTAAGAGTAGGCTAGTCTTGAAGTCGATGTGTTAGAAGCAGAAAAAAGGCCAAAATGTCAAAATGCCACAATGTTTTCATTGAGGTTCTATTGATTTGTTCTTCCTCTGAACACTTTTGTCAAGTTCCAACAACTGCGTAGCAGAAATACCTGGAGAAAACCTGCTGTTTTGAGATACACTGACCAAAAATGGGGCGGCAGGGTGGCGTGTGTCCGTGTGGGTTTCCTCCGGATGCTCAGGTTTCCTCCTATGGTCCAAAAACACATGGTGGTAGATGGATTGGCGCCTCAAAACTGTCCTTGTGTGCGAGTGTGTGTCGCCCTGCGAAGGACTGGTGCCCCCTCCAGGGTGTGTTCCCGCCTTGTACCCAGTGATAATGGATAGGCTCCGTACCTCCACCGCGACCGTGAACTGGATAAGCGGGTACAGACAATGAAAATGATGACTACAAACACACTTTGTCCCTTTTCAGAATCCAACTTCAAGAGATGAGTATTCACTTGACACCTTGCTCTATTTAACACACCATTTGACATGTGCTTGTAAGGTAAGCAATGTGGTTCATTTTACCTGTCAGCAGTTTTATTCTTGTGGCTGATCTGAATATATTTTAAAGAAATGAAGATCTGTAAAAAAATATATATATAGAGTGAGAGATGTATTGGAAAAGTTTTGAGCGAAGTACGATCTGTCTCCCATGTTTTTAGGAGAATGAATGGCCCTTTTGAGTACACACCTGCTCTCTCTCTCTGTCTCTCTGTCTGTCTGTCTGTTTGGTATGCAGTGGTGACTCTAATCTTGTATGGGGACACCTATTTTGCCCCCCATGCTCGCTCTCGCTCTCTCTCTCGCTCTCTCTCTCGCTCTCTCTCTCTCTCTCTCTCTCTCTCTGTCTCTCTCTGTCTGTCTGTCTGTCTGTCTGTGTGTGTTTGGTATGCTGTGGTCTCTCCGGTCCAGTGGAGAGGGGGGAGGGGGGGGCACCTGTTTTGCTCTCGCTCTCCTCCTCTTCGACACATCCGCGTTTAAGCTCTTATAGATTATTGCTTTTGGCTCGGGGCAAATTCACCGGGCCATAAATCTAATGTGTGTGTGTGTGTGTGTTTTCTTTAGTTGAGAAAAGGGATTCAGAGCAGTGAGGGTGTTGATTACGTGTGTGTGTGTGTGTGTGTGTGTGTGTGGGTGCTCCGAGGATAGTCATAGACGTGTCCTGCACAGCACCTAAAACATGTTATGACTATGTTCCTTGTGATCTTATGTAATATTTGGTTTGACAGAATACATGATTTCAATATATTTATTTATTTATTTTTTGGAAGGGAATCCCTGTTACAGCCCTGAGTGAAAGACTATATACTGAATATATTTCAGAATGATGTACCGTCGCTGTCCGATCAAAACAATCTTCTTTTTTTAGCGGTTTTCACTTTTTTACATTTGTTACATATCCATCTGTTCATAGCAGCTAATATTAAAAAGACTGAAAAGCTGTTCAGACATTGGAGAACCCTTCTAACCAATCAGAGGACTCGTTAGGCACGAAAGGGTAAAGTCCCATTTTTCCATTCCATTTTCTACACCGACCCTCGACTGGAGAAGGCTTTTAGTTGGAGGCTCTCAGTCACAGAAACAGGATTCCTAGCCAATAGCATTCAACACATGCCTAACGAGTCCTCTGATTGGTCAGAACGGTTCTCCAATCTCTGAATAGAATATAGAATTAAATATACTGATTTCAATCAGGATAGTAAAAAAACATGGATTCATGTTTTTGGAGAATACGCTGCAGGACGTGGCACGTTGGAATTCACTAAACGAAATTTGTGTTTGTCATTATTTGCAGTCAACAATACACGAGTCCATTTTGCATAGGAAACTTTTGGACATGCGTCACAAAGATATTTTTACATTTCTGAGCTGTAATGGGTATAAATCGCTCTATATTTTCCTGTTCCTTAAAAGCTTTTTGGAGATACGTGTTTTTAATTGGACAGCAATGATATAGTACTGTGTTCATTCTCCTGAGCACCCCTACACTTGCGGAGCATGATTTGTTTGTACGGCACTTTCCTGAAATGCTACCTTGTGTTGCTTTAACTAATCTAAGAATCATTATATATCGTAAAAGTTTGTAGACCCCATTCTATAACTAATGATTTCAGCTACTTGAGTCACTCAGGAGCAGCCTAATTTTAGTTAATTCATTCATTCATTCATTTTCTGTAACTGCTTCATTCTCTTCATGGTCACGTTTCTCCCCGGATTCACTGGCAACGAGCCAGTCATTCACAGGGGTTCACACAAACTCACAGATTAACACCATGAGGACAGTTTTACACAGCCTAGCAACATGTGTTTTAGGAATGAGGGAGGAAACCATTGCACCTGGAGGAAACCCACACAGACACAGGGAGAACACGGAAAACAGCTCACAGACAGTCACCTAAAGTGGGGAGGCTGTGTGAGTATGATGCTACCTGTTGAGCCACTATGCCACCGCAGCTTAATGTCATCAGGCCAAATGCCAAGGGTCGACTGGAGGGGCATTAAAAGCCCCCACTTCTCCAGGACTTTTGGGAGGTGGGTGGGGATAGAGCTCCATCTACCACTTTTGGGATTGAGAGCTAATCATCCCGCCTCAGCACTTGACCACGTTAATGTTTATGTCACTGCTATTAAATCCTCACAGCAATGTTTCAGCATCTAATCTAAAGCCTTCCCAGAGGAGTAGAGGCTGTTACTGTAGCAAAGTGGCACAAACTCCCTGTTATTAACCTTCATTTGAAAAGAAATGTCAGATTTACAAAAACTTCAGGCTATGTATTGTGATTTAAACGCCTGTGTTTTTGTCCCATACCTGAGCCTGTATTGTAATACTTATTTATTTATGATCTTTTAATGCTTAGTATTGTGTCTTAAGGGCAGAGTGTACCTCACTAGGGCTATTATTATTATTTCAGATGAACAGCTCTATTGCTCTGACAGAAATACAATGCTTCATTCCCAGCGTATTCTCATTCTCTCTTTCTGTGTGTGTGTGTGTGTGTGTGAAGAGTTATTAAAAACCGTCCATCACTCCAGGACATGCCGACCGGACGCTAAGCTTTTTCCCTTTTGTTCTCTATAAGGATGAGGAGGCCATAACTGCAGACAGCAATTAAGAGGCAAATCCCTATCTACATGCGGATGGAATGGGGGGGGGGGGGTTGTTTCAGTTTGATCTGTGACCCTTATTTCTGAGCGACAGTGGATAAAAGCAAGAGACAATCAGAGCTGTGTGAGTCTCTCTCTCGCTCTCTCTTTCTCTGTACCGGACTTAACAGCACTCGACCAGATTAAGATTAATAATTCCTGGTTTACCTCTTTTGACCTGCTTGCCTTCCTGGCGTTAATTCAGATTGAAACAGCTGAGGTTTGCCACTGGCTTGTTTGTGTATTTTTATGCACAGTACTCTGATCGGATTACTTCATCATGCAGGGAACAACTGCCTGACATGTCTTCCTCAGTGAGAAACCCTCACCCCAGGATGACTGAGTTTATAGTATATGTTTGCCCTGTTTACGTCACATGATCAAATAATCATGTTTCAGTCACAAACATGCCATCTGAGCCCAAACAGGACTGGAGTAGATAAGAACAGCTGCCTCTTTTTTCAGTTAAGAAAGTTTTTTCCAGTTTTCATCCAAACCAAGGTAATGTTGGAGTGACACTTTAAACACAACCGAAAAAGGTTTGATAATGATAGGTGGGTCACGGATACATGCTAGTAAACTAAATACGGCAAGAACTAGCATCCACAACCATTCTGAAGTCACGTTTAGATTTACTATTAAACTCATTTATTTAATTCTAACTGACTGACCCTGAATGACTGACCCAACTCAACCCAGACTGCATCATTTAGTGTTAAACATCTTGAAGCAGATTACAATGCAGTTAGTTTTTCCAAGTCATTTGGTTGGACATTCCATGACATTCCATGGGTGCTTATATAGGCTGGGTATAAAATATCTAGTTTGAGGAAGAAGACTTTGAGTCACGCCTAAGTCCACTGTATTATGTGATGCTGCCAGCTTTTTGTTCTATTAACTCCAAAATAATTTCCTCGCAATGTCGAGACGCATGGCTGCCTTTGATGCGTGTCTCAAATCTGATTCGTTTACAGATACCTTAAGGTCAAACGTTGCCTTCTGAGGCACTGACTTATGAGACAGCATGGGTAGCATGACATCTACGGATTGTTACAGCATTGAGACTTTTAACAATACCCCTGTGTCTGAAATGGCTCCCTATCCACTACTTGCTACATTATTCACTATATAGTGCACTATTATAGGGGACTGAATTCAGGAGGATGGTGAATGATTTAGGACACTACCTTGTGGGCTTTGGATTTTAGATTATGAGTAATCTGTTATGTTAGTGTACATGGGTTTGCAGTGCATTGTGGCATTGTTTGAATGCACTGAAAATTGTTTTCGGATACTACTACAAAATGGTGGAGCCACAACATAATGCACTATATTGTGAATAGCGCACAGTTTCGGACACAGCGTAGGTGTATATCTCCACTTATGTAATATCGCACTAGAGGTTTTCAAAAAGAGCTCTACATTCTCAGCAGCTAGCTTGTCCTCCGGGCTAGCTTAAATCTTAACTAGCTTATAAATGAAACTAACTGACTGGTAGAAACATAGACTTACACAAAGTGGCAAGCTAGTGTGCAGGAAAATGTGTATGTGTAGCCTGGCAATTGTAAAGCCCCAGTCTATTTGTGGCCCTATTTGTGTAGGTTGGCCAAATAAATTCTTACTGAAACAAACAGAAGAGGTCGCTCTATGGCCTAGACTGCCTAGTCCAATTCTGGGTGTGTCTATAGAAGTCATGCGATACATGAGTGGTATTTTAGAGGTCGCTCTCTGGCCTGGAGTGCCTAGTCAAATTGTGGGTGTGTCTACAGAAGTCATGTGATGCTGCAGAGGGTTTGGCGGCAAGGTGGCGCAGCAGGTAGGTGTCGCAGTCACACAGCTCCAGGGGCCTGGAGGTTGTGGGTTCGATTCCCGCTCCGGGTGACTGTCTGTGAGGAGTTGGTGTGTTGGTGTGTTCTCCCCGTGTCCGCGTGGGTTTCCTCCGGGTGCTCCGGTTTCCTCCCACAGTCCAAAAACACACGTTGGTAGGTGGATTGGTGACTCAAGTGTCCGTAGGTGTGAGTGAATGTGTGAGTGTGTGTGTTGCCTTGTGAAGGACTGGCGCCCCCTCCAGGGTGTATTCCCGCCTTGCGCCCAATGATTCCAGGTAGGCTCTGGACCCACCGCGACCCTGAATTGGATAAGCGGTTACAGATAATGAATGAATGAAACAAACAGACAAATAATCTGTTGTCACTCATTACTGTTATGTAAAGATGTTTTCACATGATTTTCTGGAGTTGTCTTTTCACACATAAAGCGTTCAGCCGGAGAGGTTACGTATGAGACACATTCTCACAGCTGGAAATGCTCAGCATGATTTTGATTTGGGGCGGCGCATGTATAGCGACCCATGTGAGGCATGGCATGATTCTCTGACATGACCCAGAGTTTCTAGTATAGCGCTCGCAGGATAAATTCTGGATAGTGTCCGGTACATATTTTACTGACCTTTGTGTTCACACATACAGCTCCTCTTGGTAAGGTCTGGAAAATGGGTGGGTTACCATGCCTTTGAGAAACTGGCTTAATAAATGGCGCTAGTAGAACTGTTGTCACACTCTAGGTCTTGCTGTTACTGAATATCACCACAGGAGTGATTACGTTCAGTACTTGCCCTCTGGCCTTGTATGTGACCAATCACAGCCATGCTGATATAACAGTATAAGCTCTACTGTGAGAATGATTAATAATCAAGTTTTAAGTCCAAAGCTAACCTGCTTTTAGTTAAGTCAGCGAACTTTTCATCTGAACTGACAAACTCAAATGTTGGATAAAACTGACCAGTACAGGCCCACTATTACGCTAAGACTTATTAAAAAGCTTCCTCAATAAATTAGGTTAGGCCCTGCTTGCTCTGCTATTTATCCAGTGTATATTTATCGGATGTTTGTGTTTTATAAGATCTGATTACTTGATAAATTGTCAGAGTGATGGGTAGATTACTCTGTGGCAAGCCGTGTAGATGGACTCTGGGTTTATTTCAGTTCTTATGGCTTTATAATGAGCTCATTTTCTGTCCAACTCATTGGCTTGGAGAAAGTAATCGATCATTGACTTCTGTTTGAAGCTTGACTTTCGCTTCATAGCACGGGGAAATCACTGAGATGGCACCAAAACATCCATCTGGCTCCATTTTCCTTGGATAATTTCTCGACGTGTTCGGGCTGTGTACCTCGGTAATCTTCTTTGCCCTGTCGTACGTCTCTCGCTGCATGATGGGAATGACTTCTGGTATGAATTCCCAAGCACTTTTCAGAGTCTCTCTCAGCCGTTCACATCCAAAATCTAGTGACTTTCAGTTGTTTGTCCCAGTGATATTTCCTGTAACTGCCAAATGGAGCGCCTGCACTTGTCTTAGTATATGGATTAACTCTGACTTGATTATGTCTGGGGCTAGGAGCTGCTTAATTGTATTCACTGGGGAATCCTGGGAGACCAAGCTGCGGTGCCTCTGGAGAAGAATGACGAATGCCAGCTAACCTGGCACAACACGGGAAGAAAAAGCAATTTGCAGCACTTCAGACATGAGGATATGCAATCTGCCCTGGTTTATCCACATGCGAAGGCCAAGTATTGATTGTATTATGTTCCCCTAACAATACCACATGTGCATCTGCTCATTTTTTTAGTAGTTTCCTCTCCTTTCCTGCCCAGAAGCCTGTGGTCAGTTGATGGAGTGGTGAGATCGATGGGCCTCGCCTTTTTTTTTTTTTTTTTTTTTTTTGGCTTGGGTTGTTTTGCTTTGCCCCTGTTGAGAGCAGAGGACTGTGGGAAACAGTTGTCCTAATGATCTTTGCTGTACTGCAGAAGCCTGACCCCTGAAGAGAGAGAGAGAGAGACAGACACAGAGAGAGAGTGAGGATAGCTTTACTCCAGACTTTCTTCAAGGTTCATTCCAAACTCTCTGAAATGTTTGAATTTGACACATTTATGAATTCACATTAGTGGATAACTTTTAAATCCACGTTTCACTACTTCTACCGTCGTCCAAAGATCTCTCACATCACCCCACTGCTGCGTTCCATTCACTGGCTTCCGATAGCTTCCTGCATCAGATTTCAGAATCAGAATCACTTTAATTGGATATATTTAACGACACAAAAGTATACAGTGAAACCCTGATGCTCACCTACAAAAGCATCATGCTCAGAGTCCCTCACTATATGATTGGAATGGTCAAACTTTATCTGTGCCTCCAGGGTTTAATTTGTAAATCATGAGGTAAGGGAACACGGAGAATGGAGTGGTCATGCAAGTGCGCGTGGATCCAGAACATATCGATAGTTGTGTTAATGGATGCACTGGAGGGAGATGGGCAGTTGGTGCTTGATTCACATACATAGGCATCAAGTTGCATGAGAGACAGGCATCAAAACTTTTCTCTCTTGCATCCCAGGTTCTGGAACCTAACACTTCAAACACAGACCCAGCTCTTTGTGCAGTATTTAAATGTCCACTAATCCAGCACTTATCAAACATCTCAAATTGTCTTGTTGTATTTAATTGTATTTGTCTTTTCCAAGCCTTAGCAAATACTGCGGTATGTGATTGCACTTATGACTATAATTTTTTTGCCCACTGCTCAGCTCTACTCACTTTTTGGTACTTGGAACCTGGTTCGTTTTCCCCTGCAACGGTGCCCCATCTAGGATGAATTCCTGCCTTGCGCTTAGTGGTTCCAGGTGAGCTCCAGACTCACCACGATCCTGAACTGGATAAACGGTTACAGATAATGAATGAATGAATGAATGAATGGAGATTGTATAATATAAAAATGAAGAACATATTGCAGAAATGTATTCTTTAGTACTGTGATAGTTAGACCTTCTCTAAAAACCTAGAGGGCACTTAAGGTTCTCCACACTCCTTTAATGCTATATTGGATGCAGCATTCACCAGCTCCTGAAATTCCCTGTACATGAACATTCAGCTCTTTCGGCTCAGATTCCGGTGCTGATTTACAGCCTGTGAAAGATTACTGAAGCACTGGAGCTGAAGTTGTACCTCGGCTCTGCTGCTGTTAATACTGCGGTGCTGATCAAAATTGATTTTGGCGGCCACTGAGCTATGCGAGATTAGAAGGTCGGGTGTGTGTGTGTGTGTGTGAGAGAGAGAGAGAACGCGCACGAGAGAAAGGGTAAGCAGCAGGCACATGTGCATGCACTGGCAGGGAGTGCATATGTGAAATACGACTCGCATGCAGAACACCAGCTTGCACGTTGCACTTTCCTTTCTGCTGATTTTCACATTAAATGAACACTGTAACCGTATGTCCACAGTGAAATGGCTTGAGAGATATGCTGATGCATGCTGAGGCACGAGGGAAGCTTGGTGAAGCGTAAATAGAAATCTCAGAACAGCAGGTGGCAGCACAATCTGATCACGTCAAACAGCTGAAGACCAGAATTTAAGAGGAAGGAGGTGGGACTGCTAGAGGTTGCAGTCTTGCATGGCGGCAAAGCTTGTACCAGTTCATTCTCAATATGCACATAGTCAGACCATGCTAGAAGTTTTTTTTTTCTAGCAGTTTTCTAGAACTTTCTGCCTTAAAGTAGTGGACAGGGCTGTTGTTAGCAGGAGACTTCACTGAATCATTTGTGTGTGTTCATTTAGCATAAAGAGATCTTATATATATATATATATATATATATTTCCAATTAAAATACACATAGCACATTTTTTTAAATGAAATTTAAAACTATTTCAGTGAATGACACTTGCTGCATTTTGGATTGCTCAGTCTATAAATATTAGCTGAGCTTGTTAGCATGTTAGATAACCCTGCTTATTCTAGTGAGGATATTATAAGGCTTCAGTTAGCCCAAAGAGAATTGGAATGAGTGTGTTGTGTTGATCTTGGGCTAACAGTTAAGTTAACAAGGGACATTTCTGAAATTATATTTCTGTTGTCTCCATCATGGAGAGTGGCGTAAATATGGAAGCTAGGTGAGTGCAAAAATGATTCAAAAAGTGAACAGGCTCCAGGTTGACATGCTGTCTGTGAAAGGGAGTTATGCCAAAACATTCAAAACCATGTGCTCTATACTTATTTGAACAGTAGATACAATGACTACCATTTCGGTGAACTGACAGGTGATGTTTGGGGTGGGTGGGGGGGGGGGCATTGATTGAAAGACATTGTAATGTAGAGATTTGGCGTTTTGCTGAACCTCCAGGCCTGTGTTAATTTCCTCATCCACAAACAGGACTGTTGGCTCTACCAGAGCTTTCACAGACAGCGTGATAATTGCAGAAATGTTTCATAAACGGATAATCTGCGATACAGTTGGTATCTGTTTCCGAGCTCCCTTTGAGGAGCTCTGGCCTTGTTCCAAAGGCATCACTCATAATTAGGCTCCGCATTTATTTGCATTTTCTGGAGCAGCGACGGAACAAAATGCAAAACATATTCAGCAGGCGCTCGTTTCTTTGGTAATGAGTATGCAGTCCATCATAGGCTGGTCTAGACAATGACAATGATGATGATTGTATACAATCATCATCTGCATTTTACACTGGGCAGAAGTTGTGGACACTAGGGAACCTATCCTAAGCAATCTCATATTCACTGTGCAGTGCTGTATTATGAGGCATCTTGTTGTTCTGCAGTAGTGTCCAAGTCCAACGGCATAGTGGGAACTGTCCACAATCTTATAGTGCAAACGATGCACCCTAGTGAGCACAGAATTCCCACAGTGGCCTGTGTTGTGACCAAATGTTTGCAAATTCCTGCTCACCCAAAGTTTCTTCTCAAATGGGGAGATTGGGTGCATTTTTTTTACTCTTCTTTGAAGGCTTCACATTAGATCTTGGAAGTATTCTTGTGGCCATAGACATTAGTGAGTGGCAATATCATGATATTTACTCCATTATCCAATACACCCTGGAGGGGACGCCAGTCCTTCACAGGGCAACACACACACACACACACATTCACTCACACCTACGGACACTTTCGAATCGCCAATCCACCTACCAACGTGTGTTTTTGGACTGTGGGAGGAAACCGGAGCACCCGGAGGAAACCCACGCGTACACGGGGAGAACACACCAACTCCTCACAGGACTGTCACCCGGAGGAAACCCACGCGGACACTGGGAGAACACACCAACTCCTCACAGACAGTCACCCGGAGCGGGAATCGAACCCACAACCTCCAGGCCCCTGGAGCTGTGTGACTGCGACACTACCTGCTGCACCACCGTGCCGCCCTGATATTTACTCCATGCATGTCAAATCAGAATATCACTATTATTAGAATATTGATATTAGAAAATGTATATTATCTCAGTGAAGTCAGGTACTGATAATTGGTGTTTAAAAGAACCCTATGTAGTATTTTACTTTGAAATTACAGCTTTAAAATCATTGCGGTGCTTCACTGACCTCCAGTAGGGAGAATAGAGCCTCTATTGTTGCTATTCTGGGCTCAGCACCACAGAAACTGCACTATGTAACTTTTGGAGGAGAATAGGAAACAACCCCACAACCCTCTCAACTCTGTGTGCTGTGAAAAACTGAGCCCAGGAGCACAAATAGCAGCCCTTGTCTGATCTTTAAATGATGCGGCACATTGTCCATACTGGCATTTTGTCATTTGTCATTCTTGTCATTTTAAAGCTTAAACATTTCTTTTTCTTCAGGTTCTTTGCATGGAGCATGACGGGTGGTTTTTAAGGTGGTATGAAACATATAACGAGGGAGTTGTAGCACTTGATAACCCACATGAACAGTGCTTATAAACCTTGTGTACTATTTCAACTAGAAACAGCTAATTATTTCCACACAGAGACAATGCTCCACAGAACACCGCAGGGGATCAAAGGAAAACAATAGTGTTTATAACACCTATTTATTCCAAATGTATCCTTCTTATTATTTGTCAAATGTTTATTCCTCTCAAACCACAAGCCCTTTAGACTATTATTGGCTGGAAGGGTTTTTTGCTTGCCAAAATGTGGACACCTATATAGAACACGACATAAGCCATGGAATAAGTGAGCCTGAGACAGGAGAGGGTTGTGTAAGCCCTATCCGCTGAAGCCCACCGAGTGCTGTATTGATCTGCTAGCATGCTAATCTCTGCACTTTTTCTGCTTCAAACGCACTGTAGCGCAGGGGCGCCACGGAAACACTGCAGTGTTTATTCACAGCAATTTATGCCTGTATTGAGGGGAGGGGGAGGGGCACGGCGATGAGATGAGGTAAAAGAGAGATGGAGAGAGAATACTATTTTTTTTTTTTTAAATAGAGGAAGAAAGAGAGATGGAGCGAGAAAAGGAAGTAGGGAGGAGCGGAAGAAAATCTCTCCATCAGACACTCGCTCATCCATCCACACAGTCCCAGTGGGAGACCTCTCCTACTGTGAGTCTCGTAATAGAGAGAGAGAGAGAGAGATGGAAAGGAATGGTGGAATGCAGAAAGAGTGTGGAAATGAAAAATGAGAAGGATATAGATAAAGAGGGAAAGAAATGACAGAAAAAAGAATATAGAAGTGGGATGAGGTGTCAAGAGAAGGATTAAATAGGGGAAAAAGGAATGAAGGGATGGAAGGAAAGAGTGAATGAAGAGGGGAAGGAAAGACAAAGGAAACAAGGGAGTAAAATGTGAGCGAACGAGGAGAGATGGAGGATTGAGGTAGAAACAGCGAGAGATGTTGGAGAGTGGAAGAAGAGCCAGATGGAGAGAAGGAATAAAAACATTCATGGTAGAGGAAGTGAAAGATAGAGAGAATGTATTAAGAGAGTGAGTGAGAGTGAAAGGAAAGAGATGGAGAAGTAAAAGCATGAGACAAACAGAGAGAAAGAAGAGAGACGGAATAAGTGAAGGAGTAGAGAAGGGGTAAAAGAGAATAGAAAATTACAGAGAGAGAGAGATGTAAAATTCCTAAAAAAAGAGGAACTGCAAGTCACAAAAAAGTGAAAAGGTATGAGGTGGTAATGGAAAAGAGAGAATAAAATGTTTGAGGGAACATTCTGGAAAAGAGAGAGAAAAGAAGAAGGACTCAGAAGAGATTGAGATAGTGGTTAGAAGATGGTGGAGATGGAAGAGGTGATGACAGAAGTGTGAAAGAGGCGAGAGTGGCAGAGAGGGATTGGTGAGGTGAAGGAGGGAAAGGGATAAAATGACAGAGAGAAAGGGAGAGGGAGAGAGACACATGGTTAGTGTCGGGGGAGTAAGGATTGATTTCATCATGCCGTATGAGAAGATTTGAGAGCTGCGCCGGGAGAAGGGGGTGGGGTATCTTATGTTGCACACAATTCAAGGGCAGAGTCTCGCTCCTGCCTGCTGTATTTTGAGACCCCTGGAGACCCCAGACATCCTCCCTCTTTGCGGGAACCTTTGGGACCCTAGATTTGGTAGTTTTAGGCCCCATGTTTTTCCATGTTAGCATTTATTTACCCTATCAGCTCAGAGTTGGAGGTGGGCTATTTTTAAGTCATGATTCAAAGACAGTAACTTTTTTCCTGCCTCCTGTAAATAAACTCCCCCCACCAAGACCCTGGGGACGCCCCAGAGACAAGCTGCTAATCTGTCCTTATGGGACCCTGCAGGATTTGGTTTGCTTCCTATTGTTGGAGTGATTTGATATATTTGTTATGTTGGATTTTGTTGATTCTACAAGGAAGATGATGCTGCGTTCCAGTAAAACTCGGATGTTGGAATTTCGGAGTAGGTAATTTCAACAGGAGCATCACAGTCCCCAAGTTCAGAATCCAAGATGGCTGCATGTGCATCAACAATGTGTAAAAGCAGTAGTTGTTATACTGTATATTATATGGGATAAATCAGCTGGTATATCTTACGGTGCTAAACAGGAACAAGCTAACAATGACAATTTAGGGCATACATTTGACTGAACGTTTAACTGCTCAGCTCAGGTCTGACCTCATTCCCAGCTCAGACATCTGAGTTACCTGGTAAATGGAACAGTATGAGTCCTCTCAATGTCTGTGACCAGCGCCTATGGCCAGTATGGCTTGCAGTATAGTGTTGTCAGTAAGAAACGCTGCATGTTGGCAAAGTGGTTCAGTGTTTTTCAGAAGCACATTGCCAGGTTCATAATCAGGGCCCTATGAAATCTGCTTTATTTTCCCCCCATTTTTCTTTTTTATTGCTTTTTCTTTTCAACATTGAGTTGTTTTTACTACAAATATACAAATCACACTTGTGTATTTTTTTTTTATTGCCGCTATAAAAAACCCAAAATATTATATTTAACATATTATTTGTCCAGTGTGTTCAAGCCAAATACTGTCTATTGCTGGCAATAATTACTAGACATAAATAAACAGTGTAAAACGTAACATCCAGCTCTCTGTTTGCTGATCCTGCTCTGGCCTTTGTTTGATCCAGACGTCTGCAGGCCTCTGCTTTGCATCCACATAGGAGACGCAGATGATGGGCATTCAAAGGTAACAAGCAACAGGGAAGACAGCATACCACACCGTCAACCTACAGGTGCAATTGCGCCGCCACATCACTCATGGATTGTGGATTGTGTGTGTTTGTAAAAACCAGGTTGGGTTTTTAAAAAGATTTTCTAATTCTGTGCATTTCACTTGTTTGATCAGAATTCTGTTTTTATTCCTCAGTTCCATCATTCCATCCATGTTCTCGACATTGCAGAAATCATAGCGCTTTGCATACCCGGCCAGTCATGGGAACTCAAAACCCTGTGGTCACTAGCTAGAACATTCCTTGTATATTTATGACATAAAATCTAGGGCTTGATGTTGCATCAGCATCACACTGGGCTTACACTTGTAGTCCCTCTCAGTTCTATATATAATGTGTTATGTTCCTGCCAGGATTAAGAATGAATGGTGTAGCTTTTGAAACGTATAAAGGGGAAATGTTTGAATCTCAATGAATGGTTTTAACAAACAATGACGTGTTATCTGCCAAGTATCCTAAAGGCCTGGATGTATCACAGATTCTGCACCATAGTTGCCTCCATGTCTGGGACCCGCTCTATGGAGCATATACCGATTTATGCAGAGACCATGAAGCAACCTTATTTATCATCTCATATTAGATGCACTTTAGTATACAAGTATTGCAACAATAACGTATGATCATTTTTCAGAAACAGTGTCTACTGCTTTTAGGTTGTAAAAACAACTGATTGCTCCTTGAAAATAAGTTTTACCAGAGATGGTAGCGTCATATTTATTAGCCCCTCATCTTAACTCAAGCAAAGGCAGTGTGAAGCCCCTGTCTCCTGTGATAAACACTTCATCTTCAGATGTGTTCCACCCTGTCAGGCGGCCTCCAGCCGAGATGGAAAGATTTGACGCTGAGTGTCATGGAGGGGGCTGAGCGTTTGGATAATTTGACACTCGTTTGCTCTATTCATGCCGTTCGGCTTTCTCGTCAATACCAGGACTGTGGGCTGAAAGTAATAGAACACAAACCCGCTGAGACACGTGGCAGAAATGGGGGGAACAATCTCGGTTCTAGGATATGAATATGAAACTGATTCAAATGTAAGAACTCAAATTATTTCCTGCTTTTCAGATTGAAATCCCCATCCTGTAGATCATTTAGCTGTTTGTTATCCACGTCTCAAGGCCAGCCCAAGCCTCCAGGAGTCCAAAACGGGCTTTAGTTAGGCTTCTTATAGCAAGGCCCAATGAAAAAGATTCTTGCTAAGTCTTGTTAGCCAAACAAATATTTCAGTTTGTGGTTGCTCATGTCATGCTGAATGACCATTGGTCATTCAAGGCCAGTGCAACTTCTCGCCTTTGCGATACTGAACTAAAAACCCAACAAACCTGTTGTTTTCCAGGACATGTGGAGACCTGAGCCCTGAGCCCCCCAGTTTCATATTTCATGTTTCTTTAAATAAGAATGAGCCACCGCTCAGTTCAGTGCAAGAGCCTTGAGCGTGGAGCAGAAGCTGTGGGTTTTTTTTTAGCCATTTTCACTCAATCCTCTTTCATATCCTTTCTCGTTTTCTCCATATTTAATCAGTACTTGTGTATCCACTCTTGTTTTTTTTTTTTTGGTCAGTTAACTTCACCTTTGCACTCTCACATATACCCTGGTTCAGTGCTGTGATTGGAGAGACTCAGACGAGATGGCGGAACAATTCGAAAGTCTCTTCACCTGACGTTGGGAGCAGCGCAAATTCAAAACTGTTTGTTTTATCTTAAGTTTCAGGCTTGCACAGCACACAAAAACTGACTGGGTGCTCTAATTTCACAGTTAGTGGAATGGTAGGGGCCAGATCTCCAATTTAATGCGCATATGCACTAAAAAAGAATCTGTTGGTCAGTTATTTGGAGATTATATAAATACTGCATGTGCAATTTAATGGAATTCACTCTTTAGAAGGGGTCGTGATACCTTTTTCTATGTGAAGTGTTGTAAGAGCATAGATTTTTGTGGACTGATGAGTACATCCAGCATCAGTACCTAACCTCAGTAATGATCTTGTAGTTTTACAGTGGAAAACGACATTCACAGAGCATTCTGAGAGTACTACGTTACATTAAATCGTATCGAGACCACAGAAAGCCACAGCAGGTCACATTTGACTGGAAATTCACCCAGAGAAAGGCAGCCAGTCTTTTTGCAAACACATATTAAGGTCAGGTTACCTCAGATAAAGTTATTGTCCTAGCTTCAAACTAGCTGCTGTGTGAAGAGTTTAGTTAACTGACCCCAAGCATGATGCTGAATTCTTTATTTAATTTAATCTATGCAAGTAGAGTGTGAAAGTGTTTATAAGCTGTCTCTCTTTTCACTTTGACCTGCCTTGTACGGGGTGGTGAGTCCACCGCTGTGGAAGAAACTTCTAGAATAAACCCTGAGCTGTAAAGTTGAACAGTAACTGTAAAGCTTCCCAGACATTGTAGCATTCAACTAAGGGCAGCTAGCTACATGTAAGTTTCACAGTGTAACGCAAGGCTTCAAAGCCTAATGATATACAATTATGTGCTAATGTAATCAGTCATCGTTAATGAACTGCTATCAGTTTCAGTGACAATGTAGTAGCAGAGTGATGATTCACGTCTTGTTGAGAGACTAGTGTTTACGTTCACGCCATCCTGATAGTAATGAAGTGACGTGTCACACTGAGCGTGAACTGGAACTGCATGATTCTTTCTGTCCAATTAACTCCTCATGTTCACAGAAAAGTCTTGGGGAATCAGGAATTGAGCTGCTGTGGGTGTTTGTGACATTTGTTTATGGGTAGGACTGCAGGCAAAAGGCCAAATTGAAAAACTAGGGCCTGGCTGATATATCAGTTCCTGATACTATTGGATGATATAAGGGACACATGCTATTATAGAATATCGACAGCTGACTAGTTGATAATAAGGAATAAATAAGCCATAATATAATATTGCTTGGCCTGTTGTATTACTTACTCATTGAGCAGCTTTAGAGAAACTACACTATGATTAAAAAGTTTTGGGCACCTGCTTATCCACGTTTTTTGTTTTATGAAATTTTGGGTCAATGGAAATCCAAAGGAATTTTGTCCCCCCTCTCATTGCAGTTAAAGGTCTTACGCCTCTTCTATGTATTTACACTACTTATTGAAACATGCCTGTGAGAATTTGATTGCATTTAGCCTTAAGAATGAGATCATTAGTGTGGTCAGGTTGTAATGTATGGTTCGTTATGGCCACTCCAACTCATCCCATAGGTATGATCACACTTCCACATCTTCACAACACAAAACTGGAGTGGTTTTTGCCCCTCTGACTGATGCTTGGCATTGAGCGTGGTCATTCTAGGCTTCATCAGAGTATCCCATTTCATATTTCCTTGCAATGTATCTTTCCTTAGAATCACTATCGGTGTCCAAAGTCAGAGAAGTGGGACGAAGATTTTATTTATTTATTATTATTATTATTTTAATTTTTTTTTTTTAAACAACGCTTTTCTCACCTCAAGGCATAAACATGTCCATCATGGCTTTAATGACATCTACCCAGTTGCCATCAGCATCCAGGGGCAAATATTTTTGCAGCTTGGCCTTTTTCCTCCCAACCCTCTACCGGTCAGCACACAGCTGTCCCTTTGTGCTCATATTTTGATATGCAGGAAGTGGATCAGAATGTAATTAAAGTATTTGACAAGTGATGTGACCCCAATTACCTCCCACTGACACTGAGAAGGGAACAAATCTGGAGCTGGAAGATCATTATTTTGGGGACTAATGGAACAGATCCAGAGTTTAGTTAGGGGTTTTTTTTTTCCCTGTTGAGATTTTGTAGGCCATCAAACACCGAAGACGATATGATATTTCAGCCAGGTGCTGACCAATATGAAACGTTTGTAACTGATACCAATTTCAGAGGACTACTGTTGGCGATAAACCGTGATATCCATTAATATAATTTGCTAGTATCTGTCAATCAGCCAGCTTATCTATTGGTCAAGCCATGGTTGAAATGACTCAATGCCCAGTGTATAGCTACATGTTTGTAGCAATCTCTTATAATTAGTGAATTATTATTTAATCAGTAGTCATGTCTCCATGCTCAATTGTAACTTCATTTTTGTGCTCTCACGTATACGCCGGTCCAGCTGTGTGGCTGGCGAGACTCAGGCAAGGGTTAGGTCTCAGCACTTGATGTCAGGAGCAGAGCAATATCACAATTGCTTGTTTATCCCACGTGTTCTGACTTAGTTAGACCACTTAATAGGCTTTGTTTCACATAGGTTCCAGATCCCCAAATGAATGTTATAACGCACTGAAAATGTATTTACGTTTTTTCCTAATATTACCCCTTTAAATTCTCACGCCATTGTTCCAATGTCTAGTTTAAATCCCAGAGGAGGACAAAAGGACAAAGGCTTCTATGTCCTTTTAATTTCCTCATATTTAAGGTCAAATTATACATTGGGACATTTTCATAAGAGTTTAAGAATTTTCATCACTGCTTAAGACTCTATTAGAATAAATTATAACATCGGCCTCAATTAACTCCCTCAGAAGAAAAGTTCTAATGAATTCTTCCACAAGGACGATTTTAATCAAACTGACTCTCAGCGCTTCCCCACTTTTTAAAAGACTTTTCCCATTTTTTTCTCATCTTCTTTTGAGTTTGTTTCTTTTTATTTTTCTATTTTCCCTCCCTCTCTTCTCTCTAGCCGGCTCCCACGAGTGTGTCTTTTTAGGAGATTAAATTTCTCATGGGCGGTGGACAGAGATTAAGCCTATTTTTGGAATTTAATCACTCTGTCGCCAGGGAGCCTCTTTTTTAAAAAAACATTTCAATTCAAAACTATACTTAAGTGCAGTATTAACAGTTGATTTTAGGCTTGACAGAGTGTGTTCAACACTTACAGATATATACACTTTGACAGAAGAGATTACAGCTCTCTATCTTTCCTTCTTTCTTGCTTTCTTTCTCTCTTGCTGTTCTATAATCTTATCTTTCCATTATATATTTCTCTCTCTCTCTCTCTCTCTCTCTCTCTCTCTCTCTCTCAGCCAGGGGTGTCCAAATGTTTTTCAAAGTGGGCTGAATATTATTCATAAATATTTATAATATATTATTATATATTTATAACAGTGTATTCAAAATATGAAAAGCACATATTTACAAAACAGTTTAAATGTATTAAATACTGAATTTCATTTTAGGGCATTAACTGCTACAGGATATGCAGTTACTTCCATCTCTCTTGAAATCGCCAGTTCTCATTGTCAACTTTGAGGTTTCTTTTGCTGCAGGCATCACGAAATATCGTTCTGTGAATTACTTTGCTGACCCACAGAAATGAACGGCGTTTAAATTTAGCTTAGTTCATTAACACAGTGGTGCAGTATCCTATATATTTGCACACTGCTGCCACCGTCAGGTCAAAGGAAAAAGTGCCAGTGGGCCACTAATGACGTACAGGGGGTCCTCGACTTATGACGTTGATCCGTTCCTACGTCGCATCGTAAACCGATTTTCAGTGTAAGTCGGAACATACGTACATACTCTACGTAAATAACATACTGTAAGCACTTATCCTATTCTAACACCTATCCTCCTCGGTCCCGAGCCGCGTAACCGTGCAATCTTCCGCTGCGCCGCGCACACCAAACACGAAGTTCACGTTACGACGTTTACGATGAAAAAACACTTAAGTCGAAACAAGGTTTATACAGTAAATGGGAGATGTTTCGTAACCACAAAACGTCGTAACTCAGGACTGACGTAACCCGATGACCTCCTGTATTCTTAAAAGTGATGCTGCGGGCCAATATCACTTAAGTAATAAGTACTCTCAAACACACCCGAGCACTCGAAATGTGTGGACCGTCTTTGTGTATGTGTGTGTTCTTTATGGAGGGTGCAGTGCATAGATACATTAGTTGTCATTACTCTCTTCCATCTGTACAGCTTGTTCACCTGTATCTGCTGCTGCCTTACAGTCGACTGGCACGAAGACCCTGGGGAGTGGAAATGTCTGCTGCTGTCGAACTAACCTGGGCCCAGTTTCCCAAAAAAGACATCTTGGTGTTAAGATCATCTTAACAGGGAGAGAGAGTGCTCTGTGTGATTCTCACTCAACCACTTAACAAACTTTTTGGAAACTCATAAGCTAACTCTTATAGATTTGTGGCCATGACCTCCTAGGTGCTTGCTTCCCATTTTCCTGGTTCCCTGGTTGAGAGTATTGTACCAGTGACCAATCTAAAGTGCACCTCTCTAACCATTAGACCATGGCTGTCCCATGCTAGTTAAACAATGGTCACAGTTAAGTTGGACAGGAAAGTAAGTGGAGCTATGATACGTGGGGCAGGGGAACAAGATACCTCTGTGGTCGGTGACTATACCTTCATGTCAAACTCTATCTTTATGGATCAAAAAAGCCGGCACTCAGCGAGGCAAGTAAATACACCCCCCTCCAAAACTGCTCCAATGACCACTGGGATATCTGCCTGCTGCTCCAGCTGTGTGTGGGCTCACTGCCCCTAGTCAACTAGTGCTTTTATGTGTGTGTGTGTGTGTGTGTGAAATGGATTAAATGCAGAGGCATTTAAGTTGTTGATTTTGTTACTAGAACCTAACTCTCTTGTTTCCAGATTTTACCAAGATGTGACCATTGGACTAATTTGGTTTAGGAGGGGCTCTGTGTTCCAGCTGACAGTTTGACTCTTTACAGTGTGTAGCTGCATGGTGGATATATTGCTGTGAAGTAGCTTGGTCTTTAGCTTTTATCAGTACCTTGTATTTATCAGCTCCTCTGACCTGATCAGACATCGCTGTGCATGAAAAACAGGTCAGAGATCTGTGGAATCTGATTAGTTTGTGCTGTCACACTGTCATATTTCTGTCAGCTGATATCTTGTGCAGTAATATGATAACCTTTATTTCCCCCACATCCAGCACTGTGATGTTTATTATGTTGAAGACCAAGGATAGACAAAAGTTTATGGACAACTGATTCCATGTTTTTTCTTAAAATAATAAAGCATAACATTTTTTTTCCCCAAAAACACAGCCTATGACCATCTGGGAGGACTTTAGACTCGTGTTGTCATGATACCAAAATTATGACTTTCTCTACGATACCTACCTAAATATCTCAATACCCGATACTGAAACGATACCCTCGCAAAAACCTAAAACATCAGGAGCAGTAATGTACGTTCTCTAAAGCTGAAGACGGTCTGCAAAATCGCTGGTATCTGCTTGTTAAGTGTGACGTCACGTGACGTTAAGCCAATTCTGGGTCCAATCGCACCTTCAGCCCTGTGTCACACATTCATAAGGCTTGTTTACGGTTTGAATTCTGTGATTTCAGTTCAGAAAAATGAATTCATTCAAAATAAAGGGAAGCGAACGTGTCTTTGGCAGCACTTTTTGCACATTTTACAGCTCCTCCTGATCAGTGTGAGTTGCCGTGTGGACGGACTGTGCTGCTCCGTCTCTGGAGCCGCTTTAAGGGAGCTGTCTCTCCGGCTCACGGTCAGTCCCGGTGTTCTAACGAGTCGTGCTACCGGCGATTCTCTTCTATAAAACGTAGCTAAGGTTTGTACAGAAAGTCACTGGCGCTAGTCTTTTTTGTTTTTTTAAATAACTCGCTAGAAGGTCTGAAAAGTCGCTAAAACTAGCGGCAAAATCATTAAGGGAGGGAGAGGAGGCAAAGCGCTGCGGGCGTACACTGCCTAGGGTGACCAGAGGTCCCCTTTCACCCGGACATGTCCTCTTTTTTACACTTAAAAAATGTTCGGGCGGAATTTCACAAACGTCCGGCATTTTGTTTTTCTAGCGCTTACATAGAACTTCGAGAAGGTTCGTTCACAAACTAGTCCCGCCCTCCCCTACTCCGATTGGTTCGCTTGAGTGAGAAGGGGGCGTGGTGAATTAGCCTAAAATCTTCTAATTGGACGGTCTGACTGTAGAGCTACCGTTATTGGTCGATAACGTTCTCTGTAAGGTTATCTTCTGTGAGGAATTAATGGCAGCCATGAGAACTTCTCTAGGGTTAGGTACTGACAGATTAATTCTGGATCACAAATCATCCCGAACATATTGGATAGTGCACAATCATTCCAAAGAACACAGTTCTACTGCTCCACTGTGCACTGTGTATAAAGTAACTGAATTCATTAATTATAGAGTGTTCAAACATGTCTGGACATGTAGTGCATATAGGAGTGTGTGAGAGAGTGATATTTAATCTACCAATGGGACGAAGACGCATCCCATCAGCCTACACTTCCTCCAGCTTTAGCCACCTTCTCAGGACATGAAGGGAATCTAAAGGACACCCAATTAGCGAAGCCATTCAGTCCTCAGGGACACATTCAGTCAGCAGCACAACTGATCGAGAGGAAGAGGGTGATTAGTGAATACAGTCAGTTCAGAGTTCTTCCTCTGAGGTCATTTAACCTTCAAAGGAACTCTTCCCCTAAGTCCTCATCTTTTACGGCTCGTTTCTGTCTGTTTATTTATGTGTTTATTTTTGGCTCTGTGTATGATTTTTATCTTTCCTTTGTTCTTTTTTCTCACATCTAATTCCTGTTTTTGTTTAGTCCCTCACTCTTTCTGGATCTTGTTTATCTTTTTGTCTTTCTGTCTTGCTTCATTTGAGTCTGTCTCTTTCTTGCTCCCTCTCTCTTTTTGAGGAGTCAAGGCTCTTGTGGTTTTTGACAGAAAGGGATTTTTAGTCCCACCATGCATGAAGCATGTCTGTTATATTTAGGCTTTAATTCGATGTCCGTGGTGGTGGTGTTAGTGTGTTTCTTGCGTTATTATGAGTGGATCAGACACAGCAGTGCTACTGAAGTTGTTAAACACCGTGTCCAATCACTGTCCACTCTTTTAGACACACCTATCTCGTTTGTCCACCTTATAGATGAAAAGTCACAGATAGTATCTCATCTGCTGCTGCACAGTTAGTATTGGTCAACTTTTTTTTTTTCTTCAAATTTGGTATATATTTAATTTGTTTTTCTAATTTTCTAATTCAGAATTTCAAATTTTTAATCAGAATTTCTGAAAAATGAAAAAATGACTATTCCATTTTCTCATTTTCCCTTTTACTGCACCTTGTAATGAAAGTGATAGGACTGTACCATCACAGCGGGGGGAGACCAACCTGCTGTACCTCTCTGCACGTTAACCACAGACTGCTCACCAAACAGCGAATAATGTCTGCTATTCAGATACACAGCAGCTGTGCCAGCATTTACACAATACACATAAACAATTAGATTTTACTTTTTAATATCATTTTAATATTGGGAACAGTGTGACTTTCATTCAGGTTATGGGGTTTGCTCTGGTTTAAGGGTAATAACAATTATTTTTCAACAAATGAATATTGATTTTGTGATTAAAACTCAGTAAATAACGTCTAATTAAAGTTAAGAGTCAAGTTTTTCTGTGCTTTTCCACAAGAAACACCGCTACAGACGCGCCCAGGGAAGCCTACATGGCGTGACTGCCTTTTCTTGAAGTGTAGATAGTTTGCCCACACTGCCCGAGTAAATGCTGACCCTGCTGCTCCGTGTGTCTCTGTATAATGTCAACCCTTAACAAGTATGAAAACGTTATCCGCTGCTTAGTGAAAAGTCTGTGGTTTAAATTCAGAGAGCATGTCACCCCCGCTGTGATGGTACAGTCCTATCACTTTCATTACAAGACGCAGTAAAGGGGAAAATGAGAAAATGTAGGAGTCATTTTTCAATTTTTTAAAAATTCAGATTTTGAGGAGCAGAAATGAAGAATAAGAAAATTGTAAAAACAAATGAAATCCCATTTTCTTTTCTTACTCTACAAAATAAAGAAAATGAAATTTAAAACCCAATTTTCTATGTTTGTATTTAGTCTCAAACGATCAGAAACTGATAAACCTTACACTGACCATGAACCCGCTGCTCTGTGGTGGCCTTGCGAGGGTGAAGAGGTGCTAATAAAGTTAGAGTAGCAGATGGACTACAGTGAGTAAAGGAAGGTTGGCTTGTGTTACTGAAAGGATGTTAATTATAGCAGAGATGGAGCTGTACATACTGTCCTTCAGAGAGATGTATACGCTTCACTTGGCTGTTACACTTCACCAGTATTCATCACAAACTTCCCGGATGGTTATGAAACCCTGTAGGCCTGCTTGAAGAGAGTAGTACGTGTCTCTTTTGTATTCATCATCCAACGGGGAGCACGTAATTAGAGCTCATTCATGCAGTGCCCTTCCTTTGCCACTCTGTTTCCTGCACGAATGACATCATCTTCAAAGCTGCGGAAGAGGCGGTTTAATCACTGGGGTTTGATATCAAAACATCCTGTTCCCTAATGTAAACAACTGCATTCAAAAACACAACACCAGGCGGGAATACACCCTGGAGGTGGAAGTGGTGTCCCCTAATAAAGTTGACAGTGAAGTGGCTCCACCCATCTCTCGGCATGCAGAGATCCAAACCAGAAAAACACAAGGTACTTTACAGGTACATTACTGTCAGTAAAGGTACAGTGTAAATGTACATTTTTAAAAGTACAACAGTGGTTTTAAAGTCTAGTTGTGATCCATTGGTTTGTCCAAGAGATTAATATCTGTAGGTTTTTGTTATAGTACTGTCCAAAATTGCAGAATTTAAAATAAAAAAAATCGTAGGTCCTGGAGATGAAATGGATTGTATGAATCTACACAAATTAAAAGAATATCTACAATTAATATAGAATATGATACAATTGTTCCCCAACTAGAGGGTACCACCACAGTGAGTTTACTGAGTATTCTAATTACAGTCTTGCATTTGGTGATGACGCAAGGTTGTCATTATTTGCAAAATCATTTTGCGACTAAAAACACAAATGAAAACATCAACCATGAACAAGCTACAGACAGCTTCTTACTCAAATACATCATTCCACCTTAAAAGAGATTTTGCTGAGCACAGTAGTTCCCCACAATCGTGTAGTTTACCTTTAACACATCTTCGACAATGAAACTCTAAGTTGACCAGTTTTAGTATAATCAAATTTGTCAATTGTATGGAGTAATCATTTCAGTATTTCATGTATCAGTTATCACATACATGTCTGACTTGCCAAGGATATTCACTTTGGAAACTAGATTGGGAATTTTGCTCTCGCCAGAAAGGAGCATTAAAACCACACCAAAGCAAATGCTTTAAAGCCAATGTTAGCTTGCCATGACTGTATCTCATACAAGCAGGGCAACACTCGTGTGTGTGTGTGTGTGGGGGTCTTGGTCTTACTCTCGTCTCTTTTTTTTTTTTTTTTTTTTTTTTTTTTTTTTTTTTTTTTTTTTTTTTTTTTTTTTGCTTTGGTTCACACTGGGGCCACTGTCTCCATTTGTAGAACGTGGCACGCAAAAGCACTGGGACTCCACTGGGCCGTGTGAATTATTCACAGCTAACCCGGCACAGAGCGACTGAACCTTTTATAATGCCGATTGACAGCTGCCGTGCACTTATTACTGTCGATAGAAGGCAGACAGTCATCACAGTTATTATCCCCACCCCCACCCCAAAACTTATGCTTCAATAAAAGGTCTGCTAAAAGGTCTGATAAATATATGAGCCAATGCCACTGCAGGAAAGACGATGCTGCTGCCCATCCCATAGCAGTAGATGGAACCCCAGCTAATCTCAGTACACGAAACTGGTCACTACCCAGACAGCAGATATATTTGACCCAAATCTGTCTCACTTTTGGCACTTACAGCTCAGTTATAGCACTGGCAAATGGTGTGGATGGGCTAGACATGGGCCAAATATCGATTTTTGTCCCACAACACACCTGATATCTGACCCATATTTGGTGGACATGTAGCTGATTTGAGCCACTGAGACTCACCCTAAGTCAAAGATGACACTCAAGGCCAAATGTAGGACATGAGAACTGCAGACGTCTACATAGGATTCTCCCTGTTGCTAATCAATCACTGGGCAGTTTTCTGTTCAAACCTAGCTTAGGGTTTGCGGTGTTCTGTCCGGTTGTAGCACATGGCTTTGTAATTTCCTAGTGCAGAACTTAATTCTAATCCTGCCTGACTAGGCTCCACTGTACATAGAGAACATGGCACTTTCCTAGACTTGTTGTAGGATACTACTTGTCAGTTCTAACCAGTTAGAGAGGCCTCTACTAGAAACGCCCGTTTCCAGCCAGTCCCAGCACAGTGTGGGGTCTTACTTAGCCAGGGTGAAAATTCTACTAGGATTTGTTCCAGTATGGGTGTGGAAAAAAACCCATTTCTTCATATTCTTATATCCACACACTGACGTTTTAACCTCTGTTCAGACACTTGGCCTTTATAGAAACCTTAAATCAGCTTATTTTTTATCGCCTAGTTCTAGCGCTGTCAGCGGTTCTTTAAAATTGTGTTTGGTCTCGGATATTTAAAGACTTCTCACGACCCGTGGCTGTATTTCACTAGACAGTAAAAGACACCACACCACTCTACAGCCGCCTATATATTAATGTCATGGCCGTGTAATAATGTCAGGCCCGATGGAGGGAGCTTTGAGGAATTGCCTAAAGAGGGGTCTTCATCTCCACGCAGGTTATTGCTGGAGAACGGGGCTAGAAAGGAATCCTTGTGATAACAGACTTTTGTTTGTAAATGCACTCCGGTGGCTGTAAAGCTGCGAGCTTTAAATAATCAGATAGTCCACGGATGCTGAATGCGAAGGGATGATCTCGCCCCTGCAATACCCTTTGGTTTTATCAGAGACTCCGAGCCTGTGACATGTGGATTATGGAAGCGCCTTTGCTCTGAGAGACGACTCGCAGCTTAATGCACTGCTGCTCTTTCACTCTGACCCTGTTTGTTCATTTGCATTTGACATTCTGCAACATGAAAAGTTTTGAAAAGGCTAGTTTCAGGTTTGTAAAGATATTTGAAATTTTAGCAGAGCTGCAATGAATAGAAAAGAAATACTGCAGTCTAGAAATATCTATAGGTCGGTATCAACCTTAGTCACAAGCTGTGATCCTTATATTGTTCCCTCATTGCAGATGTCAATATCTGTGAGTTTTTATGCAGTTAAGCAGATTCAAGTAGGTCATCTTTTTGTATTCCCATAGCAACAGCATCAGATTACATATGCAGCACTGTGCAAAATCAGAGATCACACGTCGTGTCTCCTGTTTCTAGTCAAAATGCCCATGTTTAAAAGGTCTTCATTTTCTGTTGATCGTTTTACAAACCCCATTAACAGAAAAGTAAATAAATGTAAATAAAAAGAGAACGCAAACCTTTTCAAGCTTTTAACGGGAAATGGTACAAAGTCAACATTTCAATTATTGAAACCGAGAAAGTTTGTTTTTGAAAAATGTTTGCTTATTTTGAATTTGATGTGTTGCTTCACGGCTCCTTTAAACAACACCCTGTAAACATTTGGGAACTTACGAAACCAATTGTCGTAGTCTTGAAAGTGAAATTTAGCTTATTCTAGGATTTCACCTGCTCAACATCACAGGACCTCTCATAGTGTTTTTGTTATTTCATATTCATATCAATAATTGTGATTTGAAAAACATTTTTCACTGGGGCGGCACGGTGGCGCAGCAGGTAGTGTCGCAGTCACACAGCTCCAGGGACCTGAAAGTTGTGGGTATGAGTCCCACTCCGGGTGACTGTCTGTGAGGAGTGTGGTGTGTTCTCCCTGTGTCTGCATGAGTTTCCTCTGGGTGCTCCGGTTTCCTCCCACAGTCCAAAAACACACGTTGGTAGGTGAATTGGTGACTCAAAAGTGTCCGTAGGTGTGAGTGTGTGTTGCCCTGTGAAGGACTGGCGCCCCCTCCAGGGTGTATTCCCGCCTTGCGCCCAATGATTCCAGGTAGGCTCTGGACCCACCGCGACCCTGAACTGGATAAGGGTTACAGATAATGAATGAATGAACATTTCTCACTTTTAACATATGAAATTTTGTACGTGTGCGCTTTTTAATTACACTTAGGGTTTAAATTATTTGCACATTATTGCTTTCTGAGTTTCTAAGTGTTTACATTTTGCATAGCATCTTGACTTTTCTGGAAAGGCAGTTTGTAGATATAACAGTCCATTTGCACAAGGCAGGATGAGTCAATTTTACTGGCGTTGTTGAGAAGTGCTTATTGAACGCCAGGAAACAGATACAATAAACACAACCGAAAGAAGTTGCTGGTGTTCTTAGAACATATGTCTATATGAATTATAAGCCTATAAGAACTTTGGAGGTGTGAAGAAAGGATATTTTCATTGTTTTCACATGAAAGGGAATGAAAAAAGGGTGGTCTCTGACTTTTACAAAGTATTGATTCCGTATTGGGTCTAACTTGTAGATGAGACTCGAACCAGTGACCTCCTGATTCAGGGCCTGTGTACCCAGCTACTGGGAAAGACATTCAAGACCTTTCTACGCTAGGAATGGTCTACTAAAGGTCTCTGAAGTGAGTGTGGACCTAGAGTCAAATTTCTTCCCTACTCAGGCCTATGATCAGCCAGAAAAGTCAATAGTTTCACAGCCGGATGCTGTTATGCTTATTTGTGCTGCTGAATGTGCTGACTGATAGAGGCCAACTGGGGGCCAGTTTCTGAAGTGTTCTTTTCTTCAAAATGCTCCACAGATGAATGAAAACAACCCCCCCCCCTCCTCAGTTCTTTCTGAAGTGGTGTACGTGTTATTGTGTGTGTTATTGGAATACTTGGCAACGTTGCCCAAGCGGACAGGTGGACTGGAGTTCATTTGGATTAGCTTCCTGGCACTCAGAGTGCTGCCATTTTCACACCCCTTTAGCCCCCTTGCACATTTATTCATGGGGCTTTTAATGTTTCCATGACAACACCAAGAAGCATTGGGCCTGCCGGTCTCCATGGTGGTCACTAGAGGGGACAAACGCAATCAAATGCTGGTCACTTTTATTCAGCCCGAATTAGGACCAAATGAAGTCACTGAAATGGAATTCTGCGGAGGGTCCAGCTCCTCGATCAGGATTTTACTTTCTAAACATCTGGCAGAAAGTGGATGGTCATTATCTTGAGGTCAGGGAGACCAGCGCTTCACTTTGGGGCAGTTTTTGTGGGCAGAGATTTTAAGCCGATGCGTAAAGGGAATTAGTAATAAAGATTGTTCACAGAGAATATCACCGGATGCTTAAATGCATACTTTGAGTTGCTTGATGACCTCATGTTCAAATCTGCAAATTTAATAAAGTCTTAATAAATAAATCTGTAAAATATGAAATGCTATGAATAGCAACAAATTGACCTCATTACTTAAATACAAACTGCCAAAAATTAATGGGGCACTTTTTCCAGATTTAAAAATGTATCCAACATTAAATCTTTACACTTATTAGTTGTGTTAGGTCACAGAAATCTGACTTCTATAGAGAACATGATGTATATCTATGTCTTTATTGAACAATGATGTTAGCGCACTCAAAACTTTAACTCTCAAAATCCATCCATCCATCCATTATCTGTAAGCGCTTATCCAATTTAGGGTCACGGTGGGTCCAGAGTCTACCTGGAATCATTGGGCGCAAGGCGGGAATACACCCTGGAGGGGGCGCCAGTCCTTCACAGGGCAACACATACACACACATTCACTCACACACTCACACCTACGGACACTTTCGAGTCGCCAATCCACCTGCAACGTGTGTTTTTGGACTGTGGGAGGAAACCGGAGCACCCGGAGGAAACCCACGCGGACACGGGGAGAACACACCAACTCCTCACAGACAGTCACCCGGAGCTGGAATCGAACCCACAACCTCCAGGCCCCTGGAGCTGTGTGACTGCGACACTGATTGTCACTTGTTTCTGGCCTTTTTTGTGATATGAGGGGAACAGTGTATTTTCTTCCTGGTTGAATTGGTAAGAAGGTGTGGTATGATGCTCTTTCTAGGAGGTAGAAGTGCACCAAAAGAATAAAAGGACGACTCCAGCAGGTGTATTCAATGACCTGATGAAGCCTCAGGGTGAAACTCTGTTAATTTTGAGAGTCTGCAGTTTGTGAGTTTGCCCAGTTTTTTGTACTAAAATAAGTTCTGAGAGTGCAGACTTCTTTTTCTTTATTTTGAACACTTTCTAGAAGTCTACGCACCAATAAATGACTTATCGAAGACTTTGTATATTGTTTAGCCAGCAATTGTGTTTTTCTTTTCTGAACTGATTAGACTTTTTTGGCATTACAGAGACTCATTGATTGATGGCAGTGTGGAACATGGAGGGTAAAGGTAGACGGCAGTGGAGTGAGGTGATGTGTGCAATAAACCTATGAATTAAAACATAAAAGGCAAGAAAATTCAGCACGGTGGCGCAGCAGGTAGTGTCGCAGTCACACAGCTCCAGGGGCCTGGAGGTTGTGGGTTCGATTCCCGCTCCGGGTGACTGTCTGTGAGGAGTTGGTGTGTTCTCCCTGTGTCCACGTGGGTTTCCTCTGGGTGCTCCGGTTTCCTCCCACAGTCCAAAAACACACGTTAGTAGGTGGATTGGTGACTCGAAAGTGTCCGTAGGTGTGAGTTTGTGTGTGTGTGTCTGTGTTGCCCTGTGAAGGACTGGCGCCCCCTCCAGGGTGTATTCCCGCCTTGCGCCCAATGATTCCAGGTAGGCTCTGGACCCACCGCGACCCTGAATTGGATAAGCGCTTACAGATAATGAATGAATGAATGAATGAAAGGCAAGAAAATTGTGCAAATAAACTGTGAAAAGACAATACATTACACAAACAAATTAAGACTGATTAAAAAAGTGAATACTTAATTAGCAATAATTAAAACAAAGTGGTTAACCATCAGAATTTAAACATAAAATGCCATTGAAACCAATAAAATAAATGCAATAAAAAGAGTGGAAGTTTTAAACCTCAGTCATGGCACCTACAAACTGAACTTTTTTGTCTGGATTTATAAAGTGCTACAGACGCAGTCAGGGCACATCTAACACCTTCTGGCAGTTTGTTTGCATTTTGTGCAGGATTAAAGGATAGAGGAGCAACACGTCTGACCCAGTTTCTTTTCTATTTAAATTAGCAGACTGTATATATGTGGAAATGTCTATTTTTCATTTTTACATTCTTCTGTAAAGTGTAACTCACGTGAGATGTATCACGTTGCTTAGAAGTCAGTGAATAAAAGCAGGTCTCCCACGTGTAGTAGCCATGTTTATAACATATAACCTGATACAAACGGGTGTCTAATAATACAACCACTAGGTGTCAGCTCAATGACCGACCGAGCGCTCCTTTAAAGTGACGGCAGGGAGAGACGGAGAGATCACTTCCAGACTTACGTTACACTTCCACCATCAGCAGGGTCATCCATCACCTTGCTCCAGCACTGTCCGTCTCTGAATCTCTGTAAAGATGTCCATTCAGTTGCAATCAGTGCTTGATCTAGAACGTGTTCCCTACAGAGTTCTGGTTTCACACCTTATAAGTCTTTTTTTTTTTTCTTTTTGGATCACGGTGGGTGATACAGAAAAATGTATGACTACAATTTGGTCGTGTTATATGATGATATCATAAAGTGTTCTCCTCCATCTCCGGCACAGATACATGCCTTTTACTCCCAGACTCCACTGAAATTGATATTAAACACTGTAATTCATACTAAACTGCAACGTCTTACTAAACAAAAGAAAATGAAGTGACAAATCACCTTTACACTTGAACTATTACAAGTGGCATGCATTATGTATAATATTCAAGTGCGTTACTGTGCTCCAACTGCAATAGCGCACCACAGTTTGGGGACCACTGCTCTAACCGATGCTTAGCTTTGCATATTGGTTCATATTTTTCATAGAGATTATAGAAGTTCATCTGTATCCACAAACAGTGCACCGTAATGTAGATTAATTCCATCATTTTAAGGGGCTTCTGGGCATAAATCAATGAGCAGGCTACTAACAAATGCAGCAGAAACCATTTTTGGACCAATATGATGGGGCTAATTAACACAGCTATAATTGTGATCAATATTGCGGCGATCCAAACACCGCCTGTTATTTCTGACATCCCCTTCTTTTTCTTCACTCTCTCTAACCCCCAAAACACACCTTTTCCACTGAGGGAAAGCCACGGCTCTGTAATGATCGAACAAAGAGGTCACTCTGTTGCTTTAGTCACAGAGTGATGAGTGTCCAAGTATTTCTGCTTTTGTTTTTGCTTAACGCAGCAGCAGAATGTGTGGTATTTCAGTCAGTGGAATTTCCCAGGCGCCTTTATTTTGTGGATTCGGGAAGTGGTTTTAAGCATTTTCCAGGAACAGTGGTTTGCCCTTTTCTTACGCTCTGTTGCGTGTGTGTGGTGTGTTTTGAAAAGAAAGAAGCCCCCTGTATCTTGGTGGTTTGTCTGTTTCTGTGTAAATAACTGAGCATGAAGTGTTTGGACTTGCGGCGAGAAGGTTTGTTTAAGACCCTGCTCGGCTTTGTAGCGAGCGAGCCTGTGATCAGGAATAGACATAGTTTGTTGTGCTGCGGTTTTATGTTGCACGGTGAAGCTTGGGTTCTTATATTTGCTTCTGCCATCTTCTCAGTTTTCTGAGAGAAAATATAAACTAACCACAGTAGCTGGAGACATTGTAGTG